>NC_084461.1:80945000-82287500 GCF_027409185.1 Cynocephalus volans
ATTATCCCTCTAAAACTTATAGACATTATCACCAGAAGCTATTCACCAAGATTCTTACTTCTTATAGTACTATTTTCAAATAAGTGTTTCAGGACAACGCACAAACACACAACAGTATATATTCTTGCAAACACATTCACATGGATGCCACTGTGCTGCCAATTTTTTTAAAATGTACTCAATTAGCTAAATTATTTTTATAGACTATTTTAAAATACATCTGTTGTATAAAGTTGAAGTACATCCTTTAAATACATATCTTATGTTATCATGCATATGTCTGTTTCAATGTCATTAATCTTTATGAATACAATTACAAACATAATTTACTAATTTATCTCTATAATTACTTTTATAATTAGAACACAATAGACACAAGTGTATTTACATAAAGAACTAAGTTAGGAATTGTCTAAAGCAAAGCATGGCTTTCTTAGTACCATGTTTAATTCTTATTAACCTTAATGCCTCTGCCATTTCTTTGTGTGTGCGTTTTTTTTTTTTTTTACATTAAAAAAAAAATACAGAAGTGCCCAAATATTTCTGCACTTCCAGTAATGTATTAAAATGTCTCTCGGCTTCTCTGTACACAGTGAAATGCCTGCTGAATGCAAAGTGAAGGAGGATGAATTTCTCCAGGTTTCGTACGTCTGATCTCTCAAAACCTTCAAAATCTATCCTTGATCTCAGCAAACACAGCAGAGCACAATGTTATTTATGCATTCATTTATCTTTTCATCAAGGGTGGCTTATGTGGTCTTTACTGACTTTGGTTTCTCATCATCATCGCAGATCAGCATCTGCATTGTGTGCACTTGTAACAGGGATAATGGATCTCACTTACAATACCTACAAACTCAGCTGAGAGCCGTGCAAAGCAAATGGCCATAAATGCACCCATCCTGGCCCAAGTCCTGATGAATAAAAATGAAGATCTTGTCAAATAATAAAGTGACAGGTTAATTTACAGCATGAAATAGTGTGAACAGGGAAAGTATTGCTTTTCCAATCTGTATGAACGGTGCCACCTATCTGCAGATTAGCAGAAAGCTTCAGTAACACTAATTCAAAAATCAGGATAAATACATGTGATGTTGCTTAGTTTTGTAAATATCACAGGAATGGAATTGATGATAAAGGCAAATGCGAGATTAGACACACACAGTTGCTTTCGAACCAAAAAAACAAGATTCTCAACAAAGGGCTGCTGTATCAAACAGTAATAAAGAGCCTCAAGCAGTTGTCTGTGCTCATGCCAGTTTTCATGCTTTAATTCAGCTGCCCTGTGGTTCTTAGCTTTGACATTGAGATCTGCACGGCCACCAGAGATAATTATTTCAACCTTCAGGCCATCAGGCGTTCATTTTTGATCATGGATATGTAAGAGATGTTTTCTGCTTTCCAAGTCTTCCAAGTGGATATCAATAGAAGAGTAAAATAAGAAAAAGCAGTAAGCATTTGAAAAGAACTTAAATTCTCTGCATTATAGAAATGTGAATTGCCTTATCAATTACTGCAAATACTTCAGCTTACCTGATAGCTATTTGGAAGTTTTAATTTGCCCAAATTTTATATTAGAATTAATTACTGCCACTAGTACTCTGACTCTAAAGATATAATATTTGCTTAAATATTTACACTAGAATTCATCTTTGAATATTTTAATGAAAATACAAAGACATTACAGAACAAAATCCATGAACTAAAAGTAATAACTTTTAAGTTAAATTTGAATAGCGCTTTTATAATGTACAAAACTGCAATCAGGAACATGTATCATTCACTAAAATATATAATAAGTAGTCACAGAAATCACTGAAGAAAGTAATATGATAAATCTCTAAAGTGTAGAGAGATTATAGTTCTTTCCCTTTGAAATACGGAAAAAGCACTAGTTCCCACAAAACTTGGTGCAAAGATTAAATCATTCAATTAACACTAAACGATAACAATAAAATTTTATGCGTATAAATCACTCTTAATTTTAATAGTATATAGTTTTTAATTTTAAAATTTAAATAAAATAATGAATAAATAGTAGAGTTTTAAATATATAATTGATACCAAGTAGAAAAGAAACTTATAAAAGATCATAAATTATAAAAAGCAAACACAAAATAGGATTCATCAACATTTTTCTCAATATCTTTTTGTAAAGAAAAAATGTTTAAAATATTTAGAAAATATGCCGTAATATCAGTACTATTCAATGAGAAATGCATGCCTAAGAAACTTATGTAGATGACTGGAGAAGACATGACTATGGCTGCTCTAAAAATGGTTGGCCATGCCTTCAAATAAAAAAATCCGTTGTCATAACTATCAAGATGGAATCAGAAGAAATACTACATTAGATGCATGCCAACAGTCTAATAGCAATCCTACTAATTTCAGAAAAAGGTAACTCATTTTAAGAGAAAGGGAAACAGAATTATTTTAGCAAGTATTTCAATGAGTAAAATGAGTTTAAATTTAACATTTTCTTCAAATGTAAAATCTCAACTATTCACGGTTCCCAATACAAAATGAGAAGTGAGCTCAAGAGATAATACCTTTAGCAGGTTTCTGCAACTACTGTGACATATGCTCACTTTCCCCCCCTTAAATTGAACACTACAGTAAGTGATAAAAAAAAAAAAAAAACTAAGTTAACATCTTCCTCAGGAAGTGTAAACTTCCATATTCTACAGAATTAAATAAAATTCCAAGAAGTGGTTGTTAGTGCATCAACTCTTCAGTCTTCCAGAGCTTGTATACTTTAAAGCCTTTTCTGTCTTATACCAAGTTCAAAAAACTTAAAGCAAAGTATAAGTTGGCACAGAAATAGTACTATCATTTGGTATCAAAAAATCAAACTCAAATGAATTCATTTGATTTCCCCCCAAATATCAATGGGCAGGAATGTCCCTAATACTCTGGATCCAAAACAATCGAACAAAAAGTTATCATCTTTATTAAAAGCTAGCTGCCCCCCACTATGTTTGTGTTCCAGAGACTCCCCAAAAGTAGAAGCTATAACTTAAAGATATATTTATTAATCAAAGTTATTTTGTTTATATTAAAATGTGTTTCCTTAAACTATTTATTGATAAGGTGTAGTCTTTCTAAAGTGGGAGCTCAACATGATATTATTTATGAAATAAAAATTACATGACAGGAGGACTGAAATAAATTCATGAAATACTTGTAGGAAAAAATTCAGTTGCACTTTTGATTTTCCTAGTTCTACCTCTTTTCCTATTAAAAAAAAAAGAATTGATGCTCCCATTAAATTAGCAAAAAGGCCAAAAAGACTGCATCACTTGCTAAAGTACTTTCATTCTACACAATTTTAAACTAAAAAGTTGTTTAAAACTATGAAATACACTCAAAGGATGGCAAACTAGAACAAAAGACAATAAAATTAACTACATATTACAACAGAATATTCCATTTTATTAAAAGGAAAAGTAAGGTACTAATTTTGTAGAATTGCTTTATTGAGGTACTGCCAGATCAGATGATGCTAAAAATACATGGGGCAAAGACACTTCCTTTCCTGCAAATACAACCACTTTCCAGATTTGCTTACTATTACTGAGAATTCAGAAGTCTTAATTATAGAGTCAAGACAAGACAATACAGCCAAAATGTATAAGGCATATCATTAGCCTAAGAGAGGTTGAAAGGGTACCAGGGATATTTAGAATCTCCATCACTGTGACTTCAGAATGTGAGAGAAATATCTCTTCTCCTGTCCTTAATCCCTTGCTGCACCATGTTCTCAGATTAATTTGCAAGTTCTGGGTCACTCTAGCAGTTAGAAAGCTTCAGTGATTTGAGTATACTGGTATGAAATCCATGCCCTCCAATGATGAGTACTCATTTTCCCCTCTCCTGATCCCTGACATTTTTTGATTCTCATCATACTAGTATGTCCAAAAATAGACATCTTATGATTTCTTATTATCTGAGTATGTTCTCGTAGATAATTCTTGTTCCTTTATCATTCTCTTTTATGCATGATCTTCATAGATTTTCCTTCCCTTCTTTTTTTTTTTTTTTTTTTTTTTTTGGTCTGTGTAAGTAATTTATTTCAAAGTTCTCAGAGCCAGACCTTAACACAACTGTTTCCATTACCCACAGCACAGGTGGCATACATTTATGGTACTCATCTGCCCCTCATACGCACCTTTCTTTATCTTCTTTTGTTTCACATACTTCTTACTCCTACTCCCTTTCATTTTCATCCTTCATTCTCTCTTTTTTGAGACTTACCTAAGTCTTTATTAGTAGCAGTTCTTAGTAGTGATAAAATTCCTCAGTGGTATGCAAAATACAAATGACCAACAGTCCATTTATGCACTGTAAGTAAATCTCCAAATCAACCAAATTGCAAAATAAAAGATATTCATTTGGTTGTCTTCTTTCAGAGTCAACATAGGAATGTATCCCAAGTAATTTTAACCATATACATGCACACACAAAAAAGCTGAAAGCCACTATATAACCATTACAAAGTCTAATATATGGCTCAAGAATAAAAAAGTATAAATAATAACAATAGCTAACAATTTACTGAGTGCTACGTGACAAGTACATTAAGCACTTCACATGTGTTATCTCACTTAATCATTCTTAAAACCCTATGAGGTAGAGATATTTCTAGTATCCTTATCTTATAGATGTTAACACAGTAAATAAGTGGTACAACTGGGATCAGAGTCCGGTTGGACTCCAGAGCTCACACCATTAACCAATATAATATGCTACATAATGTTTATTACTTTTAGCATGTGGCATATGGTTTCTAATTTTAATTACAATGATCTTTTCCTGCTTTTGAAGTTTTAAGTGAGAAATATTATGATTCCATAGCACATATAGATTGATGACATTCTGGCATTAGGTCTGTAATGACCATATGTCACCTCTAGGGGTCAGATATATTTTAAAAGGTGAAATCAGAAACATTTGGTATCCATCAGCTAAAAAATCAGCTCAAATAGAAACAACAAATATCTCCCTACAAAGTCTGTCACATCACTAAAATGTCAGCTTAAAGTAAGTATAGATGCATGAGGTGTTTCAGGTGTTTTTACCAAGGCTTCTAAGAAAATCCCTAAAATAAGAAAAGCTTGTCTGTAAAAGTTCTTTTGGGTTCTGGTTATCAAACTACTGTCCATATTTATGGAAGAAAAAGCAACAAAGGTTTAAACTTCTGTAAAAATATTTTGGTTATTTAGTCCTTGTTTTCCTGGGTTGAATTTGAAAGTGACTTACTGTTACAGGCATAACAAGTTCTTCTGCTTTTAGTTTACGCTTGAAAGAAGAGGCAAAAAGTGAAGGATATGAACTGGGAAACAGAAGTGCCCTGATTAACTTTAGAAATCTCTACAAAGTTATTTGAGAGATCAGGACAACAGTTTCTTTTGGGGCTGGCCAGTTAGTTCAGTTGGTTAGAGCATTGCCTTGTAACACCAAGGTCAAGGGTTTGGATTCCCAGACCCACCCACCCCCCAAAGTTTCATTTTACAGTTATACTGCGAGTACACAGACTAAAGTGTGTCTATGTCAATGTGTGATTAGGATAGTTTAATTACATTATTATTATTAGGTTTAATAGAAAGTTCTGTAAAATTTCACATAGTAGATTATGCCAGTGTTAACCATCAATCTTAATGACATGGGTATAATTCTTGACTTATCCTTATTGGTGCCTCATGAACCACCGGAAAACAACAAACTATTTTGGAAAAAAAAGTAAATATTAGTACAAACATTTTTCTATATTCAATAAATACTGTTGAGATATACTAATTGGCTCTAATAGAAAGAAATCATTCAAGTGAGAAGTATTGACAAAAGCATAATGTGATTACTTTAATGAATGCCAGACAGTTGATATATATTTAGTGATTTTAAAAAACAAAACCAATCAATTAAGCAAGTAGTTTCTGAATTGCTACTACCAAGTTTAAAAGTAACATAGTAATAAATACTTTCTCAGAGAGTTTATTTTGAAAAACAAAAAATGCCATTTTGTGTCTTTTATTATTCGAGGAAAGTACTTTGCTCAGATAATATCTAATATAGTCATAAGAAGGAAATAAAAAATAAACAAAAAAGTAAACCCCAAATTTAAAGATAAGTATGTGATATATGCTTCTATTAAAATATAAATAAATACCTGTGATTTTGAAGGTTAGATCATAAATCATGGTATAAAACCAGGAGTGAAATAACTCTAAGCATTTTTTCAACAGAAAGTATAGACAAACAATATTCATGTAAGCTTACCAGCCATAAAATTAAAATAAACCAGTAACAACCAAAAAGGGAAATTGAGCAATAATGTGTAAAATTAATTTATATCTTTAACAGTTGATTTTAATTGTGAGATTCTGGGATTTGGTGCTTTACTTTAGGAAGAAATGTCACAATGTTAATAATAAGATTAGTCACATGACCTGACAGTGACCAGTGCCCAATGGTGTGAGAACTACCCTTGCCTTATGCCATATTCCAAAATTTCTGGCCTCCTCTCTGGTTTAACTTCTCTCTTCACTCTATAGCTTTAGTAGTCTTGGTTCCTTCCTCATTCCTCCTCTAACCTGATGCAAAAGAACACATTGAGATGACTGCTAGCTAATCTTTCAGAAATCTGCAACCACATTTAAACATAATAGTAATTAGTTCCTATTGTTTAAGTTCTTACCTGAATTTATAATAAGCAGGAATAAAATTTTTTTTAAATGATATGCAGTCAAAATTAAAAGGAAACCTAAGATGACTAAAAGAATGAATCTACAAAGCAGAGAAGGAAATAAGGTAAAATATCCATCTTCATCAGGGAAACTTGAGAATGCATACATAGAGGGAAAGGGTATGCAGGTAGATAGTAAAATCAGCATATGGCTGAACAAAAGGGTACCCCATGAAAATTAGTATATGACCTAATTTTCTTCAAGCTAATGAACTCTCTAACAGTCATTCTTTGTTTGGTTGTTAACATGTAATTTATTACTATAAGAGCTTATATAGCATATTCATAAATATTCAGCTATAAAAATTTTATACTACCTCAAAAACTTTGGAACAGGCCTGTAAAGTTTCGAATTGCAACAGTCTTTCAGAAGTTCAAAGGCACTGCCCATGCCTAGGGACTTTCTAGTTCTTTTGTTACATGTTCAAGCATGAATGTTTATAATATAAAAAATATAACAGACTGTCATTGCAGTTGAAATTGGAAGATGAGCATGATAAGTTATCTTTAATTCTAACATGATCAACATACAGTCATGGATTAGTGTATGACATTTCTGTAAACAGCAGTACTTGCTTAATAGTTCCCAGGAAGCAGAACTTCTGATAAGAACAAGATTGAGATGAACACATGAAATATAACAGTTTCTGAAAGTTAAATGACATGTGGAATAACAAAATAATTTGGAAATTAATGAGTGTTTTAAGTTTTAATTCATGTGAACCTAGAACATATTTGGAAAAGCAGCTTACCTAGAATTATTTCATAGGAAAAGAAGAATAGAAATGTGCAGAACTTCAAATGTAGTAGATAGTAGTTAAGATATTAAATACAAGATCCATGAGTATAATAATACATATTAAATATAAGATCCATGAATATAATAATACATATTAAAAGTTCAACAAAATGCTAATTGTTTGGTTTATGGATATTTCTATTTTACATTAATAAAGGAATATTCTAAATAAATCATGATCAAAATCATTCCTATAAACCATAAACATAATTATTATGGTAAAAAAAGGCCACTCTAAATGTTATTTATTTTTTAATCCACACACAGTCACACTAGTAACAGTAACTAGTAACATCGTCTGATTAAAAATATTACCTTTGTGAAGAAATATTTTAGTTATATATTTTTTATTGATATAGGTATTAGTAAAAAAGTGAATAGTAAGTATGTAGAATATTTGTTCTACTCTGTAAAGGGTAAATAAAGCAGCCAGGGCTTGAGATAGGGTACAAAGAACGTTTCCATGGTTACATGCCTTCCCATATCAAATTAGAGCAGAATTTGTGTACAAGAGGTTTGTTGACAGCTTACATAGGCCATAAAAAGAATAGAAGGCTAGGAGTTTAAAATCTAAATATATTCTGCAAAGTCTGTTGAGAGAAAGTTGGGTGAAGAAAGCAGCATCAGGAGAGAAGCAGATTAGTTAAGAATATCAGATGTCATTTCGTAAAAAAGATAATTTTTCTCTTAGATGTGGCTCATAAAAGTCTCTCCAAATGTATGATTAGCTACTCTTTTCTTCATTTCCACAAAGACACCTCAATCCGGTGTCCACCCAAACTATTAAGAAGAGCCATTATTTGGCATGCAGCTAGAAGCATCAGCTTCACCACCTGCCCAATCTTGCAGATGTCACTCCACCATATTCAGTCTCAAACATGGGGCCTTCAAAAGGACAGTTAAAGGACTGTTCCCACACAAGTGCTGGCCAAGCAAGAGCTTTGTTGTACACCTGCCCCTATTATTCTTATAAGCCACTTAGGACGAGTAAATTCTCTTTTTAGTACATGTTGAGAATTCAAGTTGGGCTAAACAGCATCTTATAAATTAAAACACGGTCAGATACATGTTCAAAGCAACTCCCAGCAATTCTGACAAAGAGGGGTGTTCACACATGCTTACAGTTTTCCTTATACACTGTCAAAGTATCTGGACATTTGAGTAATCTCCTATTTTGTGAACTAGCCCATACTGTGTCTCCTGTATTTTCACTATATACAATTGGGGTAGAATATTGCTATATGATTACTAAATAAAGAAAACTTTTCTATTAAAACTGCTAATATTACCCAAAGCTATCTTTTAATATTATAAAATATCAGTAGTGATAACAATAAAATCAAACATGTTTAAATATTTAAAATACTTTAACAGTTTATAAGGACTCAAATCCTATACATAAAAACACATAACTCACATATGACAGAAAACCCAATAACAAATACTCTCAAAAGCAGAGCCTGTAAAAATTAGCTTATTTCCCTGCTATGTATTTTCCAGTAAATACAGTGGTCAATAACATTTCATTTATTGCTTTTCTGCTAAAATTTACACAGAAAGAATGAGAACAAATTATGGTATACAGTATAAATAATTCAAAGTAGCATAACGTACAAATGAACAAATCAACGATCAACCATTAAACTGAAAATTCTATATATCAGTGTATATACAGTCCTAGCCACATAGATTTTTAAAAGCATGACTCAGTCTAATTGGTACATAAATTAGTACAATATTTGATATGGTTAGTTCAGTGATTTCAGGTTAATAAAATGAAAACAAAAAATAGTGAACACTTAACCACATCCTTTCTGAAGCACAATTCACCCTAGTTTTATCAGCCTTTGCTTTGTCCTTGCTGGCTTTTTTCTTTTTTCTTTTTTTTTGGTGGGGGTGGGGGCGACTGGCTGGTACTGGGATCTGAACCCTTGACCTTGGTTTTATCAATACCATGATCTAACCAATTGTGCTAACTGGCCAGCCTGGGGCTGGCTTTCTAATGAGTGTTTCTAAAATGAATGATAAGAAGTTTGGGTAGGTACAGGCAGAAATTTTTTTTTTCTTTTCTTTCTTTTTTTTTTTTTTTAATTGTAACTCATGGCAAAGAATGAAGAATTTGTGAGGAAAGAAAGGAAAAACATGTAGGTGATGGCCAGACTACTGCACTACTGTGTAGACTAAAGTGAACAGGAATTGCTAAGTATTACGTTCATTCATGTGTCAGGGCTAATGGCAATTTGAATTAATGTAGATTATGCTTTTGCATCAGGCGCAATATAAGTAATAACTATGCTTCAAAATTATTGCCCGATAGGGGACGAATTCTTTCTTTCAATTAACACTAGCTGACTACACCTGATATCTCTCAAGGAGACTTGATTCTATTAGGAAAAGAACCTCTCCTTTATTCCTAGAAAAGGGTTAAGGAAAGTTGTATCTTCCTCAGGTGATGTTCTTTATAGTGGAATGTTTGAGAGTTCTGTGTAATGTTTTAAGAGTTGTTCCCTTTAACCTATGTGGAAAACAAAGTTAGAACTAAAATACAAGCTGACTGGTTACCTCAGTTGGTTAGCACACAGCCTGTAACACCACAGTCATGGGTTTGGATCCCATACAGGCCAGCTGCCGAAAACATAAAAAAGAAGTGACCTAAAACATAAGAGTTTTCAGCACTGAAAATGAAACTGCTTAAGTTTAAAATTCTACCACTGTCTATAACTAAAGACCGTAAACCTTACTCTTAATTAAGTCTTAAAAATACATGGATCATGGATCACAAGTACAGTGCAGACACTTACAAAGAATTGGCCAAGAATGGAATCTATTCTATTCTCCAAATTGATCTATTGCCTCTGATTCCATTCAGAAACAGAAGACCTGAAGTCACAAAATAGAAAAACTTTGGTGTAGGCATATTTTTAAAAGTGGAGTTCAAAATCCCAGAATGTTCAGGGGAAATTTTCATTTATGCAGGTAAACTAATATACCCCTGACAAAATTTTTCAATGAGAATCAAAGTCTCAAATGAGTGAGGCATGGGTTAGAAAGCACAGGCCTAAAGATGTAAATATATCAGGTAAGAGAATAAAGACTACGGAGGGACAAAACAGTATCTCCTCAATTCCAGCTCTTCTCTTAACTTCATGCCATTTTTCACTTTTGTTCTGAAATCTTTATACAAGCTCTGTCCTACTGATGGTCTCTGACCCACCTCTATGGGAAGAACAAAAATGGCTTGAACATTTTAAATCAAGTGTTTATTTTGGAGTAAGAAGACATGGAGAATTAAGTAGAAAACCTCTTTACTCCTCAAATTTGTTGCATTATAAATATACATATATATATATATAAAATGTACACACACACACACACACACACACACACACACACACACACACACACACAGTGGCTCCATAATTTAAAACAAATGTAGAAAATTTAGGTAGGAATCAAAAGACAGCCATGAAAAGTGACTAAAGAGTTGGCAAAGGGGACTGTTAAACAATTAAATAAATAAATAATGATTCCCAGCCTCCATTCATTCTAGCATGGTAGTATGGTTTACAGAAACAAATTGGCAAACATTTATAATATTCCTTACATGCAAAGACAATTGAAAAAATGGGCAATAATAATATAAAAATCAGTAAAAATGAAGTGATTTTTTTCAGGAAAAAAGTCTAAATATTATTTAAGTAAAATATCTTCAGGGTATTCAACTACGGAAACTGAAACTTTAAAATGAACCTACTCCAATTGGATGGACCATCAAATTAAGAGCAATTAAACAAATAAAAGATACACTAATCTTGGGCTCTAGACTAGGTAATTGTCTCTATCTGCATATAAGGTGTTATCTTCTATTCCTTCTCAAACTCAGGTATATATTGAATTTTAAATTTCAATCTCTTGGCCTAGTAGTACCTAAAAATCAATACCGTTAGTCCTTTATGTTATCCTGGTTAAAAAATTCAATTCCCTCCTTCTAGATTTCAATAGAATTACTGATTATCTCTGCAAAATGGAAGCAAAATCTTTTGCAGGTACCCTAAAAATATATATAATATATGTTGATACCATTCTCCTGATTTACCTCAGAATAAATGAAAACAGTACTTTTTACAATGTTATAATTTTGCCAAATGCAATACTTTTGATGCTACTTCAGTCACCCCCATTCAAAAGGCCTTTTATAACACTATGCTTCATTATTAAATTATTTATGTTAAAAGAAACGAGTAAGAAGATCATAATACTAGAATGTTCAGCCAACACAGGAATGAGCCAACAAGGCAAGTATTTCCTGTTTTACATTTCATAGTTTCTCTCTTAAAAGATAGATATATGTTTGTCACTAGAATCAACAAAAATAGATTATAAAATTATAACTAAAATGAAGTATCCTACTTGCCTTTCTACACAAATTTTGCATTTGTGCTTCTCTCATATTTTTGAAGCAATAAACCACCAATACATTTTTTGTTTAATTACCAACATAAAGAGGAAAAGCTATAAGATGGTTGAAAGGGCATAAACTAAATTTGGATTCAGAACATTTGATTTCTACTTTCATCTTAGCCTTTTACTATCTATGACATCTTGGGTAAATACCTTAAAACATTCTAAGCCTCAATTTCCACATCTGCATAATAGGGATAATAACAAGTGCTGCCTCCTCTGCTTCAGATAAAAACAGAAAAGTGTGGGACAGCATTTTGTAAAAATATTGAGTGCCACAAATATGGTAGTTTTCATCCCAATAAGAGGTCAAATTATCAAAATTATAGGAAAAGCTTTTTTAGTATACAGTAATGTTAAGCTAAAATGTGTTCACTGTATTAAGAATTACTTACATTAGACATGCAATAACTGAAAAAATAATCTGATATCCTACTTTTTGCTAACCCCAACAAGACTCTGCTAAATTTGCTAACTGATGAAACAAAGCATCTTTAGAAAGCCAGAAATCTGAGCAAAACTTTTAGGGAAAAGTGGATATTTAGCAGGCAAGAGAAGGGCCCCTATAAAGTGCTCTGTCTCTGCAAATACTTACGCTGGATAATTTTCCTGGGCTGCCCTTGATAACTATTAGCAAGTACTAATGTTTTATTTCATAAGATTTTGGGTACTCGCTCTCTCGGTCTCTACGTATTATATATAGACACATATGAGTGTGTATTCAAACACAAGTGCACACAAATATAAGGGTAACCTCAAATTCAAAGTATGGTTTGGGATGTAATTGTGCATAAAGGTAGAGAATGCGCTGCTTGTCTTTAACCTTGCCAGTAATTCTGAGAGTCAGTCAAAGAGTCAGAGTAATAAGGTTGGGGTATTCTGTATGATTCCCTGCCATGAAAGCACTCGTAATAAGCGATACTCCAGTGAATGATTAATTTTGATTGTGTAATTCATAATGTTTTATAATGTTTTATGAGTTACAGAAATAAAATCCAAGAAATCTGCACACTTTAAAAAAGGCTTCTGGATAAAAGAAAAAATTTTACATCATTTCAACCAATTATGCTCAAGAATTCTTATTTTCAGATGCTATATTCAGAGCACCATCCTCCAAATATAATTCTCAAACACTTTCAATTGTAGTAGCATAATGCCTAAAATACTGTATTATTTTTTCTGAGGCTCTATCATTCAACAGGACAACATGGCATTTGGAGGTTTTGGTTTACAAAGATGGCATTCAGACTTCCACAATTTCAAAGCTAAGTTCATCACTTAATAACCAGAATGTTATTTATACTTTGAACAAGCATGGTCACCTGGAAAGTCAAAGCTGTGTTAAACTGTTTTTAAGAAAAAAAATTCCTTTTTCACATTTTTACAAGTATTATTAAAACCTGCTGATTATATTAAGAAAAAAAAAGCAGCTTACATTTTTTTTCAATGATATTTCTTCTAGATAGAATGCTTAGAATTATATTAAGTGAAACAAGTCAGGCACAGAAAGAGAAATACCACATGTTCTCACTTATTGGAGGGAGCTAAAAATTAATATATAAATTCACACACACACATACACACACACACACACAAACCGGGGGGGGGGGAGAAGATATAACAACCACAATTATTTGAAGTTGATACAACAAGCAAACAGAAAGGACATTGTTGGGGGGGAGGGGGGGAGGGAGAAGGGAGGGAGGTTTTGGTGATGGGGAGCAATAATCAGCTACAATGTATATCGACAAAATAAAATTTAAAAAAAATAATAAAATAAATAAAAAAATAAAAATAAAAATAAAAAATGAAAAAAAATAAAATAAAATAAAATAAAATAAAATAAAATAAAATAAAAAAAGAATGCTTAGAAAGAGATATGTATCATGATCAATTTCAAATGGATGTTATAATTTGCTTATGTTTTAATCTTTTATTTACACCAAATATATTCATATTAAGCATTTCTTATTTAGCAGGATAAACTACTGAAAGACATAACAAAATTGAGGATAATTTTTGAAAAAGCAAAATAATTTGACAGGTTAATATACCTTATTGGTAAAATATATCATATCAATATTCCATAAATATTATGTTTTGCCATCATCTGTTCAAACAGAAGAGTTAAAATCCATTATTATATTTACATGAACAAATTTTAAAATAACTTACATGAATTCTAGAAGAATTCTATGCACACAGCAAGCAGTCAATAAATGTTCTGACAAATATAAATTAATGAAAAAGAAAACTAAAGGCTTTTTTTTCTGACGAAGTAGCAAAAGCCTTTTAAAAAGTCTTAAAAAAGATAGCTACTCTAAAAAAGAAAGCGCAAATAAAAAGTATACCTTCAAATTTTCAAATATATTTTAATTATATAACAAAACAATTGAATATTGTGAGAAGTCATTATTTAATGACATATCACAGGAAGTTATTTGCCATGGAAAATGTTTAATGTACATGACAGTTTCTCTTTCTGAGTGTGCCACTTCAGTAGAGAATACCAGTTTGTAATTTTAAAAGATAATTAATGCGAAAGAAAGTGTGTATAAAAAGGTTAACTTTTAAGCAACAGCTCCATTAAATAAATGAAATTGGATTAAGATGTATGATTAACTTGATGATTATTTTTATATTATGAATGAACCAGAATTAACAAAGATAAAAATCTTAAAAAATAAGATATAAATTCATGATCCTCCATACAAAGGTATTATATCTAGAGAATATTAAAATAATGTTCCCTAAAATCAAGTTATTCTTGTACTCAATCCCAAAACAAACGTTTTTACCTCCGCATGACCATCTCTGCCCCCTGCTGCCTATAAATTATAGTCTAACATTTTAAAGTAGAATGGGTAAGCAAAAACAACAGGGGATGTTATGCATAATTTTTTTTTTTACTATTTTAAAAAGTCTAAAATGATCCTTTTAAAGAAATGTAAGGTTTCCTACCAACATTTTCACTCCTTTTCTGAGGAATAATATTACAGGACCACCCTCCACCCAAATTAAAATATAGAATCAACAACAAAACCAATGTAATTCTTTTTCTACTAGATAGTATATAATTATACATGAAACATTTTTAAAGTCTTAAAAAAGGTACTTAAAATTTTTTGCAGAGGAAGATAATTATCTATGATTAACAAAATGACTAATTCTTAGCTAACAAATCTGTAATGAAAAAGACTGCACATAAAGAGAATAAGTATTAACTATATGAATATAAGAAAAACTGACTTTGCTCTCAAATATATTCAAATATTTGTATCTACACTGAAACAGCTGTCATTTAATACAGTTGCATATATTCTATAACTAGTGATATATATCATTGGTTTCATTCATTTATTACATATTTACTCCAATAAGATTGAATGACAATACAAAACACAACTTTGTAGTATACATACAGAGCAGAAAATAAACTGATATATACATACTTACTACTTAGAAGTTATTCTTTATTACCTGCTCTGTGATAAAGCATATTTCCTAGGGGTGGCAATTATATAACTGTATAGTCTTTACAAGCCTTGAAAAATGCATCCAATACAAAAGACTATAAAGGTCAAAATGCTGATAAAAATATGTACGAACATTTCTCAAAAATTCAATAATGTGTCCTTTTACAGTATGATTCTAAAAAGGTCCAGAAAAATAATTTCTAAACAACTTCATTAAGATGCTTTAAACTAATACATAAAGAGTATTTTGTTGGGTATATTACTTATGTAAAAATAAGCATTTTTCCAGATTGCTTAAACAAAAAAAAGCCACAAAATATTTTAATAACAAAAGATCTTAACAATACATATTATATTCTACTTTAGTTTTCACCAGACCTATCCGACCCGATCAGAAATAGAACATTAGAAATATTGTTCAGATACAATGTATTTAGTATTGTGACATATAACCAGCACAAAAGCTCTTTATTTAATCAAGCAATCATAATTGTCAAGGCATATGCAAAGAATGAAGCCTAAAATACAGTTAACATTTTAAACTACAGGGGAAAAAAAAACACATTATTTCATATGCTATGCACTCAAGAAGACATTTCTACTGCAATTTTCTTACTGCTATTGTGACAGGGGGGAAAATTCTAATAGCTTCAGAACCATATGTATTCAGCTTTTTTTTGAACGTCTATAAAACATAAAAACAGTTTAATGTTCATTTCCGACAAGGATCCACATTCAGAAGAGAGTCATCAAAATTTACTACATGTGAGATAAGTTAACACTGACAGAGTTCTCTAGCTTAACATTTCCCCTGAATCTTCTCAGTGTTGTTTAACATTGTATACTAGAAGAGTGCATTTCTTTTTGCTACAGCGTGCTGACTTACAGCATTTAAAGCAATATTAAGTTCTCTGCAGGAATGCAAAGAACTTTCTAATGCAGTCTGATAAAAACTCAAAGTAGAATCTTCATTATGGAAATTAAGAATCTAGCAGCAATAATATAGGTCTTGGAACTACCTAATTTGAAGGTAAAAAGACTCAGAATACTATAAACTTAAATTAGACCCTTGCAACTCTTTTCCTTTGTAGTAATATATCTGAATATGTTTTGCTAGGATTTCTTTAATGAAAAACAATCAAACAAAACACAAACCACTATTATTTGGCTTGGATTATTCTCTTGAGATATTTGTATATGTTATCGTAGTACCGACTTCGTGGAGGAAAAAAACTGAACTAGAAAAAAGCTTGAAAAGAAGGCTTCTTGGGAAATCTGTGAAGAACTACAAAGAACTGCTACTGAATTAAAGGGAAAAGAATCATTTGGATGCTTAATGCATTCTGAAACATTTATATCTAGAAAGTAGATGAGACAAAATAGGAAAAGATTCACCATTCTACAGTTTATGTTGTTTACTGAATTTGCCACCACACACACACACACACACACACGCACACGCACACGCACACGCAAATACATTTCACAGAAATCACACCCCTAACAATGTTCTTTTTAATCCGTATCCGAGATCTGAGTTATTGTATGTTACTCTTTTCTTTCTTTGATCTTCCTCAGTACTCAGCTCACTGTTAACTGTCCTGGGTGGTCTCCCATCAGGACTTAGTGATCGGTGTCCTTCTCTATTGGCTGTCTTCTAGGAATTCCTATCTGCTGTATTCTTACATGCATGTGACAACTTTATTAGCTCTCTCCGATTGTGCTTCAGAACATCTCCATAGCACATACACTCATTCTCAAACAATTATACTTTTGTAGTTGACTCAGAACAAATAATTATATGAACACTTCAGCTGTTATACTCAATAATAAAGTCAAAATGAAGAGAAATTTCACATTATGTATAAGTCAGGGCTTGGTTTTCGTGTTCAGACTAAAAAAATCAATTCCAGATTGATTTTTGTGTATATATCGTTATTGTCAGAGGATTAATTGATGAATTTTTCATTTGATGAGTCAGGTGGAATAAGCTCTGAGGCACTTAGTGAGCAGAATTCTAATTTACTCTGGTCCTTTACACTATGCAATAAACTCACCAGTTTTGATATTTTATCATAATTTGCTTGTTCCCAAAATGTTCAGAATAAGGTTCCAAAGCAAAATAAAAGATATTTGGTACTACAAATCTCTTGGTGCTTCTATATTATATGATTAATGTAATTTGGATTTAAAAAAAAAGAATTTATATTTTTTGAAACTTCTGTCTGATTCAACCTGTCCATTTTGACTTTTTATTTCACTATCATCTAAACCGCTTATATAACTAATTTCTATCTACTTTCCTAAAAGTTCTGCAAAACAAATACATTAACACTGTAAATATACTGTATTTATAAGCTGACAGTATGAAACTACACATAAAAATTATGGAAATTTTATGTTGCTTCTGAAAAAGGCATATTGCTATAATAAGCAAAAATGCTAAAAATTCCAAATAATATATTTTTAAAGAAAAATTAAGTGTGTTTTATTGATCAAATACTACATTTTCTAAAAAATTAATTAAATTTCATTGCATGTTTTCAAGTGCTTCACAAGAATAAAGAGGAGCAAATAATTTTTCATATTTCTTATTTAACATGTGAGAACATAGTTGTGTTTTCCAAAGGTAATCTGCCACACCTATAATATCTTTTATACATTAATTTTCCATGTAAAGCAAGATAGTTTCTTAAAAAGAGAGATTTAGCATACATATTAGCTTTGAGTTTATATCCGGACTGTCATAACTAACTATCGCAAAGTTCTTTCAAAGATAACTTTCTTCTCTTTCTGGAGTTTGCTTTTCGGTTCAATCTTTTCACCTTTATTATTTTCCCCATATTTTCCTTTTTCTCTGCACTTCTTTCTAGTGCTAAGTCCTTGCCCTAATTCTGAGGCTAGTGAGAGGAGATGTGGCAGATTGCTGAGTCCCCACATTTAATCTTCCCGAAAGGGTCCCATATGTAGAGTTTCTATAGTCAAAAGGGGTGAAACAGCTTCCTTCTGCATTTATGCTAATCAACAGGATTTTCCATCGGCCAAGAGAAAAGTCTGTTATGATGCTCTTACTCTCCCAGAGTTTTGAACTCTCTTCATAGAACTATCAGCATCAAGGACAGGGAGCAAAGGGTCATGTTCAACTAAGATTCATATAGCCTCCTACTTCTCTATTCTTGCAAGCTTCTCCTTTTCTACCTCTATGACCTTATCACTTTCCTTCATTACTTTGTCCTCCTTGGATACTAGAGCCAATAACGAATGATAATATCAGCACAAGAAAATAGCTTGAAGCATGAGCTAAATGAAAAACTGACTCCAAGTCAGTTTTACTGGCCTATTGCCTACCTCATTAGAAATGAATAAAAGAGAGCCTAAATTATTTGAGCACTAACCTTTTCCCTGCTTCAAACTGTCTCTCAAAAATCAGACTCATATGAATTATAGAATTATGGCACGGTAAAATTTTGAGGCAAAATAACTTTTCTGTTCACTCCAAGTAATTTTCTTTTGGTTAAATCATACCAGTTTCTGAATATTCACTTTTAAACCTATGCCACATACTAAAATTAATGATTGCTGACTCCATATTAACTTCTACAAAGTTTTATGCTAAAGCTAAATGTGAAAGAGCAATATTCCTTAAAATTATCACAGTGATTAAATTATTATAACATTGAATAAATTTAATCCCACCAATTTAATGCAAAACTAGTTTAATTAATAATACACAGGAAAGAGTTTGGTTTCAGAGTGTGAAATAAATATCAAACCACACTCTCAAGATGTCTGCATAAAATACCCCTCCACCATGCTCTCTAAGCAAGACTATCCCTCCATGGAAGATTCTCATTAGTGGACCGACAGTCCAACAGTCCCACAATTTAGATTTACTCTTCCTACTCAAGGTAGTGAGCAAAGGAAGTCAAAGTAGATAAACGAAAATCTGATAAATTTGCTATGTATTATCAGCTGTCTTAAAAGGTATAACTAATGGTCAAGTAGGGTTTGGTAATCTGTAGATTCTACTTATTAGTACCACTTTAAATTCTGCTACCCTTTCCAATACAGAACTATGTTTTCTCTTTATGAAAATAATGTTGTGAAAGTGAAGAGAACTGCAAAATAAAATAATCACAGCAATTTATGATGCAATGAGAATGTTTATAAAGTTTAACAATGTTGAAAGCATCAGTAAGAATCCATATTTCTTATTAAGTGGTATGCAGTCATACTTTGAAATACAGCATCCAAAATAGTAACTATCTCATTCAAAATAAACTGTTTTTGTGAATGCTTGATTAAATAGTGAAAGAGTGAACAAAGACAGCATTTGAAATTACTTAATTTACTTGAAAATACATTTGGATTGGCTGAGTAAAGTACTTAAATTATTAAACAATTAAAATGAGATACAGTATCTTATGAGAAATACAAAGAACTGGAATAATGAATCATAACCCCTTTCATCTCTGGAATAACAAATTAATTGATACCCCAGATCATGAATAAAATGAATTTCCAAATTTTTACCTAAATTAGATCTATATAGAAACTCATACATACAGCGGAATGGGAGGTATTCTGAACAACTAAGGGTTAAATTCTTAAAGCTAAACTTTCATTTTAACCTGTGAAAATCTTTCTAAAATGTGTTACCTTCTTCGGTAAATGAGACAACGCTGCTTCGATAATCGGGGTCATCATTACTGAATATTGAGTAATTAACCCATTATTTTTATAATACAAACATTTATGGTATGGAATACTGGACTGAATATGATGGAGCCCAAGAGCACCTTATGAAATTTGTTTTCTTGATGTTTACCTCTTTCTCATAAATGTAGAAACTAGGGAAAAGAAGTAGAAAGAGTCCGTATCACATGACATGGTTACTGTTTTTACTAAACCATTTACTGACTTAGTAACTTTCTCCTCGGATGTGCTCTTGCCTCAATAACACTGTCTTCCATACTTTATCAATGGCCATGAGTTTTCCAGTTGCAGTTGAAAGCTTATTTTATTTGTACTGGAAAACCATGCAATCATGCTTTTCATTGGCCTGTTTACCTTTATGAGGGGATACTGCCATCTGGTGGACTTAAAAATATTCCTGGTAAAGAACATCAAAGGCAAGTTGCATTTTTCTAACTACAGGCATAAATAGGTACTTTGTGTCCTTGCTTTCATTCACCTCTAAGTATAATGCAGTGTGGGACCCTTAAACATGCTAGATAATCAAGGTTTTACTCGACACTAAATAAAGACTTATACCTCATTATATAATTAATTTATTCATGATCAACTTCCTGTTGAAACAGGTAATCACAAAGGTGTAGTTTAGTGAGGTCCCAAACATATTCACAAAACTTCAAAGAAGTTTCCATGGATTTATGAAGATCATGAAGAAAAGAAAAAAGAAAAAAGAGCATAAAGATTTTCACACGAACCTATGAAAGCTAAACATGTGAGAATCACTAATCCAGGCTATGAATATGGTCTTCAAGAATGAGCTATCTTTATGATTTTATTAACTTTTTACTCCTTCCTTCAAACCCTCAATTAATATGTGCATTTTAGGTTTGCCAAGTATGGATTTTAAAAGAGAAAGAAGATGATGTGGAAGAAAAATACTTCCCATTGGGTAACAAGATCATGATAGGATTCTATACAGAAGCATTCCAGAAGAAAGATTAAGGAAACCAGTATGAGAAAGATTTCTACTATGGCTGGATTATATTTTCATTTGGTATTTGTTTGCAATACATATGTCTCTTCACCAATATTCTCAATATATGCAATGTTCCCAAGTATGGGATGTTGTGCTGATGCTTTACATATCACATTAAAGGTAATTCACTATAGGTAATGCCACATACTGTTAAAAATAATTTATAGCTGCCAAAAAATAATAATAACTTTAGTCACCCTTGCAAGTAAGAGCACTAAGTGTTATTATATGGACACACTCTCTTGCCATCATTGTGAATTGTAAGAAAAAACTGATAGTATATGAGCACAAAAACAGGCAGAGGGAAACTGTCAACCAAAAGAACTTTATCAGGGCAATAACTGAGAAATAGAAACTAAGAATTACTATTTAAATGCATATTGGCGTTTACTTACATGCCAAATAAAAAGCAAAGTTGTCATCAAGCATACATTTAAAGTAAAAGAAAGTATGAAATGTATATTTACAATGTATTAAAACAGTGACTAATATTATGTATTATCTATGCTCTACCAAGTTTAATAAGGCAACTTAAATACTATTTTCAACCAATGTCATTTATGCTTTAAAAAGAATATCACCTATTTGAAGTGTGGTGTGAAGCAAAACAGGAATACATATTAGGTTAGCATTAATAGTCATATTTTGTTCCACCAGTCTGTAATTCCAAGAGTCTCTAATTTGGCTTCTTCCAGCTCTGAGCATCAGGTGGCTCCTATAAATTATCAGGCCTCAGAACCCCCTAACTGATATATTCTCCCTGACCTCAGTTAATAACAGCAAACTAAAGGAAACATTCCATACAATGGGTGTTTTGCATGAATTCTCTACTCTGAGAAGATCCTTTAGGAACATTAATTCAAGGAAGGCCTTTACTATTTGAAGTATTCATGGCAAAGGTATTCCAAGATAAATATAGGTAGTAAGAAAGACAAGTAGTAGCAGCAAATGAAATTTTACAAAGAAGAGTAGAAAAAGAGAAAGCATGAGAATGTTAGAGTAAAAGCAAGGTTATTGTGAGCATTTGGACTATTACATTTGTAGCATGAACGGAAATAGACAATTACGACTTTGAATGTATCTTTTCCCTTCTAACAATATCTCATTTAATCCTCAGTAATCACAATATTATGACAAAGGTATTTTTATCATCTCCATTTCCTAATACACCTCAGGAAAGTTAAGTAACCTGCCCTAGGGCACAGTAGCTAGGGCCAGCACTTGAACTTGTGTTTGTCCAACTCCAAATTTTAACCCCTAATGAGAAAACAGCCCCAGAAAGGTCAGGTTACTTATCACAATTCACATAGCTAGTAAAACACAGAGGAGAAACTTGAAACCACATCATTTTATTTGAAGCCCAGAGCTTTTTCTAGTACTCCATAGTTGACTGTTCACTATCATGAACATTCCACATCATGATTTGTTTCATTTATTCACTCATCAAATATTTGATTGATTATTATGTATACTATGTGCAATTCTTGCTCTGTACCAAACTTCTAACAAAAGACACTAGAAGTACAGAACAGAAGTTGTAGTGGAGAACTGTGTGTACATATATGTAAACACGTGTGGGAAAGAACGGAGTGGTGTCCACTTAACAGACGTGGGGTATTGAGCAAATCATTTAATTTTATATCTATAAAATGAAGGTGTTAGACTAAATATTAGGTCCCTCCCAAATTTAAAACTCTGTGTTATTCGATTGCCCTACTGCTTCCTATATGCAGTCACTAAGTACCAAAGATTTTTTTCTTTCCCAACTTTTCTGGATTCTTTCCTGATTCTCCCAAACAGTGATTCTTACCTTGGCTGCACATTGTTATCCCCTGAGATGCTTTAAAATCTGTTAATGCCCTGGTTGCTTCCCTTCTCCAAGAGATTCTGAAATAATTAGTGTACGATGTAACTTGAGCTGTGAGCAATGGTCCCCAAATTGTGATGCACATTAAAATTACCTGGGAAATATTTAACACTCCAAAATAAATCTCAGTGTCTGGGGGTGAGTGTTAGGCATCCGTATTTTTCAAAGATTTCACGTATATTTCCAATGTCAGCAAAGTTTGAGAGAAAACAAAGTAAGTCTGAGAAAACATCCTTGTTTAAGACATTAATTTATTTCAAGTGAGTAAGAATTCAATCATATATATTGTTGGGAATGGGAAAGGGGGAGATGAACTTAGGATGTAAAGTAACTTTATACGTTTATACAAAGATTTAAAAATTTTCAAAGAGTTGGTAATTATCTGTTTAATACTCTGACTTACCTATAAATAGAACTAAAAAAATAATTTATTTAATTAGATTTACTGTCAAGTTTGTAGAAGAGAGATTATAGACAATTTTTTTTAATGGTGCATTATTTTAGAATATTTTAGAATATTTTCTAAAATAGTTAAGGTGGATTTTTCTGATCCTATAAAGTGCTAATATAAGTTTTATTTCATTGTAAAATAAGGGAAGAAGACCATGAAGGGAAATGTAATTTTTAAGATGAAAACTAAAGAGTTTGGTAACTTATCATAGGCAACTGTGATTGGCAATCATTTATAGTCCAACTGGTGGTACAGCTTGGTAAGCTCAGGTTACTAGTTTGAACATTAGTATAATTTTGAGTCTTTGCCAATCTTTTCATATTTATCCTGCTCATAGCACTCCAATTTTTATTAGGCACCGCAAATTGCTAGAATACAAAAAGATGAGGTCAATATATATATTTCTGTCCTTTTCCTTATTTCCTTTATTTGTAAGCAAGTTGGGTCAGGGGGTAGGGAATGGGCAAGTAAAGACTCCTTCCTCTTTCAAATGTAATTTCTTTTTTTAGAAAGTTGAATAAATTTTAATTAAACTTCTTTTCTTAGAGAGCCCTTTTTCTAGACAAAAGGAACAAGGCCTGATTTAAATGTATTCACAAATTGACAACGAGCTTACATCACATATACACAAAGCTCCAGAAAATGTACATTTGCTTTCATTTCTTTTTTCTTATGGAGACTTTATGCAAGAAAAAATATAAATGTATATGATCTGCAATACATTAGATCAAATTAGAATAAAAAATCCACAGGATTCTCTATTGTTTTATTGAAGAATAAAATTAACTGCTACAGTACGGACTCCTTGAGGGATTATGTTGAACCACTTTTGGATCCCAAGTACCTGGCATATCGTTTGCATAGTAAGACAGAGCAGTAATAAAGTCTGAGTGCTGACTCTGTGCCAGGTGTGTCTTAAATGATTTACATGGATTACTTTACTTGACTTCATGATGAGCCTAAGAGCTGGTACTACTGCTATCCCTCTTTTTCAGGTAAGGACACTGAGGTTTAGCAGGGTTGAATAATTATAAGTGAAAATATATGTAGACCATAATTTTGTTCGGTGGAATAAGAAGTTAATACATGTACATATACATGAGTGTGTGTACACATGCACCTCATTAGCTTCAGGAAAAAAAGTGGAAGAATATCTATCAAATTGTTCATCAAGATTACTCCTGGCATGGGATAGAAGTGCGGGCAGAATTTTTCATATTTTTTTAATTGCAGGAATTATACATAATTTTTTTCTTTTTGTGTTTTTCAGCATTTTCCCAACAACTTTTTAAAAGAGAAAAGGAAATAAAGAATATGTTTGCTCTATCTGAATATACATACACACAACCTTTAAGCAAAACATGAATGTTACAGAACTTTATATATGTAACATGTATCCAATAAGGAAACACAGAAAAGTTTATATACCAATGTTAGTAAACAAACTGTACAGAGGTCAAGATCAGGGAGAAGAGGGATGGAAAAAGGAAAGAGTGAAAAGTTTTTAAGCACAAAAGGAAAATGACCCAATTTGTGGGTTTTTGGTTTTTTGGATTTTTTTGGTTTTGGCAGCTGGCTGGTATGGGGATCTGAGACCTTGGTGTTATAAGGCTGTTTTCTAACCAACTGAGCTAACCAGCCAGCCCCACTGTGTTTTCTTAGGAAGTTTAATCACACAGGAATAAGTATGACTATTTGAAGGCACAGAAACTAGACAGAACACTATTTGGATAAACGGAGTATGAGGTGAGGTCTCCATATAATCTGGATTATTCTGCATGTAGCTACATGGTGAAAATTTAACATGTTTTCATAGATCATTTAAAAAAATACTAACAAATCTTTAGGAGAAAAAATGAAAAAAAAAACAAAAGGGTATGAGGAAGGAAGAGAGAAGCAAAAAAAGAAAAAAGTGAAATAACTGGTCATATTTTACACAGAAACTTCCTGGTAAATCTAGGATTTAACACCCAGGTTTTAACTACCATATGCCACTGCTTCTTGCAATTCCTTGGGAAATGTATAGTGAATAGATAACCAGATGAATGACGTGAATCCTCTTAACGAAGATTGGTATATGGGTCAT
Organism: Cynocephalus volans; assembly: GCF_027409185.1. Taxonomy (NCBI): domain Eukaryota; kingdom Metazoa; phylum Chordata; class Mammalia; order Dermoptera; family Cynocephalidae; genus Cynocephalus; species Cynocephalus volans. The sequence goes on from NC_084461.1 coordinate 80,970,617, forward strand.
TTAGATCCCTGCTTATAAAAGGGAGAAAAGCAGAGAGAGTGCCAATTTGTAACCACTGGAAAAGCTTCTAATATCACCAAGAGAGTTGGGGGAATCTCATAAACCAATACTTGGCTTATGTGCCAATATACATTACCAACAAATGTTTTCAGGATGGCAGAAGAAGATATTGAGAAAGGAAACCAGGAGATGGAAGAACCAAACAGTGAGTAGTAAACAAACTGAGTAGGGAACAAAAAGGAGTAGACCCACAAAACACTAAAGTGTGGAAAAACTTGTTTAGTGACTCTATCCAGAGGCTTACGCTTGTGATCAATCTTTCATTACCAATAACTAAAAGAATTTCCAAATTTTTCAAAAGGTAGGCATTTAAAGAAAGAATGCTTAGCAGGCACTTCCCCCATAGAATGGTAAACTTTAGATTTCCATAAATTATAATGTCTTATTCTATTTGTATATTGGTATATTTGTATATATTGTATGTTTGTATATTGGAATAATGATTAAAAGACAATTAGATCACAGAAGATATCTACCTTCTGGAGGCTGCTATGCCATGAGATATTAAAATATCAGCATTACTACTTAAAGTACCAATTTTCTAGATATTAAACTATATCACACTTAAAGCACTTCTAACATTTATGATAATGTCAGAAGAATGCAAAGCTCCATGAAAGCAGAGATATCTGTCTATTCACTGATATATCCCCATTATCCAGAACAGTGCCTGGTATACGTATCAGATGCTCAATAAAAATTTGTTAAAGAATGAACAAATATTCTAAAAATGAGTATTAGGAAAAAAGTTCAACCTATCTCTTACCATCTAAGAAGAAAAACATGTCTGCAATGCAGTTAATGGGGAAAATAATCTCAAATCAAAGCAAAGTAAAACTTGAGGAAGAGCTCTAATCCTCTGTTTCACTATTGGAGGGCTTTCACTATTAAAGACTAGCTTTTCTGATTTCCCAAGTATCTTTACTTTCCTTTCTGTTATAGAGTCAGTTTTGTGATTATCTGAGTGAAGACACCAAATTTCTCAAAAAGCATAGCTTTATGATATTAAGTTTTAAACCACAGAACAAAAAAATGCAATGCAATATTTTGAAGATATCTTCCATTTGCCAGGGTATGCCTACATGCTCCAAGAACAGACAAGAATTTTTTCCTACCTCAGATGCTAAAGTTCCAATTATTAAGTATGATTTAATATGCCATACACAATGGCAAATTACTTTGAATTTCGTTCTGAAAGAAATTTTAAAAAGTACTTTCTTTCACCGTCATTCTTGTGCATTTATCTAGGTGCTTGCTACATGTAGAAAAACACTCTTCTGCAAAATTCATCAGAGAATGATGGTTCACTCCAGATGGGCTTTGGCAGATGTGATAAAATGCAAATACGGGAATCCTGAATGCTAATTTTTCAAGAAAGAAGCCAATCCTAAGACAGGATGTGTGGACCAAATGAGGATATTAATACCATTCAATTTGAATACTTTTTTTTTTTCTTTAAAGATTAACAAGCTTCTGGTGAAGTTGTAAAGCAGAAAAATGTAGGTGGTGTAGTGTGAAGACAACAGTGAGTGGTCAAGATGAGGTCAAACTCATCTCAAGGGAACTGAGCAGGGCAATATAAAGAGAGAAGAAGAAAATACTGAAGAAGATTCAACTATGTTGGAATTTATGTCATTGAGAAAAGGTTCATCCCAAAACGAAGAAGACAGCCGGAAGTCTGCCAGAAAAAGATATCTTCTGCAAGAAATGAAGATAACTCAGCAGGTGTTGGCAGCAAGTAAGCATATATGAAGTAGAAAGATGAGGCAAAAAGGAGCCCAGAGACAGAAATGAGAGAATACTCGTAAAAAATGAATATGCTCCTAGGAAGGAGCCTGCAAATCTATATCTTTTAAGCAAGCATCGCTGGTGAATTAGGAAAATTTGGAAAAGGATGTTAAGGGGCTTGGCTTTGGAGTGAGATCTGGATTACAGACCTCGGCTTCACTGTATTAGGGGGAAACACTTAGACCCCACTCAGCTAGTGTCCATGTGGTTTAACAATTCTCACATTGCTCCTCCCACTTGCTCATTCTTCCCCAGGGTAAGAATGCTGAGCTGCTGTTTGTGGCTCAGCCTCTTCCTACTCTTCTCCCCTGGGCAGCCAGCTGCCCATAAAAAGCACACATTCTCTACTCCTCAGTACCATAAGCTTCATGGGGAGAGGTCTTGGAGTGAGTCTGGCTAATTCTGGGGAAATGTGTCAGCCAGCCCATTTGGCTAATAAATCTACCTATTCTCCAATCTATTATTTATTAGTTATAAAGATGATGCATTTATCTCTATCATTTAACTCTTTTTCTCTCAATTTGTTCTAAATTTGGGTGGACAGCTGTCTCCAATTTGAGGTGTTAAAATATGAAGAAAATGTGCATCTTAGAATTGATAAAACACAGAAATTTGATACCGTAGTGTTATGCCTTGCTAATTTGTGTACGTAAGAAAGAGGGAGAGAGGGAGACAGATTACTAATATTCAACTATCAATTATCCAAATAAGGGCTTATCTACACAAATTGTTAAATTTTCTGTAGACACAGTGGCTCGGCTTCAGTTTCAATTCTAAAATTGACATTATCAATCCCTTTGTTTTATCTGGAATACAATTTTTAATCCAGCAGGAACCAGAAGTTATGGAAAGTTAGTTATATATCCACTTAGGCTTAGAAATCTAGTTAGTTTTCTAAACTAACACCCTTGATTACTTTTCTACAACTCTGTAAGAACTGCTGAGGTTAGTCTTTTGCATCAATCTCATTGTAATGCTATTCATCCAAAACATGAAATGGGAAAAATGGAAGAATTGTTTAAGAGAAAAAAACAGAAGTGGTTTTACAGCTTGATTTCCACACAGAGACTTCATTAGTTTGATTGAAGTGTTTGTTATGAGTACCCTGAATGTCCAATGGACATATATTAACTTTAAGTTCAAATTCATCCATCGGCAAATATCAATGAGACTTAGATGTTTATTCCTACTATTTGCTCTCACCTTTCTTAAAATATGGTGGTCTAAGAATTTTCCCAATATAACAAGGTATTGGATTTTACACCGTTTTTGTGCAAAGCACTTCTCTACAAAGCACAATGCGTACTACAAGTGAAATACTCTGTTATGAAAACAGGTTATGTGGCTCCTTTATTATCTAAGCATTGCTTAATATATCTAAATAAACACATCTTAACAGATTTATTAAGAAGTGTTTTTCCAATTTTCAGATTATAAGAGTTAAGTAATTTAAATTTTTTTTGTACCATTGATATGTTAATAATAGACACATAGAACAAGAAAAATACAGAATCAAAATAGTACTTTATAAAGGTACCAAATTTAGATAAGAGAACTTAGTATTAATTATCAAAAACTGCAGTACCAATAAAAAATATTAATGGGCTACAAGGGAAAATTACCAAGACATGTATTGGGATATATTAGAAAAGAATAAATACTCTTACAGTCTTCTTGAACATGTTTTCTGTTCAAAATGGAAAGCTTGTAAATTCTTCAATGTAACATAAAGTCAATTGGTAGTCTGCAACGTCTAAAAAAGAAAGACTTTTTTTGGCAAAATTCTCCAAATTAAAAAAAAAAAAGTGGAAAAGTGCTAATTGTAATTCATTCCTGTGTTAAAATAAACACTTTTCTACCATTAGATACACACCAGAATCAAGTTTCTAATCATGGCTACAACTCCCAAGCACTGTAAAATAATCCTTTTCATATCAATAGTTCTTTTCATATAAATAAAATAGTTCTTTTCATATCAATGCATTTTCATTTTTACTAGAACTAATTACCTTTAAATAAATGATTCAGAGATGTCAAAAGCGACTCTCAGGGAATGTTTCAAGAGGTCCCAGTTTCCTGAATTATAGCCTAGAACATCTGCTTAGCAATCTGGCAAGTAGTATGAAGCCAAAACAGTGCATCTCATATATGGTAGTTGTATCTGACCTCAAGAATGTGACAGCTGGCTATCTGCCTATAACCTTTACACTGTAAAAATCTGAAATTCTGTACACAAGAGAGATTAGTAAAAAGTGTGCCAACACCAGAAGCATGGAGTGTATAAAGAAAACAAGTTGCTTTAGGAAAATAGAGTTGTTGGCTTCTTCATGCCAAAGGTAGTAGAAAATATTGTTAAAAGAACTTTACTTATTAAAAAAAATTAAAGCAATATAACAAACTTGATTTTTCTTATAATCCAGAAAAACAAATGTAAAAAGTTAAACCTTTCTAAAACTGGGAAATAAAATAAAAACTTAAATTGGACCTTTCAGAAATAAAGTACTTAAGATACAAACTATTAGAAGAATTCTAAAAAAGAATCAGATAAAAAAGAAATGAGTTTATCAACTATGTAAGTACAAGGATACCTCAAAAAGTGTGTGGAAAAGTAGAATTAAAAGATAATACAAATCTTTCTATAAAGATTTTACTGAAGACCACTTGCACAAATTAATTCTCTTCAAAATGGGGGTCAGCAGTTATAAGCCACTTGACATACACTTTTAAACCAGACATGAACATATCAATTGGAGGGTGCCCATATGCAGACTGGCAAATACTGCAAACAAACAACATTACAACATCAGAGACATCAGCAGTCCCACTAATCAGCAGGATTATGAGGCTTACATGACCAGAAAGGAAATGACACTCAGTTAAGTACAATCTAAATTCAAATTGACCTTGAGATTTTTAATTGATCTTAAATTCAGAGGTTTAGAAACATAGTACATTATTACCTCTAGGATCACAGTTGAACACCCAGTTACTAACAAAGTATATGTATCTATAGTGAATTTGAATTATGTCCCCCCAAAACTACTGAAGCTTGAATTGTCTCCCAAGTTTTACGTATTAGAAACAGTCCCCACTGTGACTGTTAAGAGGGTGGGAAATCCTATTATGGTAATTTTAAAAGGTGGAGCTTTGAAGAGGTGATTGGATTGTAGGCCCGTGCAGTAGTGAACGGCTTAAAAATGGTGGTCAGGGGTGTGGTTCTGAGGGCTTTAAAGGAAGAGGAGGGTTTCTCTCTCTCCCTGCTCTCTCTGCTTTCACCATCTTGCAATGTGAGACCCCTGGGTCACTGCTGCCACCACCAGATGGACTTTAGACTTCTCAGCCTCAGAAACTGTACGGAATAAATGTCTTTTTTTTCTTTATAAAATACCCAGTTCCATGTATTTTCTTATAAGCAACACAAACGGACTAATACAGAAAATTGGTACCAGAGAAGTAGGGTGTTGTTTATAACAGACACTTGGAAATGTGGAAGCGGCTTTGGAACTGGGTGTTGTGGAGAGGCTGGAGGAATTTGGAGGAACGGGCTAGAAAAAGCCTAGATGCTAGTGAAAGTTTAGAAAACAAGAAAATCAGGCAAGATTTTAGAAATTGTTTAAATGGTGGTGACCAGAATGCTCATAGACATATGGATTGTAAAGACCATTCTAAGGAGGTCTCAGATAGAAATAAGGAGTTTTTCAGAAACTTGGGCATAGATCACCCTTGCTGTGAACTGGAAAGGAACTTGGCTGCATTGTGTCCACATCCTAGGACTTTGTGGAAATTGGAACTTAGGAGTTGTGAACTGAAGTATTTGGTGGAAGAAATTTCCAAGCAGCAAAGCATTAAGGAACCTGCATGGTTGCTTCTAACAGCCTACTCTGAGTAATGGCAGCAAAAGCATGACATAAAGTCAGAATTTAAAAGGGAAGCAGAGAATAACGATTTAGAAAATTTGCAGCCTTGCCATGTGGTAGAGAAGCAGAGAGCAACGGAGACCATTAGCTAAGAAGATTAACACAAAAGAACAGGATTATCAAGAGAAGGGGAAAAGGACTCTGAAGGCACTGCAGAAGCCTCCAGGACCAATCCTCCCATTTCAGGCCCAAAGACCTAGGGAGACAAATGGTCTTGGGGAACGGGACTGAGGCACCCTCCACAGGCTCAATTCTCAAGACCACCTTGGGAAGCTGCTTCCAGCACCAGCACCCCAGCTGCTTTGGCTGCTCCAGCCATGGCTAAATTGGTCCCAGGTGTGGCTGGACCCAGAGCTTTGGAAGATACAAGCCAGAAGCCTTGGCAGCATCCATGTGATGTTAAGTCTTTGGGCTCACAGAATGCCAGAGCTGCGGAGGCTTGGGAGCCTCCATCCTGATTTTAAAGGATGCATGGAAAAGTCTGGGGGCCCAGGAAGAGATCTGTCACAGGGGCGGAGTCACCACAGATAACCTTCACTAGAGCAATGCCAAGTGGAAATGTGGGGTCAGAGTTGCAGCAGAGAAACCCCAGCAGTGCCATGCCTAGGAGGGCCTTGAGAGCAGGACCACCATGGAGACCCCAGACCTGTGGAGCTACCAGAGTGGAACATCAGCCTGGGAGAGCTGAAGTGTGGCCTGAGACCAGTAAAGCCATAGAAGCAGAGCTGCCTGAGGACTTGGTGACCCAACCCCCATGCTAGCGTGCAGAGGACATTGAACATGGAGTCAAGGTACATGATTCACCAGCTTTGAGATTTAATGACTGCCCTGCTGGGTTTCAGACTTGTTCAGGACCTGTTACACGTTTCTTTTGGCCTATTTCTCCCTTTTGGAATGGGAATATGTACCCTATGTTTATCGCACCATTGTATCTTGGAAGTAGATAACTTGTATTGATTTCACAGATGGGACTTTGAATTTTGGACCTTTGAGTTGAAACGAGTTAAGACTTTGGAGATGAAATGAATATATCTGCATGTGAAAATGACATTAATTTGGGGGGGCCAGGAGCAGAATGTAGTGGGTTGAATTATGTCCTTCCAAAACTATTGAAGCTTGAATTGTCTCCCAGGTTTTATGTATTAGAAACTTAGCTCCCACTGTGACTGTTAAGAAGGTGGGAAATCCTATTATGGTAATTGAAAGGTGGAGCCTTGAAGAGGTGATTGGATTGCAGGACCGTGCGATAGTGAATGGATTAAAAATGGTGGTTAGGGGTGTGGTTCTCTGGGCTTTAAAAGAAGAGGAGAGTCTGTCTTTCACTCTCTCTGCTCCATCTGCTTCCACCATCTTGCAATGTGAGACCCCTGGGTCGCTGTTGGCACCACCAGATGGACTTTGGACTTCCCAGCCTTAGAAAGTGTAAGCAATAAATTTCATTTTCTTTATAATTACCCAGTTCCATTTATTTTGTTATAAGCAACACAAAACATACTAATACAGTATCCTATAAGATTTCTTACTGGAAAAGAGATTTGAAATTTCCCACTGTCTATCATATTTTCAAGGAATTCAAAATTATTTCATAGGTGATTATAAATATGTTTGATAATATGCAGATGATGATAAAGCATTTTTATGAGTTTGTTTTGGATAGTTACAATAAGGACAATGGAAATAAACAATAAGATATGAAACTGGAAATTGTATTTGATGCAATAATGGAATCCCAAAACAACAATGTACCAGTTATCCAGCAGTCAGTCTTGTAGCACCCTCAATTGTATAATACTTCTGAACCCAGAAAAGTACATCTGACCACGTTCCCACCGATCTTCAATTCTTACATGGTAAAAGACACACCAGTAGGTTATGCCAGTCTTATGAAAATATCTGAAACAATTCAAGAATGACTTACATATGAAAACAATATTAAGAAATTCCAATAGACAGAGATTAGAAGAAGGCTTTCAGATAGAAGGAAAAGTAAGGGCAGAGGTAATGTAATAAGAGCACCACCTGAGTTCAATGAATAGCAAGTATTTCAATTGAAGAACAAAATACACAAGAAAGAGAAAAAACTCTTTGTAATAACTTACAAACTTTGAAATAACATAACTTTGTAATAAAGCTATATCTCAAATGGGCTTAAACTGTTGTTATCCCTCAAATGTACTAATTGCCCAGTTTCCATGTACATCTTCCATTTCAGCCAATATTTTTTTCTAATAACTCTTTATTAAAGTATTACATACATACAGAAAAGTCCACAAATAGTAACTGTACAGCTTAATAGATTTTCACAAAGTGAACACACCTATGTAACCAGCAGCCAGATTTTAAAAAAATACTTCCAGTACCCAAGAAGCCTCCATCATAAAACCACCTCTTCAAGTATAAGCTCTATCCTGATTTCTAACACCAGTCTATACTCTTTGTGATTGGCTCCTTTAACTCAACAATTAATTTAAAGAGATTCATCTATGCTGAAACATGTAGTTGCAAGTTTGTTCATTCTTATGGAAATAAAATATTCTATTGTATAAATAAATCACAATTAGAATTTATAATTAGAATTAAGAATTGGATTTCTAGAATAATTAGACAATAATCAGAATTATCATTCTGCTGTTGACGGGCATTAAGATAGTTTCAGTTTTCAGCTACAGGAATAGTGCTGTTACGCACATACTTGTTAAAGACAGTGTTGTGCTGGAGCTATCTCACACTAGTTCATGAGAGTTCATTGTTATAATTTCAGGAATTTTGTGAGTCAGTTGTTAAACAAAGCCACTATTAAAAATTATATTATGTAATCTTAAAAATAAATAAAATATATTGTAAAAATATAATACTCATGACTTCCTAGTTATTGTACTACTATCTATGTTCTTGGAGTTATTTATGCTTATTGGATCTGTATGCTGGAGATTTTATATAATTTTACAGATTTTTGGATACTGTGTGCCTCTTCCCAACTCTGTGGTCAGTGACATCATATTGATAGCTTGAAATCAGTCATATTGGAAGTATTTACACCATAAAGGGCTTTATTTATCATTTTGTTAATAGTCTAGACTTAAGAAAGTGATGGAAAAATGTTAATAATATAGATTAAACTTAAAAGTGTCTTATTTACAGCTGTTAGACTGTGAGTAGCACACACTAAGGAAATATTCTTCCAGTTACTGAAAAATCTAATCCAAATCAGCAAAAATGGCACTCACATTATTGATGAATAAATGAAGTCCAAAATACATCTTTGTTGTTTCACTTGTCTTACTTGTTAACATAACTGAAAATACCAACTATTATTCACATCAGATCACAACTGACAGGGTAAATTATAACAAATATTGGCCATGGATACAAGAGTTCAGCAAAAATCAACCAAAGCATTCTATGAGAATCAACTGGCTATATAAAATTTACTATAAAGAGTACTGTAGTATATTTTATTATCTGGAAGTGAAGCTGTTAGGTCACAAGGCATATTTACACTCAGTTTTTTATTTTTATTTTTATTTTTGGCCATGAAACAAGTCTTAATACATTTAAAAGACTAAAACCATAAAAAATATGTTCTCGCCCACAACAAAAGGAATTTTAGAAAATTCACAAATGTGTGGAAATTAATCAACATTCTCCTAAATAAACGAGTAAAAAGAAAAGTTACAGGGAAATTATAGAATACATTGAGATAAAAATCAAAGCACAATGTATCAAAATTTTTAGGATGCAGGGCTGATGAGGTGCTTAGAGGAAAACTTATGCTTGTAAACACCTGTGGGTTTCTTTCTTCCTTGTGTATCCATGATAGTGATTGTCGTTTTTCAGGTTCCAGATGCAGGACTTCCTTGAGGTTTTCTTGTAGGGCTGGTAGTGTGGTGGTGAACTCCTGCAATTTTTGTCTGGAAAATACACTATTTTCCCCTCCTTTCTGAAGGATAGATAGCCTTCCTGGGTATAGTATTCTTCACTGGCAGTTTTTTTCTTGTAGTACTTTGAATATATCATCCCATTTTCTTCTGGCCTGTAGAGTTTCTGTTGAGAAGTCTGCTGTTAGTCTGATAGGGGTTCCCTTATAAGTGACTTGACACTTTTCTCTTGCTTCTTTTAAGATTATCTCTGTCTTTGAGCTTTGCCAGTTTGACTATAATTTGTCTTGGAGAGGATCTTTTTGGGTTGAATCTGTTTGAGAATTTTTGAGCATTCTGAATCTGAAGGTCCATGTCTCTCCCTATACCTGGAAAGTTTTCCATTATTATTTTGTTGAATAGGTTTTCCATGCTTTTTCCTTTCTCCTCCCCTTCTGGAACACCTACGATTTGAATGTTTGTGATCTTATGATCGTCTGTGAACTCTCTTACATTTTCTTAATTTTTTAAAATTCTTTTTTCCTTTTTTTGTACACCTGGGTTATTTCAAGAAGACTATCTTCAAAATCAGAAATTCTTTCTTCTGCTTGTTCTAGCCTGTTGCTTAAGCTATATTGGTTATGTTTTTTATTTTGTTGAGTGAATCTGTCAGTTCTATTAGTTCTCCTCCATTCTTTTTCAAGGTATTAATCTCTTTGTAAATTTCCTACTTCATATCCTGGATTTTTTTCTCATTTCATTATGTTGTTTGTCTTCTTATATCTCAGTGAGTTTCCTTAAGATTGTTGCTGAGAATTCCTTTTCAAAAATTACAAGGGTTTCCTACTCTATAGGGTATGATATTTGAGAATTACTGTATTCTTTTGGTGGTGTCATATTTTCTTGGGTTTTCATAGTTCTAGTATTCTCTATGTTGATGTCAGATCATCTGGAAGAGTAGTTGCTTCTTCTTTTACTCTGGAATAGGCTTTGAGGAGAGAGACTTTCTTTTCTTTTTCTGGTCTTTGCTGGTGACTCTCCTTGTGTCAATGCAGTCAAGTGTCTGGCAGGCCACCTGTACAGTGGCTGTCTACTGCTGTGGCATCGAGCGTTCACTGTGGTGACGACCCATGCAAAAGTGGAGTTTTTGGCATGCCCTGTTTTTGCCTGCTTTCAGGTGGAGGGGGCCACCCTCAGTTCCTGCCTTAGGACCCCAGGCGTGCTTTTACATTCAGCTTTAATAGATACTCCCAAACAGTTTTCAAAGTGGTTAATTTACACTTCTACCAGTAATGTGTGAATGTTCCAATTGATCCAGGTCCTCTGTAGGTAACCAGTATTTTACTTTCTAAAAATTAGCACAAAAAATAATGTCATTCTCTAACATTGTTTAGAAATGTGGTCCAATCTCAATCCCACAATTTTTGTGGAATTTTTTAAAAATCTGGTCATCAAAAAGCTCAGATTACACTTTCATGTGCACAGCGAAGATCATTAACCCAGTGATTCCCAAATGGGGGTATTTTTGTCCCCGAGAGAACACTTGGCAATGTCTAGAAACATTTTGGTTGTTACAACTAAGGGAGTGCTATTGGCACATAGTGAGTAGAGGATGCTGCTAAACATCGTATAATGCACAGGACAGCCCCCAAAACAAAGAATTATCTGACCCAAAATGCCAGTAGTTCTGAGGTTTAGAAACTCTGCTTAAATTTAACCAACTCCGTATTAAATTCATATTCTTGGGTGGAGCAGAAAAAAAAGAAGCAAGTGAGAATGGATGGACAAAAACAGCATAGCCATTATTGTTCTAGGTAAATATCACTGTACTCAATAAGCAACTCAATGCATACTATGCTAACTATGTCCAAGGATCTTCATAATGCATAAAAGCACCAATGTTACTTATGATCATCAAAGATTACAATATTTCAGGGCCAAGCTCGTGGCGCACTTGGGAGAGTGCGGCGCTGGGAGCGCGGCGCCTGCCGCGGGTTCGGATCCTATATAGGAATGGCCGGTGCACTCACTGGCTGAGTGCTAGTGACGAAAAAGACAAAAAAAAAAAAAAAAAAAAAAGATTACAATATTTCACATCTCATGAGATAGAAATTAGTTTGTTTCTTCGTAAAAGACCACTCAAAGGTAACAGTCTGACATAAAAATTATTTTTAAAAAATGTTTATGATGTTATTTATTCTTTTCTAAAAGCCTACTGGCTTTAGGTCAATATGGCAGAACAAGAAAAAAATGAAGAGGAAAATGTCAGCAAACTCATATATAGGGAAATCAAGGGCTATTTCATTAAATTTTCATTTGAAATACAATGCTATTTAAATAATAATATTTATTTGTAATCCCTTAAATTAATTGGAGTAATAGGAAGTGAACTGACATTATTTCAGTTTATTTATCATGCTTAAATATGGTATATTAAAAGCATGTATAGAAATAGTAACAAATACTTAAACTGAAAGGCAAATTAAAATTATTGCTCTAATAAGAAGGCAAAATGAAAAATTTTGTTCTTAATTCCCAAAACATTTAAAATCCTTGTAATTTAAATCTTGTCTTTGATAATATTTCTAAATGGATATTTTACCTCTTAAGAAAAAATTTTCCCCATTCAAAATTCACGTTACTAAATGTTTTATGAAATTACATCTTGTTGAAATTTAAAGCAAAGGGAGGAGTTTAGTTAAAAGATAAGGCTGTCTCAAGGAAAAAACTGTCATGTCACCAACAGATAAATTTAATTCTCACAAAACTTCTGAATATATTTATCAATAGCAATTTTCCAATGATAAAAACAAATTTACATATGATAACTTAGTCTTATTTGGCAATCAAAAAAGGATGGGTTGAGTATGACCACTACCCAGTGGTAATTAATATATATTCACTATAAATTACATACTATAAAAGAAAGATAAATACTTTGCATCAGGATTATATTCTTCCTTTTAATCTCTTTCATGACCATAATTTTACCTATGGCTTCTGTTTTCAACAGCTGCAAAACAGAAATTTCAGTTTGGGAAGAGAAAAATTTTAATATACCTAGTATTAACTATGTTTTAATCAAATCTATATAGAACAAATGATCACTGGTTGTTTCACTTGTTTTTAATCACAAAATGTCAATTCAGGAATAGTCTTAGCCACTCAATACATTTCAAAAAATTCTAAAGGTTAATATAAACACATTGAATTTAAATTGGTAATAAAATGTAAATTAGGTAATTGTATGGTTTTATGGGTCCTTCTTCCTACTTTCTATCCATTAGAATTTCTTTAAATTCTTTTCAGATGTCAGTAGTTCTAGAATTTATAAGAGTAGTTTTTACACACTGGTGTTATCTTTTACCATTTAAGATTTAAAGCATCAGATACTACTATGAACTTGGTTGGATATGCTTTTCCAGATAAGCTCAGACTTGGACATTCAAAACAAGATTAAGAGTTTCTATAAAGATTAGGCTAAAAATAAATTCATTTCATTTTTAAAAATCATGTCTCATTCTCTAAATAACTTATGACAGCAAATCTTGAATTATTTCATGAATATGTAGCCTTGTGAAAATTATAACAAATTGCTCCATTTTTCAATTTGTGTTTTCTTCATATTGCTAGCAACTGAATGAAAAGGGTTAGCTGTCCTGAAGAAGAAAATATTCTCAGCAAAGAAAAGCACTTCTTATTTCATCTGAGCTAACCTACATTGCCAACAGACAAAACCAGCTACACCTTCCAAATATCATACACAGTAAGATGCTAAGCTAAGAAAGTAGTTTTACTAATGCTAACACTAACAAATACTACCAAAGTATCTAGTTATCAAAACATCTTGGACAAATACAGGTCACTCAATGCACGGGTTTAGGTCAAGTTTTCCCTGTTTTTATAACAATATTTAAGAAAAACCTCCCTCTTTATTAGTCAGTTGGAGGCTCATAAAATCTGGCTTGTATGTATTTGAAAACTATGAATGCTACAAACACTTTTAGAACTCATATAAGTATGCCTTCCTTATTTCACTGAAGGAGATAAAGATGCCTAACTACACTAAATAAGTTTTCTAAGGTCCAGAGCAAGTTCATGGGTGAAATAGCACTAGAAGCAGAGGCTGTGCTACACTGTTTCCAGATGTAACTTTTTAAAAAGCAGTAGGCGGCATGAAGGGATAGCACAGTGAACAAAAAGGCTGAGAACTGCTCTCCCAAAAAATAAAAACTAATATTAAAAAAAAAAATACACCAATGCAATGAGAAATAGGGAATGAGCATATTCCTGATCCCAGCAGGAATGTACGTACTCCTTTTTGTAAACAGGTTATTTCCTAAAGCCAGCTCCTTCACTCCCACTTTTGAGTTCACCAACCACCATGCTCCCCAACTAACACACAGGGCTGACCATCCAAATGTCTGACTTATGACTTTCTAATTCCTATGTAAACAGAGGATCTTATTTGACTAGTCACCTACTGTCAACTCCACAACTGCTCTTCTCATTCAAAGTCTTCTCCTACAAGGCATTTACTTATGCCTGTCTAGACATGGGTGAGCCTGTTAATTGCCTGAAATTTTTGAATTGATACATACACATGGAGTGAAAAGTTGGTGAATGTGTTTATGTGTCGCTAGTTCTGCATTTTCAATCAATAGCAACATTTTAGTACAGCAACCACCTCTCTCCACTTTCCAAGCAGTTAATGAACTATTAAGGAATACATTAATACAAAAAGAACACAATATTGAAAACATCTCTTTGATATCTTTGTAAAACAATATTTCTTTTTTGTAATTGGTAGGAAAATTTTAGATTAGAAGGAAAATAGAAGGAACTAGATTAATTTTTTTAAAGACATAAACTAAATTTTTCCTATATTTTGATTTCTTAAAGTGAGACACACCTGTGTCAGAAAAAAGAATAATTACAAAAACAGAACCTATAAAACCAATTTAAGACCTAGGAGGACCAATCCAGAACATCTAGCAACACCACCATCATTAAAGAGATAAGGAAACTACTTATGTCATTAGAAAATAACATTCCTTTCTATGATGCAAATTTAAAAGTTAGATGTAGCAGTCATTGCTTTGGGAAAGAATACTAGGAGCAATATTATAATATTATAAATGTTGAATACAATATTATACATATTTTTCTCTTTTCTACATCATCATATAATGATAGTAGACAGATTTCATCCAACTGAACACCTGAAACACTGAAAGTGTTTCTTTGGTCTCATCGTAGGTTTTAGAAGACCACGTCAAATACCATTCACAAGTTTTTCCACTATTATCTAATGAGCTCCTTGCTTAGTAACTTTTCAATAGGATGTTCAGAGAAAAGAAAATATAAAAGTAACAGCAAGTTAAATCAGTAGTAATCAATCTGCATGACATAAAGAGATACTACTAATGTTATGACTAGTTAAACTTTTTCTTGCAATTTAATAACAAGGGGTTTATTCTCACAGCTAAATTAATTCCTCAAAGCATCTGTATGACCTAGCATGCCTATCACTGAAAGACAGAAAGTGAGGTCAAAGGAATTGTCAAACAAATGGCTTAGGAAGAGTGGTATACACATATCAAAACTATTACGTTTAAAATAAAACTCTCAAATCTCTCAGTGTCAAAAGCCTACTCCTCTTCAGTGCTTAATTAATGATACCACCATCTTTCCTATTACACAATTCAGAAACCCAGGTTTCATATCTGATTTTTCCCTTTCCTCCACTTCCCATATACAATCAACCATCACATTTCAATCACATATATTACCTCAATAGTATCTTACTGGTCACCACTCTTCAGACTTGGGCAAGAATTAACTTTCTAAAACACAAGTTTAGCCATGTCATTTGTCTATTTAGAAACCCTTCCATGCTGCTCCATAACCCTTAAGATAATTTACAAACAACTTAAGAGGACACATCAGGCCTTGATAATCTCAACCTTACACTCTGTCTCTCCCACACATCAAACTCTATGCTCAAACTTGAATCAGCTAATCCCTCTGTCTGGAATACCCTTCCCCATCCCCAAGTGCCTACTCATACTTGAAGACTACATAGCTATCACTTCTAGAGCAAAAGATGAAGTTAAGAGATGCCTTCAATGTGCTTATCCATGGTACTTATGCTTGCAGTTTTAGGTACATATCACTATACTGAAATTTGCATGTCTCCCCTCATTAAACTACAATGCCTTGAGGGCAGGCATTATTCTTTATTTACTACTGTAACTCCCTAAACTTAGAACAGTATTTGACCCTCAACAAATACTTGACGGATTCTATAGATAAATTGGAGGATTGATGGGACAGACAGAAGGATGGATGTTACAGAATAAGAAGGTTAGGACAAAATCTTTTCCATTAACGTCTCTGAGTTTTTAAAAAAATCATTTTTGGAAACTTTATGTTTGTTTCTACTTTCTAGGTACAATTTTCCCTGGAGGATGGTATTAGTAGCCACTCTAAATCTCCAAAGCAATCCTAAAACTAACTTAATCCCACGACCCTTGAATCTTTAGAATAGCTAATAATACAGATCCAGAAAAATGAATGCCAATACATGCCCAGAAGAGATCAACCCAGTCATGCTGCTATAAGGAACAGGATATAGAGTGGCAAGATTTGTAGAGGAAAACTGGGAAAAACAAACCAAAAACAAAACGAAATACTAAATCATTCCCATGTCCACATCCATCATTATCAACATTCATTATGTGACAACCACATTCCTATATGTCATGCTCCTATTCATGAATAGGGAACTGCAATCACATACTATTATCTTTTCATAGCTTTAACAAAAAGGATGGTGTCTGCCAATAAACCATCACATTTCTCTCTTTTGCTAATGAAAATTCATTTAACCCTTCATCCATAAAAAGTTTTAAGAATCAGCTTCAGGCACAGTGGTAAGTACTTTTCATAACTTTTGTCATTTAATCTTCAGGATAATCCTATGAGCTTGGTACTATTATTATGCTCATTTTATGAATTAGAAAACTGAGACTAAGACAGCTTAAAACACTTGACCAAATCATACAACCAGTAAGTATTTAAAAAAAAAAAAAAGCAAAAACTGGTAACTAAGAATGTTTAAGCCCAAAGCCTGTGTTTCTATACAGGACTACACTATATTTCTAGGCAAAGGTGAAAATGTATGACCCCTGCCCTCAATGAGCTTACAGTTTAGTGGAAAACAAATGCACACATAAAATTGTCAAAACCACATCACTACAATGCAAATTGTTACAGGTGCAGTGTGATCCATATATTTTAAACAAAGTAATATGGTACTTCCTAAAACAATAGTATTTAGGAGGCTGAACAGTATCACTCCTACACATTAAGAAAGTAACAAATTGGGTTGCAGAAGCTAAGAAGATGAGACAATTAAATGGCTTTCTTCTAAATGCTTCTTTGAAACAATTCTTATAGTTGAAATTATTTGTCAGAGCAAGATGGCTGACAAGAAGACTCTATCATTCCTCTCTCCCAGAAAGACAAAACAACAAATAAACAACTACAAAATAACTAAAGGAGAGTGCTGGAGCATATCAAAGGCATAACAGAAATGCTAGTCAGCACAGAAACTCAGGATAGCCAAGTAGAGAATGGAATAAAACACCTGGCCTCCACCACTGCATCCACAGCCAGGAGCTGTAGGGAATCAGGAGGAACTTCTCCCTGTGGGCAAAGGTAAGGAGAGGACCCCAGCAGCTCTCATCAACACCTTGGACACCTACAGTCCTCACCACTGGGGAGCCTGGCAGTCCTCAAGGGACTAAGCCCAGCTGAGGGAGCTGCCTGGAGTCCACACAATTGTTCTGCCCCACAGGAACTGACACTGTGTCCCACCCTCCATGGCTTGAACCCCTACTGTACCATCTTGGGATTGGAACTGCTGCTGCTGGAGGGTGTCTTACCTGAAGGGTGAGTGACACTCTTTCAGCCCAGAGACTAAGCTGCCATTGAACTGACTTCCCTAAGCTGAGCTGAGAGCACCTATTACACCCTACCCTGAGGAACTAGGTGGTGATTGAATCGCTCCACCCAATTCTCCCAGTTGCAGCAGTGCCCTCCTCCTAAGGACAGAACTAAAGCTACAAACCTGTATACTCCCTCTGAGGGAATCCTTAACTATCCTTCCCAGTCAAGGCTGTTACCCCCAGCCCTGGGACTGAGGTGAAGGGGCGCATCACCTCCTGGGGAATTGCTGTTCTGGCTGAGAAACAGCTTGGCTGAGTTGAGCAGCTGTGCATCCCAAGGGTGAGATGATTTAGTGCCTCATGTCTCAGGGAAACAGAGCAATGGCTGAGCTGAGACAACTTGCCCTAAGGACTGAACAGCTCTAGTACTTGGCTTCCCTGGATCTGGACTATTCCCCCAGAGACTCAGCTGCTGAAGACATACCTTCCCCTAGGAAGTGAAGTCAGCATTGTGCTGTTCCCTCCCCTCACTAAGGCCCAAACAACAGCTGCACCTTGCCATTCTGGGTTATTGCTGCTGCTGTACCTAGCCTCACAGAGAGTGAGATACTGCTGTTTCCCACCATTACAAGGGCTACAGTCACCACTACAAGGTGCATCAAGCCCTGGGAACCCAGTGACAACTGAGTCCCATTTGCTCCAGTTCCTGAATTGCAGCTGTACTCTGTTCCCCAGGCCCAGAGTACCCCTTTGCCCCTAGAGTTGGGCCACTGTTGTGCACAGCTCCCCAGGGTCAGAATTACAGCTATAATTCTAGTCCACGGTGCCCAAGCTGCCAGGGGTGGTCTCAAAGCCACAGATCCTGGCACTGTAGGCACTCGACATCTAACCCTGCCACAGAGAGTGAACCTGGAACCCAAGACCTAAGTGCCACAATAGAATCACAGACACTGAGACCAGAATCCTACCTCACAGTGAGCCCTGTAGCTGGAACCCAAAACTACTACTGCTGCTTATAGATTGGGTCAGACCCAAAACCAAGAGGAATCCCCTTGAAAAGCTGCACTATTGTGGGGAAAAAAAACCAAGGACAGAACAACCCCAAAAGCCCTTGTCATTGAAGACCTGAACAACCTATGCCACCATGCTACCCAAACTTCTACAACCTAGGGCACTGAGGCAACCACATTTAGTGGAGACATTGATCACAGCTGAAGAATCTTTCCACAGACTAAACTACTGTGTCCAAGCAAAAACAGAATCACCATACCCTTTTAAACCAGCACACTAATACCCAACTGCAGGTGAAAGGCTTGGTCTATGAAAGCCACTCTGTAAAATCTGGAAGAGGCAATTACTTCACTGAATGTACAGACTTGAATGCAGGGACACAAGAAACATGAAAAAGCAGGGAAATGTGACACCATCAAATGAACACAAAACATACCAATAACAGATCCAAAAGAAAAGGAAATAATGCACTAATGGAAAAGAAATTCAAAATAATGATCCTAAGAAAACTTAATGAGATGCAAGAGAATTTATATACACAATTCAACAATCAGAAAAACAGTTGATGATATGAAAGGAAATTTAACAAAGAGATAGATATTATAAAAAAGAACCATACAGAAATTCTGCAGCCGAAGAATTCAATGAATGAATTAAAAAATACAATAGAGAGCTTCATCAACAGACTAGAGCAAGCAGAAGAAAGAAACTTTGAACTTGAAGATAGGTCATTTGAAATTGCCCAATCAGAGGGAAAAAAAAAAAAAAAAGAAAGAAAGAAGAATTTAAAAAGTGAAGAAAGCCTACAGGAACTGTGGGACATATTAAGAAAACAAATATTTGAATTACGGGCAGTCCTAAAAAAGGGAAGAAAAAGGGCATTGAAAACCTATTACCTAAACATTCCAAATCTTGGGAGAGATATAATCCAGGAAGCTCAAAGTCCCCAGATAGATTCAACCCCAAAAGGTCCTCTCCAAGGCACATTATAGTCAACATATCAAAAGTCAAAGACAAAGAGAGAATTCTAAAAACAGCTAGAAAAGAGCATCAGGTCACATATAAAGGGATCCCCATTAGACTAACAGCAAATTTTTCAGCAGAAAACTTACAAGCCAGGAGACAATAGGACAATATATTCAGGTGCTGAAAGAAAAAAATTGACAGGCAAGAGTACTATATCCACCAAAGCTATCCCTCAGTAACGAAAGAGAAATAAAGTCTTCCACAGACAAGCAAAACCTGAGGGAATTCATCACCACTAGACCAGCCTTACAAGAAATGATCAAGGAAGTCCTACATCTGGAAGCAAAATGAAGATAACCACAATCAAGAAAACAAATGAAGGATAAAATTCACTGATAAAACAGGTACACAAAAGGGAAAGAAAAAGGAATCAAAACTTATCACTACAGAAAAACACCAAACTGCAATTATAAACAATGAGAGGAAGAAATAAACAAAAGATACGCAAAACAACCAGAAAACTATCAGTGAAATAGCAGGAGTAAGTCTTTACCTACAATAATAACCTTGAGTGTAAATGTACTAAATTACCCAGTTAAAAAATACAGACTAGCTGAATGGATTAAAAAAGAAGATGCAACTATATGCTGTCTTCAAGGAATTCACCTCACCTGTAAAGATGCATATGGACTGAAAGTAAAGGGATGAGAAAACATATTCCTTGTAAACACAAACCAGAAGTGAGCACAAATAGCTATACTTATATCAGAAAAAAATAGACTTTATGTGGAAAACTGCAAGAAGAGACAAAGAAGGTCATTATATAATGTTAAAGGGGTCGACTCAGCAAGTAGATATAACATTCATAAATATATATGCACCCAATATTGGAGCACACAGATATATAAAGCAAATATTATTAGATCTAAAGGGAGAGATAGACCCCAATTCAATAATAGTTTGATATTTCAACATCCCACTCTCAGTATTGACTAAATCATCTATACAGAAAATCAATAAATATACACTGGATTTAAACTGCACTATAGACCAAATAGACCTTACAGACATTTAAAGAATATTTCACCCAACAGCCGCAGAATACATTGTTCTCATCAGCACATGGAACATTCTCCAGGACTGACCATATGTTAGGCCATAAAATAAGTTTCAACAAATTTTTAAAAACTGAAATCACATCAAGTATCTTCTCTGACCACAATGGAATACAACTAGAAAACAATAGCAAGAGAAACTTGAAACAATACAAATACATGGAGACTAAACAACATGCTCCTAAATGACCAATGGGTCAAAGAAGAAATTAAGAAGAAAATTTTAAAATTTCTTTAAACAAATGAAAATAAAAAAATGCAACATACCCATACCAATACCTATGGGATTCAGCCAAAGCCATACTAAGAGGAAAGTTTATAGCAGTTTATCTACATCAAAAATAGTAGAAAGATTTCAAACAAACAACCTAAAGATATATGTTAAGGAACTAGAAAAGCAAATTATAAAAGACAAAGTCAAATCACCCCTGTTTGCAGATGACATGATCTAATATATAGAAAAACCTACACACTCTACCAAAAAACTCCCAGAGCTGGTAAACAATGTTGCAGGACACAACATCAATACAAAAAAATCAATAGCACTTTTATACACCAACAATAAACTAGAAGAAAAGAAATCAAGAAAGCAAGCCCATTTACAATAGTCACCAAAATAATTAAATACCTACGAATAAATTTAACAAAGGAGGTAAAACATCTACAATGAGAAATACAAAGCACTATTGAAAGAAATTAAAGAGGATGCCAAAAAATGGAAAGACATTCCACGTTTATGGATTGGAAGAATTAACATCATGAAAATGTCTATACTACCCAAAGTGATCTACAGATTCAATACAATCCCCATCAAAACACTAAAGACATCCTTCACAGAAACAGGAAATCAATCCTAACATTCATATGGAACAAAAAAAGATCCTGAATAGCCAAAGCAATCCTGAGCAAAAAAACATAAAGCCAGAGGCATTACACCTGACTTCAACTTATACTACAAAGCTATAGTAATCAAAACAGCATGGTACTGGCATAAAAACAGAGACATAGACCAATGGAACACAATAGAGACCCCAGAAATCATCCCATGTACTTACAGGCAACTGATATTCAACAAAGGCACCAAGAACATACAATGGGGAAAGTACAGCCTCTTCAGCAAATGGTGGTGGGAAAACTGGATGTCCATGTGTAGAAGAATGCAACTAGACCTGTATAGCTTGCCATATACCAAAATCAACTCCAAATGCATTAAAGACTTAAATATAAGACCTAAAATTATGAAACTCCTAGAAGAAAATATAGGGGAAACACTTCAGAATATATGACTCAGCAAAGACTCTATGAATAATACCTCAAAAGCACAGGCAAAAAAAAGGAAAAATAAACAAACAGGATTATATCAAACTAAAAAGCATCTGAACAGCAAAGGAAACAATCAACAGAGTGCAAAGACAACCTAGAGAATAGGAGAAAATATTTACAAACTATACATCCAACAAAGGAGTAATAACTGGAATATACAAGGAACTCAAACAATAGTAATAACCCAAATAGTCCAATTAAAAATGGGCAAAGGGAGAAGTGCTGTGAGACCTCAACAGGGACCACAGGATAATGATGACTGGGGATTCAGAGAAGCTAGACCAAGAAAGATTGTGAACCAGCCATGAGAAGAGCTTTGGGAAGCAAGTTCCAGACAGATGGAACTACACTGGGAAAAGCCCTGAGGTGGTAACCAGTTGTTTTATTGGAAGAACCAGGAAACTGGCCAGTGTGACCCAGACCAAGTATACAGAGATGAGGTGGGGTACAGGCAGGGGCTAAATCACCCATGGCCAGAAAGGCCCCAGACAGGGTTTTGGGTCTTATTTTCAGGGCAATGAGAAACCACTGGACCGTTTTAGGAGGGAAAGAAACAGGAGCCAACATACCTATGTAAGAGGTCACTCATGGTGTGGAGAATGGATTGGAGGGGGCAAGAGAGGTAGCAGGGGAAAAGGAGTGATGGTGGGCTATATCAGGTGGTAGTGGTGGGGGGGAGTCAGGATCAGATGCCGGATGTGTGTGGAAGGACGTGATGATGGTATGAACATGAGGGTGAGGGAGGGAGCGAATGCAGGATGACCCCTGACTTTGTGGTCTGAACCATGGGTGGATGGTAGGGTTGTTTATTAAGATGGGGCAGAT
This sequence comes from Cynocephalus volans, assembly GCF_027409185.1. Lineage (NCBI taxonomy): Eukaryota > Metazoa > Chordata > Mammalia > Dermoptera > Cynocephalidae > Cynocephalus > Cynocephalus volans. Next base: position 80,993,431 of record NC_084461.1, read on the forward strand.
GGGGGCTTGTGGGGAAGATCAAGAGTCTAGTTTTGGCATGTCTCATCTCTTTGGTCGGGTCCAACTAGAGATACAGAAACCACTGTGAGTATTTCAACAGAAGGAACTGGGTACAGGGAATGGGTAATGCTGGTGAGGGAAGTGGTTGAGAGGAGACAGGAGGGACAGTGAGACAGCCAAGAGGTAAGCAAGAACAGGAAGCTGCTGCTGCCACCCCTGGGCTGGAGGGACCAAGATCAGTGGTGGTTTTACCTGACCCTGGGACCAGGGTCAGCTGATGAAGCTGAAAGAATGGGCCTGTTTAGAGAGAGCCTCTGAGAAAAATCTCTGCTGAGATGCTTCCCCAGGTAGGCCAAGGAGTGGGGGGTGGGGGGTGGTGTGAAAGGATACCAAGTTTGGAGATAGAAATGCTGGTGTTATCAACACACCACTCTTTTCCAGACAGGCTGCCTTGAAGACTTCTGGGCTCTCCACAGTGGCTGCCCCCCACCTCAGAATCCTCCTTGGACTTCAGAGCTCCTAGAGCCCTTGAGGACCCCCGTTCCCCCAGTCTTGGCCACCTTCTTGAATGTGGGACTCTCTTTCCCAAGACTCCAACTCCAAGTTGCTTTTTTGGTCTTGGGGAGGTGGAAAAGCTGGGCCCTGCATCTCCCTCACTGGGGTCTCAGTCTGAGAGGCCACACCAATATATGCATGTCAAAGGCAGCAGGGGCCACATGTGAAGAGGAAGGAGTGACTGAATGAGCAAATAAAGAGTGTGGGGAAGAAAAAAAAATGGGCAAAGGAATTGAATAGGCATTTCTCAAAGGAAGACATACAAGTGGCCAACAGACACATGAAAAAATGTTCAACATCACTAAGCATCAGGGAAATACAAATCAAACCACACTGAGATATCATCTCACCCTAGTTAGACTGGCCATTACCAAAAAGACAGAGAATAACAAATGCTGAAGAGAAAAGGGGACCCCATCTACACTATTGGTAGGACTGTAAATTAGTACAGCTATTATGGAAAACAGTACAGAGCTTTCTCAAACAACTACAGATAGAACTACCATATGATCCAGCAATCCCACTACTGAGTATAAACCCAAAGGAAGGGAAATCATCATGTTGAAGGGATATCTGCAGTCCCATGCTTATTATACATCTCTATTTACAATAGTCAAGATATGAAACCAACCTAAATGTCCATCAACAGATGACTGGATAAGGAAAATGTGGTATTCGGAAGAATACTTTGGAATGGAATACATTGTGGTATACAAAATGGAATGTTACTCAGCCATAAAAAAGAATGAAATTCTTCCATTCAGAGCAGTGCAGATGAGCTTGGAGAAAATTATGTTAAGTGAAATAAGCCAGGTGCAGAAAGATGTCTTCACTCATAAGTGGGAGCTAAAAATGAATGAAAGAAAGAAAGAGAGAGAGAGAGAGAGGAAGGAAGGAAGGAAGGAAGGAAGGAAGGAAGGAAGGAAGGAAGGAAGGAAGGAAGGAAGGAAGGAAGGAAGGAAGGAAGGAAGGAAGGAAGGAAGGAAGGAAGGAAGGAAGGAAGGAAGGAAGGAAGGAAGGAAGGAAGGAAGGAAGTCACAATCACATGAACTTTCAGAAGGAGATAACAGAACTGTTAGCAGAGGTGGGAAAGGGGGAAGGGATGGGGGTTAGCAAGAAATTGGTTAATAGACAAAAGTATGATTATGTTTTGCAATGATGGACACGTTAATTATCCTGATTTGATCAACATTCTACACAAGTATTGATATTCAACTCTGAACCTCAAAAATATGTATAATCAATTATGCTTCAATTAAAAAAAAAGAAAAAAATTACATTTTCTGATTTTATTATACCAAAATAATAACTGGAGAAAACTTGAGAAATTATTGGGTGAATATTTTTAATTGTTTATATACTATTGACTATCTTAAAATACATTTCCTTTTTAAAACTGACTCATGACTTTTAAAATGTTAATGTACCGTTAAGTTCTTCATGCACAACCCAAATTTTTTCTCTAACATGAACATTGCAAACTGCCTCAGACGGGCAATAATGAAAAAGCAACATCACTTATTAATTTTGTGTAAGTTATTCTACACCTGAGAAATTCCTTGGAGGGAAAGAGCAAGTCTGAATTTCACCATAGAGTGCCACAGGCAGAGTGAGAGAAAAGAAACAAAGGCATCCTAGAGAAAGAGAAAATGCCTGCAGCAGCAAATGACCTACTACATACCTCTCTATACAAGCTTTGATGTTATAATTTGTTAATTTCCAGGAAAAAAGACAATTACCGATAGGTTAAGTTTGTTCTGATAGAAGTAGTTAAGTTCTTTAAGTTTTTGATCACAAACAACACACTCTATTCAAAAAGGCAGTACATTTTCAAACCATTACATACCGAGTAAATGTGCCACAAAGTTCAATGAAAAGAAAATTCCTTACTATCAGAAAATGCAAACTAGGAACTACATTAAGCTTTCCTTAAGAAAGTTTAAAAATATTCTTGACATCTGCTTCTCTGGATAAATGTTCTCTTAAATATTTTCAAGACCAATTCATTATAAGAAAAGATAATTTAATTCAAATATGCAGCTTATGGTATGAATAAGAAAGTACTCAATTCCCAACAGAATTGACAAGTAATTCAAATAATAGTTCACTTTTTTTCTTATAAAAATCAACACTACTATGTTAGTAATTGGGAATTTTAGCACACACAGATATGAGTATGCATGCAAGCATGTGTGTTTGTATATATGTGTGTAATCAAAAATGTTTCCAAGCATACCTATTTATTAATAATACAGAAATAAATAATAAAGTTATTATTTATTATTATTTAACATACTATGTTGAAGCTGTATCATAACAGAAATATACAAATGCATACACATTACTTCATATCCTAAGATGTCCTTTATTTTTTAAATGTTTCCAATCTATATATGTAATCACAAAGAAAACAATTTAAAAGAATAATTTTAAAATGGCTAAGCTTCAGTACTACTATTAAATATGGAAAAACTTAAAATTATAATAATAGGAACAGTTTTCATTACAAAAGGAAGAGCAAATTTGAATTGCCTACTTCACTGTATTTTCCCTAATTTTTTTTATAAGTTTCTTTTGGAGAAACACCATTATCTCAGTGTTACTGCAGAAATAAAAGGCCTCAGGAGAGCTTCTCACAGTGATGTTAAGAGAATATTTCATTCTGTAGTTTTAATTTAGAAGATAATAAATTGTGAAATAACTTACTTTCATTCAGAATTTAAATTAGAGCATGCATGCTCATTATAACTTAAACTCTGGGTAACAAAAAGTAATAGTTTGCTATGCTATGCCATTTCTACATGGCACTCTTAACCTCAGAAGGCTTGAATGTTATGATCTTATAAGGTCAAATGTAAGTGGCCTTGAAACTCTATCAGTTAGAAAAAAACCCTACAGAATGTATACATAACACATTACTGTTTGTGTTCTTTATTATGAACTGGCCTTCTTCCAAAAGCTTCAAGCTTCATTGAGGCATATCCCTATATATCCACTGTGTAAACATAGTACCATCTCCTTTCCAATAAGGATTATTAACACAAGCAACAAAAGATATCTTAAGATTGTGGACATCTAGATGCACACTTGGTAGTATGCGGTTACTGATTATACATACATTTGCAAGAAAGTGATAAGTTTATTTACTTTAAAATATAAAAGTACATAATTCTAAACATCCAGTGTATACCAATAAACTCCACCTAATTCTCACAACTCCTCACTACAAATTTTATTTTTGATTTAAAAAAAAGTTATAATACTTTTCTGTTACTCTCCAGATTTACTGTTGAAATTCAGTGTTAATTTAGAGAAGTTATATCAAAAATAAGAAATAGTTTATAGATACATCTTTTTCATAACTAGGAATCTTTAGTTCATAATTAGGATTTAGATTTCCTAACATGTATTGAAATATGCAATTTATATTAGAATTAATATTTTTAAACACATTTTAGTTACATCATATAAACATCTGAATAAAATCAAATAATATCAGAATATCAGAAGCATGAAATGTTATTGAACAACTCCCCTGCTAATAATTATTTATCCTTAAATTCACATGCTTAACATTATTTCCTTTAAAATATATTACTGATTATATAAATATAATACATTTACTCTAAAGCTTGTTGATTTAAGCTACAAGTGCAAACCATACTTTCATAAATAACCTACTTCCTTAATTTACTGCCTCAGTTATTTCAAGTAAAAGATTAAACTATTTCCTGTTACTGAAGCCTAACATTCTTTCCATTTTAGTTCTTCTCCTCAAATTAAAGAAACTCAGGGAATAAGCTCATAAATATTTGAAGTAAATAAGTTTTTCATGTTCAAGAAAAACAAAAGAAACTATAAGTACAGTGAGAAATACAAACCTGACTTATCTTTAATCTTTTGTTAACCCTAGGCTACTCAAGAATTGTCAACTAATTATTCCATTTTATTGATGACATTTTTCTTCAGGGAAGTTATATTAAAAGTTTAACCCTGAAGCAAGTCACAGCTTCCATGGTCTTTGAAAGTGTCCAATGCATTTGATTATAACTGCAGGAGATGTTACCTTCTACCCAGAGACTTTCACCCTGCACAATCTTACACACTCACTCCCCAAACAGCTCTGATTCAGCAATTCAGACTGCTTCAGTTCATAAAAGGAAGGACCACAGAAAAGGGATCAGCAGTTAAAATGAAATAAAAAGGAGAAAAAAAATCCAGATCATTGATACAGTAGTGGCACAAAGGTCAAGAGAAAAGCAAATTTGAAAAAGACATCAGTGACTCAAAAAAGAATATGACAGAAATTAAACGAGATTTTTATGTTCACCTTTCATGCTTTTAGACTCATCTCAACCTCTACTGAAATTTTAATCATACACAAACCCCATGGCTTTTGACATACTTTCAAAAACCTACACCTCTCTTTGCCTTTCTAAGTCTCCAGAGTCACTTCTATACGCCACACACATACAAACACACAAAAAAACCAGAATTCAAATATGCATGTAATTGAGAAACAGAAAGGCCAGATTATAATTATAAACAATATTTTTCATGTTAAAATGTGCCTAATTGTTTTAAAATCCAGTATTTTTTCCTATTGCTCTTACTGAAAAGGCCTAGATCTACTTTGAAAGTTATTTGAAATCTGTTATAAGACACAGGTAGAGGAATAGATATTACGCATAAGCAGCCTTGTAATATTTTTCTTAGGATGAGTAAGAATGTCAAGGTGCTCTATTCCATTATAACTAACTCTTCACTTGACTATAGAAAGAACTAAGTATATGCTTAATTAGTTAATTACTTCAGTACTAGAGACAATTCAGATGCAAAGAGCTTATCACATCTATCTCAGAGACAGTGACCAAAATTCTAGAAGGTAACTGATTTTCAAAACTGAGCATAGTTTTTTTTTCCCCCTAATTCAGTCATGACAGGGCCAGAAGGTAATGACATATCTGCCATGATGCAACAAGCAGACCTGTCTTCTGTCAAGAGTTGAAATCATAAAGGAATAAGCTGTCATTAACAACCTCTCTCCAAACACTAGAGCTGTCATCTCATTGTTTTCTTTCACTGGCATGGGGGCTGGTGTGGCCTCATATACCTTGTCAGTTCAGTAACATGCTAAGCTTTTAAACTCTTCTGGAATTTTTGACTTCATCAATCTTTTATGAAGTCTATAACATAAAAACTTATATTTTCTTTAATTTATATTTTCTCTCAAAGTTTACTTTTAAAATTTGAAACCAGTGATCTTAGTTTCAACTCATAGTTTAGTAGTCCCATATTTCAAATAGGAAAAAGATTAGTATTTATTAAAAAAATTTTTTTGAAATATAAATTTCAGTGGTCTAAATTCAACCACTCAAAGTAGAAAAAAAGTCAATAATTACATAAAGTTGCTTGCAGTTTTATACTCAAACATTTACTAAATGTTAAATTATTTTAGAAATGGTTAAGTCAATAACTAAAATATTACAAGAGTATATATCTCATGACAATTTTCTTTAAAAAGTTTTTAATCATAAAAGTAATATCTTTTTAAAAATAAAAGTAAAATCCTCTCAGAGTGAAAAATAAAATTAATTTTTTTTTTTTGGCAGCTAGCCAGATGGGGATCCAAACCTGCGACTTTGGCATTACCAGCACCATGCTCTCCCGAGTTAGCTAACTGGTCAACAGACACATGAAAAAATGCTCAACATAACTCAGCATCAGTGAAATGCAAGTCAAAACCACACCGAGATGTCTTCTCACCCCAGTTAGACTGGCTATTATCAAAAAGACAGAGTATAACAAATGCTGGTGAGGATGTAGAGAAAGGAAACCCTCCTACACTGTTGGTGAGACTGTAAATTATTGCAGCCATTATGAAAAAGAGTACGGAAGTTCCTCAAACAACTACAGATAGAACTGCCATATGATCCAGCAATCCCACTGCTGGGTATATACCCAAAGGAATGGAAATCATCATGTCGAAGGGATACCTGCAGTCCCATGTTTACTACAGCTGTATTTGCAATAGCCAAGAATTTGAATCAACCTAAATGTCTATCGACAGATGACTGGATAAGGAAAATGTATGTATACTCAATGGCATACTACTCTGCCATAAAGAACAATGAAATTCTGCCACTTGCAGCAACATGGATGAACTTAAGAGAAAATTATGCTAAGTGAAATAAGCCAGGAACAGAAAGAAAAATACCACATCTTCACTCATAAGTGGGAGCTAAAATAAAGAAAGAAAAGTAAGAAGGAAAGAAACAATCACAATAATACACTGAACTTTAAAAAAAAAGAGAGAGAACAGAATTGTGGTTGTCAGAGGTGGGAAAGGGGGAGAGGGAGGGAGTTAGTGAGAAACTAGTTAAAGGTCACAAAGATTGATTACATTTGGTAAACATGTATATAGTAATTATCCTGATTTGATCACCACATATTGTACACATGTATTGGTATTCAATTCTGTACCCCACAAATATATACAATCAATTATGTTTCAATAAAAAAACTATCACAAAATAATAAAATTAAATTTAAATGAATAAAAAAATTGAAAAATAAAAGTAAAAGAAGAAACTTCATGGTTTCTTGCATAAACCTCCAGGAACACCAATGTATGTAGTTGTACGTGCATACATGTATAAGTGTACTTTTTAAACAAATAATCTCATTCTTGTGTTTTCATTTGATAACTCTTCGTCATTCCACATGAATGAATACACATACACACACATATAACCCATTCTTTTTAATAACTACATAGTCTTCCATGATATTAATATACCATCATTTAACCAAACAGTCCTCTGTTGGTAGATGTATAGGTGGTTAGAAGATTTTATCTTATTACAAACTGCTGTTATGAGCATCCTTGTACATATACTTTGTGCACTGCTCTAGTGTAAATTCCTACAAATGGAATTTAGAGTCAAAGGTTAGTATTCATTTTAAATTTTGGGAAATATTACTAAACTGCCATCTAAAAAGATTACTCCAATTTATATTTTCTTCAATATCTAAACCTGATATCACCAATTTATTGTTATTAATAATTTATGACCTGCCAATCTGGTTTGTTGAAAAATGGCACTTTGTTTTAATAAGCACTTCTTTAATTTTCACAAATACTTACAAAGACTATCAAAAAAAGCATTAAAGTCTATGAGTCATTTAAACAAAAGTATATTTTAAAAGTGTCAACCAATTGTCATGTTTTTGAGGTCTCTGAGACCTTAAGTATGAATCTCTTGCCATACTCTATATTCTGCTTGCACTATATAAATATTAAATAACTTCTCATAAGCTGCTAGATGGCATTATTGCTTTTAAAAATAATAACTATGCCTCATATTAAAATGGCACTTCTATTTTCTAAATACTATCTACTAATTACAGATACCCATTAGAATCCTATTAAAATTTCTCTGTCATCAAATTTGTCAAATACTCATGTTGAAATGGCAAGATCTTACAGTATCAAGTTGGCAGAGTAGGAATTGGTGCAGTAGTTAAGAAGGTGTCATTGAAAAGATTATTATCCAAATTATTGAAAAAAAATCATAACCTATTCTAGATAACCATCTATAATGTTTCAATGTACATTTGTGGAAAAAAATCCTAATGCTGTAACCTATCAGCTTTACAAATGTATCTGCCAAAAAAGAGAGGGAAATCCAAAATGGAATAAGAAATGAGAAATCAAAGGGCCAACAGCCAGATTAGAAAAGTTAAGCCACAGCTTGCTAAAAGTAATGTAAATGATTTAGAAACTAAAAAAACTCTAACTCAATTTTCAAAGTATGCAATTCATATCAGAGTCAAGAAACAGTTTCTGTATTCTTTAATTCAATCCCATTATAACCATAATCATCTCTAAGAGAAAAATCTGAAAATATTCTAGCATAATAAGTATTGCTACATAAGGAGGTCATCTCCTTAAGTTTACAAAACATTTGGTTATACAGAAATTCACCTTAACATTAATTGTTTTTAGAAATTATGAGTTGTAAAGTGACTACAGTCTTTGACTTGAACAATGGTTCCACTTACCAATTTTTTCATTTTATTATGGTGTGAAGGTGATACACATTCAGCAGAAACCGTACTTCAAGTACCCAAACAACCATTCCGTTTTTCACTTCCGTTTTTCACTTTCAGTACAGTATTCAGTAAGTTACATGAGATATTCAACTCTTTACTATAAAATAGGCTTTGTTTTAGATGATCCTGCCCAACTTTAGGCTAACGTAAATGTTCTGAGCACACTTAAGGTAGGCTAGGCTACACTATGATCTTCAGAAGGTTAGGTGTATTAAACACATTTTTAACTTAATGATATTTTCAACTTATGATGGGTTTATTGGGATGTAACCCTATCAGTAAGTCAAAGAGCCTGTCAGTGGAACAACCAGTTTAAGACATGGAATTATAATGGTACATTGAATTATTCTGATTATCTCCATTCCTGCCACAAATCACACAAACATATCAGTAAAGAAAAAAAAAAAATAGCACAAAACGAGGAGTGTTATTCACCCATGAGGACAAATCAAATGGCAGATGAGAACAAAGGATACAGAGGTCAATAAATTCGTGGAAGACTATAAGCTGATGAAGGAGTACTGGCTTGGTATTACAGCAAAAATTCAAACTTAAGTGCCTCCAAAGGGAGAAAATGAATAGAAGCAAATCAGCTCAACCACATAAATCTGGAAAGACTCAGAAATTGGGGGACCAGTTACCTTGGCAAGTAGAGGTAGGCCTTGAGGCTAAAAACAGAGGCACTAGTTGTCAGTTCAAGTACGATGCAGTTACTTCACTCCCCAAATAGTAAAAAAAACAAAAAATGAAAACCAAGTCATAATCTCAAATTGTGTGGTCGGCCTTATAAGTAATAAGAGGTTTTTCCTTCACAGAAATTTATCCAGAGAAGAACTAGTTATGGAACATCAAACCACAGAAAGAAGAGAGAGATACAGAACTCGAATTAGGTGTACTAAGTAGAAATCTCCATAATTAATAATAGAAGAGCTCCATTCCAAAATACAATAGAAGAACTTTAAAAATTCTATAGAAAGGATAAAAGAAAAAGTAAGTAACCCCCTAGAAACTAGAGGAAATACAGACTGAAAATAAGAAAGTACAAGATAATTACAGATTCAATCCAGTAACTCAAAATCACATGATAAGAGTAAAAGAAAAAGAGATTAAGGTTATTAAGAAACAACACAAAAAAAGTTTATCAGAACTAAGGATCATGAGTGTACAGTACAAATTGAAAGCCCCGTTGTCTAGTCCTTCTCTGGATAAGTTTCTATAAAGGAAAAACACTTTATCTCTTACAGTGTTGGCCACACAATGTGAGACTATGATCTGGTTTTGGGGTTTTTATTTTTTTAAGTGCCAAACACAATGAATCAAAAAGACCCACACCAAAGCACAGAAAATTTCTTTAAAGTAATATGATTCATTTCTTAACACCAGGGAAAAGGAGAAATGTTTCCATAAAAAGAACAAAAGGATTTAAATTAGAATGGTATTGGACTATTCAATTACAACACTGGAAATTAGAAGACAATGAATTAAAGCCTTCAAAGTTCAGAATTAAAATTATTTTCAACCTGAAATTCTATGCCTATTGAATTATTAAAATAAAGTGAACAAGTAGACTAAAGGTATTTTTCAGAAGTGCAAGGTTTCAAAATTTTATCTTATATTTACACTTTGATGGCTCCAACAGAATGAGGGCATAATAAAGAAAGCACAGGTCATTAGATCCAGAAAACAGGAACTCAAACACAAGAGAGAATTTAAGGGGAGTGTCAAGATTAGAGACAGGTAAGCCAGCTTAGAAAGTGACTACTTAAGATTGGAACACAGGGTTCCTAAAGGGTTCCTAAAGAAATTCTCTGGAGGAAGGACATGAAACTATGAGAATATGCTGATAAGTTTGATTATGTAAAAAATTACTGAGATACTGAAGATCTGAATTATATTACCAAAAAATGGAAAAAAATTAAAAACTAGAAAATTATTAATTCCATGAAGACAAACATATTATCCCCAAAATGACAATCACAGTATCTACTTGGCTCAGCCATGAGCAAAATTAAAGTTGAAGTACTACTGTAAAGCTTAATTCTGTTTCAATCCAAAAATTGTGAGAATGAGAAAGAGATCCTTACCTACCATAACAGAAAATGACTGATAAATCAAGAAATGGCACTATAATTTAAAAATATGGATATAGAGAAAACAAGTAACACCAAAAAGTATTGAAGTGAATACATCTAGGGATCAGGAGTAGGAAAATCATAACTCTTATTTTGATACTATGCCATTTGATTTTTATTTTTAAGATTATATTCATAATCTGAAAGTTTTATTTTAATATATTTAGGTGTAGATTTTTCATGTCTTGCTTAAAATATGCCATATTTCTTTAACAATATGATTCATATCATTACTTTCAAAAACACTTAACCACTAACATATACTTTTTCTCTATTTCTTTTTATTGTTGTTGCTTTTCTAGAAAATCTATTAGAAGAATATTACATCTTTTTCTATTCTCCATGACTTTTTTTAAATCTCTTTACCATATTTTTTTCTCATTTCTTCTGTGCTATATTCTGCATGCTGTGTTCCTAAGCTCTAGCTTTCAAATTACTAATTCTCTCTTCAGCTTTGTCTGGTAAGTTGCATGACAAGACTTTTTTGTAATGAATCATTTCCTCATATAATTTGTAGTTTCTGATTATGAATTCTTCTTCAGTGGGAATTTATTCTGGGTTGTAAAGTGCTGTATGACAATTTTACATTTGCTTCAACCAGGTGCCTGAGGGGTTTCATCAGTCCAGAATTCATTCTTATATTTTAACTTACAGTGCTTGAGATTTTCACACTAAGTAGGCTTTCAAAATTTAAACTGCAAATCCAAATCCACCTGTGGGTTAGGGTCTGGGGCTTCTATTTCAAGGGAGATTGTTTATCCCACTTGGCACCTCTGGCAAAGAAATCCTCTTCTTACCTCTGAGGCAGTGAGCTAATTTTTTCCCCTAGGTCCCTCTTTTATGAAAAGGATGGCAATTTCCAGGGTCAAAACTATATCCACAGGTTAGTTTCAGCTCCTGCCTCTCAGGCTCAAAGCCTGTGATGAAGATCCTGTGTACCTTGGGCTTATATTCCACCAGATATCCCCACAGGTTGCCACACCCTCCAGGGACTTACCACTGTGGCTTTAAATTCTCTCTTCTAGTCAGGCATTTAAGGGATTCTTTTACTATTTTTTTAATACACACAACTATGTATTTAATATTTTTTGTTGTTGTTATGTTATATCCTTTATTTTTAAGTGTGACTAATGGGAGGAGGAGGTTCATGTTAATTAGTTCAATCCACCATGTTACAGAACCCAAATTATACAAAATTACATTGATAAAAATAGTATTAATTTTTAACACTCAGACATCACAGTGTGAATGTTATACTCAAAGTACATAATTATGGAAATAGAAGATTCTTCTGAATAATCCAGCTATAGGAAATTAGGAAAAATGTCTTAGTAAAGTAATCAGACTTGACATGAAATTGTTAAAATTAATACATTTTGTCATGTTAGGTATAAATCACTTATAGATAGTATTTTGAAAGTATCCTCCATAGTTTAAACTTTTATTTTTCCACTGATTCTATTACAAAGCATTTTCTAGAATTTCTTAATCCTTGTTTTAATAAATATAATTGCCATCAAGTTCTACCTTATCCATTATACCTAGAGTCTGAAAAGTATAAATAAACTTTTCAACAAATCCTAAGAGTATTATCTACTAGTAGTTCTAGTGTGGTGCCTGGATTAGCAGGACTAACAGCATAAGCATCACCTGGGATTTATCAGAAATGCAAATTTTCAGGCCCCAACCAGACTTTCTGATTCAAAAATCTAAGGTTGAGACAGGGAAAAATGTGTTTTAACAAGACCTCCAGGTGATTCTGATGCATGGTAAAATTTGATTCTATAGACACCAGCTCCCAAATTGCTCTCCTTAAAACTTTGGCAGTTTCAATCAGTCAAAGCCAGGACTAGTATGAGGGCAGTGAGGTGCATACTGTATAAAACTTAAGAAGGCACTCACTCCGAAGGTCCTTCAAGTACAAATGCACAGTCCTTAGAGTAAGTGCCTCCTCAAATTTTGCACCTTTGTCCTTGCCCTGTAATAGTATTTAAATGACTTAATTTAAGTGTCACCTACTTTTCTTGCCCCTTTTTAGAGACCAACAGAAATGCCTAAAAAGATGAATATTGAGAAAATCAAAGAAAAAACAAGTATGAGTAACTTTCAAGCTGCACAGAGGCTGAATAATTAGTACTTGGAGATAAAAAATACTGTTTCTTACTTCAAATAATATATTATGCAATGGAGATTGTTAAAAACTAAAAATATTATCTACGGCAATCTCAGAAGCACTTATCAGGATTTATCTGATATGCACCACTCTTCCAACAAGAAATTCTAATATATTTTTGGTTTTGTATTTGGTTTTTTTTGTGTGTCTGACCACCATGGGGATCCAAACCCTTGACCTTGGTCGAATACATTTTTGATAATAAAGTTTGGAAGTACCTAAGATGCAAGGATTGAAATACTTAAGATTTTCAAACTATGATCTATGTAGCCCCAGGGGCTCAGGGAAATAATATGAGGGTCTGTTGTGGGGGTGGTTCCGATCCTCATTCCTGCTTCAACCAGAGTGGCTCCACAGATTTAAACATAATACTTTTCACAAATCAGTCCATTTAGGGTTCTACTGTTGGTAAAAAAAAGTTTTAACCTTACAATGAAATGAATTCTATTTTAGGAATTTCAATCTTGTAGCAAAAATTTTTGAGAAATATCATAAATATATTAAACATACTGAGCAGAGATGAGATGATATTGTCTGTCCTGAAAAACATCAGAATTTACTTCAGTTTTGATATGAAAACTGACAGGCCATGAAAGAGTAGTGGCACCCAATCTTTTGTGATTAAATACAATTTTAGAAAAAGTCCACACACAAAAAAAAATCATAAACAATCGCAGAGCTAATCTGATTAAAAGGTAAGGAACGGACAGCTTTTTCCTCCCTATTAGTCTTCCTCTGCCTGCTCCCTAAAATACCATCCTTCCCTTGACCATCCACTGCCCCCACCCCATACACAGAGCAGCCCCTGAAGAAAAAATTATAAAATGGTAAAGTCAAAGTAGTAAAATCACCTTTACCGGGATTTAAAGAGATATCTATTTTTAAATGTTCATAATGAAGAAAGTTATATCAATAAAGTTCATATTAACTTGTTTAAAAATAAAGAGAATATAATATACAAATTAAAATTTCAATGTGCACTACAAATGTCTAGAAATCAGCTGCTTCTTTTCAAGGAATCATGGTTTGCCATTACTGAGAAAAGCAGAAAAAAGTCAAGGCAGTGAAATGCTGTTATTCCTAAAACAATATTTCTACTTACAAGAAAAAAATGACTTACAATTCTAATGTCACTGACAAACTTCCTCCCTCCTGTTTGGAATAAATAATTTGTTCAAACAAAGATGTTTGGCATGGCTTCTCATATAAACTTTCATCTCAAAAACCTTACAAAATAATAACATTCTAGAATAGAAAAGGCTTAGGTGATCTATAGCAGGAACAATATAAGTACATAAAATATTTTGCCAAGCACTGACATGTTGAAAGCATCTGATTTTCTTTACTAAGTTATACTTTCAAATATTCATTGAATTGTGAACACGTTTTACATATAATGTTCTTCCTAAAATATATGGAATCTGTTCTAACCACAAACTAATGTGTCAGAAGGAAAGTTCATTTAACTACTCATAATCTGAAGTATGAAATAGTTTAAACATAATATTTTGTGTGAATTACTTCAGTCTACACTTCAATTTATTTTAGTTATTTCAATTTTACAAAAAACACACTACCAAATTTAGCAACCAAAGCAAAAGTAATGTCTTTGTGTTCTTTACATGTCCATGAAGACTGGAAAAAATATACCATTAGCCTAAGAAATTGTACCTGCAGCATTTTAAAGGGTTTCAAAATCTATTAACAAAAATATTCTTTAGGAGCTAAGCTGAGGCTAGATATTATCATTTCAGAGCTAACATAACAGAGAACATGTTATCTTTGACCTTTGTAATCAGTGTATCTATGAATTCCTTTCCAACTTTAATTACAAAAAAACCCATTGTTCTTATAAATGAAACAAATAAAGCATATTTGGATACATATTCATATATTCCTAAATACTTTTACCTTCCTACATTAAATCTTTTATATAAGATGCTACTTTACTTTTATTCTGAGGAAAATTTCTACTCACATGTGAAAAAGACCCATACTTCGCAAAATTTGGCTGTTCATTACAGAACTTAATAGTGAGACAGTGAAACAAAAGTAGCCAAACATTAAGATATAACAATGCTACGTCAGAAAAATAATTAACTATTACTGAAAAGAAAACTTTGAACACAATTTTAAAAGAGCAATTTGTAAAAAGTTTGAATGTAAATAAGAATAAACTATTCAATAAACATTACAATTTATCATTTCGTATGTCTATGTCTTATGCTTAAAGCATTTTATTTATGGGCTCTAAAGAATATTTTATAGAAATGACAAAAACATCTGATTTATTCTAATTCTTCTTTTAAAGAATAAGATTAATTTAAAGTAGGTCTCCTTTATTTTCTAACTTTACTAAATTAGGTAGGCAAAGGTTTACAAAAGCAGTCATGATATTTCTATCAGAAGTATTTTCAATAATGTTGATAAATATTTGATAGTTTAACTGATATTCCATGTAATAAAAAAACAAAAATATTTTATAATCTAAAATACTTATTTCAAAAACATTAAATCTTTGTATGCTCAAGAAACCGCTTTGTTTTTCCTTGTAACTGCAAATAATGCAGGATAATCTTGCATACAAGTAAGACAAATAATAATTTGAATATCAGATTCTGCGTAGGATATACTTTTTGAAGAAACATGACAAAATAATTTACAACACATAATAAAACAGAACTATAAAATGCCAAAAAATAAAGGAAATTGCACTTACATCCACAGCTCTCTTAATAAAAGGTATCTGTGTGCCACTGTCCAGATCTTCATTTATAATAAGCCTTCTAGCCCACTGACCTGCCCTGACAACACCACTACCATGAATTAAAACCATCAGTTTCTGTGGATTTGTCAAAGCATCCTCACTCATAAAGATAAAACTCTTTGGTTCACTCTCAGTGGCATCTACCTGTAATTAAAAAAAATTAAGTAATAAATAAATGTTTTCTGATCAGGCATACACATCAATGAGAAAACAATGAATGGCTATTATATTATTAATGAATTGTTATTACAGAATTATATAAGTAAAAAATTTTTTACATTAAATTTCCAGTAGAAATTAACAGTTACATATTAGGTGAACGAGCAAGATATGATAGTAATTTAAATATAGAAACATGACAAAGAATATTGGAAATATGTATATAATACTGTATACTTAGTATTATATGTATCATTATTAATAATAACTATTTTTTACTGCTTCCTATTGTCTAGATACTATGCTACCTGTTTGAAAAATACAATCTCATTTAATCACAATCCCATTAAGGTGGTAATATAACTATACTCATTTATAGGTGAAGATACTGAGGCTTAGAGAGTTTAAGTAAGTTGCCCAAGGACACACAGGTATTAAATCTATAATTCTATAATAGAAATATATTGCACCTATAATAGAAAATAGAAACCCTAATTGAAAGATACACCTATTAGAAAATCATATTAGCCAGGAGTAGTAGTAAACATTTAAATAGGAGAGGGGAAACTAAAAACTCAAACACCTACAGTCCAATATAAATGGACTTTCAAATTTCATTCAGATTTTGAACACAGGATTATACACCTATTATTTTACAAAGCAACATTATTCATGTACTTCAATAATCTTACTTTAAGTAGTAGTTCACTTATGGGATAAAAAGTGAATATTTTTATACATTTTGATTGTACTTAATATTTAGGTTTTTAACTAGATGATGTATGAGAGACACAAAAGAGTTTTATGAAGTTTTAAAAGGTTTTACTTCCCAACTTTTTATTACATATTCCATGGCACACACTAAGTGGTATTTCACATCAGCAATGGCCAGTAACTGGGAATGGAAGCCTCTGTGCAGCTGAGTCAGAGCCAGAAGCTAGAGTTTTGATGGCTGGTAATATATACACCCCCACATAGAGAAGGTCAATCCACATGCTGTGTAATGCAATAGCTCTTCATTTTGTCAACAATATATGTTCATACAATTCTCAAAATAGGAAATACACAAAAACTCCAGATACCCCCAAACGCCCTGGATTCTAAGAATTCACAGTCACTATGTCTGGGACGGGAAAAATAAAATTTGTCTACTTCTAAAACAGTCAGATCATTCTCAGTAATAGACCCTTATGCATTTGTGTAAACACAGCACAAATGGCAATTATTTCAGCAAGAACACCATGGCCACTGGGCTTACGAAGAAATACCACCTTCTCAGTGAGGCCTTCCCTGTCTACCCCATTTAAAATTTCAAATGAGTTCCCAAGAATTCCCTAGTCCCTTTCCCTGTTTGTTTTTCCTCCATAGCACATACTGCAAACATATTGTATGCTTTTATATATTTGTTTGTATATTTATTCATTCACCATCTTCTCCCTCCACCAGAATATAAGTCCAGGAAGGCACAGAGTTCTCTGTTCTCTAGTCCCATGCCTAGAACAGAGCCTGGAACATGGTAGGCACTCAGTAAATAAAGGGATGAATAAACTTTTGGGATAAGAAATTTTATTAAGAATAGCCAGGGACTTCCTTTAAATAAAAGGCATTCAACTAAATAATGCATCCTCTTAAATGCTTATAATACTTGCCTGATTCAGAAAGCATATAGTGAAGATTAAACCAATACATAACTATAAAGAATTTTAAGAGATACACAATGTTTAGAATTAAAATTACATAAATGTAACTTTGTAAAAATACAGGAAGAGAAGTATAAAATGTAACACAACCACATTAGCTTTACTTGCATGCTATATCCAAATTATGATGACAACAAATATATCTAAAGCTCCACAGGAGAAGTGGGAACTGATTAAAGAAAAAAAAAAAAAAGAAGAAGAAGAAAACAGAACAGAAGTGGATGAAAGACAGCAGAAAACCAAACCTAAGAAGAAAAATTCCCTTTTACCTAGAAATTATATGAAAACAAAAGAATCACTCAGTTGAAGAGGCTAAAAAAAAAGAAAAAAGAAAAAAGAAAATAGTAATAACAAAAGAAAAAATTAAAAGGCAAAGCTGTCAGTGTACAATTAAAAAAAGGTCACAGAGGTTTCTAGTCATTCAATTACAAAGAGTATGTCTAAACATGCACAAATAAAAAAGCCTCTTACAGTCTGTGTGGCTTTAATGGATCCTGGATTGGCTTTGGAAATGGACATGAATTTACCTTCATGAAAAAACCTGCAGCTATAGGCTCTCCAGCAGGTGTGGATCATTGCCTCTTTTTTCCCACTCAAGTCCATTGTTACCAAGGTGCTGAGTCAATTTTTTATGGAATGGAATGTCTGTTGCTACTTTGAATTCCACAGTAATCACTTTAAAACTAGAAGAGTACTTATTTTCAGAAAATAAAAATGTTTTTTATATTACAATGCTGCTCAAGAATTTTTAGGGGGCAACAAATTAAGGTAGCAATGAAAAAAATGAATGAAACTTTTACTTGAACATCGAGAAAAGTAGACTTTGAAAATATGAGAATATCAGAATATTCATGGAAAAACAACAATGAAAATGAATGATGTAATAATATTAATGGTTAAGGGGTAAAAGCAATATTTGAGCTGGTCATTGGCTAATACTCACCTCAATTTAACACAGAATTCTGACTTTGCACATGGTCACTATAACTTCCTCTGTATGAAGATAGTGCTAATTTTAAATTGTAATATATCTATGTAAATAAAATATATTTTTCTTCATTAACCTAATTAATTTTGGATATGGCTGTTCCAAGGCCATTTATCTTTAATCTGTGGTAATTCCTTAAGCTAAGCTTTCATTAAGGAATACACAGAAAGGTCATTCCAGTGCCCCACCTTACTTTATTGATAAATCAACTTCAAACACCATTTGGTCAGTGAGATTGCACCAATTTTTAGCAGTTAATGCATTTTGGGATACTCATGAGCCCCACTAATTGTGATGTTTCACATAAACATGATGTATGTGATAAACTGAATGAAAATTTGTAGTTATTAAGTTAACTCCTGTATCCAATATTCTACACAAGTATGAGATATTACGATTGAGAATATTTTGTGCCTATCTCCATGAGGTGTCAAGTAAACATAAGACATGATCCTGATCCTTACCATCAAATCATGGGTTTCTACAGAATGTTCTCATTTTTAAAAAAATTTTTTTAAAGGTTTTCTGGTTTTTTGGGTTTTTTTGTATTTATATATATATTTTTAATTTTAACTTTTCAATATACATTGTAATTGATTTTTGTGACCCTTAGTTAATTCATCATCAGAAAAGAAAAAGTTTGGTGGTACTCTTTTGGTAAAAAGAACAAAAACAAAAAACAAAAAAAAACAACAAAACACTCACTGCTAACTCTGGGATTTAAAAGAACTCAGAAGAAAAATAATAGTTATTGAAGAAAACTTCATAACTATATAAGATATGTGATAGAAGAGATATTAATTTCCTAAGACAAAATCTGGGATTTAAGTTTACAAAATAAGGAACCTTTATTAATCAAAAACAGGCATGATGCTTACTTTAAATCTCACATAATGTAAATTTCTCTTTATGCTTATTATCTTTATAGTCTAAGTTTAAAAAGAGGATAATAAACAGATCTACAAAATAAAGTCCTCTTACACCAAATATCTCAGGTTTTCTATAAAGAAAATTAATGAAACAATCATATAACATGATCTAGCACCCTTCAATAGTTCAGCTGATAGAGGGGAGTTATAGATAGATAGGGGTTATAACATTACCTATACAGCCAACTACCTTGTGATTTTTTATGGAATCTGGGAACTGAAGTCAATTTATGGGTTTCATGGAACTAGAAGTATTATACAGTTCAATGATTCTATATTAATTGTGTTGTATCAATGAGTTAACCTAAGGCTCTCTAAATATCATTCTTCAGAAACTTTAAAAGAAATAAAATTAACAAGAAAGGAAGGCTTGAAAAACTGACAAAATTCTATCTTGACTTTCCCAAAGACCAAATTCAATACATAGTTTGAAATAGAGTAAGACACTAGACCTAAAGTCAAAACTAAAACAAGAAGTTTGAATCTAAAAAAGACTGACATATTCATTCCCAAATAGGTTCTAAAATCTTGGCTTACATACATTTCTAAAGAAAGGAAAATTTCCAAATAAAGGGTTGGCCTAACTGTTACACAGAGCTATGTTTTATTCGCTAGTAAATCACAAGCACTTGGAACAGCACCTAAAAGACCCTCAAAAAAGTACTTGTTGAATGAATGAGTAAATGAATAAGTGGCTAATAATGTACCTAGCATTAAAGGTTACCTACAGAAAATTAAAAATAAAATAGATTTCTTCTTAAAAAATTGAATTATAGAATCAATTGTGAAGATGGATAGTATTAAGAAAATTTCAAATCCCTCAGGTTATCATAGACTAGCATTACCCAAGGAATTTTAAAATTTCATGCAAACAGAATTACCTATATGCAAAGTTTTGTGCCTTCAATGAATTACTTTCATCAAGTCTTCCAGATTTTTATATACCATAAAATCAGAATTTTCAGAGACAGCAAATATCATCTAATCTAGACCACCTATCATTTCATCCATAAGATTACTCTCCTTTCATTTGAAAGATTATAATTTAGTATTTTAAATTAAAAACAAAAGGGATTATGGTTTCTTTTATTTTTTTTGAGAATTTAAGTCTGAGAGCAAATCTCAAACTTTTCCATTCTGAAATGGCAAAATGTGCAAAATTTCAAAAAAGTGTTCTGCCAAAAAGGAAAGAAGCAGTGTTGTAAAACAGGAAGCACCAGGAATGAATTTGGGAATGTGTAGAGGAAACAACATATTATGTGTAGAAATAAAACATATTTTTAAAAAATCAAGAAATATTTAAAGAGATGGTGAATGATTCGTTTACTTCAAATAAATAAGCAAAAATAAATTATTCCAGTGATATAAAAAAGGGTAGAAGAAAGGGTAATCCTTTTAATTCTGTCATCATTTTCAAAAAAGACTGGAAATCAGTTTTTATTTCCTTTATGCTAAAGAGTATTACTTTATAAGAACTACCATGCACAGTGAGATGAGGTACACTGAACAAGCACTTAACAATATCTTTATCAATATCAA
Source organism: Cynocephalus volans (assembly GCF_027409185.1). NCBI lineage: Eukaryota > Metazoa > Chordata > Mammalia > Dermoptera > Cynocephalidae > Cynocephalus > Cynocephalus volans. Next base: position 81,014,488 of record NC_084461.1, read on the forward strand.
CACACTAGAACCTTCACATTTAAACTTATCACAGTTAACCTAAACTGAAAACTATTTTACTTGGAAGTAAACATTTTATTTGGAATAAACATTTTCAAAAATTGGACTTACTGGAATAGATATTTTTTTCAAATTACAGTCCTTTTCCAGGAGCTCATATACATATTTCGTGATGATCTAAGAAGGAAAGAAATAACAGATTAAGATGCAATGTCATCCATTATCAAACTGATGTAAATTTTTGCAAGTTATTGCTCTGAGTGAATATCTCTTCATCTTGGAATGTTCAGATACTACATTAACAGACTCCTTACTGATTACCTGTAATGGTTCATTTCCTGCTGCTGTGTGAATAACTTACAGACCTTAATATTAGGGATCAGACCAGTTAACACTAACTCACAAAAATATACAAGACTTTCTCTTTTCCAAAAAAATACTTTGAAAGCATATTTTCTTTTTTAACTATGTATAGAATCTGTTTCCCCTATAATTTCCCTATAGGTATTAGATCTAACACAGCACCTTAGTAACTCTGAATCTCAACACCTCTTTTGTATTCACTCAATCAGGAGGAAAAGGTCAGAGGTATTCCAAACAGAAAAGGGAATAACTGATCAGGCAAAGTCCGGCATCAATCAGTATTACTGTTTGTGGTAGGCAGAAACCTGGTCCCTCCTAAAGATGTCCACAGCCTAATTCCTGAACCTGTGAATATGTTATGTTTCATAGTAAAAGGGCCTGCCAATATGATTAAGATTAAGGACCCTGAGATGGGGAGATTATCCTGGCTTACCCAGGTGGGCCCAATCTAATCATATAAGGTATAAACCCTTAAAAGTGGAAGATAACAGAAGAACAGTATGTCAGAGAGATGCACAGTGAGGACTTGACTGGCTGTGGCTGGTTTTGAAGGTGGAGGAAGGAGAACACAAGCCAAGAAATGTGGTAGCCTCTAGAAGGTGGGATAACCTTCAGTTTACAGCCAGTAAGAAAATGAGACCTCAGTCCTACAACTGAAATTAACTGAATTCTGCCAAAAACCTAAATAAGCAATAAACAAATTCTCCCCTAGAGCTTAAAACAGCCTCTCCACACCTTGATTTTAGTCAGGTGAGACTTATACCAGACTTCTGACCTATGTAATTATAATATATTATAATAAAATAATAATAACTTTGTATTGCTTTAAGGCACTAAATTTATAGCAATTTGCTACAGCAGCAATAGAAAATATATTATTTCTATTCAGAAAGGCAAATTGTGAGGAAAAGGAAGTCTGGAATAAAAGCAAATATTTAATAGATGATTTTAACATTCATTTTAAGAAATGTTTCTTCTCCCCAAAAAAGTCTTTATTTATCAATGCAAAATATCTCAGAGAATAATTTTAGCAGCAACATAAATAAAAGTCAAATTTTGGGCTGGCTGGTTAACTCAGTTGGTTAGAATGTGGTGTTGTAATATCAAGGTCATGGGTTCAGATCCCCATACCAACCAGCTGCCAAAAAAAAGGTCAAATTTTATAAAACTAAACCAGAAGATGATTTAAAAAAAAAAAAAAAAAACTAAGATGTCAATTGCTTTGGTGCTATATTCCATAATTTAAAATAGATTCTTTATCCTGCTTTCTTCAGGGAGTCCAAAATTCTTTCTTCTAGGTATATGTACTCATTTCATTTTATCAACAGTATATTAGATATATGCTAGAGCAGCTTTATCTTGTCTGTTATGGTAATTTCAAAAGCTATGATACTACATTAGAACTAGGTAATAATCTGCTAGTTATTAATCTAATAATATTCCTATATTTCAATGTAGTAGTTAAACTTACGTTCATTATACTTACACTGGAAGGAAGTGGTACTGTAGACTTAAAAGAGTAAACTAAAAATATGTAGGTTCAGACCAAAAATATGTATGAAGTTTTATAACGACTTGCCACTTCAAAAGAAATGGCTTAACTAAATGAGATTAGTTAAAGTGAGTGGCTTAACATATCTGAAAATTTCCTACTGTCTGTGAAACCATAAAATATCCTTACATCTAAAGCAACAACAGAACCAATCAAACTTAATTCAAACCCAAATGAATTCTACCACTATGCAAAATATTTATGAGACATAATTTAAAAGAATTAAACTATACTGGTAGTTCATACCTTATATCATTATGAAATATTATAGCTAATTCTCAACTTCTATACTACAGGATAATACAAAACAATTCAAAAATTCAAAAACTTCTTATATTTGGCTTTGAAATACATTATAGGGCTCTAGAGTTCACGATGTATTAAGCCAAATAATAAAACCATACATTAAGCAAGAGTTGGAGAAGTAGTAACTTGCCTAATTTACCTTGCTCTCCAGTTCCTGACTGTAGAAGAAAAGCAACCATAGACTAATCCATCTATCTTTTAGACAGTTCTCTATGATTAGAATGTTTTCCTCAGCCCCAGTCATCCTCCAAGATATAGATATCACATCAATTGTTTCAGGTAACTTTCCCTGCCTCACCCCAAACCTGCAAGATTGAGGTGCTCCACTTCCATGCTACTCTGAACATGACTGAATATCATTATCTAACACACTAGTTTAATATCACTTTCTTGTCTGTTTCTGGACTAGTCCTAGAATACCATAATTTAGGTATCTTATCTTTATTCCTCTTTGTATTCATAGGATACTGTCTGGCACATTGAAGGTACTTTTTTAAAAATAGTACACGAATTCTCCTCACTATCCTTCCTGTCTACATCTTTTGAGGTAGATAAATGCTTCAGATTTTAAAAAATCTTTTCTAATTGCTAAATCAAGGCTTATAAAGACAGTATCAAGAATTCTTCCATTTCCTTCCAGATCACATAGAACTGCAGTCTGCATATAGACAAGTCAAAAAATGAAAAGATAATTTCAAAGAGGAGATGAAAAAAGTATTTCTGTCCAAATGTCATCTGTGTTCAAATATTCACTGGAAACTGTGTTCATAGATGGAAAAGAAAAGGCTTAAGAGACTAAGTGTAGTGTATTCAAATACGTCCCCCAAAAAGTCACTGAAGCTTGAATTGTGTCCCCCAAGTTTTATATATCAGAAACTTGGTCCCCACTGTGACTGTTAAGAGGGTGGGAAATCCTATTATGGTAACTGAAAAGTGGAGCCTTGAAGAGGTGATTAGATTATAAAATCATGCCATAGTGAATGGATTAAAAATGGTGGTCAGGGGCGTAGTTCTGAGGGCTTTAAAAGAAGAGAGAGGAGTCTGCCTCTCTCTGTTCTCTCTCTGCTTCCACCATCTTGCAATGTGAGAACCCTGGGTCACTGTCACCATCACCAGACAGACTTTGGACTTCCCAGCCTCAAAAACTATAGGCAATAAATTTTGTTTTCTTTCTAAATTACCCAGTTTTAGGTACTTTGTTATAAGCAACAGAAACAGACATACATTAAGCATGCTCTAAAATTACATCTTCAGTCTAGTAAGAAACACAGGAACTTCTGGTTTCCAGTCTGATATATAAAGAGCTAGGAAGTAGCCACATCTGACCTCACAAAAAGAGAAGAGCTGAACAAACTGAAAGTCAACAACTTTTTTCAGAGCTGAGAGATCCATGAGAGAACAGAATCACAGTTTACAGGGGGCAAAAGCCCAGGAGCAGAAGCCAGTTACTGGGGTAGGAACACTTTAAACTGTAACAAAGTAATTCCTGTAAGTTCAGTGTACACCAGCTTAAGAGTCAAAAACTAGAAGGGCCTGGTTTTGGTATCAGGATGATGTTTGCTTCATAGAATGAGTTTGGGAGATTTGTGTCCGTTTCAATCTTTTGGAATAGTTTGTAAAGAATCGGTGTCAATTCCTCTTTGAATGTTTGGTAAAATTCTGCTGTGAATCCATCTGGTCCTGGGCTTTTCTTTGTTGGGAGCTTTCTTTTTTTTTTTTTTTTTTTTTTTGTGACCGGCACTCAGCCAGTGAGTGCACCGGTCAGTCTTATATAGGATCCGAACCCGCGGCGGGAGCGTCGCCGCGCTGCCAGCGCAGCACTCTACCAAGTGCGCCACGGGCTCGGCCCTGTTGGGAGCTTTCTGATAACAGCTTCAATCTCCTTTATTGTTATTGGTCTGTTCAAATTTTCTACGTCTTCACGGTTCAGTTTTGGGAGCTTATGTGTGTCCAGAAATTTATCCATTTCCTCCAGATTTTCAAATTTGTTGGCGTATAGTTGTTTATGGTAGTCTCGAATGATTCCTTGTATTTCAGATGAATCAGTTGTAATATCACCTTTTTCATTTCTAATTTTTGTTATTTGAGTCTTCTCTCTTCTTTTTTTTGTTAGCCATGCTAATGGTTTGTCAATTTTATTTATCTTTTCAAAAAACCAACTTTTTGATTCGTTGATCTTTTGAATTTTTTTTTGGTTTTCAATTTCATTCAGTTCTGCTCTGATCTTAATGATTTCTTTCCGTCTGCTAACTTTAGGTTTGGATTGTTCTTGTTTTTCTAGTTCTTTAAGGTGAAGTGTTAGGTTGTTCACTTGCCATCTTTCTATTCTTCTGAAGTGAGCATTTAATGCAATAAATTTTCCCCTCAATACTGCTTTTGCAGTATCCCACAGGTTTTGGTATGATGTATCATTGTTTTCATTAGATTCAATAAATTTTTTGATTTCCTGCTTCATTTCTTCTTGGACCCATATGTCATTAAGTAGAATGCTGTTTAATTTCCATGTGTTTGTATAGTTTCCAGAGTTTCGTTTGTTATTAATTTCTAGTTTTAATCCATTGTGGTCTGAGAAGATACATGGGATAATTCCAATCAAAAAAGAAAGCTACAGGCCGATATCCTTGATGAATATAGATGCAAAAATCCTCACTAAAATACTAGCAAACAGAATACAGCAACACATACGAAAAATTATTCATCAAGATCAAGTGGGATTCATCCCAGGGATGCAAGGTTGGTTCAACATACGCAAATCAATAAATGTGATACACCATATTAATAAACTCAAACACAAGGACCATATGATCATCTCTATAGATGCTGAAAAAGCATTTGATAAAGATCAGCACTCATTCATGACAAAGACCCTCTATAAGTTAGGTATAGAGGGAAAGTATCTCAACATAATTAAAGCCATATATGCCAAAACCACTGCCAATATCATCCTGATTGGGGAAAAGCTGAAAGCTTTTCCTTTAAGAACAGGAACTAGACAAGGATGCCCACTCTCACCACTCCTATTCAACATAGTGTTGGAAGTACTAGCCAGAGCAATCAGAGAAGAGAAGGAAATAAAGGGCATCCAGATCGGAAAAGATGAAGTCAAACTGTCCCTGTTTGCAGATGACATGATCCTATATATCGAAGAGCCTAAAACCTCTACAAAAAAACTGTTGGAATTGATAAATGATTTCAGCACAGTAGCAGGATACAAAATCAACACACAAAATTCAGTAGCATTTCTTTTCTCCAATAGTGAACATGCAGAAGGAGAAATCAAGAAAGTCTGCCCATTTACAATAGCCACCAAAAAAATAAAATACTTAGGAATTGAGTTAACCAAGGAGGTGAAAAATCTCTATAATGAGAACTACAAACCACTGCTGAGAGAAATTAGAGAGGATACAAGAAGATGGAAAGATATTCCATGCTCTTGGATTGGAAGAATCAACATAGTGAAAATGTCCATACTACCCAAAGTGATATACAAATTCAATGCAATCCCCATCAAAATTCCAAAGACATTTTTCTCAGAAGTAGAAAAAACTATCCAGACATTTATATGGAACAATAAAAGACCACGCATAGCCAAAGCAATGCTGAGCAAAAAAAATAAAGCTGGAGGCATAACACTACCTGACTTTAAGCTATACTACAAAGCTATAATAACCAAAACAGTATGGTACTGGCATAAAAACAGACACACTGACCAATGGAATAGAATAGAGAATCCAGAAATCAACCCACACACTTACTGCCATCTGATCTTTGACAAAGGCACCAAGCCTATTCACTGGCGAAGGGACTGCCTCTTCAGCAAATGGTGCTGGGATAACTGGATATCCATATGCAGGAGAATGAAACTAGATCCATACCTCTCGCCGTATACTAAAATCAACTCAAAATGGATTAAGGATTTAAATATACACCCTGAGACAATAAAACTTCTTAAAGAAAACATAGGAGAAACACTTCAGGAAATAGGACTGGGCACAGACTTCATGAATACGACCCCAAAAGCACGGGCAACCAAAGGAAAAATAAACAAATGGGATTATATCAAACTAAAAAGCTTCTGCACAGCAAAAGAAACAATTAAAAGAGTTAAAAGACAACCAACAGAGTGGGAGAAAATATTTGCAAAATATATATCTGACAAAGGATTAATATCCAGAATATATAAGGAACTCAAACAACTGTACAAGAAGAAAACAAGCAACCCAATTAAAAAATGGGCAAAAGAGCTAAATAGGCATTTCTCTAAGGAAGATATCCAAATGGCCAACAGACATATGAAAAAATGCTCAACATCACTCAGCATCCGGGAAATGCAAATCAAAACCACATTGATATACCATCTAACCCCAGTTAGGATGGCTAAAATCCAAAAGACTCTGAACGATAAATGCTGGCGAGGCTGCAGAGAAAAAGGAACTCTCATACATTGTTGGTGGGACTGCAAAATGGTGCAGCCTCTATGGAAAATGGTATGGAGGTTCCTCAAACAATTGCAGATAGATCTACCATACGACCCAGCTATCCCACTGTTGGGAATATACCCAGAGGAATGGAAATCATCAAATCGAAGGTATACCTGTTCCCCAATGTTCATCACAGCACTCTTTACAATAGCCAAGAGTTGGAACCAGCCCAAATGTCCATCATCAGATGAGTGGATACGGAAAATGTGGTACATCTACACAATGGAATACTACTCAGCTTTAGAAACGAATGAAATACTGCCATTTGCAACAACATGGATGGACCTTGAGAGAATTATATTAAGTGAAACAAGTCAGGCACAGAAAGAGAAATACCACATGTTCTCACTTATTGGTGGGAGCTAAAAATTAATATATAAATTCACACACACACACACACACACACACACACACAAAACCGGGGGGGGGGGGAGAAGATATAACAACCACAATTATTTGAAGTTGATATGACAAGCAAACAGAAAGGACATTGTTCGGGGGAGGGGGGGAGGGAGAAGGGAGGGAGGTCTTGGTGATGGGGAGCAATAATCAGCTACAATGTATATCGACAAAATAAAATTTAAAAAAAATAAAATAAATAAAAAAAGAAAAAGAAAAAAAAAAAAACTAGAAGGCCCTTATAGGGGGGTCCCCAAACATTAGCGAGCTTTATCTCCTGGGGCCTTACTAGGTTCTTACTGTGAAGACTGCAAAAACAAAACAAAACAAAAACCTCCTACTTCTGGTAGGGGAAGAAAAAAGGAACCATTTTGAAATATTCCAGAGCTCTCTGTTATGCTTAATAAGGCCTGACGTCAAGGGAAATTATTTTACCAGAGCCTAATTGACATGGGGGAAGGGAAATGCCCAACTCAGCCTCACTAAAGGACTGAGACCTAATCACAGGACTATAAAAATTCCCGCCCCATCCCCCCCCCCCCACAAACTACCACCCAAATTACCCATCAAATTACCATCACAACAATAGGGATACACCGGAAGATAAAACAATAGGGATACACCAGAAGATAAAACAGCTGAAAGAACTGTAAGATTCACACCCTATTTAAGGTCTCTAGCAAAACCCAAAGACAATAGGGGACACAAAACAAGGACACTAGAGAAAGTTTTACCCTCTGACACCCAGTTACAACTAGTAAACACAGCCTAACTCCTAGCCAGACAAACATAAAACTTCACACTGAACACCTATCTATCTCAGTTGCTTTTATCTGATACACTACACGAGACTTTCAGCAGAAAATTACCAGGCAAAATAAAAACAAAAACCCCACTGTCAGAAGAGACAAACCCAGCATCAGAACCAGACTCAGATATGGCAGAGATATTGTATTTATCAGACTGGGAATTTAAAACAACTATAATTAATATGCTAAAGGCTTTATTGGCAAAACATGGACAATATGCAAGAAAAGATGGATAATATAAACAGAAACATAAAAACTCTAAGAAACAATCAAAAGAATATGCTTTTTTATCCTGGTGATCTATCCTCTCAGTAATAGAGAACTTTTTCATTCTTTCAGCCATAGCATTCTGTTGTGTGACTCTAACAGAGTTTAATCAATCAAGTTTTAAAATATTTAATGCTTCTCAAAAATATACACTAACAAAAACATATATAATCTTAAGTATTGTTTATTGAATCCTATTAAAACTAAATGTACACAAAATTATCTTGGGACCTAGAATCATTTAAAATAGAGATCCACCTTTTAAGTTACTTAACTACTTAAAAAGGAATACCCTTGTCTCTTAATGTCCTATTATCCAAAGTCTACATTCCATTCTACCATCCTCCTAGGAGGGTATAGGGTTACAGCAATAGCTACGATAAGTGAATACACCAATTGTCTGGCTGTGGATATTGTCAGAACCCTGCTGACTTAGCCAATTGTAAAGGTAGGCAATTCATAACTAAAAACCAAAATGTTTCATTATTTAGTTATACCAAGTTTCCATTTGTATTGTCAGGGCTAGGGCCCAGAGACCCTTCAAACCTCTTGTACAGACTGGGTCACCAGACACTTCACATGCCAGGCTGGGTCACCAGACCCCTCACATGCAGGTCCACACTAGGTAATTGGGAAAGATCCTCTGAGCCATTGGCAGATGACACAAGCCTAGTCCTCAGCAGTAGCAGCAGCATCTTGCAGCAGCAGTGGTGGCCTCTTGTGGCATCCCAGGGGCACTGGCAGCAACCGCCTGCAGCAGCAGTAGTAGCCTCCCTGTGGCCCCCCGGGGCCATGGGCACCATGGACCAGAGCCACTCATCCTTTATACTGATAACCCAGGACACCTGGATGCCTATATGCATCGACATCAGACAATAGCCAAGGAACAACTGGGCGCACATGCACATTTACATCAAATGCTTGGCAAGATTCTGAACATCTGAGGGGCCCTGACCATTTTCCTTCACTTTCCCTGCAGAGGGAATGGAGGAAAGTAGGGTTGGAGAGAGGGAAGGAGAGATGAAATAAGGGAGAGACAGAGGGAAGAAAGGAGGAAGGAAAAAAACATAAATTTCCTTAATTAAGATTTTTAATTATTCAATATTGTCAGTTTGGCAAAACCTAAAGGGTCCTCTAGCATCTTTACATTAGACTATGATATGAATGGCAATGAGTTGTCTATTTAGAACGAAAGTACGTTTACCCTAGATGCATATCATCTTAAGTCAGAACTACATCTTGCATTTCACTAAAATTATCTCCCTCTCATCCCTACTTTTCCCCTTAAAAACTTTTATACTTCATTCTTGGTGGGTACATTCTAAACATTTGAACAATCTTTTGAAGTAACTGCCTTTTCAGCATAACTTTGTAATAAAATTCATTCCTCCAACTTTCCATTAGTATTCCTTAGGGTGCTACTCTATATTTCCAGTTGTCTTTCATTTAGATCAGCTTCAGATTAGTTCTCATATTTTCTTTTTAACTGTTCTAAAGAAGATCCCTTGTCTTATCCCATCCTTTCTTCCCAATGACCAGATTCTTAAATAACTCACCAGAGCGCTAGACTTGTAAATGTAGCCAACTAACTACTGGTATCCCCACCCAGTGATGTCACGGTCCTTTTAAATGTTCAGACGTTTATTGAGGCACCTCAGTATATTCAAACTGAATCCATCTGTACATGTCCAAAGTTATTCCTCCTCCATTATGTTCATCAACTCTATAAATGGCACTACCAACCACCTAACTGCTCAAGCCAGAAGCCTAAGTGTCTTGACTCCTTCTCTTTCATCCTCCCCTTACACTCAATTACCAAGTTCCTCAAGCTAATACTGGAATATCTCCATATCTTCCCATCTCTACTATTACCTTTTAAGTTACCTAACTACTTAATACTTATTCTACTCTTGTCAACAACTCATTATGTCTTCCTTGGATTGCTTCTATGGCCTCCTAATATTTCTTGCTGTATCCAACACTGTGTCCTTCAGATTCTACCTCCTTTTAACAGATGCATTACTCCTTTAAAAATGCAAATCTAGTAGCTTGCACTTAGGATAATAATGCAAGTTATTAAATCCTGCCAGGCCCTTCCAGATCTGGCCCCTGTCTACGTCTGAAGTTTAATATTATACCACACTCCTCATTCTCTGTATGGTAGCCGCACTGGCTTTCTTTGAAATTCTCAGATGTATCAGGATCTTTTCACCCCTGAACCTCCGCAAATGATGTTGCTTTACTTTGAATGCTTCCATTCTTTCTTTGTTCAGCTTTAACATCTTCCTTGCCAGGCCCCCAATCTATCCTCAAGACACAGCTAAAAATCTTGCATTCCTCCTTCCTAATACTTAGATCATTAATGATGCCTTTTCCAAGATTTGTCTTTAACACTAGACTTTAAGCTTTTGAAAGAGTAGCAACTATATATTTGTTTTGGGCTGAATGTCTAGGTCCTTGCTCATGTAATGGCAGTCAACTATTTTCAGAATAAATTGTAATAATAACAGCAAACATTTGTATAGCACTCACACTGACATAAGTTCCTTTAATAAATTTCTACTCCTTTGATCTTCACAACAACCCCATAAAGTAAAGGTTCTCCTCCTAAGGACATTTGGCATTTGTTAGTTTATATAACATACCCATGGTCACACAGCTAAATAAGTCAAGGCATCTGAATTCAAACATAGGCAATCTGCCTGCCCTGGAGTCTAGAATTTAAATTCTGAACTTGTATGATATATTACTCGTATGTTACAGGCCTCTTGATAAAATGAAGATGTTGAGGGAGAGTGAGACACAAAACTGAAATTAAAAGGGTTATTAGTAACCTAATATTAGCAGATAAGAACAAAAAAAAAGGGTATTTAGGATTGTCTAAGTCTCTGTGGCAGATAACGTGGGAAGAGTAATTTTAATTGCCTAAACCAGGCATTCTTAATTTGCAAGCCTATCCCTCTTGTCTGACTGATGAAGTCAATGGGCTCTTCCCAGAATAATGTTTTTGAAACACAAATAAAATATATACAACTACAAAGAAAACTGAGGCAGAACAGAATAGTGACATGCCCCAGGGAGGCTGCTCATAAATATTCAGACTGGATTGGCACTAGCAGTAAATGAACCCATAATGAGGCCTGCCTCAAAACCAACTATATTGGAATAAAGTTGCACAAAATTTTCTAAATACCAAATTTGATTCTGCGGGTTTTTTTTGGTAACTGGCCAGTATGGGGATCCAAACCCATGAAGCTGGTGTTACCAGCATCATACTCTCTACATACCAAATTTGTGATGTATTGTATGTCCTGCCTTATGAATGCATTTTAGATATATCTAGAAACTATTATACGGAAATACATGTGATTTTTATCTGTGACAAAGTCACAAGACTGCTAATACTATTTTTATACCTATATCTATAATGAAAAGAAATTTAAGGTTAGAGGTTAGTCAAAATAAAAAATGTTATTTTTTATCCCATTGAAGCCATCAAAATTCACAGACCTCACCCCCTAAATCCTATCATGCCACCTCTTGCCCCCTGTTTATGAATCCCTGGCCTAAACAGTTCCACCCATAGTCTACAGATCCTTTCCATAGTTTTCTTTGCTCTGGGCCAAAACAAAACAATAGTCTGATCCGCATCTTTTCTGTGATGTACACTATAAAAAGCACTGCTCGAGATTAACTTCCTGACTATATAAATGTACAAGATTTTAGTTTTTTTTTTTTTTTTTTGGTAAGATAAAGTTTTATTTTTTTATTTATTTATTTTTTTTAAATTTTATTCTGTCGATATACATTGTGGCTGATTATTGGTCCCCATCACCAAAACCTCCCTCCCTCCACCCTCCCCCCTCCCCCCAACAATGTCCTTTCTGTTTGCTTGTCGTATCAACTTCAAATAATTGTGGTTGTTATATCTTCTTCCCCCCCCCCCCCGGTTTTTGTGTGTGTGTGTGTGTGTGTGTGTGTGTGTGTGTGTGTGTGAATTTATATATTAATTTTTAGCTCCCACCAATAAGTGAGAACATGTGGTATTTCTCTTTCTGTGCCTGACTTGTTTCACTTAATATAATTCTCTCAAGGTCCATCCATGTTGTTGCAAATGGCAGTATTTCATTCGTTTCTAAAGCTGAGTAGTATTCCATTGTGTAGATGTACCACATTTTCCGTATCCACTCATCTGATGATGGACATTTGGGCTGGTTCCAACTCTTGGCTATTGTAAAGAGTGCTGTGATGAACATTGGGGAACAGGTATACCTTCGATTTGATGATTTCCATTCCTCTGGGTATATTCCCAACAGTGGGATAGCTGGGTCGTATGGTAGATCTATCTGCAATTGTTTGAGGAACCTCCATACCATTTTCCATAGAGGCTGCACCATTTTGCAGTCCCACCAACAATGTATGAGAGTTCCTTTTTCTCTGCAGCCTCGCCAGCATTTATCGTTCAGAGTCTTTTGGATTTTAGCCATCCTAACTGGGGTTAGATGGTATCTCAATGTGGTTTTGATTTGCATTTCCCGGATGCTGAGTGATATTGAGCATTTTTTCATATGTCTGTTGGCCATTTGGATATCTTCCTTAGAGAAATGCCTATTTAGCTCTTTTGCCCATTTTTTAATTGGGTTGCTTGTTTTCTTCTTGTACAGTTGTTTGAGTTCCTTATATATTCTGGATATTAATCCTTTGTCAGATATATATTTTGCAAATATTTTCTCCCACTCTGTTGGTTGTCTTTTAACTCTTTTAATTGTTTCTTTTGCTGTGCAGAAGCTTTTTAGTTTGATATAATCCCATTTGTTTATTTTTCCTTTGGTTGCCCGTGCTTTTGGGGTCGTATTCATGAAGTCTGTGCCCAGTCCTATTTCCTGAAGTGTTTCTCCTATGTTTTCTTTAAGAAGTTTTATTGTCTCAGGGTGTATATTTAAATCCTTAATCCATTTTGAGTTGATTTTAGTATACGGCGAGAGGTATGGATCTAGTTTCATTCTCCTGCATATGGATATCCAGTTATCCCAGCACCATTTGCTGAAGAGGCAGTCCCTTCGCCAGTGAATAGGCTTGGTGCCTTTGTCAAAGATCAGATGGCAGTAAGTGTGTGGGTTGATTTCTGGATTCTCTATTCTATTCCATTGGTCAGTGTGTCTGTTTTTATGCCAGTACCATACTGTTTTGGTTATTATAGCTTTGTAGTATAGCTTAAAGTCAGGTAGTGTTATGCCTCCAGCTTTATTTTTTTTGCTCAGCATTGCTTTGGCTATGCGTGGTCTTTTATTGTTCCATATAAATGTCTGGATAGTTTTTTCCACTTCTGAGAAAAATGTCTTTGGAATTTTGATGGGGATTGCATTGAATTTGTATATCACTTTGGGTAGTATGGACATTTTCACTATGTTGATTCTTCCAATCCAAGAGCATGGGATATCTTTCCATCTTCTTGTATCCTCTCTAATTTCTCTCAGCAGTGATTTGTAGTTCTCATTATAGAGATTTTTCACCTCCTTGGTTAACTCAATTCCTAAGTATTTTATTTTTTTGGTGGCTATTGTAAATGGGCAGGCTTTCTTGATTTCTCTTTCTGCATGTTCACTATTGGAGAAAAGAAATGCTACTGATGTTTGTGTGTTGATTTTGTATCCCGCTACTGTGCTGAAATCATTTATCAATTCCAACAGTTTTTTTGTAGAGGTTTTAGGCTGTTCGATATATAGCAAACAGACTACAGCAACACATACGTAAAATTATTCATCACGATCAAGTGGGATTCATCCCAGGGATGCAAGGTTGGTTCAACATACGCAAATCAATAAATGTGATACACCATATTAATAAACTCAAACACAAGGACCATATGATCATCTCTATAGATGCTGAAAAAGTATTTGATAAAGTTCAGCACTCATTCATGACAAAGACCCTCTATAAGTTAGGTATAGAGGGAAAGTATCTCAACATAATTAAAGCCATATGTGCCAAACCTACAGCCAATATCATCCTGAATGGGGAAAAGCTGAAAGCCTTTCCTTTAAGAACAGGAACTAGACAAGGATGCCCACTCTCACCACTCCTATTCAACATAGTGTTGGAAGTACTAGCCAGAGCAATCAGAGAAGATAAGGAAATAAAGGGCATCCAGATTGGAAAAGATGAAGTCAAACTGTCCCTGTTTGCAGATGACAAGACTTTAGTTTTAATATTGGATATATTCAGAAGATTTGACATGAAATACCAGGACCCATTTTTTTTTTTTTCTATTTCTGTTAATAATATCAACATCCATGTTTCAAAACCAAGAAGAATGAAGATTCTATGGCTCCTGAACTCAGGCACTCAGTTCAACACCATCACCATGTCAGGCCCCTCTGGGTAAGGAATCCCACTAACTTTCCACAATCCTTTCCTCTTTCCTTTTCGCTCTGTTAAACATTTATAAAAAATTTTCTGGATGCTAAGTAAACATGTTTGAATGATTTTGTGCTGATTTTTATTAGCACACTCAAGGAAACACATTATAATGAAAATAAAAAGTTTAGTAATTGTTAAATAAAATTTCTGGGAGGCCATTGATTTGGACTAGGCTCCTGCACTAAGCCTAACAGACTAAACTAATACATTGTTTAACTATAGTAGCTGCTGAGCTTTAATTAATTGTTGAGGATCTGTAATCAATTAACCAGTTAAACTGTAACCAATACAGCTGTCTCTACACTGCACTTCTGTTTCCTATAAATGCTGTCAGATCATGTCATTGGCTGGAGTTCTCTGAACCTGCTCTGGTTCAGAGGGCTGTCCAATTGGTGAATCGTTGTTTTGCTTGCATTGTTTTGTTTTTCTTTGCTTTGCTCTGCTGTTTTGTTTTGTTTTTCTTTGCTCAAATAAACTCAGTTAAAATTTAAACTTGTTCATTTAACATAATAGATATCAGCAGGACAAAAAAAGAAACAAGCTATAAGTCAGACATTGTACATGCAAATATTAAATTTCCTAGAAATTATTTACCCTACCTAAGGAAAAGCCCTCACATAAAGATTAGGACCACACTGTGATTAGGGGGGAAAAAATCAGACCGATAAAATTTTACCATCTGTCTCAGAGCCTGTGCTATACCATCTGAAAGCTTAAAGTAATTTGTGAGAAAGATAATATCAGCAACTATATTATAGATTAACACTGTGCCTCTTTATCTTTTTTCTAAAGAAGATAATTATTACCTATGATCATAAGAATAAAATGATACTATTTCCACTACTCTCCTTTTACATTTCCACATGGAGAGTTTTAACAATTTAACAAGAAAAGTCTTTCTTGAGCTAGAAAAGAGGACAATTCCATTGAATATAATAATATGGATTCTACTGGGAACTACTATTCTAAGAAAGATGTGCTATCTTAAATCAAGAGATACCTACTTCAAAATCTATTGAAGGACGAGAGAAAGGGAACAGTATCCTCCAATCATCCTGTTTCTACTACAAGTAAAAAAAAAAAAATTCAGTTACATTTCAGCTCACAGTCATAGTGGAGCTACTGGTATTTGGACCTGTCATCTCATTGTAAACAACTAGACAACTATATAAAATGTATCACACTGTTTCAGATGATAAAAACAGGTACTATAGATCTGTGATCACAGAGAGATGGAAAAAGGAGATGAGCCCCATAATCACCTTTACTTTCTGCCTGGAGGCAACTTTTAAATTGTGGCCCAGGGAGAAGAAGCCCAAGAGGAACACTGTGGCCTTGCTGAGCTGAGAGGCTGGAGTTCAGGGAAAGTGAGGCAGCTGGAATTTGTAGGGCACAATACCAGAGAAAAGGAAGTTGTGCAGTAAAAGAGCTCTAGAAACCTACATAAGAGTTCTGTTAAGTCTTTGGCTGAATACTAAGCTGTGTATGCATAGGTTGATAGTATAGGCTAGAGAAAGAAAAGTACTAGGGAAAAAAATTGCTGGAGAGCTTCAAGATTAACAATTCCCAGAGCTCATACACTACTAGGAGACATTCAGGTTCCAAGTAGCCACAGTGCAAAGGCCCCCCGGAATATGTAGGTATTCAGTAGTGACCCGAGAAAGGTCACACCCCAAGAACTAAACTATCTCTAGAGTAATAGTTATTCTAGATCCACTTTAGCAAAGCTTAAAAATAAACCTCCAAATGACCAAGCTGCTTCACAAAATAAACTGCTACCAAAACAAAATTCAACATTTTTAAAGGAGATAATATCCAAACACTCACCAACGTAATATTTACAATGTCCACCATCCAATAAAAATTACTAGAGACATTCACAGAAACAGGAAAATGTGATCTATAATCAGGAAAAAAAATCAGTTAATAACAACAGACCTGGAAATGATAGCAATTATGAAACTAGGAGACAAGGACATTAAATCAGCCATTTATAAAAGTGTTCAAGGACATGAAGGAAAATAGAAATACAATGAGAATAGAAGTGGATAAAAAAAGAATCAAAAATGAAACAGCTACTTACTGAAAAAAAGAATATATGAAATAAGAAATACAGTGGATTTTTAAACAGCAGATTAAACACACAGAAGAATAAATAAGTGAATGTAAAGATACAGCAATAAAAACTACCCAAAATGAAAGACAGAAAAGACTGGGAAAGTGAATAGTGTCTCAGTGACCTGTGGGACAATGACAAGCCACTTAACATACATATAACTAGAGTATAGGATAGGGGAGGGGAGGTGAAGAGAAGAAATATTTGAAGAAGAAAGAGCAGATCATTTTCCAGATTTGATAAAACCTATAAACTCACAGATCCAAGAAGCTCAACAAGCAGGATAACCATGAAGAAAAGAACCACAAGGCACATTCATAATAAAATTGCTAAAAACCAATGATAAAGAAAAAAATCTTAAAAGGAGCCAGAGAAAACAACATACAACATATAGGAGAACAAAGATAAGAAATACCACTCACTTCTCAACAGATATAATATACACGCCAGAAGAAAATAAATAAACATCTTAAAAGCAATACAAGAAAGAAAAAAAAAATACTCTATCATCTGAAATTCTACATGGACTAAAGATATTCTTCAAAAATGATGCAAAATAAAGGCCTTTTCAGATAAACAAAAGCCAAAAAAATTAATTGCTAGCAGAATAATATTGAAAATATTATAGAAAATTCTTTAAGCTAAAGAAAATGATTCCAGATGGAAACCCAGATACAGAGAGAAATGGACGTACAATGTTATGAGGCTTTTATCATCTGAAATTCTACATGGACTAAAGATATTCTTCAAAAATGATGCAAAATAAAGGCCTTTTCAGATAAGCAAAAGCCAAAAAAATTAATTGCCAGCAGAATAATATTAAAAATATTATAGAAAATTCTTTAAGCTAAAGAAAATGATTCCAGATGGAAACCCAGATACAGAGAGAAATGGACGTACAATTTTATGAGGCTCTTGCATTATATGTGAAGTGGTATGATTTTATTTAGAGATAAACTGTGACAAGCCAAAGATGCATATTGTGAAGCCCCTGGAGACAATTAGTAAAGTAAAATAAACAGGTATAGCTAATAAGCCAACAGAGGAGGTTAAATAGATTACAACCAAACATAGAATATATTCAGTTATATTCATCAGTCTTAGTTAAGATTTTTCTTATGTGTGAAGGAATGAACTTCTATTGAAGTTGTAATATACACCAGCCCTTTGCCTATTTATTCTTGCACAGACATCAATTATACAGTTTCTTCATGTACAAAAACAAAAGCACCTCAGAATAAGGCATTCCAGAAATTCAATAAATATCATTCTACCAAAAAAGTAACCGATTCCTACTTAGATAAGATATAGATAATTTTTTACATACTTAAATGATAATTTTTATCAGTCAGATCTGACAATATCAAAAGAATAGGAATCACCAAAATTTAAATTAAAATTCAGAGATATAAATCTTTTCTCCAAGTATGAGTTAGAAATAGAACATAAACTATTCATTTCTAATACAATTTAAGACATTTTAAAAATAGACTATATTGCAGAAGAGACACACAGGAAAAAGACGGTCTCTTTTTCTAAAACCCTTAAAAAAAAAAACCACCTTTCCAGTGACGTCCACACAATTTTCAAAAGTAAACTCTGAAGGCTTACATATCAGTTTAATGAATACATGCTAAGGAGATTACTTATTAATAAATAAGATTTCTTAAACTGAAAAAAAAAAAGTACCTGCCATTTTATATTTTAGCATTTTGGCTCAATGAAAACAAACTAAAGAAAGTTACCTTTAACGTATAATATATAACTTCAGTGATCTCTGAAAGCTATTTTATTATATAAAATGTTTTGCTTTAGAAAGGCTCACCAGCTGGTACCATTTGCCCAGAGAGACAGATGTTTTTTAAAGTTTCCCTATCTCAGCACGTTTCCAACTGTCAGTTCTAACTGTATGCAATCCCATAGTGGCAAAATACTTTAAGAGAAATGGCTCATTAACTTGAATCTACTTAGTCCACTCTCTTCAGTGAATCCAAATTAAACCCATAGACAGGCTAGCTCAAAACAGAATTCCCCACACATTTTTGTTGTTCTTTCACACTATAGACTCATAGTAAAATATTCACATCATCTACTATAAAATCTCTAACTCAACTCTGTAAATGCATTGACATAAGAGATGGTAGTGGACGTATATCTTCAAAAATTATGAATTACAGAGTTATTTTCATAAAATAACTTCCAAGTAAGGAATTTCCTTTGCAACGTAAATAAATGTCTTAGAACTTTGCAGAAGCTAGTTTGAACAATAAAGCTCGAATTTAAAATGTACAATGAGTTCTTAGAAAATTTCCAATAAAACTCTCTGAGATGAAACTGCCCATGAAGACCTGTAAGAATCAGATGAGATGATGAATATAAAAAAATTTCTGGAAAATCAGTTTTTAAGTGAAAGGTGTTTTTATTATCAATAATAATAAATCACCTTTATCAATTATTTGTAAAGGATTATAACAAAATAAGCAAGAGCCATCTAAGGTAGATGCACATTGCATATATGTATACCAAGAGCATATCACAGAATGATAATCACAGTAATTAGAGAAACTGAAACCCTTGTACACTGTTGCTCGGAATGGGAAACTGATGCAGCCACTACAGAAAACAGTATGGATCTTCCTCAAAAAATTAAAAATAGATCCAGCAATTCCACCTGTGGATATATATCCAAAAGAAATGAAATCAAATCTTGAAGAGATATCTGCACTCCCATATACACTGCAGCACTACTCAAGATAGCCAAGATATGGAAACAACCTAAATGTCCATCAATAAGACGAATGAATGGGCAAAGAAAATGTGGAAAATACATACAATGGAATATTATTCAGCCTTTAAAAATAAGGAAATCCTGCCATATGCAACAATGTGAATGAGCCTGGAGGAACTTAGACTAAGTGAAACAAGCCAGTCACAGAAGGACAAATATTGTATGATTCCACTTATATGAGGTATCTAAAATATTCCAACTCATAGAAACAGAGAGCAGAATGGTGGTTGCTAGGAGCTGGGGGAAGGAGAAATGAGGAATTGCTGTTCAATAGGTATGTAGTTTCAGCTGTATAAGATGAGTAAGTTCCAGACATCTGCTGTATGACATTGTGCCTATAATTAACAATACCCTATTGCAGGCTTAAAAATTTGTCAAGAGAGTAGATCTCAATTAAGTGTTCTTACCACAATAAAATATATATAAAAATAGACTTATAAATATTTATAAATAAAATAAAATTTCATAGCCCTGTCCCAAATCATCACAAACACAAAAGAAGATTTGTTGAAACTAAAAGAAATTTCTGGAAAAGTACCATATTGAGTATGTAGTGATTTGGAGGGCAAGTGAAAAAAGCTATGGCCCCTTCTTCATTCTCTTCCAAATACCATTCCCTAAATGGAAGCATAGAGCTTGAAGATGATCAAATGTGTGGAAACTAAGTCTCTGTCAACTACAGGAACACTTTTTATTTGCCAAGATTGTTAGACCAAATCACTTTTGAAATTATTCAGAAACTATCACTAATTAGAAAAGATGTGAAGGCTGTCATCTAATAATACATATTACCTATATGTCTGTATCTATAGCTACCTACCTACATACACACACCCATGCACACACAGCCATACATACATTGTATAGGTATTAAACAAGTTTCTGTCCTTAAAATATATATATAGTAGTTTCTTTATAGATATACATTAGATTTTGAAAATCACATAGTAAATACTTACAAAAGTCTTTATGAAATCATTAGAACAATGGACAGGAGTCTTTTCGAATTTATGGGCAGTGCATTGTTTGCTGACCTAAAGATTATGGAGAATGCAGACAGCTACAGTGTTCAGCTAGTTTTATGGATTACTCAGTGCACTGACATGTCCCATATAAATCCTCACTGATTCACAAATCCAAGTCAGAATTCTCACACTGGCACCTACAATATCTCAATGGAAGATCATTCTGTATTCAGGCATCTACTTAAACTCTTCGATTACCATTGGCTTCCAATGTTATATACCACCTTAAGTCCTTAAAAAGAAACTGCTTTCCTAAAATTAGATGTTCCCATTTCACTTATCTATTTGTTTAGACAAATGATGCCTTGAAAATGTTCCTCAGTTACAAAAACATAAATTTGTAGTTTTAGAAGAAACAATTATGACCTCTGAGATACTTAGTAATGTCTGGTTTGAAAGCAAAACAAAAATAATTCTTAACCCCCCACCTCAAGTCTTCTGCTCTGATTACAACAATGAATATGACATTACTCAATGTGAAGCCTAATTCTTGCTCTCTGCCAATTGAGAAGCTGGTATGTGCCAGCCATTGATCCAAGTACTAGGGATACAGGAGAGGAAAAGACAGACAGGTACCTGCCCTCAGGAGACAGATAACTAAAAATAAACAAATAAATCAGATAGCTCTTTACTTCAGAGGCTACATAATTGCTGACTAAACCTTTCACCTCAAGTTTCTGTGTGCTAGGTTAATCTACCAGCTGCTTTTATTACACAGTTGTCAATATGTTATATATTTTTTTTAATATTTCCACCAAATCACCATCGCTAAACATAAGTTGTTTGAGCAACTTGCCAGGTTCCAAAGGCTGTCTAGCTCAGCCAAACTAAGTTTTAGCAAGCACATATTTTACTGTAACATTAGCATAGCATTAAGACAATTGTTCTAGCAGCTGGATGAGAAGAGTACAAATGAATGCTGAACGCCTTTTCCAAGCACCCTAGTAAAGCTTTAAGTAGTTATTCTGTGTTCAGTAAGGTATTTCAGGACACTAAGCAAAATTAGAAGTCTTTTCAATAATAGTCTCCATACTGCTTAGCAATGAAAACCCCCCATTTAATCCTATGTTTCAGAAACCTAATGCCTATAAACATTCTCACAAAGTGGTCTTTCCCTCCTTCAAGATACATCTGCTTTAACTCCTGGAAAAAGTTACTCCTGTAAAAAAAAAGGAGATCAAATCCCCTTGAAATATATAACTTCCTAATTCAAGATTTTATAATTGCATGTAATTAATTACCCTCTGCTTCAGAGGACTTCATCTATAAAAATAAGCCAAACACAACTTTCTGCATTGTAAAACATTTTAAAATCAACTTATACTCAATGACTTAAACTAATTTTTGTTAAGGTATTCTATCCAACTTTGAATACTGTTATATTGACCCCGAAATACTCATTATCAGT
Source organism: Cynocephalus volans (assembly GCF_027409185.1). NCBI lineage: Eukaryota > Metazoa > Chordata > Mammalia > Dermoptera > Cynocephalidae > Cynocephalus > Cynocephalus volans. Next base: position 81,036,422 of record NC_084461.1, read on the forward strand.
AAATTAACTTCTAGAATTCTATCTAAATTCCATATCACACTGCAAAGGAATCAGAATCCTGATGCTCTGATCAAACAGTTCACAAAAGCCCAAAAATAGATTCCCATTACTGTATGTGTCTGTACACACACACACACACACACACACACAAATATCGATACATGTGAATGCATGAGTGCATCCCCAAAGAGAAAAGAGATTCAAGGAACAACTTGTGCAGTCTCTCCTGTAAAAATCAAAAAGAAAACTGACAAATTCATGAAGAGGAATAAAATAAAGAGCGTAATGAGAAGGCCCATCTGCCTATGACATAATAGCCAAACATGATTTTTTAGAAACTTTTCCCTTTAACTTAACAAAATGTTCTTAAAACCTAGAAAGTATTGAGATGGGAATATGTGGTGGAGGGGTTATCAATTAGCATGCTTTGGAAGTCAAGTAGAGTTTATCTTTATTAGAATAATAGATGTTAGCCTAATTTTCACTTAGATTATTTCCAAAATATTCATCAAGTTTGAGGAATGAAAGAAGGAAATAAAAAGATATACAAACTTAGAATATACCCTTCCTTCTTCTGGCTCATGCAAGATATATTTGTAAAATATTTTTATGTAAAAACAAACCACATATATTACAAACTATATTTCACGCAAAATATACTTTGCATTAAATATCTACCTGAATAAGGATTTTTTACCAGAGAGAGCATGAAGATGATAAAGATTTAGTACAAAAGGACATTGGCTCAGAACAACGTACCAGATGAACATAAAAGGTTAATTTTAATAATCAAATTCATAATTCATCTAATCTAGGAAATGCCAAGAATAGTTTAAAGAGATATTCCATTTAACATGAACTAATGCACCAACTGTCAGTAACAGTAAGAATGACTAAATGATTCTGAAATACAATATGCTTGTGTTTAATGACATCAATAGACATGTAGGAAATTCACAATAGATTATTTGCCCAGTCACTGTGATGCTTATAAAACCACTACTAGGCTACAAATCTCATTCTACTTTTAGAACTGACCATGATCCAAGAAAAGAAAAAAAAATAGCAAAAAACATATTATTCTTTTCTTAGACAGGTACATTTCAGTGCAAATACAATTTTAAGAATGTTATGCTTTTGTTTCTGGCACAGAAAAACATCTCTAAGCATTATTCATATTATTTCTCTCTCCTAAAGTTAACATACTTTAATGCCATATGGGCACAAATTTACTTCTGTTCATTTAAACTTGTAATTAAACTTTACAACATAGAAAACTGCTAAAGTAAAATAATCTCATTCCACTGAAAGGCATTTTTTTTCTAAAATAACATGGATGATGTGCCAAATGGCTGGGATGGTAGCTCATTATACCTTCAGAGAGAATCCAAGTTTGAGGCTTATCTTGGGTTCTTGCAAGTAGTGGCAAAACCTTGGAATTATAAAGGGCAGATCAAATGTATGTATTGAGTGAATCCATTCAGAAGGGCATTAGTTGTTTAGTAATCTAATAAGCAATGCACTAGTAATCTACTGATCAATGCATTTTACTGAAACTTTATTAAATAGCCGAGCCCTTGTATCTAAAATATTCTAACCATTTCACAGAAAGAAGCCCGGTGCTGCTCAAAAATCCTCCTTTTTTTTAAGTCTTTTTTGTTTGTTTGTTTTTTAGCAGCTTTAGGTTCACAGCAACATTGAAAGGAAGATGCAGACATTTCCCATTTACCTCCTGCCCCCACAAATGCATAGACTCCCCCATTATCTACATCCCCCACCAGAGTGGTACATCTGTCACAGTTGATGAACCTACACTGACACATCATTATAACCCAAAGCCCATAGAGACATCAAAAGTTACCTTAGCGTTCGCTCCTGGTGTTGTACATTCTATGGGTTTGGATAAATGTATAATGACATGTATCCATCATTACAGTATCACACACTCCCTAAAAGTCCTCTGTCATCTGCCTGTTCATCCCTCTCTACCCCCCAATCCCTGGCAAATACTGATTTTATGTAGCCTTTTCAGATTGGCTTCTTTCACTTAATAATATGCATTTAAGATTCCTCCATATTTCACGGCTTGATAGCTCATTTCTTTTTGTCACTGAATAATATTCCATTGTCTGGATGGACTATAGTTTATTTATCCATTCACCTACTGAAAGACACCTTGGATGCTTCTGAGTTTAGGCAATTTTAAATAAAGCTGCTATAAACATGTTTGCGAGTTTTTGCAAGGACCTAAGTTTTCAACTCCTTTGGTTAAGTACCAAAGAGCATGACTGTTTAAATCGTATGGTAAGAGTATCTTTAGTTTTGTAAGAAAGAGCCAAACTATCTTCCAATGTGGCTAAAACATTTTCCATTCCATCAGCCATGAATGAGAGCTCCCATTGTTCCACATCCTAGCCAGCACTTGGTGTTGACAGTATTTTGGATTTTGGCCATCCTAATAGATATGTAGTGTTATCTCATTGTTCTTTTAATTTATATTTCCATGATGACATGTTGATATGGAGCAACTTTTCATATACTTATTTACTATCTGAATATATTCTTTCCTGAAGTGCCTTTGGCTCATTTTTAAATGGGCTGCTGTTGAGTTTTAAGAGTTCTTTGTATATTTTGGATAAAAATTCTCTTTCGGATATGTCTTTTGCAAATATTTTCTCCCAGTTTGTGACTTGTCTTCCCATGCTCTTGACATTGTTTTGCAGAGCAGAAGTTTGCAATTTTAATAAAGTCCAGCTTGCTCATTCTTTCTTTCATGGATCATGCCTTTGGTGTTTTATCTAAAAAGGCTTCGACATATCCAGGGTCATCTGGGTTTTCTCCTATATTACTCAGTAGATTCACAGTTTTGCATTTTACACCTAGGTCTATGATCCATTTAGAGTTAATTTTTGTGAAAGGTGTAAGGTCTTCGTCCAGATTTTTTTTTTTTTTTTTTTGCATGTGGTTGTCCACTTGTTCCAACATCATTTACTGAAAAGACTATCATTGCTCCATCATATTGCCATTGCTCCTCTGTCAAAGATCCATTAACCATTTTTATGTGGGTCTATTTCTGAGCTTTCCATTCTGTTTCATTAATCTATTTGTCCATTATTTCACCACTACCACACTGTCTTGATTACTATAGCTTTATAGTAACTCTTGAAGTTGGGTAGTGTCAATCTTCCAACTTTGTTCTTTTCCTTCATTATTTTGTTAGGTATTCTGGGCCTTTTGCCTCTCCATATAAACTTAAGAATCAGTTTGTCAGCATCCACAAAATTATTTGCTGTGATTCTGACTGGGATTGCATTGAAGCTATAGATTAAGTTGGGAACAACTGACATCTTGACAATATTGAGTCTTCCTACTCATAAACATGGAATATACCTCCATTTATTTAATTTTTTGATTTCTTTCATCAGAGTTTTGTAATTTTCCTGATATATTTCCACATATTTTGTTCCATTTATACCTAAGCATTTCCTTTTGGGGGTGCTAATGTAAATGATATTGTGTTTTAAATTTCAATTTTCACTTGTTCACTGCTGGTATATAGAAAAGCATTGACTTTTGTATATCAGCCTTGTTTCCTGCAAACTTACTGTAATTGTTTATTAGTTTGAAGAGTTTTTTGGTTGACTCTTCCTAATTTTCTACATAGATAATCATATCATCTGTGAACAAAGAGTTTTATTTCTTCCTTCCCAATCTGAATGCCTTTTATTTCCTTTTCTTTTCTTACTGCATTAGCTAGGAATTTCACTGCTATGTTTAAAAAGGTGTGGTGAGAGAGGACATCCTTGCCTTGTTCCTGATCTGAGTGAGAAAGCTGCTAGATTCTCATCATTAAGTATGTTAGCTGTAGGTTTCTGGTAACTCTTCATTATCAAGATGAGGAAGTCCCCTCTATTCCTAGTTTACTGAAAGTTTTCATCATGAATTAGATTTTGTGTTGGATTTTGTCAAATGGTTTTTCAGCATCTACTCGTACAATCAGATTATTTTTCTTATTTAGCCTGTTGATGTAATACATTACATTAATTGACTTTCAAATGTTGTACCAGCTTTGTGTACCTGAGATAAATCCCACTTAGTCATGATGTATAATTCTTTTTATACGTTGTTGGATTGACTTTGCTAACATTTTGTTGAGGATTTCTGCATCTATGTTCATGAGAGATATTGTTCTGTAGTTTTCTATTCTTGTAATGTATTTGTCTGGTTTTGGTATTAGGATAATGCTGGTCTCATAAAATGAATGAGCAAGTATTCCTTCTAGTTTTATCCTCTGAAAAAGAAAGCACAGAACTGATATAATTTCTAACTTAGATGTTTGGTAGAATTCACCTATAAATTCATTTGGACTGGTGCTTTATGTTTTGAAAAGATATTAATTATTGATCCAATTTATTTAATAGATGTCTGCCTATTCAAATTGTTGATTTCTTGTGTTAATTTTAGCAGACTGTGTCTTCCATAGAATCAGCCCATTTCATATACATTATAGGATGTGTCAGCACAGAATAGTATTCTTTTATTGTCCTTTCAGTGTCCATGGGATCTGTAGTGATGTTCCACCTTTCATTTCTGATAGTACTAATTTGTACCCTCTCCTTTTTTTCTTAGCCTGGTGTAGGGTAAATGCTGGACCCAGTCCTATCCCATCTTCCTGTGCACACCAGAGTTCCCCTTCCCCCCAGGCGATTACCCCTGCCCAAGGAAAGGCATGCCCCCTTTCAGAACAAACAGAAGGCTGGAGGGAGCAGGAATCCTAAGTAAATGCACTCTGTCGCCAGGAGTAAAGCAAGTAGATTAACTTTTCTACTCAGCCAGATCTCCCATGCACTCTGAGTTATGTGAGCTGGGTGAGGGTCTGAACATAAGCCTGAAAATGATTTACACCCCTATTCTGTTCTGTTCACTATATAACTGTTGTATTTACTCCATAGCGGCATGGACACCTGACTGACTGGCCACCATCAGTGTCTCTTGTAAGTCTAATAAACCAATGTCTCTACCTACTGGACCTCTGGGTGAGTTTTTTGGAATAGGCAAACACTACATAAGTGCCCTCACAGATTTGGGTCTCCCTCATTACAGTTGGCATAGGTGGCAGGCTATTCCACTTCCTGTTGAAATGGCCACAGGAGAGACGGAGGGGACAGAAGGAATGTCACAGGGGGAAATACCTGGGTGGGCCACTGGTTCAATGTGGCCTAATATCACTAACTTAGTAGATAGCTGGGACAACCACATGAGTACAGGGATGCCCTGAAAACAGCGGCAGGACTAAGGGAGGTATTGAAGGCAGTCAAGGAAAAAGGAGGTATTCAAAGGAAAAAGGAATACAAGGCCATTGCTGCAGCAGTAGCATGGCCACTCCTCTGGGGGCTCAGGCTAGTGACTGAGAAGAAAATTGAGTTGTGAAATCAAAAACAAAAGCTAAGGGAAGAACTGAGATTAGAAAGAGAGCCTTGTTTAACTCAGGCTGATAGCAAGGATATGATGATGGCACATCTGTTGGACTAATTCACTGACCAGTTGTATGATTTGCCATGCCATTTTGTGAAAATAAAAGGAAAGCAGCTGTGTGGGCTAAGATCTGCATGGCAGTTACAAACACAGAGTGGAATCCTAGAAAATGGAGCCCACTTCCAAGACCAATATCTCAGATGAGGAAGATGAGAATTTCCAAGTGGAGGTAATCGATGATGAAGCAGGAAATCTTCAGGCTAGAACAGTACTAATGCAAAAGCTTAAGACTAGGCAAGAGCAACCAGAAGGGCAAACACCCAAGATTTACCCCCTCAGCTAAAATATATGCATGCAAGCGCCTATCCTTACAATTCGGTGGAGCTGATGTAACTGGCTACTAAATTTCAGCAGAAAGGGAAAAAAAGCATTCCTCCTGGCTTCTCAATTGTGGGACATGGGGGCCAATAGCATAATATTGTCAGGGGATAAGCTGGCAAAATGGCATCAGCCACCAGTCATCTCTCACTCCAACAGTTTATATAAAGAGCAGGGCAATATAACAAAAATGCCTCCCTGTTGACTTGGATCATGACAGGCTGTGTGACAGACCCCTTGGTGGTCTACTCTGGAGGAGTTGCAAGAATTCCTTAGGGAATTGGGTATGAGACATTGCTATTTACCAGGACCCCAAATGGTCCAGACTTGGCACAATTTACTGGAGGAATGAAAGACAGGGTTATACAGTCAGCTCCCAGTAGCTACTATGGAACGTTGGTATCCATTCCGTCATCCAAAGTAGGGCAATCAGTTCAAAGGGGGCACATGCCATAGCTGATGCAGGGGAAACTGAAATTATATGACAAAAGAAAGGAATTCACAAAGTGAAGGAAGCCCCACTGAAAGGGAAAAGAGGGGAAAAGGGAGATCAGAAAGAATCAGTGAAAGTTACTAGAAAAACAGCTGTGGGTAGGCCTAACTAAGGCAGAGGTGATCCACAAAACATAGATAAGCAGCCAAATGTGACACTGCTTAAATTGTAGCAACAGCTGCCCAAAGAGAAACAGTTCTAGCCCCTGCCAGAAAAATGGCAAGAGATTCAGCTGATAAGGGGATAGACTCCTTCCAAGGGAGGGCAGGCAGAGCCACAGCTGAAGGAATTCATGAAGTCCCTCACTATGGGGGGCCTCTTTAGTTCACCCCAAGTGAAGCCAAGTGCTCCTCGAGGAAGACAAGATAGACTTCATGTTCCCTTGGTCCCAAGCCTAGGGGTGGGGCCAAGGGACAGTGGAAATGCCAGCTGTCTCTGTCGACCATAGGCGCCATGTTGAACTCGCTATATATTGGTCTCTGTGGAACATACAAAGGGTGATTGCCTTGGTAGATACAGGGTCTGAATGTGCACTGATATACAGGAACCTGATTACTACCATAGATGGGTATGGTGGGCAACACATTAAAGTAAGAAAGGTGAAGTTAACTTTAAAGATTGGTATGCTCCCCCCCCCCGCCACCCTTCAGGAACATGCTGTGTATATATCTCCCCAATCAGGGAATGTATGCTCGGGATTGATATACTGCAAGGTTTGTGTCTGCATGCTAGTGGGGGGGAGTTTCGTCTATGAAGTAGGATTGTGAAGGAGGTACAAAGAGGTAAAGCAGAGCACTGCCTGGTGCAACTACCACCACCCCACCCCAGTGAATAGTGGCAACTAAGTAATATCGGTTGCCAGGGGGTCACGAGGAAACTGGGAAAACTATACTGGAATTAGCCAAGGTGAAAATAATCCACCCAGCCCATAGTCCATATAACTCCTCTGTGTGGCCCATCCGTAAACCAGAGGGCACCTAAAGAATGACTGTGCACTACAGGGAACTAAATAAGGTAATTCTTCCTTTACATGCAGCTATACCTAATACTACTGATATTATGGATAAATGAGGAACTCAATTGGTAACATATCATGCTATATTAGATTTGGCTAATGCTTTATTTAGTATTGATATCCATCCAAATAGTCAAGACGAATTCACCTTCACATGGGAAGGACACCAATAAACATTCATGGTTTTGCTGATGGGCTACCTAGATAGTCCTACCATCTGTCACGGAATGGTAGCAGAAAACTTGGAAAAATGAACAATGCCTCTGTCAGTGAGACTATTCCATTATATTGATGAAGTTATTGATTCTCTTACAGTATACTCATTCTCTTACAGATTTGGAGGAGGCTACACCATCCCTTATCGCTCACCTACAGAGGAGGGGATGGGTTATAAACCAAAACAAGATCCAGGGACCTGGATTTTCTGTCAAATTCTTGGGAGTTATTTGGTTGGGTAGGACAAAAGTAATGCCCTCTACAGTAAAAGACAAGATTCAGGCATAACGTAGGCCAACTACTGTTAAACAATTACAGGAATTTCTGGGATTATTAGGACACTAGAGGGTGTTTATTCCCCATTTAGCTCAAATGGTGAGGCCCCTAGACAAACTAGTAAAAAAGGGAGCACAATGGGATTGGACTTCTGAGTGTCAAGCTGCTGTTGGTTCTGCAAAAGCAGAAGTAGGGGGCATACAAGCATTGGGCATTCTAAATCCAGTACTACCCTATGAATTGGATGTAAATATTTCCCAGGAGGGCTATGCTTGGAGGTTAAGGCAATGACAAGGGAACGCTCACCTCCCCATAGGGTTTTGGTCCCAGACATGGAAAGGAGCAGAGGACCGATATAGTCCCTCAGAACAAGTAAACAGTATTCATCAAGCATTGCTAGCTACAGAACTGGTCACCAAAAAGGCAGCTGTGACAGGGAGTACTGCACTGCCTATTGCTGGATGGATTTATGACATCTCCACACGACCCCACAGTTCCAATGCTCAGACGACCACAGTGACCAAGTGGTACACCTGCTTGCAACAACGCAGTAAGTTAACCACAAGTCCTCTGAGCCATGAACTATAGCAGTTATTGGGACCCATCACATTTGTGGACCCAGGCAATGTGCCCGCTGAACCTATGGTACTGACTCCTTTGCAAATTAAGGAAAGTGTGCCATCAGTGCCAGAAGAGGCTTGATATACTGATGGCTCCTGTCTAGGGCACCACCCTTGATGGAAAGTAATTGTATACCAATGGTCAACTGCTACCACACGGATGGATGATGGCACTGGGCAAAGTAGCCAATGGTTTAAACTGCAAGCAGTATGGTGATAACCACAGAGAAAGGCCCAGTAACCATCTGTACTGACAGTTGGGCAGTTTTTAAGGGTCTCATGTTGTGGCTCCCCCAGTGGAAAAAACAGGACTGGCTGATCATGAATAAGCCCCTGTGGGGTCAGGACATGTGGCAAGAGAAATATGCTATCAGCCAACATAAATCAGTGACTGTGTACCAGGTGTCTGGGTACAACCCATTGGGCAGCCTGGGAAATGATGAGGCCAATGCCCTGGCCTGTGTGAGACAGCTGGAAGAAGCCTTCACCAAAGATATGGCTGTATGGTTACACAAGAAAATGAAACACACTCGACAAAAGACACTGTGGGAAGTGGCCAAAGCCTAGGGGCTACCTGATCCTGTATGCTGACATTGTGATTGTGTGTCAGAACTCTCCTGTATGTGTGGAATGACCTCCACATAAGCTTCACCAAGAGATGGGACAGGTGCATAGAGGAGATGCACCCCTGAATCACTGGGAAATAGATTATATAGGCCCATTCCCCTTATCAGAAGGGTCTTGTTATGCATTAATCTGTATAGACACCCTGTACAGGTATTATACAAGCTTACCCCAGCAAACAGGCCACCCAGAGACCAACAATCAGAGGGCTGGCACAGTTCATGGCTGCCCATGGGACCCCTGAAGTCATTGACAGTGATCAAGGCATGCATTTCATGGGACAACAGGCACAACAATGGGCCAATGCCCATAACATCACTTGGAAGTTTCATCTTCCCTATAATCCAACTGGCACAGGTCTCATTGAACAATACAACAAAATGCTTAAGGAGGCCTTGAAGACAGAACAGCACACCCTGCAGGGGTGTACAATGAGGTTAGCAGAAGCCCTATAGACATTGAATGAGAGGCCTAGATCTGGATGCCTCTCCTCACTGGACATTGATGCAGCCTTGAACAGCAGCTCTAAGACTTTAAATTAAGACTTTACAGACTTCACCAAGACCTCAGTGGGGAAGCAAAAATAACTTGCTGTTACCAGTCCCTCAAGATATAGTACCTGTAGTGAGCCCACTCCATTGGCCCTGGGAAAGTCAAACTGAACCACATTGGTGCTCCCTATTGTCTCCCTGGGATGAAGGATTAGAAAGGTGGTTAGAGATCTTCCCCTCAGTGATAGGGTGATGGTCAAATACCGTGAGATGTCACAACCCCACAGACCAGATTATACAGAAAAAGACTACTATTATTTCCCTATAGAGTTTTCAGGTCTCCACCCCCCAGCCCCCGGCCCCCAATAGATAAAATAGCCCCTGGACCTGATAAAGCTTGGAATGCTAAGCTGGGGAAGTCCCCCCCCCCCTTAGTATAACTATATTGTCTTAAGATAAAACTGTCACTTGTTTGTTACCAGATAAACATGACTTATCACTTTTAGTATCTGTTAAACATTTTTCTTATCATCCCTAGTATGACCATGGGGAATACCTGTCTTCAATGGGCTGCAACCCTGGCCCAAATACATAATACATCAGCCTGCTGGGTATGCTCAGAGTTCCCACTATCTGCCACATTGGGTCTGCCATGGACAATGCAATTGGCAAATCAGACTGAATGGATGTGGCTGCAAGCATGGAAAAACCAGAAAATGACTAATCTCACCCAGAATGTGATAGGGTATGACCAGACTAAGAAAGGAAGTACTTGCATTAGCTAAAAAACAGTTTAACCAAACCTGTCCTATCCTGGGGTATTCAGTGTGGAATAGGGTGGGCTGGCTGGCTATAGTGCAAATACAATTCAAAGCACCAGTCCCATTCTGCATAGACAGGTTGAATGGGACAGATAATAAAACCATGTGAGAAGTGGGATGGACCCCCAAAGAATTATGTGTGAATACTACTACCCCTACAGGTACTGAGCAATGGGGATGGCAAAATCACTCTGTACTAGCAGGAGCACATCCTGTGCTTTGGGGTACCCTCTGGGCTTGTGGAACATATGAATGGTCATACCTCCCATACAATTGGACAGGAAGATGTACATGGGGGTGACCCTATATTAATGGGAGAGTGCCCATGACCCTTCCCCATTTGCCTAGCAATTGGGAAGCCTTTTCTGCAAGGCATCGAGTTCGACACACACCCTAGTGACTTTATCCCCTTGCAATTTTTTCTCCACAGCTAGGTAATATTGTGACTGAAAAGGCGGTGGAAGCCCCAGCCAATCACACTGCCAATGCTCTGAATGCTAGTTCTCATGCCATCCATTTGTTGAATAATGAAGTCTCTCAAATTAGAAAAGTAGGGTTGTAGAACAGGATGGCTCTACACATGCTTGCCGCTGCCCAAGGGGGCACCTGTGCCACTATTAAGGCAGAATGCTGTGTATATATTCTTCATTTCTCTTACAACATCTCCCTTGTTCTGAAAACTGTGCATACTGAAATTAAGGCTACTGATGCTATTGCCCATGACCCTTTCTCAGATTGGTTTTCATCACTCAGCACATTCTAGAAAAAAGTCATAACAGGAGTGGTAATAGTGGTAGGAGTGCTGTTGTTTGGTACTTGTGGGTTGTACCGCTTGTGTGGTATTTGGATGCAGTATGCAATTCACTACTCCACCCTAAGGGACATGTGGAAGATCAATGTGACACGAAGGTTATGAGGGTGGAATAGTCGTATGTAGGAGTGGAATGTAGGGTAAATGGTGGACATACCCCTATTCCCACCTCCCCGTGCACACCAGAGTTCCCTTTTCCCCCTGGCCAAGTTAGTTACCCAAGTAAAGGCACATCCTCTTCAAGAATAAACAGAAGGCTGGAGGGAGCAGGGACCCTAAGTAAATGAACTAGCACTCTGGCACCAGGACAGCAGTGAGTAGATTAATTTATCTGCTTGGCCAGATATCCCACACACTCTGAGTTACATGAACTGGGTGAGGGTCTGCATGCAAGCCTGCAAATGATCTATAGGTCTACTCTGATCCGTTCATATGTAACTGTTGTATGTACCCCATGACGGCATGGATATCTGTCTAACCAGCCACCATCAGTGTCTCTCATAAGTCTAATAAACTAATGTGTCTACCCGTTAGACCTCTGGATGAGTTTTTTGGAATAGGCAAACACTACATGAGTGCCCTTGCAAATTCGGGGCTCCCGCGTTACACCTGGCTAGACCTTTACCAATTGCATTGATATTTTCAAAGAACCAGCTTTTGGTTTCATTGACTTTCTCTACTGATCTCCTGGGTTTTATTGCATTGCTTTTTACTCTTAATTATTATTATTTCTTTTCTTCTCATTTTGGACTTAATTTGCTTTTCTTTTCCTGGTTTCCTAAGGAAGAAACATATTATTGATTTAAGATTTTTTTTTTCCTTTCTAATATATGAACTCAGTGCTATAAATTTCCCTGTAAGCAATAACTTTCACTGCATCCCACACATTTTGATAAGCTGTGTTCTCATTTTCATTTTGTTCAAAGTATTTCTTAAATTTTCCTTGAGATTTCTCCTTTGACCCATGGGTTGTTTAGAAAGCATGTTGTTTAATCTCCACATATTTGGGGATTTTCCAGTTATCTTTCTGTTACTGAATTTTAGTTTAATCCTATTGTGGTCTGATAGCAGACACTGTATGATTTCTGTAGAGGATTCATAAAGCAAATGTACTTCACAGGGCCTGATTTTCCAAAGCCTTGCAGTTACAAATATTGACCTTGCAAAGGACAGGAAATTTTCCCCAGGCTATTGAGGCTCTGTTGCAGAATTGTAACACAGCAAGGCTGCTGGCTCAAAGACAGACAAGTTACTGATTGATATCTAAAGAACCTGGGAAATTGTGGTAAGAAGACAATGTTTGCTAAAATCAAGCCTTTCTTGCAAATTGTATTACAGAAGGTCACCTTACTTGACTTACTGAAGCTTACCAGCTTCTATTGTTAAACTTGTTAAACTGTACTTAGCAAAACCCCGCCTATGTCTCTTCCTGTAACTTCTTGGTCTGGAGAATAAATGCAGGAAGAGAACCCCAATTGGTGGTTAATTTCCCAAATGGAAGGAAGAGCTTGAGGGTCTTGGGATATTAACCCCTTTCTGGGGTTTCTCACTGCTCAAAAGAGATGGGCTTTGAGTAATCTTTGGAGGCTCCGTCACCCAGGGGAAAAGGGGTGACAAATCCGTGGGAGGCAAAGCAACAGATTTCTATTCTTTTAAATTTGTTAAGGTGTGCTTTATGATCCAGAATGTGGCCTATTTTGGTCAATGTTCCAAGTGAGCTTGAGAAGAATGTGTATTCTGCTGTTGAATGAAGTAGTTCATAGATGTCAATCATACCCAGTTAATTAGTGTTGAGTTCAACTATGTTCTTATTGATTTTCCGCCTGCTGGATCTGCCCATTTCTGATAATGGGGTAATGAAGTCTCCAACTATGATAGTAAATTCATGTGTTTCTCCTTACAGTTCTATCAGATTTTGCCTCATGAAGTTTGATGCTCCATTGTTACGTACATAAACATTAAGGATTGTTATGTCTTCTTGGAGAACTAACCCCTTTTCATTGGATCAGTGATACCCAATAATGCCCTTTATTCCTGATAACTCTCCTCGCTCTGAAGTCTGCTCTGTCTGAAATTGATATAGCTACCCCTGCTTCCTTTTGATTATTGTTAGTGTAATATATATTTCTCCATCCATTTACTTTCAGTCTATATGTGTTGTTATGTTTACAGTGGGTTTACTGTTTCTGACAATATATAGTTGGCTCTTGTTTTTCAATCAACTCTGACAATGTCTGTCTTTTAATTAGGTACATTCAGAACAATGATGTTCAAAGTGATTACTGTAGTTGGATTAATATCTTTCATGTTTGTTACTGTTTCCTATTTGTTGCCCATGTTCTTTAGTCCTATTTTTGTCTACCATTCTTTTTCTGTCTTATTTAGTTTTAATTAAGCATTGTTATGATTCCATTTTCTCTTCTTTCTTATCACATCAGTTACAATCACAACACATTTTTTTTTTTTTACTTTTTTTAGTGATTGCCCCTGAGTTTGCAATATACATTTACAACTAATTTAAGTCCACTTTCAAATAATGTTATAACACTTCAGGGGAATTTTGAGTACCTTAAAATAACAGAATAATCCTAATTCCCTCCTGTCCCTTGTATTATTCATTCCACTTGTTGTCATTTACTTCACTTATATATAAGCATACATAAGCATATATACACAGAAAAACATATATATGCATACATTATTAAATAACTGTTGCTATTAGTGTTTTGAACAAACTCTTATCTGTTAGAACAATTAAGAATAAGAAAATTGTAAGTTTTTATCTTATTTTCACTTATTCCTTCTTTGATGCTTTCTCTTTATGTAGACAGAAGTTTCTGACTTATATTACTTTCCTTCTCTCAAATTTTCCTTCTTTTAACATTTCTTGCAAGGCAGGCCTACTGGCAACAAATATCAGAGAAACATACACTTATCCTGACATAATAAACTGTACACAAATGTTTATAGCAGATTTATTATAATAGTCCATGTCCATAAACTGGTTACTGCTTAAACAAACTGTGATATGTCCATACCATGTAATAATGCTCAATAATAAAAAAGAACAAGTACTGATACATGCAACAACGTGGATGAATCTCTAGAGAATTATGCTCAATGAAAACAGCTAATCATAAAAGGTTTGTTAGGCAATTACATTTTAGCCTATGTCTAAGACAGCAGCGGGCGGATGTGAGGAACACCCAAAATGGCTGCGGAGAGTTTCAGGTCCCTAGAACAGCACATTTTCTGAGAATCACAAAAAAACCCTCCCCCTTCTTCTTTACCACCACATCCCCTTCCCGCCTACGCAAATTTCTCCACCTATAGAAAAATCCCAACTCAGCTTAAACACCGCTTGCTTTCCTCCCCTTCCTTCTTAGTCAATAGGAACAGTCCAGCTCAGCCTAACTGGATATAAAAGGCCCACCCCGACTCTCACTGCTGCTGCTCCCACTTCCGAGAGGGCAGCCCGCTTGTTCATTTTGCCTGCCTAATACACTTTGGTTGAGTCCCTGTCTCCCGGTGCGTCTTATTTTGCACTAGGGCCAGGGTTTTTTCCTTTCAAGGTTACATACTCATTCTATAGCTCCATTTATAGAACATTATTGCAATAATAAAATTACAGAATTGGTAAAAAGATTAATGACTGCCAGAGGTTTAGGAGGGGGTTGGGGTGGGTAGGTAGTGAGTGTGGTTATAAAATGGCAATATAACAGATCCTTGTGGTAATGAGGTATGCTATATCTTGACTGTATCAATTTCAATATTCTATGTGTGATATTGTACTACAAGTTTGCAAGATGCTAGCATTGGGGAAACTGGGTAAAAGTACACTAGATGCCTCTATGTTATTTCTTACAACTGCATGTGAATCTACAACTATCTCAAATAAAAAAGCTTAATAAAAACAGTGAAATGTAGTCACACTTTCAACTATACTGGTAAATCGTATTGTACTTTTGTGGTAGAAATTTTAATATTCTTTATTTTACTTCAGATAAAACAGACCATTATTGGATCAGGGATGCCCAATAATCACTGAAAAAAGTAAAATAGGCAATCACTAAAAAAAGTAAAAAAAAAAAAAAAAAAGTGTTGTAACTGATGTGATAAGATAGGAGAGAAAATGGAAACATATAAAATGCTTAATTAAAACTAAATAAGACATCATATTCTTTATTTTACTTCAGATAAGTCTAATGTAAGTTACAAGAGGAATACACACTTTAAAAGGCTAGTAAATAATAAAGTCAGTAAAATAACGGAATAACATGGAATTTCTTAACACAATAAAAAGTTGTTTTTAAACTCTTAGAGTGACAACAATTACAAAGTATTTCATTGTTTCTTCCTTACCAGAAAATGAAAGAGTTAGCTATTGCAAAATTATAACTAAAATCAAGGATCTTTTGGTTTTCAGTGCCAATATAGCATTAATTTATTTCTAAAGATCTGCCATCATAAATTAATCCCATTATAGAAAGAGTTATTCTGGCCATTGATTGCATCTCTAACAAACCATTAGACAAATGCATACCCAATAAAAATGAGGATAGTAATGGTTCCCATATCTATTTTTAATTCCAGAAAAAGAAATCAAGGAGAAAAGAGTAAAGCAACCCACAGATTTTAGACTGGTGCTACTATCTTTATTTGTAACACATTGCAAAAAGCCATACAAATCATGAAGAAAAAATTAATCCATCTCCTATTTCTAAATGTTATGGCAACAATATATGTTAGCTGAGAAAGATTAAAAGCATAAGAGGGAAAGAAAAAAAAGGCAACAGCTGCAATAAAAACTTTAACATTTGTGCCACATAGACTGATCCAACTCTTAAGAGTTTAACCAACTCTTAAGAACTGTGAAGGAGCTGAGATTTTACTTTACTCACAATATAAGAAGTTAGCATACTACTTTTTCAAGGATGTTGGCAGATGACACAAGACTCATGGATCTGAAACAAAGGACTTTATTATTCATGGCAGAGGAGGCAACATGAGCATATTTGTGTCAACTCCCCTTGCATTGTGCTGCTTCAATGGGGGCAACACAATGGGCCCAGAAGATACCTGCACATGCATAGCTGCATAACAAAGAAACTTAGACTAAAGATAAATAACTGAATGACTACAAAATATAAAACAGATTAATAATTTTTTTAAATAAAATACACAAAGAAATCAAATATTAGACTACATTCACATCACTCCAAAGACCCAGTACTTATGTTTGCTATAAGCAGTCTGTGGCCAGAAAGGAAGAAGCATTTTGCCTCCTTTTATGTAAATGTGGGGATGATGTAATTGCTATAAAGCACCTGACTTTAGAAGCCTGAAACATAAGTTATTTTCATGATTCAGACTTCTAAACATGAAATAAGGAATAAGGAGATTAAAAATTCTAAGAAAGTTATCAGAAAACTAGGCAATATAACAACATACAACCTCACAACTTGACGAAGAAGTTGTTTGATGCTTCTCAAATTTTGATATGCATATTAATCATCTATAGTAATAACTAACTCCAGATGACTCTGATTCTGATTCTGATTAACTAGGTCTGGGGTGAGGCCTGAGGGTGGACATTTCTAATAAGTTGCCAGAAGTTATCCATACTGATTTGAGTATATGAGTATGAGTATATCACTTTCACCAAGTGTTAGAAGATTTTCACTGAGTGCCAAAGCATTGCCTATGCAGAGCCTGTGGTACATTATATTTGTTCAGCTGAGGAGATTTTAAAATTTTATGTCATTGGAAAAAAGTCATGTAACTCATATATATTGCTTTCAATTTGTGGCTAATAATAATTAGAAATTTTACTTTCAAGTAACAACTGTAAGTAAATTCATATGATTATAGGTTCTGTATAATACATCTGTGTGCTTTTCTCCATACAAAAATATTTGGAGCATATTGGTCCTCAAGATTATCTTAATGTAGCTCTTAATTATCTTCTGGTATATGATCTATGTATAAAGGTAGTACTGATTCCAACTTCAATTAACCAATTTAGCTCACAATGTGCTCTTCCTGCTGCTAGTATTAAAAATAAACCTAAATATATAATTCATTTCTTGGCACTTTTTAAAAGGTCTTTTGATAACATTTTAGCAATATGTAGGTTTCTGTACCAGTTCAAAGAATAAACTCATTTTAACGAGGTTGTGAAAACTTGCATTTTGAGAACAAACTAATTTGATTTCTGGAAAAAAAAATGTTAGAATCATGTACTAAATATTATGTCTCTCAAAATTAGATTTGTTTTTATAAACACTTAATCCCAAGAAATATGACTCTTTCATAGAATAATGGCAAATGCATCTGTTCACATTCAAAAAGTTTAAATCTATCCTCAAACTATTTGGACTATTAATAAAGGATACTATTTAGAATCAAGCATTTACATACAAAAAATATAATGTTTACAGTTACAGTCCAGAAATATCATTCATTTTAAGAAAAGCAGCTCCCATCTGCTTTCTCCAAAGGGAAAGTAAATAGACCAATACATCTATAACTCACTATGATTGCCATTCTTTCTTTCTGTGAGTGTGCTACTCAAAATTCTTCAGTATAAGAAGTCTGCATAAACAGACACTGAGAACTCATCAAAGAAGAATTAGCTCACCCTGACCTCCCAACCCTCTAAAAAAATTAATCTTATTATATATTCAGTAACCCTGATAGATAAATAGAAAATCATCCCACAAATTATTTCTTGATCTAGATAAAATGATACCCGAATGTTAAGACAGACTTTTAAGACAACCTAGACAAGCAAGCAAATATTTTGTAGCTTTTTTTTTTTGCTGTCAGTTACATAAAAATTTTCAAACGTATATTTTTCTCATATTAAAACCATAGATATTTTAAAGAAAGGGCTAAAATTTACAACATAATTATAATTTTCCCACTGCAATCTTGCAAATGTTTGGTAGAATTCACACTGAAGCCATTTGGGACTGGAGTTTTCATTGAGAAAGGATTTCTAAGTATTTCTTTAATAGATATAGGGCTATTCTGGTTATCCATTCTTTCTTTAGTGAGATTTTGCGGTTTGTGGTTTTTCAAGGGCTTTGTCCATTTCATTTAAGTGATTGAACTTATTGGCATAAAGTTATTCATAATATTCCTTTACTATCCTTTTAATGTCTGTATAAGATATGTAGTGATATCCCTTCTCTTACACCTAAAACTGTCAATTGTGAATTTGTGTCTTGTCTTTTTTTTTTCTACCCAAATCACTCTAGTTAGGGGGTTACCAATTTTATTGATAATATCAAAGAACCAGCTTTTGATTTTATTGATTTTTCCTTATTGCCTTTTCTGTCTTCTATTTTATTGACTTCTGTTCTTATCCTTATTATTTCTTTCTTCAGTTTACTTTGGATTTAATTTGCTCTTCTTTATGTAGTTTCTTTAAGGTGGAATCTTATGTCATCAATCTTAAACCTTACTACTTTTCTAACATAAACATTTAATGCTATAAATTTTCTTGTAAGCATTGCTTTAGCTGCACCCCACAACTTTTTATATGTTGTATTTTCATTTTCAGTAAATTAAAAATATTTTCCAGCTTTCCTTGGAATTTCTTCTTTGACTGACAGGTAATTTAAAATTGTGTTTAGTTTTAAACTAAACAACAAAATGGGGTATTTTCCAAATATCTATCAAAGATAACATACTGTGTATAGAGAACATATTTTTTATTACTTGAATCCTTTTAAGTTTATTAAGACTTGTATTATGACCCAGAATATGGTCTAGAGGTCAATCAGACAATGTTAGTTAACAGTGCTGTTTAAATTTTCTATGCCTTTACTGATTTTTCATCTACTTGTGCTATGAATTATTGAGAGGGGTGATGAAATCTCTGATTATAACTGGATTTAGCTACTTTCAGTTCCATCACTTTTTATATTTGTTTTTCCTATGTATTTTGAAGGTCTGTTATTAGGTGCATAAAGTTCTAGGATTATTGTCTTCTTGATGAATTAACCCATTTATCATGATGAAATGGCCCTCTTTAGCCCCAGTAATATTCCATGCTCTGGGATCTAATTCGTCTGATATTAATATAGTTGTTCCAGCTTCCATTTGATTAGTGCTAACATGGTACATATTTTCCACACTTTTATTTTTATCCTTTGTGTCTTTATATTTAAAGTGGGTTCTTGAGCTGGCCTATTGCTAAGCTTTTCTTTTTTGTCTGAGATAGCAATCTCTGCCTTTTAATTGGTCTTTTCAGCCCATTTACATTTAAAATGACTGTCAACATTGTTGAATTTAAATCTGCCTTCTTGTCATTTCTCCCATCGCTTTCTTGTTCCATTTTTTGCTCTTTTCCAGTCTTCTTCTCTACTGATTGTGATTATTTTAACTCCTTTATTAGCTTACTAGCAAAACGTCTCTGTTTTCTTTCTATAAGATGTTGGTCCAGAGGTTATGTATATGTATCTTCAAATTATCATAGTCTATTTTCAAATTATACCATTTCACATACTGAAGAGGAATCTTACAACACAAAACTTCCATTCCTCCCTTCCCAGACTCTATGCTGCTATTGTCATATTTTTTACCTCTACATATGTTTGAAATCCTATAATGCATTATAATTATTTTTGTTTAAAAAGTTAATTATCTTTTGTCATCAGCTTTATTGAGATGTAATTCAAAATAAAATTCACCTTTTTAAATTGTACAATTCAGTGGTTCTTAATATATTCATAGAATTGTAAAACCATCACCACTATCTAAGTGTAGAACATTTTCATCAACCCCAAATAGAAACACCTACGTATCAGCAGTCACACCCCATTCTACACTGCACCTAATGCCCATTAATCACTAATCTACTTTCTGTTTCTATGTATTTGCCTATTCTAGACATTTCATATATTGAAACCATACAATACAATTTGTAGTCTTTTGTGACTGGCATCTTTCACTTAGCATAATGTTCTCAAGGTTCTTCCGTAGTCCAGCAGGTATCAATACTTCATTACCTTTTACTGCCAAACAGTTTTCATTGTATGAATATACCACATGTTGTTATTCATTCATCAGTTGATGGACATTTGGGTTGTTTCTACTTCGGGGCTATTATGAATAAGACTGATATAAACATTTGTGTACAAGTTTTTGTGCAAACATATGTTTTCAACTCTCTTAGGTAAGCACATAGGATTGGGATTTCTGGGTCATATGGTTACTCTATGGTCATACGGCTTAACATATTGAGGAATTGTGAAACTATCTTTCAAAGTGGCTTCACTATTTTACAGTCCCACTAACTAACAATCCACTAATTTATTTAAGGCAGAGGGATCAAATTTCTCCACATCCTCAACAATACTAGCTATTGTTTTCCTATTTTATTACAGCCATGCTAGTAGGTGTGAAGCGGAATCTACTGTGGTTTTAATTTGCATTTCCCAAAGACTACTGGTGTTGAGCATCTTTTCAGGTGCTTATAGGCTATTTGTATATCATCTATTCAGAAATGTCTATTCAGACCTTATGCCCATTTTTAATTGTATCAATTATCTTTAAAAGAGATTTTAATATAAAAAATAACTTTTATATTTACTCACATATTTAACATTTCCCATGCTTGTCATTCTTTTATGTGAATCCAAATTTCCATTTGATATAATTTTTCCTTCTGCTAGAAGGACTTCCTTTAACATTTTAGGAAGTATTTGTCTGCTGTTGATGAACTATATCAGCTTTTACATGCCTGAAAAGTTATTTATTTTGCCTTCAGTTTCAATCAATATTTTTGCTGGGCATAGAATTCTAGGCTGACTTTTTCTTTTTTTCAGTACTTTAAAGTTGTCACTCCACAATGTTCTGGCTTGAATTACTTCTGATGAGAAGTTTATTGTCATTGTTACTTTACTCTTCTAAATGTAAGTGGTTTTTTTGTTTTGTGTTTTGTTTTTATTATTCTAAATGTAAGGTGTCTTTTTAAAAAGTCTCCATATTACTGGTTTTTAGCAATTTTATTATGTTGTGCCTTTGTGTGATTTTCTTAATATTTTTTCTGCTTGGGGTTCATCGAGCTTCTTGGGCCTCTAGGTTTATATTTTTCATTAGACTTGAAAATTTTTCAGCCATTAGTTCCTCAAATATTTATTTCTATCATCCATTTCCTCTCCTTTGGGAACTTCAATTACAAATATCCAAGACCTCTTGATATTGTCCCACAGCTCTGTTCCTTTTTTCTTTCAGTCTTTTTTTTTTTAATCATTTTGAATAGTTTCCACTGCTGTGCTTTAAGTTCTCTAATCTTTATTTCTGCAATGTCAAATCTGCTCTTACTCACATTCAGTGTATTTTTCAAATCATATATTATTCTCTTCATCTCTAAGAGCTCAATTTGAATCTTTATTATAGCTTGCACGTCGCTCCTCATCATGCTCATGCATTTCTCTATCTTCTTGAACTGTGGAGCATATTTATAATAGTTATTTTAATGTTCTTATCTACTAATTCTATCCTATGTATCATTTCTGGGTTTGTTTCTTGATTCATTTTTCTCCCAGTTACAGATCATATGTTCCTACTTTTATGCATGCATGACAATTTTTTATTGGGCTCTAGAAACTGAATTTTATGTTTGTTGCTGGATTTTATTATACTCCTTAAAATATTCTGTGGCTTTATTCTGGGATTCTGGAATGCAGTGAAGTTACTTACAGTTTGGCTTTTCTGAGGATGCTTTTAAACTTTACTGAAGTGATTCCTGAATAAGCTTCAGTCTAGGATTAATTTGGTTCCAATACTAAGGCACTATTCTTCTGAGGAATACTCAATGTCCCACGTATCAGGAGATCATTCTAGCTGGTGGAAACACAAACTATTCCTGGCCCAGGGCAAGCTTCAGATATTGTTCTGCCTGCTCTTTTCTAGTAGTTTATTCCCTGGTCTTAGTAGATTACTAACATGCATGCACTTACCAGCACTCAGCCAGAAACTCAAAGTAAACCCAGCACAGATCCTCAGAGCATCCTCTCATTTTGCTTCTGTGCAGCTTTCCCCTCTTCAGTTTATTGCCCCACAAATTTGAGCAAATCCTAGCCATCTTGGCCTCCCCAAACTCTGAACTCTGTCTCATCAACTCAGTGACACTTCTAGGCTATGCTGGGTTTTACCCCCTTGTACTGTAGCCTGGAGCCTCTTCACAGGAAGCGATCTACTGTCCAATGTCTGAAAATTGTTATTTCAAATCTTTTCTCTGAGTTTTTGTTTATTTAAGGCAGAGGACAAATTTATTCCCAGTTACTTCATTTTTGGATGACAGCAGAAATCCCATACATATTTGGGAATACAAACATTCATTCACTTACCAATCTGTCACAGAACCAAGTCCTTTTCTTTGAATATTATTCTACTGCCTGAAAATGGAATGTTTTTCTCACATATGTCAAACCCATTATACATCATCTATGATTTCTAGTTTACTTTCTTTAAAGTGGATTGAGCTCATTTAAAACATTTAAGAAACACTGGCAAAGCAATCTGAGTGAAAATTCCTTTAGCTTTTACAATTTCCTATACACACACATGCACGTGCCTGCATACACACTCATGCACATACACAATCTCTTATAATTATTACACTCATACCTAATTCAACAGCAATTTCTTTCAGTACTTGCCATTTCCAATCTTTCCAAATTATTCAACTTCATTTTCATAGAAATAACAATTCTTTCTCTTTCATTTCAGTTTTCACCGGTTTACAGAATTATAATTAAAAGCATCTCTGGAACAAACAACTTTGGGAATAAACTCAGGTGGAGGGAAAGAGACATAGACTACTACAGAATACCTTATGCTAGCCACAACATTCAGTGTAAATCAGTTTAATAAGCTAGCTAGTAAAAACCCAGTTAGAAGCTGGTTTTAAAAAACCAGTTAGAAGTTGGTCTTAACTGAAAAACCAGTTAAGAGAGTTTATACTACATAATCAAGTTGTATTAGGTAATTTTACATCTAAGAACTACACACTTTTATTAAATATCTTTAGAGAACAACTGGTACTCAAAGAAAGTATTTCTCATATAAAATGGCAGTTATTTTGAAGAGGCTCTAATCCAAGAAGGGAATTATGCCAGAAAGTCCTACCACCTTTTCCAATAAAGTTGCATCATTTGAAGATAAAAAAATATAGGTTCTGACATGTATACTGAAGAAGATAAAGGGTGCAGTTTGTGTGACAAGAAGAAGAGCAGACCAGGTGAAAGCGATGGCACAGACAATGTCTCGGACAATAAGCAATGTTCACTGCATGGCAAACAGCTGAACTTAACAGAGAGCATATCTGTGTAGAAATTTTTGTCAATAAATTGGTTATTTCCAAATGAGAAAATGCAGCATATTATATACATAGCTTTAAAATGGCAAATCAGCTAGGTTTTCTTGGAAAACTCAAAAATCAGTACTATAAACCCTAAATTATCCTCTAATAAATTACAGAACTAATTTACTGAAAATTACTTTGTAGAGAAAAGAAGTGATGATCTTACTAAATGATCAACTTATTTCACAGAAAGAGTATATATCATGTTAGAAATATTAATTTAGAACATTATAAAGAATGGTGTGGCCTATATACTTTTAAAAATAAAATCTAACTTTTAAAATTAAATTTCTGTATTATATTACCATAATACTAGGTCTACAATATTAATAAATTCCTCACAACTATACTGATCAGTCAAAGTTTCCAATGTACCATACTTGAAAGCAGTGACTGAGAACTATGAATATGGGATCTAATAAAACTCAGTGAATGTTCTTAAGCAAGTCATTTACCTCTCTCTTATTCTATTTATTAATATGTAAAATCTGTACAAAAAACTTTGAAAAGCCATTCTGCACAAAATAAATAATAAGTATAAAGTAAGTAAAGTACGATAAGTTCTTCATAATATCCCAAGAGAAAGCAATACTTCCCTAAGGCTACACACAACTAATTATTTCTTGAATACAGTACCTTCAAAATCACTGATCTGAGTGCTCCTAAGACTGTTCCATTGTCCATCAGTCTTCTCAGTGTATAAGCAGAGAACTTTTATCTGGATCTCAGCTTAAACTTTTCTTTCCTTACCTTCAAGCAACTGCTGCTTACCCCAAATCCTCAGAGAATAAGAATAACTCCCTTCCTTCATTTTTAGTGTTACCTCAAAGGGATCTCTAAACTATGATCGAGTTGTCTGGAGTCTTCTCTTTTCCAGTCTATACAAATGTAAGGATACATTATACTTACCTCTCAATCTCACTTTTCTTTAGATTTTGTAGGTATTTTTTCCTCTTAGATTTTTATTCCAAATACAGAACAACAACAAAATGTAGATTTATTACTACTTTAATGCTAAACCTATGCTTTTCCATTTTACATAAAAATATACATATCTAAACTCACAAGAGGGAAAATGCTTCAAATCCCATAACAATACCTAATACAATTACCACATTCTCATTTTATTCAATATTTAATCAACAAGCATTGTTGAATGTCAGCCCTGTGCGAGGCTCTGTCCTAGGCACCAGGATATTGTTGTAAACCAAATGCACAGAGCCCCTGACCCTATTTAACTTACAGTCTAGAGAGAAAGAAGTATCTAACAGAGAGAGACATTAAACTCGAGAAAAAACAAAGTCTGATATGAGATATGATAATAAATATTGGGATCTCTGAGAATCTAACCGAATCCTGGATCACAGAAGGTCTCACTAAAGAAGTGACACTGAAGTTATTACCTGAAGGATAAGTAGCAGTTAGCTAGATGAAGGAGCGAATAAGCATTTCATGCAAAGAGCGGGCATATTAACACTGTGAGGAAAATAACTTCAGATAGCTAAAAAAATTCATATTGGCTTCAGTGTTGAGTATGACAGAGGAAAATGAACCTACACAGGTCAGCTGGGGCATTGTAAGCAATATTAAGGTACTTTATGCTAAAGTCATTGAGAAACAGAAGATAATAAAGTTTGTCATTTTGTAATCTCACTTTGGCTTCAGAGTGTAGCTGGTAAGAAGCACAATTTGTGCCAGGGAGATGTGTCAGGAGAATTTCAACAGAGCACTTTCACTGATCTCCCTGTGACTGAACCTAAAGAAATCATCATTCCTTCTTTTTGATAGATATTCTTCAAATGGCTTTAAGAACATCAGTCTCCTGGTTTTCCTCCTGCCTCAATGGCCTGTTCTTTTCCATCTCCATTGCGGATTTCTTATCTCCTCAACTTCTTACTGCTGAAGTGGCCCTGGGCCAGTGCTTGGACTTTTTCTCTCTATATCCTTTTTGTTGTTGTTGTTCAAGTCACCCTGACCAAGGGCTTTAATGTTTTACAGAGCACTATTACCACCTAACATTATGTATTTTACTTATATATTTATTTCATTTATTATCTGTCTCCCCTTTCTCACAAGAATGTAATCTCCATGAGGGCAGAGATGTTTGTCTTTTTGGTTAATTGTGTGACCTAGAATGCTGCTTGGTACAGAATAGGCAGTCAACAAATACTTGTTAAGTTAATGACTAAATGAGTGAATGAAAAAACTAATGAAAAAAGGAAAGGAACCTGGACTACGGTGGACTCAATATGGATGGAGAGGATTAGAGGAATAATCAGTAGGTAAATTAGGAAGATTGGCTAGCTGTACAGATTGAGGAAAAGAGCTTAACTCATTGGTAGCTGGTGTGAGTGACTAGATATATTAGAGATATATGGGAACACTTTTCTGGGGAGTGGAAAGATCAGTTCACTTTTGCACATGCAGATTGTGAAGTACCTAATGAAATACCCAGAGTGACAAAAACAAAAGACTTAGGACTGAGCCCTGACAAACCTAACATTAAAAGGTGCATATAAGTAAAAGAAGCTGCAAAGGAGATGGAAAATGAGTGTTCACAGAGTTAAGAAGAAAACCAGGAGACTATTGTAACATAAGAGCATGGTTAAGATAATATTTTGAAAAGAAAGAAGTCACAATATCAAATGCTGCTAAGTGGGCAAATAAAACTTAAAAAACATTAAGATGGTAGAGACTTATGCATATTTAAATGCTGACTGGAAAAAGCCAATAGAGAAAGTAACATGAAAGATGAAGAGAGAAGATAATTGATATTGGATGGGTCACAGCCTAACTGCACACACCAAAACAGAATTAAAAGGGAAAAGAGAAGCTAGGCAAATTTAGTTTTTATCTCCCACAGAATTATTTACATACACATTAAATATTATTTTAAAACCTATTATGTCAATTATGATTGGGTACTCCTGCAGCAATTAACAAAATAAAATCAAAACAAAATATTAACAATCCTGGGTCTATGTATAAGAGCAGTCTTCAAAAAGTTCATGGAATGATTCATATTATCTTTTAATTCAATTTTTCCGTGAACTTTTTGAAGTACCTTTGTAGATGACATTTTGTATGTAAAACTGCTCCACGGATAATTTTTAATAATAAGGGCCAAATCACAGCCCAATTACTTTTTTTAAAAAGCAAAAAATAATGCATTTGGGTAATATACAGTGAATTCATTGCCTTTAAAATTCATCACATAATGTATCAAATTGAGCCTACTTACACTTTCATAAAAAACTTACATTATCTTAAATCTCTGAGCATGGAGGAGTGGATACCCATTTCAGCAGGTTGAGGCCTTGTGCCTGCAATGTGTTGCTCTATGCATTACACATATGGGCTACTGACAGGAGACAATAACATGATTCTTAACAAATAGTTAATGAGAAGTGACAGCTACCTGTCATGCAGGGCTAAAAGAGCTAACCAAGATCACTACCCCAGCTCAGGCTATCTCTTTTGGAAATCTTACCTAAGTACTAGGTACTTAGCTGCCTATGTAATTAAAAATTGTTCTTGCGTTAAGTTAGTAAACACTTGTGCAATATTGACAAGTATGGGTAAAATGACCTGGGAGTGAAGAAGAAAACTTTCTGGGACTCCTTAATGCAGGAGCCCCATGTGCTGTGTTTCCAAAACATTTTCATGAAACTCAGTTAGACTGGAAAAATATGGGAATGCTACAGCTGATGAAATTAAGATAAAAATTTGGGTGAGAATTAGAATGTATGAATAGATGTTATGTGAAGTGACTGTGTCTCCTTTACCTGAATTTATTATTGGGATGTATATTACATCTGATGGAGAATGCTTCCTGTACCTAGTACTGTAAAACAGGAAACACATAAGTTTGCACTTCAGCCAGTATGAATTGGATATGCTAAATGGTTATCTACAGAAATGCCCCACCCTACACAGGTTGTTACTCTGAAACAATACAGAATACTTTGAAACAACACAGAATACCATATAAAAAGAGATTACAGCTTAAAGTAGTGACATGTTAGAAGCTGAAGTGCTGATATAATAAATTTATTATATAATAGTCCTGTGTAGTAAAAGAAGTGGATTACTCATGGAAACTAACAGTATATTACTGAGGCCTGAAAAAAGTGGTCTAACTATAACACCAGCAGTTCCTGATATATCAGCTGTACAAGGAATACAACAATCTACAGAAGACTGGTAATCAGAGATTAATTCTGTAAATGCCCTTTTGTTGATATCTATTAATTGCCTTCACAAGGGAAGAATCCCAATTTACATTTGCTGTGCTGCCATAGGATCATCTAAATTCACCAATGTACTGTCATAATTTGGATAGAGAACTGGACGAGGCTCAGGTATCCAGTATGATAATTCTGTATTAATAACATTAGATCAGAAACTGAAGAGCAAGCCAAGACTGACTTAAATACAGTGGTGATACACATGACTAACCAGGTAATTGGTAAACACAGCAAAGATCCAAGGGCCTGCCCAAATATTAAGGTTTGGGAGAATAACCTGGGCAGGAGCCACTGGTGATATCCCATAGGCAACTAAAAATAAATGGTTGTCTTTGTCTACCCTAGAAACTAAACAAGAAACACAATACTTAGTTGGGTAGTTGTGATTACAAAAGGTATATATTCTACATATGGAAATACAGCTAACTCTTATCATAAAGCTATCTGAAAGAAGACCACATTTAAATGGAGGCCCGAACAATAACAGGCTGTGTCTAAATTAGAAAAGGCCATACTAGTCCTATCAATACCTCTGGATTTCTATGATCCACACTTGGGTATGTTTTTGGAAGTGCCTGCAATTTGAGTTGATGCAGACTGGAACTTATGGCAAAAACCCCTGAGTTGCCCAGCAGTGACTGCTGGGATTTTGGACAAGAAAGTTTCCATAAGGGGCAACACAGTATGCACTGTTTCAAAGACACTGGCTTTTTATTAGTCATTAACAGAAACTACCTCCATGACTGAGAAAAATAATCTTGAAAGCTGAGATATCCATAATGTTTTGGATTATGTTGGAGAAACATTCTAATTAAGAAGGCAGTACTGAGAAAATTTTCATAATAAAATGGAAATTGTCTATATAAAACATCCACCAGAGGAACACATGGACATATTCATCATATTAGTACCAATTTTGGAGCCACCTGGAAAACTATTAGATCCTAGTTCCACATAAGTAGTACCCTACTAGCAGCCCCTAGTTGACAAACAAAAATGGTTTACAAATGGCAGTTCCAAGGTGATGGACAGCATCCTGTTTGGAAGGTTGCCACACAATGACCAACCAATGGAAAAAACTCTGATTGACAAAGGTAAGAATAAATCACTTCAGTGGGCTTAACTGCATGCTGTTAAACTTACAATGATAAATGAATTAGACAAGAATAAGAGCCCTGAAGTTTGTATGTATTCCAGCACATGAGTAATAGCGAATGGCTTGGTTATACCGTCAGGCAAAAGGGCAATGGAAAACTCGATTACTGAGGTAATGAAGAAATGCAAACAAGAGGCTATGACAAAATCCCATATGAGTACTACCCAGAAGTATGAAGCATGGGCACTATGGGAATTTAAGGGACTCATTTAAGTGGGACAGGTTGATACACATCAAAAGAATTCCCTTCCAGAGTTTGAAGATGACTGAAACCAGTAAGTGGATACCTTTGTGTGCTCACCCGAGGTAGCCACCTAGGTGCATAAACTGTACGGACACAGGGGAGCTACAGCTATGCAGTGATGGCTGATCAGCAGCATATTCCTCTTGCACTCTGAGGCACAAAATGACAAGGACCGTCCAATCTGCTAGTGAGAAAGACAGACTGCAAACAGCTATGGAGCAGGTTCCCTAGGATAAAGGCTCTGCACACAGCTGGCAAGTGGACCATATTGGACCACTGCCTGTAGTGGAGGCTATAATGGCTATGATGGAAATTAACACTATCTGGACTGGACTTTGCACACCTGGAGGTAAATGAAAATACTCAAAACACAATAAAAGGACTGGAACAAAAAGTACTGTATCACTTTGGAAAGCCTAGTTACATTTCTTTACATTAAAAAAAATGCATTTTATGGTACATAGTATCCAACAATGGGCAATGAAATAACACATCAAATGGACATATCACATTGCTTATCATTCTCAGAGGAGGATGGAATAGGCAATTAAAAATAGAAATTAGAAAATTAAAACAGGCAATTGAAACATTTGTTATCCAAAATAGGAGAAAATAAAGGCAAGAAGGATGGGCTTACAGTCCTTCACAAGTATGTGCTCACACTCAACATGAAGGGGACCAAAGGAGGGTCTCCAAGAGATAAGATTCCTCTGCTTTTGTGAGGGATCTGAGGAAGATGGGGTTGGGAAGGATGCTAGTGTGACTATTAGTACTTCTCCACACTACCTCAGCACTCATTTCCTACCTGATAAAGCAGTTCCAGGACCAGGACTCTGTGGTGCTGGGAGCAGAGATAATCCCTAAGCAAGAAACTGTAACTATACCTTTAAATTTTCATGCCAGAATACCTAAGGGCCTGATGGAATGAACTATGCCTTCACCCCATCTGGCAAAATCAAGATTGACAATAACTACAGCTGTACTGCTAAGTAGCCAAGATAGCTCGCTAGTTCTATATCTGTATAACCCTACATGTATGAATGGGGACATACTGAAGGAGAAGCACTTGCTAGACTCATATTGCTGTCAGCAAACTGGACCAGCACTGTAGATGAACCCACTGCCCCTTCCAAGAGTGGAATAGTTTGGGTTAAAACCAATGACAAATGGAAAGAAGAAATAGTAGTTTAAGGTAAATGAATGAATAAACAAGTATGCAATGAGGGAAATCCAACATTACACTGGTGCCTTGAAAGAGGTTAAGAGCAAGAAAACAATATTATGTCTTTGAATAACTACACCAGATGCCCAAAAGAGTGAAGCCATACCATATGTATCAGTGTGATGAACAGGAACAAATGTTGATGACTGAAAGGAACTCAAGCAACATACCAGTATTTTTTTATTCTTATCTACTACGAAGGATATAATTTGGGAAGAAATTTTCAGGAATTGCTCCATGCTGGGCCACCAAATCATGCATTATACAATTCCCAGTATCACTGTGTAACTGTAAACCTCAATGACTGAAAGCTTAGAAAGGCTTCTACTGTAATGAACAAAATAGACCTGCTGCATGCCTATTGTGCCATAGTGTACTAAAATCCATGTCAACCTTGTTTCTGTGGGTGGAAAGTGATTAAACAGGATAGAAAGTAATGGTGGGTTTCTGGTGGGAAAAAAGCAGTAGGCATCACATGATGAGCTTGAATCCCCACAGCAAATGACTTTACCCTGAGCCTGAGGAAGGCTATGTGAAGTCTTATGGCATACTCAGACTAAATCAGATCTAGACGTGATCACTATCTGTAATGACTAAGTGTATGTCAACTTGGCTGGGCCACACTGACCAAATATTTGGTCAAACATTATTATAGATGTTTGGAGGACAGGGAGATGATGACACGGAGGGGGTGTTGGATGAGATTCACATTTAAATTGGTGTTTTTGAGTAAAGCAGAATGCCCTCCATAATGTGGGTGGGCCTCATCCAATCAGTTAAAAGCCTTAATAGAATAAAGGCTGATATGCCCCAAGCAAGAGGGCAGTCTGCCCACAGACTGCCTTTGGACTCAAACTGCAGCTCTTTCCTGAGTCTCCAGCCTGCCAGCTTCACCCATCAGATTTTGGACTTGCCCTTCTTCACAACTACATGAGTAACTCCTCAAAATAAATGTCTCAGGGCTGGCCAGTTAGCTCAGTTGGTTAGAGCACAGTATTGATAACACCAAGGTCAAGGGTTCAGATCCCCATACCAGCCAGTTGCCAGAATAAAATAAAACAAATGTCTTTATGTACACATACACACACACATACACGCATATCCTATTGGTTTGGTTTCTCTGGAGAACACTGACTATCCATCTAGCCTTAGCATGGAGGACCCCCCAACACATCTAGTAAAGGCAGAAAGACATATTAAACACTAAGGGAAATAAAGTATAATACGTGATACAGTAGAACTATTTTAAAAACACATATTAGACACAAAAGTGAGAGAGCTCATTCTGTCCTACATGGATCAGAGAAAGTTTTCTTAGAGGTTGATCTAAGCTTGAAAGATGAATAAATATTCTGCAAGCAGATAGGAGGGGAGTGATGAAGCAGGATCCCTGGCACCAATACTCTCTGCATAAGTAGAGGCCCAGAGATATAAAAGAGCATGACATATCTTAAAAACACAAGTTTATATTGTCCAAGTACAGGGTGAGGAAGGACTAGTGCAAGAGAGGAGGCAAGTGATAAAGCTAGAGAAATATAAAAAGGTCAACTCCTGAAAGGTCTGGTATGACAAGGCAAGGAGTCTGAATTTCACTTTGTAGAGAAACAAAAAAACAGACCAACTTGATCACAGTTGTAGCTTTAAAAGATACCTCTGATAGCTGCATTAAGAATAGGTCCAAAGAGATAGGAATGGTAGAAGCAGAGCAGGCATGGATGGACCACATTGGAGGTGAACATTTTGGCTCAAGCTGCCATAACAAAATGCCATAGACTGTTTGGCTTAAACAACAGATGTTTATTTCTCACATGGCCTTTCCTCAGCATGTGCTCACATAGAGCGGGAGAGAGATCTCTCTCTTCCTCCTTTTATAGGGCCACCAAACCTATCAGATTTGGACCTTACCCTTATAACTTCATTTAACCTTAATTACCTCCTAAAAAATCCTATCTCCAAATACAATGACATTGGGGGTTAGGGCTTCAACATATGAATTCTGGGGGGACACAATTCTGTTCACAGCAATACGGAATTATAGTAATCTAGTTAAGAGGTGATACAAATCTAACCTACGCTATTTGTTTAAATATCAGTGAAGAGGGAGAAAAATGTGATGCTAAGAAGGTAAAAATGGCAAAACCTGGATACCTGTTAAATATAAGAGTGAAAGGATAATGAAGTTTCTGACTTAAATAACTGTATGTTTATCCATTTAAACAGGGAAAGCAGGTTAATGGCCAGCAGAACCCCAGGAGCTTCAACTCTGAAAATGCAGGTCCAGTGACAAGTAGAAGTGAGAAGTCAGACTGAAAACAGCAGGATTACTGAAGATATACCTACAGCTGACACAATCATCACTGAAGAGTCTGGAATTTTATTTTACCCTACTCACAAACTAATCAGACTGTTACTGTTTCTTGGATGCTGGCAGCAGACACAACACTCCTGGGTCAGAGACAAAGGACTTTATTAATCATGGCACAGCAGCAGCCTATTGCAGTGGCTCCTTAGACCCCAACTTCCTTGGTAACAAGATATGAGACCAGATGGATGCTGTGCACACAGTGGTTTGAGTCGAAGCTGAGGAATACTGAGCTTGGGAGCCTATTATTTCATGGCAACCTGTAAGCAAGCCTGCTCTTTGTTCCAGTGAGTAACATTATCCTATACCTCAAAATTACTTGCTACAAACACAACCGTGAGAAATGGTAAAAAGTTGTCAAGGCCTTGCATTCTTGGCATATCCAGTAAGTCACATAGGAGCATGAGAGATTCCTGGAGGACTGTCTGTCACAACACCCACCCACCTATTTCTTTCCCTCCATAACCCCTAATGCAGTACAGCCAGCAGCCAGGCATTGATGCCCCAAGCAAAATACTAAGTTAGATATCTCTAAAGAAATAGAACAGACTATTTGTAGACAATTGCAGTGCTAGAATGGATGTTGTTACCTCAGGAAAAAGTATTCCAAATACTAATTTTGGAAGGGTTCAAAATAAAATGGTACTGTCCAAGAATACAAATTGAAGGCTGCCAGTGAACTAGCCCCACTCACCTACCTCCTTCAAGTTTCCTATAATCTTTTTTCCCCAATATGTAATTTTGAAAGTTTTCAGACATACAGAAAAGTTGAAAAAATATTAAAATGAACACCCTTATGCCTACAACTCAACTTACATTTTGCCATATACACTTCTTTTTATTTCTATGTTTTGTTTCTGTCTCTCTCTTTTAAGAAGCATTTAAAAATAATTTTCAGGTACCATGACTTTCTCCGTAAATAGTGTACATGTATTTCTTAAGAATAAGGACATTTTCCTACATAACCATAATAGCACTGGCTCACTTAGGAAAATTAACAATTTTTCCTCAATTGCCTCTAAAAAAGTATATGGTTTTTGTTTGTTTGTTTGTTTTATGTTGTTAGTTTTTGAACCAAAGTTCCACCAAGTTTCATATTTTGCATTCGGTTGTTATGTGTCCTTGGTCATTTTCATATACGACAATTTCCCTGACTTCCAGCATAAACATCTTAATATTTTTAATGACAGTCTCTTTTTAATAAGCCCAAGCCAATTGTCTTTTAATATGCCCCATGTTCTAAATTTGTCTGATTGTATTTTCGGGTTGTCATTTAACTTTTCATCTATCCACTGTATTTCATGAAAATTGGAAGATACACCTAAAAGTCTGATTAGAGTCAAATTCAACTTATATAACAAGAATATTCATAATTAATGTTGTGTGCTTCAAGTTGCATCACATCAATAAACACATCAGGCTTTTCTATTATTAGTGACACTGACTTTGTTCATTTAGGTAAAGTGCTGACAGCTAGATCTCCATTTTAAAGTACAAATTTTTCTCTTTCCAATTGTAAGAAATCTGTGAGGTGATACTTTGGTACTATGCAAATATTCCATTCCCTTACATCCATTAACCTAAAGGAATAAGCACTCATTGATGACCCTTATCTGAATCAATTCACTGAGGGGTTGTATATTGGTTTTCTATTACTGCTGTAACAAATTAAACACAACTTAGTATATCACAATTTGCAGAACAGAAGTCCAGGTTGGGTCTACTGGTTTATCTGCTGGGTTTCAGAAGACCAAAATCTAGGTTTCAGTTCTGGAAAAAATCTGCTTCCAAGATCATTCGGTTTGTAGCCAAAATCTAGTTCTTAAGTTGTAGGACTGAGACCCACATTTCCTATCTGGCTGTCAGTTGAGGGACACCCACAACTCTTAAAGGCCTCTCTCTGGTCCTTGCACATGAGTCCTTGTATCTCACTGCCAGCAATAGTGCACTGAATCCTTCTAATGCTTGGAATCTCTTTGGTTTCATTTTCTGCTCCTACATCTCTGTGACCTACTCTTCTGCATTCCTCTTCTGATTTTAACGGCTTACATGATTGTATTGGGTCCACTAGGAAAATCCCCATATTTTAAGGTCAGCTGATGAGTAACCTTAATTATATGTGCAAAGTCCCTTCACAGCAGTACCTGGGTTAGTGTTTGACTGAATAAGCAGGAAATGGGAATTGGAGCAAACATCTTTAGAAGAAGTATGACTACCATACTAGGCAAAATGTCAATTTTCTAATTCTATCATATTTTTTACTTTCACAAGCCTGTATTCTTTGATAAAGAAGAACATTCCTTCCTCATCCACAAATGAATTACCGTTCCTCATAAAGAGGCCAGCTGCTTAATTTTTTCCCCTTGATTACCAATTTTTAGATAATTTTCACCTCATGATGGTAAATTAGCTGTTTTTTAAAAAATATTATGGAATCATGACTTTACTTATTAAATGTTTTATAATCAATTAGCATCGTTATTCTGTTTTATCCTCAAATTGTCCCAATTTTAGCCAAAGCCCTTTTGCTGGTTCCTCTGTCCTTTTCCCATGCTTACATTAGAATGAGTGCTTTCTGGCAAAACATGATGTCCCAGGCTCATCTTATATTTTCCTAGTTCCAAATCTGGAATCATCCTTTTCTCCAAGGAGCCCTGGCTCCTTTTCCTCAAAAATGCATTTAAAAATCAAGATTGTACCAATAGATGCACTCACTGCTAGAAGAAAGTCAGTATTTCCAGGTCCTTTCTGTGGATGAATCTAGGAAATATATTTTGAAAACACAACGAGTTTGTAGTGATATTCCCAAATTTAACTTTAATCCTATGGAGGTTTTTTTTAACTGCTTTGGTTTTATATTTGTATCTCTTTTCTCTAATCCTGAAATCTTAGTTCATAATTATATTTACATATTTAATTATTTGCTTTAATATACCACACTCATAAAATAGTTTCAAGATTATTATAGAATATCATTATAACAATAAAACCACTGAGTTAATTTTCATATTTCACTGGCCATTCTTTTTATCCTGAGGACATAACCCACAAAGGAAGTACAAAGTACTGTATCCAAAACATTTGAAATAATTTTTTTCTCTGTTTGGTCATGTCACCAACTAGACGTACACTTAGGCTCAATCTTATGGTATTTTTAAAACATATCAAAATGTGTATAAGATTCAAAAACCAAAAAGGCACTAGATAATTCACAATGCCACTCCTTCATCCCATTTGTAATGACTTGAATTACATCCCCCCAAAACTCCCTGAAGCTTGAATTGTGTCCCCCAAGTTTTATGTATCAGAAAATTAGCCCCCACTGTGACTGTCAAGAGGGTGGGAAATCCTATTATCATAACTTAAAGGTGGAGCCTTGAAGAGGTGATCAGATTGTGGGACCATGCCGTAATAAATGGATTAAAAATGGTGGTCAGGGGCATGGTTGGGAGGGCTTTAAAGGAAGAGAGAAGAGTCTGTCTTTCTCTCTGCTCTCTCTGCTTCCATCATCTTCCACTGTGAGACGCCCGGGTCACTTCACCACCAGATGGACTTTGGACTTCCCAGCCTCAGGAACTGTAAGCAATAAATTTTGCTTTTCTTTATAAATCACCCAATTTCAGGTATTTTGTTATAAGCAACAGAAATGGAAACACACCATTCCTCCACATTCCCCATAGATCAGTGAATGTTATAAATTTTGAGTTTATCTTTCTAGTTTTTTTCCACAAAAATAAACAAACAACAAATACATATATTTCTTTCTCCTCCTTTCTCAAACAAAAGGGAAAACATATCTGTAATTTCATAAAATATTGGTAATTTCCCCTCTAAAGGGATTTACTATTTTACAGTCTCACCAAGAACATATCAGAGGTCCTGTTTCTCTACAGCCTCATCTACTAAGTGTGGTTAAACATTTCAAATGAAGTTTAACATCTTTTCATATGTTTAGAGCCTATTTGTATTTCTTTCCCTGTGAACTGCTTGTTCATGCCTTTTACCCACTAGGGAGTTTTGTGGGTGTTTTTTCCCACCCAATTTTTAGAACAAAGTAGTCTTCGGATGCTTCCTTGCTATCTGATAAGAAAAGATATTCCAGGCTCATGGCATTCAATTCTTGCCCCAGAATGGAATCAGGCATTTCTCTAAAGAACTTGTTTTAATGGGAAACAGTATTTCAAAACCACAATCATTATTACTAGGTTGGAATTTCAAGACCGTAATCAGTGTTACCATTTTGTTTCATTTTTTTCCATTTAGAGCTCTTATTCATTTGGAGTTCATTCTGGTGTACGTTGTGATGAAAAGTTAAATTTTATATTCTTAAGGATGCTTATCGATCAATTACTAAATGTCCCTTTTTCCCCCAGTGATTTATGACTACACCTTAACATAAACTATATTTCCACATATATTTGGACTTTCCATGTATTTCTGAACTTTGTATTCTGTTCAACTAGTCCCTGTCTGTTCACATGTCAATGTCACCTTGCTTTTAAGAGGCCTACAGTTTTTCTCAACCATAGAACACAGAAAATTATTTTGGTGACTATTTTTTTTCCAATTCTAAGACGTCTAATCACAACTACCATCCTAGATGTAGTATTCCACTTATAGAAATGGATGTCAGAGAAAAATGGAAGTCAAAGGAGACTTCTAATAAACTCTGGGACACTGGCCATTTCTTTCTCTCTACTATAGAAAGATAAGCTTGATGTTGGCAATGATAAGTAGACAGAAAGGAGAGAGAAAAACAAGAAATTAAACTTTTATAATATCAATAATAAAGATAAATTAGAAATATTAAACAATGCAGTTTTATTATCCTCCCATGCTTCTAATATTTGCATGGCACATTAAAGTATACAAAATGACATCTCATGTACCCATTTTACTCGTTCTTTGTAACAGTACAAATAATTCTATTCCGATTTTACAGTAGAGGCTTACAAATATTATTTTTCTAAAATTACACAGATGTCACTGAGCTAGAACTAGGACCCAGATTTCCTGATGGCCAGCACATTACAGGAGGTATGAATTTCACATTAGATAAAGGTATAAATTACACACAGATAATCACATTATATTCAAATATTTGAGTATTAAAATAATTTGTATTATTGTTCCTAAGTTGCTCCTAGTTTCAAAAACCTGAATATAGCCACTGAAAAAAACCTATAAAACAACACTGGTCTACATTATTTAATAAATTTCATTTTTTTAAATGTAATGTTTTTCAGTAATTTTCCCCTATTTTACAAGACATATTACTAATTTCGGTCTAAGAGAAAAAATTAGGTCCTTAGCTTTTTTTTGTAACTGTAAACTTATCCATTAATAAAGAGTCAAGCTTATAAGACTACCTAATTGCTGCTATTCTCTTATTAAGCACAGTGACAATTTATTAATGTTTTTGTTAAATGTGCAAAGCATCTAATTTTGGTGGTGTTTTTTTAAATTGACATAAAATTGTATGTATTTGTCATGTACAGCATGATGTTTTTAAGTGTATATATACTGTAGAATGGTTAAATCTAGCTAATTAATAAATGTATTACTTCACATAATTTTTGTGGTGGGAACACTTCACATCCACTCTTAACATTCTCTAAGGATACAATATATTGTCATTAACTATAGTCACCATGCCACACAATAGATCTCTTGAACTTATTCCTCTGTCGTACTCTTTGACCAACATCTCCCCAAACCTCCTTCCCCCAACCACCTCAGACTCTGGTAGTCACCACTCTACTCTCTACTTCTATAAGATCAACATTTTTAGATTCCATATATAAGTAAGACCATGCAGTATTCGTCTCTCTGTTTCTGATTTGTTTCACTTAATGTCCTCCAGGTTCATCTATGTCGCTATGAATGACAGAATTTTGAGTTGATTTTTGTATATGGTGAGAGAGAAGGGTCTAGTTTCAATCTTCTGCATGTGGATATCTAGTTTTCCCAACATTAGTTATTGAAGAGAGTGTCCTTTACCCATTGTGTGTTATTGGCACCTCTGTCAAAAATCGGTTGGCTATAAATGTGTGGATTTATTTGGGGGCTTTCTATTCTGGTCCATTTGTCTATGTATTTGTTTTTACATCAGTAGTACCATGCTGTTTTGGTTACTACTATAGCTTTGTAGCATTTTTTTTAAGTCAGGTAGTGTGATGCCTCCAGCTTTGTTCATTTTGTTCAAGATTGCTTTAGCTATGTGGGGTCTTTTGTGGTTCCATAAGAATTTTAGGATTTTTTTTTATTTTTCTATTTCTGTAAAGAATGTCTTTGGCATTTTGATAGGGATTGCAAAGAATCTGCAGATCATTTTGAGTAGAATGGACATTTTAACAATATAAATTCTTCCAATCCATAAACACGGGATATCATTCCATTTATTTCTTGTCTTCTTCAATTCCTTCCACCAATGTTTTGAGTGAGGAAAAACAGCTTTTCCTCTAAGATCTGAAATAAGACAAGGATG
Source organism: Cynocephalus volans (assembly GCF_027409185.1). Taxonomy (NCBI): domain Eukaryota; kingdom Metazoa; phylum Chordata; class Mammalia; order Dermoptera; family Cynocephalidae; genus Cynocephalus; species Cynocephalus volans. The sequence goes on from NC_084461.1 coordinate 81,075,739, forward strand.
CCCACTCTTACCACTTCTATTCAACATAGTACTAGAAGTTCTAGCCAGAGCAATTAGGCAATAGAAAGAAATTCTAAAATTGGAAAGGGAGAAGTTAAGTGTCCCTGTTTATAGATGACATGATCTTATAAATGAGATTGTATAAAAAACCTAGACTTCACCAAAAAGCTGTTATACTAATATTGCAGGATACAAAATCAACATGCAAAAATCAGTAGCATTTCTGTACACTAACAGTGAACTACTGGAAAAGGAAATCAAGGTTACAATTCCATTTACAATACTACAAAAAAAAAAAAAACTTAGGAATAAATTTAACCAAGGAGATGAAAGATCACTTACACAGACAATTATTAATGCTTAAATAGGCTATCCAGATACATATCAAAGAAAATGCAGAGGCCCAAATTAGGCAAGAAAACAGAATCTTTCATTATAATTTTTGCTTGATTAGAAATTCTCCATTTAATAGTAATTCAGTATTGACATAAAAGATATAGCAAAGAAAATTTCACAGGTCAGGTGTTGTTTCTACCATCCTATTTACTAATGAACATGATAGTCTTTCTAGTCTTTCTGATGAACTCTAACAGAAGAATTATTTCTTGGCATTCAACTCCAATATACACACACTAAAGACTTCCGTTTTGAAAATTATCCTTTCTCACCACTCTCCCACCTCCTGAAGCTGACAGTATCTTTCTAAATTTAGAGAAATTATCCAAATTTATTAAGGGTTGTATATTTTTTTCAAGCTATATGTGGATAGCATAAAAATACATACATATCAGCAAAAGCATTTGTTTGACTATAAAAACGTTACTATGTGAATGTAAAGAGTATCCTTTTGTGTATCATGGCATGGCATTCTAAAAACAAACTGACATCTCAGTTTATTTTTCTTACACAATAAGTTTAATTTCCATTGAAAGGACAGAGCATCTCAGGAACAAGTCTTAAAAACAATTTCTGCTGAATGACTGCTACAATAATTTCCTTGAGAGAGAAATAAACATAAACTAAAATGGCAGTTGTGAAACATAGTAGCTCTTGGCTAAAGACAAAACTCGATATTCAGAAGGAAAACACTAAAAAAACAGAAGGGGTTTTCATTTAGATTGTTGGCTGAAGTCAAAATCTGTTTTCTCAGAACTTCAATCTTAAACATATCAAAAGCTGTTCATTAAGACAGGCTCTCAGGCAATAAACTAAAATTTGCACTATCTTCTGAATCCTCCCCTATGACCACCAATGAGGAGAGAGGACGGTTTTCAGTGCTTCTATGTCCAGGACATGGTGAGAAGCTTTTCACAGGTTCTCACTTAATGGAACAGAGCTCTTATTGGTAACATAAAGCATTAAATTATTTCCGGAATTTAAATACAAAGGTTTATTTGTTTTCTAGGAACTATGGACAGTTAGTTACATAAGAGCTTACAGTTTCTGAATTATTATGATAAAAGTCTGAAGTTTGACTATGAAGGTTAAAATTTTCCAGTAGAATATGCCATATATATAGTATATTTTTATAAAATAATTTTAATCAGCAAAGCCTTAATATTCTAAAATTTCTAGATCTTAAATGGGAATTGAAATAAAAATAATTAAAAATCATTTAACTTTACAAACAGGAAAATTATCATTATCATTTTCCTTTCTTCAAATAAGAAACTACACATCTTTATATTTAAATTCTTAATATTAAGAAATTTTTTAAAATGCATAGATACAGAATTTATAATAAAGTTTATATATCTGTTTCATACTAATTTATTATTCAACAAATATAAGGACACAGAAAGTTTCCCCCAATTGCTTAAGGAAAAAAATGCATTAAAAAAATAATGTAAATGCAGAGTGATAAGTGGCATATGAAAAATATAGCAAACTCATGCCTTTACTTTACTAACATTATTTTTTTGCTTACTTTCTTATTTATTTTTAATTTAAATCTTGTTCAATGGCATTCATTTTAAAGTAACCTTAAATCATTTTTTGCATAAGACAAGATAGAAGAAAAAGAGGATGGGAAAAAAGGAAATTGAGAAGAGAAAAAGAAAGAGTTAAGAGAGGAGATGAAGGAAGACTTCTAAAAGGAGGAGACATCTGAACCAAAATTAGAAGGCAGGAGGAGGTGGGGTCTTGCGATAAGGGAGGAGAGGCATTTCAAAGGGAAGTATGAATGGAGAGTACTAAGTTGGTTAAATTTAACTTGAAGGCATGGCTCAGAAATGGAAATCATGAAATAAGAGTGAAAAGACAGACCCACAGATGCATTAAATCTCTATAATAAAATCCAAACAAACTAATTCACTATAGTGAAAACTGTCATTATTGGTATATAACTAAAACTCATACAACTCACTCCTAAGATGTAGGAAATAAAATTCAATTAATAACCAACTTTCAATAGTGAAATGGGCAATGAAAATAAGTATTCCAAACATGACATGAGAAGCGAGATGGTATGGAATAAATACTAACAACCAGACTTTCCCTCTCCAAGCCCTGGGACTTCTGTTGTGCTGAGATTTATGTTAGAAAATTATGTTTACTTTTGATCGATATATTGGGGAAGAAAAGGGATGGTACTTGAAGCTGAGGGGGGCCCACTGATCTAAATTTAAGAAACATTTCATTAAAAGTTAAATGCTGTGGGCCGAGCCTGTGGCGCACTCGGTAGAGTGCTGCGCTGGGAGCGCAGCGACGCTCCCGCCGTGGGTTCGGATCCTATATAGGAATGACCGGTGCACTCACTGGCTGAGTGCCGGTCACGAAAAAAATGACAAAAAAAAAAAAAAAAAAAAAAAGTTAAATGCTGTGATTTTGCATGATCACTTGGGGCCAGTCTTGATTACGAACACAAATGTGAATGCAGGCACAGGAGGGATGGGAGGTAGTAATGTACATAATACAGAATATGCTCCCTCTATATAAACAATAATCAAAGACTTAAATTTTTTTTTCCATATCTTGAATATATACAATTTTTATTTGTCAATTATACCTCAATAAACTTGGGGAAAAAATCTACGATGAGGCTGCAGTAATTAACACAGTATGGTAATAACACAAAAATAGAAAACTCACCAAGGTAACAGATTACAAGAGTCCAGAAATATACACAGTGTAATTCTTCTAATGGACTTTTGCTTGGCACTCTCCATTGAGTAGACTAGACATTCAGAGACCTATACTGTAACTCAGGGCTTTAACTACCATTCCTTTCTTTCCTCTCTTACTTCTCAGTTGTCAAGTCTGAAGGCTCTTCCTGCCTTTTCCTTCACCTTCACCTTCATAGGTGTTTCCTCAGTATTCTCTTGCTCTTTTATTTTTTTATTTTTTATTTTAATTCTTGTGTAATAAGGTCCACCAAGAATAAATCTATAACCCCCTATATGTCCAAAGAATTAGGTATGAGATCCTAGGAGAAAGGAATCATTTACACATGAGATGACCTAACAAGACACACTAGCTAGATTTTGATATAGGTGATGCTGGAGGATACAAGTCAAGAGTAAAAAAGATGCAGATGCCAAAAAGGATAAGGAATGTGGGGAGAATAGCAACCTGTTCAAATGAGCTGGTGCGCATAGCTTATGGAAACTTTATAATGTAAGCCCCATGTAAAAACATAAACAAAAAACACTAGTTCTTCTGCAAGTCCATTATAGTATGGTTATTTTATAATCAAAATATTACCAGTTTGTGCATATAATTCAAGTGGAAATAGGCAAGCTTTTTTTTTACATGCAGCAGAAATTATTCAGGGGACCGAATATATTTATTATAAATGCTAGAGAACACTGACTGTCAAGAACTGTGAAGTTTTTTTAACTGTGGGATTTTACACTGCTTGCAAGCTAACAAGTTCGCCTGCACAGTTTCATGAATGCTGCTAGAAAACACTAGACTCCTGGGTTAGAAGCAAAGAACTTTATTAATCAGAGTACAGCAGGCAACATGAGCTTCATGTTTTCATATGTTCCTCTTGCCCCTCAAATCCCAAAGAGGCAATGTGGATAGGCCCAGGTGGATGCTGAGCATACAATGGGATTGTGTCATAGCTGAGGAACCTCAAACTTAGGAAACCCAATCTTATAAGGGAGCTGCTAGCAAACTTGCCATCCTTTGTCACCTGTGGGGAAAGGGAGGAGCATTATCTTTATTACCTTGGACAGCAAATAATCTGCCTGCTGCCTTTGAGGGAGACACAATCTCCACCTTCAGGGCCTATTTTCCTATACAAATATCTCCAAAAAGTCTAGAACAAAAGCTGTCAAAGCCTTTACTCAGAGACATGCAGAAATGCAAGAGACCCAAGGAGAACTGTCTCCCAGCAAACTGTATATTCCTTACGCTATTACGTATGCTATCATATATTCTTTATGCTATTATTTAATCAAGTTAATTCATTTTGACTACTTTATTAAAAAGACAAAAAGGAATATGAAAGTTTAAGCTTTTCCTTAGAATAGTAAAATACCTGTCTAGTTATCACACTAAACAAACATATTCATCAGCATTTAACTAAAAATGAACACTTAATATGACAAAGAATGAGTAAAACTTTTGGCTTTAACAAAACATTCACCTAAATGACAAATGACATTTTCAGATGTTCTTACTGGTGATACCATGTGAGGTACCTAATGTTCACAAGGCCTAATCCTTTACCAAGTCAAAAGTAAGCAGGTTAGATTCAATTTATTAGCCAAATATCAATCTTCTTCATGTAAATAAACACTTGAAAGAATACTTATCCCTCCTGGCACAGTGGAGGATTCAGCCTCTTAAAAACACTTAAAAAAATAAAATTAAAATTTGGCATGGTTTCGTTTCCCTATGTAATAACTCACTATAAACTATTAAGGTCATGGGAGGGGTATGTTTGTATAAAAACAGAAACTTTGAAACCTAGAATATGGTTCTAACATAACCACTAAAAATAATCAAAAAAAAAGCAAAAACCTTTTAATAATCACTTTTTGTAGAAAGAGTGCATGAACTGCTGCATCTTCAAAACCTTTATTCTGAGTATTTAAAGTTGGAAAAAACAAAGTTAAGAAGTATATGTGACATACCTCTCCTAGAGCCTCGTATCTTTTCTGGTTCCATCTGTGCAAGTCTTCCCGGTAGTTAAAAACAAATGGTTCCCCGGTTTTTGTGTGTCTTAACTGCCCCTCTAGAAGATAAACAAACAATACTGCTATGATTCAGAGTACATTTACAATAATATGGAAAGTACAACAAATAATGTCTGATAAAAATTTGAAATAACCTTCTCAGACCAGTTTACTTTTTTAATTAGATTTTTTTTCTTCATATGTCAATATGATACTAGCATATAAACAGAATAAAAGAATGGTCCCCCAAGTACTCAAAAGCTATTGTTCTTGATCTTCACCTTTTTAATCTAAAGCAAATTAACAGTATTTGAGGGCCTACATAGCAGAAATCATTCACGGCTTTGAACACATTTACATTATAAACACGACTAGCTATTGCCATGAACATGGTCCCAGTCCTTTCAAGAAGCTTAAAGGCTAACTGAGAAGTAAAAAAGCATAAATATTAGAAGCTTTAGAGGAAGTCAAACAAACAAGAATGAAGTAAGTCAACAATCTAAGAACTGCCACAGGCAATTCATGTACACAATAAAGTCTAGAAGGGTTTTGGAAAAATAAAGAATCCCTATAGGCTAGGACAGGTTCAGAAGGTTTCAGTGAGATTTCTCAACTAGGTCTTGAAATATGGGTAGGATATCAAATGGAAACTGCAGAGAGGCTGTGAGCTAAGACGTGTTTCAACTGTCAAATCAGATTCACTCAAATCAGAGAACTTTACTGATAACGACTAAGCTTTACTAATAATTTCAAGGGTACAAGCAATCAAGCAGCACAGGCAAAGGAGGGAGAAACCTGAGACATCCTGGCATTGAGCCCCAGCTCCTTTCCTCCCACTGGATAGCACTCTGGCCCAGAACAGGTGAGGTCTCTAAGTCAGGAATATGGGTTACCTCACACATCGGTGAGCATTTGGGTTTCCATTTTTCCTTTTTATGCACCAGAGCTGTACTGTTCATGTGATATTCTTCAGAGAAATGTGCTTCATCTATCCAAAGATTGTAGGTTTGTTTACCATTAACAGTGCTAAACCAGTCATCCTGCTCAAAATATTCCATAGATAAGAACTCTCCTCATAGCAAACATCAGTCTGTATTTACTAAAAGATTAAATTATCAGCATGTTTAAAAGGAAAAATGACCATGCCACCTGTTCTCTTTCTTTCCTCAGGAGTATTTCCCCAGTAACCAGGACAGAAAAAGACCATGGGCCAAGCCAATTTCTTTAACCCCTCTGCCTCTCAGGCAAAATATTACTACTTATAAATACTTGTACATTGGCATAAAATATCTTGAATAATAAATAATGCATGAAAAGTAATATCAGAAAGAAGATCAAAGTTTCTAGTATCTTCAGTTTAAACTCATTTAACATTCTAGTAACATAGAGACTGTCATTATAAGTCCTAACACCTATAACTGATATTGTAAAAGGATATCCACTAATGCAATGATGACAGATCACCAAGTCAGTTGGTGCACAGCAACAAACAGAAAACTACAACCCAAATGCTATCTACCCTGTAATAACATTACCCTTTAAGTATAACAGTGTATTATCAATCCAATGAATCATGATTCTTTGTTCTAGAACATCCTTGCAATCTATGGTATGTTCTTCCACATCCTAAGTGTAAAGGTTATTTTATTCAGAACTTAATAAATTTAAAACAAGGATGTTACATGAAAAATAATGGAAAATTGAGTATTATGCTTTGAAATATTGTCACACAAAATTATTTTCAGTCATTTCATTTTAAAAAACAGGTGAAACAGTAGCATCTTTCTATATAACTTAATCAGGAGTTCCAATTGGATACCAGGAAGTTGAACACTCGAGGTTGAAATACATAAGCTGAATCAATTTCATGTCCATCAGTTTACGTGACTTGACAATGATGGGAAATTGTTCCTTGGTTTTTTCACTTGAATGAAGGATTTTAACATGCAAGGATAAGTCATTATTTTTCAAAAGAAATACACAAAACTTTTCAGCTGGCCTTTAAGTTTATCAAATAATATCTGTCCTATGATTCTATTAGCATTGTTGAAAATATTTTACATATAGTATATACCACTTACTTTCATTAAAAGCATATTCAAATCCTTCCAGGGTATCAGGAAAATCAAGAGGTGGTTCATCTTTTTTCATTAGTTCATCCAAATCTATCCTAGATAATAAATCTAGAAAAAAAAATTATATAAAATTTACTAATATTCATTTTCATAGTTAATAACAAAGATTATATTTTAAATCATTTTTAAGTATTCTCCTGTTCTATTAGATTAATTTTTATGTGTTGCTTTAATTGATGATGCTATTAAATTTTTAAGTCCAAAATACTACATTATGATCAAGCATAGTATCAACATAAGCAGTTCGATAATTATAATTCTCAAAACAATTACAACTCAGATCCTGTGTAACACTATATTAAATCATTAACTTCTCTTCAAAATAGATAGCTATTCATTTGTACCTTATTAACCTCATTCTATAACTTAAAAGTTTCAGACATGAATATGACTTCTAAAAGGTCATTAAATCTTACATATAAATAAAACTATTGTTTATGAATCTAAATCTCATTATAAATCTAAATTGTGGTAATATAGCATATTATTCCATTTTTTAGGGGAGAAAATGTTAAAACATGCTAACTGACAAAAATTGGTTGATATAAAGCAGTTTCTATTCTTCAAATCATTTAATTCCACTCAACCAAAAAAAATCTGTTGAGTTGTTTTTAAATAAGCATTTTATTTTGGAATAATTTTAGATTTATGGAAAAGGTGAAGATAGTACAGATAGTACACTCGTCCATATACCCATCACCCAGTTCCCCCTGTTGTTAACATTGCACATCACCATGGTACCTTTGTCAAACGGATGAAACCAGCATTGGTACATTACTACTAACTAAAGCCCAGACATTATTGACATTTCACCAGTTTTTCCATTAATGTTCATTTTCTGTTCCAGGATTCCACCAAAGATAACACATTACATGCATGTAGTTATCATTTTTCCCCAGTATGTTCTAGTCTGTGACAGTCCTCAGTCTTTCTTTCTTTTCTGTGATCTTGACAGTTTCAAGACTATTCAGATATTTCATAGAATGACCCTATTGGGTCTGTCTGATATTTTTTCTTGTGATTAGACTAGGGTTTTAAGCTTCTGGAAAGAATATAACAGAGGTGAACTGCCATTCTCATCACATCATGTCAAAGGGAACATGACACCCACAGGACATCACTGGTGATGTTAATCTTCATCACTTGCTTAAAGTAGTATTTGCCAGCCTTCTCCACTAAAAAATTATTATTTTTCCCTTTCCATAATCTATTCTTTGGAAGTGACTAAGTCTGGCCCACCCTCGGAGAGAGGGAAGGAATTATGCCACCCCCCACCCAAAAAAAACATCTACATAAATTATTTGTAATTACTTGCCTCTCTTCTATATAAATGTCTACACATTTATTCAATCATTTATTTATATCAATATGGACTCATAGATATTTACTGCATACTTTCAGTTACAATCCAATACATCATTTATTTTGTTTCTCAAATTGTTCCAGTCACTGGTCATTCATTGTAAGCTCTTTCAGTGTCCCCTGTCTACCTTTGATATGCTCTTATCTTTTTGTTTTTTGAGGATTTCCTTACTTTTTATTATACAAGATGCTCTAGGCTCCTCATGTATGTTTCCTACCCCAGCCCTAAAATCAGTCTATCAACAAGTATCTTTTAGGCTCATATTACACAATGAGGCAAAAGTCCTCAAATATGTCATCTAGAGTCACTTCCAAAATCACAAAAGTAAAAACATAAATTTCAAATTTATTCAGTTCCAAAAAGATGTTAAATCATTTTTGTCAAATCAAGAAAAAAGGTTAAGTTTTGATTTTCTTCATTTTAACTCAAGTTCCTGAATACAATAGCTCCTAAGATACTCATATGTTGGAAGGCAAACTAGTCCCTCTCTTACAAAAGAAATATCTCAGAAGTAACACTTTATTTCTATCTCTTTTTTAAAGAGACATAACAAATCCACCTGTATGAAAAATCATCAAAATATGTTAGAGAAAAAAGTATTTTGTCTACCTCATCTCTAGTCTCCCTCTGTAGACCACAAAAATAAGCCACCAAACAGAAGAAGCATCTGCTCTATGATAATATTGGGGGACCTGAACACACCTCTCAGCATTGAACCAATCATCTAGGCAACAAATCAACGGAGTAACCATTACTCTTTCAGAGGGAAAGATGAAATCTAGGGTTATCAGTGGTGGGAGGGGGGAGAAAGAGAAGGGGATAAGGAGAGATTAGACAAGGGACATAAAGAATAATACAATTTGCAACAATATATATACTAGTAATATTGATTTGATCAACATATGTCAACACTGAATCCCAAAAATATGTATAATCAGGGCGAGCCTGTGGCTCACTTGGGAGAGTGTGGTGCTGGTAACACCAAGGCCACGGGTTCGGATCCCTATATAGGGATGGCTGGTTAGCTCACTTGGAGAGCATGGTACTGACAACACCAAGTCAAGGGTTAAGATCATCTTACCGGTCATTTTACTGAATCGATTATGATTCAGTAAAAAAAATTTAAAAAATAAAAACTCATTTTTACATAGGCCTATAGAAATACCTCCCACGGAAAAACATGAAAATTTCCAACTAGTAGAAGGTATTGATCATATAAAGGCCCATCAATCCTATCATATACTTAGCACTTTAACAGTTCACCGAATTCTCAATGATTGCTTAGAGGTGAAGTAATTAAAAAAGAATTGTATAAGTAACAAAAAAAAAAAAATCATTACTTAGCATTGTTCAAATTCCTCTATCAAATAAACCTCAACTCACACAAAAATATACTATCTTCAACATAAAACAAGTGTTTGAAAATTTTTGGAAAACAGAAATGTCATAGGCTGGGCTTAAAAAGGGATACATGCTGACAATTCCTCATTCACTGGTAAATTTCTGCATGCCATGTACCTCCTTGCAAAACAGAGAAAAGACAAAAGTTTTTTAATATCAAAAATTGACTGAGAATACCTAGAAGATTCTCATTTTTCTCCTTCAAATGAATTGAGGTTCTGGGGCAAAATCAGATTCCCCCACTTCACAGTCAGCTTCACAATTCAAAACTTAGATACCTTCTAATCAGGCACATAGAAACCATCCAATATATAGCAGATGTGTTGTGTCTAATAGCCATTTTCTCTTTCTATAGTTTAGACCATAAAATGTATACCCTTACATCTACATATCACTTTAAAGATTCCAAAGCACTTTCACATACATTACATCATTTGATCACACAACCCTAAGAAATAGTAAGTAATATCATCTTCATTGTCTTTCAGACAAGGAAATGAGTTCAGAGAGGTAAAATGGTTTGTCCAAAATTATAGCTTAAGAGTTGGTGGGATTGATAAAATAAACAAAATCTAACTGTGGAGTATACTATCATTTATAAAGCAAATGTATTTCACAGGGCCTAGTTTCCAAAGCCCTGTGGTTTCAGGTATAAACTAACTTTTAAAAATTACGTATAGAAATGTTAAGCTTGCAAAAGACAGGAAAATTTCCCCAGGCTAAAGTCTCTGTTGTAGATAAAGAACTGTAATACAGCAAAATTGCAGGCTCAAGGACAGATGTCCTTGGAGGAGGTTAACCTAAAGTTACTTTATTGTTATGTAAAAATACTGAGGAAACTGCTGTAGGAAAAAACAGTATTTGCTAAGGACAAGCTTTTGTTGGTGGATCGACTTAACCTTTTGCAAATGGCATTATGGAATGTCATTTTGTTATTTCACTGATGTTACCAGCCTCTATTGTTAAACTATACTTAGACATAACTCCACCTATGTTCCTTTTCTGTAACTTTCTGGCCTGGAGAATAAATACTGAGAAAGAACCCCAGTCTGGTGTTAATTTCCCGAGGAGGAATGTCTCTCTCTTGAGGGTTCCAGAAAATTAACCCCTTTGGCATTTCTCACTGCTCAGAAGAAATGGGCTTTGAGTAATCCTTTGCATCTCCATCACCCAGGGGAAGAGAGGTGACAAAGAGAGTGCAACATCTAATTCAGTGTTCTTTCAAAATTGCCATACTGATCCTACACATCATTTCAACCTTATAATATTCTGTCCCTCTTTTCTTCCATTATAAAGAATAAACAGTGACGAATACAAAAATATACTTTTGCTTTGCTCAAAATGTTTCTTTGATGATAAAATGAACAAGTAAGTAAAAAGGCATTCCTCAAATTTTCCCTCTGTCAACTAGAGTACTGGATACAGATATTTTTTATTTCATTAACATTAAGAAGACATATAGAAAGGAACTGTCAGAAATTATTTCTCTGCTTTGTAAAAGGAAAGCAATACTATAAAGTTGCATTTTACCCTGAGATTGGGTTCCAAAGATAGCAGATTATGCAAAAGTCACGTATAATGAAAGATTTCCACTGAAAATCCCTTCAATTGCCTATAAAACACAGTAGACTTGAATCGATATAAACTAAACATGCATCAGATGTGACACAACTGTTTTTTATAAAACACTGCTCTGATTACCGATTCCAACTTGTTGCTTGTTATTGGTCTGTTTAGGTTTTTTATCTCTTCTTGGTTCAATCTGGGTAGTTTGTATGTGTCTAGAAACTTATCCATATCTTCCAGGTTTTCATATTTGTTGTAATACAGTTGTTTATAAGTCTCTAATGATTCTTCGTATTTCTGTGGTGTCAGTTGTAATGTCTCCCTTTTCATTTCTGATTTTTGTTATTTGGGTCCTCTCCTTTTTTTTTTTTTTTTTTTGTTAACCTAGCTAATGGTTTGTCTATTTTATCTTCTCAAAAAACCAACTTTTTGTTTCATTGATCTTTTCTATTGTTTTTTGGGTCTCTATTTCATTTAGTTCTGCTCTGATCTTAATTATTTCTCTTTGTCTACTACCTTTAGGATCAGATTGTTGTTGCTTTTTAAGTTCTTTGCAGCATAGTGTTAGGTCATTTATTTGAAGTCTTTCCACTCTTTTGATGTAAGTGTTTTTTACAACAAATTTGCCTGTTAGTACTGCTTTTGCAGTATCCCACAAGTTTTGGTATGAAGTATCTTTATTTTCATTAGTTTCAAGAAATTTTTTAACTTCCTGTTTAATTTTTTCTCGGGCCCATAGGTCATTCAGGAACCTACTGTTTAGTATCCATGTATTTGTTTTGCTTTTATTCCAGAGTTTTGCTTTTATTAATTTCCAGTTTTAGTCCATTGTGTTCTGAAAAGATACCTGGAATGATTTTAATTTTTTTAAATATGCTAAGACTAGATTTGTGACCTAATACATGGTCTATCCTGGAGAATGTTCCATGAGCTGATGAGAAGAAAGTATATTCTTTAGTTGTTGGGTGAAATGTTCTGCATATATTTGTCAGATATATTGGTCTAAGGTGTAGATTAAATCCTGTGTAGATTAAATTCTGTGTATTTTTGTTGATTAACATGTTGCCTGGAAGATCTGTCCCATACTGAGAGAGGGGTGTTCAGATCACCCACTATTAATGCATTAGGGCCTATTTCTTTCTTTAGGTCTAAGAGTGTTTGTAAGTTTGTAATCAGCAAATAAGCAAAGCACAGAGGGATAATAAATACCACATGTACTCACTCATAAATGGGAGCTAAGAGAGAAAGAAGGAAGGAAAGAAAGACCACAGTAGTGCATTGGACTTGCAGAGGGAGAGAACATACCTAGGGATACAAAGTAGAGTGGGGGAAAGGGGGAGGGAGATGGGGAGGGAGGTTGGGGATAACTGGGTGGGGGACACAAGGTACAATCGCAATTTGTGGTAATGGGCATGCTGCCAGTATGGTTCTGGCCTTCACATCTAGGGCATGAGGGGTAACAATAAGCTTTGTATTTCATGAATATTCATAACCAATAAATAAGTAAATAAACATGGCTCTGGTGATTACAGTGATTCAGCAACAAGAATTCTAAACTTCAACTAAGCATATTCAACAAATGTATAAAAATACCATTTCATACCCAAAAGAAATGAAAACAGGGACTCGAACAGATATTTGTACACCAACATTCACAGCAAAAATACTCACAATAGTCCAAAGGTAGAAACGACCTAAGTGTACACAGATGGTTGAACGGTGTGATGGTTAATTTTACATATCAGTCTGACTGGGACACAGACTGTCCAGATACTTGGTTAAACATTATTTTGGGTGTGTCTGTGAGGATATTTCTGGATAAGATTAACATTTGAATCAGTAGACAAAGTAAAGCCGATTCCCTCTCCAACGTGTATGGGTCTCATCCAACCATTTGAGGTCTGAATAAAACAAAAAGCCTGAGTAAGGAAGAATATGCCCTTTCTGCCTGACTATCATCCAGCTGGGACATTAGTCTTCTCCTGCCTTCAAACTAGAACTGAAACTTACACCATTGGCTCCCCTCCATATTAGTTCTTTGGAATTGGACTGGAACTATACTGTCAGCACTCCTGGGTCTCCAGCTTGCTAGCGGAAGACCTTGGGACTTCTCAGCCTCCATTATCATGTGAACCAGTTTTTTATGACAAATCTCTTTATATAAACGTATATATTTATACATATATGTAAATACATACACACACACAATTGGTTTTGTTTCTCTGGAGAAGCATAGCTAATATAAATGAATAAACAAAATATGGTATATACATATAATAGGATATTATTCAGCCTTAAAAAGGATAGACATTCTGACACAACATGAATGTACCTTAAAGACATTATATGTAGTAAAATAAGCTTTCACAGAAGGACAAATACAGTAATGTGCCATATAACCTTTCAGACAATTACGTAGTGCACATATAACAGTGGCTATCCCCTATAGCTTAGATGTGTAGTAGGCTATACCATCTAGGTTTGTGTAAGTACACTCTATGATGTTCATATAATTACACACTTCTCAGAACATATCCCTGTCATTCAGCAACACAAACCATTACTGGATGGTTCCACATACATGAGATACCTAGGGTAATCAAATTCATAGAGAGAGAAAGCAGAATAGTAGTTGCCTGGGGCTGGGGGGAGGAGAATGGGGAGTGACTGCTTAACAGGTATAGAGTTTCAGCTTTGCAAGGTGAAAAGAGTCCTAAGGATGGATGGTGGTGGTAATTTCACAACAATATGAATGTACTTAATGCCAATGAACTGTACACTTAAAAACAGTTAAAATGGTAAATTTTACATGGTATATATATTTCACCAAAATAAAGAAATACTATTTGACATCTTTATTTATTAAAACTTTATTGGCTAAATGAGTATTTAAAATATTACTGGAATTCTACTTCTGCCCAAAGTAGAATAACAGGGATTGGATTCTTCCCACTCTTCTTAAAAACTAGAAAGCAGGATAATACAGGGGAAGGACAGTTTTCAGAGGCTGGATCACAGGAAGCCAGAAATGTATTCACTGAAAGAAAAAAATGAGATTAACCCTTTGATTATCCTAGCTTATTGTCTGGAGACAGTTTAAGGGACAGCAAACAGGAGGAATCCAAACAAAGAATGAGGATGCTGCTACATTGAGGACACAGAGATCAAAATTTGAATAAGTGGCTAGATATGGGAGCAGAGAATGAGAGCACAGGAAACTGCTTAGAGAGACATTACTGAGCAGAACTATAGAGGGATTTTCTTTTGTCTTTGAGTATTTACCCATGTATACAGGGGGAAAAAATTACCCAAGAACAGGGAAAGCAACAGGCTGAACAATTCCCAAAGTACACACAGGGCTACAAATAGTTTGTGTGACCATCATCCAGAATGAAAAGACCTTATAATATATGAGACATCAGACAGAGCTCCCAGGAGGGTATTACCTTCATCAAAGAGGCTGGTAAATATACTCTTCCCCAAAGAGCAGGAAAAGTAATATTTGCTGAACAATAACAAAGGCTATCACAAATAATGGTCACTAATAATTCAGCATTAATGTCTATTAATGTCCACATGAATTTTTAGTAAAAGGCACTATGGCAAAGTGCAGACATTTGGGGGCGGGAGGAAGTAGTAAATAAAAACTAACCCACAGGAACTAATAGAACATCTTTCCAGAAATCCAGGAAAAGCGTATGCAACAAGTCACTAAGAAATGTCGTTCCAGAAATCCAGGAAAAATGGGTTCAACAAATCAATAAGAGCCAGTAGACAAACTAAAATTCTGTAAAACTGTAAATCTTTTTAAGAAATGGAAGAATTCCTTACAAGGCTATCCTCATTGCCATCTCTAAAAGAGATGACAAAATTGTCTCATGCATAATATGCCTTCCTTTAATAACAGCAGTCATCATCACCACACTCACCATCTTCATTATCATTATTATAGTCAATTAGCTTGAACTTCTTTCTTCCAGAATGCACTGCTTTATCCCCGCTTGTCTCGAGTTTTATCTTCCATTTTTCTGCCCACTAGTACAATCTTATGAGTTCCCCAAAATTTATGCCATTATCTGAAGCACTTGTCTATTCATAAAAAATTAAATCTTCAAGTGTGCAGTCTTGCCATATAAACCTGAAACCATCATCAGTTTATTGTTTTGTGCATCATAAGCCAGTTTTGAAGAAACTCAAGAATACAGTTGCCTTCCTATTCTGGGGATAGTTTTAATCAGTTTGCTAAGTTGTTTCTAAAATATACTTTACTGTGCTTTTGCCATTTTATTTTCTAATATTTCCAATTTGACTCCTTTGCTAATCCTTACAACCCCATGTGAACTCAGCATTAGTATTCTTATTGTATAGATGAAGAAAGAGATTGAGAAGAGTTAAGCAACTTACCCATGGTCAGAGGAAAACCCTGAATTTGAATCCAGATAGTTCTATCTCCAGAAACTATCTACACTCTTAACATCACTATACTACCTCTAAAATCCATAATATCAATATGAATTCATATCCTGCTTTCAGGAGTATAAAGTAGGACCACAACTTGAAAGGTCAAATTTTCACATCATCAGGTAAAGTTGAAGATGCACAAAATCTATTTAGGAGGAAACCCAGAATGTCTATTTAATAGGTGGAAACTCCCACACATATTGCTTGTCCTCACCCCTAAATCATCCATTATTCTGAATGTGCTGCATCACTCCCAGCAGCATACAAGCATGCAGTAAAACCTTCTACAGGGTTGTCTACAGCTGTCTCCAATTCCTCTCTTCCAATTCTCTACTGAAAATTCTCCAATCAGGCTTTCTTTTCCATCAATTCACTAAAACAGCTCTTTCTGAAGGTCACCAACAACGTTCATATTGTCAAACCCAAAAGTAAATTCTCATTCCTCATCTAACCTGACCTATCACCAGCATATGACTTAATTAACTACTCCCTTTTTTTTCATTTGGTGTCAGGATCTCTCTCTTGATCTTGATTCTCAGGCTATCTTAGTAGAAATTCCTTTTTCAGTCTCTTCTGTGGGTTCCTTCTCATCTCCCTGACCCAAAAACTCAGGGTGCCCAAAGCTCAATCCTCAGACCTCTTCTTTTTTCTAGCCACACTGACACCTCAGGTGACCTCAATGAAGACCATGACTTTAAAATATTATCTCTACACTAATGAGTCCCCAAAATTTTATCTCTAGCCTGGACTCTCTCCCAAACTCCAGACTTACCTTCTACACTTTGAGACTTAAGTGACATCTCAATTTAATATGTCTAAAGCCTAACTTTTGCTTTCCATCATCACTATCCACTACCTGCTTTTTCCAATGTTTCTTCAATCTAATGAATGGCACCTATCTTTGAGCTATTTTAGCCAAGAACCTTCAAAGTTACCTTAGTTTCTTCTCTAATATTTCATGTCCAATACATCAGCAAATCACGTCATATATTCCTTCAAAACATATCCAGAATTTGTCAATTTTTCATCTTCCCCTTGCTAACAATCTAATCCACACCATCATCATCTCTCACTTTTGTAAGGAGACTTGGTCTAGAAAACCCAAAGAAAGCAATCCTCTTAGTCATCTTCCATATTTGTAGGTAAGGACCAGTTATACCATTCCTTCAATAGATCGTTACCTCTAAAAGCAGCGACAAGGTGACACAAATTGGGCTGAAAAATTGATTGCTTTACCCCAAATCTGCTTGAGGCTTTCATGATAAAGAGTTAGTAGGAGAAATTCTTGAGGTATCTATTATTCAGCCTGGAACACCAGGATAGGATAGCAGCCAAGAATTCAGAGAAGCAGCTGTAGCCATGACTGTGTGATAAGTATTCAGCTGAGGCTGAAAGTGTATCTGCTACAAAGTATATCTCAGAACCCTTGAAGACCAGACAGACTCTACACTGAATTAAGTAAAAGGAATCACCATCATCTGGCACAGCTGGTGCTATGGTTTGAATGTTGTCCCCTCCAAAACTCATGTTGAAATTTAGTGGCCAATTGTAACAGTTTTAAGAGGTCAGACCTTTAAGAGATGATTGGGCCATGAGGGTAGAGCCTTCATGGGTGGGATTACTGCCATTATAAAAAGATTAGGCCCCCTTTTGTCTCTTGGCCCTTCTACCTTCTGCCACGGGATGATGCAACAAGAAGGCTCTTGCTAGATGCCAGCACCTTGATATTGGACTTCCCAACTTCCAGAATTGTCAGTCAGTAAATTTCTGTTTATTATAAATGACCCAGTCTGTGGTATATTGTTACAGCAGCACAAAAAGAACTAAGCCAGCTGGCATCTCAACATTTAGAAAACCCATAAGACATTTTTCCACCATAAAACAAAGTAACTGTGAAAACCCGCACAGGTTATTTAGAAAATCTGATTTTGAGCAAAGTCACTAGACAAATTGAAATATGTGATAAAGAAGAAATCTTAAAAGCTCAACCATGAATATTTCTTTTAAAAGTAAGATTACTTTAGATAGTAGATTTTTTTTTAAAAAGTCTAGAACTCAAAATATCCTAACCATGTCTAAGGCACAGTCCTTCTGAAGTGTTAACATGGAGAGCCTCTCATAAAATATCCCTAGTGCCAGTGCCACAAAGACAGAATACAGGAATAAGCAGATCATTATCCTAAGCCAGTGTGACATTTTAATCAGCAAAATTATGGTAGGGCACTAGTCTTTAATAGTGTTTATTTTTCCACTAAATGTATGGACTTGAATAAGAAGAGCATTAAGAATGCTTATAGAACTGTAAAATTACATGATTCTACAATTTACTTTTTATTTACTGAGTGCCTACTACATCTCAGACACTGCAATAGTTGCTGTGAAGGATACAAACAATTGCAAATAGTTTAGTTACTGCTATTCTTATTTTAGAATTGAGATGAATGGAAGGCCACCTAAATATTCCTAAACCTTCATTAGGTGTAGAAAATTTCCTGAAAAAGCAAAATTAAGTATGTACCTTTCAGTGCTGTAGTCTTTTCATCTGGACCTCCCTGCTGGATTTGTGCCATGTTTATCCAAATTGGCAACAAAATTAAAGAGCTCAAGGAAATAGACATCAATCTTCAGAAGACAGTCTAGAATGAATGAAAGCAATAAATTAAGCTCTACTCAAATCCTACCTACTCCATGAGAACTTCTTAGATCCTCCCAGTTGGGATTAATCTCTCTATCCTGATTTCCCACTGTACTTTGTTGATGCCTATACTACAGTACTTATTACTGCCTGCTTTGCATTATAGTTATTTATGTATTTTCATCAGCATCACATAACAGCTTACAAGCCCCAGGAACAGAGGTTATCAAGTTTTTGTCAAATTTACATCTTTCGTCACCAAACACATATTTAATACCATATACATACAGATACCTAATGTTTGCTGAATTGAATTTAGCCAAACTTACTACTTATTTTCAGTTCTCTATCACCTAAAGTTTTTAAAAAATATCTTCAGGTAGTTTCAAAAAGTTGAAATTTCTCTTAAACTGTAAGGCAGAAGTTTCCGCCTGGAATATGCAGTCAGGAGAAAATAAATAAATATAAAAAGTATCTGCAAATCACCCATAATGTAACTGAAAACACAACTTAAAGGGGAAAAAATTAGCCTTTTAAAAATGAAATTCTGTCAGCACCATGCTCAGCCAGTGAGCCAACCAGCCATCCCTATATAGGATCCGAACCCGTGGCCTTGGTGTTATCAGCACCACACTCTTCCGAGTGAGCCACGGAAAATGAAATTCTGTCAAGTTCAATGTCTGGAAGCCATACCCTATAAATGACACTCTAGTCAACAATCACATTTTAAAACTATGACTCAGCAACATCTAAATCTATTCCACTCAGCGAAAGGGAAAGTATTAAATCTACAAATAGATGGCTTTTCCCAGGGTGCCCATGAACAGGAAAGCAAACCACTATTCTTAAAGTTTAGAGGAAAAAATGTGCAATGTATACAATGGAAAAATATAAACTAAATTTAGTCAATTAATCCATTAATGAAATTATATAAAAACGACATTCATGATAATCATAAAACAAGACAGAATATTTCTCTGATTGAGGTACCCAATTGATTTGTTACCCACAAAGTATACTCCAGTTTCCATTCAGAGGTACATTTTATAATTATCTTTAAAAATAGAGACATTTCCATAATCAGCAGAGTGTGTAGCAGAAAATACTTTCAAAAAATTAATACTGAAAATAAATATTTCTAAACTACGGATGTTCCAAATGATCATAACCAATGCTGCCCTTATCTCAATCCTAACTGCAGGTGATGTGATGTGAGAGAAAGAGGGCATTCTGGCTCCACGACTAACTAGCCATGAGCCCTTGACAAATTTACTTCTCTGTGCCTCATTTTCCACATTTGTGAAATGGAAATGGTAATCATGCTTCCCTCACAGTGTTAGTGTGAGGTTAAATGTAAAATATTTAGAATAGTGCCTGATTCATAATTAAATGCTCAACATATGTTAGCTTATATTTTTTAAAAATTAATTTAAATGAATCCTAGCTTCACCACGTAATAATAGTTTTGTAGCCTGTGGCAAGTCACTTGCAAAATCTTCAGTTTCCTCATTTATAAAATACAGCTTATTCATGATAAAATTGTGGTTGAGAATTAAAAATTATAGAAGGTATGTATAGCCAATCATTGCTATAACTAGCACTATTATTGCTACTCAATAGTGTGAGATTTCCTAAAAGGAGGAACTAGAATATGAGACGATTTTTGAGAAAGAATTTTCACTTATCATGAAAATAGCTGTTATTCTTCTTCTGTGAACAGACAACTCAAAACTCTATAAATTCTACATGAATGAAATGTGTCTATATTCCTTCAAGAAACACATCCTAGTTTATAGGGTAGGCAATGTGCAAGACTCTGGGGGTGCAATGGTGAATAAAACAGATACGGTCACTGCTCTCAAGGGGCTTACTTTCTAGCTGCCAAATCAAACTGCCAAGCAGCTACAAATAAAATATATGAGACTAAGACTGATAATTAAAACACTGTTATAACAAAACAGTATTTGTATGGGCTATTTATTTACATTCAGGAATTAGCTTGATTTGTCAAAGTCCCACAGGTTTGTACACAAGTTTCACCAGCAACTCCTAATTATACACTACCCTGTACCAGAAATTAAAGAGAAATGTTCATAATGAGGGATTTCACACAGTGTCCTTTGCTAACAATTCTACAACTAAATTAACTGTCTACAGGGGACTTCTCACATTTTTTACTCTATCCCTCTGCTAAGTTGATATTTCTTCTAAATATAAACTATTACGTTATTTTTTCAATGGCTCCAAATTTTATACAATTTATACAATTATTTCTTTGTAACTGCTTTAACAAAGGTAAAATTATGATCATTTTCAAGATTCACATTTTAAAGAATCACTATTAAGATTCCCAAGGTTAGGGCCAGCCCCGTGGAGCACTCGGGAGAGTGCGGCGCTTAGGAGTGCAGCGGCGCTTAGGAGTGCCGGTGTGCTCACTGGCTGAGCGCGGTGTGGGCGACACCAAGCCAAGGGTTGCAATCCCCTTACTGGTCACAAAAAGACAAAAAAAAAAAGATTCCCAAGGTTAAATATCAATTAATAATCATTATTCTTATATTATATGAGACAACCTAAAAATTCACATAGCAATTCACTGGAGAGATGATATATAAGTTAGGAGACTACTAATGACTACATATAACCCTAAAACTTATAGTAGCAGATGCAAAGCAGGAAAGCACAAAGCAAACACAATGTCTGTTGTTCTCTTACACACTGTGTTAGATTTTTACCCTCTTGAGTTATTTTCCATAGTTGTGGCACAGCTGGTAAAGCTAAATCAGGGACACCATAAATTCTCAATTTAGCTTTCCTAATAAAAATTCAGAGTTATAACCTGCATGACCACAGATAAACACTACTGAAAATGCAGCCAGCAAGCCGTTTGATACATCTGATATATATTAATATGTACACTGAACATAGTTTATTTGGCATTATCTGATGGAGTTTAGGTTATAGAGAATAAAGTAGCGGAAGGTTTTTACTGACGTGAATTGTGACACAGTCGACATGTTGTATACTTCATGATAACCACTGCTGTTTAAATATGGCTTCCTAGAAATGGTTACAGTACAAACTAGATTCAAAACATCTCAGTTTGCAATTTCATTCTGTGAACTACACAAAGCAATTATCATATCTTCTTCCTTCCTATGATTCCAACAGAGAATCCACTATGTATAAATAAAGCTATAAATAACTTGGCATGTGTAATCTTTATCCAGTCATCATTTCAAAACACAAAACATTAGAATATTTCTTATTTGTCCTGTTTGCTCAAAATATAACTTAAGCACTTATAAAATGTACAGAAAGATACACAGAAGCTTTATTTTTCTATGGTTGCTTATCTTCTGTAGGTATTAAATATGAACTAGAGATTTTGCAGCAGAAGCTCTTTCCACCTCACATTCTGAATGCATTGATGAAAGTACAAAATGTATCATAGAACAAGTAAAATTGAGTTAATTCTCTGAGGCCCCCAGGACTGTCTGGTTCTAGTCTGGCACCAAAGAATCTATGCTTTCTAAGACAGGCTCTGGAAATCAAGCTCAAAATACTGTACTTTCAATTGCAAGCAGGCTAAGTGAAATCAGTACCAGAGATTTATGAGGAACCAAATAAACCCCACCCAAATTACAGTCAAAATATACATGTTGTTTATAGGCAAAAGTTAGATAATAGTAACACTGTACAACATATAATTCTGAAGCTACAGTGAGAAAAGTGTATGTTTTGGTTTGGTGTGTGTGTGGACAAACATATGGGCACAAGGGGATACAGTGGAGAATTAAGGTATCAGGCTGGAGCAGGCACAGTAGACAAATCTCAGAATTAATGTGGGTCCATGATGCATAGAAAATGGTGGCTTCTATGTAGAATGCAATCATGTTTGAATCAAGGTTTAGCTCAGACTAGGAATACCCTAGTTCAAATTCAAGCCTATCTCAAATAATTCCTTAGTTTCTCAAGCAAATGATATAGTAGGTTTGGGATGAGAAATCTAGGTTTGGGGTTTTTTTTAATTGAAATATAATTGATTATACATATTTATGGGGTACAGAGTTGACTATCAGTATTTGTGTACAGTACGTGATGATCACATCAATATTATTAGCATGTTCACCATTACAATTATAATTATTCTTTGTGTCCCTTACCCAATCACTCCCTAATCCCCTTTTCCTTCCCCATTACCACCTCTAGTAACTACAGGTCAGTTCTCTCCTTCTGAAAGCTCAATGTTTTATTGTGGTCTTTCCTTCCTTTCCTTACTTTCCTTCCCTCCCTTCCTTCATTTTTTCCTTCCTTCCTTCTTTTCTTATTTCTTTCCTAGCTCCCACTTAAGAGTGAGGACATTCAGTATTTCTCTTTTCTATGTCTGGCTTATTTAACTCAACATAATTTTCTCTAAGCTCATCCATGTTGCCACGAATGGCAGAATTTCATTCTTTTTTATAGTTGATTAGTATTCCACTTTACATTTAGAGCACACTTTCCTTATCCAGTCATCCATCAGTGGACATTTAGGTTGGTTCCATATCTTGACTATTGTAAATATAGCTGCGTTGAACATAAGAGTGCAGGTGTCCCTTCAATACGATGATTTCCATTCCTTTGGGTATTTACCCAGAAGTAGGATTGCTGGATCAAATGGTAGTTCTATCTGTAGTTGTTTGAGAAACTTCGATACTGTTTTCCATAATGGCTGTACTAATTTACAGTCCCATCAACAATGTAGAAGAGTTCCCTTTCCTTGCATCCCCACCAGCATCTGTTATTCTTGGTCTTTTTAATAATGGCCAGTCTAACTGAGGTGAGACGATATCTCAATGTGGTTTTGATTTGCATTTCCCTGATGATTAGTGATGCTGAGCATTTTTTCATGTACCTGTTGGCCATTTGTATATCTTCCTTTGAAAAATGTCTATTCATCTCCTTTGCCTATTTTTTAATTGGATTTTTTTATTTTTACTGTGAAGTTGAATTCCTTGTATATTATGGATATTAGTCCCTTGTCAGATGTATAGTTTGCAAATATTTTCTCCCATTCTGTAAGTTGTCTTCTCACTCTGTTGATTATGTCCTTTGCTGTGCAGAAGCTTTTTGTCTGATACAATCCCATTTGTTTATTTTTTTTTAAGGCTTATGCTTAGTTTAATCTCAGATCCACCATTTAGTAGCTAAGTGACCTTGAGAAAGTCACAACTTCTCTAACCTAAGTAATGGGAGTAATAATGAAAATAAGACCATAAGAAAATAAGGACTATTATGAAGATTACATGAATGAACGTACATGAAAGCATTTTGCAAGCTATAAATTCCTTTACGAAAAAAAATCCTTTACAAATGTTAGTAACCCATATAAAATCAGAAATAACTAAGTTCCAATTAATTTGTGCTCAAACTCCCAGAAGGATACCAAAATTAGTCCAATCTACAAAAATGAGAAACTTTTTATATGCATTACCTGGAAGCATTCTAAGAACAAATAATAAGGCTCCACAATAAATATCTGTTGAATTGACTTGGGCTTCCAAGAGTATATTGAAAATAGTCATAATATAATTTAAGTAAATTTTTTTATATAATTTATTTCCTTTACATTCCTTTCAAACCTTATTAAATTAAAATGTGTGTCTGGATAATGATCAAGTATGTGAGTTCCACCTTAATTTAGATTAAAGTTTTGCCCAAAGAAGAACACTGTTCCAACTATCTCCTAAATGCACACATTGGTCACAAGGTCACCTATTCTCTTCATACTCATTATTTTATTACATCATCACCACAACTAGCAAAGGTAGGCAGAATTGACATACCTGCATTTTACAGAGATGAAACATCCTGGGCTTTGAGAAGCTACCTAAACCTGGCTAAGGTAATCCCAGATGGTAAGGAGTGGTTGGAATTCTAACTCTGGTCTTCTGACTCCTAATTATGAGCTCCTTCTATTCTACCATGCTGATAGAATCAAGCTACTCAGCTTCACTAGAAAAACAATTTTAGTTTCTTTATTCTACAGAAGGTTCATAGTCTCACGTACTAATTTCTCTTACTAGGAAGTATTACAATTTGGAGTTTGGGCAAGTTGGATGTAGGAACCTAGAGACTAAAGTTGTCAACCAAAATTTTCTCAATATATTTAGTTTGCTATTCAGAATTAAGACTGATTAAAATTATTCTCCATTCTCCCTCACAATACTTCGGTAAATCAAGCATCTAAAAGAAAGAGCCAAACATTTAGAAATATCAAATAAAAAGATTTTAAAAGAAAATAATATTGTACACCATGTCTTCTTAATAGGTTCCCAAATTGGTAATCATCTGGTTAGGTTTCACATTGTTTTTTGGCTAGCAAAAAGACAGAAACTCAACAACGCTAGAATAGAAAACCTTAGTTAAACAAGGACTAAGATGAATCTCAATTCTGAAGGCTGTCAAAAGAAAAAAATAATTTAGTCATTTATGAAATTTCTATGATATGTAGCAGAATGACAGAGCTATGGCAAGGAAAAAATATTTCTCAAAAAGAATATACCATGCTCAAACTTTTACAAAAACAATATGTCAAACAAACAGCAGTCTCTTTTATATGGGTCAAATATAAATGTCACATAAGCTACCTAAGAGACTCTAATTCTATGGTAAACATAAAAAATAAAACACAAATAATATTATAAATGCACATAATATAATAAATATACATAATTTGCACATAAGTGGATAAATTAAATAAAGTAGAAACTATCCTAATAAGATTTCAAAACAGCCAATACCATGAAATAGCTGTAATGACATATTCGCAAACTCAGCACCCAATTTTCTCATTCTATAAACATGCTCATTATCACCTCTGCTAAACTCTGTGAACTCAAGGTTCAACCTAGATTTTAAAATATAACATGCATATGGCAGACACCAAGATAAACTACCCAGATTCTCATTCAAGGGGCACTTGCTGCTCAGGTTCAGGGAGTACAGTCGGCAGCCTCCAGGTGTCCAGCAATTCAGTTAGCCTCAGGTGCAGAGTGCCCCCTGACTCAAGGTCACACCTTTCCCCTGTTGACTCTCATTTGGTGAATGAGCTAAGTGGGAGAATGAGGGCCCAGCCATTTGGGCCTAATGCAGGACAACTCCAATGGGCAATATTTGCTCCAGTGCTCACTGCCAGGTTGATGAAGGTTTTGTCAGGCCTGCATGTAAGTTCAATTTCTCCCTTTTACCAATCTTGTTCCCCTCCTTCCTTTCTCAAGTGCTGATCTCTAATAAACATTTCACACCCCAAATTCTGCCTCAACATCTGCTTCTGAAAAACCCAGGCTGTGAAAATGTACTTTTCTAAATGTTTTTCTGGATATTAAAAAAAATTTCTGACATTAACAGACAAGACATATCCAGAACACATAAAGAACTCTGGCAACTCAACAACAAAAAGACGAATAACCATCCAAAAATGGACAAAGGGTATAAATACACATTTCTCCAAAGAAAATATATAAATGGCCAAAAGGCACATGAAAAGATGCTTAACATCACTAGTCACTGTGAAAATGCAAATCAGAACCACAATAAGATACCACTTCACACCTGCTAGCATGGCTATAATCAAAAAGATAAAACAAGTTATTTGTGACGCTGTGAAGAAATTGCATCCCTGCTGATGGGAATGTAAACTGGTGCAGCCACCTTAGAAAACAGTTGGGCAGTTCCTCAAAATATCGAACACAGAGTTACCACATGACCTATCAATTCCACTTTTGGGTATATATATCCAAGAAAAATGAAAACACATGTCCACGCCAAAACTTTTACACAAATGTTCATTATTCATAATTGCCAAAAGTAAAAACAACCTAAATGTCTATCAACTGATAACTAGATGAACAAAATGTGGTATATCCATACAATAGAATATTATTTGTTAATAAAAAGCAATGAAATACTGATACATGCTGCAACATGAATGACCTTGAAAACATTACGCTAAGTGAATGAAGCCAGTTACAAAAGACCACATATTATGATTCAATTTATATAAAATGTCTGGAGTAGGCAAATCCATAGAAACAGAACATAGATTTATGGTTTTCAGGAGATGGGAGAAGGAGAAATGGGTGGGACTGTTAACAGGTATGTGGTTTCTTTTTGAGGTGATGACTCCAGTAGTCCTAAAAATGCTCTTGCATCAGGGTAGTATCACTCAATGTGTATTAAATGGCTCTCTCCATCTCTTCTTCTCTAGAGGTGTAATACCAAAGGTCAAGGTACAGTCTCAAAAAGAAGGAGGCTTGACCATCTCACTTATTCTTCTCTTTTCCTTCCATGAAACAGGAGTGGGAAATGGACTTTGGGTAGACTCATTTAAAGAATTTCCCTCTTCAAATGTCCCTATCATCCCTCCCATCAGAGCCAGGCTGGCAACTGTCCAGGCCTGTTATAGATAGATACTAGAGACAAACACTATTTTCTAGGTATAAAAGATGAGCGTTATATAAAGTTATTGTACATTACAGTGCTCTAGTGTAGCTTGTTCTAGTTTTCTGCCTTAAGGGTTCTCTGTCCATGGTAATTTTCCTCCCTTGCTTGTCACTATCCCTTACAGACATGTTCCAATGAGAATCTGGTCAGAAGCACTGATTCATTTTGGTCAGATAATCTCCTAAATGATTCAGTTCATCTCCTAAACACATACTACCTAATAGCACCCCAATCTCACACAATTTCTAACAAGGATCAAAATTTAGTAATACATTTTTCATTATTATTTTTATTATCATTTTTACAATTGATCACAAACATCACACCAACTTAGGCCAGTTAGTTTACTTTGGAGAGCATGGTACTGATAACACCAAGGTCAAGGGTTTGTATCCTCATACCAACCAGTTGCCAAAAAAAATTTTTTTGCTATAGAAAAGAAGAAAAATGAAGAAAAACTTGAGCACACAATCAAGCAATTGATTAAGCCTGGTAAACTACACAAATGACACCAGCAAAAAGTTTAATGGCAAAGTTAAGCTTTGTGCAGATGACAATTGTACTGCAAACAAGGCATTAAGTACCACTTATATCCAATATCTACTGACAGTGTACTCCTTGTTGTTTATTTAAGGGGAAAATTTCAGTGAAGTCTGACATTACCTACATGTGTTAACAAGTGGGAATGTTATCTTTTAAGTGCCTTCTAAATGATTTTTTTTTTTTTTTTTTGGCTTCTAAAATTTCCCAATTCTTTATAGAGTGATAATATTTTCTAGAATTTCATGTCCGTACCATATTTCAACAATGTCCACATCCTGGAACCAACAGGGGATGAACTTTAAGATATTTTAGAAGGCTCAATATTGCTGTGATACTACAAATATCTGATCTTAAAAAAAGAGAATTAGAAATTTGAAACTCAAGCCATCTTTTTAAATCACCATATTAGTTACAGTGATTATTTACTTTATTCAGAAAACAATATGCACAATTCATACCCTGCCTAAATTAACAAAGGATTTGATGCAGCAAATTCTCTTACTCTAAAAATAAAGAGCTTTGAACCCTCCTGACTTCTACATTTTTTTTCCCCCACAAAAGACAACCATTGCTTAGCCACATCATTAATTACAGGAAATAAAGTCCACAGCACACAAGTTGCCAACATGAGGACATACTGTGGAATGCTGTATCATTTGTTATTAGAAAAATGATTAAACTCAGTATACCAAAGAGCTCTCATTACTGTTGTCTACATAAGCACAAAGTCATAAAGTCCCTTCCTATGATCAAAAAGTTTACAACGAGACTTCCATTTCCAATATTATAGCTAAGTCCCCTAACAGATCTTCCTGCTAATAATAACTAAACCCTGGGAAGTACATTACAAATCAAAAGAAAAATCACAGTGGTGCATACCTTGGGATACAAAATGGAGTGGGGGGGAAGGGGAAGAGGGAGGGAGGTTGGGGATGATTGGGTAAGGGACACAGGGTACAAAAGCAATTTGTGGTAATGGGCATGCTGCCAGTATGGATCTGGCCTTCACATCTTGGGCACAAGAGGTGATGATCAGCTTGGTATCTCATGAATATTCATAACCAATGAAAAAAAAAAGGACAGAACTAAAACAACAAAATTATTCTAATATAAAACAATATAAATGCCACTCACCAAATTAATGTAAAGGAAGAAAACTGTAATAACTTCATTATCTGCAGAAAAAATGTTTGATAAAATTCAATATCCATTTCTGGAAAAGAAAAGTCATACAAAACTAGGAATAGGAAAGAATGTCCTTAACCTGATAAAGGGGTTAAAAAATAAAAACATTTTCATCGAACTACTCTTAATGGTAAAATATTTAAAATTTTCTTTAAAATCAGGAACCACAGAAGAATACCAATCACTACCACTTTACTATTACCAGTTCTAGTCAAAGTTTGCTGGAAGTTCTACATGGTGTAATAAGACACAGAAAATAAATAAAAACATACAAGAATTAAAAACAGGAAAACAAAGTTATAATTATTTGCAAAGGATATAACTATCTACAATAACAACAAAACAAGAAGAATCAAAAAAACAAGGTTTTCCAGAATTTAAAAATATATGAATCTCTACATCATTAGGATTAAAAGAGAATTAAGCAAGATGGCTTGCTATAAGATTTATATGTAAAAATTGAGTGTGTTTACAAATAACAGCAACAATCAGTCATAAAGCTAGTTTTGTTTAATAAATCATTTATAACAGCAAAAAATAAAAACTTACATGGTTTTAGAATAAATCTAACAAGATATGATAAACCTGTATGAAGAAAATGATAAAATGTTACAGAACAACATTAAAGAAGGCTGAAATACAACATGAGAGATATACACCGTATTCATGGATAGAAAGACTCGATATTGTGAAGATATCAATTTTCCTTCAATTGATATGTGGATTCAATTAAATTCCACTCAAACCCAAAAGCATTTTTCACAGAACTTGAAAACGAATTCAAAAAGTTATATGGAAGTAGAATGATCAAGAATAGACAAGATCCTCCTAAAGAAGAATATGACAGGGAGATTTGCCTTACCAGGTTTCACAGTAATTAAGAAAGTATACCATTAGTATTGGAATAAACAAATTGACGAATAGAATAGAATGAAACTCCAAAACACAGCCACATAACAGATCCATATTACAGAGATGATGCCATCATATCACCAGGGAAAGGATAGGCTTTTCAATAATTGGGACAACTGGTTAACAGCAAAGTAAAAAAAAAAGAAATTAGACACCTACCTCACTTCATACATAAAAATCAATTTCAAATTAACTAAGGGCATAAATGTGAAAAGCAAACTTTAAACTTTTAAAAGAAAATATAGGAGACTACCATTTTGATGTTGAGGTATGTAATACAACCACTATAAGATATTTTACACTCACCAGACTAGAAAAAATTAAGAAGTCTAATAATATCAAAAGTTAAAATGAATGAAGAATAACAGAAATTTTTTATTCACACTGATGACCAAAAGATAAATTAGTAAAACTACTCTGGGAAAAAATGGTATGAGATCTCCAAGTTAAATTTTCTCATAATTTTCAACCCAGCAATCTCACATCTTGGTCTACTACTTGGTCTTGTACAGTACATCAGGAGGCAGATATGAAAATGTTCAAAAAATATTCATATTATCAAAAAGCCAGTTTATTCATTACCTATAACAACATAACAAATTATGTCAAAACATAGTAGCCCGAAACAACAATAAATGTTTATAATCTCTCACTGTTTTTGTGAATCAGAAATCTAGGAGTAGCTCAACTGGGAGGCTCTCCCTCAGGTTCATGAGGTTGCACTCAAGATACATGGGCAAGTTACGTAATCATCTGAAGGCCTGACAAGGGATGAAGGATCCACTTCCAAGGTGGCTCACACACATAGATAAATTATTGGTACCAATTGTTACAGGCCTCAGTATATCCCACATGGGCTTTTTCACTGGTCTGCCTGAGTATCCCTACAACATGGCTGCTGGCTCTTCCCAGAAAGACAGATCTAGGAGAGCAAGGGGAAAGCTGCAGAAATCTCACCATCACTTCCTCAATATTCCACTAACACAGAGGGCAGCCCTATTCAATGTAGCAGGGGTCTGCACAAAGGCATGAATATCAAGAAGCAAAGATCACTAGGGGCCATCTTAGAATCTGGCTACAACAAATTAAAAAAAAAAACTCCAATTATAGGAGAACAGATATATTGTATAGTATATTAACATATGAGAGATGAATATTATACAGCAGTGAAAATGAATGAACCACAACTACACTCAAAAACATGGATGAATTTTCCAAAAATACTTGTGAGTAACTAAGACTCAGAAGACTACATACGTATGATACTTATATTGCGCTCAAAAACAAACTAAACTAAAATAACTATTGGTATCACAATTTGTGATAAAATTATAAGAAAATATGAAGAGAAAAATAAATACAAATTTCAAAATAGGCATTACCTCTGGGAAAGAGGGAAAGGCATAAGATAAGGAAAAGCACATAAGTCAATGCAAGTTATTGATAGTGTTTTGAGTACTGGATTGGATGGTGAATTTACAGGTTAATTATATTATTATGCTTTATAACTTGCATAAGCATTACATATAGGGAGGACACTATTGTATCAATAATATACATATAATCACACACAGTGACCCTGGTTGCACATAATCTTTTTCATTTATCAACAATACACTTTTAAATAAATGATAAAGAAAAACATTAATGGAAAAAGAATACTAGTATGATTTTATTAGTATTGCCTTTAATAATTGGTACTTAAGGGCATTGTTCTCTAAAGATTATGTTGAAAGTCCAGTCCCATCTATTTAGTCAGAAATTTGGAGGTCCTGCTGTGGTGAGTAAACCCTAGTAGAAGCAGTCATAAGGAAAAAGGATAAACAGGTATTGAGTAAACTTTAAAGCAGTTATATATCAATAAAATATTATGTTACTAAAACCCAACTGATTCCTTGCCTGTTTTGAAATGGATCTAACATTTTGAATAAAAATTTATTACCTCAGAAAGCTTTTACATAAGCTATTTAAAAAGATAATCTATAAATGTTCTTTAAAACTTGAATTAAAAAATAATAATATCCTACAACATTATAATAAAATATTTTAAAATACAATTCTGCACTTTGGAAAATGACAACTGTCATTTATGTTTTTCTTCTTTGCTTGGTATACTTCCAGTAAGAAGTATAATAAGTAAAATCTGCCTTTGAAGATATATAAGTGATTAAAGATTTTTAAATGCAGGAGTAAGGGACAGTTAGAAGCAACTCATAAATGAAAAATGAGGGCTAAGAATTAAATTTAAAATAATATGTTCCCTTGGCTGCTAAAGGATAGGTTGATCTATTCACAAAAGAATATTTCCCACAAAGGATCATCAGCCAGTCTTCCAACATGATGCAAAAACAGGCTTTAATTCTGAGAAAATATAATAACTTTCCTTGTTTTTCCAAAATAAGGTGAAAAAGCAAAATTCTGTAACAGCAGCCACTGGAGGGAAGACTTGATGTGAGAATGAGAGTAAAACAAGCATAAAACATTTTATCTGGTGCTTTGTCTGAACATAACATTTTGTTAAGCTCATTTCTATCTGTTTAAATGACAAATGCTGAAAATACTGCTTTTTCTACATAAGAGTTAAACTTCCTTTCACTGAAAAACATTTGTTGATTCAACTGTCCTTTATTTGTACACAAATTAGCAGTAAGAAAATTATAAAGCTGCCTGGACTGACAAAGCATTTGCATCAGTGCTTAGTCTAAGTACATCTTTAAAAGCCTATACTTGATTTTAAATAAGTCTATATTTTGTTCATTTGAAATATTATCCACTAATTTTGCTAGAGGACCTCAGACTCTACTTAGTTCCTAAATAACTACCTGAAATCTGATGATAGATAAATTGGCTGGGCATTTTTAAAAAGCTGTGGCATTGCTCTTGATGTAGTTGATGGGTTTTGTTTTGCTCTTACTGAAAATGCTTACATATTTTAAAATTGCTCATTTAAAACTAGTTTTACACACACACACACACACACACACACACACACACACACACACACACACACACACACACACACACACACACACACACACACACACACACACACACACACACACACACACACACACACACACACACACACACACACACACACACACACACACACACCCTAAGTAAGTTGCAAGCCTCCACTGCTGGCCTTTCGTAGATCACTAAGAATTCGGAGATTATTTAAAGCAAGTTAAAATAAAGATTCCATAAAATCATAGAACTGGAAGGGCATTGAAGCAAGCTCTTTCACAATTCTGGTTTCTACTGTAATAGTGGTTATACACTGTATAATAGGCACCAAGCTTGTGTAAAGTCCTGAAACAATTCCAAACGTAGCAATATCCCTTCCGTTTTAAAGTGATTTCTTACACAATCAATATTTTGGAGCTAGATTCTTAAACTCAAGAATCCTAATGTGATTCAATCAGTAAACCAACAAAACCTTCAGTCAGTTCTGAATAAGAACCATTTGGAAGAAAAACCAAGAACTGAAATGTAGAGCGAACTCTGAAGTAAATCCACTGGATAAGCATAGAAATTCATCTGACAAGATACTCAATTGAATAGGGAATATCTAAACTCAGAAAATAGATTTTAAAAAATGAATCGGGGGGCCGGCCCATGGTTCACTTGGGAGAGTGTGGTGCTGCTAACACCAAGGCCACGGGTTTGGATCTCTGTGGAGGGATGGCCGGTTGGTTCACTTGGGAGAGCGTGGTGTTGACGCACCCAAGTCAAGGGTTGGGATCCCTTTACCAGTCATCTTTGGAAAAAAAAAAAAAAAATGAATCGGTAACAACAGATATAAAAAGAACATAATTCAGACACTTCTGCCAAAAAAAAATTTAACTAAGCTATCAATTAAAATATGGTACATCACACTATATCAAAGATATGGTTCTAAAATACTATAAGTTTATTCATATTTTAAATGCACATGAAAACTCGCTATTTTAGGATTTCTGTGAGACATTTTAATTTTTAAAAATCTTATGAATTAAGAATTGGTCTTTAATTAATAAGCTTTAATTTTCAGATCTGCATAACACTCATAACAAATAGCTCCCTAATTCTGCAGGTGAATATGTGTGTTATACTTCAAGGCTAAAACTAACTACAAAAGGATAAATGACTATCGTTTTGAAAACCGTGCTGCAATTCCAATCAGACCAATATATTTAGGCAGAACAAAAGGTAGTTGGGCTCTGAGAGCAATGCATTTCATGACTGTAGTCTAATACTCTCTAAAGAACAAAACTTTTCTTACTTTTAGAGTAATCTTAACTAAAATAGGCTACTTTGTTTTGCTAAGATTTTCCCCCCATGTCTTTCATAAAAAAAATCACTGCTTAATTAAAAAACAAAAGTTTGAGTTTTAAGACATGAAACATTTCTACTCTCAAACATTTCTCATTCACTAATCACCCTGCCTGAAATATTTTCC
Organism: Cynocephalus volans; assembly: GCF_027409185.1. Taxonomy (NCBI): domain Eukaryota; kingdom Metazoa; phylum Chordata; class Mammalia; order Dermoptera; family Cynocephalidae; genus Cynocephalus; species Cynocephalus volans. The sequence continues at coordinate 81,109,991 of NC_084461.1, forward strand.
TCAGTGTGTTCCCCTAAGAACCTTATGGAATTTAACACTTTGTATATATAGTGTATTATGGTCAGCCGTGTACAGATCACTTCACCTATGAAAGGACAGAGACTGTCTTACTAATCTTTACACCACTTACATATTATGTGCTCATAAATGTTGACTTAAATTGAGCATGTTTATAAAATAATCAAAGCCTGTAAAAGCAGATAACACACCCAAGTAATGGAGAGAGGAAGGATAATTCATACAAAAATGAATCACTTCATTTTTAAAACTATATTTATAGTTTTAATAAACAAATAATACTAAATAACATTCTTTCAAATGAGGCCAATTAGCTAATTTAGATTAACTACTTAAATAACAAAACTTCATGCTATTAGAGGATATGGTATGATTTAGATAATATTTATAGTCAAGGTCTCAATCAGAAGGAAGCGATATACACTAAAAACAATAGCTACAAGAAAATACAGTAACACTTCATTATTAGTTAGGTAAGTGCCTAATAAAATAGTTTAGAGCTTTGCTAAAGGTGGGTTGAAACGTAGGTTTGGCTTGAGGCACTGGCAGAGCTTTCTATTTTTTCCTAAGTTTAAATTTAATTTTAGGACCAGTAAACTTTAGAGACACATAAATAGAGCTGCATGGAGAATGTAAAGGGACAACCCACACATGGATATAAGATATTTTAACATCCATATAACCCCCAGTCACATGGCCCAATGAAAGTACAAGACTTTGATCAAATGAGAAACTTCTCAATGAAGAGGGCACCAGGAGAAGAGAGAAAAGACACCCCCAAACCCCTCAAATATCACTGTAATTTTCCCCTTAAGTCAATATGTAAACAATCTCAACTGTTTTATTCACACAGACTTTAAGTATGTCACAGACATTGGCAAATTTGCTTATAAATGGAAAAGGGAAGAACCACAAGATTTCAAACCACATTAAAAAGTATATAAACATTTGAGTGCCAAAAATTCTGATATTTTCAACTCTGGTTTTCCATTCCAGTCACCTGATTTTCCAATGCTAGATAAACAGAAGAGAGAGAAAAATCATATACTAAAGAGTAGTGAAGAAATAAGGTATGTTCCTACTACATCCTGAGCCTCTCCCTAAAATTCAAAAGCAATATGAAAAGCCAGTTCCAGGAGTGAAGAACTAAGAGCAAATAACTACAAGTTAGAATGTAAAACCCTCTGGTTCTTCTCAGCAATCCATGATTTCTCAAGTACTGAATGCAGGGCATACAGGTTACCAATGTATCCAAAGCTCACTGTATAATAAATTAAAATGCACAAAGCAAGTCACATACTAGATGTTATGTACCTTATGCACATCTTATAACTCCAATGAATTTTAATGACTCACATCTAATTATAAGTACCACCTAAGCAATTACTTATCAAATCATACCTGGTGTCAAAAGATGGGAACATATTCAACTCAAAGTTCTCTAATCCAGAGAAGTGACTTCCCTGAGAAAACACAAATTATCAGGCTAGATAAAAGTAATGATTTCAAAAGCACTGAGAAATGAGTACAAAATCAAAAATGGTGAGAAACTGAATTCTTTCCTCCTTAGATTAGACACAAGGCAAGAATGCCATTAACTGAATTAAGTAAATTAAATGTGGACAGGGTACATAAAATACAGTACTTTACTGGCTTTGTTTGTTAATCTATAAATGCCCATTACCACCATTAAGTTAACTGAGAGAATCAAATGTGGACAAGGTACATAAAATGTAGCTTTGTTAAAAAATATAAAGTGAGCTTTGAACACATTGGTAACCTGCCAGCCCTGTACATGATGCTTAAGGCAGTTTACATACATATTAGAAAGAACTATTCCTAACTGCATTTTATCTGTCTGTTTACATAAAAAATCCCAGGGAAATTACAAAACAACTAATAAATAAATTTAGCAAGGTGGCAGGATAAAAAATAAATATACAAAAATCAACTGTATGTGTATGTGTCAGAAAATTTTAGAAATATCCATTTCAGTGGCACCAAAAAACATGAAATATCAAGAAATAAATGTAACAGAAGACATCAAACACAGTTACACTAGAAACTACTTTGTTGAAAAAAGTTAAAGACGACAAATAAATTGGAAAAAATACTATGTTCATGCATTGGAAAATTCAATATTTTTAAGATGGCAATTCTTCCCAAATTGATTTATAGATTCAACACAATCCCAAGCAGAATCATAGCAAGCTATTTCGTATGCTGGTAAGCTAATTATAAAATTTACACAGAAATGCAGAGGACCTAGAATAAACCAAAAATAATTTCATAACAGAATAACATGGAAGATATATCCTACCTGTGGAAGATATATCCTACCTAACCTCAAGACTTACCATAAACCTACCATAATCAAAACAGTTTGGTATTGATAAAAAGATCTATACATCAACAATAAAGAATCTAAAAACAGACCAACACATATAAAGTCAATAGATTTCTAACCAAAACGCAATGCTCTTCAACAGGAGGAAAGTCTTTTCAATTAACAGTGCTGATTCAACTAACTATATGTATGGAAAAATATAAAAATCAACCCTTACCTCACACTATACACAAAAATTAACTCAAAATGGATCATGGACTTGAACATAATACCCTAAACTATAAAATAAAATATTTAGGAGAAAATCTTCACAAACTTAAACTAGGCAAAGGTTTCTCAGCTAGAACAAGAGCTAAAAAATACAAACCAAAAAAGAAAAAAACTAAAGTTTTTTGCCCTGTTAAATTTTTTAAATTAAACTGGCTAGTTAGCTCCATCAGCTAGATAAAACCAAGGTCCAGGATTTAATCCCTGTACTGGACACACACACACACACACACACACACACACACACACACACACACACACACACACACACACACACACACACACACACACACACACACACACACACACACACACACACACACACACACACACACACACACACACACACACACAGTTAAAAAAAATAAATTTAAAAAATTTTCTCTTCAAATATAACATTAAGAAAAATTTTTTAAACAGCCACAGACTGGGAGAAAATATTTGGAATACATGTATCAGAATAAAAGACTTGTATCCAGATTATATAAAGAATTCTTACACCTCAACAATAAGACAGCCTAATTTTAATATAGGCAAAATATTTTAAACCACTTTTCCTAAAAAAGACATAAAAATGACCAATGAGAAATGTCATGAGAAAACATTTGGAGGTGATGAAAACATTTATCATCTTGATTGTGATAATGATAGTTTCATTGATGTACAACAAAACATATCAAATTAAACGTGTTAAACATGTGCAGTTTATTATACTTCAATTACACTTTAATAAAATAATAACAGTTAAAAGTTAGAAGACTTTTAAAATATTTAAAAATGGCAACTGGTATGATTTACTCTCTTTTCCTAAAATCTTTACATGTTATGGTAATATTCATATTATGTGGGTAGAAAAAAATATAAGAAATATATAAACTAGTTGAGAAGGGATTATTTATTACATTTCAGCCAAACCTTATTACAGTAGTACCCCCTTATCCACGCAGGATACAATCCAAGACCCCCAGTGGATGCCTGAAACTGCATATAGTGCCGAACCTAATTGCCATCAATCAGAACATGATTCTGTTCATGTCTTCCACACACATATTTAATAATTTTTGCATCTTAACTAAGTCCTTATCATACACTGTGGCCATAACTTTTGCAGTTTGAGGTATGATGGCAAAACTAACATAAATTTCTTTTTCCTTCTTCACAATTTCACAGATAGAAGATATGTTCTTAATGAATATCTTAGCGAGTTCAGCATATGATTCTTTTTTCTTTCCATATTAAACCAGAACTTTCACCCTTTCACTTAAAAGAAGCACTTTCTGGCTTCTCTTTTGCATAACTGAATTGCCAACATCACCCCTCTTGCACTTTGGGGCCATTATTAAGTCAAATAAGGTTTACTTGAACACAGCACTGCAATAATGCAAAGGTCAATCTGATAACCTAGAAGGCTACTAAGTAACAGGCAGGGAGTGTATACAGCATGTTCACGCTGTACAAAGGGAGGATTCACGTCCTAGACAGGACAGAGTAGGACAGTGTGAGATTTCATCACACTACTCAGAACGGAATGCAATTTAAAAGTTATGAATTGTTTATTTCTGGAACTTTCCATTTAACATTTTCTGACCAAGGTTAACCACAGGTAACAGAAACTGTGGAAAGTGAAACCACAGGGAAAGCAGAGAATTACAGTATTTACTACAAGAAAAATTAGCAAATACAAAAATAGCCTAAATATCACAAAAATTTGGATTTGAGTGTAATTGTAGCTGCTATTAGGGAACTCATAAGACTGTAAATTAGAAAAATAGCTCTAACTATTGAACCTTGATACTCTGACATTTGGGGGACTTATAGACCCTGGGAGAGACTGCCCCTCCCAGGGCTAGCTAATTTGTAAAGATAATAATAACTTGCCTACAAACACACCTTTCATATATAAACCTACCAATCCCAAGTTTATATCTCCAATTACCTCCTTATCTTACTCTCACACACCAAGATAATATTTCTCCTACCCTAAATCATCCCAGGACCAGGCAGCAGACAACTAGAGACCACCTCTATAGCCAAAGCCCATCATAATTATTCAAACTAGCCAATTCTAAGCTGTTTACCCTGCCCTGGCTTGCCTTTCCCAAGGAAACCCCAATAAAGGCTGTGGCCCTAAGCACTTCCCTCCCTCCTGCTTCTGCCTCCTGAAAATCTGTCCCACCATTGTGTGTTGGGTGTTGAGGGTTTGCAGAGTCAGGTGGAAAGGAACTGAAATCAAGGAGCTGTACTTAAGGAAGTACACCCAAGGAGTCTCATCCACACTTGGACTTTCCTTAGGTGATGAGATTGTGGACTTTGAGAAGATACAGTAATAGGATGAGACACATGAGGGCCTTGAGAAGTGGTGAGTGTACTCTGAATGTGGGAACAACATGAATCACCGGGGGTTGGAGAGCAGACTGCGGTAGCCTCCAAGATGTCCCCCAACAAGCCCCACTTCCTTGTAGTCACACCCTCATGTAGTCATACTCTCATGTAGTTCCTTCCCACACTGTACCAGAATTCGTCTGTGTGACTGATAAAAAACATGAAAAATGACGGTATGACACTTTTGAGATTCATGTGATAAAAGACTGAGCAGCCATCGCAGTGCTCTCTCACTCGCATCACTCGTTCTGGAAGCCATGTTGTGAGCAGCCCATGTGGCGAGTAACTGAAGCTTCCTGCCCACCCACGCCCACATGAGTGAGCTTGGAAGTGGATCCTACACACCCAAACTATGAATGACTGTAGCCCTGGCTGACACCAAAATTACAACTTCGTCAGAGATCCTAAACCTAAGCACCCTAAACCACAACCACTCCTATATTCCTGACCCTAAGAAACTATGTGAGACAAATTGTGAGGTAATTTATTACACAGCAATTGGCAACATATATTTAAATCCCCAGTGAACTAATGAATGTCACTTAAGTTCCAAGATTCATCAGTTCTCATCATCACTGAATTGCGTGGTGATTTTCTGATTCAGAAATAATTTATTTTTCACGTGAGGAAGAAGCTTCCTTTGGGTTTACCAAAAAAGAAATGCTTTATTAAACAGTCTATGGATTTAAAAAACAGTAAAAAAAAAAAAAAATTAGCTCACATAATTCAATATTTTTAGTATTAAGGGATGACCTGGCTGATTTTCTTCATTTCAAGAGAAAAAGAGAAAGAGGAAGACAGAAGAAGAAGAAATCTTATATTTTAAATTAAAACAGTTAAAAACACAAACACGTATGCTTGTTTTGATAAAAATAATTGCACGTTTCTTTTTAAAGAAAAATATTCAGAATAAATAAGGTTGTTTTAAATTGTTTTTTTAATGGGCAAAGGAGCTGAATGTCTATTTCTCAAAGGAAGATATCCAAATGGCCAACAGGTATATGAAAAAATGCTCAACATCACTAATCATCAGGGAAATACAAATCAAAACCACTTTGAGATATCACCTCACCCCAATCAGACTGGCTATTATAAAAAAGACAGAGAATAACAAATGCTGGTGAGGATATGGAGAGAGAGGGGCTGTAAACTAGTACAGTCATTATGGAGAACAGTATAGAGGTTCCTTAAACAACTACAGATAGAACTTCCATATGATCCAGCAGTCTCACTCCTGGGGATATATCCAGAGGACTGGAAAACATCAGGTCAAAGGGATACCTGTATTCCCATGTTTACTGCAGCTCTATTTACAAAAGCGAGGTGAAGGAACCAACCTAAATGTCCATTGATGGATGACTGGATAAAGAAGTTGTGTTATATATACACAATGGAATAATACTCAGCCATAAAAAAGAACAAAATTCTACCATTAGCAGCAACATGGATGAGCCTGGAGAAAATCATTCTAAGTGAAACCACCCAGGTACAGAAAGGGAAATATCACATGTTCTCACTCGTAACTAGGAGCTGAATCCATAAATAAACAAATGAACAATAAAGAGACAGAGAGAAAGAAAGAAAGAAACAACAATCACAGTAATACATTGAACTTTTAGAAAACCAAGAGGTGGAAAAGGGGAGGTGGCGGGGGAGGGGGTCTAATGAGGAATTGGTCAATGGACACAAAGAACGATTGCATATTGTGATAATGAATAAGCTAACTATACTTATCTAACCACCACACATTCTACACTGTTATTGAAAATCAACGTTGTACCACACATGTATGTATAATAAAAAATTAAAAATTAAAAATTAAATTGTTTTCGATGGTAAAACTGAAATGTCTAGTTTCTTAGCCGTCCTTGTAGTATTTCTAATTCACATAAAACTTTCACAATTATAATCACTAACACTGTTTCAAAATAATGAGTTATTACATATAAACAATAATATTCTAACCACAACCACTTGTCAAATACATTCGCACAAACTAATTTGATATACTGACCACCTAGAAAAAAGTAGAAAAAGATCCTACGAGAGCAGGATACAGATCAAAAAATGTTTCAATGCTAAAGGGAAGTTGTTCAAATGGCCTCCAGTAAAATCAACCCTGTCATGTCCTAGAACCAAAACTAGAGCCATCCTGTTTAAAGTTCAGGCTAGAGTCCAACCTACAGGACAGACCCCACTGGCACCTTGACAGCAGCTTAAGGGAAGTCACTGGAGAACAGCAGGGAAAAGAATCTAATGTGTACAGCATAAGCTACTACTCAGGAAGTCTGCACTGAATGCCACACTCCAATCACTGTAGGTATCCTGAAAGAATAAAAAAGAAGGGGTACAGTACAGCCACGAAAAGGCAAAGACAAACAGTACCCATGCTAAAATCTGTATAATGCAGGAACCAAAACTTTGAATGCCTACAGGCATCAGAAAGGTAACACTAAATACAGGCAGTGAGGCTCTCTCTATAAGTCTTAAGTTTGCACTGTATGAATAGTGAAGACTGCAGCAAACTGGAAAACACAGAGTACTCTCAAGGGAGTTGCTACTAGCCCTATAGTTGCCATACAGAATGAAGGCTCGTTGTGACTGGAACTGTTTATTTTTTAGGAAAAAACTAAAACCTGAATTTTTACTTAAATTAATTGGATAATAATTTTTTAAAATTTAACACTGTACAGGCTCACTTAATCTGGAGGTCTCCAATTTGCATATTCTGTTCTATGTAGTATCACAGAGAGTAAAACTGTCTAGTATTCTCCTAAACAGCTCAACAACATCTAAGGCAAAAAGAGACACCAGACATAAAAATAAGACTCCAGTTATTCAACAGAATAATACTTCCTCAGAAAGTGGAATCAGGTCAAAAGTATTTTCCAAAACCAACCTTATATGATTATCCCCACTTTTGCAACAGTTGAACCATGACTCTCTTACATTGGCATGAGAAACTGACACCTCTTCAAAGCTGCTGGCAGTAGAAAAGCTATAAAACTTTTAAACATAGTAATATTATTTCTGTCTGCTCTTAGCTTTCTACCATCTATGTATATATCCTTGTGCCTGAAATTTCTTGATTTAAAACTCATGCTATATATTCCTATGCCATATCAACATTGGGATAGCATGATTGCTGATATATCATTACTATCTAAGACTTACTCTAAGGTCACTAGTTTTAATTATATTCCTTACAAATATATAACTCCCAGTTTTATTTTTGTATCTTTTATTTTTCTCTATTCCACATATTCTTGAAATCTTATTGGTAAATTCCTAAAATGTTATTCCATTTCAAAGTCTATAGTAGAAAATTTGATCAAATACTTGTAATTCAAACATTCTACTTACTTCCTCAAATATTGGAATGTCTTATATTCTGTACTAGATTTATCTCCCTACTTTTAACTGAAAAGATGCCTACCGAAGCACTTTGAACATGCCTAGAAAATAGCAGAAACACACACACACACACACATACACACACACACACACATATACAAGCACACACTAAATTGTGGATGAATATATATCTATGATTAAATGCTCCTTTGTTAACTCTGAAGCCCTAAGAATACTTCAATGTAGCAAGTTAGGGGTAAATCCTTTTTTTCTTTAGATGTTCTAAAGGACACAGCTCTTTAAATCTTTGAAAAAATCTTGTTAGAAGACAAACCATCAATTAAACTATTTTTAAATAGTAGGGAAATACCTGCATTGGATATTCTTAAAGCATGATACAGATGTATTATTTTTCTAGTATCTTTCATTCCACCTTTCCTTCTTCCTTTCTTCTACTTTCATGTACCTTTGTTTTTTGATCGGTCACTTTAACCAGTATGCAGCCTAAAAGTCCTCACTGAGGCCTTCCTGATCCATTTCTCCTTTCAATGTTTTGAATAACTTGAAATGACTCAACTTTAAAATGAATCTATAGAAAACTGAGCTCATCAAACTCTTTACACTGTTCTATTAGAGCACAAGGAATCTAATCACTGGTTAACAAAAAAAAATAGATCAACCGTTAATTAGTACATCAGTCTGCTTGAACTGCCATGACAAATACCATAGACAGTATTTTATTTCGTCACAGAAATTTATCTTCCCACAGTTCTGGAGTCTGGAAGGCCCAGAATAACGTCCAGCAGGATCAGTTTCTGGTGAAGGCTCTCTCCCTGACTTATAGACAATTGCATTCTTACTGGAGAAAGAAAGAACTCTTTGACGTCTCTTCATATAAAGATACTAACCCTATTGGATTAGGGCCCCACTCTTATGACATCATTTAACCCTAAAAACTTCATTACTCCAAATGCAGTCACATTGTGGGTTAGGGCTTCAACATATAAATTTGGGGGAGACACATTCAGTCCGTAGCATTCCAGCCCTAACCCCCAAACTTCATGTCCTTATCACATGCAAAATACATTCATTCCATCCCGACAGCCCCAAAAGTCCAGCATCCATTCTAAAGGCTAATGTCCAAAATCTCATCTAAATATCATCTAAATCAGGTATGGGTGAGACTCAAGGTATGATTCCCCCTAAGGCAAAATTCCTCTCCAGCTGTGAACCTGTGAAACCCAACAAGTTATACACTTCCAAAACACAATGGTGGGACAGCCACAAAACAGACATTTCAATCCCAAAAGGGAGAAATCAGAAAGAAGAAAAGGGTGATGGGCACCAAGTAAGTCCAAAACTTAGGAAGGCAAATTTCAAGAATAATCTTCTTTGGTTTGAAACTCTGCCCCCCAGGCCCACTGGGGCAGAAGCATCACTCTCACAGCTCTGTAGGGTAGCCCGAGCCACTTGCATTTGAGTAGTGGCCTTGCCCCTGAGGGACTGGATAGTGGTACCCTGTCCCCTTCCCAAAAAGGTTCACCCCTTGAAACCTAGAAGGAACCATCCCAGGCTCCTGGGCCTGTTGTAGGAGTGGCAGCCTTTGTGAAATTCCTTCCTTTTCTTGAAGGATAACACATGTTCACAGCCTTCCTTTATTCCATACCATTTTTTCTGACTCCTTTAGTCCCAGCTGGCATTGTTTCTACTGATGTAATCCTATCTCTATTCTTGGCATCTGCTGAGATGGCTGATTAAGTCTATAAGCCCCATCCATGATCTCTTTATCAAATGATTGCTCAGCCGCATCTTTAGTATTCTGTTCCAGAATAAGCCTTATCTTTTTTTTACAGTACGGATAGGATGAGAACTTTCCAAATCTTCAACTGCTTGTTCCTTTTTGTTTAAAAAGTTCTTCTTCAATTCATCTCTCTCCATTCACATTTTACTACAACCAGTCAGGAAGAACTAAGTCTCTCTTTCGAAATTCTGCTTAGAATTCTCCTCAGCTAAATACCTAGTTTCATCACTCACAAGTTCTACCTCCCACAAAACACTAGAACATAGTTCAGCCAAGTTCTTTGCCAACTGATACGGAGGATTATCTTTCCTCCAGTTTCCAATAACCTGTTCCTCAGTTCCATCTGAAACCTCACCAGAATTAGGTTTAACTTAATGTCCTTATTTCTATCAATGTTCTGTTCATGATTATGTGTGTATTCTCTAAGAAGATGGAGGCTTTCTCCCCAGCTGTCTTGTTTTCATTCTGAGCCCTTGTAAGAATCACCTTTTATGTCCATATTTCTATCAAAAGTCCCTTCACAGCAATCCAGGCTTTTTCTAGCATACACCCCAAAACCTCTCCAGCCTCTACCCATTTCCCAGTTCCAAAGCCACTTCTACATTTTTAGATATTTGTTACAGCAGCACTCCTATTCATGGTACAAAAATCTGTATTAGTCTGCTCAGGCTGCCATATCTCCTTTAGGAAAATATCAGACTGCGTTGCTTATATAAGAGAAATTAATTTTCTGACACTTCAGGAAGCTAGAAGCCCTAGATCAAGGCCTAACAGGGTCAATCAGTTTCTGATGAGGGCTCTTTTCCTGGCTGGCAAATGTTTGCCTTCTCACTGTGTCCTCACATGGTGGTGAGAGAGTGAGCAAGCAAGAGAACAACCTCTCTGGTGTCTCTTTTTATAACGATACTAATCCTATTGAACCAAAGCCCCATCCTTATGACCTCATTTAACCTTATTTACTTCCTTACTCCAAATAAAATTATGTTGCGGTTAAGGTTACAACATATGAATGGTGGGGAGGGGAGGAAGACATAATTCAGTCCATTGCAATTACAAAGGAAAGTATCAGGGGACTGTGCCATTTTTAGGAGCATTTGTATTATAATACGCTTGATACTTTCCCCAATATCCTCTAATCTTAGAAGATGTGTTACTTCAACATCATCAGAAAATTTGGCCTTGCTCTCAAATGCTACGGTCAATTTCATCCCTAATTAGAGGAAGAAAGGAGCAGAGAAAGTTGTGAAGGGTTTTTTGGACAACAGAGTTACAGGGAACAGTCCATGAAAGAGACTACTCCACTGCTGACACCAATTGTAAGTTCAGGGATTCCCAAAACCACCCTTAGGTTCGGTAATTTGCTAGAAAGACTCACAGAACTCACCAAAAGCTGTTATACTCATTATAACAGTTTATTTCAAGATAAGTATATACATTAATATCAGCAAAGGAACAAGCATATAGGACAGAGAGTAGGAGGATACCAAATATGGAACTGCCATTGTCCTCTCCCCAGATGGTCAAGGACACATTACTCTTCTGGTATCTTAGTGACAATATACACAGAGTATTGCCAACTAGGAAAGCTCATGGGAGACATGCTGTTCAGAGTTTTTATTGGAGCTCCATTACTTAGGCATGATTGACTGATTCCCCACACGATTGAGCTCAGACTCCAGATCAACCATACCATGTGATCCAAAGCCCCCACTCTAAGTCACATAGTTAGTCTTTCTGGCAAGGGCAGCTCCCACCCTAGCACTACATGAGCATGGCCAGCCTCCACCTTATATCACATTGTTAGACAGTGCCCAAGGCCCCCAGGCAAACAAAGACACTAGAGATTATCATTCAGAAGGTGAAGGCGAAAGCAAAGGCCAAACCTCTTTGAGGGCAAGGTTAAATTTTTTATTAAAAAGGAGACAAGAGAACCCATGCAGTTGTTCATACTGCCTACAGAGGCAAGTCCCATCTCCTCAGCAAACTACACAAGGCTTCTCTCCCACATCTTATGCACACCCCTCCCCCCATGACTCGGCTCCTATCTCCTCCAACTCCATCTCTCACTACAATCAAACTATCTCCTTTAGTAATTGTAAGTTCCTTTTTGTTTTTATGAACATCATACTGCTGAGAGCTATTTCTTCTGTCTATAACCTCTTTCTACTTTAAGTGGTCTATCCATAGCTTCTCAAGTTAGGCATCATTTTCTCCAAAAATCCTTCCATTAACCCCAGGAAAGCCTTTATACCTCTCCCACAGCATCCTATTCATACTTCTATCTTAACAAAAATCATTTTGCTACAGTCTGGCCTTCTCAGCAGACACTCCAACCAGCATGTAAAATCCTCAAGTGTGGGGTCCAGAGTGCTTTATGACTAAGTATCCATCAATGTGACTGATTCGAATAACTAAGACCTCGCCTAATTCTTGCCATGTTTTCCTTCTCTCATATTTCAGTTTATTTAGACCTTAGACCTTTCCCTATTTCTTTATCCGCACTCCCCCTCCCCAACCATTTCTTTTGAGACCAAAGTCCTATCTGTCCCTGTTTAGCTAATTTCTGCTGACAGACCTCCCTTCTTTTCTATCTGAACTTCCTCAACCTGCCTGATCTGATCCTTCCTACCTCCCACCAATTTCTGGATGACCATTATGATAAATACTAGAGTTACATCAGAGGATACAAATGGATCAAGATGATAATTAACTTCCAAACTACTTAAGTTAATACCAGAACCATTTCCACAGTGCAGACAAAAATGATAACAAGAAGAATGGGATAATTCAAATCAAGAGAGCATCTCACCTATCAACTAATCAATCTTTTCACTATTTTAATTTCCCCCACCTTGGGTTATAATCTTGGTCACAATTCTAGCTTGTTCCGTCTTCTATACAAAGCACACAAAACTAAGCTATGCTCTGTAGAGGAAAAGGGCATCACATGCACTCCTTCACTGCCTTGAATATTTACTCTAAATTGTTTTTTAAACAGAAGTAGTGTGCCTGTTGAGCCACATATAGTGTCTTTCCTGCTGCTTTCTTATACCTGATTACATATGATGACAATGTGATTAGGAGGGGACAAGAATACTAACCACATCCACAGCAATTAATAGTTACACTGTTGGGTACTACCTGTAATCATTTCTCTAAATAGCTATTAAAGGGCCTTATAAGGGCCGAAATCCACAATCTGAGTCTCATTAGTGCCTCTCTAACCTATAAGCAAAGCAAGCCCAAGTACATTATCAATCTAGACTATGCTTAAAATAAATATACAGTCTGCTATAAAGAAATGGAAACATACAATAAATGCTCTGTTTTGGTGATCTGTCTTCACAGTGATATTTTCTGTGAAGCAAAAACTATCTCAATTATGCATAATGCAAAAAGAACTGTTTCCCAAAAACAAAGATAACAAATGATGTCAGAGAAAGCAGCAAAGCATTGCTGTCTCTAACTTGTCTGTAATTTAGCTGTGAAATCTTAAGCCAGTCAGTCATCTGCCATCTCAAATCAATCAATTTTAATTTGAAAAGAGCACTAAGTAAAACTGGTAAATTCTTCATTCATTACTTAAACTAAAGCAAAGTAATTAAATTAAATGAGCTTTATAACTGAAATAGATCACTAAATGAGTATCTAATAAATGATAATAGTATGCAAAACATTCAATAAAAAGAAAAATAAAACCTGCTACCTTGAACTAATGGGCAATTGGACATTCTGTTTAAAAAATTCCCTTCCTTCTTAAACAGATTATACCAAAAAAATAAAATAAATAACAATACCGGACATTGTTAAATTACACACTCAATTAAATTATTTAATTAAACCTCATTACTCAATGAATGGAAATGACATGGTACCTGGTCTGAACAACTTAGTTTATTCTTATAGGACAGTATACAATGTACACCTTACAAATGCTTACTATTGAACCAGACGGACTGGCATACATTACTTGACATTGGATTACTCAGGGCCAAATGTCTCATTTCAGAACCACATCTGAAATGTAGCTGGCAATTTGCAATCACTCGCCCTTTCCCCCATTTCACTCCAATCTGCAGAGCTATATTACTTTCTGTGACTTTGCTGCTGGGTCCCCTGTCCTCTGCTGTCAGTTCTGGTGCTCATCGACCATCACTGTTACTGATCTCCTTTGTCACTTTCCATTCACCCACATCCAACTGCTATACTGCTATCCAACACGTCTTTTCTCTGTTTCTTCATCATGTTTGGCTCTTCTGTTTCCTGCTCCTCTTACCTACCAAACAAAAGAGATCTACTTCATAGACACAGTCAGCCAATCAATACACTTCTTTCCTTCTAATTAAAAAAAAGAAAGAAAAAAAAATCAAAGCAGGTCAGGATGATCTTTGGCTTTTCTGAATCGTTTTCATCACAACCTGATACCAAAAGATTCATTCATTGTTATAAAAGATGCTTTATGGTTTCTTTTATTTCTAAGTTTGTAATTACTGCAGATACCTGGTCTACAGACAATTGATCTTTGGCTTTTCTGAATCATTTTCATCACAACCTGATACCAAAAGATTCATTCATTGTTATAAAAGATGCTTTATGGTTTCTTTTATTTCTAAGTTTGTAATTACTGCAGATACCTGGTCTACAGACAATTGAAGGTTTTTACAATTAAGTATTTTAGGGTTAAAAATGCTACAAAAGACATGGCAGCTTCTTAGCCCTTAAAAAAAATCCACCAAATAAAACTCCAAAAATTTTTACTAAAATCAGGTCTTAAAATAAATTTATAGCACTCCAAAGAAAATATACCAATGGCCAAAAAGCACATGAAAAGATGCTTAACATCACCATCCTTTAGAGAAATGCAAATTAAAGCCACAGGGAGATACTACTTTGCACCCATTAGGATGGCTATTATATATATATAAAAATATGTTTGGCTAGGATATGGGGAAATGCTGGTAAGGATGTGGATAAATTGGAACCCCTGTGCATTGCTGACAGGAATGGAAAATGGGGTAACCACTGTGGAAAACAGTATGGCAATTCCTCAAAAAATTAGACATAGAATTATCATATGATCTAACAATTTCTCTTCTAGGTAGATATCCAAAAGCAATGAAAGCAGGGACTCGGACAGATACTTGTGCACTCATGTTCACAGGAGCATTATTCACAATAGCCAAAATGTAGAAGCAACCCAAGTGTCCATGTATGAATGAACGAATAAACAAAATGTAGTACATGCTGGCAGCAAGAGCGGCTCCAAAAGAAAAAGAAAAAAACTCTAAAAACCATCTCAAGAAGATTAGAATGGATGTTGCCTGGGGGGAGGGCATACCCTCAGTTACATTTCCCAACCCATACCATGTCCAATACCCCAATAAAAATAAAATCACACACACAAAAAATACACAGTATATGCATACAATGGATTGTTATATTCGGCCTTAAAAAGGACATTCTGACACATGCTATAACATGGATAAACCTTGATGACATTATACTAAGTGAAATAAACCAGTCATAAAAGGATAAATATTGTATGATTGCACTTATATGAGGTACCTAGAGTAGTCAAATTCATAGAGACAAAGTAGATTGGTGGTTGCCAGGGGCTGAGGCTAGTATAGAATGAGGAGTTAGTGTTTAATGGGTATGGAGTTTCAGTTGGGGAAGATGAAAAAGTTCTGGAGATGAATAATAGTGATGGTTGTGCAACAATGTGAATGTACTTATTGCTATGAAATCGTACACTTAAAAATGGTTACAATGGTAAATTTTGTTATGTATATTTTATTATAATAAAAAATGAATGAAAAGTAAAGTTGACGTAGGGCAGAGAAGTACTTGTTACTTAGTTATCGATGACTACTGTGCAAACCCAATCTTACTCTAAAAACAGAAATAGCACAAGTTATATACAACTGAATTAATGGTGCTTAATTTTGTTAGGGCTCAATGAAGAGCATGGAAACATCCCTGTGTATCTATGGACACCAGATTCTCATAAAGGTCGGTCTGTGAAAGCTGAAAAAACAGACTGTTAATAAATAAGATCCCTCATGCACGTATCAAATCAATGAATATTCATTCTCAAGATTTTTAAACCTTGATACCTCCATGCCTACATCTTTGCTATTCCATGATATACCAAACATGCTGTTGGCTCAGGGTCTTTATGATAGCCTAAAACACCTACTACCCACACACCTGCAGAGCTCACTCTCTCACTTCATTCAGATCTCTACTCAAATGTCCCTTTATCAGAGACACTGAGTTTAACCACCCTATCTAAAATAGCATCCTCCATCATTCTCTCTCCCCTTAATCTGCTTTATTTTTCTTCACAACTCTTACCACTACTTGTTATAAATTTACTGGTTAGTTGTCCTTCCCCACCCAGTAGAATGTAAGCTCCAGGAGCACAAAGATTCTATTTTGTTCACTACCATCCTCCCAGCACTTAGAACACTACCTGGCACGCTGAAGGTGACCAGAAAATATTTGCTAAATGAATGAATAGACTGATGCTCATGGCTTCATAGATCATACTTCCTCCTTTGCCTTGGTACTATTCTACCATTTACAAGTATTGCAGCAGCTGCAGCCTCAAAGGCATCCAGGGCATCCCTAGCCACCCATCAGCGTAGTCTTTACTGGTTAAGTGGAAGGAACATCTAGTTTAAAAGTCTGAAAGAAGCCTGGTACCAGCACTGACACTGAGACCTTAATTAAGCATATCAAAAAGTGTTCTGTAATTCAGTTTTTAAACACACTAAGTGAATACAGTATATCTGTCCCTCATGATGAAGGATAAAGAATAAGGAAAAGAACTATACCTCTGACTCTGCTTTAAGACAAAAATATACCATGTACTGCATAACAAATATCACATTGCACCTATTTAGATAAACATTACAGAGCTGGCCAGTTAGCTTAGTTGGTTAGATGATAAACATTAGCTCAGTTGGTGCTGATGATAAACATTACAAAGCACCTGCAGATGAAAATCAGTTTTCTCTCTACATCCTTTTTCGAGGATTTTGGAGAAATAGACAAATGCAAGAGAATGGCTTGTCGTTAAATACAGTATGGCCAAAACGTAAGTAACCTATGACTTGGCCCAACAGATACAGACTCTGGAGCACTAGAAGAATATGTTAAATACCTGAACGAGGGAAAGAGAAGACTGCTTCCGAAACATACCTAACGTTATTTCAAAGTCATAGGTACTCAACCAAGAATTCATATTGCATCCCAGTGAAACGTCTCACCAGCACCTATGCATGTTATAAGTTGTGAGAGCATTTTATAACTGCACTTTAATCTGTCTGCAGTGAGTAAGTTCTGGTAATGTTTTGGCAGTTGATAATACTTTTTCTAGGGGGGAAAAAAAATCTTTAACCAGAGAACAGCAATACCTCCCCT
This sequence comes from Cynocephalus volans, assembly GCF_027409185.1. Lineage (NCBI taxonomy): Eukaryota > Metazoa > Chordata > Mammalia > Dermoptera > Cynocephalidae > Cynocephalus > Cynocephalus volans. The sequence goes on from NC_084461.1 coordinate 81,127,588, forward strand.
CCCGACAAAACTGGAGAGGGCCCATTACTCTAAGGACTCTAGAGGCTCCCAGAAACCCGTACGCCCAGATATGAGGCGAGTCATCTAGGGAACACACGTGTCCCTCCCGCCTCGGGAGTGCAAATGGCAGGTGTAATCAACCCATGGGCTGGGTCCCAGACACAGGTCAAAGGTGTCCGCTGGGAATGCAGCGTGGTTCCTGACAGTCTCGGGCCCAGAGGCCAAAGATCCCCGCCAGAGACAGACCCAGGCCAGCCCCCTCCTCGGATTTCGATCCAGGCCTACACCCGGAGCTCACGTCCCCGCAAAGACAGGTCCTACCTGAGCTCTGCCCCCAGCTACAGGGCTGAGGGGGGAGGCGGGAGGAGGCGTGGCCTTCCAGCTCGCCAGTCCAACTCCCTCGAGCGGTTGTTATGACTTTCCCTCTCGGGATCCGCGCCCCAACCAAGTTCGAGTTGCACTTCCGGGGTCTGCAGGAGACTGAAACGTCACTACGCATGCGTCGGCGGCGACGACAACCCGGAAATGGGCGGGGCGCGGTCGCTGGATTGGTTCCTGTGGCGCTAGGTGTCCTGGGAGAGAGAGAGGCGCCGGTGAGAATTAAGGATTGTCTTATCCACTGGCGGGCTCTGCTCGCCGTTCCCCTGCCCTTTCTTCTGAAGCCTCTCTGGGTAGCCTTAGAGAACGGGGCCGCCCTGAAGTCTCGTCCTCAAAGTGGAATGTTGAAAACCATTCTGGCAGTGTCCTTGCAGCGAATTCCCCACTCCCCCACTCATGGATTATCCAGCTTTACTGAGCCCCTTCTACTCCAGGAAAGACGGAGGTCTACGTTTGGAAGATTAAATTGACATCGAAATCATGACATGTAAAATAGGGAGTAAATACTAGCATCCTAATGATAGCTGAAAGTTTTTTCGTTAACATACTTGACTCAAGTGGGAATCTTATGGGTTTTAATGTTCTGTTTTTCCAGAAGCAGTTTTGAAAAGTACCTGTATCAGGTAGATCCAGGATTAGCTATGGGGGCAACTGATTTTTAATTTTTAGATGGCACTCTCAGTGTATTTCCTTATTCCACAACCTTTAATTTAATGAATAAAGTTAAACTAGATACTGAGGACACAAAGCTGAATTAGACCACCTCTTCCCTCAGGCAGCTAGGGTGAAGGAAGGTAAAACAAGTAAACCAACATTTACAATATTCTCCAGAGAAGAGATCCCAGACTACTCTAAAGCATACTTCACTTCTACACCGTTTGTACAACTCCTTACTTGTTTCCTTCATAACAAAGGACAATGCGATTCATTTATTTGTTTATTTGCAAATGTACCCTGCCACACTAAAATGTAAACTCTATGAGGGCGGTGACCCTATCGTATGTATCCTCAATCATACAACAATGCCTGTCACAAAGCAGACCATAAATATTTGTTGAACGAATGAATGATCGTGTTGGTAATAAATACTAGATTAGAGAAATTTAGAAAACTGTATGGGACAAGAGGCTAGGAAGACAAGAAAGAAGGGGGGTGAGGTGGGAGAGGGGGAGCAGTGTAAAGGAATGTTCCATGGGGCGGTGAAGGGGGTCGGAGAATCCATTGGCCTTCACCAGGAATGAAAACCTGGATAACACCAGGGCACTGAAAAACTGTTAGGGCTTCATTTCCAGCTACAGCTCATGTGCTTTGTAGGGTAGGACTTCAAAACGAAGAGGAATGTGAGTGCCAGATTTTGAAAAGCTTTGTATGCCATGGTGACTAATTTGAATTTTGTGCTGCATTCAGGGAAATTGAAGGATTTTTAAACAGAGGAATGAAAAGAAACATTTTTATTTTGGTAGACTCTGGAAACAGTGACCAAGTTTATTAAAAAGATAAACCTGCCAAAAACTCATAATCCCAGTCTAACCATGAGAAATACATCAGACAAAATACCTGATTTATACTCCTCCTAATAGTCAAGCTAGTGAAAAACAAGAAAAATCTGAGAAACTATCAGAGCCAAGAGGAGTTTGAAGGGGCTAACTTTAATGTGGAATCCTAGAACAGAAAAAGAACATAAATGGGAAAACTAGTGAAATCTGAATAAAAAAGTGTCAAGCTTAGTTAACAGTAATGTGCCAATGTTGATATAAAACTTGGAAATAGGTCAAACAATGGGTGGTGATATGACCTTTTCATGTTTCAGGATAGAGGCCCATTCAAGGGTTAGGAGAATCTATTTTGTTCAGTAGTAAACTATTTACTATTGAACATACATATGGGTGTTTCAGCCAACAATTCCAGCTAGAACCACACAAAAATGAATGAGCCTTCATATTTATTTCAATCCTCTAGTCTTTCAGCTGGGTTTTCAAATTTTATAAAGCAGAGACAAGCCATCCCCACTGTGCCCTATTCTGAATTCCTCATGCACAGAAATAGAGATATAAAAATGATTGTTGTTATTTTAAACCAGTAAGTTTTGGAGTGATTTATTACTCAGCAGAAGAAACTAATGCACTGTATGACAACAGCCAATGGGAACCCATCCTTTCAAGTCCGATCCTGCCAAAAACCACAAACTTGAGAATGAGGAGGTTATATGCTGAAACAGAATGAGACCTTTCCTCCCCTCACTCTACCTTAAATGGTAGAGTAGATTCCTGCTTCGGCCAGCCACAAAAATGTTTCCTACAAACTGCGAGGAGAAAGGAGGGACAGCAACAAAAATTGTTGTGTGTGGGCTTAGGTGTTATGTCAGAATTATAGCAGCCCATGTGTAGCTTAGCAGAAACCATTACAATGATGAGTACACATATATATATGATGCAATTTTTTCCCCTCATTTCGACAACAGTCATCTAATTTGCACAAGCTAGTTTGTTTATTTATGGCTTTCATTTATACATCTCCAGGGGAACCAGAAACTCGTTTCTCTCCCCACCCCTTTTCTCTCGCACTTCAGGATCTTACTGAGATGAAGAAAAAGGAAAGGGTATTTGTTCTCTCCTAACAGCTGGGAATACCTCTATACCATAAATACTTCTATACCATATGTGTCATTTCCTTCTCCTATTCCGACGACCTCCTTGGACATCTCTCTTTCTATCAGTCCACCCTCATCCTTCACATCACAGGATCTCAGTGACACATAGCAGATAGAAACTTACAAATGTACTATCAAGACTACACATTGTTCATTTAAGTTAAATATGAAATTAAAACCCACTTACCGGGCCGGCCCTGTGGCTCACTCGGGAGAGTGCTGCACTGATTGTGCCGAGGCCGCGGGTTTGGATCCTATATAGGGATGGCCGGTGCGCTCACTGGCTGAGCGTGGTTTGGACACCACCGTGCAGAGGGTGTGATCCGCTTACCGGTCCAAAAAAAAAAAAAAAAAAACCCACTTACCATAACTAGAACTTGGCTCCAACATTTTGGCAGCTCAGACTGCCAAAAGTTCATTAAGGAAAACGTTCTTGGTTGGATGGTAAGGGCATACCTCTGTCTGCACTAACCAACTCTGTGAAGGTGAGGACCGGATTCTGACTTAAATTTGGAGAATCAGGTAACATTCCTGCCCTTGTCCAAGCCGAAGCAGGTATGTACTATGGTTTGAATGTATTGCCCAAAAGTTCATGTTAGAAACTTAATTGCCATGGATTGTAACAGTATTAAGAGGTGGGGCCTTCAAAAGTTAATTGGACCATGAGGGTTTTGCCCTCATGAAAGGATTAATGCTGCTATAATCGGAATGGGTTAATTATGGGAGTGGGCTCATGGTAAAAGGGTAAATTTAGTCCTCATTTTCCATCTCATGTGCTTTGGCCCTTCCTCGCCATGGGATGCCTTCTGCCACAGGATGGCCTTCATCAAATGCGGCTCCTAAACTTGGGCTTCCCAGCGTCCAGAACCATGAACCAAAAACATCTCTTTTCCTTATAAATTACCCTGTCTGTGGTATAGTACCCTGCAGCAGGAAATGGACTAGGGTGGTATATGTGTAGTGTGGTATAGTAATTACCAACAAGTTCTGTCTTCTAGGTTTAGTTTATATTCAAAGCCAAAAAAATAGGATCATAGAATTAAACCATGTCTAATGGCTTCACCACCAAAATGATTATTATTACTTGAAATCAACCCCTTTCACCTCTTCTTCCCATCTGTGTACCTGGAATTTTTATTTTTAAAAAAAGTACAAAAAAAGGGGCTGGCCTGTTAGCTCAGTTGGTTAGAGCTTAGCCTTATAATACCAAGGTCACAGGTTCAGATCCCCAGACTGGCCAGCCCCCCACAAAAAAAATATGAAAAAAAGATAAAATATTGATGTTCAAAACATACTTTGGGAGAATTTCAAACAAAAAATAAGTAAAATAGCTTCCAGTTTGTGGTGCGAACAATTTGTAGATTTATGTATTTACCTATGGTTAGACACACTTGAGGTTTGAGGGCAAGTCCCTATGGCTGCCCTCGTTTCTGAGAACAACTGCCAGCTTCGAAGTTTCCCCAAAACACCCTCAGGTTTGACAATGTGCTAGATATTCTTACAGAACTCACTAAAAGCTGTTGTACTCACAGTTGCAATTTATTACAGGGAAAGGATACAGATTAACATTAGCAAAGAGAAGAAGCACATAGGGCAGAGTCCAGGGGGGCACCAACCACAGAGCTGCCATTGTACTCTCACAGTATAGTCTCCCAGCATCTGTGTGTGACAATGTGCATGGCAGTATTGCCAACTATGGAAGTTCACTAGAGCTTCAACATTCAGAATTTTTAATGGAGCTCCATTATGCAGGAATGATTACTTGATTGATTTCCTACATGGTTGATCTCAGTCTCCAGGTCAAATGATGCCGCATGACCCCAAACCTGCACCCTAAGCCATATGATTGGTCTTTCTGGGTTTCTGCCCTGTCCTACCCTGACTGTTTGTTGGACAGGGCAGTCTCCACCCTAAACAAAAATACTCCAATCGGATATGATATAGGTTACCTCCCAGAATCTGAGAATGAAGCCCAGAACTCTCTGGGAAAGGCCAAATTTTTTACTACACAATATTTGACATGCACTCCTGCATAAGTTTTATTTGGATGGTAGGTAGTAGGCATAGGAAAAGAGAAATGGTAATTAGGTTTCTGGCAGACTAGTTAAATCATCGGGAATAGGTGATTAATTTGAACCATTGCAGATACCAGTTTACTTCAATTTAGCCCCATAGAGCCTTTCCATTTTCTATTCAGCATCTCTCCTTTAATTTTTTTTTTTACTATTCCTTTATGGAAAGAGAGGAGAAAATGGCATGAGCCATTCTTGTGAGCACTGTTAAGACAAAATAACAAAGAGGCGATATGTAAAGCATAGGCTCTCCGACCCTGAAGAGAGTATCTATCTCCTAAAGAGTAATGAGATAGATTGGAAACAGTGGTGGAAAGCTTTAGTTGTGTAATTAACGAAGATTTGGTCCTAAATGCAGCCTTTGTAACAAAAAATCCATAATAGTAAAAATAATCATGAAAATTCCCTAAAGGCCTACAAAGTACAGAATACCTGATGCTATGCATGTCCTCTAGATCTTTAATTCTTATGCATTCTTCAATGTGAGACCGCTCCGCTAGTTTAATTTTAGAACAAAAAGATAGTTTGTGTGCAGATATCTGGGAATTTAAAGAGTCCTGATAAACCCAGTGGGCAACTCTTAGTCTTCATCTTACTTAACCATTCAGCAGCATTTGACATAATTGATAACATCTTCCTTAAAATGTGGGACACTTCTTCATTTCACCTTTGTGAAATCACAGGGCTCTTTTGATTCTCCTTTGCTGGATTCTTCTTGATCTCTAAATATTAAAGTACCCCAGATCTCTTCCCTTCTTTATTTGCCCTCGTTCCTGAGGTCATCTCATCACCTCCCTTCACCATCCTTTATACAGCATCACTATGCTGATGGCTTCCAAATGTCTATATCCAGCCCTGACTTCTTTGATTTCTGTATTCACATATCCAACTTCTTAGTCAACATTTCTACTAGGCTAGTTAACATGCATTTCAAACTTTTTATTTTCTACCTCCAAACCTACTCCTGTTGCATACTTCTCCATCTTAGTAAATGGCATATTGATTCTCACAATTGTTCAGGTTGTTCTTTGACTCCTTTCTCTCTCACATTCCACATTCAATTCCTCAGCAAAATCTGTTGGTTGTCTCTTCAAAAGATATTTTGTATCTAACTAGTTCTCACCACCTCACTACTACTCTAGTCCACGCTGAATACTGTAATCATCTCTTTATTGTTCTACATTTTTCTATTTTTGCCTCCCTACAGTCTAGTCTCCAACTGGTGGCTGTAGAAATCTTTTAAAAAATTCAAATTGGAACTTGCCACTTTCCTGTTCAAATCTTTAATAACTTTCTTACTAAAATAAAATCAAAAATTATATTCATAAATGTATAAGGTCCTGCAAAATCTGGCCCTTCGCTACCCTATACCTCTGCTGAGGAAGAGGGTGGCAAGAGACTTTTCTGGAGGATGGGGGAAGCACTTGGCCAATGACCTTGGAGTTTGGGAAATCACAGTCCCAAAAGTGACTCTCTTGCCTGGACATATTTAAAGATAAAAGACTAACTGAGGGTACCCATGATAACAGAAAAGGAGATAAGAACTGTCAGATTTTCCCAACAGCTAGGAGATATTATGGCACATGGCTGGGTAATCTGCTTGGGCTGCCATAACAAAGTGTCTCAAAGCAGGTGGCCTAAACAACAGAAATTAATTTTCTCATGGTTCTGGAGGCTAGAAGTCCAAGATCAAGGTTATGGGCAAGGTTGGTTCCTTCTCAGGGCTGTGAGAGAGAATCTGTTCCATGCCTTTCTCCTAGCTTCTGGTGATTTTCTGGCAATCTTTGGTGTTGTTTGGCTTGTAAATGCATCATCTGGATCTCTGCCTTCCTCTTCACATGATGTTCTCCCTGTGTGCTGTCTCTATGTCCAAAATTTTCCTTCTTAGAGGGACATTGTCATGTTGCATTAGAGCTTACCCTAATGACCTCATTTTTAGCTTGATTTTTCCAATAAGGACCCAATTTCCAAATAAGATCACACTCTGAGCTTCTTGGGGTTAAGAAGAACATCAGTGTATCTTTTGGGGGGACACAATTCAATTCATAACACTGGGGTAGAATTGTTATGGAAAAGGAGAGAAGCAACACTAATAGAAAGAAAGAAAGGAGATGCAAACCAACCAGCAGAATGAAGTTGCATGAAGTAAGCTACCAAGAGAGGAACAGCATGGGAATTGTGAGATGCTAGCTGGAGCATTCATCCACATATCAGGGAGTGGCAATATTGGAGTTCCTGGATTTGGGGTGAATCTTCAAATATGTACTAAAGTATCTAATGACAGATATCACCAGCATTTGGGCATTTGCTGCAGAAAGGACAATTGATCCTAGATTACAATGCCTTTTTCTCTCACCTCTGAGCTGACCCCAAAGGACCTCAAAGTAACAGAATGGGTGTAGGACAAGGGGAAGTAAAAGGTGGAGGAGCCAAGACAAAACAGACAATGCCCCCTTATTTCCACCCATATTTGTGGGTCAGGACTATGCTGTAAAAGCAGATACTTTTAAGTGACTAAGAAGTTTCCAGTCCAACACATGAACTGCTTGGATCTTGGAAGTTTTCACTTCCATCCTCACAACAGTAAAAAAGCTGAACAAATTGAGATCAACATCTTCTTAGATCTGTCAGAGATTGAGGTCACTAGGCAAACTGCTGTCCTCTAAACTGGAGAGATAGATAGGCAGATATGGAGGATACCAGTTTCCTGGAAGCAGAAGCCAGAAAGCGGAGCCAGTACCAGTACACTTTAAATTGTAATTGACAAATTGCTGGAGCTCCATATACACTAACTTGAGAGTTAAAAAACCCAAGGGATCCTAGTCTTATGAGACTGGGGGTGCCCACGCTTTTGAGTTTTACTTCCAGGAGCCCTACAAGTTCTCACTGTAAGGATTAGAGAAAAATTCTCCTCTGGTAGTGGGGGAGAAAAGTAACTGCAGTATTTTACAATCTGCCCAGAGCTTTCTGTTTTCCTTGACACAGCAAGCCCTTAAGGGAAACTATTATACCAGAGCCTAAACAATTGGGGGGTTACCAGAACCTAACCAACCTAGATGAATGTAAATACTCAATTCCAGCCCATCTAACCTTCAAAGAAGAACAGAACTTGCAAGAACAGAAGAGAAATGTAAGTACAGGGATGAAAACTATAAGAAATAATAAAAATAAAATGCTAGAAACCAAAAACATTGTAACGGAAGTGAAGAATGACTTTGATGGGCTCATAAGTAGACTGAACACAGCCAAGGAAAGAGTCTCTGAGCTTCAGGATATGTCACTAGAAACTTCTAAAATTGAAAAAGTGGAAAAAAATATCCAGGAACTATGGGAAAATTATAAAAGGTATAACATAGCATAATAAGAATACCAGAAGGAGAAGAAAGAGAAAAAGAAACAGAGGAAATATTTTAAGTCATAATGGCTGAGAATTTTCCAAAATCAATGGCTAACATAAGCCCACAGGTCCTGGAAGCTCAGAGAACTCCAAACAGGTTGAATACCAAAAAGCTCTACACCTGGGAATATCATATTCAAACTGTTGAAAATCAAAGACAAAAAAGGACATTTTGAAAGAAGCCAGTGTGAAAAAAAATCCATCTTACCTGCAAAGAAAAAGGAGAATTACACTGAAATTTTCTTCAGAAACCATGCAAAAAAAGAATATAATAAAATATTTAACATGTTCAAAGAAAAATCCACTAACCTAGAATTGTGTATCCAGTGAAATTATTCTTCAAGAGAGAAGAAATAAAGACATTCCCAGGCAAACAAAAATTGAGGGAATTTGTTGCCAGTAGACCTGCCTTGCAAGAAATGCTAAAAAAAATTCTTCAGAGAGATGGAAAGATGTAAGTTGGAAGGTCATATCTACATATGTCGGTCCGCCACCAGCTGACCCGAACAGCCCTTGCCTTGCTATCAGTCCCTCCCTTGGTGTCCCTTCTGGTAGGTGGGCGGGTTGCCCAGATTCCTCTTTCTCCTGTCCCCGTTGAGAGGAGAGGGAGGAAGAGAGCTGTGAAGAGAGGTGAGCACAGCCACCGGCCCCAACCAGCCCATTAAAGAACACTCAAACACAGCAGGGGTTCTGTTGAGCAGTTCTGTTTATTATCACACAAGCACTTGCTTTTATAGGTGGATGGGGAGGGGAGGTTTTAACATAATCCTATCAGCTTAAAGGTCAAGAGAGCATGCATCCTATTTTAATGCCTAGCTATTGCAATCACGCAGTGTCCACGAGTGCGGAAGCATGTATTTGGCCAATAAGGGCTAAGGCAAGGTTCCCGCAGACACTCTCACCCTACTTCCTCCTGGCGCCATCTTAGGCTGCCACGTTAATATGCCCTTGTGGGCCCATAATGGCGCCACTTGTAATGTCACTTAAGGTGGCGTTAGTTTTTAAGGCCCGACATACATAAGGAAAGGAAGAGATCTAAAGATGGAATAAATGAAGGTAAAAGAAAATCTGGTTTTTTAAAAAATTGATCTAACATATAACAGTCTGTTCGAAATAATAATAGCAATAATTTATTCTGTGATTATAGCTTATGGATAAGTAAAATGAATGACAGCAATGTTATAAGGAACAAGAGGGAGGAATTGCAAATACTTTGTTATAAGGTATTTGCACTACCTATGAAGTGGTACAATGTTATCTAAAAGTAAACTTGAATTAGTTGTAAATGTATATTGCAAATTTTGCAAATTCTGGGGCAACCACTTAAAAAAGTTTTAAAAAGTCAAAGTGACATGTTAAAAGAAGATTAAAACTGGAACCATAAAAAATGCTTAATTAAAGTCAGAGAAGGCAAAAAAGAATGGAAGACAAGGAAAGAAAGAAGGAAGGAGAGAAGAAAGAAATAAAGGAAGGAAAGAAAGAAAAAGGAAGAAAGGAAGAGAAAGAGAAAGAGAGAACAAATAAACAGACCAGACTAATGAACAGAAAATAGTTAAAGTGATTAGATCATAGTATTCTTTTAAATAACTAAAAATGAGACTTTCCAAAATAGACTAATGTGACCAGAAAAGCAATAATGCATGCCTAGGATCTAATCCAGGGATAGAGAAAAAAAACCTGATGGAGCAAGTTTGGAGTGTAGTCATAGGAGAAAAATTAGGTTTTCTGCTTATTCTCCCTCCACCCCCATGCTGTACATTCAATGTATGCTATATCCAAATATATATGATATGGAAACTATAAAATTTAAAACATTATATGAAAGAATTATATAAAAATCATCTTTTCAAGGCTGGAATGGTACTTCTTTCTAATCACAATATTAATACTAAGTAATTATTTAATCCCTCCTTGATATTTCTTTTCCCATTATTCATGTGTCCCTGCAGTGTATATCTCAAGTATGAGCTACCCTATTTCTGGTTTTCACAATTAATTCTTTGCACAAACTTTACTCTTGCTCTTCTTCATTCTAATCCTCTTTTATAAGTATAAGTTTATACTTTAAGGCTCTATTGTGGGCAACCTGATTATTCACAAATATTTGCAGAAACTTGCTCTACCCTCAGTATTCACTGAAACTTGATATTTTGGATGTTGAATATGGCTTTTAAGATACATTTCCACATTCTTATAATGAGCTTTCTTTCTTAAACACACACACACACACACACACACACACACACACACACACACACACACACACACACACACACACACACACACACTACATTGCTGTAATAAATCTCAGCAGTGAGCACAACTATGTGGTAAGTACTGTGAGTACACCCAGCTACTTTCCAGATGTAACAGTGGTTTTGGAGACCCCCAACACAGTTACTCATTTTTAAGAGAAAAGACAAACAATGGGACTGATCTCAAGATAATCCAAATTGGAATTGTCAGACAAGACTTTAAAGAGTTATAATAACTATGCCCAATGACATGAAGGAAAGTATGCTCATATTGAATGAAAACACAGGAAATCTCAGCAGAGACATAAAAACTATAATAAAGAACCAAATGGAAATTCTATTAAAGTATCTAAAAGTTAAAAAAACAAAAACAAAAAAACCACTGGATGGGATTAACAATGGAATGGAGATTGCAGAGGAGTCAGTGAACCTGGGACCTGGGGATAAATACAAAAACATCATACCTATATACAGCATAGTCAAACTGCTCTGAACCAACAATAAGTAGAAAATCTTGAAGGCAGCCAGAATAAAATGGCACATTCACATAGAAGAACAATGACTCAATGATTACTGTCTTCTCATCAGAAACAGTGGAGTCCAGAAGAGAGTGCCTCATCTTTTAAAGTGCCGAAAGAAAAAGGCAGTCTGTCCAGAATCCTGTATCTGGTGATATAACCTTCAATAATGGTGAAATAAACATTTTCACATAAAAGAAAAATAACAGAATTCATCATAAGCAGATCTGCATTTTAGCAAAAATGCTAAAGGAAAAAGAAACAATATCACATGGAAATTCTGATCTTTGGGAAGAAGGAGAATCTAAAATAGAAAATATCTCAGTTAATAAATAGGTTATTTTCTCCTCTTAATTCCTTTAAAATATATATAACAGTTTAAAACAAAATTGTTAACATTGTCTGGGGGGGTTTGTAATGTCTCTTGATGTTACACATATGAAAGCTATATCATAAAGGGCAGGGTGGGGTGAGTAGTAAATGAACCAATACAAGTGAATAAAAAGTTGAACATATGTTTTAATTTGTAGAGCAACCACTAAAAAAATGCAAAGAGGTATAGCTAAAAAGTCCATAAATAAACCAAAATGTATATAAGAATGTTCATAGCAGCTTTATTTATAATAGCCACAAACTGTAAACTGCCCAGGTGTCCGTCAGTTAGGGGCATAGATAAACAAATCTTGTTACATTCATGCAATGGAATGCTACTCAGCAGGAGAAAGGAACAAGCCACTGATACTCGTAACAACCTGGATAAATCTCAAAACATTATGCTGAAAGGAGCCTTACACAAAAAGTATGTATTGTATAATTTCATTTATATGAAGTCCTAGAACAGGCAAAATTAATCCATGATAGAGAAACTAGAGCAAAAGCAGTAAGGCTGGAGTGTGCCTTTCAGATTGAAGGAGCTATTAAGGAGGCCAGTGTAGTAGACATAAGCCCTGGAAAAGCAATCATAGAGGAAAGACGAATGTGGCCAAGAGAGGGACCAGTTAAGACTGTTTACTCTAAATAAAATGGGGGTCACTGGAGGGCCTTGAGAGACATGATCTGATTTACATTTTAAAACTATCACTATGGCAGCTCTAAGAATTGGACTATATAAGGGGTCAGTGTAGAAACAGGGACACAATTTGGGATGCTATTGCATTTATCCAGATGAAAGACGATGGGGACTTGGAGCTCAGAATGGTGCTTTGCACTCAGTAAGTTTTAGCTCTTAATGTCATTTAAATTCTGAATGACCAAGTTAGTTTTTAGTCACTGAGTTTTAAAAATATTCAGTTACCATGTTTTTAATTTTCAAGAAATATTTATTTTCTGATTGCTTATTTTTCATACTAAAATATTTTGTGTCTTCAGTATCTTCACAGATTTAACTTTTCTTCTGTTTCCTGAATAATCTCTCTTAGCTCTAAGATGGTTTTTCTGTTTATCAAGATCCTTTTCTTTCATTTTAATAGTTGGTTTTCTGCAAATATCCAGTAGTTCCTGGTTTTCTGTTCACATTTTTGTAAAATGGGTATGTTGATTGTTTCAGAGATAATTAGAATGCTTTTACTATCAGTGTTGTGAAAGTTTATAAGCATGCAGAAAGTTAAAAGACTAGTACAATGAACACATGTATTTCTACGATCTATAATCTATTCTTAACATTTTACTATACTTGCTTTATCACTTACCCATCTATCTATTCATCCCTCTAGCAATTAATTTAACTTTTTTAAAAATGCATTTCAAAGTAAATCATGGCATTGGTTTTTCCTAAAGATTTGTAAGTGGAGGTATGCTTTCTGAATAGGAGGAAGGAATGAGCGTCTGAGTCTGCTGATTGGGCTTTTCAGTAATCACAGTTCCCGTTAGGATACAGGGGTGGAAAATAAACAGGTGAGCTGGGGTCCCCCACAGTTGTCAAACTAACAGGGGTTTTATTATTGTGAAGGACGATTTCCCTCCTGTTCTGTCTTTCCTCCCCTCACCCGCCTCCCAACTTTATATCTTTTGCTCTGCTCAGCAATATTTTTCTATTTTTATTTATTTTTATTATTTTACTTTGTTTTTTGGTGGCTGGCTGGTATGTATTTTTTATATTTATGAAATGTATTGGTTACACATATTTGTGGGGTACAAAGTAAAATATCAATACATACAACGTATGATGATCAAATCAGGGTAATTAGCATATTCATCATTACAAAACATTCATTTCTTTGTGATGAAGACATTTGATCTCCTCTCCTCTAGCCATTTGATAACACACATTAAATTATTGTCAATTGTAGATGCCTAGCTACACTGTACAATAATGGAACTTATTTTTCCTATCTATCTGTTTTGTGTCCATTAACCAACCTCTCACTATCCCTCCCCTCCCTTCGCCTTTCCTCCTTCTAGTAACCACATTTCTAGTCTTTCATTCTGAAAGTTCAACTGTTTTTTCTTTCTTTCTCTTTCCTTTCCTTTTCTCTTTCTTCCTTCTTCCTTCCCTTCCCTCTCCCCTCCCCTCCTTCCTGCCTTCCTTCCTTCCTTTCTTAGCTCCCACTTATGAGCAAGAACATGTGGCATTTTTCTTTCTGTGCCTGACTTATTTCACTTAACATGATTTTCTTCAAGCTCAACCAAGCTGCTACGAATGGCAGAATTTCATCCTTTTTTATGGCTGAGTAATATTCCATTGTGTAAATAGCACATTTTCTTTATCCAGTTGTTCATTGATAGACATGTAGGTAGAGCTGCAATAAACATGGGAGTGCAGATATCCCTTTGACAGGATGCTTTACATTCCTTTGGATATACATATGCCCAGTAGTGTGATTGCTGGATTGTATAATAGTTCTATCTGCAGTTTTTTGGGAAACCTCCATACTGTTTTCTGTCATGGCTGTACATATTTACAATACCACCAGCAGTATATAAGGGTTCTCCCTTCTCCTCATCCTCACCAGCATTTGTTAACTTCTGTCTTTTTGATAATAGCCAGTCTAACTGGGGTGAGATAATATCTCAATGTTGTTTTGATTTGCATTTCTCTGATGACTAGTGGTGTTGAGCATTTTTTCATGTGTCTGTTAGCCATTTGTATGTCTTCTTTTGAGAAATGCCTACTCAGTTCCTTTGCCCATTTTTTAATTGGATTATTTGGGGGCAGGTTTCACTATGAATTTGTTTGAGTTCTTTTATGCTCTGAATGTTAATCCCTTATTAGATGCATATTTTGTAAATATTTTCTCCCGTTATGTAGGTTATCTTTTCATATTTATTTCCTTTGATTATTTCCTTTGCTGTGCATTTTAGTTTGATTTAGTCCCATTTGTTTATTTTTTCTTTTGTTGCCTGTGTTTTTGAGGTCTTATTCATAAAGTTGGTGCATAGAAATGCTACTGAAGTTTGTATATTAATTTTGTATCTTATAACTTTACTGAATTCATTTATCACTTCTAAGAGGTTTTTTTTGCAGAGTGTTTAGGTTTTTCTGTACATAAGATCATGTCATCTGCAAACAGGGACAATTTGACTTCAATTTTCCAATTTGGATGCCCTTTATTTCTCTTGCCTGATTGCTCTGGCTAGAACTTCAGTACTATATTAAATAAGAGTGTTGAGTATGGGCATCCTTGTCTTATTTCTGTTCTTAAAGGAAAAACTTTCAGGATGATATTAGCTTTGGGTTTGTCACATACGGATTTTATCGTGTTGAGATACTTTCCTTCTATACCTAATTTGTTGAGAGTCTTTATCATGATGGGACACAGCATTTTCTCAAATGCTTTTTCTTCATGTATTGAGATGATCATATGGGTTTTTTTCCCTTCATTTTGTTGATGTCGTGTATCACATTTATTGATTTGCATATGTTGAACCATCCTTGTCTCCCTGGGATGAATCCCATTTGATCATGGTGTATAATCTTTTTGATGTGCTGTGGAATTCCATTTGCTCATATTTTGTTGAGAATTTTTGCATCTACCTTCATCAAGGATATTGGTCTTTAGTTTTCTTTTTTTGTTGTGTCTTTGTCTGATTTTGGTATCAGGGTGATGCTGGCCTCATGAAATGAGTTTGGGAGAATGGATTCTTCTTTGATTTGTTAGAATACTTTGAAAAGAATTGGTATTAATTCTTCTTTAAAAGTTTGGTAGAATTCAGCAGTAAAGCCATCCAGTCCTAGGTTTTTCTTTCTTGAGAAACTGATGATTACTGCATCAGTCTCGTTGCTCATTATTGATCTGTCCAGGTTTTCTTTCTTCTTAGTTCTGTTTTGGTAGGTTGTATGTGTCCAGAAATTAATCCATTTCCCCCAGGTTTTCAAATTTGTTGGTGTATAGTTGTTTGTAATTGTCTCTAATGATTCTTTGTATTTCTGTGGTATCATGTTGTCACGTCTCCTTTTTCATCTTTGATTTTTGTTTTTTGGGTCTTTTCTTAGTTGAGGTAATAATTTGTCAATTTTGTTTATCTTATCCAAAACCCAACTTTTGTTTCATTAATCTTTTATAATTATTCTTCGTCTCTGTTTCATTTAGTTCTGCTCTAATCTTTTTTTTAAAAAAAGTTTTATTTTTTATGGTGGCTGGCTGGCATGAGGAACTCAATCCTTGATGGTGGTTTTACAAGGCCATGCTGAGCTAACCAGCCAGCCCCTGCTCTAATCTTTCTAATTATTTCTTTTTATTTACTAATTTGGGGATTGTATTGTTCTTGTTTTTCTAGTTTTTGAGGGGTAATGTTAGGTTATATTTGAAGTCTTCTATTCTTTTGATGTAAGCACTTATTGCAATAAACTCTCTTAGTACAGCTTTTATGGTATCCCACAAGTTTTGGTGTGATATGCTTTTATTTTCACTTGTTTCAAGACATTTTTTGATTTCTCACTTAATGCCTTCTTTGACCCATAGGTCATTCAGGAGCATGTTGTTTAATTTTCATGAATGTTGGAGTTTCCAAAGTTTCACTTGTTATTGATTTCTGTTTTATTCAATTGTGGTCTGAAAAGATACTTGAAATGATTTTAATTAAAAAAAATTTTAAAAATATACTTGAAATGATTTCAATTTTTAAAAAAATTTTTGAGACGATTTGCAGCTTAACATGTGGTTTATCCTGGAGAATGTTCCATGTGCTGATGAGAAGAATGTATATTCTGTAATTGTTGGATGAACTGTTCTGTGAATGTCTGTCAAGTCCAATTGGTCTAACGTGTAGTTTAAATCCTGTGTTTCTCTGCTGATTTGTTGCCTAGACAATCTGTCCAATGTTGAGAGAGGAATGTTGAGGTACTCAACTATTATCGTATTGGGGTTTATTTATCTGTTTAGGTCTGATAATATTTGCTTTATATATCTGGGTTCATATATATTTACGATTGTTATATGCTCTTGCTGAATTGATCCCTTTATCATTACATAATTATCTACTTTGTCTCTTTTTATAGTTTTTGGTTTAAAGTCGGTTTTATTCAATGTAAGTATAGCTACTCCTCCTTGTTTTAGTTTTCATTGTGTGGTATGTATTTTTCCATCCCTTCACTATTTCTCTGTTTATCTATACAGGTGAACTGAGTTTCTTGTGGGTAGCATGTACTTTTTTCATCTATTTAGCCACTCTATATCTTTTAAGTGGGGAATTCAATACATTTACATTCAGGGTTGTGACTGAAAGTATTACCCTACTCCTGATATTTTATTGATCTTTTTATGGTTGTTTTATATATCTTTTGTTCCTTTCTTTCCATTTTACTGTTTGTCTTTGGCTTTTGTTGTTTTTGTTGTTGTTTGTAGTGATAAGATACAATTTCTTTCTCTTTCTTGTTTGTGTATCTGCTTTCTTTAAGGGTTTTATTCTTTCTCATGTATGGTAATTCATGATGGTAATTAGCATTCCTTTCTTTTTTTTTTTTTTTGGTGGCTGGCTGGTACAGGATGGTCATTCTTTGCATTCTAGGTATAGGACTCCCCTGAGGCATTCTAGATATAGGACTCCCCTGAGGATTTCTTGTAGGGATGGTGTTGTGATGGTGAAATCCTGAAGCTTTTGTTTGTCTGGGAAGGCCGCTACTTCTCCTTCATTTCTGTAGGATGGCTTTCCTGGGTATAGTATTCTTTGCTGGAAGATTTTTTGTTTTGGGGGCTTTTTTAGCACTCTGAATGTGTCATATCATTCTTTCTTGGCCTGTAAGGTTACTGTTGTGAAATCTCCTGTTATTCTGATAGGGAATCCCTTAGAGGTGACTTGATGTCTTTTTCTTGCCATTTTTAGAATTCTCTCTTTGTCTTTGACATTTGACAATTTGACTACAATGTGTCTGGAAAGGACCTTTGTGGGTTGAATCTGGTTGGGGATATTTGAGACTCTTGGATCTGGAAGTCCATATCTCTCGCAATACTTGGGAAGTTTTCAACTATTATCTCATTAAGTAGGTTTCTGATGCATTTTCCTTTCTTCTCCCTTTCCCAGACACCCATAATTAGATGTTTGTATGCTTAAGATAGTCGCATAGCTTTCATAGGCTTTCTTTTCATTTTCTTTTTTTAAAAATGGTTTATTCTGGTTTTGTTTATATATTTATTTATTTAAGTTTTATTTTACTTCTCAAAATACATTGTAGTTGATTTTCATGCCCCTTTACCTGTTCTTCTCCACTCCCTCTACTCCCCCCTCATCATGTCTGTTCACGTGACTTAAAGAGTTCGAGGAATTTTTGTGGTTAGTCTGTCTTCTTCACCCCCCCACCCTTGATTTGTTTGTGTGTTTATTTATTTATTTATGTTTAGCTCCCAGAAATAGGTGAGAGCTTGTGGTATTTCTCTTTATGTGTCTGACTTGTTTCACTCAGTATAATTTTCTCTAAGTCCATCCATGTTGTTACAAATGGTAGTATTTCATTCTTTTTTATAGCAGAGTAGTATATTCCACTGTGTAGCTATACCACAGTTTCTTTATCCAGTCATCAGATGATGGACATTTGGGCTGGTTCCAACTCTTGGCTATTGTAAATAGAGCTGCAATAAACATTGGAGTACAGGTATCCCTTTGGCATGATGATTTCCATTCCTCTGGGTATATTCCCAACAGTGGAATAGCAGGGTCATATGATAGATCTATCTGTAATTGTTTGAGGAACCTCCATACCATTTTCCATAAAGGCTGCACCAATTTGCAGCCCTATCAACAGTGTATGAGAGTTCTTTTCTCTCCCCAACCTATCCAGCACTTATAATTCTCAGTCTTTTGGATGTTAGCCATCCTAACTGGAGTGAGATGGTATCTCAAAGTGCTGTTGATTTGCATTTCCTGAATGCTGAGTGAAGTTGAGCATTTTTTCATGTGTCTGTTGGTCATTCGTATATCTTCCTTTGAGGAATGCCTATTCAGCTCCTTTGCCCATTTTTTAATTGGGTTATTTGTTTTTTTGCTGTAAAGTTGTTTGAATTCCTTGTAAATTCTGGATATTAATCCATTGTCAGATATATATTTTGCAAATATTTTCACCCTCACTGTTGGTTGTCTTTTTACTCTGTTGATCATTTCTTTTGCTGTTCAGAAGCTTTTTAGTTTGATATAATCCTTTTTTTCTTTTTTCCTGCAGTTGCCTGTACTTTTTGGGTTCTATTCATGAAGGCTGTACACACACCTACTTCCTGGAGTGTTTCCCCTATGTTTTCTTTAAGGAGTTTTATTGTTTCAGGATGTATATTTAATTCTTTAATCCATTTGAGTTGATTTTGGTATATGGTGGAAGGTACACGTCTAGTTTCAATCTTCTACATATGAGTATCCAATTCTCCTAGCACCACTTGTTGAAAAGGGAGTCTCTTCCCCAGTATGTAGATTTGCTGCGTTTGTCAAAGATCAGATGGCTGTAGGCATATGGATTGATTTCTGGGTTCTCTATTCTATTCCATTGATCTGTGTGTTCATTTTTATGCCAGTACCATGCTGTTATGGTTATTAAGCTTTGTGATATAATTTAAAAATCAGGTAGTGTAATGCCTCCAGCTTTATTGTTTTTACTCAGGATTGCTTTGGCTATGTGTGGTCTTTTGTTGTTCCATACAAATATCTGGATCACTTTTTCCATCTCAGAGAAAAATGTCATTGGAATTTTGATGGGGATTGCATTGAATCTGCAGATCACTTTGGGTAATATAGACATTTTCACAATGCTAATTCTTCCAATCCAAGAGCAAGGGATATCTTTCCATCTTCTTGTGTCCTCTTTTAATTTCTCTCAACAGTGGTTTGTAGTTCCCTTTGTAGAGATTTTTCACATCCTGGGTCAGCTTTATTCCTAAGTATTTTATTTTTTTGGTGGCTATTGTAAATGGGCTAGCTTTCTTGATTTCTTTTTCTGCATGTTGACTGGTGGAGTACAGAAATGCTACTGACTTTTGTGTGTTGACTTTGTACCCTGCAACTTTGCTGAAATCATTTATCAACTCTAGGAGTTTTTTAATGGAGGCTTTAGGCTGTTCAATATATAGGATCATATCATCTGCAAAAAGGGACAGCTTGACTTCATCCTTTCCAATCTGGATGCCCTTTGTTTCCTTCTCTTCTCTGATTGCTCTGGCTAGTACTTCCAACACTATGTTGAATAGGAGTTGTGAGAGTGGGCATCCTTGTCTAGTTCCTGTTTTTAAGGGAAAATCTTTCAGCTTTTCCCCATTCTGGATAATATTGGCAGTGGACTTATCATATATAGCTTTAATTATGTTGAGACACTTTCTGTCTATGCCTGACTTGTAGAGAGTCTTTATTATGAAAGGATGTTGAATTTTGTTAAATGCTTTTTCAGCATCAGTAGAGATATCATGTGGTTTTCGTCTTTGCTTTTATTCATGTGGTACATCACATTTACTGAACCAATCTTGCATCCCTGGGATGAATCCCACTTGATCATGGTGTATAATTTTCTGTATGTGTTGCTGTATTCTGTTAGCTAGTATTTTATTGAGGATTTTTGCATCTATATTCATTAAGGATATTGGCCTGTAGTTTTCTACTTTTGATGCATCTTTGTCTGGTTTTGGTATCAGGGTGATTGTTGCCTTATAGAATGAGTTTGGGAGAATGGCCTCTGTTTCAGTCTTTTGGAACAGTTTGTAAAGAATTGGTATCAGTCATTCTTTGAAGGTTTGGTAGAACTATGCATGAAGCTGTCCAGTCCTGGGCTTCTCTTTGTTGGAAGCCATCTTATAACAGCTTCAATCTCTTTTATTGTTATTGGTCTGTTCAGATTTTCTATATCTTCTTTGGCTCAGTTTTGGTAGTTTGTATGCATCCAGAAATTTATCCATTTCCTCCAGATTTTCAAATTTGTTGGCATATAGATGTTTATAGTAGTCTCTAATGATTCTTGTATTTCTGAGGTGTCAGTTGTAATACCACCTTTTTCATTTCTAATTTTTGTTATTTGGGTCTTCTCTCTTCTTTTCTTAGTTAATCTTGCTAAAGGTTTGTTGATTTTATTTATCTTTTCAAAAAACCAACTTTTTATTTCATTGATCTTTTGTATTGTTTTTCAGGTTTCTATCTCATTTAGTTCTGCTCTGATCTTAATTATTTCTTTCCTTCTACTAACTTTAGGTTTGGATTGTTCTTTTTTTTCAAGATTTTTAGGGTGAAGTGTTAGGTTATTTATTTGCCATCTTTTCATTCTTCTGAAGCAAGCATTTAATGAGATAAATTTCCCCCTTAAAACTGTTTTTGCAGTTTCCCACAGGTTTTGGTATGATGTGTCATTATTTTCATTAGTTTTATGAAATTTTTTGATTTCCTGTTTAATTTCTTCTTGGACCCACATGTCATTAAGTAGAATGTTGTTTAATTTCCATGTGTTTGTATAGTTTTCAGAGTTCATTTATTATTGATTTCTAATTTAAATCCATTGTGGTCAGAAAAAAATGCATGGAATAATTCCAATTTTTTCGAATTTGTTGAGACTTATTTTGTGGCCTATCATTTGGTCTCTACTGGAGAGTGTTCCATGTGCTGATGAGAAGAATGAATGTTCCGAAGCTGTTGGATGGAATGTTCTGTAGATATCTGCCAAGTCCAATAGATCTAAAGTATTATTTAGATCTTGTGTTTTTCTGTTGATTTTTTTGCCTAGATGGTCTGTCCAATGATGAGAATGAGGTGTTCAGGTCCCCCGCTATAATGGTGTTAGTGTCTCTTTCTTTAGATCTAATAGTGTTTGCTTTGTAAATCTGGTTGCTCCAACATTGGGTGCATATGTATTTATAATTGTTATGTCTTTTTGATGGATAGATCCTTTTATCATTTATATAGTGGCCTTTTTTATCTCTTTTTATGGTTTTTGCTTTAAAGTCTATTTTATCTGATATAAGAATAGCTACTCTACCTAGTTTTTCATTTCTATTGCATAATATATCTTTTTCCATCCTTTCACTCTTAGTCTGTGTGTGTCTTTACAGGTCAAGTGAGTCTCTTGAAGACAGCATATTCTTGGGTCCATCTTTTTAAACCAGTCAGTCAGTCTGTGTCTTTTGAACAGGAAATTTAACCCCTTTACATTTAGAGTTATTATTGAAAGGTGTTGATTTACTCCTAGCATTTTACTGATTTTTGTTTAGATGTCTTAAGTACTTTTTGTTCCTTTCTAATTTTCTGTTTGTCTTCTGTGTTTGTTGGTTTCTTGGGGTGATAGATAAACTATTTTTTCTCTCTTTTGTTAGCATTTTTGTTTCGCTGATAGGTATTGTTCTTTCTTGAATATTCATGGCAGTGATGGCTGTTTTTGTGGTATCAAACCCAGTACTTCCTTGAGAATTTCTTGTAGGGCTGGTCATGTGGTAGTGAACTCCCACAGTTTTTGTTTTTCTGAGAAATATACTATTTGTCCTCATTTTGGAAGGATAGCCTTGCTGGGTAAAGTATTCTTGGCTGGCAATTTTTGTCCTTTAGTGTTTTGAATATATCATCCCATTCTTTTCTGGCTTTTAGGGTTTCTGATGAAAAGTCTGATGTTATTCTGATTGGGGCTCCCTTGTATGTGATTTGCCACTTCTCTCTTACAGCTCTTAAAATTCTCTCTTTGTCTTTGAGTTTTGTCAGTTTGATTATCACACGTCTTGGAGAGGACATTTTTGTGTTGAATGTGTTTGGTGATCTTTGGGCTTCCTGAATCTGGAGATCTGTGACTTTCCCTATACCTGGGAAGGTTTCTGCTATTATTTCATTGAATATGTTTTCAATGCTATTTCCTTTTCCTCTCCTTCTAGAATACCCATGATTTGGGTATCTGAGTGCTTAAGGTTGTCAGTTGTCTCTCTTAGATTACCTTCAATTTTTAAAAACTTTTTTTTCTTTTTTCTGGTCTGCCTGTGATAATTTAAACAGCCTGTCTTCAAGGTTAAAAATTCTCTCTTCTGCTTGTTCAAGTCTGCTGGTTAAACTCTCTGTTGTGATTTTTATTTTGTTGAATGAATCCTTCAGCTCCACAAGCTCAGCTACATTCTTTTGCAAGGCATTGATTTCTTTGTACATTTCTTCTTTCAGATTCTGTATATTTTTTCTCATTTTTTTGTGTTGTCTTACTGAGTTTTCTTGTATCTCATTTGGTTTCCTTGGAATAGTTACTCTAAATTCCTTGTCTGTCATTTCAAAAACTTCCTGTTCTATAGGATCTAGTGCTTGAAAGTTATTATTTTCCTTTGGTGGTGATGTACTTTCTTGATTTTTCATATTTCTGGTATCTTTTCTTTGGTGTTTTGTCATCGTGGCCAGGGGTATCTCAGTACACTTGTTTCACCCTGATGTCTGGCTTGGATCTTAAAGGGACTGCCACTTCTGGGCAGCAGGAACTAGACTGAGCCAGAAGTCCTGCCCCACCTTTCTTCTCTGGCATGGCTGGCTTGGGGTGTGGGGTCCCTGAGCCTCCTAGTACTCTCCTGGTGGCAGGGACCAGCCTGGGCCAGAAGTCCCACTCCGCCTGCCTTCTCTGGCTGGACTGGCTCAAGATGTAGAGGCTCTGAGTCTCTTAAGTTTCACCCGGTGGCAGGGACCAGCCTAGGCTGGAAGTCCCACCCCGTCTGCCTTCTCTGGCCTGGCAGGCTTGGGGCCTGTGGGCCCAGAAGCTCTAAAGTCTCTCTGCACAATGAGGAGCAACCTGAACTGGGGACCCATGCTGCACAGCTCTCATCTGTTCCAGCGCAGATCTTGGGTCCTCCATTGCTGCTCCTCAATAGCTGCAAATTGGTTGCTCTGTGGGAGAGGGTGACACCAGGAACTGACTACTCTGCCATCTTGACCAGAACCTCTTTTTCTTTTTCTTTCTTTTTTTTTATTCTTCTGGATTATTTCAAAAAGCTTGCCTTCAAATTCAAAAATTCCTTCTTCTGCTTGCTCTAGCCTGTTGCTTAAGCTCTAAATTGTATTTTTCTTATTTCTTGTAGTGAATCTTTCAGTTCCAAGGGTTCTGCTTAGTTCTTTTAAAAGACATTTATCTCTTTGTTGAATTCCTCCTTCAGAACCTGGATTATTATTCTCTTTTTATTTGTTGTCTATCTAAATTTTCTTGCATCTCATTGAGTTTTCTTAAGATTATCATTTAGAATTTCTTTTCAGGCATTTATTCGTACGTTGATATCTGGGCCTCTGGTGGTCCAGTTGCTTCTTCTAATACTCTGGAGCAGTTTTTGAGGAGAGAGACTCCCTCCTGTAAATGTGCTCTATAGTGACATTTGGGTAGGGTGTTTTAGATTTGGTTCCAGGTATATGCAGTAGGGAAGCCTCTGTGTGATTACTTCTACTGTATCCAACGTTGAAGTTGTCTGTGAGTACATCTGCGGCCTAGGCACTTGGGTTCTCAGCAGTTTATTGATGATGTAAGTGACACTGGGCTCAGTCTTTGGGGTTGTGGCAAGGTCTTGAGTTCTTGGGGAAAGTGTCAGGGTGCCCAAACCCTCCTTAGCTGGCATGGGTGAACTTGGGTGGGCCTACTGGCACCGCAGTCAGTTTCCCATGATGCTGATAGATGCACTGGGGTGCTCTGAAGCTCTTCAGCTTAAATAGACAACCCTGGGTAGGATTTTGGGGGGTCAAGTTTAGGACCTTGGGCTTTGAGGAAGACAATGAGATGCTCAGCAGCTCCGCTGAGTGGGTGACTCAGTGGAGTTACTTGGACTTCAGGACATACCCCCTGAGGAGGTGTTGGGCCACTCGGTGGCTGAATTGGGCAACACTGGATGAGGTCACTGGGGCTGTGGGTAGGACCTCATGCCCCCAGGAGAGATTCTGGGGTGCTCTGGAGTTTTGGTATTGAAGTGGGTTGTTTCAGGTTAAGTTGCTGGGTTCATGAGTAGGTCCCTGTACTCTCAAGAGGGACACTGGACAGCTCTGCAGTGCCACTGCTGGAGTTGGGCACCAAAGCAAAATGCACTCAGGTGTTAGGTCTGATTCCAAAATGGCAACTGCTGCAGTTACCTAGGGGGGATTCAGGGGGTGGGGGTGGCTCAGTTTGAACTACCTCCCCAGATCAATGCAGCCGCATGGGCTCCCAGAAATTCCTCACAAGGGCAGCACAATTACTCTGTAATTTGGACTGCCAGCACTGCAGAGACATGCACACTCATCTTTCTTCCACAGGCAAAAATTCCTCCTGGATTCTGCTGCTCCCAGCTGGGTGATGGGGGTGGTGGAGGCCAGGAAGTTTTTTCATTCTCTATGTGGCTACCCTGAGTTTCTGTACTTGCCAGCATCTCTGCTACTCCTTTGATGTGTTTCAGCTCTCTCCTTTAGTTATTTTGTACAAGTGCAGCTGTATATTCATTCTATTCTCCGTATCTGTGGATCCTTCCAGTAAGCCAACTTCCTCAGAATATTTACATTTTTCTCTTATGTATTTCTTAAGATGTTAAGATTTGGCTGTTTGTGATAGAATGCCCCCAGTAACAGCAGTTCAAACAAGATAGTTTATTTCTCATAAATGTAGGCACCCTAGGGTTAGTTTTATGACTCCACAATCAACAATGACCCAGATTTCTACTGTGTTGTGGTTCTGTCAATCTTAGTATGTGCCATCTAAATCTGGCCCAAAGTGCCTGCTCCAGCTCCAGCCAATATACCCACATTCCAGTCAGAAGGAAGAGTAAAAATACCCTTTAAGATTTTCCTAAAAGTTGCTAACACCATTTTGTTTACAAATTACTGGTCACTACTTAGATATACACCCAAATACAGCTACCATGGTACTCAGTACTAGGAAATGTGATCTTGATTCTGGGTGACCATGTGCTTCACTAAAACAAAAGGGAGGAAACATTGGGCCGTATCAAGATGGCGGTGGCTGCGGTGGTTGGCGCGGAGTAGCTGAGGTGGAAAAGGTGGCCACTGGGCCTCAGGCAGCCGGGAAACTCGTGGACCTTCCTCTTGCCATCTCTTAAGGGAGGACCACTGCTGGTGGCCAGTCATGGGGGCTGACCGCCACTTTGCCCTCGGCAGGAGAGGCTGCCTCATTTACAGGCAACAGCTTTGAAGAATGGAGCAGGAAAAGAACTGTTTCTTAGCTGCAAAAGTGAGTCTCTAAACAGGGAACACAGTGCCAGGGCTGCTGTGGATGCAGACACGATCCCGGAGGCCGGGGCCACACTGAAGGCGGCCAGCTGCCCTATTCAGGGTTCGAGGTTTCAGGCTGGCATAAAAGAAGATTCCTGGGAGCGCCGGAGCCGCGTCGCGGGACCGAGCAAGCAGCCCGAGGCGGCGGCAGCTGAGAACGGGGAAGGTGACAAACCAGAGGCAGAGAGTGAGTGCCCGACCTGGCACAGCCCTGTGAGTGACCCCTGGCCCGGCCCTGCTCAGGGGGGGTGACGCCCACCCGGCTTCCACCTGCATCACCAGGCCACTCACCACCCCGGGGCTGCCTCCATTTCCCCAGGTGCTGGCAGCTCCGGCTTGGCTCATCTCCTCACTGAGCCTTCCCACTTGCTTGCCCCGGTGCGGGGCTTCCCGGGGCCTGTGGGCCGGCCTCCCCTCCCACTCCGTCCGTGGTTCTCTGGCGGGGCGGGTGGCGTGGGGCGTCCCCGGCCAGTGTCGGGAGGGCAAGGAAGTACGGGTGGGGCCGACTGTCACTCCACCACACCCTGGACTCCGGCCCCCGGTAAACTTCCTGTTACTGGGAGGCAGATACCATCTCTGTGGCCACCAGTTCTGAAAAACCCCTAACCAATTTCTGGTTGGGAATAGTGTGGTAGGAGAGTTCCCAAGTCCGCTTGAACCTGCCGGAGAGATGACTGCAGGCAGGCGCTAGACTCGGTCCATGCCGGGAGGATACAAAGGTGAACAAGTCCCAAGAAAGATCTACACAGTGCTACAAAGGCACCCAGAGCGACCGGTCGTCTGTGCCTACCAGAAACCTGGTAGACTTCCTGGGCGAGGCGGTACCGAGCAGGGTCTTGAAGGCCCAGCTGATACACAAGGGTTGCAGAAGACACGTCCCAGCCCAGCCCAGTGCGCACAGAGTGGGGAGACGTGCGGCCAGGGAGGCGGAGACTCGACAGAAACCACACACCCGGTGGGGTCGCCACTGCACGATCCAACAGCCTGGGCCAGAGCACAGGGAACAGGGTGAAGTCCTGCACAGGAAGTGAAAGCTCAACAGAGATCACACACCCTGTGGTACGTGATCCACCAGCCCAGCAGAGTCCAAGCTGACCAGAAAGGTGGCTCCCTGGAGAGGCCCAAGACCCGAGGCAACCACACACACAAGGCACTAGAGGACAACTGAGCAGTCACGGAGGTAGCCATACCAAATTGGCAACCACAGCAACATCTTAGTTAGTCAATAGTCTCAAAATGGTTGACTGTGAAACCCCCTGCCACAATGAATAAACATCAAAAAAAAAGATACCAGAAATACAAAAAATCAAGAAAATACACCACCAAAAGTTAATAAATCTCAAACTCTAGATCCTATAGAACAAGAAGCCCTTGAAATGACTGACAAGGAATTTCGAGTGATAATTCTAAGGAAACTGAATGAGATACAAGAAAACTCAGCTAGACATCATGATGAAATGAGGAAAAGTATACAGGATCTGAAAGAGGAAATGTACAAGGAAATCAATGTCCTGAAAAAAAATGTAGCAGAACTTGCTGAACTGAAGAAGTTATTCAGCGAAATAAAAAAAACAACGGAGAGTTTAACCAGCAGGCTTGTCGAAGTTGAAGAGAGAACCTCTGAACTTGAAGATGGGCTGTTTGACATAACACAAGCAGACAAAAAGAAAGAAAAAAGAATTAAAGACATTGAAGAAAATCTGAGAGAGATATCAGACAACCTAAAGCGCTCAAATATCCGAGTCATGGGTATTCCAGAAGGGGAGGAAAATGGAGATTCCATTGAAAACATATTCAACAAAATAGTGGCAGAAACCTTCCCAGGTATAGGAAAAATCACAGATCTTCAGATCCAGGAAGCTCAACGATCTCCAAATGTATTCAACCCAAAAAGGCCTTCTCCAGGACATGTTATAGTCAAATTGGCAAAACTCAGAGACAAAGAGAGAATCTTAAAAGCTGCAAGAGAGAAGCGTCAAATCACCTATAAGGGAGCCCCAATCAGGCTAACATCAGACTTGTCATCCCAAACCCTAAAAGCTAGAAAGGAATGGGATGATATATTCAAAATACTAAAAGACAAAGATTGCCAGCCAAGAATACTCTACCCAGCAATGCTATCTTTCCAAAATGAAGGGCAAATAGTATATTTCTCAGACAAACAAAAACTGCGGGAGTTCACTACCACATGACCACCCTTACAAGAAATCCTCAAGGGAGTACTGGGTTTGCTTCCTGAAAAATAACTACCACTGCCATAAAAACCCAAGAAAAATCAAAACCCACTAGTATAATAAAAATGGCATTCATGAAGAGAAAACAATCAAACAAAAATGCTATCTACAACCTAAGGAACCAACAAACACAGAAACCAAACAGTAAATCAGAAAGCAAGGAACAAAAGACACCTAAGACAACCAAACAACCAATAAAATGCTAGGAATAAATCAACACCTTTCAATAACAACTCTTAATGTAAAAGGCTTAAATTCCCCAATCAAAAGACACAGACTGGCTGACTGGATCAAAAAGCAGGACCCAATTATATGCTGCCTACAAGAGACCCACCTCACCCATAAAGATTCACATAGACTAAGAGTGAAAGGATGGAAAAAGATTTACCATGCAAACAGAAAAGAAAAACGAGCTGGAGTAGCTATTCTTATATCTGACAAAATAGACTTTAAACTAAAAACCATAAAAAGAGACAATGAGGGACACTACTTAATGATAAAAGGACTGATCCATCAAGAAGACATAACAATCATAAATATGTACGCACCCAATGTTGGGGCAGCCAGATTTATAAAACAAACT
The DNA here is from genome assembly GCF_027409185.1 of Cynocephalus volans. NCBI lineage: Eukaryota > Metazoa > Chordata > Mammalia > Dermoptera > Cynocephalidae > Cynocephalus > Cynocephalus volans. The sequence continues at coordinate 81,156,258 of NC_084461.1, forward strand.
CTATTAGACCTAAAGAAGGAAATAGACACTAATACCATAATAGCAGGGGACCTGAACACCCCACTGTCAATATTAGACAGATCATCTAGGCAAAGAATCAGTAGAGAAACCCAAGATCTAAACAAGACTCTAGACCAATTGGAATTGGCAGATATCTACAGAACATTCCACCCAACAACCTCAGAATATTCATTCTTCTCATCAGCACATGGATCATTCTCCAGGATAGATCACATATTAGGTCACAAATCAAGTCTCAATAAATTCAAAACAATTGGAATTATCCCATGGGAGGTTTTGGTGATGGGGAGCAATAATCAGCCACAATGTATATCGACAAAATAAAATTTAAAAAAATTAAAAAATTAAAAAAATAAAACAAAAGGGAGAATGGATGTTGGGAATACAACTAGCAATCTTTGCTTTAGGCCTCAACACTCACAGTATTTCTGGAAGACATTTCTTGGGCAGATTGCCCTCATTCTATGGTGAGTCATTCTCAGTCATGCTAGCCTTGGAAAAAGATTCCAGCTACACTGCATCCAAGCCCAATGCAGTTGTTTCATTAAGTTGGCTATCTTGACGCAGAAGCCTCCCTAAGTGATTTTCAAAGTGCTGTGAAATTGCTTCAGAGATTTTATAAGAAAGTGGATTTATACTGTCTAAATAACCTTCTTAATCTTTATATCTGACTTATATTTTGGGTTTCCTAAAGTAAGAATTCATCTGTAAAAAGCATTACCCTCCTCTGCAGATAGCAAATACTCTCTGACTGGCAACTGTCAGAGCAAATTCTGCTTTCCCCCTATGCAGTCCTAGGCTCACTGTGGACTCCAGGGAGCAGTTCGACTGAAGTGACCTATCAACTCCATTCCTGTGGTTATTTTGAAGATTTCCTGGCATGTCATCAGGTAGCTGCACACAGGAAAAGCTTCTCCAGTCTTCTTTTTCTATTTGGCTTCATGATTACCAATTCAGCTTGTAGGTATTATTGCCTATGTTGAAACTTCTTGAGCCTGTGTAATTCTTAGCTATACCTGTGCTTACCAAGCCATAGCCAAATACCATATATAGTACAACACACTTCATTTGTACAGTAACTTTATTTTCCATAACTGATCTTATCTTGTACTATTGCTCTCATTTCTGCTGACTTAAAAAAAAAAATCCTTAACTTTACCAATTAAAGCTAACTTTTCCCAGTTTAAAATTGTTTTCTGCCAAATGTTTACTTAATACAATGACCAAACTTTGCATCAGCAATATATAAGGGTACTTCAAAAATTTAGGAAAAATAAAATTAAAAGATAATACAAATCTTTCCATGAGCTTTTTGAAGTGCCCTTGTATTTCACCTGATACCTGACTTGTTTCTACCTCTTTCTTCCCAAGATAGCATTGGATATAGAGGAAACAAGTACCCTCATAAAGGTGGGGCAAGAGGCCTCTTGCTGTCTATGTGCTGTCCTCTAGGTTCCTGTTAGACTCTATTGAGATGACTTTCCTCTGTTAAAAATTATTCAATGATACTAGTTAAAGCACGGTAAGAAAGACTTTATTCAGGACCATTGTGATATATATAAGGACCAGTGCAATGGGGTCTGGCAGCTGGGGAGAGAGTTTGGGCTCAACTCTGAATGCAGCATGAGCAAGTGGAAATTTATAACCAAGGAGTAGTGTGGGGGTTAGTGGATAGAAAATTACTAAGAGGAGACATCAGGGGAAAGTAGGATTCTGGCTAAACTGGCCCAACAGGCTTCTTGCTAAAGACAGGCCAGGATAATCAGACATCACCTGGGGGGTGGGGGAGGACAAGGAACCTGATCGGATATAGAGAATGATGAGATGTTGTGGATAAGGGGGTTAAGGGATGCCATAGGTCAAATGTGTCCCCCAAAAGTTCATATGTTGGAAACTTGATCCCTACCACAACAGTGTTAAGGGGGTGATTAGATTATGAAAACTGTGCCTTTGTGAATGGATTAATCCATTCATAGAGTAATAAGTTATAATGGGTGTGGACTGGTGGCTTTATAAGGAACATATGAAAGAGCTCTTGCCATTCTCACCACATGATTGCCTGTGTCACCACAGGACTCTGTACTGAGCCCCACCAAGAAGAAACCCCTCACCCGATGCACCACCTGGACTGTGGACTTTTCAGCCTACAAAATTGTGAGAAATAAATATTATTTCTTTATAAATTACCCAGTTTCAGATATTCTTTTATAAGCTACAGAAGACGGACTAACACAGGGGGCTCTGGCTAAACTGACTTAGCAAGGTTCTTTTGCTAAAACTGAGCCTAAAAGGAGGTTCAGAAGTCTGACTAAAGTTTGGCCAAGCAAAAAACTTTTGTCACCTCTTGCTGGTTATGTGAATATTACAATAGAATCCACTCTGATGTGGGTTGGTCTGACTGATGTGCTCTTTTGGTCATTGTCTCAGTATTCCTCAGTACTGTCCAGCAACCCTGCCATTTGCCTCTAGACATGAGGTCTTTTCGGTCTATGATCTTTTTAGTTGCTTGATAAATGGCAACAAATACTAACTCCCAACTCTTCTTGTTTCTAGGCCAGCTCTTCTTCCACTTCCCTACATGATTCCCCCCATATAGGATATTTTAGTGTCTAAATTCCAACTAGAGATGGGCAGAGTCTAGGGTGGCCCCTGTCATCCTCACTTCTGGCTTTTGTGCTCTTGAGTGGTCCCTCTCCTCACCCCGCATGGGTGGGATGAGTGACTTGCTTTTAACAATAGAATCTGGTAAAGGTGGTGGAATATAAATGATTAAATGCATGTGATTATGTAACATAAGATTGTAACATTGATCTTGCAAAGAGGCTTTCTCCCTTGCTGACTGAGGAAGCAAAAGGCCATTTTGGGAAGACTCACATGGCAAGAAACTGACATCAGCCTCTGACCAACAGCTGGCAAGAAACTGAGGCCATCAGCATGGTATCCTGCAAAATAATAAATGTTGCCAACAACCACATGAACTTGGAAGTTGATCCTTCCCCAGTTGAGTATCAGGTGTGACCAGAGCCCTGACTCATACCTTCATTGCAGCCTGTGAGACCCTAAGCAGAGAAACCATATGCCCAGGCACTTGACACACAGAGACTATGAATTAATAAATGCATCTTGTTTTAAGCTGCTAAAATCTGGCAACATTGTTACGCAACAATAAGTAACTAATACAGATCTTTACTCATGCAAATAACCATTACAATATTTTGAGGGGAAAACCATTATTCAAGAGTTTTGGATTCTTTAAATTCTGGAGAAACAAGAGTTAACTGCTTAACAAATGGTTGAAAACTGTTGAAAACGTGTCTTAAAGGCAAAGTGGATAATTTTTATCGTTGTGGAATAATTACTGATGCTGAATATACTGGTTTCATAGTTTCTCATTAAAATTCAAGAGGTTTCAGGCATCACATTAGGAGTGTTTTGTCAGTGGAGATTCCACCTTTAGCTGTTTTTTTGTTTGTTTGTTTTTAATTGTGGTAAAAAAAAAACAACATAAAATTTACCATCTTAACCATTTTTAAGTGTATGGTTCAGATGCGGTAGGTGTATTCACATTGTTGTAAAACACATCTCCTGAACGTTTTCATCTCACAAATCTGAAACTCTATACCCATTAAACAACAACTCCCCTTTTCCTCCCCTGCCCCACTCCCACCCCTGGTAACCACCATTTTACTTCCTGTTTCTGTGAATTTGACTACTGTAGAAACCTTATATAAGTAGAGTCACACAGTATTTGTGTTTTAGTGACTAGCTTATTTCACTTAGCATAATGCCCTCAAGGTTTATCCATGTTGTAGCATGTGACAGGATTTCCTTTCTTGTTAAGGCTGAAAACAGCTGTTTTTACTATAAACATTTCAAGTATAAGGAAAAGTGTAAAAAAAATTTAAAGATTTTTTTTATAGTAAGACATGCTAATTACAAACTATCTGAAGCTCTCTTTTACTCAGGAATATATGAACATTATGAGAAGACATGTATTGGTAGACAAAACAAGTGATTTTTTTTCATTCTTTGGTTGGTAGATCTATAGCAGTTTTTGGTAGAGGTAACAAAAATACAAAATATCTGAAATACACAATATTGTTTATAAAGTATTAAAAAATTCGTACTGTTTCTATATAACTGCTAACCTAATAATAAAATAGATATCTCTTTATAATTACGTATAAATAAAGTTAAGCAGAACACAGAAGGAAGATAATGTTTTATATGAAGATAATACTTCTATAAATAAGCATATGGGGAGTTATAAACTGTTAGGCTTGATTTCTGTTGTTAACTTATACAAATGCAAAATAAATGTGAGAAACAACAACTATTTTGAAATACCAATTCTTATATTGAGTATAAAGTGAAAATGATCTGGTAAATCAATGACTCGTCATTTAACACTCTCAATTATAAACTTTATTAAATTTATGACTATAGTAATTTCACTGAGCAAGCAGAGAAGAGCATTCAACTGCAAACTCGTCTTTCTCTTCTACTTTTCTCTTTTTCCAAACTCATCCCATTCTCTGCTTACTATACTTCTTTCCTTTCAAATGGGAGCCAGAGAAAAATTTTTTCTGGAGGAACTAAATCACTTCCTAGGGTTAGTACTAAGATAAACAGATTCAATTTAAAATAGCTTTAAAAGATGACTTTTAGATATATTAGAAGACAGCCCAAATGTGAAATCCTATAACTTTATAAAATTGTTTTATTTGGTTTATTGAACCAATTTATTTTTATTTTTATTCTCCATTGTAGTGTCTAGTTTAATAAAGCATAGTTATGCAGATTTAATACACAGACTACTCCTTAGTTGAACGAATAAAGTCAACTGTTGCCTCATGTTGATTGTCCTTGTAATTGTGTATAGTTAAGATTAGGTGGAATGTCTAGCTCTTATAAAATTTTCTTACATATTTTTTAATGGTCTGCATAGGATTTTTAGAAATTATTTTGACCATATCTTAAAACACTTGGCTCATGATTATACTGGCCAACTAAAGTACATTCTTTAAAAATAAAACGTGTTATCTGGCAGGTAAATGGACAGACAGCCATTTATGTGTTTTTATTTCAAGAAAAAATGCAAGAGATTTTTTTAAAGTGGCCTCTCTGCACTCCAAGCTTTTACTCTTTGAAAAATTCATGAGCACTTTCTTTTGGAAATTATGTAGCCTACACATATTTTATATAAATCACAGAATGTGGGAGCATGGACAATTTATTATATATCTGAGAATATCAGAATCCATGATATTTGATGTCACATGGTCTAAAATAGTCCATGATATAAGACTTTTCTCTGATGTCCTACAGACTGCTCACCAGTCTAATTGTCTTTTCTTCTTCTTTCAGTGGGAACGAACCATTTAATCCGCTGTCTTTATTAACTTCTCACTCAATAAATAACACCGTAATAGACATGTGGGGAGTATAAAGACAGACTTCATATTATATTGTAAGGACTTTAATGTCTTTATAATCTAATATCAGGCACTGATAGAAAGATATAAATACCTATAATTGTACTTGGCAGAGAATGTGCTAGAACACATTCAGTTTCCTTATTGTGTGTGTGTCTATCAATATAATGGAAACAAAGTAACAGATATTATGGATAAGCAGCTGTGGGGCAGAGATTGCTGAAATGAGTTTTGAGCATAATTTTGGGAGAAAGATTGTTTCTGGTTGGAAAAAAGGCAAGCATGTGGTTGAGCCAAGAGGACAGCAGGCAGTTGCCTGAACATGGAGCCATTTAGTATGGGACCTGATAGCACATGAGTAGAAGTATGAATGTGATTTATGAGGAGGACTGAAAACTACTGCAAGCAGATATGATGAAAGTTATATTTCAGGAGAATACTTTTTGTGGCTGTGATTAAGATAAATTGGATAAGGAAGAGGTTATGTGGGATGGAAGGCTGGTATAATTGTGGGTGTTGAAGGTGAGTAAGGCCTAGACTTGGTCTGCAACTACAAAATTAAGTTGAAATTTTCAGATGACCCTCAGGGGCCTGTCTGACTCCATTCAACTTAACATCCAAATGTTGCATTAAAAAAATCCTTAGGAAAAAGATTTTCAAGCATTTTGCCTGTTGTCATACATTCTTCGAGACTAAAAGGAGGGAAAAAAATAATTCAAAGGGAACACGAGATGGCAGCAGTTATATCATATAAAGGGAAAGATTGGGGACAGAAAAACATTTGAAATTATTTTTAAATAAAAAATATGTAGCGCCTTATTTTTTACGCGCTGTATTCCTTTTGACTACAGAGATTACTCAGTCATTGGTTTCATGCTTCACAGCACATCTGAGGTTCATTCTGACTATAGCAAAAATCTTACTCCATTACATGTGACTGTTTCCTAAAATAAAGCTGTCGCTGTTTTCTGCAGATTACTGTTCCTCTGTGTTATCTGAGGCAGAAGAGTTCTGTATGGTGCAAATTCGCTGTAAATGTTCCAGCATTGCTTTTTCTTCCTCTTCTAGTACTTCATCCTTCCTCATTTCCCACCTAAAAGAAAAATCACATCTTAGTATTTTTGTAAATCCAAACTACAGTTGTCACTTATTCAAGACTTGAATATGTAGTCACTGGTTTATTAAGGCACTGTTTCTCCTTGCTTATTCCTTACTGACTGCCTCTTGGGCAACACAATTCATTGGCACTGCTTCTGCAGAGGGGGTCAGGAGGGGAGAAGAAAGTAGCGTCCAGTCAGCTCCATTCTAACACAAAATTTTAAAGTATTGTTTCAGATGAGGTTTCTGTATTTCCTAGATTTTAAAAATGTATATGGCCTACAAGGGTACACACATATAAATAAAATACAGAATTAGTAACTAATAAGGAAATATTTTTCATAATATTTTTCTCCCACTGATGAGCGTATCAGTGGCTTTAAGTTGCAGGAAGGTTTGCCAGCAAGACCTTAGCAGCAAGAAGAACATCAAGCTAAATTGCATATACCTGAAGGGCAGGTCAGTCTATTCCTAGAAATGAGATCAGATTTGAAATGATCAAGTTAAATGGCCCAAGAAAAGCAGCAAACTGTTAGTGAGGTTCCATAAAACATTTAGTTAAAAAAAGAGATTAAAGACTTTCTAATCCTGGGTGATTAGGCAATACAGAACAAAATGTTAGAATCCAGAACTATAAATGTATGGGATCTTGCAAAGTGAATGTTATTACAATAAACTGAGTAAACTTAATCCTTCATTCTCCTTCTTCCTCTTTCCTTATATATACCACCTTCCCAGGACTGGCCAGGATGTACTGAACCCAGCATTCGAACAGGGAATCATCTGCAAATATGAGGGTACGTCAAAAAATTTGTGGAAAAATAGAATTGAAAGATAATAAGAATCTTTCCACGAACTTTTTAAAGTACTCTCGCATTTCCTTTCTCCTTTCCTCACTCTTATTTATACAGTCCCTAAGCCATCAACCATTATGTGCTGTCACAAAAGGAATTTAAAACCAATGCTGGTATATCCTAAAAGACCCTCGCTATACAGGCTTCAGCTGGATTGGGCTGCTAGCAACAAACAAGCAGCTGCTCACTGAATGTCTCCAGAAGCCCCCTATGTTGTTATAATCTATTTGAATGCCTGGATAGCAAATAGCCTGTCATATGTGAGGAAAGCATATTGAGTTTGGGATGGGGTTTTCTCGTTTCATTTGAGTGATGGGAAGAATGAATGGACATTGCATTTTCCACAGAAACCTCGTAGTGGGTACCTGTTCCCACACACGTTTCCCTGTTGGAGTGCTGAGTTCAGTGGACTATAGGAGAGAGCAGAAGGAGGGAAACCATGGAGAGAAGGGGGAGGATTGTCTGAAATATTACCCCTGGTTTTAATTTACCTTTCTTCTTCGCCCTCTGCCTGGGATTCTCCTCATTTCCTAGCCCCAACCTTGTCAGGATCTAAAAGCTGCTATTTCTGGCTGCCTTAGTTTCTCCATGTTTCCACAGGGTCAGAGTTAAGTCATTGATCATACAGGTTTTAATAACAATTTGAAGAGTTCAAAGCCACATCACATGGGAAAAGAATCCTAAAATCAGTATTTTGAGATGTACAATTTATCCCACAAGGTTACCTTACAATGATTTCATGTAATTTCAAAGATAAGAAACTCTCACTATCCATTTTATGTAGGTAAACTTGGGCATCACTGATATGCATGTTAAATCGAACTCCTCCTAAGCAAGGAAGTAAATAATGGAAAATACTTATGTAGCACTAACTATGGAGGTGTTAAGCATTGTTTTAAACACTTGACATACCTATCTTAAATTCTCAGTACAAATGTTATTATTCCCATTCTACAGATGAATAAACCGAGGCAGAGAATGTTAAAGTCACTTGCCCGAGGATCTTTGGAACTGAACTCAGAGAGTCAGGTTCTGGAGTCTGGGCTTGCAAATGTAATACCAACTATAGTTTTAAAACATTTTACAGGTACCATCTATTACTGTTAAAAATAGTTCAAATACTTCATTTTCTGAGAAATGTTGCCCAAATTGTTCTAGATATTAAATAAAAGAACTATCTAAGGATCATATACTCTTAGAAGAAATCCAAACGTGAGAAATTAGGCTTGCCTTTTTTTCCTCTTATGTAAAGGTGCTAATATTCTCTGAGTAAATGAATTATTTTATGAACATCAACAGAACAAAATATGTACTATATACATAAATATTTTGATCATTGTCTCTACTTGTGAAAATTGAAAGCACACTCTTTGCTTCATTAAAAATCTGTATAATTAATGTAATTTAAATGAATTGAATACATAATAGAATCTATGACAAGGATTTTTGAAGCTTCATGACAATTATAGGCACTTCACAGTATAATTGAGTTGTTGGTAATTAATGTTATTAGACAAAGTTATTTATCTATCACAACCTTCTTATATTTGCTATTATGCTTATTAAGAAAAAATCATTTCATAAGAGGATAAGAAATGATGACAAAGATAGGTGAAAAAATAATATTAGGACTACATTTCCCTAATAATTTTAATCCTATTGAATAAAAGCATTAGAGATTTGAAATGTATGTTTATTACAAGCATTGTTATATTTCATATCTATAAGTTCTTAAGAGAAGCTTATCTCTAATTCCATCATGGTTTTCGGTTTTGTTAACAAAATGCGAAAATAAGAAGTCAATTCTGTCAAAAAACTACTGGAAGAGAAAATAATCTACCAATTCGTTAAACACAATTGACTGGACAATTTGTCCAAAATCTCTCTCCCTAGTTTTTCCTAATGTATTTAATGTCTGTGGTGGAAGCACGTCCCCACAGGAATCAGAAAATGTCAGAACCAGAGTATTCTAGTTCTCCTAGAAAAACATTATGAAGTGATTCTACTTCTCTCTTTCCTGAGTTTGGTAGCATGCCCTCTTATACTATTGCTAAATTCCCCACCTGCCTAATATGGTAAAAGAACTGCAACCTGGCCCCCACTTTAGCTGGTGGCAGTGACTGCACTGATGAGCAGCAAAATCCAATGAGACCCCACTGATCTGTACCATAATCCTAACTATCTTCCAGAATGGGTTCCATCTGTAGGCTTCTGGGTGGGTAGATGTGGGGACTTGACCTATCCTTGATTATGGATCCTTTTCCCTACCCAAAAACAGTTGGGTCTCTAAAACCTGGACTGAGATTCAAGAGTCAGCGGTTGTTGGTCTTTAAAAACTAACACCACCTTAAGTGACATTACAAGTGGATTAACGTGGCAGCCTAAGACAGCGCCAGGAGGAAGTAGGGTGGGAGTGTCTGCGGGAACCTTGCCTTAGCCCTTAATTGGCCGCACTCGTGAACACTGCGTGATTGCAATAGATAGGCATTGAGACAGGACCCTTAAGCTGATTGGAGGATGTAAAAAACCTGCCTTCTCCATTTGCCTTTAAAAGCAAGTGCTTGTGTGCTAATAAACGGAACTGCTCGACAGAACCCCCCACCAGTGTCTGAGTGTCCTTTAACCGGGCTGGTTGGGGCTGGCGGTGTGCTCACCTCTCTTCACGGCTCTCTTCCCCCATCTCCTTCCAAAGGGGACAGGAGGGAAAGAGGAATCCCGGGCCATTCGCTCGCCCACCGAAAGGAACGAGGCTAGGGCTGTTCGGGTCGGCCGGCGGTGGACCCAACAAGCGGTCACAACCTTACTCATTAGCACCACTCTGATGGACTTAGGTGTTCTTAGCCTTGGCACATCTGCCTGAATTTACACACATATTCGCATCTGGACCAGAGGTATCTGCCTGCTACTTTGTGTGTTCTATTAATATTAGCTAACACTGTAGAGCTCTTCTTGTGCCACACCATGGGCTAAGACCTTTCTATTTCTGCTAACCTCAGTGAGCAATGGTTGGTTTGAATGAGACCTTGAGATGTGCAAAATAACAGTCACAGATCAGTGAATAACGTTCTAGTGATCAGTTTTATAGTATCTTATATTTGGGGGAACTTTGTAGATGGCATGTGTCAGAGCCAACCAGGAGAGCCATGCTTGGGGATGTGGTTAAGCATGAGGTATGTCCTTGGTGGCGCCTGTCCAGGCTGTTGCAGAAGCAAGTCCTGGGAAGCCCATACCATAGGAAGGAGCAACCAACCCAGACAGACTAGGAGGGCCAGAGTCTAGAGGATGAGGAGTTCTCTGCTTTCAACTAGGAGAAAAACATCTAAAATTTGTGAAATCAATAGTGTCCCAGATAACAGCACAGTTCTTGGAATCACTCTGCCTTTAGGTTGAATCCAAACCTACCACATACTAGTTGAATCACCTCAGTAAGTTTCTTAACCTCTCTGTGCCTCAGGGTTCTCATGTATAAAATAGGGTCAGAATGGTTTGGTTTAGTAGTTGCTATTGAGACTAAGACTGTATGTCCCACAAAGCCTAAAATAGTTACTGTTTGGACTTTTACAGAGAAAGTTTGCCAACCCCTGCTCTAGAAATGGTGATTCTTAAGTGGGGTGATGCTGCCTCCATATGAGGAAATGTGCAGGGCATTTCTGGATGACAGTATGTCTAGAGAGTGTTTCTACTAGGACCCAGGGAACAAAGATGGTAAATATAACTGAATAAACAACAATCCCATGCAATGAAGAGTTGTCTTCCCAAAATATCCATAGTCTGCCTGATGAGAAACATTTGCTCTAGAATCTTAAAATAATATCGAATAGTAATGTGAATACTATTAATACTAGAAATACTATATAAACTAGAAAGAATCCCTGTCTAATTCCTGCTTTTAATTGAAATGGTTTTAGTGTTTCAATAGCTTAGAATACTATTTCCTAAGAATTGAGGTTTAGGAATCAGTGTGCTGGATTTGAATTCCTTACAAGCTGTGTGGTCTTAGGAAAGCCAGCTAAAACTGTGCCTCAGTTTCCTTATTTATAAAATGGGAATAGTAATAGTGCCTGGTTCATAGAAAGTGCTCAATGAATGATGACTTATTATTATTATCCTTATTATTTGGAATATTGGTTAAGGTTTCAAGTAGGAGAAAACCTGAGTGTGGTGGGTTAAACAAATGGGTTATTTTTCTCATACAAGAAGAGATACAGAAGGGGTCACTGCTGGCATGGGTTAAGTAGCTTGACAACAGAAGGGCTGATGTCTCTGTGGTTCTCGTGTCCTTTACCTCAGTGTCCCAAGATGGTTGTTGCAGCTTCAGTCACATCCTTGTTCTAAGGCAGGAAGAGGAGGGAGGCTGCACCTGTCTCATTTTATCAGGATAATAAAACTTTGCCCAGATTCTTCCCAGCAAACATTGGAGCTATACTGTCTAGATTTGAATCCTCACTGCCTCTTCCTAGCTGTGTGGTATTGGGCAAGTTTTTTAACTTGTCTGTGCATCAGTTTTCAAATATGCAAAACGGGATGCTAGCAGTATGTATCTCAGTGCGTTGTTATAAAGAGTAGGTGAGTATGAATTCCAAGTGCTTCATAAAATGTTACTATTGTTTTATGAGACCACTTACATCAAGTGGTTTCCTTAGAGCTCCTATCTTCATGTTCTTTCTCCTGCTCTGTGTCCTTCACATTGTTTTATCTGACAAATTTCTTTCTTATAAATATGTAGGTAAATTGAAGTTGCTAAGTATTGCAATGGTTTCACTCAGTGTGCAGTTACACATATCTGTGATTGTGCTGCTGTCCCCTCTTGTCTTTCATCGGGAAGACATTTCATGCTAGTCCACTCTGTTCAGCCTAGCTTGGCCAAAGCTGCTTTCGTTTTCCTATAATCCTTTTGCTGTATTTTTCAAGTACAGTCTATGATGATGGCATTTGATCATATTATTGGCATTTCTTCTGAAACACCAATAAAACACTTGAATATAAAAAAGGTAATTTCACATAAGCCTCCGGATTTAATGTTATTATTAAATATTTATGTAGCACTTTATATTTACTAAGTGCTTTACAATTATTTATTAGTTAATTGTATCATTAAACAACATTAACCATCTGGTCAAATTAACAATTTCAAATTGTTGTACCAGTTGGTAGCTGAGGGGTAAAAAGTAGTCATATTGGATTTTATTCCTCTAGAAAAAAACTTTTTTTGTTCTACTCTCCTGTCTGCACCCCACAGTGCAGACTGGCTTTGGATAGAGGTTCAAATCAGAGAAAAATGATGTCTCTGTTCTCTTCTTCCTGCTGTTCTATACGTACGGGCTTTTCTCAGGATCAGCTTTAAACCATCTTCTCTTCTTCCTGAAAAGCCCCACGTCTGCTCCCACATATTCAGCTTTGTATCCACATCTATAATTCATTCATATCCCAGGCTTTAATGCAGTATCTTTAAACTTAATTTTTGTTCCAAGCTCTCTAAATCCAACTTCTTGATGATCATTTTCACTCCCTCTCCAATTATATTAATATTTAATACATACATATATGTATATGTGTGGGGGTTTATAAAAATATACACATATACTTGCATTATCCAAACTGATGATTACCCCCATGCCCCCTCAATAATAACACAGGGTCTGAACTTCATGTAGTACTTTATGCCTCCACTTCTCACCTTGTCCACAGTCAGTCACTAGTTAAGGACAACTTATTCTGCAGTCATTTTCACATTCTTACACACCCCACTGCCGTCAGTCCACAGCTGGGGTGCTCATGACTTCAGTGCCTGAACAGTGCAATATTCTTCAGATATTCAGATCTCAAGTCTAAGGCCACTGCTACACCACACTAGCAATGACTGCCCTGCCTAGAGAGTTTAAAGTCTTTAGTGTTCCAGCTCGGTAGCAGCTCTGTCTAGCTGCTGCTATCTCTCCTCAGGGAGAAAATTATTTTCCTCATTTCCTCCTGCCTTGGGTTTTGCATTTCTGCTTTTGCTATTCCACCCACCCAAAATGCCTTTCCTTCTACCCTAAACCTGTGCATTCTTCCTCAGACCCACTCCACAACCCACCTCTTTCATGAAGTCCTTCCCGATTGATGTGGTTGTCATCCTTCTCCCTTCAGTCCTGTATTACCTAATGTCAGCACTATTTTAGTCGATTAACCACATATTGCTTTGTTACATCTCTTCTTGTACTTTCTCGAGCTGTTATTTGATTATTACATTGTTTTTATTTTTCATCTCTACTTGCAGTTAATTGAGGAAGACTTTTCACTATAGATATTATTTCAAACAACATATTTCTTTTTATTTTTCAAATAGGGAAGAGACAGATTTATTTTTCTGAACTTCAGAAATGTTTTTAAACATACTTATCAACTAAACACTTTTCTCCTATAATATGGGAAATACAAAAGCAAACACATAGAAATTTACCTTTTCATCATGGATCAGTTAAGAAAAGTAAATTAAAAAAGAATAAAAAGAGAGAAATAGAGAGTAGAATAGTGGTTACCAGATGAAGGGAAAGGGAGGGAGGAAGGGGCCAGGGAAAAGTTGGTAGATCAATACAAAGTTACAAAGTTGCAGGTAGATGGGAAGAATAAGTTCTGGTGCTGTGAGGTGACAATAGCCAATAATACTGTATTGTATGTTTCAAGATAGCCAGAAAAGAGGATCTGGAATATTATACCCGCCAAGAAATGATAGATGTTTAGGTGATAGATATGCTATCTATTCTAATTGGATCATTATATAATATATGCATGTATTGAAAACAATAAATTGAACCCCATAAACATATACAATGAAAAAATAAATAAAGATAAGAAAAAAGGTAAAAAGAAATTTACCTTTTCACGTTCATGTCATCTTTAATGTCATTGGCTTTCAATAGACATGACACAGTGAGGACATCTTAAATCTTGCTGCCCACGCTATGTTGCTAAAAGCAAGAATATACCACTTAAGCTGAGGCAACTTAATTGAGCTTCTAATTTTAATCAGAATATGTGGAAAGAGCAGATTCTCCTTCTTGATTCAGCCTCTAGATGACACCAGTATGGCAATATGGCCTGCCCTGTGTACAATCTCTCCATCCTATTTCTCAGTGTTTACGTCTTTCTCAACTTGATACTTTTAAAGGATCTACACATTAGTTATCATTTACACAGATATCAATGATAAGAATGAAGATGCATGACACAGGACATCTGGAATGGGATGGTTACTTCTCTATGGAAACTTTCTCCAGGGATAGCAATCTGAATCAAATTCAGAAAGTATTTGGTTATGCTTTTTTTAGTGATCATAAAGCAATACTATTACTGAACTCTCCGTGATTCAGAGAAATTGTCCATGGATTTATCTTCTTAAAATACAAGCCAAATTATATTATTTCTTCCCCCAAACAGACAAACCTATGCTGTCTTCTACTCCAGATCCTCTCACCCCTAAAAATGTACAAATAACTTAATTTGATGCAAATAACATTTCAAATAACAAATATATCATGCTCTGTACACTATATTCTGCACTTTGAGTACTTTGTTGTACTCAAAATCTGTGTTGATTGGTACATGTTAGAAGTTTAGTGTTACTACATTATGCTTAAGTGGATTAAAGAAATAATAACAGAAAGAAGGAGCACGCACTGGGTCCTAGGCAGGAGCTGCGGGAAGCCACTACCACCTGGCAGAAAGAAGGTGGGAGCATGGATGAGGTCCTAGGCAGGAAATGTGGCCAGTGCCCCCCACCCGGCAGAAGGCAGGAGCATGCCAAAAATACCACTTCCGTGTGGGTGGCCAACCACAGCCACTGCCACAGATACAGCCACGATGCAGGTGAACCACCAGATACTCAAATGCACTGACACAAGGAGAGCCACAAGCAGAGACTGAAAAAAAAAGAGGATGTCTCTCCCCTCAAAGCCCACTCCAGAGAAATAGAAGAAGGAACTTCTTTACCAGATGACCAGACATCAACATAGAAGTGCTTGAAATATGAAAATCTAAGAAAATATGACACCACCAAAAGAATACAGTAATTCTCAAAAACCAGACCTTATAGACCAGGAAACTCCTGAAATGACTGAAAAGGAATTCCAAGCAACAACCTGAAGGAAACTCAATGAGATATAACAAGACTCAGTTAGACAACATAATAAAATGAGAAAAAAAATCTAGGACATGAAAGAGGAAATTTACAAAGAGATTGATACCTTAAAAAGGAATGTAACTTAAGGAACTGAAAGATTCATTCAACAAAATAAAAAACACACAAAGCTAAAACAAGCAGAAGAAAGAATTTCTGATGTTGAAGATAGTGTTTACAAAATAACCCAGGTGTACAAAAAAAATTCTGAAAAATGAAGAAAATCTAAGAGAACTAGCAGACAACCTTAAGTGCACAAATGTTTAAATCATGGGTGTTCCATAAGGGGAGGAGGAAGGAAAAGTCATGGAAAATCTATTCAATGAAACAATAACAGAAAACTTCCCAGGTATAGGGAATGTATACTGGACCTTCAGATCCGGTAGGCTCAAAGATCAGTACAGCCATTGTGGAGAATAGTATGGAGGTTACTCAAACAACTACAGATAGAACTTCTATACAATCCAGCAATCCCACTTCCAGGTATATACCCAAAGGAAGGAAATCATCATGTTTAAGGGATACCTGCACTCCCATGTTTATCGCAGCTCTATTTACAATACCTAAGAGTTGGAACCAACCTAAATGTCCATTGATGAACAACTGAATGAGTAAAATGTTGTATATATGTAGAATGGAATACTACTCTGCCATGAAAAGAGTGAAATTCTGCCATTCACAACAACATGGATGAACTTAGAGAAAATTATGTTGAGTAAAATAAACCAGGTACAGAAGGAGAAATACTGCATGTCTGCACTTATACGTGGGAGCTGAAAAAAAGAAAGAAAGAAGGAAGGAAGGAAAGAAAGAAAGAAAAATAGCAATCACAATAATTCCTTGAACTTTCAAAAGTAGAGCACAGAACTGAGACCAGAGGTGGGAAAGGTGGGGTGGGGGGTTAGGGAGAAATTGGTAAAGGGCCAAAATATGTTTACATTATGTAATGATTTTTAAAAAAATATATACCCATATAAAAGATAAAATTGGATTTCTATCTCATTTTATACCTAAAGTGTTTTCAGATAGATTAGAGGAAGAAGAAGAAAAAAAAAAAAAAAAGAAATAATAATCTTTGACCACCAATATCACAATGGGTATTAGTTAGTATCTCAAATAATTATTATGTAATTGTTAATTGTATCTGTGATAAAAATGGCAGCTCTTGGAGCATTAAAATTAGTATCCTCATCCTTGATTTTTACATCACTGCTTTTTTCTTAATGTCTAAAATTCAGTGATCATACCAAAGACAGCAACTTCCTGCAAGTTTATTTATTTACTAACCATACATACATCCTTTTAACAAATGAGGTGGTGTTATATAGAAAACAAAATATTTGTAAACTTCATGTTATTTCGGACATGACAAGTATTTTTGACCAACGTAAAAAGTTTTAAAATGAACTTTGGTTAGCAAATCACTTAATTTAGGTCACATACCCCACTGAAGTAAGTTTTTTGTAGGCCGCCAACCATTTAAATATTTAATATCTGGTGATGTGATACCATGATTGATCCCAATAACTTTCTCCTTTCTCTAACTTTCTGTACTACTGTTTTCAGCTATATGTAATTTTCTACCATTGTCTCATTTAGATCTCTGGTTGGTGATTGCCTTCTGCTCCCATCACTTTAGAAGTTCCCCCAAATCATACAGTAAAACTGTAATAAACAGGCTCTGCCATTTCAGTCCTTATGACCAGCTTTGATGTAAAGGGGAAGTTATTACAGATAATTCTTAGAAACTATGTAGATCAACAAAACCCTGTTAGTCCAGTAACCAATAAAACATAATCATTCACTTTTTCATTATGGTTAGTGCAATTAACTGAGGATAACTAAATATTTAGGTTCTCAGTTTTTAAAGGGTCAAAATATAGAACACTAACTACACAAATTTAAATCTCTTTTACGACCTTGATGGTACTTTCAGACTATATTAGTTCTTAGGATGTGGTGATGTAGATATAGAAGAAATAGAGGACTGGCCCCAAATGAGCATAAACTATGGGAAACTCTGTCTCAGTTAGTGGTAATGGTGGGATTTTAATTGCAGTGGACCCCTGTTATAAGACTGAAATTAGAGGGCCTTATAAGTTAACTATTACGTTGGGCTTTCGTACATATAGCTTATGTTTTGAGAGATTTGCCTTGGTTTGTGATTCATTTGATGTGCATCCCAATGAGCCACATTTTAGAACATAGTATTTACAGTATTTAATTAATTTTCCCATTCATCCAGCAAACATTTATTGAGAGCCTGTTGAGTTCAAAACATTGTGGTAGGTAAGAGAAGTGAGACGAGCTGGATATTATTTTGTCCTCATGGAGCTTGAGAGAGTTCATCACATGAGCTGGATGGAATAATTATTCTAAACCCATATTCAAAATCCCATAAAAATTTTGTACAATATTTGAGTTTAGGTATGACAGGTCAATGGTAATGAAAGGAACTATTGCCATTTCCTTAGGCTTCATTTTAGTAACTGTTTGTGTGAAGGAAAAGTATAATTGAGGAATTTCTTCCTTGACTCATGAAGCAATCTGAGGTAGCCTTAAGGAATGATTCATGTCCTCCTTTATTTACTAATGACAAAAAAAATTCTTGATGTTTTTTGAAAAGTAAAGTCCTTATTAAATTCTATGGCGAGATTGGAAACTACAGAATTTGATGTTCTTCTTGAAAGACATTTCTACAGGAAGGTGATTCTGAATAACACTTAGTCCCACAGGACAAACTTTAAGGAGGGGACAGATATAAGGCTATCCTATGCTTGAGAATAAATTCATGAGTATTGTGATTCATGAATAGTTGTGGGAAATCTATTATGAGCCAGAATAATCAGATTGAACTTAAATGGTGCTGTTTTTTAGTAGCTCCATTTTTCCCCCCATATAGAACCTCAGGATTAGGGTCAGTCTCTTCCCTGGAGACAGGTCTTTACAATACCATACAGATACATACAGATGATACATACATACATATATACATACATATGTATATACACACACACGCCATACAGATACATACAGATGAGAGCTACTCTCTTTCTAATATGTACTTCAGATGATGAACATCTACAAATGCTTTTGTCTAATGTTTAAAAAGTCAAGTTTTAAGAAATGTGCATAGTTTCAATCCATCCCCTTTAGCATACATTTAGTGAAAATGGAGAAATCAACATCATTCTTTTTATGCAACGTGAAATGGTTGATTTATTGCTCAGCTTTATCCTCTCTAAAATAGAATTATTTAAAGTTTCCTTATAGATTGTAATTTTTAACACTTTAAAAGTTTTGTTTTCCTCTCAACTTTGTGTTGAATCTCTAAAGAAGTTAAATAATAGGGGTCCTACAAGGGAGTTACAAGACTTTACACCGTTTTCAGCAGGGCTTTTGGGAATGAGTGGAGGCAAAAATCTCACTTTGATAAGGGATCAGAGAGATCTTTACAAACTTATTTCTAACTCTATTTAATTATTGTCTCTAGTTAATTAAGGCATGTTAGTTTAGGCGGGAATTCCAATAGAAAAAATAGAAAATGTTAAGAAAACCCACCCATGGGGGAAAAAAAGGCCAAATAAAAATAAAAGTTAAGAATTTATTTGTACCATTTTATTTTCAAATTTAAAGATAGATGGGGATTTTAAAAAATATTATGGATGCTTCCATGAAATGCAAAGGACTTTACATTTTTATAGAATACTGTAAATGATAGTCACATCTTTGCCCTTGGAAGTTATAAAACATAGGCTTATCTTAAAATAGGCAGAGTGAGTTGTTTCAACTCCCCACAAGTTATTCTGACCTAACCGAACACTTAAATGTCCAGAAAATAAGGTTTACTTGTTTATTTCACAAAAATATGTCATTGTTAATATGGTATACTATTTAGAACTCTAGTGTTACTTATACAATATAAATATACAGAAATAAATATACTATAAATCATAAATGTATATTTAAAATATATAGAAATAAATACAGTTAGGTCTACAAAAATCCATACTCAATACTATTAAATAACAACAATGGCCATAATGAATTAGCAGTTTGATTGCGTGCTTCCGCCAAGATTTTTTATGTCATTATGATAACTAGCTATTTATTCAGTTTATCCAGCTATTTCTGTAAGAATTCAAATGAATGTTCTTTTGCAAGGTGGTTGATTTCTTTAGCTACTAGTAGTACAGTAGAAGGAATCTTTCCACTTTCCAAGCTCAAGAACAAACAGCAAAACCCTTAATTTGAATTTATAGCTTTCAGGGACAACCCACAGCACAACTTAACTGTCCAAGCAATTTATCTTAATTAACATGATTTGCTCTGTATATTTAAGTAGGAGAGTTACATACCAACAGAGGGGACAACCAAAGATGCTAACAGTAACATTTTAAGTGGTTATGGCTTAGGGAAAACTAAATGGAAGCAGAGCCATCAGTAGTAATGGAATCTGAACTTTTCCGTTATCAGTAAATCATCCTTATCTCCCTAGAGACTCCATTTCCACCAGTGGATTTTTAAAAATTGTAAGAGTTTAGATAGAAGGCCAAGGTCAGAAGATTTTGCCGGCATTTAATGCTGAGGTAGAAAAATGTCCTTTACTAAGAGCAGTGTCAGGACTACTTTAGACTGCCAGAATCATATTGGTGATTTTCCACAGAGTAATGTATAATTTAATGAATCAAAAGGAAAAAAATGTCTATTTTCTGCTAAACTTTGTATATCTGGAAATTTTTGTGGACTGTGCTCTGTAGACACTCGGTGTCTATTCCATATATTAAACTGTTATGTTAACATGTACTTAATTGTGTCAAACAATACTATTCTTGTTCTAGAAATGATAAAAAAACAACAATCCCTTTTCATCAAGAAAGAAAGGATTACATATTTACACCTCCAAAATTAAAAAAATTGAGGGTGTTTTTACTAGCCTGTGTAAAGCCAATACCAATGGTTTTGGCAACACAGTGGTCACTAGGCCAGCGTGCACTAACCACTTTTGGGAAATTGAATCTGAATAGAAGTACCATTTTGAAACACATGTCATCAGTTGAAGGGCCTGTTTGCAACTTTGTTATTCAAATTGATAGTAATATCCTGTTTAGAAAGGATTTGAAATATGGATTCAATTCATATTTTGTTTGAAATTGGCTAAGAATTTAAAAAACTTAAAGCCCATTTAGAATCTAGGAGAAAAAGACAGCTTTGCTTGGTTGATGGTGTTATCACTTTTCATTGAGTTATTGCCTACATGTTCATATGCATAGAGATCCCAAAGTTCTTTCCTTCCATTCATTATCAAAGTATTTACTGAATGACGATTATGTTCTGGGCACTGTGAGGGTTTGGAGCATATAATAATAACAATAATAGCAGCTAATACTTAGCAATTTCTATGTGCCAGGCCCTGTTCTAAGCATTTTGCATTTGATAATTCATTTAGCCGTCACAACAATTTTACAAGATGAGCTAACTATTATTATTGCTACAGACTGGGAATTACCCAATGTCACACAACTGGTCAGTAGTAGAACCAGGATTCCAAACCAAGTAGCTGGCTCCAGAGTTAATGCTGTTACCTACTATGGCACATCTCCCACTGCAACTCCATCTCTCTGAGTCTCCGTGTTTCCTATAACAATACATGAAACCTGACCTGTTTTCATGGAGCTCAGTTTAAGAATACTTTATATCCATTCTGCATAAGACAAAAAATTAATCGATGGGGAAAAAATAAGAAGTCTCTGCACCCCATGAGCTGGCCCAGAATTGGAAGAACTGATTTGAGTATATTTCAGGCCAACTTGAGTTGAGATGCCATCACTTTCACAGTGGTGGCAAATTAGGGACCTCTTAAATAATTGTCATCATTTCAGCTCCTTGGGGATGTTGGGACCCCTTCCTCGATCCTTTTCCTCACTTCTGGGAAACTAAGAAGAATTATTGCTTCCTCTAACTTCATGCTGGCAAGGAGTTTGAGAGACAGGTCTGACTCAGTGGCATCAAGAAGGTACTGTGGCCAGAAGGCTGAGAGTCTTCTGTACACACAGACTATGACTATTCCCAAGATAGGCCAAAAGGAAAAAGCTGGAACTATTATTACTTTATTCAAAGTTTACAAAAACTCTACAGGGTGGTAGGTACTGTGAGAAACTGAGGCTTAGACAAATAACATTCCAATGTCACAAAACAAGCCCAGAGATTGCAACGTGATCTTTCTACCTATCATACGAGCCCCAATGAGTTGAGAAAAGAGTACCTTTGGACGGAAGCTCTGAGTTTTACATGGAATGTTTCCTTATCACATCATTAATGGAATAGGACATGCTTTCATTTCACTATGTTTTTATGGGACAGGAGGGTCAGATGATTTGGCAAACAAACATCCATTACATAAAAAGAGTGACTTAAATAAACTAGGAAATTCTTTTGAACCATTCAAAACCAACATGAATGTCAACAGACTTTGAAATATTGAAAGCAATGTAAATGCCTTCCAATTCTCTTTTTAAAAAATTTTTGACTTATTTTTTTTCATTATATATGTTATTGGGTACAATTTATTGTTTCATTACATGCACACATTATATAATGATCCAGTCAGAATAGTCAGCATATCCATCACCTAAACTTTTATCACTTCTTTGTGGTTATAACATTCAATATCCTCTCCTCTGGCTAACTTGAAATATACAATACAGTAATATTAGCTACTGTCACCCTAGGGCAACAGAACTTATTGTTCCTATCTAACTGCAATTTTGTAACTCTGTACCAGTCTACCGACCTTTCCCCAGGACCCCTCCCCCGCCACCCTTCCCCCACCCCTTCCCTGCCTCTGGCAATCACCATTCTACTCTCTATTTCTCTTTAAAAATTTTTTTGTAATTGACACATGATAATTGTGTATATTTATGGGAGTACAATATAATAATTGGGTACATTCATACCATGTGCCATGAGCTTATCAGTATGCATAACATATCCATCACCTCAAACATTTGTCACTTCTTTGTGTAAGGAACATTCAACACCATCTCAATTAGCTATTCAAAGATACACAGTACTTTGGTAACTGTAGTTTCCCTATATTACTTTAGAACCCTAGATCCCATTATTCCGGTCTTTGTAGTATCTTGTATTCATTGCCCACCCTCTCCCCATGAACCCCACCAGTCTCTGGTAACCACTATTATACCTTTCTATTTCTATGAGAACAACTTTTTTAGCTTCTGCATGTGAGTGAGAACATGTGGTATTTTTCTCTCTATGCCTGGCTTATTTCACTTCACATAATTTTCTCCCAGCTCATCCATGTTGCTGCAAATGACAGAATTTCATTCTTTTTTAGGGCTGAGTAGTATTCCACTGTGTATACATACGACATTTTCTTTATCCAATTATCTGTGGAAAGACATGTAGTTTGGTTCCAGCTCTTGGCTATTGTGTATAGAGCCATGATAAACATGGGAGTGCAGTTGTCCCTTTGACTTGATTTCCATTCCTTTGGATATTTACTCAGCAGTGGGATTGCTGGATTGTATGGTAGTTCTATCTGTAGTTGTTTGAGAAATATCCAAACTGTTTTCTATAGCTGTACTAATCTACATTCTCACCAACAATGTATAAAGAGTTCCCCTTTCTCTGCATCCTCACCAGCATTTGTTATTTTCTGTCTTTTTGATAATAGCCAGGTTAATGTGGGTGACATGATATCTCGTTGTAGTTTTGATTTGTATTTCTCTGATGACTAGTGATGTTGAATATTTTTTCATATGGCTGTTGGCCATTTGTATGTCTCTTTTGAAAAATGTCTGTTGAGTTCCTTTGCCCATTTTTTAATTGGATTTTTTATACCATTGAGTTGTTTGAGTTCTCTGTATATTCTGGATATTAATCCTTTGTCAGATGCATAGTTTGCAAATATTTTCTCCCATTCTGCAGGTTGTCTTTTCATTCTGTTGATTGTTTCCTTTGCTGTGCAGAAGCTTTTTAGTTTGGTATAATCTCATTTGTAAATTTTTGTTTTAGTTCCCTGTGCTTCTGAATTATTATTCATAAAGTCTTTGTCAAGACTTATGTCCTGAAGTGTTTCCCTTATTTTTCTTCTAGAAGTTTTATAGTTTTGGGTCTTACATTTAAGTCTTTAATCTATTTTGAGTTGATTTTGGAATATGGTGAGAGACAGGGTTCTAGTTTTATTCTTCTGCATGTTGATTTCCAATTTTCCCAGCACCATTTATTGAAGAGACTGTCCTTTCCTCAATGTATGTTCTTGGCTCCTTTGTCAAAAATCAGTTAGCTTTATGTGTGTGGATTTATTTCTAAATTCTCTATTCTGTTCCATTGGTCTATGTGTATGTTTTTGTTCCACTACCATGATTTTTTGATTACTATCTCTTTATAGTATATTTTGAAGTCAGGGAGTACTTTGTTAACTGTAGTCTCCCTGTATTAGTATAGAATACCCCTGCATTGTTCTTTTTGCTCAGGATTGCTTTGACTATTCAAGGTCTCTTGTTGCTCCATATACGTTTTTAATTTTTTTAAAAATTTTCTGTGAAGTATGTCACTGTTAGTCTGAAGGGGATTGTATTAAATCTGTAGATTGCTTTGGGTAGTATAGTCATTTTGACAATATCAGTTTTTCCAATCCATGAGCAGGGGATGTCTTTCCAATTTTTCGCATCTTCTTTGATTTCTTTAATCAGAGTTTTATAGTTTTCATTGTAGAGATCTTTCACTTCCTTGGTTAAATTTATTCCTAGGTATTTTACTTTTTTGTGACTATTGTTAATGGGCTTGCTTTCTTGATTTCTTTTTCTGCTAGTTTGTTGTTTGTATATAGAAATGCTACTGATTTTTGTGTATTGATTTTGTATCCTGCCACTTTACTGAATTGTTTATCAGGCCTAGGAGTTTTTTGGTAGAGTCTTTAGGTTTCCCTATATGTAAAATTATGTCATCTGCAAACAGGGACAACTTGACTTCCTCCTTTCCAAGTTGGATGCACTTTATTTCTTTCTCTCGCCTAATTGCTCTGGATAGGACTTGAATAGAAGTGGTGAGAGTGGGCATCCTTGTCTTGGTCCAGTTCTTAGGGGAAAAGCTTTCAGTTTTTCTCCATTCAGCATGATGTTAGCTGTGGGTTTGTCATATATAGCCTTTATTGTGTTAAGATACTTTCCTTCTATACCTAATTTGTGAGAGTCATTTTCGTGAAAGGATGTTGAATTTTATCAAGTGCTTTTTCTGCATCTATCAAGGTGAAAATATTTTTTTCCCTTTCATTCTGTTGATGTGATGTATTGTGTTTATCAATTTGTGTTATGTTGAACCACCCTTGCATCTCTGGGATAAATCCCACTTGATCATGGTGTATAATCTTTTTGATGTGCTGTTAGATTCAGTTTGCTAGTGTTTTATTGAGGATTTTTGTATCTGTGTTCATTAGGTATATCTGTCTGTATTTTTTTCTTTGATATTCCTTGCCTGGTTTTGGCATCAGGGTAATGCTGGCCTCATAGTATGAGTTTGGAAGAATTCCATCCACTTCAATTTTTTTGAAATAATTTAAGTAGTATTGGTTTACTTTTTCTTTGAATGTTTGGTAAAATTCAGCATCTGGTCTTGGGCTTTTCTATGGTGGGAGACTTTTTATTACTGATTTTATTTCATTATTTGTTATTGGTCTATTTAGGTTTTCTATTTCTTCTGGTTTCAGTCTTGGTAGGACATATGTGTCTGAGAAATTATCCATTTCCTTTATGTTTTCATATTTATTGGCATATAGTTGTTCATAATAGTCTTTGATGCATTGTATTTTGGTGCTATCTGCTTCAATGTCTCCATTTCCATTTCTGATTTTATTTATTTGGGTCTTTTCTCTTTTTTTATTGGTTAGTCTCGCTAATGGTTTGGCAATTTTGTTTATCTTTTCAAAGAACTAACTTTTCATTGATTGATTTTTTTGTATTGTATTTTTAGCTTCAATTTCATTTATTTCTGCTCTGATTTTTATTATTTCTTTTCATCAGCCTACTTTGGGTTTAGTTTGTTCTTGCTTTTCTAGTTCCTTGAGGTGTCCTTGAGGTGCATTGTTAGGCTGTTTAGTTGAAATCTTTCTTTCTTTCTTTTTTTTTTTTTTTTGATGTAGTTTGTTGCTATAAACTTCTCTCTTAATACTGCCTTGGCTCTGTCTCATAGGCTTTGGTATGTTGTGTTTCTGTCTTCATCAGTTTCATAAAATATTTTTGATTTACTTCTTAATCTCTTCTTAGACCCATTGGTCCTTCAAGAGCATGTTATTTAATTTCCAGGTATTTGTGAAGTTTTGCTAGTTCCTCATGTTATTGATTTCTAGTTTTATTCCTTTGTGGTCAGAAAAAATACTTGATATGGAGTTTTTTGAATTGTTTTGGCCTAATATAAGGTTAATCCTAGGGAATGTTCAATATGCTGATGAAAAGAATGTGTATTCTGTGGCTGTTGGATAAAGTGCTCTGTATATGTTAGGTCCATCTGGTCTATAATGCTATTTAAATCTGATGTTTCCTTGTTGATTTTCTGTCTCAATTTGTCCAATGCTGAGAGTGGGGTGTTAAAGTCCCCAACAAATTGTGTTGGTGTCTGTCTATCTCTCCCTTTAGATCTGATAATATTTGCTTTATATATCTGGGTGCTCTAGTGTTGGGTGCATATATATTTATAACTGTTATATCCTCTTGGTATATTGATCCCTTTATTATACAGTGCCCTTCTTTGTCTCCTAGTACAGATTTAGATTTAAAGCTACCCCTGCTCACTTTTGTTTTCTATTTGCATGGAATATATTTTCCCATCCCTTCACTTTCAGTCCATGTGTGTATTTGTAGGTAAGATGTGTTTCTTACAGGTGGCATATGGTTTGGTCATATATTTTTTAATCCATTCAGCCAGTCTATGTCTTTTAATTTGAGCATTTAGTCCATTTACATTCAAAGTTATTATTGATATGTGAGGTCTTAACTTCTGTTATTTTGTTGGTTGTTTTTCAATTGTTTTGTGTATTCTTCATTCCTTTTTTGCTCTATGAATATTTATCCTTATGGTTTGGTAATCTTCTGTATTGATAACATTTGATTCCTTTCTATTTCTAATTTGTGTATCTACTCTACCAGTAAGTTTTATATTTTCAGGTATTTTCATGATGGCTGTTATCATCCTTTCTCTTCTAGATATAGGACTCCCCTAAGCATTTCTTTTAAGGCCTGTCTGGTGGTGATGAATTCCCTTAATATTTGCTTGTCTGAAGAAGACTTTATTTCTCCTTCATTTCTGAAAGATAGATTTACTGGGTATAATATTTTTGGCTAGCCGTTTTTATTTTCTTTCAGTACTTTGAATATATCATCCTGCTTTTAGGGTTTTTGCTGAGAAGTCTGCTGTTGGTCTAACAGGGATTCCCTTATAAGTGACTTGATGCTTTTCTCTTGCTATTTTTAGAAACCCCTCTTTGTATTTATCTTTGGATAATTTGACTACAGTGTGTCTTGGAGATGACCTTTTTGGGTTGTATCTACTTGGGGACCTTTGAACTTCCTGGATTTAGATGTTTGCATCTTTCCTAAGACTAGGGAAATTTTCAGCTATTATTTCTTAAATATGTTTTCAATATCTTTTTCAGTTTCTTCTCCTTCTGGAATGCCCACAATTCAAATATTTGTTAGTTTAATAGTGTCCCATAGATCTTGTAAGCTTTGTTCATTTTAAAATTCTTTTTTCTTTTTCTTTTTATCTTCCTGTGTGATTTCAAAACTGCTGTCTTCAAGATCAGAAATTCTTTCTTCTGTTTCATCTAGTCTCTTGTTGAGACTCTCAGATGTATTTTTTTACTTCATTCAATGAATTTTTCAATTTCAAGATTTCTGCTTGATATTTTTTAATGATATCTATCTCTTTGCTAAACTTCTCATTCAGATTGTGAATCATTTTTCTGATTTCTTTGAACTGATTGTCTGCATTCTTTTGTATCTCAATGAGTTTCCTTAAGATAATTCATTTGAGTTTCTTTTCTGGCAAGTCAGCAATTTCCAATTCTTTGGGATCAGCATTATTATTATTATTATTATTATTGGTGGTGTCATGTTACTTTGTTTTTGCATATTTCTTATTTCCCTGCATTGATTGATATCTGTGCATCTGGTGGAACAGTCATCTTTTTGAATTTTGTAGAGTGGCTTGCATGGGAAAACACTTTCACTTGCAAATGCATCTTAGTGTGTCAGTTGAGTAGAGTGCAATGGCTTTGTTCCAAATGGATGCAATAGTGTAGATTCCGTATAGTTTCTTCAGCTGTAATCTATTTTTGCTCTTTGAGTGACTCAGTGACCTATGCTTTGGAAGATTGAGGTGGCAGTGGCACAATTTTGCCAAGGGAGGTATTGCTTGGTTGGTTCATAGACTGGGAGCATGAACATGCACCCCATGAGTGAGTCATCTCAGGAGGTGGCTCATCAGGGTTGCAGCTGCTGGATTGATTCTAAGGCTGGGGTATGGGTATACAGAGTATTAGGGTCTCTAGGACTGGTTTGCCAGTGGCAGGGTCACTGTTCTGCTTCCCTGACCAGGGGTGGGCCCACTGGAGGCACATCAGCCAAGCTGGTTCTCACTCAGATGCCTATATGTGTTATGGTTCAAAGACTTGGTGGCAGGTCTTCCAGGGGCATAACAACTGAGCAGTTTCTCTGAGTCAGGGCCATGGGTGTGCTTTGGCTTGGCTAGCTGAATGCAGCTCTGCCAGTGGCCCTACTGTTGTGCCAGTTCTTGGGTCCGGATGCAAGATCGTGGTTCCCTCTGTGGTTCAGGAACTGGACTGCCAAGGGCAGAGCTGCTGAGCCACTTCTCAGGAAGTGGGTGAGGCCACTAGGTGAGGCTGCAGTGAGGGGGCCCAGCCAGCTACTTCTTGGATGGTAGGTAGGCCCAACAGGCAGGCCGACAGTGAAGTGACACATCCAGCTGCTTCTGGGTGGTGGGCAGGGCCACCAGGTAAGCTGGCATAGCTGCTTCTGGTACTATGGGCAAGGTTGCTAGGCAGGACCATTCAGAATGGAAATGCCTGGCCATTTCTCTGCTTCTTAGGGAGAGGCCAATGAACTTTATTTCCACCAGCCCAAGGGTATATTCATTAGGGTAGAGACTCATGAGCTATTTCAGTTGGGAACTCAGGTGCACACAACTCAGTCAGCTGGCAGAGCTGAGGAGTATGGGGAGGAATGGGGTGTGGCCCACCTGAGATGGGTCTGTCTGTCTGATCTCTGGCTGGGGATGTAGGGGTGCATCAGTTTAGCAGGACTAGGGTTGGATTCTCAGACTGCAGAGCTAGAGTCCCAGCTGCTTTTGAGCCCAGGCTTCAAGCTGCTGGGATCAGAGTATTGTAGCCTATTGTTTGAGTGTGCTAAGATGAGGGCAGAGCTTAAGGCTACTGGCCCCAGGTCAGCACATGTTTCTATAAAGGCTCTGGTTTCAAGATGGTGCATTCCTTCATTGGTTTGGGTCTTGAGGGATGGAGAGTGCACAGCTTGTGCTAGTGTTCTAGACCAAAGCAGTGTGTGTTTTCTAGGGTGCTCCTCACACTTAGCTCTGGGCTCATCCTGCCTAGGATCTGGGGGTCTCTGTGGTGAAGATGGGGGTTGATTGGGTCCTCTGCCTACCTTTTTGCTGCAAGGGAAAATTCTTCCTGTACCAATCCCAGTGTTGGAGACACAGTAGCTGAGGCTGTGCCTCTTTCTCCTCTCTGTGAAACTGTCCTGGGCTTTCATGCTCCACAAGGATCTCAGCAATCCCCTGCTGTACTCCTACACTCTTTCACCAGTACTCCCATCAATATCTAGCTGTCTGTTAGTTGTTCTGGTCCTTTTCTGTGGGAGGAATGTGCACTGAGCACCTCTAGTCCACCATATTACCCCACCTCCAACCCCCAATTAACTTAAAATAACTTTGATATCCCTTAGAATGTAAGTTCTCTGAGGGTGAAGACCTTATTTATCATGTCGCCCACAGTATCTTTAGTGCCTAGGACATTGTTTGGCAAGTAATAGGCACTCAGTAAGTATTTTTTGAGTGAATGACCCATATTCAGAAAAATGTCAGCTGAATTAAATTTCTTGCAAAAACAAAATCCAGATTTATAAACTTTCCTGAACCTATGCATGTATTTTATAAATTATGAAGGTCCTTAATGAGAGTTGTTTGCTGTTATTCTGATTCTCTTCTTTCTGGGCCCTTTCCTAGTCTCTTGAAGTAGGGTGTGTCTATGTGATGATTTACTCTCACCAAGGGAGATATGTGGAAGAGATGTGTTTATCCCTTTTTCTGTAGAAGACATTAAGAGAGAGTACAGATAAAGCAGAAGGACCCTTAAGACATCCAGTGTATTCAGAGGAAAAGAAATAAAAGACATAAAATGCAACTCAGTATATTGCAACATCGAGTGCCTTGTCAGGATTCCACTCTGAAGATGATGACATGAGATTCTCAGACCATGGGTAAAGGTTTTGTATAGAGTTAAGAAAAAGAAATATATAATAAAAACAGATGGAAATAATTTATATAGAAAATGACAATTAGGTGAACAAAGGCACAACTAAAAACTGTCATCAAAGCTCAGAAAGCAAAGAAAAGAAAATGGCAATTATAGAATCAAAGTATATTAGAGTGGAAAAAAACTTGGTGTAGAGCTAGGGCTGGGTCTGGAGCTCACAGACCCCTCATGCCCGTTGTCCAGACTGGGTCACAAACGCTTCACACGCAGGTCTATGAGCTAGGAAACTGGCAAAAAGGTCCTTGGGGCAAAAAGGTCCTTGGGGCCATAGGTTGGAGAGTATGGCCAGGCAGGGCAGCTGCCCAAGGCAGTAAATGCCAGCCAGCTGGTAGCGCCACACATGTGCACAAACTCCACCCACACACAACTTACTTACAAAGAATGCACTGTACCACACCCAACCGGACCCTAGGTGAGGGGTCCTGATTAAATTATTCTATTTTCCCAACACTTGGAGATCATCTTGTATATGCCTTAATTTTACAGAAACTGTTGCCCATAGAGTTCTACTTATAAAAGGTCACAGGTCAATCTGGGACTTGAACTGAGGACTCTTGAGCATTAGTCTGAAATTCATTGTAACTATGCCATACTAGCTACTATAAGAGATTGAGTCCCCTAAGGATCAGGGTCAGAACTATCATTTTTGAAAAATGTCTGCAAAGTAGATTATGCTGCCGGGCTTCAGAACGCAGAACTATTGACTGGCTACAGATTGACTGCAGAAAAATCTCGTAAGTCTACATATTAGTTCTATATTACTGGACAACAAATCACCCCAATACTCAGCAGCTTAAAGCAATAGACATTTATAATCTCAAACAGTTTTTGAGTGACTTAGTTGGTTAGTTCTGGCTCAGGATCTTCTACATGGTTGCAGTCAAAATGACCCACATTTTGTCCCCCCCAAATATGGGTAGAGTTTATTTGAGTTAGAAGATGTATCAATAGTCATATAAATGATTATTTCTAGAACTTACTTGATTTTTAAATTTTTCTTTTATTTTGAACTGACTGCTTGCATGGATCCACTGCTTATGGTCTGCTTTCCATTGCTCAAATGCAAAAGTATATGGCAAGGAGTGTATAAAATTTCAGAATCAGGTTAGAATCCCATATGATTCATTTTGCTGAACTTAAGTAATTTAACCTTGTATGGGCCTCGGTTTTTTCATCTGAAAACAGGGATCCTAATACTTAATTTGCAAGATCATTGTGAAGATTAAGTTAATTTAGGAGAAGCTTTTGACGCTGTGCTTGGTACATAAGAGATACTCCATAAATGGTAGTTAGTATTATTATTGCTCCTCAAAATACCTTGCTTTCTAGATATGAAGCTATTATTTTTAGTAATAAAATTATATTCTGAAATACTTTACAGAAAAAATCTGTTTTAATTTAAAGAAATAGATTAAATAAATATGTGAAAAAATTAGCAACACCAAATACCATGGGAAACTAGGGAAGGATAAAAAATGCCTAGCCAGCTTCTCAGGGTCTTTGCTTAATCCTTCTCTTAGTGTTCCAGTTATTATGACTGCACACACAAAAACGCCACTGGGAAGGTCACAGTGTGGACCATTTGTCTCTACTCCATAATGTCTGGAGCCTCAGTCAGGAAGACTCAAAGACTGGGAGACACTCATCTGGGGCATCTTTATCCACCTATCTAGTTGGTGGTTTTGGCTCTCTGAGGGATCTTCAGCAAATACGGTCATCAGGAGCATCTCTACTTGGTCTTTCCATGGGGCCTGAGCTTCCACACAGCATGGTAGCCCCCAGTTACTAGGACTTCTTTAGTAACAGCTCATGGTTCCACAGCATATCTAAGTTCAGAAGCCACATTTCTTTTTATGGCCTAGTCTTGAAATTCAAGTAGCATGACTTCTGCAGTATTCTACTGGTAACAAAGGAGTCACAAGCTTCCAGATTCAAGGGGAGGGAGTTAAGGCTCCACTTCTTGATGGAAGAGTGGCAAGGTTCTAGAATAGCATCTGGACAGATGCCACTGTTGTAGTAATCTTTGGAAAATATAATCTACTACACTTTGAGAAGGGAAGGAGAGATGCTAGATGGGTAAGGCAAGCCTCAGAGTAGGGAGAGCAGCACAGAGGCTTCCTGGACATGCTTACACACATCCCTCTACGACCCATCACAGTCTGATGGTTTTCATTCTGGATTCTGGACTCTCCAGTTGTATTCATCTTATGGGTCTTCAACAAACTTTGTTGCCCTCCTCTATAGCTGCATGAGATGTGGAATTATATACCATGTGTCCAGACTTGGTCCCTCTCTCCAAGATTCTTGGCTTGATCTCTTTCTGGCTTTTTCAACTTAGGATATTTAACATGAAATCACCACTGCAATGTGGTGCTCCTATAGATGAATTTTGTTTTAATAATTTATCATTTTCACTTTTGAAAGTAGCTCTCTATACATAAAAAATAAAAAACAAGGCAAAACAAGGCCAACACTTTGACAAATGGAAGTCCAAGCTTTGGCAAAATTCATAAAAGTAACACAAAGACCAAGATAAATTGATACTCTAAGCACATTTTGCTTGTATTCCTTCCTTATTTCTAATTTAATAAATATTTCCCAGAATGGAGTTTGCAAATCAAAGTAAACATATATATTTAACATGCTTACTTATTCCCTTTGGGTTCTGTGTCAATTGTGTACATTTCATAAATATAATCATAAGACATATTTGCTAAGGAATTACATTTGTTGATGTGGCAGCCTCATGGCTTAAAGTATAAAAAATTCATACCTTGTCAATTATGAATTGTGTTTCTTCCATTTGTATAGAATATGGAACTGTTTGAGTACTAGCTAAAAATGTACTGATACTATTTCTGAAGTGAGTATTGTTTAAAAAACAAAGAAACAAACAAAAACAACCTCATCCCGACTCAAGAGGTCAAATAACATCTGAAAACTAAAATCGTTTAATTAAAAAACAAACAAACAAAAAAAACCTCTGTCCTTTGCTCATTTATTCAGCTTTCTTCTTACCACATCCAATTACCAACTCCATCAGTCCATTCCCTTTATCTTTTAGTTAGATGAGTGACATAATAGGAAGACAGCATGAATACCCTTTAATACTTACAGATTTTTTTTTCAAATTTAAACATCTTCCTTTCTAAGCAAAATATACGCACTAACTGACTCCCATAGCTATCACCCTGGATGTCCTCTTTCTATTTCATTACCATATTGTGGATGAAAACATCAGTGTTATGGTATTTATCTTGATAGATAGTCAAAAAATTTTTTTAAAAAGAAAAAGAAAAAAACGTCTTGCCCCCAAAAGCTGTGCCATGTTTCTAGCCCTTATTTATGAGGCATCTTCCAGCAGCACTCTCATTGCAGAGTTGCATGCTCTAAATGGTGGCCCGACTCAAATCATTGGTATTTTCCCAGAATAAAATGCTACATATGCTGTCAATAGAAACTGGCCCTCTGCTATATCTTCCCAATTATCTCACCCACTATCTCTCATACCCTAAAATCCTGCAATTCTCCAGAGGATAGATTATTTCTCCAAACATCCTTCTCCCGTTGCTTCCAGATAACTCTTTGTGACTCTGTTTCCCTTTCAACTGCTTAAAGTCATTTTAACATCTGTCATCACAGCTTAAGGTGTGGTTATGTCTAATGTTTTATTTTTGCTGTGAGTGCACCATAGTATTCACATAAACAGAAAATTCTGACCGACAGGTCCAGAGCTTTTTGGCATCGGAGAAAGTCAACTACAATGTTATTTCTTTCTATGACTCCCAAGAGAATAACCCAACACAACTACTTAATATTTTGAAGGAAGCCTTTACTACTTTAGAGAGCCTTATTCCCCAGCTTCATAGCCCCACAGCATTGCCCTTTATTCTTCTCTTCTGAATTTGTCTCCCTAATTTAAATTCTAACTTCAAATGCATTAGTTGACTAATATTAAAGTTAACTTCCAAAAGGAGTTCATTAATTGACTAAGCTAAATAACTTCCTTTTGTATTTAACTACACAAATTTAAAGTTGAATAACTCATGTTTTTAGGGAAATATCTAGAAAGCATTAAAAAACAAGCAATCGACATTGAGATATTTAGTAAACAAATCATTCCAGTTTTTTCTATCTTGCCCCCATCCTATTCCTCATAATCTATATTCATGGCAAAAAGGCAGGGAGTCTAATTCAATTATAGGCAATTGACATTCAAAGGTTATCTTCACTGATGCCTACATTTTTGTGATGAGTTCCTGCTACTGTATTACAATTCCAATTTCAATATCAAATTTATTAAATTTTCCTTATTGTTAAAACCCTTCATTGGTACAGGAATGTGCAATACAGCTGATAACATCTATTCATGTTTAATACACCTATTTTCATTGTATATTCAGTCATTAAAAGCAAGGTCTTTGCCAGCCTTTTCATTTATGAGCATTGGGATATACTCAAGAGAGTCTCACCTAACAATTCAGAATTATCATTAAAAAATGTAAAAAGGCTGTCACAGTACCATTCTTCTTTAACGTTAGCTAGAAGATGAACTATGCCCAAAGAATACTTGGGGAATATAGCATGTTAATGACCCAATGGAATAAACACTTGACCATCAAAAAGTACTGAGTTTGAAAAATTGCTTTTTCCTAACCTAACTCTGCTTTATACAACATAAACAGACTCATTACTGCTGAGATATGCTGCATCTCTAATTTCATTTTCACAAAACTTCAATACACCTCTGTAGAATCCAGATTAGTTCTCTCAGTAAGTAACTATGACATTACCAATATTAGTGTTCATAGGAAGTCCCTATTTAAAAGCTCTACAGGGAAATTACTACACAATGTCTCTACCCCCGGCAAACACATAAAATCACAAATACACACACACCCATAGATTGGAAAATGATAAGAATAATCAAGAAAATGCTTTATCTTTAGCTGCAGTTTAGATATTCATCCAACTTTAACCAATATTATGACATAATTTCATTATTTTTAAAATCCAGGAAAATATTACTAATCAACTATGATGCAAAAAAATGTTAACCTAATTATGAATCAAAAGTAAGCTATCAAGCAATGGAATACTGTAAATCATCCATTAACCTTAAATTCTATATTACACGGAAGCACAAAGGTTCCAGATAAGAGACTCAGATTGCATACTGCCAAATAGTTCACTTTAGCCTGCTCCTAAATTCCTTTTGTTTCTTTCTGGTTTTTTCTTTTTTAATAACTAGAATTTGTAGTCCATTCCCATTCATTTGCTACTAACCTAGCATTGCCTGTGGGATCTGAAAATTGAAATGATGGAAGTATAGCCAACCTTTTCACAGAGAAGAGTCGTTTCTAAAACCTCTTAAATTCCTCTAAGCTTTGAAATTCCTGGTGTTGTGTCATGGAATCTATTAACACTAAAGTGGAAAAGTGAAGAAAGATTATAATGCAGGACTGTGGGTATCTGCACCACAAGCCATGAGCCATGATGCTGCCTGTGGTTGAATGGGTGTGTACATGTATTACAATTTGCTAGGCAATGGTAATTAACTCGTTCAGAGTCTTTTCAAAAACTACTAAGCTACTTAGTGAATAAGGCTTATAATCTATGCAAAACTTAATAAAACAGATATCAGAATAAAATATTGTTATATAGGCAAATATTTTTTTGAGTGCCTACCATGAGTCAGGCAATATATTAGGCACGGGGGATAAAACAGTGAATACAATTATTGCTTCTCTTATGAAATATAACAGTGGCAAAGACAAATTTTGTACAAGTAATCAAATGAATGAATTAATAAATGGTAGTATTGTAAAAATCAATAGGCAGGTCTTCTATATTTCAGTAAGTTTTATAGTTTTCTGTAAATGGATCCAGCATATTTTGGTTAGGGTTATTCCTAGAAATTTTATGGTGTGTATGTTGCTATTATTCACATAAATTTTTCCTATTATCTCTTCTGTTTCTCATTGGGATACTGATATTTTTCAATGCTGTTCTTGTATTTCATAGCCTTACTAATGTCTGCTTAAGAGAATTTTACTTGGCATTTTTTGGGTTTTCTAAGAAACATCCTCTGCATTTACTAACCTTTTTTCTCTTTTCCTTTCCACCAGTTAGTCCATTATTTCTGATTTGTGTCTTATTGCACTAGCCAGAAATTCTAGAATAATGTTAAATGAGAAGAAGATTGGGAATTTTGTCTCCCCTTGATTTTAATGAGAGTTCTGGATTTACTATTAATATTATATGATGTGATCTGTCTTCTTAGATATTCTTTTTTTATGAGAAGAAAGTATGCTTCTTTCATTTTTCCCTCTAAGATTTTGCTATAAATGGATTTTTTTCAAGTTCTTAATTTTGATTTCTCTCTTAGTTAGAGTTTTAAGTAATTTATTTTCAAGAAGAACATTTTGTGCTATAATTTTTGAATTCTTAAATAACTGAGAATTTTGCTGCCATCACACATAAATAACATCTAGGAGGACATATAATTCTTAGGTTATAAATTTTCTCCTTAAAATGCTATAGACAGGTGGGAATGCAAAATGGTACAGCTACTTTGGGACGTTTTGAAAGTTTATTGTAAAATTAAACATATACCTACCACCTAACCCAGTTATCCCACTCCTAGCTATCAACCTAAGAGAAATGGAAATTTATATTCATACAAAAACCTGTGTATGAATGCTTACAGGAGTTTTACTCACAATAATCAAATATTATAAACAGCCCAGATATCCTTAAACCATTTCATACAATGGAATACCACTCAGCCCTGGAAAGGAAGAAACTATTGATCCACACAATAACATGAGTAAATTTTAAGTGCATTTTCCTAAGTGAAAGAAGACAGAATCAAATGGCTACATGTTGTGTGATTCTATTTTTAAAAAGCAGAAGTACAGGTAGGAAAACATCATTGGTTGCCAGGAGTTGGACGTGGGAGGAGAGATTGTCTATAAAGGAGTAACTCATGTTTTTGGAGGGTGATGAAATTGTTCTGCAGGGAACTGTAGTGATGGACACATGACTATGCATTTGTCAAAACACATAGTACTGTTTACACAGAGTCAGTTTTATTGTATGAAAACAACAAAATCAACCAGGATGTGGGGGGAAATGATGACATGCAGACTGTGACAAGAGAATCTGACTATATCACAAATGAAATGAATAACTACACTGAAGGAGGTTGGGGAGAAAGGAGCTGAGAAATGAGACTCTGGAAAGAAGTGTTTTTGAGTGGATACCTTAAGGCTGAAAACCAACAGGGCTGCTCACAAACGCTGTTTGGTTTTGATGTGTGTGTATGTATTAGTTAGTAACCACACATGTATTTCCTTCCTTTACCCACTGAAAGGGGCTAGAAGCTACACCAGTAGCTATGAATATAGCCAGCACCTAGAGATCTTCGTTTAGAAATTCCTTTCTGTAATAATAATAATAATAATAATAATAATACAGGACACTCTAGAGAAACAGCTGTTTATAGGGGTTGTGGCAGGGAAAATACAATATGAAATGGAACATCTGAAAGGAACTGAAGGAAAAAAAAAAGATGGGAGCATATCAAAAGGGCACAGGAGCGACCCTGGAAAAGTTACCAATAGTATTGTCAATAACTGAGGTTAATTTCTTAGTTTTGATAAATGTTCTTTGGTTATCTAAGATGTTAACATAATACTAGAGGGTGGAAAGGGGAGTGGGAAGCAGGGATAGGGAGAAGTTGGTTAATAGACACAAAATTACAGCTAGATAGGAAAACTAAGCTCCAGTGGTGTATGATACTGCTAGGCTTCTATAATTAACAATAATTTATTGTATGCACCCAGATAGCTAGAAGAGCGGAGCTCAAATATTCTCATCACAAAGAAACAATAAATTTTTGCAATGATAAACTTGCTAACTACCTTAATTTGATCATTATACATTGTGTATATATATTTTAAAATATAATTCTGTACCCCATAAATTTGTACAATGTTCCAATTAAAAAACTAAGTCGATAAAAAAAGATGTTAACACAAGGAGACTCTGGGTAAAGGGTATATGGGGATCTGTGTACTATTTTTGTTAAACAATGCTATAAGTGTTGTACCATCATCCTAATGCCAGCCTAATTTTTTCCCCTTTTTTAGGTAATGTGCTTTTTAAAAATATTTTTTACCTGCTTGGGTACTTTAAATCTATTTTCTTCTTTCTTGAAATTAACTAGGTCTTATATGTTGTTAATTTGATTTTCTTCAGTGTCAAGGGTATTCTATCATTTTTGTCTGATTCCAATTTTAAGCATATTTCAGTGTTACTTTTTTTCAGAGTAATTTTACTTTCCTTTAAGCTGCAGCATTATTTGGGTTCTTTGGGTTATTCATGTTAAAAGTAGGAAAGTGCTATCTAGACCTTTTCTACCATCTTGTGGTTCATGGAAAACCATTGAAAACAGACTTACTGATATGTTGTTTTCAGAGTTGTGAGTTTTTGTTAATTTTAGTATTTTTATAGTTATCGGGTGGTTGAAAGAGGTTTTACTAAGGACTGCTAGGTAGAGGTCGTTTTAAATCAGAAGCTATCTATCCAAAATATATACCTATATTTTTGAATTACTAATTTTGGCAGTATCTCCCAAAATATTGTCATTGAGGAAGAACTTTTGTGTTGTGAGCATTACATCTAGAACTCCTATATTCAGAATCAGAAAAGAGAATGTGAAGCGATAGTTTATGTTTCACAGGATAATTAAAGCAAGAAATTTGGTATTCTCCACAACAAGAATTATGAAGTTAGATAGTCGCCTAGAAGCCAGTGAAGCTGATTGCAAAATGAATATTTAAAAGCTCCTCTGATTTAATGTGCTCTTGTTTTCCTTCCCTTTATTCTTTACAAAGACAAAGAGTCCTCTGTAAATATTGCTTTAAGGATTATCAGGCTCCAATTTTCAAATTCATCTAAAGGCCATAATTTAAACCATAATATTGGCTTTACAAATGTAAACAATGATTGAACCACTTTCCTTAAGCTAATAGGAATGCCAATGAAATTAGAGTCAATTAAATAATTGCTTTATTAACCTAATGTATTACTGCTGTAAGACATGCCATGGCACACCCGGCAAGGAGCATAGCTAGGAGAGAGTAGAACTACACCAAGGTGAAGAGAAGAGAGATCAGCATATTATAAAAACTTGATCCACAGAAAGGAGTAAAACATTTATTAAAATTTTGATGCATTGATTTCATACTTTATAGTTTGACCATAGCTGAAGGCAGAAAAACCCTAAGAAATTTTAAAGATGTTTATTTGATTCCAAGAATACTTGGTGGGGACAAATTATGTCTCCAGGTTAGATTTATCTTGGCTTTTCTCATCCCTCTGCCTTCTGGACACCCGCTGCAGGGAACTGCCTTTGTCTGTACAGTCTGAACTCCAGTTGCAACTCTTTAATGACTTTATTAGTGACTGACCGCTGCTGACAGAACGTTAGAACTCCTTATCAACGTATACAAACCGCTTTATAATTTGATTCCTGCTCACATATCCAGCCTCATCTTCCACCATGCTTCTTCCATCTCACCCTTCAGCAAGACATCCAGCTCTCCCTACAGGCTCTGCGGGCTCACATTCCTTCTCCGGCTATTCATGCCAAGGAGGAGCTGATTATTTCCGTGAATTATTCATCTTTCAAGACATAACAAACGTCTCTTCTTCTGCCAAGTTTTCTCTATCCATTCTCTGTCTCCAGTCTCCTCTCCTGAATCCCCCAGGAAGGTTATCCTGTTTTTTTTCCATTATGATAATACAGAGGCATGTGATTATTTACTTCTAATATTACATACTTTGAGAGATTATTCACAATTATTTTTTTAACTTCTACTATGTTGTCTTCTCCATTTTTTAGGGCAGGACTGAGTCTATTATCTCAGTAACTTCAGAACCTAGTGAAATACCTGGTGATACTACTCCGCAAATATTTGGGGAATGAATAAATAAATCGGCAGGTGACAGAGTGGTATCCTAGGAAGGTGGAGAACAGGTTCTTGGTAGTTATGACCCTTCTTGTAGCTCAACTCCCACCTGCTCAGCCCCAAGCATGGTTGTGTACCTGAATACAGAAGAGAAAGGAGGAGAGTTTGTGTTTTTTTTTTTTTTTCCCCTGGCTTAAGGTCAGACTATACCAAAAGTACAGCCAGCACTGGCTCCTTTAGAAAGCTATTATGGATGCTGTGACATAATGATAAGTATATATTTGGTCTCTGCCCCAGTTCCTGACAAAGAGCTCATAAAACCCTTGTAATTTCCTGAGTGATAGAAATAGTGGAAGCATCTTCTGTTATAATATTTGGTCTTGGACCTTGGTTACCGGTACAAGAGTTCTTATCTGGTTATTGATACAAGAGTTGGAATCTCTGCAGTCATGAGTGTCTTCTTGTTTGTTAATGAGATGACTGGTGGCGGGGGTCCCTGTATAGCTTGAGGATGGGGCTGGTTGCCAGAAGAACAAACCATGTTATTAGGGGGTTAGAACTTTCAGCCCGATCCCTTGACCACCAGGGAGGGAAGAGGGACTGGAAATTGAGTTAATCACCAATGGTCAATGATTTAATCAATCATGTAATGTAATAAAACCTGCAAAAAATCCTAAATGACATGGTTTGGGAGCTTCTGAGTTGTGAATACGTCCACATGCCAGAGGGTGGCACACGTCAATACCACCAAGACTGAAGTTTCGGCACTTGGGACCATTCTGGACCTCACCCTATGTACCTCTTCATCTGGCTGTTCATTTGTATCCTTTTAGTATCCTTTATAATAAACCTGTAAACATAAATAAAGTGTTTCCCTGAGTTGTCTGAGCTGTTATAGCAAATTATCAACGTGAGGAGGGGGTTGTAGGAACCCCAGGTTTGTAGCCAAGTTGGACAGAAGTGTGGGTAACCTGGGGACCCACTATTTGTGATTGACATCTGAAGTGGGGGGCAGTGTTGTGGAACTGAACCCTTATCCTGTGGGGTCTGTGCTAACTCCAGATAGTGTCAGGATTAAATTAAGTTGCAGGACACACAGTTGGTGTCTGCAGTGATTTGGAGAACTACTAGGCATGGAAAACCCACACATTTGTTATCAGAAGTGTGGTAAGTAGAGGAACAGTTTTCCTAGAGATTTTAAGGATAGAAGGAAGAAAGGAAGGTACCAAGGAAGGAAGGAAATATTACCATGCATTAGGTGCTGTATTTTCCCTTTCATATTTATTATTTCATTTAATCCTAAAACAGCTATTAGAGTAAATATTATTACCCCCATTTTTACAGTTAAGGAAACAGGGACCCTACATAATTTGCACCAGGCACACAGCTCACCAGTGGCCAAGCTAGAATTTAAAGTTGAGTTGGCTCATTCAGCACTCAGTGCCCTTCTCAGAATATAGGAAATGAAAGACCTTTTAGTTCTACAAACTGTAATGACACATTCTGGGAGTATCCTAAACTTGACCCAGTTTTGTTTTTCAAATTTAAACAATAGAATTCAGAAATATTTGCCTATCATTTCCACCATACTTAGCTTCAGTGGTAGTCCTTCATCTGTTGAACACTTATTGGATATTTACTAATGGCAGGGCCAAGCACCAAGTGGAACATTTGGAATGCAAGGACACCTAAGACATAGAACTGTATTCAAGAAGTCCTTTTGCCATTTTAAAAGAAGAGTTCGCACTCTAGAAAGGCCAACTGGCCTGCCATCCCATTTACAGTTTCTCTTCTGCTTTTAAATAAATTACCACTCACAAATACACACCTCATACTCTTTACATTAGAATGTTTTATCTGCTTCTGTTCTTTGTCTAAAAGGAGGCTCGGGCTGCAGCTTCTCCATGTTCAAAAAAAATCTCCTAT
The DNA here is from genome assembly GCF_027409185.1 of Cynocephalus volans. Taxonomy (NCBI): domain Eukaryota; kingdom Metazoa; phylum Chordata; class Mammalia; order Dermoptera; family Cynocephalidae; genus Cynocephalus; species Cynocephalus volans. Next base: position 81,198,311 of record NC_084461.1, read on the forward strand.
TCTTTATATATGAAAATATTTAAGAAATTTATGTACAGATTTTATGCCATTATTATATTAAAGAGTAAAATTATTTTATAAAATGCTACCACACACAGTCTTTAAAAAGTATTAGAATTTAAATGCACAGGCCAGAGCAAACTGAATCTTTGGTATCTACTTAAACTCATCATTCCATCTTAAGTTTATACTTCCTGTGCTTTGTCAATTGAAAATCCACAAATCAAGATGAAGTCATTTCCCCTAATGAAATACTGGCAGATGAGTGTATCAATTATTTATTGTGTCACAAGCCACCCCCAAACTTAGACAATTCAGACAACACAGGCTATTATTTCCCACAATTCTCTGGGAAGTTTTGCCTGTCTTGCCTAGATTCACTCATGCAGCAGCTGTCAGTGGGCAGCTCATCTGGTCTGGCTGGGCTCTCTACCTGTATGGTATGGCCTTTCACACTCGTCTTCTTGACAGCATGGTGGCTTCAGGGTTCCAAAAGGGCAGCCTGATGCACAAGAATTTATCAAGTTTCTACTCTCACCATGTTTGTTGATGTCCATTGACTAAAGCAAGTCACATGGCAAAACCAAGAGTCAGTGTGGGGATCCCGGGACTTATGATTTATTGGGAGCTCATTACTATAAAAATCTACTGCAGTGGGCATCTTTATGGCACACTTAAAATTATACCTCATATTCTTATAAGGCTGAGGACATAATATAATTAACTACACAGAGCCTTGAGGATTCTGAAGATTATTTATGGGTAAATATCAAAAGAATATTGTTTGGTTGAGAAATATATGCATAGATTTAAGTGCTTCTTTGGATTTACAAGAAATCTACATATTAAACATTTCTCTTCTACTGATCCCACTAGCCTTTAGATGCCCACCATAGGTTTTACCAGTGGCTACTGGATCAAATGCCAAAGCCCTTCCTTAATTTAAGTTTTTCTCAAATTCCAAGTCCCTGGATGGATCACCTCTGTGCTCTGGTCTTGTTTCAGCAATTAATATTAAGCAAGCTCTTTATTCACCACAGTAGGCTTACCAATTCATAGTGTATGACCTCTAGTATAAAGATAGGTCAGAGTCTATAAAAATTCTGAGCATCAGTTTATTACAATTCTTAAAAAGTTGTGATTCAAAACCATTTGTCCAAGGTATTGGCATATAAAAAGGGCATAGGATTTAAAATTAGAAAACATGAGCTTCCGTCCTATCATTCACCAGCAAGTCTCTTGATCTCTTTGCACCTTAGTTTTCTAATCTAGAAAATGGAAATAATAATAGTAGCTACCTTATAACATTATTTAGAGGATTAAATAATATAATCAAACAAAGGACTACACAGTATTGCACAAATATATAACACAATCCCTTACCTGAAACCATGGAGGTCATTTTCAGAATTCAGACATTAGATTTTAAAAGGGTAATACAATGCATATTCTGTTTATTAAGTAACCTTCCTGATGGAGTCTAAGGCAGTACTCTATAACCAAATGCATTAACATGTCTGCAGCAAGAAATAAATATTCACTTTAAGTGGGATAAATTAAGACTATAAACTTATAAAAAAACCTTCAGTTTGAGAATTTTGTGTATTTCAGAATTGCAGTTAAGGAATTGTATTTTATTTGCTACACATTTAGTTCATTTAAAAATTTTTAAAAACTCCACATAAACATTAATGGTTAGGATTGGTTATAGATTTATATAATTTAGTATAGATGATTCATGCTTTTCTTTTTATGGGTTTATTTCTTTACTGGTGTACCAATGCCAATATTTACTGACCTTCATAAAGCAGTAAGTAATACTTCCATTTGGAAGGAATAAAGAGGTAAGAAGAGATTTTCAGGACAATGAATGGCAGTGATGTTGACACAAGCAAGGGAAAAGTGACAAAAAATAAGTCAATCTGTAGGTATTTAATTAGGTTATTTATGGTATAAGAAGTAAATGAGAAAATATGTGTAAAAAGTAGACTATAAAGTTAGAAATATTTTATACTATGTGTCCTGCATTGCATTTAACATTATGGCTAAACAGACCCAATATGAGATTTGGTCTCTGCCTTCAGGGAGCGAATAATCCAGCTGAGAGTTAGAAATATTGTGGTAAAAATGAAGGAACTACTGAGAGCAAAGCATACTCCATTCATTAGAAATTAAGAAAGGGCAGAGGTTGGTATGGACATAAGCTGCCAGCGAAGGTTTTATGAAGGAAGTGGGACTTGAAGAATGCTTTCGGTTTGGGTGGAGAAATAATGACTGAGCATCAATCCAGGCAAAGACATGAGGGTAGGAACATGTGTTCCAGAGGCAGAGAAGAGCCAGTATGTATAGAGCAACAAATGAATCTGAGTCATATGATAGATTCACTTGTGGAAGGACTAAAAAGTCTGGTGGGAATAGTTTGGACTTGATGGGTCATATAATAGGAAATTGCTGCAAGTTACTGAGCTGAGGAATGAAATCTTGAAATTGGTAGTAAATGAAGAAGCCTACTTTGACAGTGAACTGTAAGGGTGGGTCAGAATTGGGAAACAAGGAGGCTGTTGAAATAATATATGCACACATGTGATAAGGACTAAGAAGGGGTGAGGGGTGGATAGGGAGTTGTTGAATTGGAAGAAGAAAAGGTAAATCTGAAAAATTGAATTACAGAGTGTGAGGACAAGTAGGAAAGAAAACTGGTATTTTTAGCCAGTTCAGATTCAGATTGCCAAATCAGTTGTGAAATTAGGGATGGGAGAAAAAGGAATCTACTTGAGGGAAGGAGAAAAAAAAAGATGAAAAACAAAGAAATCTGACAATAGGAAGTGATTTTTTTAAAAAAGCAAATTCCAAGGCCTAAACTCTGTCATATTTCTACTGATAACTTTGTCAGTAATGATTAAAATTCAGAAGTGAGAGTGAATCCCATGTCACCACAACATTCTGAATCATCAAAGAAAACAAATAGAGCAAGTCTTTCCCATTTGTATGCCTTTTATTTCCTTTGCTTGTCTTATTGCATTGGCTAGGACATCTAGTACAATGATAAATAAAAGTGGTGAGAGAAGATGAATATACTTGACTTATTCCTGATCTTTGAGTATGATGTTGGCTGTGGGTTTTCATAGGTACACTTAATCAAATTAAGTATGTTCCATTTTATTCCCAGTTTGCTGAGAGTTTTTATCATGGAATGATTTTGTCAAATGTTTTTCTACATCTATTGCAATGCCTGTATGTTTTTTCTCCTGTACTGTTTTGATATGGTGAATTGTATTGATTGATTTTCAGGTACATGTAAATATTTTGACCTAGACTGGAAAGGACAGGATAGAACTTAATAATGGTATCGTTAAAAACAGAAGATAAAAAACACGTGTCCTAATATTACTTCACGCATCCTTAAAGAAAAAAAATCAGCAAAAGAACACCAAATGCTAGTTACCTGATTTAGCATGGGTAGGAATGAGACTTATTCAAAGGGGAGAAAGTTTCTAATGTTTTCCTTTCTTCTCTAACTTTTAAATTTTTTATGTTTATGAAAAGTACTCATATCTAGTTATTTTGACAGTACATTAAAAAGTTGATGAATCAAAAACAAGTTGCCAATTCAGTATTAAAAAATTTCAAATCATTTGCCTGAAGTCACATATTTTTCTAAAGAAAAAAAGCTTGTCTTCAGGTAACTTGTTTGTATCTGGTTATGAAGAAAAATTGAATTCTCAGCTAAAAGTTTTAGTAGTGATTCAGTCTCCTTTATAATAAAGCAAAAATATTTCTGTGATTAAATTTAACTGTAGTATTGGGCTACTGCCTGATGCTTTTGATTCCATGAAAGTTTAATTTCATTCTAGAGAGCAAACATTTGGGTGATTAGGGGCAGAACTAAGCACCCATCCCCACAAAAACTGAACACAAAATGAAACAATTCATCATGTAAAAAATAGCTTCCACAAAAACAGAGTTTCCTGAAAGGTAAATTATAAAAGTATGCATTTACCCAATCATTTAAAATAACATAATTATACGGGCTGCTCATCAAAAGACTTTTAAGACTCATTAAAATCATAAAACAATTCTAATTAAATCCATATTTAAATTAAGTTTCTATAACTATCCTACATGGTACTTTAAATCAAACAAAAAAAGTTGTATAAAAGATCCAATTAATTGTAAGTTTTTGTAAGAATTAAAGCCTAATTACTCTATGATTAAGTTTCCCCAAAATGTAATCATCAATGGCTCTATTCAGAAGAATTAGCCTTCTGTACCCCAGATGCCAGTGGAGTGCTGCAGCCTGTCTTTGACACCAGCAAACCTATTCATCTGAAATCAGCATGACTGTGGAAACTTTCCCTCCTCCCCCACTGGGGATCCAAGTGGCAAGTCCAAACAAAGCCGCATATTTTATACAGATAAACATCTCCCTATCTGCAGACTTCCTATCTGATTAAATAAATTCATGTTCATCAGCAAATTAAAATGTCCACCCTCAGAGCACGTTTTGGAAACAATGGCAATTTCAAACATTCCCAATTTGATGGGAAAAGATGCACAAGAAAAGAATAAGATTTGCAGCTTGCAGAGAAAGAGAACTAGGCCTTCGAAGGGGACAGCACTAAAGCATTTCCTTCTAACTCCATGCAACTCTTCTTTCTTACTTAGCTACTTGAAGTGTTTTTCATTTTTATTAGCCCAACTTCCCACGGGAAAGAAAATAAAAAATCTCTGTGACATCGTTGCCTCTTGTGTGTTCTCTGAAACTAATTAACCCTATGGAGTTATAAGGGCAGCATCACTTTTTCTATGACATCACACAAGGTGAAGGTCACTTCTATAATATTCTTGGCTTCATTCATGTGGTGCATATCCCACAAAACATAATTTATTGTAATTTCCCTAGTGCCCTGATAGCCAAGTGATTAGTTATTACGGTACATAAAAAGTTCAGGCATATCACATATGATTTATAGCCTCTATTTCTGATCATCTAATTTTCTTTTATGGTAAAAAGAAATTTACTATTTATGTTTTATAGATTGTTATTTTGAGGAAATGACTAAAGTTATCTTTTCACATGGATATTTGCTGATTGCAAGGCATCTAGAAGCTGAAGCATCCAAGTGATTGGGATGTAAGAGCAGTTATTTTATCCAATTAACAAGAACTTTTTCTGAACTACCCTTGTCTGTGCTACTGGCAAAATGTTTGTCTGGTGACAGGTTAAATTAGGCCAGAGCTACCTGTCATTTACCCCACAGACATCAATGGAGAAATGGTGGTTCTGGGCAGATGAAACCGAGCACAGGATTCAGACACAGCAAGATTTCCTTCCCCCTTGAGTAGACTCTCCCTGACTCGAAAAGCCGCCAGCTCTTTGCCATGAAAGCCTTTCCCAGACTTATCAGGTGTGGAATTAGCTTTCTCTGTTTTTAAAGAAGGGATTTTTTAGAACTATTAAATTCCCAGAAAGAAATTTCCTTCTCACTTCTACCTATTACTATATTATCTTCATTTTTTATTGTAGTAAAATTGTTATGTGAGTACTAACTTCAGTTGATTATATTAAAATGGTTTCTACCCTAAATGAAAGATCACATCCTAGTTGATTTGTGGAGTTCACCTTGAAGGGTGGGTCAACAAACACAATTAGAAAAGGGTAGGTCTCAAAAGGTGAGGCCATAAAAGAAATTGTGTCTACCATGGAAGCCTGCCAGGACGCAAGAGAGGCCTCTCCTTTCCTTGTATCAGGTGTAAAATGTAATCCCTAGTGATCAGAAATCTGCACTAATAAGCCACACGGCTAATAATAATGTATGTTAATTATAAAGTACTTACTAAATATTTTACAAGTATTGACTCTTTTAATCCTCACACTTATCGGTTAGTATTATTTTGCATACTTTATAGCTGAAGAAACTGAGGCCCAGAGAGGTAAAGTAACTTGTCCAAGGTTATACAGTTAGTAAATGGCAGAGCTCAGATTTGAACTCTTGCTCTAATTTCTATTCTGTTAACCATTACACATACTGCTCTTTCAATTCTTTGTATCCTGTGCTTACTTAATATCAAGTACTTATACCACATTTAAAATGTGCCAGGCACTCTTCTAAGAGCTTTACATGCATTAAATCAATTGATTCTCACAACAACTCTAGGAGATATGTACTGTTATTATTCCCATTTTTCAGACTAGAAAAGTGAGACACAGAGAGGTTAAGTAACTCACAAAGGCTATGAAGCTAGTAAATGGGAGAGGCAGGATTCTAGCCAAAGTGGTCTAGTTCTGGAGTCTCCTTCCAGGGCTCTCTTCCAGGCACTCTGTACCCCGCCTCCTGTTTATTTTATTCTCTTGGTATTTTGTGAAGTCTTTTCTTAAAGATTTAGTCTGCTCCAATTGTTCTAAGAGGGCATAAAAGGAGGTTGATTATTCTACTGGGGCCAAAGCAGTAAAAAGTATGTTATTTGGATATAGGGGTGGGCATGTGGAGGCAGGAGACAGGGAGGAGCAGACTGGTGATCACCTGCACATGTGAACCCAAGGGAAAGGTGAAACCAATGGAGACCAAACAGCTGGTAAATTTCCCTCCCTAGCCAAGGGTTCTGCTTCCAGGGCTCTCTGGATATCCTGGTTTCATCTTTCTAGGGGAGGAAGCAGCTGCTTACAGACCATTTCCTCTCTGTGCCCTCCCCAGGCTCCTGCTATCCCCTCTTGCTGAAGGCCATTCTTTTATTGGCTTTCACACCACTATCCTAGCTTTTCTTCTAATATTCTGACCACCCCTCTTGGTGAGCTTATTTTTAATTGAGCCTCTTTTGCCTTCGGCCTTCTGCTATTCTGTGGATAGTATCATCCAGAAATTCAGCCCTTGGTAAGGAGTCAATTGTCTGTCTCCAAGCCAACCGCTTCCATCGTGTCCTGTCCCTGTCAGAGGCACTGTCAGGAGCAGCGGGATAACCTGGAACTGACGGGCCTCTTCACTACTTACTCTTGCCTCGCTCTTTCTGTTCTATCAAGACTTCATCTTCTCACTCCCCTAATCTAAATTCTCACATTTCTAGGCCCATATTAGATTTCCACAACATCTTCTCTGATTACCTCAGCTCTCAGTGACTTCTCAACTCTTTCACATTTAATGTCTATACCACAAAACAGGGCACTTAATTACTTTTGTCTTGTATTGTTTGCCATGTATTCATCTGGATCCTAAGCTAACCTTGGCTGAGTATATACTATACGTCAGGCACTGGGGTATGGTCCATACATCATTTCACCAAATCCTCATGATAAGTCTGTGAGGTTTCATTATATTTTCCAGTGAAGATAAAGATGCTGAGATTAAGAGGCCTGAAATGACTGACTCAAGGTCACGGGGTACAATGCAGAGGTAAAATTTATATCCATTTCTGTCTGAGTTTAACTCAATCTTTCCATTCCTTGTGTTGACTAAATCCAATTCCTTTAAGCTAATTTTTCAAATTCCTGACTTACTTTTCCCTATGAAAGAATCTGGGTTATATTCTGGGGCATATGTGTATCTATTACCTTAAATCCTATTCCAGACAAGATAAGGCATAAATAAATGAACATATGAATATAGAATGAATGATTTCCATAAGCAAATCCCATAAAATCTAATATAGATTTTGAATTGATGATTTCCTATCATCAATATAGAACACAAAAATATTACCACAAATTTTTAAAAAATTAATTTTATCCCATTTGAAATATTTGAGAATCACCAATAAAGGCACACATATGCTATAGTCATTCGTAATACAAAGCTGTATAAAATCAACATTTAAAAGTCTAAGTATTATTTATAGAACCACAAATTTTGTTACCAGTCATAATCATAACTCACAGATCTCCTCTTCAAACCTTTTCTTCTTTAACAGGATGTGACTACATTACTACCTAGTGGTCTTACTCATGGATACAATAAATGACAATGGTGGCAGATGCTGTTGGAAATCTGCCCATGTCCCCTCAGAGTCCCTTACCATTTCCGTGCCCTGCAACTTGACCATCAATGGCCAGCACCTGCATCTCTGCAGGAGGGCTGCTCTCCAGCTGCTAGAATCTACTCTGCCAATGTGCATGGGGTTTAATGTCCTCCTGGGGTAGCCCTTAACTAAAAATGAAGGTTGTGGGGATATAAATACCTCAGCTCCCTTACTCACTGGCCAGGATAATTCTGAGATACATGTTTTATTCTCTTTCCCAGACCTTCCTCCAGGGATGAAGCTTCATTTGCCCATTGGGTAGCTGGCTTAATTATGCATACCTTACTGGCTACCTTTGTCTCTCCATAGCAACTCTACTCCCCTGCTCTGTACTGGCACTTCCAATATAACCATATGCATTTAATCCGCATCTTGAGGTCTGCTTCTGGGGGTATCCATCTAAGTCAACAACCATAACCTGTAATATCAAAATATTAAAATCAGTACAATCTTCTTTTGCTTATAGCTATGTTGCCTGTGATTTCTGATCCACTTCCCTTCATCCTGCTTTATTTTCTACTGTTGAAACTTTTTTTTTTTTTTTTTTTTGTCCTTTTTTGTGACCACGCTCAGCCAGTGAGCAAACCGGCCATCCCTATATAGGATCCGAACCCGCGGCGGGAGCGCCACTGCGCTCCCAGCGCCGCACTCTCCCGAGTGAGCCACGGAGTTGGCCCCTACTGTTGAAACTTCTGATGTCATTACCCGTCTATGCTTATGGGACTAAGCAAAAGGAAATAGGAAATATTTGAGGTGGGGAGTGGGGGCAGGTTACTTAAGATGGGAAAGCAACAGGTGAAATAAAACAGAACCAGCACTAGAACTCATGACCACTGACCTGCGAACTGGATGAAGTTAAACCTCTTATTCTACTGTTTACCTTTGTTTTTGCTAAAGCAAAGCTAAAAACCAAAAAAAAAACCCCAAAACCCAACACAAAAAAACCCACATACACACACAAAACAAAAACACACTAACCCACAAATAAAAACAACTCCTACATCAGTACAATATTATCTCCTACTCCTATTCCTTGTCCTTCCGCTCTCTTTTATATGAACCCCTCCCTGATTTTTGCCCCCTACTGTCTCCCCCACTTATACAGAACACACCCATTGTTCCTCAGAGCTGCTATTGCTTCCTCTAGAAATACAGAATTTGAACATATATATCAGGACCTTAAGTGATTAATTTCTTTGAATTTTTACAGCAAGTTCTTTTTACTAAACTACAGCATTACCTGTATAAAAATATTTTGTGGAGGCATTGTATGTAAAACATAAAAAGTGAAGCTGTCTTGGTTGAAGCTGAGGCAGCAGGTGCTTGAGGCTTTGAGGGTGACCCACAGAATCTCAGCTGGTACAAGGATGGGAATCAGCAGCATTCTAGGCAGATGCCTTTCTTTAATAAAATGCAGTAGGGCCTCAGTGCCCAAGGCTTGTTCTTAGCCTTGCCAGGAGTGGGCTAGCATCTACATAGCTGTGCAATACTTAAAAGCCACTGTTGGTTGCTTTCATTTCTGCAACTGAAATATGAGTGTAAGGATTGTAGAAATGAGGGGGGAGGGAGGTGAAGAACAGAAAAGTCACAAGAGCAGTGTGTGGAGGATTAGCTGTCCTGGCCTGCTATACTGTATTTGCGGAACATGAACTCAGGCAGAGGGAGGCTTCATCCATGTGTACTGTTGATATGTGCTGGGCTTAAGAAATCAACATTACTGTGTTTAAGAGATAAATTATACCAGCAGTGTGGCTTAGGTGGTGACCTCTGCCAATGTTAGGGACCTGGCTAGATGCTGGAGGAAGAGGCTATTAAGATCTGCAAAGCTTTCTGCTTCTGGCCGTGGAGGCTTCTGCACCGGGAAACAGACCAAAGCAGATGCCAAGGACTAGGGAGAGAAGTGTGAGTTCCCAAACAGACTTGTAAATACAGCAAGAGTTGGTGCCATTTCATGTATCCCTACTGCACCCAGTGACAAAGGCCATTCTGGGAAAGAGCCTCAGCACTATCAATTAAGTTATGACTTCACCTGAAGCACTGCTGCAAATGGCACTGCGCTTTTTATTTGTGAGCACAGTAAATTAAACAATGTGGCACACACTCCACCCAACTTGATTAGCCACCAATGGTCCTAAATATGGTAACTCCTGACTAACAGGGTCTGTGGATATTGATTGCTCTGCCTCAGAGCCTTTTGTTCTAAGATGGTAGTCCATAGGTGGAATTTTACTATCATCCCTAAGATACTGGTACCATTGTTTGGTTTTCTTAGAAGTGTCCCCATATCTGTCCTCAGATGAACAAAGACCCTAGTTTTAATGATGGCATCCATGTGTACACACAGAGAGACATGTAAAGGGTTCATTATTCCTAATGGAACTATGGAAACAGAGAATAAAGCATTACCTGCCATTTTCGTGATCAACGCTTGCGATAGAGTGCTTAAATGCTTCAGTTTACAGAAATAGCTAGACCTTCCTGACCCCTCCCAGTGATTAATTAGAAAGCCTGTCTTACAGATTTTTCTCTCAGGTGTAGTAACCTTGTAGCCCTTACCATTAAGAACTAATAAATAAATGCTTGGTTAAGCATAAACAGGGTGATAGGCAGTAGAAGAGTGATGATCTTGGTTTTTATGCATTATGCTCACTCTGTCATTTTACCTTGGAGGACAAAATAATATACAAAACTAAAAGTTGCAAAAGCAACTACAGTGAGCAATTTGTTATTAGCTGTTGAAAAAGTGTTAATAATCCTTACTGTGAATGATCATCTTTGTGATCACATCATGATTAATTTTAAGAAATAAAAATTCATGATTTCAAGAAAGCATTTCTAATCTGCAATTAAACTGAAGTTATATACTGGGTAAAGACAGCTACTGTGTGGATGATCAAAGTTTAAATTTACTCTAAAAAAAAGAAAGAAAAAGAAGTAGATTACATCACAAAGCAAGTACTCACAATTAAATCAAAGACTGCCCATTTAGCAGACACATGAGTACCTGATTTTCATAGATCTTGTAAATTACCCATCATATTAAATACAGCTTCTCATCTCCTTCCTATATATTTTATGCATAGCTCTTTATAGCTGAAAAAAACTTAACACAAAATAATCAACGTAATCTAGTATAAATATATTTAGGTAACTACTGATGTCTTTTATCATCCAATTTTTTTAGATAAACTTTGAGAAATAATATGTCAAGCTGGGAGCTTTGACAGTCTTAAAATGATATAACCTTCAAAATCTCAGCTTCTATCATGAAAGTGATAATAAAAAGTAAAGTTAACCCTACTACAGCTATGCAAACAATTCCACAAACATGACAGTATAATCAGAAAAAAATCAAACTGGATGATTATAAACAAACATTTTGATAAATAACTAAATCTGTGAACAACTGATTTAAATGAATCATTAGAGCAGTAAAAATTATTTTACAAAATCTAGGCCACAGTATGTGAGTCAAATTATTCACTTTTGTTCTTGGGGCAATGTGGGTTATGCAAATATGACAAATTTGTACTTCTTTGATAATTGTCAATTCAGTTAAGGATTTCCTTTAAACCAAAATGTTGACTTGAGACAAATACCAAAATATTTTCTTAAGGCATAATAGTTTGGATCAACGTTTTTCTCTTACAGAATTCAAGTCCACATTAAAGTAGCTCCTAAAAACATTGGCTTAAATATTGAATAATTCCCAAATATAAAATTATGGGTTACCTGGATAAGAGAGCTATGGATTATCTGGGAATGAACAATAAGAAAACTACCTAAAAATATCATATTATGATTCTTTGCAAATCTTTTTGCTGTTATACAAAGTTAGTATCACATTTAAACAAATGGAAAAAATTAAATACCGTCAAGTTAAATTATAAGCTCTTCATGGAAAAATAATTGTCTTCAGTGTCCTTTGTAATTCCTTAAAAGACTAACATTGTGCCATTGTGAGCATCTCACACATGCTGATTGAATAGTTTTACCTTTTATTTTTCCTTCAGGAAGAAATGAAAAAAGAATATACAAAAGAAACATCAGAAAGATGCCCCATTTTTCTGGGTATTTAAAACTCTTCACTCATAAAATTGTTTATGTGCCCTCATTTATAGAAGGCAGTTAATCATTACTCAAAATTTCACCATCCAGAAATAATTTCAATATTTGGTGAACATCTTTCCAGGCATCTATGTCCATCAAAGACCAAGAGATGGAAATATTTTTAAAAATGGGATAATTGCATAAATGCTGGCTTTAATAACAGATACGTCAAATAAAAAATGAAGTGAAAGAGAAAAAATATTGGACTTCAGAGAAACATTTCTTCACTATGAGTTGTAAGAATTTTTTTAAAATTCCATTAAATGTAAGAAAAACAGTACCATGGAAGAACTATGAGTGGCTCAAGTCAGTACTTAAGATAGCACCTCTCTATAGCTGATTGTAAAAGATGTTCTCACACATCAATAGTTCTTGTTACCATTTCCCTTTTTCTCTGCCCTCCAATAATTGTTCTGTGTGTGCACATGTGTGTGTATACAATTATTTTTACACTCCCAAGATTTATAACATTTAACCATAATTTCCTTGATAGTTTAATCTTAGATATTTTTACATAGTATTTTATTTTTCATTCATCTCCTGCTAATAAAAATTATCATGGATGCTGTAATCCCTAAGGTCTTACCTGATTGAGAATATAGTCTTTATATTTTGAATCATAGTTTCTTGCCCTTGGAACTTTATTGCCATGGACCAACACTGTTAAGTGCTTCTTTGAAAAAGTTTAAGACACATCGGATTTTCCCTTTTACATGACTTACTTTCTCAGCTAGGATACACATATAATTTTATCCTTAGAGAAAAAAATTGTATCAACATACATTCTTCTGTTGATTATTTTGTGTTAAGTTTTTCTCAGATATAAAGGGCTCTTGAAGTATACAGATAAAATATTGCTTCAGGAAAATTTTCTTATATTAGATTTTTTGTTGTTGTTCCACTTGTTCTGCTATTTTCTTCAGAAACTAATTTTGTGACTGTTGGATCTCCTTGTCTGCCATAGCTATCATCTTCTCAAAAATAATTTTTAAATGGCTCTTTTTTTCAATTGGGTTTGTGAGATTTATTCTCCATGTCTTTGTTTCCCATTTCTAGCCTCACTGACTGTGTTTTCAGGAATATATATTCTAATTGTTATTGTTTTTAAAGGGCTTTTATGTGTGTGATGATTTCCAGTTTCTCCTTCATATCTTTTCTGAGTTTTCCAGCTCAATTTTCATCTTCTATTATTTCATTGTGTCACTTTTTTTTTTTTAACTCTTTTTCGATTGTTTTCAGAAGTCATGCTGTCTGTAATTCCTTTGAGCCTCTGGAGAACTATTTTTTTGAACACTTCCTGTGTTTCCTGTGCTATTCTTCTTCAGATGTGTATTCTTCATCTACCTTTTGGTTATGCTCCCTTTTTCTTTCAGGCTTTATGGTTAGGTCAGAGTTGATTTCCTTCTGCTGACAGTACAGGCAGGATACCTTCTGAAGGATAGGTTGGGTTTTGTTTGTTTATTTGCGCTCTGTAGCTTCTTCAAAGAATCCTCCCTCAAATAGTTGGCCCTTATTTCTTCTTTAAGAGTTCCTCTAATTCTTGTGTCATGAATTTCACGAGGTTGATGTTGAGAACCTGTAGTCCAATGCCCCCAAATTTCTCATACATCAAAGGTTTCCCAAAGCTCATCCCATGGTTCCTTCTCATCTCTTTCCCTTTCTCAGTGCTTATTGGTCACAATCCTTCAGGCTCCCCTATAAGGTCTCATTACTCTGTGGCAACCACTTGTGGACTGACCTTTCCCTCCTTCCATCCCAGTGATGCACGGTGCTTGTAAAAACAGTTTTAGAGGTTATATACCTCTGAAAAGGAGGAATTAGCAGAGGCTCAAATCAGTTCTATAGAAAACACAGCATTGCTGTTCTTTTTTGGTTGGAGAAGTAGAGAGCATATTTTAAAAATAGTATCCTTTTTAGTTATTTTGAAATGATTTTATGTTGTTATATCAGGGATTACTGTGTCTCTTTTACTCTCCAAATCAGAAATTGAGCCAGCAATGTTCTTTTCTCCTAATTAGGTTTTAGTCATATCTAGGGGCTCCCTAGGTGCCCATGGCCAGGAACTCTATTATAAATAAAAATGCAGTATCATACCTATTATAATTATCAACTGAGTCAAAGCAAAACCCACTGAGATGACTACTAAACTGCGATAGAAACATTGGTGAAATGTGTGGTCCCCAGAAAGCACTGTTTATACCAGTCCTGAAACAACCCAAAGTGCCAGGAAGTGGTAAGTTTACATATCACTTTCTTTTTAAAAGAATACTTTCCTAAACCTTCAGAACTTTTCCAAGCAGCTCTGCCCTGGCTTTAGTCTGTCTGAATTTTCTTTGGCACTCCTGTAAAGTGGGAGGCATCTCCTCACCTCCAGCTCCTCACAGACAGTGCTCGTAATTGAAGACTGAGGGAGACAAAGGGCTGTTCTTTTGACTAGGACAGGTTTGACGTGAATTGGCTTGAATTATTTTATTTTTTCAAGTATAATGTTCTCAAGTATCCTGCAAACATTCTTTCCCTGTGTTTCTGTGCTGTCTAAACACACAGCAATATCACAGGTAAGAAGGGGTTTTTAAAACAATTACAGCATGGATCAAGGAAACATACTACATTCAAGAATGAATAAACTAATAGCATTTGCTATTTCTCTTTCTAATCTTTCTTGTACTTCCAGAATAAGAGGGGGAGCTCAAAGTAAAACAGTTCTTTGCCTTATAATCAGGCTGAACTTGTTAGGTTATATAAAGCCAAACCGTGGCTGCCATGCTTTATGCTATTTTGTGGTCTATGATATTAGTCTTAAATTCAATTAGACAGAGTTAAACAATTGTAGCTATTGACTGTTAGTTAAAAGCTATCAAATTTTTGTACAAAGCTATCAAATATTTTAGCGGATATACTTTCCAGTTTTTTTTTCTTTAACCATGAATATCTGAACTATTTACAAAACAAATGGTTTGTAGCAGCATACTGTAATGTAATTTATTTTCCCAGCATAATTAATACACTTAACATGTCTGTTTCAGGCGAGGACTTAAAATATTAACAAATATTCTTTCAGGGAAAATATCATTAAAGTTAACTTAGAACATATAAAGCAGAATAACATTTTTACAGACAAACTGTAGATAAGTAAAATAAACAAATAAAATAACTGACCTCATTTATTTTTTGCAGGGAGACCCACCCCAAGATTCTAATTAGAATTTTGAGTACAAAGTAAGGGAAAAACACTTGCTTCTATGAATGACTTAAAAGCACAAAGCTTAGGTTTAAATAAACTAACATCTATTATTGAACGGTTCAATTCTACCAACACTTACTGTACATATAGTACAAGGCAATGAGTTAGGTGCTATGAGGTATTAATAGACATATAAGACATGAGCCTCCAGGAGTGAACCACCTACTAACTGGGAGATGAAGCATGTATTCAGGTAACGGCAATGGAAGGCAACGTGGCAATGCTATGAAAAGTACAAATAAAAGGCTAGGATAGCACAGAGGCCAGAATATTTATACCTAGCTGAGAGTTATGGGGAAGGCTTCATGGAGGAGTGAGCATTTGAGTTGAATCACAGAGGATGGGAATGAGGCAGCTGGGCTGGGGGTTTGGGTGACATCCCAGATGAAGGGCACAGTGTGATCAAAGGCACAGAAGTGTGAATGTATTAGAGTGTTTGTGAGCAACAGGAGCACAGCTTATCCAAGGGGGAGATGTGTTAAGACAGTGATGGAAAAAGCAAGTGTTTGAACTTGAAAATGGACCAGGGCTTATTCACATAAGAAAAAGTAGTCTTCAAGTTTCACTGTACGTTCGGAATCATTCTGGGGATTTAGTTAAAATTCTATTCCCTAAGCCCACCCCAGAGATTTGTCTGCAGTAGTTCTGTGCATCTTCATTTTCAATGAGTACTCTAGATCATTCTGGTGTGTGTAGTCCATAGACCACACTTTGACAAACATCCACATCGGGCTTGGAAAGCAATTCTTCAGGATTTCACTTTATATATATTTTTCCTCACTTTATATTTTTAAGTAATAGAATCTTTGCATGTTTTTGCTCAGAAACTCTAGCTGTTTGGATTTGTTTATGGCATTAAATGCTTTTTGTTAACATGAAAATAGATAATGAGCTCTTAAAAGAAAACCATATTGATAAAATTTAATTACATAAATACACACACGTGCATGCACACACACACCTCCAGATTCTAGACATCTCTCTTCTACCAAAAACAGTGTTCAGAAAATAAGCTGTGCAAGCCCCCAAATTCTGCAGAGTTTGAAGTTTAAGTATTCAGAAGCAGCTTGAGACATCAAATGCTCTGCACATCAGTAAGTCTGGGTAGAAAAGCAATTTAAATAAGAGATGAACTATGTAGTGGGGAGGAAAGGAGGACTTATATGTAATCTGACCCGTCAATGTTAAATTGAAAAGGGGTGTGCTCATGTTTGCATACATCTTCATGCTGCTTTCACTAATTAACATGTGTAAAAGTCTTAGGAAAATTTTCAGCAGGGGTAATGCCTCTCTTTATCCCTTTATAATTCATTTTTCTTCTAAGCTTTTTTAATGGTGGCTAGAATCCTGCAGTAAGAATCACATTCTTGATTTTTTGACAGCATTGCCACATTTTCATCCTTTTGGTGTTTCTTAATTTCAGACTCTGCATTTTGACAGCTCAACCCTGTTGATTAATGCCTTCTAGGAACCCCTGTATGGCCTGCCTGTTAGCTATCTAATTTTGTGCTGGAATGCCTGGGCTGGTATGTTGAACCGATTCACCACCCAGGTGGCTACATTTGGGCTAAATGAGCTGTGAAGGGTTTCATCTTTGCCCATCACAGTCTTCCTTAGCAGAGCCCCACAGTATGCAGCCACTGCTTCGACATGATTTGTCACAACCCATCAATAGAAAATAAATTATTGCCATTCTCACTTGTCAATGGGCTTGTCTTCACTTCAGCTGGCCTAATGATTGGAAACTCAAAGGGAACATTTCCCATCTTCGTGGAGCATGATTATGACCGAACATTCTGCTCCCCTATGCATCTTGGCCGGTAAGAACATGTAGGAAAAGCAAATTAATTGGCTGTTTTGCGCCAGTGATTAGAACATTACACTTGAAGTCTGCAGAAACTGGTATTAGGCAAGCAAGATTAGGTTGGTTCTGACTTTTATTTGCTTAGTGCAACATGATTAGCAACTGCTTCATTCAAGGTTAGCGCACTTGCTGCTGCAGAAGAAAGTCTTCGTAACATAATGATGCTGCATACCTTTAAGCTGATAAGTATGTTCCAGGCAAAAATCAAAATCTCTTTGGGAAGAAGCAAATGAGGATATATAACAGAGAACTCATCAAATGGCTTTAGAGTCATTCACATGTCTGGCACTTTCAAAAATTATATTCCTAGGAAACCTGCTCTGCAAGCCGTATTCGCAGAACGTAGAGGTAGTAATTGTGTCAGTTCAGGAGACAAAGAATAAAAGGACCCAAGGAGCAACAAGAAGTAGAAAAGGTGACACCTTCCAATGAACTAACTAAAAATGAGCTTGCCTTAAAAGAAACAGAAAAGTTCTTTTTTTACAAACTACAGAAAGAGCAAGAAGAGCAACAGACACAATGGCATCAAGTCAGACCTCATAATTAAATTCAGAGATGCAGTAGATCAAAGAGGAAACCGTACTAAAAAATTAGTTCTAGGGTGTGGATTTGAGTTTCCCTGTTAACAGCTTTACCTGGAGTGTAATGACAATATGCTTTATCTAACAGAATAATAAACAAAGATGTAGTGTACAAGTAAAAGAATACCTGTCACTTTAATTGATTTAAACATGATAGTGTATTAGATTTTGGCCATGTTTCCAAAACTAAGCAATTTTTATTACTGCTCCATTTTGTCTACCACCACCCCAACAAAAGAGGGGAAAAATACTGTCAACAAAGATCAAATCTGAGTTCCTGGCTTCCATTCTCTCTGGTCTTCGTGGTGGATTACTTTGCCTCTCAGTGTCCATTCTTTAGCCCACAGATGCCCCAAGAGTACAACCAAATCTTCAAATGATGTACAGTTTAGAAATATTATTAGGGTAGTTTCAGTTTCATGTTCATTTATTTTAGCTCAGATTTCATCTCTTCCACAAAAAGTGATACTGTGATTTAAGAACACTAAAACACCTCTGCTTGGTACCACTGACTTCTCAAATGCATGCAAGCTTCTCCCCAGTATTACAGACATTTTGGTTTACCAAACTCCCCATAGTTTTCTTCCTTTTTTATTCCTTCTTACTGGTGTGAGTTACTGTCTTCTGGTGTTTGGAAACAAGGTTCTTAGGCTTCCAAGTCACTCCTTTGGTGTCTGGATCAAGCTCTTATGTCATCACGGCCAACTCTTTTTTTCACATGTTTAACGGACCTTACTCTAGGAAGCCTTCCCTGCTCAAGGCCTTATTTCTCTCCATTCTGTACTGTATTGCCACCTTCCTCTGTTAAAGTGCACTGGATCTTTACTTCTCTTTCTATCTTATTCTTGTCTTAGACTAGTAACATAAGATCTATCTCCTGTATATTTTGTCTATCTTGAGTCCTACATCCAACTCATTTTTCCCTTCTTATCTTTGCATTTTCCCTCTTTTTTTTTTTTAGTTTGCAAACACTGTTCTCTACTAGATGTCAGCTGTTCATATTTGATCCAAATAAACATTTATCATCTTTAACTCCTGCGTCATCATATTTCCTTAAAAGCATATCCCTATGTTGTGAGATGTGACTAAGTGTTTTATACACACATACACAAATAAAAATTGGTGCCTTTTAGAAATTACCTGCCCATGCCTGAATCAACATTGGGAAGTTAGGTGAGAGATTACCTGATGTGTAAATAAATACACGGTGTCATTCTACATTAACATTAACACATAGGTGCATTTGCTAGCCAACAGCTGCCTTAATCTATGCTATCTATTCAATAATTGTTAATACTAAAAGTATTCTTGTATGATTTCACATACATTTGTAATACTATTCATTAGAAAGTAAGGATTTGTACAACACACATTTGTCTCCCATGGATTTGTGCCTGAAAAAAGAAATTTTTTAAACACAAACTAATTTTGTGTTTCTCAAACTTTTCAAGATCAAATAAGCAAAACAATTGAATTTTTCAAAGTGAAAATAAACAGCCTTGTCTAATGAGCTCCTATTTATATGTTGTCCATAATTAGAATTATCAAAGTGTCCATTGTTAAGACTGGGAAATAGTGTCTTACAGAACAACTGTATCAAGGCTTTACAGTATATATGTCTTCATTTAGGAGGCAACTTTATCAAGAAAAGTGAGAGGTCTGAGATTTTACCCTGCTTGCAAGCTAACAAAATAGCCTGCCATTGTTTTATAAATGCTGGCAGAGACACAAGGCTCTTAGCAGAGAAGCAAAGACCTTAATTATTCACAGCACTGTGAGCAACATGAGCTTCATGGTCACACTGGATACCCTTGCCCTTCAAAGTCCCATGGGGCAATGCAGAGTGGCCCAGATGGATGCTGCACACACAGTGGGTTTATGTCATAGCTAAGGAACTTCAAATTTGGGAAATCCCATCTTATAAGGGGGCTAATAGCAAAGCAGCCCAACTTTTGCCGCAGAGGGAACCATATCTATATTATCCTAGTAGAGAAACAAATTTGCTTTCTACCCTGCAGGAGTCACTACCTCTATTTTCCAAAGCTATTTGCATATGTAGTCTGGGACAAAAGCTATCACAAGACATGTAAAAACAGCACTGGCTGGTTACCTCAGTTGGTTAGCTCAGTTGACACCAAGGTCAAGGGTTTAGATCCCCATCCAGGCCAACTGCCAAAAACAAACAAACAAAAAACAAGTATCATGGACAACTACCCCCTCAACAAAGTTTTAAATAATATTATTAATAATAATTACTTAGAGTACTTCTATGGTCCAGGTTACTGTATAAATACATTATATATATTTCCTCATTTAATTCTATCAATAGCTCTAATGAAATAGGTACTATTACCCCTGTTTCATAGATAAGAAAATTTAGGTACTCTTAGATAAAGTAACTTGACCCAAGAGGTGGGATTTTAACCTATATTTGCTTGGCTCTACAGTGTTTCATAGGTACTCCCCCCACAAAAGTCTTTTTCTCTGGTGTTCTCTTATCCCAATGAATGACAGCACTATTTATCCAATGGCCAAATAAAAAATTTGGGCACCATGATCTTCTTTTCTCTTTTGTCTGATAATCCACCAAGTCCTATTGATTTAATCTACTAAATATCGCTTGAATTAATCCCCTCTGCTGCTAATGTAATTTAGACCACCATTGTCTCTGGCTAGAATTGCTGCAATAGTGACTTCCAAATTGGTATTCCAGTCTCCTGTCTAACTCTCCCCTCTAACCCCATCTCCACTTTTCAGCCTCTCAATGGTTCCCCATAGTCCTCAGGATAAATATAAATTTCTTGAACAGCACACAAAAGGCCTTTGTGACAGGACCCAGCAATAGACAACATTGTTCACATCTGTGAAAGTACAGTATTCTTTCTCACCTTGAGCAATACAGGTGCTGTTTTCTATTTTGGAATATTATTTCCTTCTTTGCCTTCATTTCCCTGCCCTTTCCCTCCAGATTTCCCTGGCCAACTCTTATCCTTTCAGTTCTAAGATGTCACACTGTGAAGTCTTTGCTGTTGCTCCTAATTCGGATTGAGTGCTCTTCCTCTGTGATTCAGGCAGCACCTGTACTGGTTATGGCACTTAACATTCCGGACTGTAACTGCCTTTCTATTTATTTAGGCACACTACTTTAAACTACAAGATGATAGGAACTGTGTCTTCTTTACCATTCTATCCAAAATGCCAAAGTACTTAGCACACATCACACTCTCAATGAATGTATACTTTTAATGAATGAATGGTTAAACAGACTAACACTGTCTCCCGCAGTTTTCCCTGCAATTAGTGTGATGCATGGAAAAGAGGGTCTCTATAAAGGTTTTACCTTTCCCTCCCTTATCAAGTAATGGGAAGATATTTATTTGAAAGAAAATGGAAATAAAACCCTAAAAAAAAAGAAAAAAAAAAAGATAACCGAAAAGGAAGCCCTTTAAAATGGACTCTTATTCATTGAGGCAAACGAATGATATAAGAGAAGTTCCTTTCAGTTTGGCCTTGTCTCACTTCAACATCCTTTCCTGATGTTAGCATCACCTTCAGCTTCCCCTAATTAGATACCTTGGGTGTTCCCGCTGAGTTTAGTTGCTCTAAGTCCACTCTAGTTGTCCTGGGGCTTTTTCCCCTCTGATAAAGTCCCCTTGTCCGGGGCCATCTTTACTCTTGCCTTAATCAAACCTTATTTCTTCCTACTCTCCTTTGCAAACATAACCCTGACTGATGTCTTAATGGTTCCTAGTGGCTTAAAGAATTATTTTAGCATTCTAGGTGTTAAAATGCCTCAATTCAATTGAAAGATAACACTGAATACTGAAGTAACTGTGACCAGCTATTGAGCTTCAGGATAATCTTCAAATCAAATTCTCAAGGCAAACTCTTTTCCCTATGTTTCTGTGAGGGCCTAGCCTGAGTTTTAACAAAGAAAACCCATTGAAACATTTTGAATTATACGCATGAAATGCAATATTTGGTCAAGAAGAGGGTAATCTTAATCAAAATGTTAAAGGGACATTAACTTGCTTCCCTATTTCAATTCATTAATAAAATACAACCGCCAAATACTCTTAAAGAGTAAGAGAATAGAAGCAAGAGCTTTGGAGGGGTGACTTTTCAAGTTCCCAGAACGCACAAGGTGACAAATGTTCAGGGAATCAGAAAGCAAGATGGAATGACAGTGAAGGTATAGAAGGATCAAAAATGGCAATCAAGAGGAGATAAGGGCAGAGTGGAAAAGAAATCTGAATTTATTACCAAAGGAGAGCAGATGCTAATGAAAGTAGAAAGAAAAATGGACTGAGTGCACATGAAGTAGAAATGTTCACCTGGCAGGTACATCTTATACAGGCCCGAGGCGAGACGAGGAGAGACCAAAGCAAGCGCAGACCAGGGCCAAGAAAAGGCTGGTGGTTGGGGAATGGAGAAAAGGGACTCCAAAGACAGAAAAGAACAAAGGAGATGTGGCCTTAGACTTAGTGTGGGGGCTGCAAAGTGTCACATATGCTTAAAAACTGATAAGGTGAAATAGTGACAAAGAATGTAGAGAGATGTTTTTGTTTGGAGCTAAATATGAGATGAAGACGGAAAGAAATATTTAGGAATTAAAGTCCTTTCTATTTTTATTACTGCTAATCTCATTTGCCTAAGTAGTCTCCTTGCTTTCTGCCTTTCTCTCTTCCCATCTTTCCCGATCAATCTTCCTAAAAGCCATTTGGTTGCATCATTCTCGTTATTGCTTTCTTAGTTATATTTTATGGGTCTCTGAATGATCTCCTATTACTGTCTTGACTCCTTCCCTTCTCCAGCAAGCTTCTTGAAAACGGTGAGCTTCACTGCTGAATGCATTTTCTTGTGGTCAGTGTGATTTATTTGGCCCAATTCAGTGAACGCTTTTTTAGTCCTAATCTAAGTTGGCCGCTCTGGGACTTGAACTGATGAACACTCCTTCTTTCCTGAAACTCTTTCCTCCCTTGCTTCCTTGCACTCTTCTCTCCTGGTTGTCCTCCTACCTGCTGATAAACCCCCTTAGCTCCTCTTCCACCCATCCCTAGACCTCTCCTCATAACTCTGCAAACCCTTCCGTGGCCATCTCATCACTCCATCTCATCACCTCCATTAATTGCTGTTGATTCTCACAATCCAGACCACCCTGATAAGCTCCAAATCCATATTTGCAACTCTAGACACTTCCACCAGGATGAACTCCTGGCACTTCAAATTCAATGTCCAGACTAGCACTCTTTATCTCCCTGCTCCACTTGCCCCTCCCGACTCTACACTGGACTCCTGTACTGTGATTTTGGTGAATTTAAGGGAAGACAAGTCACTTTATCCCATCTGAAAGAGGCTCTCCCAACATGCTTTGTTTAGGCTGCTGCAGCACCCCCAACACATCACCTTCACATGGTGCCATCAGTTTGGAATTATAGATTAAACAGTGCATTTGACCCTAAGTAGGTATGGGTTCTCTCCAACTGTAGGGAGCAGACCAGGGTGAGAATATAGTCAAAGCAATGTTTAAGGAATATCACTGTGGAAGCAAATTGAAGGGATTTAGGCCTGACTCTGGAAATTCAGTATGAGACTGTGGGGGTGAAAAAGGTAGGAGCAGCAGTGGGAATAGAAAAAAGGATCATCTGCCAAAGACTTGCTCAGGGAAATGTTGCTGGGAGCCTGCTTGATTCAGCTGCAGTGGAAGATAGGTTTAGTTGCTGTCCTTTAGGCTTTTTTATTTGGCTTTTAACACTGGTCAGGAGGAATAAAGTGATTGGCTTCTGGTAACAGGATAAAAGGCAGCGATGGCCTGGTGTGGGGGACCCTGGACCAGGCCTGCCAGGCTCCCATTCACACTAGAGGGTTTGGTCTGTCCTGAGCAGGTTAACATCAACAGCACGGGGGCTTTGTGGGGGGAGGAAAGCCATTTTTCTCCATCTCCTCATTTCCCCTATGTAGAAAAGATTCACAAGATTACGTCTAAGAGTTTCTCTATGCAGGAGTATTAGGCTAGACAGGCCGCAAAGGCACAGGAAATAGTTTGCTGATTTTTTTTTCCAACACATCTAATTTTCTACTGTTGCCCTTTATTTGGTGGTAGTTTAGGGGAATTGAAAAGTAGAAACATATTAGATTAAAATCCGTATTTTAATCCTCCAGTTGCCAAATTTCCATGAAACTATGTTAATTAAATAACTCGAATCAGGCCCTCGTTTACACATTTACTCCTTAATTATCGTGATTATCTTCACTTTAAAATTCTGCATCAACTGCAAATGAGTCCCATAAAACAAAAAATATTATGACATATCCATGTTGACATAAGAGGAAAATATGAACATTTCAAAGGATTTTTTTTCTCTTGTACTTTTTGTACATGTAGGAGTTGAGTATGAGGCATTTATTCAAACATTTCAGAGCTCAAATATCTTGATAACTGTAGGAAACATTTCAAATTTAAATTATTCATACCTTTTAATTTTCTATTTTATTTGGTGAGTGTACACAGACGTTCAAATGACTTATATGTCATTTTTAAATTGACTTAAATTGAAATAAATAGCATAATGAAAGAACTCAGCAAGAGGATAACAGGCTTCACTCTCACAAATGTACATTCTCAGTGGTGTCTGATTTCACATCTTTTGCTTCCATTATAGCTGGCGGAGTTCCACAAATGAGCAGTCGTGAAGACTGAGGTTTCACGGTGATCCCCACCGGCCACAAAACTGAGCAGTGAGTGAAACCCTGACTTCACAGCACTGTTTATAAACACAGGATCATCAGGGGCTCAACTGGTGGCCCACTGAACAGCATATTTAGTCATACATACCTAAACTGTAGACAGGCTTATATTTTAAACTGACAGTCTTGATTTAGATTTTACTTTCTTAAAACTTGTTTCAAAGATAGAGAATTATTAGATCAGGGTAGAGAAGACAGAACTATAGTCTAGGAAGAAAGCTTTTGCTCTTCATATATTTAGATATCAGTGTTTTTTTAAAAGAGGGACAAACAAATTGATTATGGAGATTTATGGTGTCGGTAGTGAGAACAAAAGAACATATACTGGACTGGGACGTACATGATACTTGGGGATTGTGTGAATTATTGTCAGATTCACTTTTATAAGGCAGTAGATTTTCTTATGAAAACAAGAAGGTGGTAATGTTGCCAATATCTCATTGTTGGGTGATCTTATAACTCTTGTACATATCACCCAGTAATATCAGTCATGGAACTCATTGAGTCAAGGTAATGAAATTCAGAGAACATTGAATATATGCAATGTTTGGTTACAAAATCATTATGTGGTTGAATAACAATAAAGACTTAGCATAAACATGTAGGTATTCTGGAAATGGAATGCCATTAGTAACTCCAAAGTTAAAGGGTGGGGGCCTACAACAGAAGACATATGTCTTGGGTTGAATGTCCCTCCAAAACTTAATCCCCACTGTAACTGTTGAGGGTGGGAAATCCTATTATGGTAATTGAAAGGCAAGGCCTTGAAGAGGTGATTAGATTGTAGGACCATACCATAACGAATGGATTAAAAATGGTGGTCAGGGGCATGGTTTAGTGGGCTTTAAAAGGAGAGTGAATGAGGTTAGTCTCTCTCATTCTCTCTGCTCTACCATTTTTGCAATGCGATACTCTGCCGTCACTGTCTCCACTACCAAGGCTCTCACCAGCTGTGTTCACTGGACTTTGGACTTCCCAGCCTCAGAGACTGTAAGCAATAAATTTCATTTTCTTTATAAAATACCCCATTCCACGTATTTTGTTATAAGCAACAGAAATGGACTAATGTACCATATAACTATATTCCCATCTTACTGTTACATCAAAAACCAAACAAACATTCAAAACCCAAAAGTACTGGAGCAGTAATGACACTCCTTAGAAACTACTTGAATGAATGCTTCTGGAATCCTGAACTACTATAGTTTCCCAAATTCAAATGCTGTTTCATGTCTTTTGCTTCTGTTTATGCTTTTCTCCTGGGTGCCTCAAACACCTTTGCTTCTGCTTTTTACCTAACACCTACTTGTCCATCTAGACTGAGTTCTTATCAATCTGCTTTTGGAAAGTCTTGACTGACCCACAGGCTGGGTGAGGGACTCCTCTCCAGCCAACCTGATTCCAAGCATATCTCCAGTAACCACAACGCTTAAGAGGATTTGCCCCACTGTAAGTGATCTCAGGGCAAAAAGTGTGCTCACCTTTCATCTTTTATTCCCCAGCTTTGACACAGTGTTTGTCACTTCCTGGGTATTCAAAGAATGACTGTTGAACTAAACCAAACTTCAGAAGCAAACATTCCAGAAGAGGTCTGAAAACGGGAGACTGCCAACTTACCATAGCATTACTCCCATGCTACGATTAAATTGTGCACTTTGTCCATGAATTTACTACATGTTCCCTGCCTCTAAGCTCTAATTCGTTCTGCTTCCTCTCCACTGCATACTTCCTCTCAACATCACCTATTAAAATCCTACCTGTGCTTCAAGATATCCATCAAATTACTTGTTCTCCATGAAACTTGTTTCTTATTTTCCAACTGGGTTTTCTTCCTCTCCCCTTAACTCATAGAATTTTTTGCTCTTATGATAGTTACCCTACTCAGCTTTGGGGTCTCACTACTCATATATTTATCTCCTAGCTATCTGTGTATTTCTACACTGGCTATCACTATGCTTTACATATATTAAATACTCCATAAACAGTTCTGTAACTGGATGCAATTAACCAAAAGCAGAAATAATTTTTAACTTAGTAATGATATATCTGAAACAGAGTATAAAATTATGTTGACTAGATCATGAGCTATAAAGAAAACAATGTTTCTTTTAAAAAAAATCATGTGCTAGATGAACAGACTACAAAATGTATCCCATGTTCACAATATTTAAATATAGTAAACTTATATAAGAAGAGACACCTAATTAAACAAATTCTGTAAATCTTGATTCGGATTCCATTAATTAAAAATTTGTGATAACCCCGGGCTCTCCTGAGCTGGGGTGGTGGTGGGGTCTCAAGCCTCAGTCACACCCCCCCAACACGAGCAACTAGCCCAGAGATGACCACCAAGCCACTGCAGGAAGCACACCGGGCTCTCCTGAGCCAGGGCAGTAGGGGGCCTTGGGCCACGGTCACACCCCTCAACAGGAGCAACCAGCCCAGCAATGACCACTGTGCTGCTGCAGGAAGCACCCCAGGCTCTCCTGAGCTGGGGTAGTGGGGGGCCTTGGGTCTCGGCTATGCCCCCGACATGTGCAACCAGCCCAGCAATAACCACTGAGCTGCAGCAAGAAGGGCCCCAGGTTCCCAAGCTGGGGTGGTGGGAGGTGAGGGCTTTTGCCACAATCCCCTGACATCTGCACCCAGCCCAGCAATAACCAAGCCACTGCTGGAAGCCCCCCAAGTCGCCCCTGTGGGGATGTGGGTAGTACCACAGGCCTCAATCCTGCCCCTCCTCTTTCCTCCTTCTTCCTTCACATTTCATTCCCCTTTCCCCTCTCCCCCTGCCTCCCAACTGCTCTGCAACAACATCCTAGAATGGAAAAAATTAATGTTAATAAAGAAAAGTGAGAGGTGAAAAAAAAAAGAATTTTTTTTTTTTTTTTAAAGATGACCGGTAAGGGGATCTCAACCCTTGCCTTGGTGTTGTCAGCACCACGCTCTCCCAAGTGAGCCAACTGGCCATCCCTATATAGGATCCGAACCTGTGGCCTTGGTGTTATCAGCACCGCACTCTCCCAAGTGAGCCACAGGCTGGCCCCGAAATAAAAATATTTGTGATAAATAGTTTTCTATGTATTAAAGAACCAGTTTAAGAGGATAAACTTCACTAAAGGTCTTAGGCCTCTTTTATTATGGGAATGAAAACTATTAATATTAATCTATTTTAAACATTAAAGCAGACCTGGAAACATATATGCATTAGGATGATCTACAACTCAGACTCCTCAGTAACTACTGATCCATTTTTGTGATGTTTACATGCCCTTTCAAATTTGATTGTTTTACTAATTTTGTAATTTAAAAAATTCAATCCAGATTATTAGAATTCTTATTCTTTTTCTGTCTTCCAAGAGGATTATGTGTTGGGTTTCAATTCTATCAGGAGAGGATACTGAAAATGCTTATCCCTCCACAGAGTACCAAGTATGACCCTGAGAGTCCCATTTTCTGTGGCGCCCAGGGATGGAGCCTGCCAGCGTTCCAGAAGGAGCTAGAGTTTAGAGTGACTTCTCTACTTAGTGACCAGGACCAGGAATATGCCAACTTCTTTGGCCTATTCTAGGAGTTGCCACTTGAGACATCATCCTATTCTATCCAAAAAACATTTATAGACTCTACTAAGTACACAGTATGCATTTCTATGGTGTCCTTACGGATGGCTACAAGTTCCATCAAACCATGCCTGTGAAAATTACTTCTGTGAAATCAGACATGGCCAACATGTATGTGGAGGCCCTCAGCCAAGGCAAATGCAAGATATGGTCTCCTGAGCCAGAGTCTCCACAGAAACCTGCCCCAAGAGGCCAAAATGAGGGAACATTCTGCAGGGAGTAAGACCCAGTGGACAACAGAAGGGGAAAACATTATAGTCTCTGCTCATTCTCCAGCCATGAGTTTACTAGTTTACTCTGTCACCAAGAGGCCTGAGCTTAGGTCCTTAGCTTCCTCAGTTTTCAAGATTTCAAGGTCATAGAAAATCTAAGTAGTCCCAGGGAAAGAAGCATCCGTGTCCTTATTCTTTGGTAAGTTCCTCCCATCACTGAAGGAACAAACATACAGGCCCCTTTCCTTTCCCTCCTCCCCAAGACACATCATCTTTTTTTGGTGAACTTTCTATGTTCAGCAAGAATCAATGTAAGGGTTAGGAAGTTAGGATGTATGTGGCTTGTTAGGTATTGTATCAGGGTCCACCTTTCTCACCCATGCCTTTGCCTGCTAGTTCTAGGCAAAACTATGAAGTGTGCAACCTTTCCTTTATTATCTCACTTCTTCACTTCCATTTGGTAATCTTCTTTCCCTTTTCTCCCAGGCCACCCTGAGGATACACAGGACTAAAATAAAGCATTCTGTGGTTAAAAGGAACTTTAAAAATCACCTATTACAACCACTAAACAGAATCTCCTGAAATCCCAGTCAATCTTGCCCACACTGAAAAGCATTTTAGCTTTTCAGAGCTAAAACTGAAAACTGTTTAAAGTGGGGCCATTTATTTATTCTATGCATAAGCCTTGATCCCACTCATTATTTTGAAAAACCAGGAAAAACAACTTTCTTGGTGATATCAGAAGAGTGATATAGAAAAAGAGCAAGGATTTAAGTAGCAAGAATGTTGTTCTCTAAATTGGAAGCTAACCTGGAAATTCACAATGAAATACACCAAAGGACCATTTGTGACCATTGATCAGAATGTCATTATGCATTTAGTTGCAAAGATACACTCTTGCATAATTAGCTCTCAACAATTATGAAAAAGCATGCTTCAATGCAATGAGGTATCATTTTATTTATTTTTTCTATATTATGTTCATATGAAAGTAAAGTTATGCTTTATTCAACTGCAGGGTATTGAATGGCCCCCCAAGGTCATTGAAACTTAATTCCCATTGTAACTGTTGAGGGTGAGAAATCCTATTATGGTAATTGAAAAGTGGGGTCTTGAAGAGGTGATTAAGTTGATGGTTTAATGTTGGTCATGAGTGTGGTTCGGAGGGCTTTATCTCTCTCTCTCTGCTCTGCCATTTCACAATGTGATACCCTGTATCACTGAAGTTACCACCAAAGAAAGCTCTCACCAGAAGTGTTCCCCGGGCTCTGGACTTCCCAACCTATGAAACTGTAGTTAATAAGTTTCATTTTCTTTATAAATCACCCAGTTCCAGGTATTTCTGTTATAAGCAACAGAAATGGACTAACACAGAAAATTGGTACCAGAGAAGCGAGGTGCTGCTTATAACAAATACTTGAAAATGTGGAAATGGCTTTGGAACTGGGTGTTAGGTAAAGGTTGGAGGAGTTTGGCAGACTCAGAGAAAGATGAGAAGATGAGGGAAGGTTCGGAATGTCTTAAAGATTGGTTTTGTGGTGGTGACCAGAATGCTGACAGAAATATGGACTGTAAAGACCATTCTAAGGAGGTCTCAGATGTAAATGAGAAAGGACTTATTGGAAACTGGGGCAAAGATCACCCTTGCTTTGAACTGGCAAGGAACTTGGCTTCATTCATGCCTAAAAGTTTTATGGAGTGCAGAACTTCAAGGTGCTGAAGCAGGGTATTTGGCAGAAGAAATTTGTAAGCAACAAAAGATTCAGGAGCTACATGGCTACTTGCAACAGTCTATGCTGAGTTATGGCAGAAAAGGCATGAGGTAAAGCCAGAATTTATAATTCAAAAGAAAGCAGATGGCAAACAATTGGAAAACATTCAGCCTGGCCACAAAAGCAAGGGTGTAGCCCAGGGACCCTTTACAAAGGAGCTGAGTACAAAAGAAAGGGATTATCAAGAGAAGGGAAAAAAGACCTTGAAGGCATTTCAGAAACCCTGGAGGCTGCATCTTTCACTACAGGCCCAGAGGCCTAGGGAGAGAGAATGGTCTTGGGGAACAGGAACGAGTCACTCTCCATGGGCTTGCTGCTCAGGGCCACCTCAGGAAGCTTCTTCCAGCACCAGCACCCCAGCTGCTTTGGCTGCTCTAGCTGTGGCTAAATCGGCCCCAGGTGTGGCTGGACCCATAGCTTTGGAAGATACAAGCTGGAAGCCTTGCCAGCATCCATGTGATGTTAGGTCTGCAGGCTTGCAGAATGCCAGAGCTGTGGAAGCTTAGGAGCCTTCTCCCCAATTTCAAAGGATGTATGGTGTGAGGAAAGTGGAGTCACCAGAGTCAGCCCCCCCGCCCCCCAATATCTGGCTGGGTATGATTCAGCACATCCATTGTAAACAAGTTGCGTGGGAGTAGAGTTAGTGCACATGTGCGCCTGTGTAGCCTTTTGGCTCATTGCAGTTTTTGTGTACTCTTCAGTATGGAAGGCAGCAGCTCTGAACCACTGGTCAGCAGAGCTCAGGTCTAAAAATAAAGTATGTCCACTTTGCCAGCGGCTACTAGGTTTTACTTTCAACTACCTGACTCAGGACCTGCACAGGACGGAGTAGAGGGGTTTGTGATCTGGCCTGACATATGGAAAAGCCTGGGGAACCAGGAACAGATCTGTCACAGAGGCAGAGTCACTGCATACAGCCTTCACTAGAGCAATGCCAAGTGGAAATGTGGGGTTGGAGTTGGCAGTGGAAAAACCCCACCAAGGCCATGCCTACTGGAGCTATGGGAGTGGGACCACCACGCGGACACCAGAATTGTGGAGCTACTAGTGTGCAATGCCAGTATGCAAGAGCTGAAGCATGGCCTCAGATCAGGAAAGCCATAGAAGTGGAGTTGCCTGAGGACTTGGGGACCTAACCCCACACCAGCATGCAGAGGACTTCGAACATGCACCCACAGTACATGATTCGCCAGCTATAAGATTTAATGCTTGCCCTGCTGGGTTTCAGAGTGGTTTGGGACCCGTTACCCTTTTCTTCTGGCCTATTTATCCCTTTTGGATGGGAATGTATACCCTATGTTTGTCCCACCATTGTGTCTTGGAAGTAGATAACTTGTTTTGATTTCATAGACGGGACTTTGGACCTTGGAGTTTTGAGTTTTGGGACCTGTTAAGACTTTGGGGATATGTGGATGAAATGAATGTATTTGTATGTGAAAAGGACATGAGTTTTGGGGGGCCAGGGAGGAATGCAGTGGATTGAATGGCCCCCCAAGGTTATTGAAACTTAATCTTCATTGTAACTGTGGAGGGTGGGAAATCCTATTACGGTAATTGAAAGGTGGGGCCTTAAAGAGGTGATTAAGTTTATGGTTTAATGGTGGCCATGGGCGTGGTTTGGAAGGCTTTAATAGGAGAGCGCATGAGAGTCTCTCTTTCTCTCTCTACTCTGCCACTCTTACCATGTGAGACCCTGCATCACCAAAGCCATCACCAAATAAGACCCTCACCAGATGTTTTCCCTGGACTCTGGACTTCCCAGCCTCCAAAACTGTAAGCAATAAATTTTGTTTTCTTTATCAATTACCCAGTTCTATTTCTTTTAAAGACAATTTATTGTACATACATGGGGGGTACAATGCTGATTTTCAATAATTCTAGGTATTTTATTACATGCAGCAGAAATGGACTAATACATCAACCATACCAGATACTCTTTTCTAACATTGTCAATGTTTTTATTGGTAAAAATCAAATATATAAAACCTACATTTTTTTACTGTATATATTTAAGATGTATAACATGATATTTTGATATACATAAACTGGTTACTATAGTCAAGCAAATTAACATATCCATCATCTCACATAATTACCCTTTTAGTGTGTGTGTGGCAAGAGCATCTAAAATTTACACTCTTAGCAAAATCCCAAATACAATTCAAAATTATTAACTATAGTCTGTATGTAATACATTAGATCTCTAGACTTATTCATCCTATATATCTGCAACTTTGTATCCTTTGACCTACATCTCCCCATTTCCTTTCCGCCCACCCCCCCAAAACTACATTTTGATCAAACAATACTTTATGTTTTTTGTTGTGGTTGTTGATTTTTAACTTTGAGAAGTTAATTTCACATTTCATTTTCATGATGTTACAATCCTGGATAGATGATACTAATAATAAAGAAATAGTTAAAGAGGCACAATGAAACTTGCTCATGTCAGACAGTTCTAGCTAGTTATTTGTGGTGTCTTATCTGAGTACACGTCCCCTGGGTCCTACACCCAGGTTCGCTGTAGCCCCAAAATTTACTCTAAGTGGACTGTGCCTCTTTCAGGGCTCTCATCCGTGTCCTGCTGATGATCTTTATAGAACAGAAACTGATTGCAAATGGAAAAGCTGATTGCAAATATAGAACAGAAAACTGATTGCAAACCTTTCCTTTCCTTTTTTTCTTTTTTGTGGCTGGCTGGTAAGGGGATCCAAATCCTTGAACTGGCTGTTGTATCACCATACTGTAACCAACTGAGCTAACCCGCCAGCCTGGAATTTATTACCCTTTCTCATCAGCTTGCCACATGTCCTGTCCCTACAGGAGACAAGAGCCACAAGTGCAACTCGGTCATGTTAATCATTTGACAAACATTTTCCAAGTGAAATGAATATGTTAAACTCCACATACAGTTTTCTAAGCATTCCTATGATGTAAAAATATGCTGAATCTATCTAAGGTTGTTCTTCTGATCCAGAAAGAGTTATGAAAGGAATAGGGACACTATATTTTCTTTTTTTTGGAAGCATTAAAAATGTCTTCTTTAATAATCATTACACTAAAGATTCTCTAACCAACAACATATGCTTGCTAATAATTTTTATCTTGCAGAAATATGAACATTTTCTAATGGGAGGCATTTAAAATGCCTTAGTTGAAGATTAATTGAAAGAAAAGCCCCCTTTTGGATTTATCTCAACATCTATCAGGTGACATTATTTTTCCAATAGTCTTTTACTCTATCCTTTGCATTCAAAAGAGCTTATGTCCAACCTATAATTATTTTCTGCTAATTAGAGTAATTCATGGTTAATTATTTAAAATTATTCCTCTTCAAAATCAAATCCATTTCTTGTCATGATATTTAAAAAGATACAAATAAAATATTATCAGAATGCAAACATCTGTCAAAAGAAAATACATTTTTTAAATTTTCTATAAATAGCATTAAAATCTTTCCCCACCAGCAAAGGTCCCATGATTTCCGATTTCAATTAATTTGGATTGAAGAAGGGCAAAATGAACCAGGAAGTGATGACTACAAATGTTTTTGATAACTAGTAAGGACTAGTTAAATTGACTATATGGAATTAAGTGATTTGCTATATTCTAAAAGAAGAGTTACAAACAATAAGACCTAATGACAGCTAAGGGCTAATAGTAAACACAATAGCTTGAGACCCTGTGTGTCTGAAGATGTACTTTGAGTGGGCCATGCCTCTTTGTGGGCTCTCTTTTGGGGTCTGCTGATGGCTAAATCTCCCTTTCCTGGGTTTATCCTAGTCTCACCCCCTCTCTTCAAGAGGCAGCTCCTTTCCCCTTTTATCTGCACAAGAAAGCCTTAGTCCTTCTTCTGTCTCTAAGCCAGGATCATGTTTCGCCTGTATCCTGCCCCTTTCCTCACTCTGACCTTACTTCCCCACTTTGTTCTACTCTGATTATCCTATGAGACCAAACTGTCCTTCCTGAGAGAGTGAGGTTCTCCCCTGCATAAATTTGTCTTCGGTAATAGCCTTAATATATGTTTGTGTTTCTCTAAACACATATGTTGAAGTCAACTTCCAATATGATGGTTAGGAGGTGGGGCCTGTGGGAGGTAATTATTCAAAGAGTGGAACCCTCATATATGGGATTAGTTCCTTTATAAGAAGAGACACAAGAGCTTGCCCTCTATGTGCTGCTTTCTGCCATTTGAGGAAACAAAGAGAAGACAGCAATCTGCAAAGCAGGAAGGGTGTTCTCACCAGACATAAGATCTGCTGATACCTTGATCTTGGACTTCCCAGCCTCCAGAACTGCGAGAAACGGATTCTTGTTAAACCACTTAGTCTATGGTAGTTTGTTAGAGCAACCTGCACTGACTAAGATATTCTCCCACTAGGAATGCAGCTCAACTTTTATAACAAAAATTAATTTAAAAAATTTTTTCCTTAAACATCCAGATTTCCACTATAGCTATGACAGAAACTAGAAGAAAAAAAGACCTCTAAGTATCTTAGTCCATCTGAGGAATAAACTTTTATCTTTTTAAGCCACTATGATTTAATCTAAGTCATATGACCACATCTAAGCACAATGTAGTTTGGAAAAATGAGCATTTCAGCTTTTCC
The DNA here is from genome assembly GCF_027409185.1 of Cynocephalus volans. Lineage (NCBI taxonomy): Eukaryota > Metazoa > Chordata > Mammalia > Dermoptera > Cynocephalidae > Cynocephalus > Cynocephalus volans. The sequence goes on from NC_084461.1 coordinate 81,233,078, forward strand.
AACTTGTGTTGCTTTTAGGTACCTGTCTAGTGTCTGCCACAGTAACCATCCATGACTTTTTCAAATGCTCTTGATAGATCAAGTTAAAAGCCCATCGTATTTTTTCTGAATGTTTCAGCACATCAAAAATATATTAGAATGCTTCTTAATATTTTCTGTGTTATGGCACGTAGAAAATAATATTTGTATCATTCTTTGTGGGAAATGGAAGGAGGGTGTTAAAGGCCTGAGGCCACTGACCTGGGATTCTGACCACTCCAGGACTAATCCAGCCACTACAAGGTTAGGGAACCAATTTCCCGACATTTGTAACCCATTCACAGCTTTGATCTTTTGGTACTTGGAGACTTCCTGTAACCTCTAATACAGACTGTGCATGATTACATAGTCATTATCCTGGGACTTTCTATCCTTTTCCTCCTGGGTTAGGTCTCCTGTTTCCTGAATCTCCTATCTTCCTCCTCCTTGGTTTACTCTATTATTTTGCCAATGCACATACTCTAATACTTTCTTTTAAAATGGGTCCATAGGAAGTAAATATCTTGAATCCTTGCATGTGTGAAAATGTCTGTATCGTGCCTTCTGAATTTGGGGAACAGTGTCTTTCAGTTTCCAGTGTTGCTTTTGAGGTAAGGAATGATATTCTGATTCCTGGTCTTCTCTATATAGTCTGCTACTTCTTCTTGTGGGAATTTTAAGATCTCTTTATCTCCAGAGAGCTGTAAAAGTTCATGATGATGTACATTGGTATGGATCTTTTTTCATGCATTATGCTGTGAACTTGGTAAATCTTTTTAATATGGGAGCAATCATTCAATTTAAGGATTTTTTATTTTTATTTTTATTTTTTGGTCTGTGTGTGTATTAGTTCTTTGGTAATTTCCTCTGGCAGTTTTTTCTGTTCTCTGTTTTTGGGAGGGACTCCTATTACTTGAGTGTTGGAAAGACATCCTGAATTGTTCTCTTAATTTCTTATATTTTTTTCTTCCTTTCCATGTTTTTCTTTTTGCCTCATTTTCTGGCAGACTTTGTCAACATTATCTTTCATACTTCTACAGAATCTTAAAATTTCTTGTTTTCTGGTAGGTCATTTTTTATAGTGCCCTGTCCTTGTTATATAGACCCCAAAACCTATTCTTAATTTGCTGAGAACATTTGTTATAGATACTCTCCAGTTTTCTTTTGACATCTAATGCAGGTGCATCTTTAGATCATGAGAGATAATGCATCTCTAATTCCTGTGGGTTCTTTTTTCTATTTCTCTTTTAATTCCTCTCATTCAAGTTAGAGATTTGCCTGAAGCAGATAGGCTATCTAGGTGATCTAGGCTGTCTATTCATATTTAAACCCAAGGCACTAAAAAACTCTTTGGAAGGTGTGCGTGTTTGTGTGTTGGGGTGGGGGTCTGTCAACTGGGAGGTTTCACTTGAGCTGAAATTTTTGTTTGGGGAGGCTCTTTTCTCTAGGGCTGTTTAGTTTCTACAGGAAAAAGCATCTCCCATCTGGAGGGTAAATGACTGGCAAGTGCCATTCTAAGGACAGGAGGGACAGGCACTCATTTCTTCTTTTGTTTTCACTTCCATAGATCACTCCCAACCTGGCATGTTCCGGTTGAACTATCTTTAGAGAATAAACCTATCTCCTGTGAAGGAGGGAATTATGGATTCAGCAACTTCCAGTTTTCCACTACTCTGCCTCCCAAGATAGTTGGTGCTTCTGAACCCTGAGTCTATTTTGAGTTCTGTTGTGTAAAGCCTCCTCTTCATAAGATTTTTTGCTGGTACTTATGTTATAACCACCACTCCCTCATTTTATGTTCTCCAAATTGCTGATGTCTCTCAACACTGTTGTCTTCTTTCCCGTTCCTTTTGTCTTTATCAGTTTTCACTTTAAAAAATACCTTTACTGTCATTTTAATGAGGTTTCAGAGAGTCTTCCATGTCTAACAATCTGCCATATTTAACAAATAGTTCTTAATGAACTTTAAAAATTATTTAAATAAATGTAAATGTACGTATGTGCTCCCTAAAGTTTCTTTTAAAGCCATATAAACCTACTGAAATCAATGAAACAATAAGAAAGCATGGGCAAGGGGCGAGGCATGGTGCCACTCATATATCAACTCTTCCTCATGTCCTCTCTAATCTTTTCACTGTTACATGCAACAGAAAAGATTACTGTTTTGCTCTTTTTTGAATTAGTTTAGATTGTAGCAGTTTCCAAATAGATATTGATGTCACAGGTGTTCAGAACAAAGGGATAATGCGAAAGAAAATGGGCCAGTGAAAAACTGTTTCCTATAGAAATAAAGCTAGGAAAGAACATGTTTCTTCCCTTGAACTCACCGTAAGTTTTTCCAAAGAAAATTCTCAAATTTTTCCATTCAGGGCATTGTAGTACCTGGTACCACAGGCGAAGACTGCATAATTTTTATTTTTTTAAAAGGGGAAACCATTCATTCCTAACATAAAAAAGTCATAACATTAATCTGTGCCATATGTGCCTCAATAGGGCCCAAAGGTACATCTTGGTGCTGAATGAAACTGTTCCATATAAACTCATTCCTCAGGTAAATACCAGAGTAAGTTTACACAGGCGGCATAGTGGTGTGTCCTCAAACCCGTCACCCCAAATACAAAACTCCCTTTTTGTGTTTGTCGAAGTAATTCCACCTCTTCCATACTCGGGAGATAGTATGAAAGACTGCATACTGTTTATTAGGAGGGTGGTTTCTTTCAAAAGCTAAGAAAGCAATTAAGAAAACCACCTTTACTGCTTTGCTTTCTATACTTTGCTGGGTACTCTCGGAAGCAAGCAGAAAGGCTGAAGGTAATGATGAAATAATCTTTTTACTATCTGAAAAATTGCTTTGCTTTGCAGCTCTTTGAAAATTTGCTGATTTTTGGTTTATATATTTAAAATATTAATATTCTAATCATTACCTATCTGGATGAATGTTCAAAGAGTTTAAGAATTTTTATCATGTCATTAGATAAATGTCCAATTATAGATTATTCATATGATATATTTTGGGACATCCATTCCATGAAATATTTTATAGCCATTTAACATAATAATGTAGTACTTCAACTTTCAGATGGGTGTGATTAAAGTTACAGCTAACATACTGGGAACTGTGTGTATCTGGAAGCCTGTCTTATCTATATTACAGCCTGACTGTCAAATTCTAAGCATATTCTTTGAATTTTTTGCAAGTGAACATGTGAGTTGCTTTGGGGCTAAAAAATGGAGAATATTTAATGACATGGCAAGCAATACAGAATAACTAAAGACAGAAGAAAATGAGCTGGACCACCAACTCATGGCAGCTGCATAGAATTGCAGGCACGCACTTAAGAAAATACATTAAGTATTAGACAAATGGTCAAAGAAGCTTAGCACTAAGACGGATATTAGACAGTATAAATCATCTGCTCTGGAAGCAGAGACTTGTCTAAGGAGATGCAGTTATATCTTACATATACCTTTCTGAGGCCATATTTTCTTTTTCAAGTGTAATTCCAGGTGTTGGCCATGGGATTTTTCTATTCTTTGTTACTTAAAAAGAATTAAGGTCAGTTGATGTATTTTTACTCTCCAAATTTGAATCTGAGTCAGAACAATTCCCATCGAGGGTTCTTGTGGAACTTCATTTTAGTTATGTTTTAATAAAGTCTTATTTGTATTGACTTCTGGGGCAGCATGGCATTCCCTAACTGATAAACTGCTTGGGTTTATTTTTTTTATGAAGGGATTTTAATTTAATATGATAGATCCAACTGTTGTTTTTCAGGTTTTATATGCATGCCTGGAAGCCTTTTAATAACTTGCAATAACAAACAAAATGAATGTGACTTTTAGGGTAGACACACTTGTAATTGATATTTTTACCAACTCAGGGTGTTTATTTGTTTTGCCAAAAAATAAAGTGTGTTCTTCCCATCCTTGGGGAATAAAAAGTAATGAAATTGCAATTTACTAAAAAGTTTTGAGAGATTCCATAGTTGCAATGAAAAAAATTCATACAGATATATTATTTGCTCTCTAGACATTTGATCCTTGCATAAGTCACAAAAAGCATAAGATTTTTTCCTTATCTTAATAAATTCATTTGCCTTTCTGCATAAAGTACTTAGGGATCAAGGAATGATAGACTATTTAAAATATATATTAACAAGTTAAGGTTTGTATGAACTAAAACCCTTCTTAGGAAATTATATTAACTTTCAAAATAATTTATTTTCCATACTGAAGAATGGGATTTTGAACACAAAAGTGATTTTGATAAATGACAGAATTCTGCCTAAGGCCACAGAAGAGGCAAGAACAAGGAACATAAGAATAGGGAATCTACAAATGAACATGTTATGATTATTATCTTGCATAGCATTTAAGAAGAACTTTGAAAAGATCCAATGTCCTCACCCACTTCTTTCTACTGTATCTAAGTAGCTATAATTCGAATTGACATGGTTGCCTAAGAGAATATTGGGACAACTCTTGTATAGCAACGAGGCATTACTGAAAAATGTTGTTGAATGATAAACTCTAATGGAATTTTGAGACTGAAATGGCCTTTCAAAGGAGTAGGTCACACATATGAAAATACAAAATAGGTATTTAAGTTTGTCTCTCGTTCCTCGATATTGAGCCTCTTCAAGTGTTTATGCATTAGTCAACTTGACACCTCAAGGATCCTTAATTTTAATGAGGATGCCAGCATGTTGGTAACGGTTTTGAAAGACCTATTTTTAAAAAAATGTCTGTTCCTATTTTGTCCCAAGACTTATTTTGTCACCATAGTTATAAGACTGACGAAATACCGAATGGGTTGTGGGAAGAAGAGTGGTTGCAGCAGGGGTAGGGTGGTGAAGAGGAAGTAGAGGAATATGAGGATTTTAATAATTTGCTGCAGTGATTAATGCTTTATCTCAACCCTCCAGAAAGAAAAGGAATAGCTAGTACTTATTAAGCTGTGCTAAGAACTTGGAGAAATAAAATCACTGAGCCTCCGTTTCTTTGTATAACTGAGGCTCAGTGATTTTATTTCTTCTAGTTCTTTCTCTCCCTCTCAGCTATATGTATATAAGCAATGCCTATCTCACAGATTATTGTGAGGAAAAAATTACATAATATATACAAAAGTCATCCCAAGTTAACTTATAAAAAAGTATTCAAGGCTTATAATCCATAGTTGTACACTAAAAAATCTTGCAGGAGTTAGCCTGCTGATGTGTTCCTCTCGGATGGACACACTGAAAATGTTGTACCATAAAAACGGAGCAAAGATGGAGAGAAACACTGCCTAATGTACGTGTCATATACATCATCTAAGCCTCTGGGGGACCCAACATTGCAAACCAGAAAAAGGAGTGAGCAAGTGCAAAGGCTGCAGTGAGGGTGCAGGCTTGGTGTGTTTGAGGAAAAGAAAGCAAGCTAGCAAGGTGGGAGTGGAGGATGAAATTGAGGGAGGCCTCCCCACATACTCTAGGACACTCTTCTCACTTTTATGTGAACTCCCTTGGCATTTTCTTATTCACTTGGCTTTTAAGAATATAATCTTGTATTATTCCACTTTGGCTATGTAGCACACATTTTTAGGGAATGCTCTTTGATGGACTCCCTATCTTGGACTCTGTATCTTAAGACTCCTTTGTACTCTCCACAGCACTTAGTGAAATGCTTTGCACATAAAAGGTATACAGCGGGTAGTGTAGTAATTGTTAAAGGAGCCCAATTATATAATCTACCCTTCCTAGCAAAACAGAATGAACTTGAGACCTGCAAAAGTAAATGTCCCAAGTAGGAGGTAGTCCAGTAGGTTAGCTCACTCTAGCAATGATGAGTGGTAAGACAGGGTTTTTGAGTCTTCGATATTCACTGAACCTCATCCCAGACCAATCTCTAATAAAGTTCATCAATATGGCTGGAGCTCACTAAAAGTTTATTGTTGAAACTCATTAAATGGTACACTTAAGATTTGTGCATTTCCTTGTATGCAACTTCCTCCTCAAAGGAAAAAAAGAAATGTAAACTAACTTTGCACTCTAGTTAGTAATATGAACACTGAAGTATTTAGGAAAAAGTATACTGATGGCTACAACTAACTTTGAAATGAATCAAAAAAGATGGATTGATAGATGGATGTAAAGATGGTGCCATGGTTTGAATGTCTGTCCTCTGCAAAGCTCATGTTGAAACTTTGTCCCCAGTGTGACAATGTTGGGGGTGGAGGAGAAACTATGGGAAGTGAATGGATCATGAGTGTTTTATCTTCGTGAATGGATTAATTCATTCATGGATTAATGGATGAATGAGTTAATGGATTAATGGGTTATTATGAGAGTGTGACTAGTGGCTTTACAAGGAGAGGAAGAGAGCGAGTGAACACCCTTAGCTCTCTTGCCATGTGATTCCCTGCACTGTATTAGGACTCTGCAGAGAGTCCCCACCAAGAAGCAGACCCCCATCATATGTGCCTCCTCAACCTTGGACTTCTCAGCCTCAAAAGCTGTAAGAAATAAATTTTGTTTCTTTATATATTACGCAGTTTCAGGTATTCTGTTATAAGAGACAGAAAATGAACTCATACAGATGGACAGCTGGATAGAAAGTGAAAAGACAAGTATAGTAAAATGGTAGAGTTACGGTGATGGGTATTTGGGTACTTCGGTACTTATTGTAACATTATTTCAACTTTTCTATGTGTTTGAAATTTTTCATAATATAATATGGGAAATAGTTGAAATTGGTAACTGAAAAAATTATGTTAAAAAATGATTTAGTTTATAACCATTATACTTTCAGTTTTATATATATCAGCATTCAGGAAATCTTCTAATCCTTACATTGGACACATATTTAGTCTATTAATTTACAACTTTGAAAAGTGCCCCAGGAAGTAGTGTAATTAATTAGACTTCCTATTATCTTTATAAGTTAAGAGTTTTGGTGATATCCACTTAGATTTTCCAAATGATGGCTATGTCTCTGATAAAATTTTCTTATCTATAAAACTCAGAAAATACAGTTAAAACATTAAATCACTAAAATTATACTGCTTTGTGATGCTTAATGATATCTGATTTTAAAAATCACATATTACTTATTGGACAGTACATCCTTCCTTTAGCATTTCATCATGAATGATGCCAAAAAGTATAATCAACACCCCACAGCAACAGTGTGTCCCTGTCCCTCTGCCTCTCCCAGCATTCCCAGCTCTCTCCCCCCATCTTTTTCTCCTGATGCAGACAAATTACATAGTTTAGGTAAGCATGGCATTTAAATGAGAGGGAAAATGATCAACATTAGTGCAAAATTAAAATTGTATATTTCTCTTTTTTTAGAATGAAACATCTGAGAAACTGAAGCAAAATCGTGCTACTGCATAACATAAGGAAGAACAATTTTTCTCAATTTGCACAACTTTTGGTTTCTACCTTTCTTTATCATTTAAGTTCTAGACGGTTTATTTTAACGTATTCCTTTTGTGAATGATAAATTGTTCTTTAGTTTTTCTTTTAAAACAATAGAATGCACACTCTCACATTAAGACTCTTTTACTCTAGGAAAAATGAATGGAACGCTTATCCAAAATATACTTTTTTAACTTTCAGTTTGTGTTGCTGACAATTGATGTCTTCGAAGGAGACATGGAGTAACAACATAAAAGTATCCCTGCTTCATCTGGACCAATCTACAGAAAATGTTTGAAGTCAGGGGAAGCTGTAGGTTTTTAAAAGGTCTATCGAGGTGTCGATAAATATAAGAAATGGGCTCAGAGTTGTATGTTAATGAGTACATTGCATGCATTTTAAGGCAGTCTTACAGGAACACACTGAGAGATCTGGCATTCTTAAAATCAAACATATGTCATATCAACATTCTCAGTACAAAGTATTTTGTTACTGTTTCTGTGCTCTACATAGTCCTGCACGAAGGCACATCATTGAACCAAAGTATATATGGGGGCGGCTATTCAGTTATGCTGAGCTATGGGGCACTATCATTTTCCTACTACCTTACTCACCTATTTCTCCACATCTGCCAATGGAAATTTCTGCTCTAGAAATTATACTGTAGCAAAAAGAGAAGTAAATACATGAGGCTAGATTCCATTTCTCAAGACATATCGACATGAAACACTGCTATTGTCTGTTTCCTGAGACTGCTGAATCAATAAAACATATGCACCTATGCCTTGAGGAAGCAGTAAGTCTTTACATTGCCTTTTATATTTACAATTACTTAATTACTTTATTTTGCCAAAAACAAGGGTCATTAAAATCATCTTGAAGCTTGACTTAACTTTCCGAAGTAGGCTGCAAGTTGTACAGTCTTTAACTATGTTCCATTTAACACATTTAATAGATGTAAAAGCTCACAAGTGATGATATAAAGGATAATTTACGCTTGCAATGCATTTTTGTCCAATTAATAGATTGCCTGTGTGTTGCATATTTTGCATGACAAAAGAGCAGAATATTAAACTGCCATTCATAATGAAAATGCACTTTGCAAATTAAAAGTGCCGAAACAGAAATTTTTCACCCTGTTTAGGAAATAAACAGTCCTTAACCAATTAAACTGCATTGTAATAATTCTATGATTTATTGCAAGTTGTTTAACTTTCAAAACTCGGCTAACCCATATTAAGGTCACAATCCATCATGTCTTGCTTGGAAAGCCAGCAAATAATGGCTGTTGTATTAGCTGCTTTTGATGATAGTATGAAAGAAGTATTAGCACTTGTCAACAAAACTGCTTACAACATAACATTAGCATGCATGGGCTGCTGTACCTATTTATTATTCTGGCAGCTTCACACATATTGTTACAAGCTTATAAAACATTTTGTCGGGTGGAAACCGAATGTACACTGTTTGGTTTTCTGATAGACTGGCAGCATAAATGTCTGGGCTGACTTAGTTTAGTTTAAGTGTAAATAGAGACACAAATTCTTCAACCTGTTCTCTTATTGATACTGAAAAGTGCTGAATTATTCAGCATCCAACTCTTCTGTTTGTGTCTATCACAGTTATCAATTACCCATCAGTCTTCTTGTCAAAACAGAATGGATTAATCTGGCTGAAAATAAGACAAATAAATGGATACTATAACAGGGGTGTGGGGTTGCCAGACTGTCAAAGGGAAATCCAGGCAGTGACATTTGCTGTCAAAAATGGGATCTCTGGCTTAAGTGAGCAAATGATTCCCCTTTGCGAGCCAAGAATGCACTTAGCTCACCGTAAGTAAATTAATCTGCCTTCTTCAACTGCTAATGCATTAGCACCGAGGTAATAGTTCGATTGCTGAAATTCCTTTATGTTTAAATAATTTTGATCATCAGCATTGTTTCTCATAGGAAGTGAAGATACATTCAGATACTTTATGTAAGTAAACAGAGGGCTGCCTGATTAACAAATAGACCCATTTAACAATGAAGTTATTGCTGATAGTTTTGTGCCACTTCCTAGCTCTCAGCTGATGTGATACCAAGTAACTCTTTGCACAGATGGCTGGTGGAACCCATCCAGCATCTGCAAAGTCCATCTCTGTTTTCTTTCCCAAACATTTTATTTGGAAATCTTGTTTGGCAAACTTCCTGAGACTGCCTGGCTGTTCAAAGTACGTATTTCCAATCTATCTCATTTGGCCCTTCTATAAAAAAAGAGCCAGCAAATTGCCTTCTAATTTGGCACAAAAATGGCAGCCACAGACTGAAGCAAGTTTTAGGTTCCTGGCCAAAAATTCACAAGAATTTTATCTTAGATGCTTCCATACTGGACTGTTTTACATACTCATAAGTAACATCTGAAGCCTTCACATCACGACAGGATCAAAGCCCCCCAATCTGTATCAATTGACAGCTTAACTCAGACGAAAGTTCCCTCTTGTTCTTCTTTTCCCAGATATCTTGTGTCCTAACTATTGTAGACACTGTTCTTACTTAGGCTGTGAGGTGCTGAGTAATTTAAGGAGAGCTACCTGCTAGAAAATGGCTCCATTTACTTGACAATGAATGAACAGATTACTTTTGAATGAATCATCATCTTTTTCTTTTCCTTTTCAGTAGATTGTGTAAAGAATTTTAAGCTTTTAAAAAACAAAAAACAAAAACCCTTCCTACATTTGGGGAGTTCTAAAGAGGTCATACTAATAATTAAATTCCAGGTACAACTTCCACTATTCTCTTAAAGACTTAGACAGACTGGAAATTTCCATCTCACATTCCCAGAACATTACCTCAGACCTCTCCTCAATACAAATTAGCTTCCCAGAACTTCAACGTTACAAAGAAATGCACTAATTGGCCTGGTCACAACTCACCTTGCTGACTCTCATTTGCTTGGTATGTGATCCCAAGGCTACTTCATGGAAGGCGCTATTTAACATTTACAAACACTGAAACTCCTCTTGAAATAAGGCAGTGTTTTTGTTACCAGATAATTAGTCATTTTACTTTGTCTCTCTTCTTCCCCCCCCCGTTAAGCAAATAACTCATTTATATGGAAAGGTAGCACTGTACAAAATGTTGCAAGGTCTAAAAGTGTTTCCAAAGTTCTAAGTTTTTTTTTTTCTAAAATTAATTCCTTGCAACATTAGAAACTAAATTAATTGACAGGTGTGTCAATTGACCTTACTTCCAAATTCCAGATGCCATTTCCCACTCTTAAGGAACATTTTGAAATATATAGTTGCCATTTCAGATTGAACTTGTCAAGACTAAACATTTTCTCCCATTGGTTCCCTTTTTCTGAAATCTCAATTGCCAAATCCTGTAGAGTCTGCCTTTACAATGTTCTTCTGCTATTTTCCTCTCAATTACTACTATCATTATGCTTTTTCATCTAGTGATTCATTCAGATATTCATGCATGCACCAATTCATTTATTCAACAATTCTTTGAGTACCTAACATGAGGATCCTCCTGCCTTGAGTCTTTCGCTCTCACTTCAGCTCTCAGCCCTCGTTCTGAAATGCCCTCCATCAGCCTTTAAATCTCAGTTCAAATGACATCTCCTTGTATGTTTTTCTTATTCCCTCACCCATTTCTTTCTTCTTTCTTCTTCAAGGTTCTTGAGCATTTTTCTAGTTCCCTTATCACAACATAGTAGAAATCCTATCTTTGCCACTTACTAGCTGTGTTACTGTGGCAAGTTATATAACCAACTGAAGCCTCAGTTTCTCCTCTGAAATTAGGGATATTACTACTCCAGAGGATGTGAGCATTAAATGAACTAATGCATATAAAGTAGTTTGAACAATGCCTGGCACACAGTGAGCATTCATCAAGTTCTTGCTTGTGGTACTATTATACACAGTAGTGACTTAGTAACATTTGTGTGTTGAGAGATAACAATTGTAATGTAACTGTAATGGTGTTTTTGAAGGGCTTCATTCTATACTTACATAGATCCCAGGTCGTGGGCCAGAGGATAGCATCCTGGGCTGAACACTGGAGATAGTCTGCCTGGCTTTGCATCCTGGCTCTTACCATTTGCTATCTTAGTTTATTTAAAGTGGGAAGTCAGGCGGTTAAAAGTTTCTATACTTCTCAGATAGTTTTTAAGATTAGTTAAAAGTAAAATGCTTAGCAGAGTGCCTGGCCCATGACATCCATAAATGTAGCTTGTCATTACACTAGAGGGGTTCCAGAATGCTCCTTGATCTAATTCTAGGTGGTGAGAAAGGACCATTAAAATGAATGCATAATTCCCTGAATTATTGTCATATCCATTTAAAATGCTTTCCTGAAAAACACTTCTCCGAACTCTGGTCTATCTTGCACCTCCCAGATTGACTAAAAACTGCCAAATGAATGGTTCCCATTACATCACTCCCCAAGCAGAGGGTCCGTATTCTCCGTCCTCGGGGAGATCATCAACCCCTCTTCTCGGCTTTCAGAGTGTTCACTAATGGTTTTCCCCTTCCCTGAAATGTTTTATTTTATTTTCTCCTTAAAATATGTTATTTATCTGCTGACACTTCAATTACTGTCCTCCTAGGTCCATAAACTTTCAAAGAGTTTTTCAAAGAGGTCACATTCTCTTTCTGTCCTCTTATCTTCCCTCAGGCCGATCACTCCCTTCCCTGCCTGGCAGATCCAGAAACATCCTTCTTGTCTGCATCCATCTTTCTAAGTTTTGGAAACTTGCAGACTGACTAATCTAGCCCTCAAAGATCTCTCTTATCAAAATGCCTAAAACATTTAGAAATTTTGCCACATAATTTCGCTCTTAATTATAAATTGTCCTGCAGTATTTGCTGTGCATTAGCCTGTCCAGAAATATTTCACTATCTTTTCTGCTTCCTGGCTCTCTTTCTTTTTTTCTAATCCACAGAGCTCTCTGGATAATTTCCCCGGCTTGTCATGGTGGTCATACCACGTGTCCTCCAGGCACTGGCACAAGCTTCTGGTTCCTTCCAGCCTTCTGGGCTTGACTAGCCTATAACCCAACCATACAGGGAAGGTCTTGCATGAGATAGGCCCCTTGCTATTGGCCAAGTCTGTTTTTATGTACCAGAAAGAATTTTCCTTCCTTCTAAACTACATTTTTCCTACTTCTTAGAATAAATGACATGTTTATTCTACAGTCAGATTTATCTGATTGAGCTAGCACTATGTTGTATGAAGGAAGGATAGACTTTGAAGTATTAGAGTTTGGGGTATGAATCTTAGTTTTGCCACTTACTAACTGTATGACCTTGGGCAAGTCATTCCTCTGGGACTCAGTTTTATTCAGGTATAAAAATACCTATATTTATATCACAGAACAGATATAAGGATTACGTAAGATAAATAACTAAAGTGGTTGACAAATAATAGGGAGTAAATGTTAGATACTTCACCCCTCCAATTAATATGAAACCATATTAATTATATCTAGTCTATCCTTATTGTGTATACAGAATGACACAATCATGATTAGGTTATCTATAGATTTATATCTATGTTGGTTATATATGGTTCTATTTAACATCCCTCATTAAACAGTCATTTCCTTAAGAGTAGTGTACATACGAATCTTAGTAATTAAGATTACTTAGTAAGATTTGCTTAGTAATCATAATCTTAGCAAACTCAGCTAAGTGCTTTGCCATGGAACCTGTAAAGTATGAAACTTACTAGTTGTTCAGAGCTGATTAATAAAGGAAATTATCTTTCAAACAAAACACTGGTCTCTTTTCTCCCTCACATTTGAGGAAACTGAAGGCCAAAGGCTAAAAGTCCCTTGGTTAAGGAGAAAATGCAGAAGCATGACACTACCAGGCTCATGGCTTGCCCTCCAATTTTTGAATTCTAGAAATGAATTCGAGGATAGTGAGGCAGCATTTTGAAAGACATTAATGAAACTTTCCTCTAGAGCAGTCACAATTATCATGACAAAATGAGTCTCATAACATAAATTACCTCTAAATTTTTAATAAATCCCTCAGCAAACACTCGTTCTGGTTGGGTGTATCCAGACATTGGTTGAGGAATGAGATGAGTGGTTTAAAACAGAAGCCTGCTTTTAAACAGAGTTTCTGAGTAGAGAAATCACAACAAAACAACCAATTCCTAGGTTTAAATGGTAAGTCACTTTGAATCTTCTTTCTCTCTCTGTCTGTCTCTCTCTCTGTCCTTCTAGACAGGCTGTTTCTAGCTACAAAGACTTTCTTCCCAGGGGACAATCTAACCTCTTAAGTTAGAGTTAGCATGTAAAGGTTAAATGACTTCTGTGAGCAGGAGAAATTCAGAAGTTAATATGATTAATAGATGACTGAAATGACAGTCAATCATATATGGTGGCAGAAACAGTTTCTACACTCATGGAGTTATTTTTGAGTATGGAAGAAGTCTTTAGAATCCACAATTCTCACCATCAGTTATTGGAAGGTGAGAAGTGGGAAATATCTTACTGTTTCCTTCTTAAACTCTTTATAGAAGGCTGTTGAGAGGCTCTGACTCAGCAACTTCCCAAGTTGCCCAGTCCTTTATAAGGGTTTAAATGTGACCGCAACTCTGCACAACACAGATCCATAATCAGTCTTAAATTTGGAAAGCCTAATCTTTAGAGAAACTGAGTGAATATCACAGTAATGGTATTTCAGTTCAACAATGAGATTTTCTGCCACGTATACAAAAACAGACACTGGGAACAGTCTTCAGGAACATTCTATTGTTTTGATGAGACAATAAAATATGAGGTTATAATAACATTGAGCTGCCTTTTCTCCTCTGGCAGGAAGAGGTGAAGCAAAGTATTTTCCAAAGTGCAAGGTGAACCAAGAGAAGCTCTTGTCCACTATTTACAAAGTGTCTAATTTTAGAAGTGGGATTTCCAGAGTAATAGTTTCTACTGCATGTTATGAAGGAAGTTAATAATATATTTTTTGTCTTAGAGTATTAGCATAGACAAGCTTATTATAGCAAACCTTCTCCCCAGTCCAATTTACCACACCTAAATTGGATAGGGTATATGTATGTTGGGGGGAGGGGGTGGGTCAGGTGGGATGGCAAAATAAGCAAAAAAGACTCCTTAGGAATTCTCTCAAGGCAATAACTGTTCCATATTTATTGCCTTGTTTAGTTGTAATTGTCCCTTTTGTTCATAGACTGTTCTAGGAAAACTTAGCCTTTATGATGATTACTCCATAGCTGTAACACATACAGATAGCAGATGTTAGTCATCTCATGCAATCCTCATATCCATTATGTGAGCTAGTATTGATATTTTTATATCTGAACAGAACTGAGGCTCACTGAGGTTAAGTGACTTGCCCAAGGTCATTCAGTTAGTCAGAGGCAAAACCAAGATTCAAGCCCAAAACTCTACGACTGCGAAGTTCATGCTCCCTCCATACAAAGTCATGCTGCCTCAATTGGGAAAGGCTGACTGTTAAATAACAATGTTATCAATTCTAAGAAGTGACAGAAATACAATTTGGAAGGAAAGTGGAAGGAACCTGGTCATTTCTTCTTGCTCACGTTTCCACTTCTCTCCCTATATCTCTTCACCGTCCTTACCTTCTTCATTCTTCCCATCTTCATTTTTCCCATTTTCGTAATTAGGACAAATAAGAACATTAGTTCTTGAGGTAGAAAATGGTGGCAAAGCGTGCAGTTGCCTACTTAATGCAAAATGGGGGAAGCTCCTTAATGGCCCCTGACTTAAAGCAACACCTCCCATTCACCTGCCATAGCAGCTGAAATCCCACCATTAGAGAGTCACTCCTTTGGATTAAGTGTACTTCGTCTCTAAAAGTTATTTTTGAATGCGACAGTTTATAATGTTACAGGCAACTTTCCCCAAGATTTATGTGTCCAATGTAATCACACTACTTTTGGTAATGAAGGAGCATGAAAGGTTTAAACAAGCCTTTTGTAGCCAGAGAACAGAGCGAGTTCTTTGGGAAAGGAAAACCAAAAGGGGTTAGAGGCTAGCAAGGAGGTTCCTGACATGGTATTCTGTGGAAAGTACTTCAGCCTTTAATTTAGGTTTGCACAAACCTAGAGGCATGCACAGACTTTATAACAGGTTTAATTTCAACTTGGATGACAGGAAACCTTCCCGGACTCCTCAGGACTGGGTTGTGAGTCCCTACTCTGAGCTTTTGTAAATAACTGCACTTCTGCTTATCACAGCACATCTTATTTTGCTGTCATTTTCTGTCCAATTCCATCGCTAGACCATAAGTTCCTTAAAAGCACTCATTTTTTCATTCGTTTGAGGAATATTTCTAATGCTAGAGTAAAGTTCATAGGGAAAACTATACAGATTGAAATATCCAAAATGGTTGGGATTTTTTTTCACTTTTAATTTGGATGTCCTTTGTAGTTTATGCATGGAAAAAGGTCAAACACATGCTTCTACCTCAGGGTTCCAGAGTTGAGTGGATAATGTGTAGTCACCTTTTGGCAGAAGGCCATGGAGACTTACTGGGACAAAGTAAAGGGGTATAATGAATATATTTAAAAATGTTTTTGAGGGAAGACTAAACTTCTTAAGAGTTTTTCATTTTTGCCAGGTTACTAAGAATGTAAGTCATAATCCCGCTACTGACTCAAAAAAAATATATAGAGAGATATTTGTGTGATTCAAAGTGTGAAAGATTTTGGGAAAGCAAAGAAAGTGATGAAATGCAAGAAATAGAACATGTAAGTAGAAGAATCATCAATTAATGGATTTTAGAGTATTGCTAAAATACAAAAGAGCACTAGGTAAGAAATAACTTGATAATGATTATTTAGAACAAATGACCTTTGCAAAAGAAAGATTAAGAAATAAACAACAAAGACCCCTCATACAGAAGATTCTTTTGAGAATTTGTCAGCTCATTACGTGTCTTGAATTATAAAAGCTCCTCTGCATCCTGATCAGAGAAATTGTATCCTGATTTGACACAATTAAACATCTGTTGGCCAGATTCTGTCACGCAACCCCATAATTCATTGTACTTAGTATATCATTGGGCAAATCAGTGTGGTCATCAACAAATGAAAATAGATTTGCCTAGAGGAAAGGTCACTAGTGAATAACAACTTGTAGTGCAAAGCCCTACAACCTGTTGCAACTCTGAAGTGTGGCAAGGACTTGGGCTACTCACACAGTAATTCCTGGCAACTAACCACTTGCTATAATGCAGAATGTAGTAGAAAGTGCGTGTCAGTCCCTAGAACACACTATTGGAGGTCTGGGGGGAAGGAGTAGGTGCTGACAGGCAGAAAGGCCTTGCTGAAATGTGGTTTTACCTCTAAGGAGACCCATCACGTGAACCTGACAGCGCTGCGCGCTAATGAACAACCCCACACTAATTTTCCCCCATCTGTTAAGTAAACCTGCAACTTCAAACTGCTCTGAGCCATTGAAATAGGTAACAAATGGTTGAACATAGGCAATTTCATATGATTTTACCTACCTGTTAAATGGTCATGCAGATTTTGTACTATAATATAACTGTGGGGATTAAGGAAGAATTAAAATGGGAACATTAAATGTCATTTTTTTTCCTCAAGGAAGCCCTATAGGATTAAAAGAGAAGGCAAATTCCTTTTAGCTGCAATTAGTATTTGTGGAATATCTAATCACATGGTGCTGTGAAGGGTACACAGTACACAGAAGAGACCAACATCACCCTTGAGGAACTTACTAACTGTATATGGGGATTGGACTAAATATAGAATAAAAATAGTGTTCATTTTCTACACAGCAGACAAAAGTGGCTGTATTGCAAAGTGCGGCTAAGCTTTCATAAAGTATATTAATGCCAGTGCCACATACACCCAGAAATATCACTGACTGGCATTATTTTTCATGTGTCGCCACCTCCTCCGGTTCCCCTCAATTCTAGCTATTCTAGCCTTCTTTCCAGTATTGGCTACATAATTTGCAGGATGATTGAAAGCTCTCCTGTTCAAAAATTAAGAAATTCAAGATGGTGACAGCAAGGCATTAAGCTGGGGCCCTTCTAAGCATGAGACCCTGTGTGAGAACCCAAGCTGCATGCCCAGGAAGCCAGTTCTTTTTTCTGTTTCTCACGTAGGCCAAGTTCTTCCCTACTTCAGGGTTTCAGCTCCTGCCATTCTCTCTGCTTGAAATGCTCTTCTCATGGCTGAGGACTCAGCTCAAATGCTTCTTCCTCGGAGAGGACTTCCTTGACAACCCTGTCTAAAAAAGGCCCTTTTTTTGGTCACTCTCTGTGACATCATACTATTCTGCTTTTTTCCCCAATATTTTGCTTTGTTGTTTTCTTCCTAATTTATTTATAGACTTATTTATCACCTAGTTCCCCTCCACTGAAACATAAATTCCACAATGGAAGGGACTTTAACTCCTTTACTTCCTCTTGTTCACATGGTTCCTAAAATAGTACTTGGTATAACAGGTGTCCAGTAAGTATGTTTTTGATGAGTAAATGAACAAACTAGATTATTTACAAAATATTTCTAACTTCTAAAAAATCTTCACTGGTCTTCAAGCTTCTATCTGTTCCAATAGAATAAGCTAACATACCTGCGTGCATATGAACACACTAATAAACCAATGGATGAAATTCAACACTTTAGCCGACAGAATACATCAAAAATGAAACACTCATTCAGTTGTGATTACTAAGTGATTTATCTTAAGAAATCAAACTATATTCTGAAGATCAGCTAGCTTTTAAGTTAATTCTGCTGTGGCTGTCTAAATTTAAAATTTTTAAAGTGCAAAATAGGTATATATTAAAATGTTGATAGAAAACATCTGAAAAATAATTTCTAAGAAAATATGGTACATGTTTTTATTGCAACTATGCCTACTACTGATAAAATATAATTATTAAGGCATTATTAAGTACTTTATGAAAATTGAATGCAGCTATCATTTTCCACAAAGTTAATATTCACTCTAGAGTAGTTAAATAACAAAAAAGTCAAAATAATTATATAAGATCACAAAAAACAGGACCTTGACACCTTGCAGGAACTGCTATCATGAAAATAACCTCGGTTGGATTAACCTGAAGTTCATGTTAGACTACAAATCCTCCTGCAACATACTTATTTAATTATATCTTTTGAATTGTAGAGTCAAAGATAATGGACCTTCCAGACTTGACTTTGCTTTTCACGGCTCAACTGGTTATGCCTAGAGAGTTGGTACTGTGTGCAAATCATCTCTTTTGGTGGTTTCATAGTTTCCAGCTACAATTAGAAATTAACAGAATAAGTTATAAGCACTGACTGTTAAAGGCATCTCTACATATCCAATGAGATATGCAATGCAAGCTAAATAGAACATTTGCAATTTAAAATATAATTCTCCATAATGAAAATGTAAAGCAGTCGTTCTGTTTTATTCGGCATGGCAGGTTAGGAATCCCCGTGAAGCTACATTGAAGCAAAGAGTAGATTAATAATTTAATTTGGTTCAGAACTGTGGGATGGGGCACCACAACCTTTTATTCTGTCACCAGCTGCTGACCCTAATATGGATGAACCAATTAGACATCTCTATTTAATTGTTGGGTGACCCATCTAAAACTCACTAGGAATTTTCATTTTAAACAACACTCAACGGTCTGAAAGAATCCTAGTTATCCCCCTGGTGGAAGTGGTTGATTTGATAGAAGCACACAAAGGAGTTCAGAAAATGGGGGGTGGGCGGGGGACTGCAAGATCATTTTAGACTGTGTTCTGTAAAAAGAACATCTTAATATAATGAGCCTTTTTCAGTCTCCCTCAGCGGAGCATCAGCCCTCTCAGATAACCCCACACAAAGCAAATACTACTCGTCTGAAGTTGCATTTGCTCCTTGTTATCACAACTTATGCCACTTAATTCATTATTCAACGAATTCACTTTCTTGTTTATTAGATGCAAGGTAGCCGCTTATCCCTAAAGGCCATGTATGCAAAAGACTGCTTGTAATCCTGTCACTTCAAACCTCTCTAGACTTTTACATTGCTTCAGGAATTAGGAGGAAAGAAGCAAACAATTTAGATTTATTCCTGATGATATTAAATCTGTACATGATGAAAGAAATAAGAAAGAAGGTTAACCGGAAATTTGTTGATTTGGAGAGTGGTTTGAGATGCTATCTTTACCTGTAAAAGTTAGTAATTACTCACTTCCCATAATAAACTCCTTAAACTATTCTTCCTACATTAAAGAGGAATAAATTAAATGCATTTTTTTTTGCTACAGGTTGCCTGCAAAACAACATAATACGCAGCATGAACTGTATTTTAAAGATGTAGGCCAGCCCAACAATTCATGTGGTGAAAAGATATTAAACATGCTGTAAAATCTGATATCTATGTCATGGCTTTTGGGCACCATCTTTAAGTATATTTAATGTTGGATTCAAAAACTCATTGAAAATGTTTAAACATTTTTTCAGTATAGGTATTATAAGATTCTTTTTGGCTGTTATTAACAAGATGTGATAAATATATTCTGAATAATATAAAACAGTATAACTATTTGAACTCTTCACACAACATAGTATAATGGTCAGAGATATTTCAATTTGATATGGTAATCTTATGCTATTAAAATCATTAAAATGTAAATGAATTAATGAATTAAAGACACTTTGCACTCTTAGCACAATTAATATTGTATAAAATTAACTGTATCATTATACACAGTATGTTTACATAAAACAGCCAGGAAAGAGCTACAAATCAGAGGCTGATTGTAAAATATTTTAAGCTGTGTGCAGGAGTCTTCTAAATATGGAAATCTAAGTGGTTGTTTTAGTATTGGTACTTTACGTAACTGCAGACTGTTCTAAATTTCGTGCTTTACTTATTCAAATGCTAAATAACTCTACACTTATTTTTAAAATTCTCATAAATATATATATACACACACCGAATGTATTTTAAACCAGTGTGCATTATTCACAAAACTAAGATTATTTTCTTCAATTAATTTACATTATGAGCTAACTATTTGAGATTCAGCACTAGTTCATCAACAAAAGCTACAGCAAACATTACAGGTATGCCTAGGACAAAAGAGTAAACATCTCTAGAAAATAGGAACCATTTAGAGGGAAGCTCATTTTGTGAATAGAGTTGTGACTAGTAAAATAATGTGTACAAAATTACTTACAACTATACTAAGAAAATACAGTTGAAAACTCACATACCTAGTAACTGTGGATGTTACTGTAATCATTGCCATTCTTCCAAAGCATCACTCATATTAATATAGTGATGAGCAAATTGATTCACCTGAATAATTAACCTTTACTGCAGCATAACTACCTTAGGCACAGATTAATGTTTTCTAAGCAGCTTAAGACATAAACCTACCAGGGAAATCACACTCATTAAACATACTGCAAAAATCAATTGTTTCCTGCCACTCTGAGGAATTAATAATAATGGTTAAATTGTGTAGTATTTTTAAAAGCTTGTATTCATCTGTTTGTGCCCATTAAACAAAAACATCAGAATAGAGAAAAATGAAATTAACAAAGAGTGCTAATAAAATACAACTTTTCTGTTGATATCTTAGATATATAACTTTATTCATTATAGTACAACTCTTGATTTTTTACATGTGGGAGATTTAAAAAGTCACCCAGTGATTTTTATAGTGCAACCGTATGCTAGATAAAGATATTTAAGCTGTCAGTATAAACTGCTTCTGTTTTCATTTTGCATTTAATTTCAATGCCAGACTCAAGGCATAAATTTTTCATCACCTGCGATGCTATGAATAAAAGATTAAAAAAAGAACTGAGAAGAAATTCTCACACATGCGGTGCATGCAGCACATTGTGCAGACACAGTATTCATAACTAGATGTTTAATTTCCATCTTTTTTTACATCAGGAACATTATTATTTGGGTTAATACATCATGGAGCTAATTTCCAGTATTTAAGTTTTGCAGAATTCAAGTTTACCTAGTTTGGGCAGAATAGGCCATTCATTCCACTTGAATCTGAAATATACAACCTAAGATTTACATGCTACTTTGTTAGCACTGCAGGGTTCTATTACTCTCATATTTCTAGAAAGCGAATATTTCAACATCATATATTTTTGTTTTATTCCATAAAATAGCATGTACATTAACCTTGCCTGAAAGTTCAGAGAACTAAGAATTACTGAAATGGACCCACCTAATATCAGTTCCTCATTAAAGCTTGCTTCTCAGCCGAAAGATATAATCAATCCCAAGAGGTAAAGTTATAAGCCCAGAGTTAAGGCATTTTTTATTTAGTACTTAGGACTGTTTTCTGCAGCACAGTGCATCTTCATTGTTACTTTGTTAGCCTCCAAAGGACTCACAGACCAGAAGAATTTCTAATTGTAGCCAATACACCCTTAGTGAGCAAGAGACGTGTAAGTGCCCTTCCTAATTTCATCAGGAGGGCCTTGGGTTTATTAGCGTTGTCATTCTGAAACTTCACTTTCTTAGGGCAATCAAGAGTCGGTTTAGGACTATAAGCCTGTCAGGGACAGCCAGAGTTATTCCCTCAGAGGTTAGTGGCATTTAATAATGTCTAGCTTATTGTCTTTGGCTCTAATTACTCAAACTAATTTTTTATAGTTATCGAAATTAAATCTAGGGAAAGCTTTAAAAAAAAAGCAAATCATGTTCTGATACATTATTATCAATGTGGTGTCCAATTAGCTCAGTTGGTTAGTAGATAGTGTTAATGAGACCTAGGTCACTGGTTCAATTCCAGGGGGGCCAGTTAGCTTTACTTTGTTCTCTGGTCACAGACAAATACCTTATCCTATCTAGCTGTCTTAAGTGCTGTTGGTCACCAAAGTAACCAAATGAAAGAGTATGGATGGATTAGCACAAATCCATCTCTACGACTAGGCTCTAGAGGGCATCAGTATCATCTTTTGTGAGTACTGTACAAAATTTAGTATTTTTTAATAAGACTGTTTTACGGTTATTGTTTATGACAAAGCAAAACTTTGTATCTTCAAAACATTTGATGGGCTTTAATTAACTAGACTTCATAACATCTCTATGATGTTGGCAAGTTTAATTAAGCTTATTTTACAGATGAAAAAGCTCAAAACTGAGAAGTTAAGTCACTTGTCTGAGGTCACATAAAATGTCAAGGGGCATTTCTCAGATTAGAATCCCTGTCTTCTGTTTCTCATTCCATTGTGGTACCCATGAGACTGCTCTGCCTCTATGAAAACAGCCTGAAGTCACAGTAATATGTCACTATATTATCACATTAGTTTTCGCTATGCTAGAAGACACAGCTTAGTGAAAAGGCATAGTAAGTCAAGGATTACATATGTATCTCCCTTTCAGCAACATAAATGTATGGAAATTTGGATTTGCTGAACAGATAAATTAGAGGGTGTCATGTGTCACTTAGTCTATGCTACCTTATATTGTTAATAATCACCTTTTATTTTTTGCATGCCCTAACTTCCCAACTAGACAGTAAGCACGGGGACCATGTTTTACATCACTGTGAATCCATAGCAGGAATTTATGAATATTTATTCATGGCGATGGCATTTGATTGGAGGGGAATAAGGGAATATAAAACTTCATACCTTATGGAAATGGCAAAATAGGGGATGAGATAAGCTTCATGATGTTGGGCAAGAGTGGATTTTTCCTACTGAGCCTGTGTAATGACAGCAATTCTAGTTTGATGAATTATATGAAAATCTGTACAAGAGCACATAAAACATCCTGGATTCCAAGCGTGAAGAGGACCTATAGAAATAACACATTTAAGGAAAATTCTTGCAAAGAGTAGAATGCCTAAACAGCAGAATAGAAGCAGCTTTGTGCAGTTATGGAAGGTAGAGACTTCACTGTGCAATCCACCACCACCCTGTCAATGGGGATATGGTGCTGTGTGAAAATTAGTTGCTCAGTACTATAGAAGAGAAAAATATGATTGTGTGTGTGGGGGGGAGAAACATTTTTTATTTTAAAAAATTATTATTCATAAGATATTTTTAAGTCGTGTGCTTTTCTCATGCCTGAAGTGATCTTATTTAGAATAAAACTAAATTTTCCTAAACTTTACCTAAACTTCTCAGAAATATAGCAATTTTGTAAGTTAAAGTATGTCTATAAAGATTTTTACCCCTCAGGTAATTGACTTGATTTTGATTCTTTTAGTGAAGTACGAAATAAAGAACTATTAGGGTTACTGTGTAAAATCTGTTTTGGAAATAGGTCTTAACACCAATTTGATTCAAGAAGGAAATGGCAGACTCAGCAGCAAACTCAAGATATAATATGCATGTTCCCCAGAGATGGGCCATCCCCTGTTTTTCATCTCACTACAGTCATCTCCTTTCTGTTCACATCTCTCTACCATTAAATCTCTGGGTATTGAGGTCTCTCAAAGAATAACCTTCTGAAGTCTATGGATTGGTCTTACCACTAAGCCCTATAACAGAGATAATCACTATTTTTTTCTTATATATAAATATTCTGCACACTATTACTATAAAATGTAAATTCATTTCTCAACCTTATTTGTCAAAAGCTAGAAAAAAATTAAAATAATTTAGTGCTTACTCTCAGGTGAAAATAGCAGTCAATTTCATGCTACAAAGATTTATAGTATAATCACATGGGCAACATAGTTCAATTTTCATCTTTTGACTTTTAAAATAATATTAATGAATTAGCGCTTTATATATTTGAGCTTTACTGATAATTTGCCTTCTTTAACATATGAGAAAATGTACTGAGCACCAGTATTTCAGGGATGGCTTCTTCCCACAAGATTAGTGCTATTAACCTAGTAGGGTTCCAGGGCCCATGAACCTCCTAAAAGTATATATAAATTTTGGAGATGTGTACATATGTTGCATTTTTCTAGGCAGAGCGCTCTTAGAACTTCAAAGGAGTTCCCATTTTAAAAAGGGGGTAAGATCCACAACTCTAGATCTTCAGCTTGTGTTCACTCAATAGAAGTTAATATTCATCTCTGTGATAATCAAGGATCTATCTATCTAGCTATCTAGTTCAATTTAACTGCTTTATGAATTTGGGAAATACTCAAATAAAAAGTGCTGCATTTCCTTTCTAAAAAGGAAAAAGAAAAGGACACATAACAACTAAAAAAATTATGCTAATTATAATATTTCCATAAAGAAAACTGGAAGAGATTAACAAGGGCAGTTAAATAAATGCCTTTCCTTGAAAAAGTTCAGGTAAAAATAAATCCCCTCACTAAGAGAAATTAGAGGGAGTTCTTCCTAGGAAGTAGTCTGCTAGACTAGAACTCGTGGGCTCCTTTCCAGGTTTACGATCTCTTCATGTTGTGCTTCTAGGAGATTACAAATAATTACTTGTATTCATTGTCAATCAAACGCATCACTTCAGACACAGGCTATGCTTAGCTAGCCTTTTCAAAAAGAAAACCTGTTTGAACCAAAATACCCCAAACACACACACAGAGGATGAGATGCTAGAGAATTGAGTTTTGTTTAGATCTGTGCCATCAACTCACTGAGTTCTCAAAAGCAAATTAATCATGCCAAATATACTTGAAATTTTTTTTTTTTACTCTCAATTGCCCTAAATTACTTAAATGAAAAAAGTTGGATTTGAGGTAAGTCACATCTAACATGATTAAAACATTGCAGATTCTTATACTTCCCACATCATACAAAACAGAATTGCTTGGGAATGGCCCAGGGAATCTACAGTGTAGCAAGAGACTCAGTGATTCATGATCATATAAGTTTGGGAAATTTGAAAGGATGTGATATTCTTAGTCCCTTAAGATTTTTGGCTTTTTGCTAGT
Source organism: Cynocephalus volans (assembly GCF_027409185.1). Classification (NCBI taxonomy): domain Eukaryota; kingdom Metazoa; phylum Chordata; class Mammalia; order Dermoptera; family Cynocephalidae; genus Cynocephalus; species Cynocephalus volans. Next base: position 81,258,327 of record NC_084461.1, read on the forward strand.
TGGTATGTAGTTCCTTTCTTTTGATGATTTTCAATGTATTCCATAACTCCCTCCAATCAATTTTACCTAAAGGCTGGAAGAGTACACTTCCCATCATGAAGTGAATTATTGGTGAGTATGCAACACAGTATTCATGGACTTAATTCAAAATTCTATTATCAAGAAATGTAAGGAATGGGAGCATTGTTAAAAAATGGGCAAAGGACCTGAAAACATATTTTTCAAAAGAAGACATAGAAATGGTCAACAAACACATGAGAAAAATGGTCAGCATCACTAATCATCAGGGAAATGCAAATTTAAACCACAATGAAATATCATCTTACCCCAATTAGAATGGCTATTACCAACAAGACAGAAAACAACAAATGCTGGCGAGGATGCAGAGAAAAGGGAGTCCTCCTACATTGTTGGTGGGAATATAAATTGGTACAACCATTCTGGAAAACAGAATGGAGGTTCCTTAGAGAACTAAAAATAGATCTATCTTACTACTCAGCGATCCCACTACTGGGTATATACCCAAAAGAAATGAAATCAATATATCAAAAAGACACCTGCATTCTCATGTTCATTGCAGCACTATTCACAATAGCCAAGAAATAGAATCAACTTAAATGCCCATTAATGGATGAATGGATAAAAAAGCTGTGGTATCTATTCACAATGGAATACTATTCAGCTATAAAAGGAAATTATATCATATAATTTGTAGCAACATGGATGGAACTAGAAACCATCATGTTCATGATCTCACTCATATGTGGAATCTAAAAAAGAAAAAGTAGTTATCATAGAAGTAGAGAGTAGAGTAATGATTACCAGAGGGTAGGAGGGAAAGAGGATGGGGGGAGGGAAACTGGTAGACTAACAGGTAAAAACTATGCTATCTACCCTATCTGAATCAATGTGCAGTAAATGCATGTATTGAAACAGTACACTGTACCCCCAAAATATGTACAAATAATGTCAAAATATTTTGAATAAAAAATTAAAAAATTAAAAAATTTTTTTTAATTAAAAAAAGAAAATAATATGTGAGAAAAGTAACAGCTTTCTTTATTGTCCTTTAAAAATCAGTAATGATTTCAAAAGGATTTGATAAGCACAGGGCCAGCATATTTTTTCAGTCATGCTCTTGGAGAAACATTAATTTCATATGCTATTCTGGACAATTGTTTCTATTTGGATCTCACAAAAAAAGCTTTTAATTTAAAAGGGAAAGAGAAAGGTATTGGTGGAAAATTATAAAATATTTATGAGTGTTTTTTTTCTGATTAACAAATTGAGAGCCAAGACACCTCCTGTTTTTAATCATTTTTCTATTAACTTAGACTTTTTCCCCACCAACCTGAAAGTAGGAGGTGAAATCTTATACTTAGTTCCATGAAGGTATTTACTAATATAATAATGCAATCACATTCAGTCACTTAGAAACTAGATCTTTGACCAAAAACATTGTTAATAATGAACATTTTTTGCCTTCGGTTCTGTTTTTTCCCAGCGATATCAACGGTATATTTAAAATAATATAAGCTTATATACAAAGGAGTAAATATTAATATAGGAGTAAATGCTAAGATAATGACACATAAAATAAACAACTCTACTGACAAATGTCTATGTTTCAGAAGCAACAGTCTATGATTTCAGGTCTAGAGCACTGAAAAGTGATTGCAACTAAGCTATAAAACAATACCAAAAATATTACAGATGACCTAATGGTAAGAAGCTACCTTTCTTTGGTTTCTAAAAGGTAATGATCAGACAGAACGATGTATTTCTAGGTTTTTGTGTATGCTGGAAATGCCACAGAAGGTTTGTTATTGCATAACAACGCACTACTTTATTATAAATAGAAGGTTGTTCAGGCAATTTGGTATAATCTCTCACTATTCAATTGGTAGCTCCATGCTGGCTGGTGTGTAATATAGTTCATTCAATTATTATTTAAGGTAAAATGTTGAATTGTTAATGTACATTCAAATACCCCTTTTTGTAAAGTATGCAGATTAACTTTTCCCATTTGTTCGACTCCAGGGAGTAACTTTCAATTTTGTTAGGTAGGTAAGTGATTTTCATTTGAGGTGTATGTGAGCATTTTTTAAAGAGAATTCCCACAGATATTGAACTCATACTTGCAGTTTCTTCTGAATTTTATGTGCCAGCTTATTTAAATTATTAAAAGTGAAATAGCTTTTGATCGCAGACCATCATTTTATAATCATTTTATCTATAACAGAGACGTTTGGCTCTACTATTTTTTTTTTACAATAATTTTGTTATGCCCCAAATTCAAGATTCATACTTTTAGTAAATCTAAAGTGATCCTTTCAATTTATTTGTAAGCCTGTAGGTAACTTATTAATAAGGTGATTTTTAGAATGCCCTCAGTAAGAATGTAATATAACTCGTGAAACACACTACTATTAAACAATAACCTAAGTTTCAGGGTAACTTAAAATGTTTTCTAGTGCTTTCCATGTTGATTCTTAATAATACTCCCATCTATAATCTGTTAGCAAACTGGTGACTCAATGCTTTAGATTCTGGAAGATGACTTTTTTGAAGGTCCTATTATATAATAAATTATTTTTAAACACACTTTTTTGGGGTAGTTCATTTCTTTAAATGACCCCCTGGCCTCGGGAAAAATTAAATTAAAAATAAAGTTTTATGTCAGATTCTTTTTAATAGTTTTATGCTGCCTTTCTCCTATGGCAATCTAATTTATATCATCTTTAAAATCTATTATATAAATATATTACCGTGCATAATTATTCTAAGCAGTAGCATTACTATTATTTTTATATTTATAATTATTTACTCATTTCAAATCACTCAGCATAGTATTAATGGGCCATGTGGTTAGATGTCTTAATTTATTCCTGTGAATTATAACTAGCTTAGGTAGAAGTTCAATATAAAGTATTTTGAAGTTTATAAGAATTTTTTTGTGTGCTACATGTATGTCCATAGATATAAAATTGAAAGATTTCTGTCTTTCATAATATACTATAATATGGTTACAAGTGCATTGAAATTCATCTTGTTAGAACGGTAGTAATATATCCCACCAGGACTACTGTTCCTAGTAGCAATTTAAAATAATTATTGTGAGACTTGATGCTAGACATCAGGTTTGCAATAGAATTACAATGAGGGAAGTGTATTAGAGACAAAACATTGCTGGAAGAAAACTTCATAATGGTGCAATTTGGAACTAAGCCTCAATTTTACAGTAATAGATTCTCTTTATGATGGCACAAAGGAGTGAATGCACTTAGCAAATTTAAATCTATTATTAGTCACACTTTGTGGATTGCAGTGCAAAAAGGAGAAAAGAAATTAGCTTTTTAAGTATATTCTTATATAAAACAGGTTCTAGTAAGAACAGTCTTATACAAAATCTCCTTGCTACCAGTTAGAAGCACCGTCAGTCTTTGTAACAGCAGGGAGTTGTCCAGGTTTAAAAGTCTTTCCAGAAATAGTTCTGGAGGTCTCTAATTTCAAATTATAAGTTTCTGAAGTCAGAATACATTCACCATCAGTACATTTTGTATTTTCATAAAGACAGTATAGAACAAGAAAGAGAGAGTTAATTTGGTCTCTGCTGCTTACTGCAATCTCTCTTCTTGAATGAAGAAGTGTTTGTAGTTCACATTAGTACCATACCTGCCTTTAACATGATTTCAGTTATAGTGAAGAGAACTCAGCAGCGTTAAGTCCGTATGATGTGGCACTCATCTAAAGTAAAAGAGGTTGCAATTGGCAATTTTGCAAAGGAAACCAATGGCAAGAATTCAGTAGGCATTTTTAGTACAAAATCAAAACACCAAAAACCTAAGTTTCCACTTTCAAGTTAACTAAAACGTTTCATTTTTGTTTTAATTATTATCTATTTTTTTTCCTATCTCATATTAAAATAATACGGGTAGAATATTTGATAATATCATAATTCAGTTTTAAAATAACACGTAATATTTCCATAATGTTATTGACTGGATACAAAGGGATGTGACTGTCATCCTTAAGAAATATTAAATAAAATTCTTATCTAAGATGTTTCACTTAATTATCTGTGAAAAAGAATGGAAACGCCCAGTCGAATTGGAAAAGGTTAACCTTATATAAAATCGATGTTGGTAGACCGAGGGATAAGAATGCAAGGACAGATAATGGTCCACTTTAAAATAAAATTCTATGCGGCTTAAATAGGGTAGTTAGAAATAAATGAAATAGTCTAAGGAAATTACTAAAAACTAGCATTTTCTCATTAACTATCCAAATTCATTGCCTATATTAACCCTTCATATTGCCTTCTTCTGATTTTGACTTGCTTCTGCAGTCATCTATAGTCACCTTTGTTTAAAAATTCAAGTACAGTTTTATGCTACTGGGCTCCAGTTACCAGTTTATACATAGTTTACGCATACGCTCAGCTCTGCCAACATTCAGATAATCTAAAATATACACTCTCTTCCCTTCACTTTGAAAACATCACCTTCTCCTGGTTTTCCTCCCATTTCTCAGTCATCAGTATGTAGTTATACTTCAGCAGTGTGGCATGTCTCTCTCTCTACGTGCCCGGCGGTCTCATCTGTTCCCATGGCTTCAGTTAGCGTCTATGTGGTGGTCACTCAAATCTATCTCTTTACTAAGTTCCAGATCCATATAACCATCTGCCTGCTGAGTGGCTATCTTGAGATATTCTATGGATACATCCAATTCAATGTGCTCCAAACTAAATTTGGCATCTACTCTTTCCCCAAAACAAAATGTATTCTTTACCAGGTGTTCTTCATCTTAAAGAATCATCTACTCAGCTACCCAATCCAGAAACCTGTGTCCCTGAAACATATCTCTTCCCTCTCCCACATCCATCCAATCTCTAAGCTCAGATGCTTTTACCCTCGATTTCACAAACGTGTTAATTTCCACCTATTCCCACTGCCACTGTCCTACTTCAGGCTACCATCATTTCTCTACAGAATTATTCAACACTCTCCCAACTGATTTTTTCTTGCCTTGATCCAATTCATTCTCCATGTCACAAAAGGAAAGATTCTTTCAAACTATTTTCTAAAAATTATAAAGGAAAAGATTGATAAGTATGAATACACAAATTTCTTTAAAAACTCTCCTCAGAAAAAATTACCCAAATAATATCAAAATATAAATCATAAAGTAGGAAAATATTTGCAATAAATATAACAAAGAGTTAATGTTGCTAATCAATAAAGAACTTTTACAAATCAGTACCTAAAAGTTATATGGGCAAAGGACTAAAGCAGTCAATTTACATAAAAAGAAAACAGATTATACGAATATGAAAATAAAGGAAATGCATATTAAAATTAGACATTTTTCATGTATCAGTTTGAGGAAGATGTAAAAGTTTGAACATGTGGAGAAAACAGCCCTGTTACGTACTTTTGATGGGTATATAAATTCGTATAACTTCTTTAAAGGGAAATTTGGAGTATCGGTTAAAATTTAAACATTTTTATCTATTTAAAAATTTAAATAATAGTTACTTTTAACCAGACTTTTTTTACTTCCAGATATATATCCTTTACAAATATTAGTGTATCTATACAAAAGATAAATAAAGATGCTCATTGCAGTACTTTTTACAATAAATAAAAACAGAAGATAATTAAATATTCTTCAATTGGGTTTTGGTTAAGTAATCTATGAAAACCCATATTCTAGAATATTAGGAAGTAGTTAAAAAGAATAAGGCGGATCTTCATGCAGTCATATGGAAAAGTCTCCATGTTATATTGTCAAGAGAGACATAGAACAGTTTATACAATACACTCTTATTTGTGTAAAAATGGATATATGTATATACATGAGAGCACTTCAAAAAGTTCATAGAAAGGTTTGTATTATCTTTTAATCCTATTTTTCAATGAACTTTTTGAAGTACCCTCATACACACACACACACACACACACACATACATGTATATGATGAAAATTCTCTGAAAAACCACCTAAGAAATGTTCTCAGTGATTGCCTTTGGGGAGCACTATTATGCTTTGTCATGTGCTACTTTTTCAATAATTAAAAATAGCTAGCTACAAAAATTACAAATACTGTCATGCCACTTCTGCCTTTAAAAACTTTAATGACATAATTTCTATTAGGATAACATTCATGTTCCTTAACAAAGCTTAGGCAACATTTAAGACCAGGCCCCATCCTCATAGTGAGCCTTTTTCTCACCACTCCCCTGTCTCAAACTCTACCTCTGGTTGCAACGAACTTTTCAGTTCCTCAAATGCACTTGGAAAAATTCCTCCTAATCTGTTCATCTTTCCCTGTCTGACTCTTTATGCTTCAGGTTCCAGCTTGATAGTCTTTTCCGACAAGAAGTCTTCTCTGAGTTTCATGTCTCTTTTGATAGCGTTTATCACGCTTAATGTTTAATTGTGTATCTTTCTTGCCTCTAGACTACAAGCTCCATGTGGACAGGTACCACACCCCCTTGCTTGCAGTTATAACCCTAGTGATTAACATAATGCCTGGCACTCACTTAATAGTCTTTCAATAAGTGGATTATATGAACAGAAAGTTCAAAGAGATCATATGTATTTCCTTATTAATTTAAGGGTTAAGTAGCTGCAATTTGGCTGAACTTTAGTAGATACTTTGGAAAGAAAAGAGAAGGTGAAAAATGAGCTGGAAGTGGGTATTTGGGGCTGCAAAAACACATAATGGCTCAAAATAACTACAAGCATATAAAAAAGAGCAAATGAACATTTAAAAACTCATCAACTGGTAAAGAAATGGTATGGAACATGGGAATGAACACCGTGGGAAGGTAGTTTTCTTGGTGAATGTGAAGTTTTTAGCTTGATCTTTAATGAAGTAAGATCGATGGAAATAGGGATGAAGGGCTTTCTAAGTGAGGGCAAGAATGTAAGCAAGAGCACAGAGGGGCTGTGGGAAATGGGGATGTGGTTTCCCAACAAAGTTGCTTTCCTTCTGCCCAGAGAAAGGCACAGCCTTCTCTACCCACTGAAGCTTTATGACTACTCCTTTCCTGACCTAGTGTGACTATGCTTCCCAGAAACAGACACTCAGACACCAAGCTAGAGGAGGCTCCCAGTGGCCTTTATGAACTTTGGGACAGAAAAACTATTTCTGAGCTCCAAAATTGTCCAACTTTCAGGGTAATTTTGTAGGGTTCTAGGCCATTAGGTACTTCAGAAATCTTGGAAGAACTATAAAAAGGAAGATATCCGATCAGAGAAAATAGCATAGGAAGACCTGCTTGTCTTTGTCATCTAGCTGTAGCAACACAAATGGCTTCTGGCTAATTTTTCCTTTCATTTCTAATACCCAAGTCCTCAAAGATACTTCCTACCAAAGGTCTGTCATATATGCCCCTTTCACTCCACTTGCATGACTGCCTTTTGAATTTAGCCCCCTGTCGCTTCCTTTCTGGAGAACTACTTGACGTCTTACTTCATTCTTTCCCGTGTAAGATCCCTTTTCTCCATATCTGCCAGAATAGGATTCCTGTGCTTTGTTACTCTCTTCTATTTCCACTTCACATGCTTTCTCCATTGATGATCATCTGCTCCCATTTCTTCGACAATCATCTGTACGCTAATGACTCCCAAAGTTATGTTTTAGTCCTGAATTTCAACAAGAAACTCAACATGTTCCAAAAAAAACTTGTTCTCTTTCACCAAGACCATTTTCTCCAATACGACTCATCTTGTTAATGCCATCAACTTGCTCTGATGCAAAAACACTGAGTGATCTCTTGTTGTTGTTTTTTTTTTTTCATAATAACTGAAAACATTTTACCAATTCTTCTGCCAAAGGTTTCCAAATTGTTTGTTCTCTTCTCATGCATCCCACCCTGCAGAGATTCTAGTCCTCAGTATCTCTGGCTTGAATATGTACCATGTTGTAATTACTATTTTCCACACCTATAATAAATATCTCTACCTCCAGACCATCCTCTGACCTGCTAGAATAGCCTTGTAATAGAAAGCTTCCAATGAATTTCCAAAGTATAAGATATAGGAATCATTGCTACCTGAATCTAACTGACATTTCCAGTCTTATCTCCAACCACACTTCTCACCACAACGAACCATCTCTGTTTTCTAACAGTGCCCAGTTTTTCCACATCTCCATGCCTTTGCCAATGCAATTTCCTCAGCTCAGCATATACCTTCCCTCTTTTCTGTCTGGCCAATTCCTAGTACTTCCATACACTCTGACAAGTCATCCCCTACATGCAATCTTTTCTCTCTGCTTCCAAGCTAAATTAATTGATTGCTCATCTGTATTCTGGTAACACATTAAACATGCATATAACAGTGTGTTATGACCAGCTGTTTAGAATAGTTACTACTATGTGATCAAAGAACACAGCTGGTTCAATGGCTAAACTTTGAGGTCAGAGGCTAAACATTGAGTACTTTGACTCCTCTAGTTGCCTGGTGCATTGTTTGGCACATGTTAAGCACTTAATACATGTGTGTTGAATGAATGAATGGATAACGTTCTATGGCTTTATTTTTCCACATCAGAGTCAAGGCTGGCAATCAAAAAACTCTTTCAAATTATCTGTTCCTTCCCCAATATCATTTTCCCCTTATCTTTCAAGCCTCAGAAATACGGCTTTTTGCCTCAAATAGGTCATAAATACCTTTTATTTGCATTTATGCCCATTTCTGCACTTTTGCTTATACTATTCCCCCTACTTGGAAAGGGTTTCGACTCTCCCAACTGTACAAAATTTCTAAGCACATGTCTCCCCTGAACTTCGAAACTCTCTAGAAAAAAACAGCCACTCTCACTTAGGAATGTCCTTGATGAAGAAGCAAAAAAAAAAAAAAGAAAAAGAAAAAGAAAAAAAATCAATTTTATTGAATTCTGATCCTTGACTATACACCTTTTTAATATTCTGTGTGATCAAATGGGAAATATACATAAAACAATTTGGCTGCATACCCAAATACAATGGTTTTCTAGAGGAAAAGCACTTGTGTGATAGAGTTAAAGGCTGGATTAGCCACTTTTGTCATGGAAAAGCATTTTTATGTGAAAGAACAACTGACAATTGACATGTATTTGGCAGACATTTTCTCAAAAAGAACAAAGTGAAATGGTCATTTTAAGGAAAACAACTGACAATATATGTTGCCAATGGTAAAACTGAAGCATTCAAGCAAAATCAGAATTTTGGAAAACTTGAATCTGCCACCATTAACTTGACAGTTCCTTAATATTTAAAATTTTTTTCTTTTTTCTTTTTTTTTCCTTTGGCTTTTTAAATTTTTTATTATTTTTTTTATTTTAACTTCTCAATATACATTGTAGTTGATTTTTGTGTCCCTTTACCCATTCCTCTTTCACCCTTCCATCTCTCCATCCCCCACCCACTACATCATATCTGTTCACTTGTCTTAACAAGTTCAAGGAATTGTTGTGATTGTTGTGTCTTCTTCCCCCACAACCCTTTATTTGTTTGTATATTTATTTATTTATTTTTAGCTCCCACAAATAAGTGAGAACATGTGGTATTTGTCTTTCTGTGCCTGACTTGTTTCACTTAAAATAATTTTCTCTAAGTCCATCCATGTTGTTGTGAATGGTAGTATTTCATTCTTTTTTATAGCAGAGTAGTATTCCACTGTGTAGCTTTACCACAGTTTCCTTATCCACTCATCTGATGATGGACATTTGGGCTGGTTCCAACTCTTGGCTATCGTAGATAGTGCTGCAACAAACATGGGAGTATAGGTATCCCTTTGGCATGATGATTTCCATTTCTCTGGGTATACTCCCAGCAGTGGAAAAGCTAGGTCATATGGTAGATCTATCTGTAATTGTTTCAGGAACCTCCATACCATTTTCCATAAAGGCTGAGCCATTTTGCAGGCCCACCAACAGTGTATGAGAGACCTTTTCCTCCGCAACCTCACCAGCATTTATCATTCTCAGTCTTTTGGATATTAGCTAGCCATCCTAACTGGAGTGAGATGGTATCTCAAAGTGGTTTTGATTTGCATTTCCTGAATGCTGAGTGATGGTGAGCATTTTTTCATCTGCCTGTTGGCCATTCTTATATCTTCCTTTGAGAAATGCCTATTCAGTTCCTTTGCCCATTTTTTAATTGGGTTATTTGTTTTCTTGCCGTAAAGTTGTTTGAGTTCCTTGTATATTCTGGATATTAATCCTTTGTCAGATATATATTTTGCGAATATTTTCTCCCACTCTGCAAAGATCAATGGAATAGAATAGAGACACCAGAAATCAACCCACACACCTACAGCCATCTGATCTTTGACAAAGGCAGCAAATCTACACACTGGGGAAGAGACTGTCTCTTCAGCAAATGGTGCTGGGAAAACTGGATATTCATATGCAGGAGAATGAAACTAGACCCATATCTATCACCATATACCCAAATCAACTCAAAATGGATTAAAGAATTAAATATACATCCTGAAATAATAAAACTTCTTAAAGAAAACATAGGGGAAACACTTCAGCAAGTAGGAGTGGGTACAGACTTCATGAATATGACCCCAAAAGCACAGGCAACTAAAGGAGAAATAAACAAGTGGGATTATATAAAACTAAAAAGTTTCTGCACAGCAAAAGAAACAATCAACAGAGTGAAAGGGCAACTAAACATTTTTTTTCTGATGAGATCAGTGGTGATAATAACAATGATAATTTTTTTTGATATTTATAATGAAATGTATCAACATTTGAAGATCTGTATAACTCAATGAGCTAATATTTTCCAAATGAACAATACATGGTGTTTCTAAATCTTATGCGGTAAAAGATCAATTCAAAGTGCAAGATATAGTTTCAGATTTTACATTGCTACTAACCTTTAAGAAACTACCACTGAGTTTTAGTGTGGTATTAAAAAAGAATATCTACAATTATCTGAAGTGGTAATAAAAATATTCTTCTCTTTTCTAGTTACATATTTGTGTAAGGCCAGATTTTTTTCATATACTTAAACCAAAGCAACATATCAATACAGATTCAATGTATCCAGATGTATTAAGGCAGACATTAAAGAGATTTGCAAAAATGTAAAGCGATGCCACTCTTATCATTAATTTTTTGTTTTGTAAAATAGGCATTTCTCATAAAACATATTACTTACATTAATATGTCATTGGTTTATTGTTATTTTCAAACAAATTAAATACTTTCAAAACTTCTCAGTTTTAATTTCTAGTATGGTAAATATTGACAGAAATAACCCACATAAACAAAAGTTCTTTGGTGTCCTCAATAATTAAGAATGTAAAACGGAATTGGTAAAGGGCCACAAAAAATGTTTACATTGTATAATGATAAAAAAAAAAAATGTGAAACAGTCCTGAGACCAAAACTTTGAGAACCACTGCAGTAAATCCTCAATAACTGTCTGCTGAATTAGTGAATCAATGAAGCAAAGTAAAGGAAGAAGAAGACGGTGATTACAAATGTAGTAAGGTCAATGGGGTTCATTTTTGTGTTCACTTTGCCTCAAGCTGTTCCATTAGAGATAAGTCAACTGAAGCTCAGTTATAAATGGAAGCAATTTTTAAAAAATTGCAAATAAAAGAGAACTTGCAGAGTCCATGCCACTCTTACCTTGCATTTGTTGTGAATATCAGGTGAGGTTTTTAAGAACAATCTTTGAACTTGCCTTTAATTGGCTTTAAAAAATATGAATTATGAATACTACAATCATGGTGTTTTCTGGGAGTCTTGATCACCAGGTGCACCATACTACTGGAAAGTAGCCAGTTCACTAGCATTGAAACTGTGCTGTTACCACACAACTCCTCTGGGCGGGGTGGGTGGGGCAGAATACGGCAAACAGCATTTTCAGGGTGAAGTAAAGGGGGGCAACCACAAGGAGAGGGAGCAGGAATAACACTTCAAAGGAGCACTGAATTACAGTTTCAGAAAAATGTGGCCAAGTTGTTTTATGCTGAGAAACAGACAGACTGGTCTGCTATGCTGCAAATAGTAACAGGGTGGCTCTTTTTGAGCAAAGGCATTGGGCCAAATGAGACTAAGTGGCAACTAGCAGCTGCAACCCCATATCAAAGGAGCATCTTTATGATATATATTCTTTGAGAAAAAGATTGTTGGTCATGCTCTATCTGTTCACTCATATCTGGTCAGATAGACATTAGGAGCCCTATCTTGAAATATGAATCACTCTGATGAATAAATATCTCAGTAAACACCTTTTTCTCTGAGCGTTCCCCCTCACATTTTATTTGTGCCTCTTATGGAATAACTTGTTTTTTAGCCCGGTGTTCGAGTTATTTGTATGCAAACCTGATTCTTCTGTCTCCAGTGTGAGCTTATTGAAGGCTACTCATTTACCCCTCACAGTCCCCAGCATAGGGTCATGTGCATAGTAGGTGCTCAAGAAATACTGTTGAATAAATAATGTATAAAATTAGCAAAGCCATCCAAAACCTGATGTCATATCCCTATACATCTGTTTATTCATCTAACAAATATTTATCCATCCCCTATCACATGCAAGGTAATGTGCTAGATGATGTTGGCTATGTCAAGAACTAGACATGACTACTTCCCCTACAGACTCCATACTTCAATAATCCAAATTAGTCTCTTTACTGGGAGCTAAATAAGGACATAACACAGATTTTACTTTTTCACTGTCTCTCAAGCAACCCATGTCCAGAAGTGATCAATAAATCAGAAAATGTGTGAAAACTGATGTTCCTTTCTCTATCCTAATTATTCATGTCTCCAATTAGATCAATTGGGTTAAAAAATCATCCCTGACTTGGAAACAATATGGCAAACCCTATTACAATTTAGAACTTTACCAGAGTCAATAACTGACATGTTGCTTTTTTCAAAGAAATATTTGTATTCTCACACATGGCTTGGGTCATGTTCCCATTTTTGAATCAATCACAGAAGCCAAGGGGAGGCTGATTTGCTCAGTGTATATATGGAATATAATCCATAAGGAAAGGCTCTTTTCTGCCTTGTTCACTGACCTATCCCCAGAATCCAGCTCAGTGACTACCACAGGGTAGATACCCTGTAAATATTAATTACTAAAAGAAGATACAGAAAATAAATTGAAGATGCTAATTATTTGTTTTATTAAATATTTTCCTATGTGGATAAGCAGTGTGGCCTTGCAATTGTGCTGTTTGGGTTCAAATCCTGGCTCCACCCTTTACTAGCCATGTGACTTGGCTGAGTTACTTAACCTCTCCTTGTTTCAGTCTCTGCATCTGTAAAATGGAAATAATAACAGTAGTAATTTCATAAGTTTGTTGCAAGTATAAAATGAGTTAATACGCACAGAGGTTCTTATTACACTACCTTGCACATAGTAAGAACTCAAAACATTTTATCTACTATTACATGTGTCTATATGTACATGTATGGAGAGACACATCACTATTAGCTCATATTAATCCAGGAATATATAATGCTTGGAAGATTTCTGAATAGTAGTGTATAAATAAAATATTTAAAATGTTTATCAAAATCATAAGTTCCTCTCAAGCATTTATATATCTTACTGTCAGCAAATTTCCTAAAGGTGATTGGAGTTTAAGTCTGCCTCTTTATCTTTCTTATGTTGAAAATGGGGATGATACTATTTATCTTCTGTTGTAATTGTGAGGACTGACGTATGGTTAGGAGCTCAAAAAACACTCACCAAATGTTAATTATTATTTTAGTTGTCATACTTATCATCAACATCATTTTCATGGAAAATGAAGAGAATTCGAAAAGAGCAGGGTTAAATTCACAAAAGATGTATGCAAGGAGATAAAAATGCTAGGCTTACTTTCCCATAACCCCAAGGATTAACCAAATATTGTCCATGTAAAATAGGTGTAGTGGTTACAGGATAGAAAATATGTTCCAGAAAAAACATAGTGTGCCCACTTATTGAGACAATTTGGGTCCATAGCTAGAAGCAATATAGCTCAACTGAGAAAGAGCTTTCTTTGGAATATATGAAAACTCACAGTCTTCATGTACCACGTAGGGAACATAAAGAACAATTTCCAGGTGGTAAAAAGAGTTAAAACTGGCATACAAAACACAATGGGGTTGTGAAGTTTCCTTTTTAGGGGATTTTTGATATGAGGCTGATTTTCAATATGGGATCTTTCTCACCCTTGGAAATTGTAGGGTGATCTTTCAGGACCCTTTCAGTCATATGGATGCCAGTGAAAAAGAAAGTAGTAACAGAGTTTGTGAGGAATATGTCAACTTAATTAGTTTTACTAGAAAGACAAAAGATTATCCATTGATATTGTCACATAACCACCTAAATTTGATTTTTTTTCTTTCATTTCAACAAAATGATTATTGAGTGCATATTGTTCCAGGCACTGGGCTCGTGAGTCACTTCATAAGAGGCAATGTCCCTGTCCTTAAGAAGCTTACAGAATAAGGAGTGTCACATAAATGGCTGAAATGACAGCACTATATGACTATCATAATGAGGTTGGTCATATATGGGTTTTTTTGTGTGTTAGAGGCAGAAAGCCGAACTCAAAACAACTTAAGCAAAAATTCATTAGCTAAGATTACAGAGCGGCAATGGAGAAGTAACAATATGATTCTTTTTATTCTAGTTCAGCTTCCTTTGGGTTGGCTCCATTTTTGGACAATTCCCCTCCTGCTAAAAAGAGCAGCTCCTGGGCTGCATCCTTTCATGTGTACAACAGAAGAGAAATCACAGCCTTAGAATATAGTATTATTGGCCCTGACTAGTCCGGCTTGGGTCATGTGCCCATTTCTGAACCAATCAAAGAGGCTAATGAGGTGGAATACATTGATTGGCTCAGCCACCAACTCACTGTCCTGTACTTGAGGCACATAGGTGTGGGAGGGGTAATACCCCAAAGCAGAGGTCAAGTACTATTGTCTCAAAAAGGAGGAAGAGATGCTATACTGCCCAAGCTGCAAATAGCCACTACCCAGGAATATACATGCTTGACAATATATTCAATTAAAGAAATAGTCTTTGAGCACATTCTGGAGATGATGCACTAGCCTAAGAATTTTTCAAGATTAAAGAGACATTGACAAATGGTTTATAATGCAGAAGAGGGGACAGTAAGATATACAGATATAACACAAAGAACTGTGTACTTTGGAGTTCTTGAAATAGAGTTCATTTTCAACTGCAGAAATCAGAAAAGCTCCCAAGAAAGAGGAAACCTTCGAAATGAATATCAAAGGAAGGGTAGGATCTATCCTACTTGCCCTGACATAATCTCACCATAACATAAAGTAATATAGTTTCTCCTCATTCTGGAGATAAACTTTAAATACCCTATATTATCTGGTTCTAAACAATATATCTTCACAATTCATTCTTTTTTTTTGGCAGCTGGCTGGTATGGGGGTTCAAACCTGTGACCTTATTGTTATAAGGCTGTGTTCTAACCAACTGAGCTAACCCACCAGCCCCAGAATATATCTTCAATAAGTAGCAAACTTCCCCAATTGAGGTTACTAGCAGAAAGAATGTGATTGCTATTAATAACGGTGCTTACCTTAAACTCAGACCTAGCAGACAGTTTGTACTCAAAAACATTTTGGTTGAATCTCCTTGATTAACAGAGATGCAAAAATACTCAACAAAATACTAGCAAACTGAATTAAACAGCACACTAAAAAGATCATTCACCGTGACTGAGTGGGATTCATCCTGGGATGCAAAGATAGTTCAGCATATGCAAATCAATAAATGGGATGCATCACATTGACAGAATCAAGGACAAAAACCACATGATCATTTCAATAGATGCAAAAAAGCATTTGACAAAATTCAACATCCATTCATGATAAAAACTTTCAACATGGGAAAATGTCCATTCTGCCCAAAGCAATGTACAGATTCAATGTAATCCCCATCAAAATACCAGTGATATTCTTCACAGAAACAGAAAAAGCAATCCTACATTCATATAGAACAACAAAAGACCCTGGATAGCCAAAGCAATCCTGAACAAAAAATAGTAATAATAACCAAGGTGGAGGCATAACTCTTCCTGACTTCAAATTATATTACAAAGTTATTATAACCCAAACAGCATGGTATTGGCATAAAAACAGACACTCGGATCATTGGGACAGAATAGAAAACCTGGGAATCAACCCACATACTTACAGCCAACTGATCTTTGACAAAGGCAACAAGAACATACATTGGGGAAAAGACTGTCCCTTCCATAAATAGTGCTGAGAAAATTGGACATCCATATACTGAAGAATGAAACTGTACCTGTACCTCTCACCATATACCAAAATCAACTCAAAATGGATTAAAGACTGAAAAATAATACACCAAACCATATAATTACTGAAAGAAAACATAGGGGAAACACTCTAGGAAGTAGGACTGGGCAAAGACTTTTTGAATAAGGCCTCAAAAGCACAAGCAACAAAAGAAAAAATAAACAAATGGGATTATATCAAACTAAAAACTTCTGCACAGCAAAGGAAACAATCAACAGAACAGAAAGACAACCTATGGAATGGGAGAAAATATTTGCAAACATACATCCAAAAAGGGATTAATATCGAGAAATATAAGGAACTCAAACAACTATACTGTAAAAAAGAAAAAAAACCCAGTTAGAAAATGGGGGAAAGAGCTGAATAGATATTTTTCAAAGGAAGAAATACAAATGGCCAACAGGTACCTGAAAAAATGCTCAGCATCATTAACCATCAGGGAAATGCAAATCAAAACCACACTGAGATATCATCTCACCCCAGTTAGACTGGCCATTATTAAAAAGACCAAGAAAAACAAATGCTGGCGAGGATGCAAGGAAAGTGGAACTGAACTCTTCTACACTGTTGGTGGAACTGTAAATTTGACAGCGTTTATGGAAAACAATATGGAAGTTTCTCAAACAACTACAGATAGAACCACTGTATGATCCAGCAATCCCACTATTAGGTATATATGCAAAGGAATGAAAATCATCATGTCGAAGGGATACCTGCACTCCCATGTTCATTGCAGCTTTATTTACAATAGCCAAAATATGGAACCAACCTAAGTGGTCACTGATGGACGACTGGATAAGGAGGATGTGGTATATCTACACAGTGTAAAACTACTCAGCTATAAAAAAGAATGAAATTCTGCCATTTGCAGCAACATGAATGAGCCTGGAGTAAATTATCTTAAAGGAAATAAGTCGAACACAGAAAAAGAAATACCACATGTCCTCACTCATAACTGGGTGCTATGAAAGGAGGAAGGAAGGAAAGATAGAAAGTGAGAGAAAAAGAAAGAAAAGGGAAGAAAGAAAGAAAAGAAAGAAAAGACCACAACAATATGTTGAACTTTCAGAAGGAGAGAACAAACCTAAGGATGCTAGAGATGGTGGGGAGGGTGGGGGTTGGGGAGTGATAAGTCGGGTGGAGGGCATGGGGAAAGATTAGGATATGTGATGATGAATATGAAAAAAAAGAAAAAAAACCTTAAAATAAAAAAAAGTTGTTGAGGGGGAGATTAAAAAACAAAAAAGAAACAACTGCAAGATTACTGACTGGATTCTTATTTTAAGAATGGGATCCTTATATATGTTTTTGTTTTAAGAATGAGAACTTTTGGGGGAGGGAGGGTGTTAGAAAGAAGTTGAGTAAGGGCACAAAGAAAAATTATGACTTGTAGTAATGAATAAGCTAAAAATATTGATTTGATCATCATATATTGTACACAAATAATGGTAGTCAACACTCTACAACCAAACTATGAATAATCAATTATGATTTAATAAAAGTAAAAACTCTCAACAAACTAGGTATAGAAGGAAAGTATCCAACACTATAAAAGCCGTATATGACAAGACAAACCTATAGCTAGCAGAATTGTGAATAGGAAAAAGTTGAAAGCTTTTCTTCTAAGATTTAGAACAAAATAAGGATGCCCACATTCACCACGTTTATTCAATACCGTACTGGAAGTTCTAGCCAGAGCAATTAGGCAAGAGAAAGAAAGAAAGGGCATCTAATTTAGAAAGGAGGAAGTCAAACTGTCCTTTTTGCAGATGACATGATCTTATATATAGAAAACCCTAAAGACCCCACCAAAAAACTCTTAGAACTGATAAATTCAGTCAAGTTACAGGATACAAAATCAACATGCAAAAATCAGTAGTTTCTTTATGTCAATAGTGAACTATCTGAAAAAGAAATCAGAAAAGCAATCCCATTTACAATAGCTACGAAAAATGGGTATCTCCTAGGAATAAATTTAACCAAGTAGGAGAGAGAACTCTATAATGAAAACTATAAAACACTGATGAAAGAAATTGAAGAGAATGGAAATAAATAAATGGAAAGATATCCCATGTTCATGAATTGAAAGAATTAACATTCTTTTATGCCAGTACCATAACGTGGTACTGGGATAAAAACAGACACATAGACCAATAAAACAGAACAGAGAACACAGATATAAATCCATGCACTTACAGCCAACTGATTTCTGACAAAGGTGCCAAGAAAACACATTGGGGAAAGGACAGTCTTCAATGGTTCTGGGAAAACTGAATACCCAGATGCGGAAGAATAAAGCTAGATCCCTATCTCTCACTGCATACAAAAATCAACTCAAAATATATTAAAGACTTAAATGCAAGGCCCAAAACAACAAAACTACTAGAAGGAAACATAGGGAAAATGCTTCATGACATTGGCCTGGGCAAAAATTTTTTGGATAAGACCTCAAAAACAAAGGTAACAAAAGCAAAAATAGACAAAGGGGACTACCTCAAATTAAAAAGCTTCTGCACAGCAGAGGAAACAATCAAAAGACTAAAGATATACCTACAGAAAGGAAGAGTTTGCAAAGTATGTATCTGACAAGGGGTTAATATCTAGAATATATAAGAAACTCAATTCAACAGCAAAATACAAATAATTTAACTTAAAAAATAGGCAAAAGGTCTGAATAGACATTTCTCAAAACAAGACATACAAATGACCAATAGGTATATGAAAAAATGCATAATTTCACTAATCATCAGGTAAATGCAAATGAGAAATTACCTCATTTCTCACAATGAGAAATTACCTCACCCCAATTAGAATGGCTATTATCAAGAAAACAAAAGATAACAAATGCTGGCATGGGTGTGGAGAAGGGAAATACTTTTACACTCCTGACGGGAACATAAATTATTACACTCATTATGGAAAATAGTAAAAAGGTTCCTCAAAAAATTAAAAAAGAACTACCATATGACCCAACAATCCCATTACTGGGTATGTGTCCAAAAGAAATGAAATCACTATGTTGAACAGATATCTGCACTCCCATGTTTATTGTAGCACTATCCACAGTAGCCAAGATATGAAATCAACATACGTATCCATCAATGGGTGAATGAATAAAGAAAATGTAGCATGTATACATAATGGAATGCTATTCAGCCATAAAAAATAATGAAATCTTGTCATTTGTGGCAACATAGATGAACGTGGAGGACATTATGTTAAGTAAAATAAGTCAGGCACAGAAAGACAAATACCATGTGATCTTATATGTGGAATCTAAAGAAGTTGATCTCATAGAAGCAGAGAGTAGAAAAGCGGTTACCAGAGGCTATGGAGTGTAGGGTGGAGAGGGAAAATGGAGAGATTAGTTAATGGGTATAAAGTTAGTTAACTAGGAGGAAAAAGTCCTGGTGTTCTATTGAACAGCAGAGTGATTATGATTATTAATATCGTACTGTATATTTCAAAATAGCTAGAAGAAAGGATTTTGAATGTTCTCACCACAAAGAAATGATAAATATATAAGGTGACGGATATGCTAAATACCCTGATTTGATTCTTATACAACGTATACATGTATCAAAACTTTAGACTGTACCCCATAAATATGTACAATTATTATGTGTCAAACACAAAATTAAGACATAAAATGAAATTGAAAAATCTTGGTTGAACGACTGGATGAATGAATGTCTGAATGAACAAATACTACAGCAACATGTTAATGGGTAATAGATGAGATTCCTGTGGTCATATAATGTCAATTTAAAAGATATGACTAAACGTTGTCTGTGACAAGTTGTTTCTCTAGGGTTCATATGGGGCCACCTTGCTCCCTCAGGTAACCCTCCGAAGCTCATCCGTAGCATCATTTACACAGCCCGCGTTGTGTGTAATCAAAGCCAACCTGGCACCCACCACACCCTCTGTCTTTCAGGGTAAAACAAAGTGCAGCTTCCCCCACAGAGCATCCTGATTAAACAAATTAACTATGGCGCTGCCTGCAAATACGCACACTAGAGTGCAGGAAATGAACAGATACAATGGCCAAGTCTGTATTTAATTTTAATTAAATTTCATTCTGTAGCTCAATTAATCCACATCTCCAAATGTCAGCAGGACTTAGGCAAATGGAATGACATCTGCTGCACTGCACAGGACTATAAAACTTTCACTGCATGCTAGGTCTCTGGAAGCACACCAGGAAAAATGAAATATCTTTATTAAGTGTGTAGTAATGTATGGAAGTCTCAGAGTCTAATGAAAGAACGTAAACTAGGAAAGAAAATTAGACTAAGAATGTGAGTGGTTATGGGCATGGCAAATATTGCTCAACATCCTGCCTTGTGTTATTTATTGTTTTAAAGTTGCATTTGGCTTTATAAATGTTTCCTTTAATGTTTACCTGGTGGGCTTCCCAATTGCCCAGGTTGGTTTTCTTTTTTTTAACTAACACAGACTTCTTTCCTGAGAAAGGGGAATCAGTGGAATAGGGGTAATCTTTCTACATAGAATATGGAAAAGACCACATTAGCTATGCAAAGCCATTTGTTATAGGAAACCAGAGGTGTAGCAGAAAGAGTGTGGGGTTTGACAAGTCTAGATGAAAATTTTTGTTCTGCCATTTATAATACCAGTTTAGGAGGTAAAAACAAAACAAAGCAAAAACCAGACATTATTAATTTGTGAGACTGTTCTTAGCATGACAATGACCGATTTTAGGAAATATCTTTGCAGTGTTTTTAGAAAATGTCAATGTATCATTATTGTTGGATAATAAGAAATAGATGAATTTTATTAAAATAAATTTTAGTCTTATGTGTCAGATACCATGCTAGATCTGGAAACACAATAATGACTAAGACATGGTCCCTTATCTGGAGAAGGGAAAAGAACAAGTAAAAAATAATCACAATAAAATGCAACAAATTTCTATAAAAGAAAGAAGCCCAAACAATTAGATAAGCTCTGGAGGAATGCCAGAAGCATGGGGGTGGGCGTTCATCAACAATAAAGTGGCCCTGAAGAAGGAATGCAATTTGAGCTGATAAATAGCAGGAGGAAACACAGGAAAAAACACGTGCAAAGAAAGGGTGTGGACCAGTATTTCACTTCCTAGTTTGGGAAAAGAGTTCAAAGTCTGCAGAGAAGGTCAGGTAGGTGATAAAGGGAGAAAGGTAGCGTGGCTAACACTGCATGACCGTGAAGAGCTCAGAATTTGATCCTGTAGGCAATGGGTAATATCTGAGGGCTTTGGGCAAGGGAACACATGATCTGATCAGATCTGTGTTTGGAAATGCAGTGTGGAATGTGGAGTGAAGAGCAAACTATCAAAAGTATGGAGACCAACTGGCAGGCAATCCCGGCCACTATTAAATCCACACAGGTGTGGAGGCTCATGCAAAGGAGGAGAGGGGGAATTTAGTTCCTATATACACACGTAGGAGAAAAGGCTAAATAGAATGGGATGAAGACTGGTCCTGGCTCATAAGGCCATGAGAAAGGTCTGATAGATTATTAGTGTTCTAAGTGGGTGGATTGTTGTTGCTGTCATGAAAAATGTAAAGAGAGGAATAGAGAGGGTCTGTTATCAAAGAGCTATACAGTGAGGGATTGGTTATTATCTGCAGAGGAGTTAGAAAAAACAACATTTTCTCCTCTCCAGCTTTCCATGAAATGGGAATTCTTTTCCTGAGCAGACTCTTGGCCTCTCTCCACCTCCTTACTCAACTTAGGAGCAGGAGCAGTGGTCTAACCCATGGGTAAAATTGGGAATAAACAAGCAGACCATGCCTAACTCCATCCTTTTTCCTTCTGTGATCTGCCTGCCAGGTAGGTAAGTGTTTAATCATGGGGTTCAGAAACCCATATCCTCCATCCTGGTCTCTCTCAGAGCAAAGGTGAGATTTTTCAGCCTCATTTGATACTCTGTTTTATTTCTCAAATTGTTCACAACCCAAGTGGGGAAAAGGAGTTCTGTTCACTGGAGTCCCTTCAGAGAGCCCAGCAGGTAGGAAGTATATATTTTTCGGCCCTCATTCTGATACTTGGGTCCATCCTAGAACCAAGGGAAGCCCTGTTAGGGATCAGCCACAATTATTTATATAAAACACTGAACAAGGAACACAGTAGGAAAAACTTGGGAACTATAACCAAAGGGGACAATCACTAAGCCAAAGAACGGGCTGTCAACACAGAGAAAGTCCAGGCTTCTGTTTATTCAAGAGAGAAAACAACATAAAAGCAAGGCTTTTTTCACCACCATGGTGGTTGTGGTCCATTAAGAGGGAGATTCCTTGCTGGCTTTGAAATTCAGAATATTATAAATGTTGATTTGGTACCTTAGAATACTAGCATGATGGTTTTACTAAATATGGGCCAAGTTGGGTTTTGTGGATTGTTTTGAGAACCTCAAAGTTACTGTAACATTATTACAATAATATATTTTGCTATCCTTTTTAAAAAAGGCATCTTAACTTCTAAACAACTAACTTGCAAAAAAAATTCTCAAACACCTTATTTGTAAATTAGAGACTCCCTGGAATGATAAAAAATATATATGTAAACATAAATATAAAGATTTCATTTTAAGAGGAAAAAAGAAGCTAAAGAGAGAGTGAACAGTCTAACATTCTTATTTAAAACATCAATGCTATAAGGTTAAAGACAGAGGGATCCTACATAGGCTAATAATCTATGAAAGATTTTTTTTTTTTGCTATATGTAGAAATTTTCCTCATTGTTAAGTCCTTATTCTTCTATCTCTTTTTAATATGCCTATCTAAAATTTTGACTCTTCTAATTTTACGTTTTGGCTTAAATTATGTGCTTACTCAGAATAGTATATAATACTTTAGGAAAGATCAAAGGTGTTTAACAAAATGGAAGATGGACTGGACTGGAGGACTGAACTTCAATATATTAATTACTAAAAATTTACAGAAATCAGAATGAGAAACTTTGGTTCTGGCTAATTCAAGAAAAATTTTCTAGTTCCACTATATATTACAATATCAAATTTTAAAATCATGATATAAAGATGTGGCACTGAAATTGTAGCTAATAAAAATGTATAGGAAGTAACAATTAGCCTCAAACAATCTCATGATCCTACCTTCTGAGACACTGAATTGACACGTAGTTCCTAGCATATTAATGAATTTGAAACAGGAATCAATAATGTACCACTAATTTAATCAGGGTTAAAGTTGGCTTTACTCCTGCCAGAAAGACAATGAGACATATTGATGTTACAGTCCAAATATGTAAAAGTGAAGAGTTGAAGTTGTAAAAAAACTTTAATTGAGTTAATGAGCTAAATTGCAATCTTAATGTATAATGGGAATAAGTACATTAAAGCATTTCTGGTTGCAACATTTTATAATTTGTTTGTGTTGAGTTATAAGTATTCCATAAATAAAATTAGGTATGAAAATTTGAAATTTAGAAACAATTTTCAAGGACCTGCAAAAGATAATGCCTATGAAGTTGTGTGATACTATCAAGCATGTTTTAAAAAATAAAATTGATTGACACTAACATGGATTGTTTAGTTGAGCTTTTTCTTGAAACCAGAGACCCTGAGTTTAGAGCTCCATTGATATTTCTTGTAGCAATGTAGGTCTAGGAAATTAGGCCACTTGTATTTATGATAGTTTGTTGTTGGCAGAAATAATTCCATCTTGAATTATCACTTCTTAAGTCATATTTTTGATAGTAAATGAAGGTTGAAATTACTTTTTTTGGATACTGAAAGTTATGTTGCATAATTAAATGAAAATTCTATTTTGTCTTAAGTTATTAGAATAATTTTGTAAATTTTTAATTTTGTTCCTACATATACTGGACTCTAGCCCTTTCCTAGAGATCCATCGCTAGACAATCCATTCAAACCCAAAGGATAACTTAAGGATGTGTGTGGCACAATATACAAAACATCATGGAAAGAGTAGCATTTACATGGAATATTGTAATGGTACAGGTCACAAACACTTTAAACGGGTTAGCCCTCTGAAATCAGGGTAGACCAACTATATCACTCATCATTCCCCCTCCCTCCTTTCTACACATTTCTTTTCCTTTCCTATTCTATTCACTTCTCTTTCCTTCCTCCATTCTACCTTTCTCTCCTCACCTTTTCTTCCTCCCTTCCTTACCATACTATTACCTACTGAATGCCCATTCTTTGCCAGGCATCATGCTAGTACCAAGGGAAGATAATTAGGATCAGATATCTGTCTTCAAAGAGCATTCACCATCTTAATAGGCAGGCCAGCCACCTAAACGGATGATTTTCATTCCATGTGATAATTACAATGGAAGTGACGGGAAGTCTAAGGAAGGGCACCTAAAATGAGCTGGTTCCCTGGATAAGGTGATTTGTGAAATACATCTTAAAGCATGAATAGGATTGAGTAGGAAAAAATGAATGGAGAACTATGTTTCAGGCAGAAAGGATAACATGAATGAAGTACCCAGGGGACAGAAAGCATCAAACCATGTCTGTACAAGAAACTCAGTCTGCACAGCCACACATGGTGGCCTGGGGAGAGACAGGATTAGTTTTATATTTTAGAAGGTTCATGCTGACAGTAGAGTGGAAGATGCATTTAGGAAGAATAAAACAAGTTCAGAAGACCAGTTGGGGGCATTTTTCTACTGGACTCCAGGCGAGGGATGATTAATGCCTGGTGATCATAAAATGAGAACATTTAAACAACACGCCAGAATCAAACTCCAGGTTTCTCCACTCCCGGTTCAGAACTCTCTCTATACCAGAAACATGGTTTATTATCCTATGGTGAGGCCCATTTGTTGTGGGCTCTGTTAACTATACATAGATCCATGAAGGACGAGTCTTTTGGAATGACCAGATTATTGAGATTTGGGAACTCAGCTGCAATTAAAAAAAACAAAAACAAAAAAACCATGGATCAATTACGTATTTATTTAGCATGAGCATTTGGCATGTCACACAATTTTTGCACATAGAGATGTGCCCCAACCAGAGCCCTTGATGTTGCACTGATGTTATATTGTTATAGAATATTTGGAATCCACGTGACTTATATAAGCCTCCTGTTTCCACAGTAAAGGGTGCAGGCCCTGTCCTGGTATAATCTCTTCATGACTCACATTTCAGTGCTATGACTTCTGATGCTCAAATAGCTGTTCCATCAATACCACCCCCCCCAACTGCTGGTGTCACTGTAACATTTCAGGTAATGAGGTAAGGGGCACACTTGAGTTCTTTATGTGCCAAGATGAGAAAAATTAATTTTAAATGCTAAAAAGATGAGACTGCTGGTGCAGACGGTCACTAAACACCACCAGCTGCTCCATAGATTCGGAGTTTGGAAAAGGAAGCCCATTTCAAAATCAACAACTAACTCCAGGACATGAGAAACCAAATTATAGCAGTGTTTTGAGCAAGAAGGTATTGCCCAAATTATACTAAATAGCTTAATAATTTGACAAAAGTATTGGCAATTCAGTTTGTGCCCACACTACACTTAGTATAGTATCTTAATATATAGCGGTTAGTTATAAATGACAAAATATTGTTTACTTTAGTAGATATGTAAATAGACTTAAAATATGCATTTATGGAACTTATTTGTAAGATGGAAGTTTTAACAGTGCATAGGGTCTTTTTGCTGCAGATAGGGTAGAATATGATCTCTTAACTACGTACAATCTTCCTGAATTCAAATATAAAGTCAAGTGATTTTATACACACACCTCCCCCCGAAACCCAAAAGCATTTTCTTGCATTTTGTGTCATTTAAAGCACAGATATATGAATACGGCATGAATGAAAAGTGCAAAAAAAAAAAAATTTCCTCAAATCTTAATTGTCTCCCTCCTCAACCACATGGGTCCACAGCAGTGGTTTAACATTGGCTGCATGTTAGAATCACCTGGGAAGCTTTTAAAACAATTGATGCCCAAGGATCTGACCAATGGAGTCAGAATCTCTGGGGGTGAGGCCTAGGCATTTGGTGATTATTCAATTGTCCCAGGTGATTCTAGTATGCAGCCAGGGTTGAAAGTTACTTCCAGGGCAGGGTTTCTCAACTTCAGCACTATTGAAATTTTGGTCTGGATAATTCTTGGTTGTGGGGCTGTCCTTTACATTGTAGGATGTTTGGCAGCATCCCAGATCTTATTCACTACATGCCAGTAACAACCCCTCCTCCCTTAGAGGGGCAACCAAAAATGTCTCCAACATTAACAAGTGTCCCCTGAGGGTACAAAATAGTCCCTGAGAACCAGTGTTCTAGAAGAGTAATCTCTCTTTTTCTGCTTCTAACTAACTCTTAGCAGCTGCCATATGAAAATGTATCTGTGGTCTGTAGTTTTGCTATTTTGCTTTCTTCAAAACTGCCCATCCTTTATCCAGTTCCATTTTCTCCCTTCCTTCCAAATCTGACTTCCCTGACTTAATCAAGTATTCCACACTGATACCTTCCCATTTCCTCTTCCTCCTGTTATCTCAGCACACCTGTCACCAAAATTTAGCAAGCTGCTTTGTAAATATTCTTGTCTCCTCTCTTGGAAGGTGTTCTCAATTACACTGTAAAACCCACTGATGGAATGAAGGAACTATGTCTTTTGCTTATTTTAGAACCATAGAATTTTTGAAATGGAAGATTTTATTTCCATTTAAGATGATTTAAAATATTATCTTATTGAACTTCATCACTTCACCAGGAAATATATATAAGAGATTGTCAAATACAACTTACCACAACATCAGTTCTCCCAACCAAAATTCCAGTTGGATTTTTTGAGGGATTCAAACTTATTTTAACATTCATATGGAGGAATATAGCCACATACAACTAATGACACCTTTAAAAAACAGGACTTGCCTTGCCAGATATTAAGACATACAATAATCCCCACACTGGCCAGCCACCAAAAAAAAAAAAAAAAAAAAAAAAAAAAAGTCAAATAATTAAGAATATAAATAGCAGATAAATATATGCTTAATCACAAAAAAGACATAAAATAAAGCCATAATATTAAAAATCATATTGGATTGGCACAGAAAACAGACAAACTAATGAATGGAACAGAATATAGAACTGAGACAGACCCATGAATACATGTGAATTTAATAAATGAATAAAACAGCACCACAAGTCAATTCTAGCAAACGAAACAGAATGATCAGCTAGGAAATCTTGTGCAGCTGATCTTCTTGATATGAAATGCTGAAATTCACAGTTACTGTTTGATTTTCTCAAATAATTTAAACTCTTAACTTTTGTTTTTTAAGTTTCATCCTTAAGACCAAGTTGCTTTTTAGCAGTTGCTTAACCAATGCAATCTGCCTCTACTACAAGAAATATTTGTAGAAAATACCAGTGACAGGCAAATAACTTTGACCTTGATTATTAAATGTATAAAAAGCCAATTTCAAGGTACACAGTTGTCTATTTAAAGAAAAAGAAAATCATGGGGAATGTTTTCAAGTGAAAATATAAAAAGTACATAGTATAAAAGAGACACAAGGTGTAAAAATTCAGGGGGGGGGAGCACCTAAAATAGAAGCTAAGGGAAGCTATAAAATAAAATGATTCTCAGCAAAGCAGAAGAATGCAATAATTACCTTCAGAGGACTGAAGCTTAAAGGAAATAATGTAAACATTCAAGACTAAAAGGTAGGAGTAGAAAGAAATTCTAAAACCTGAGACTTTATCTTTAAATCTGAGCTGAATAGTTACTACATTAAAAAAATCTTTTATTATATTTAGGATGAGTAATGATAATACTACTCTTGATTTATTGAACTTCTCTTTGTGCCAGTGATTCCAAAGTGCTCTAAAAATATCTTGCAACAGATATTATTTCCTTTTAACAGATGGAGAAATTGAGATATGTGGAGCTTAAGTGATTTGTTTATTGTCACAATCAGTGGTGACTGAAATCACTGGAAATGAAATTTAAAGTTCTCTGCTGTCCAGAGTAGGGACTGTTTTCTGTCTCATGTTAAATGGTCCATAATTAACTTACCACAAGAATAAAGTAATTCTTAAAAAATAATTATGAAAATCTTGCCTTGATCAAGATTCATGCTCGCATTATATCACTAATAAAATCATTAAAAATACTAAAATCCTTAAATACTTTCAGAAAAACCCAATTTGTTATTTAACTAAGATGAATATAGATGTAGCAAAATTTTAGCAGCAATCAGCAAATTGGGAGATAAGTGTTAACTTTTAAATTTTTAAATCTATTTGTTATTCCCTAGTAATTTAACTGTCTTCTTAATGAGTCCAATTACTTTCAAACTAAAAAATATGTATAGCTTATGACTTTTCAAGCTCAACACATCTTTTTGATGTCTAAGCACTTATAAGAAGAGAGTGGTTACCAGTTAAACACAAATATGATTACTGAATGCCTAAATTGGCACCAAAGGAAAAATCTACTGATTTTCTAAGTGTTGGTGGATTCTAATGTTGACATATTTTAAAGTGAAGAATTCAACCAGTTATTCAATTACATACTGAATCCAAAGAAGTGATAATTTATTGAT
This sequence comes from Cynocephalus volans, assembly GCF_027409185.1. Taxonomy (NCBI): domain Eukaryota; kingdom Metazoa; phylum Chordata; class Mammalia; order Dermoptera; family Cynocephalidae; genus Cynocephalus; species Cynocephalus volans. The sequence continues at coordinate 81,287,197 of NC_084461.1, forward strand.
TGCAAAGTCTATTGATACATAGCTACTCATCTGGATCTGATATAAACAGAACTTACATCATAAAAGTTTGTATAAAAATTACATATTTGGGCTGAATTGCCTAATCATGATGAATCACCAGTCACTTTCCCATTTTATATTTTTCTCTTAGAACTTTCATGTTCTCAAATTTTCTATAGTTTCCTAATATCTAATTGTAACTGCTTTTTCTTTATTAAAGGTGTCACTTTGACAGGATTATGTTCTGAAAATATATGAAGAGGCTCCTACATTCTGGAGAAAACCCGTACACATCCTTGCCTATATTACCCCACTGTGAACTGGTCCAACTAATACTTAATTATACCTTAAGACACTATGCAAGCAAGCTGCCACCAAACAGCAATCCTTTTCTTCCTAACTACCGCAGACACTGTCTTAGCCTGCACCAGTCATCCTACAGAAAAGGTACCGGTTTACTCTTTTAGATATATTCAGTGCTATTTCTATAGCAAAAATTCATCAGTTCCCTCCCTCCCCTAATTTCTACTGAATAAGTACGAACGTGGAGCTTATTTAATTCTCTCCACGATCTAAATCTGGTACAACTTTTCAGTACTATTATGCACCAGTCAAGTTGTGCTATTTTGCTGTTCCTTGAATACATCTTGCTGTTTTTTCCTTTACTCTTTGCTTGCAAAGCTGTCTGCCAATAATGGCTCCCAATCTGAAATGGCCCCTTAAATGTTACCCTCTGTGTGAAGCATCACTCAGTCACCCCGTTCATCCCTCCACCTCTCCCATCTCTTAATTATGTAGAAACATTGTATCACTTTCACCAAACATATCAAGCACTAATTTCTAGACTGCTGTTTGTGTGCGTCTCAGTTTCTCATACTGGACTAAGCTCCCTGAGTGCAGGTCTCCATCCTGCATACAGGCTTGTGCTTCACATTCAGTGGGTGCTCAATACACATTTGTTAAATGAACAAGTAAATACCGGAGAAGAAAAACAATTATAGGTATTATATAAAATTGTCAAATTGGTGAAATAAAATCAAAAGCTGCACATGTGATTCACATGAACTTATAGCTCAGCCTAGGTAGTGAAATAATCATTGATTCATCCAAAGAGAAGAAGGTAATTCCAGAATATAAATATATTCAAGGCAAGAAATTTTGTCTATTTTGTTCACTAATGTATTTCAAGTGCCTAAAACAATGTCAGGAATAAAGTGGGCATTTAAAAAATATTTGTTGAATGAACAAATAAATACTTCAAAAAAAACCCCCACACAGTTATTTTAAAACATGCTCTGGCTTTTTATACATTTTTTAGATTTTTATCTGACCTTCAATTTCCTAACATTCCAGTTGAAAAAACTAGTCCAATCTCATTTTATTAGATATACTCGATAACGTCTCTAAACATATATTAAGAAAAATAAAAAACTACCCATATTGAACATGAGTTTTGCATACTGAAATACTTTATCACAAAGCAAGAGGCAATTGAACTTTCTTGAACAGATAAGGTTTTAGCTCTTGCATGATGAAGGCAGTTGTTGTACATATGTTGGCCTTTCGAAAGGATTTAAGTAAAGTTCATGAGTACATGACTTCTTCGACTATTGCCCAGGTTTACCTGGGCTGAGAAAGTCATGAAGACGGAAGAGTCCATTAGGTAATCACTAGTAAAATGAAAGCTGATGGTATCACTTTTGATCCACTCCTCACAGCTCTTAGATAAAGCAGCCCTGTAATCATAGGCTTAGCCTTCTTAAACACAGCACAGACAGCCACTACCACAAAGAATAAATCAGAAGCTGGGGCTGAGGTGGGGGTTAGTCCAACCTGCTAGTTCTCAAAGAAACTTTTCAAATCAAAACTGCAAAGGTCACATATCAGCCAACACCAGAGAAAACCCACAGCAATTCAGAAAGCAAAGATGAAAACTATAATCAAATTTTGCCACCTGAGTGGCATATTGCCTAATGCACTGATAACAACACAGAAACCCCTAATCAAGAAGTCAGCGTGTTTTTAGGACAAGGGTAGATCAAGTGTAGTGTCAACACGGCTACAAAGTCAAACCAAGCAAAACATTGAGGGCTGACAACATTCATCTGTTTCTTATATTTCTTTCTGATTAGCAAACTTGACCAAGATGTGTGTGTGTATTTAACTATTATTTGTTATTCAAAACTAAACTCAGATAAATTCTCCAATAAGCCTTCACTGATTGCCACCCTTACCTCCTATCCGTCCGTACTCTTTGGCAATCCCACACATGCTTCCAATGACCAATTACCATGAATGATTGTGATCTGTTTCTGTGCCAGCATTCCCCTTTGGACTGTAGTCTCTCTGCGGGCAGGGTCCTTCTCTCTGTATTTCATAGCACCACCTACCTAGTAGAAACTTCACAAATCACAGAGGGAATAACAGAAGCTTTTGAGCCAGACAGTGCTGGGTTGAAAATCCGGACTCCATCTATGGAGGCCTGTGGCCTGGGGCTATGGCCGTTATTCTTGGAATTCACTCTTCCACCTTCTGTTTCTCCTCCGGGATTATCCAAGGTTCTGACTCCTAAGCCCTTAACCCAATCCTACACATACCTGTGTGCATCTCAGATCTAAAGTTCCAGGCTTTCATTTGTCCAGAATAGGCACTGGCACAGGCTTCATTTTTACTAGCCTTTCTCTAGAAAATAATTTATTTTTTCTGAGCCTCAGTGTCCTCATATGTTAAATGGGGATAATAAAACCTATGCCTTGAATGGTCATCATGAAGATAAAATGGAATAATGTGTATAAAGCCTCTACCACCAGTAGAGGTTGGTGAATTAAACTACTTCTACCAATACCATCTGTAGCTACAAATATTACATAGATCAGTATTCAGACTGATAGCTGCTGATGCATAGCTAGAAACAGTACACGTCAGTCTTTGCAGACAGATGCAAAGGTCTGGAATGTTATCTTGAAATATGACGACAATCAGCACTTTACTGGATTCTTAAAGGCAAACAGCCATTCTTTCCTGAATCCTGACTTGCTAGATCTTATATTTTCACTAATTACCATTTTATGAATAAAAATGGGCAACTAATTCAGCTGCTATACCTTCTGTTTGGAAAACAAGTATAATTATTTTGAGGAACTGAGATACCTTATTTGTCAAATCAGTACTTTTAAATAAATTACCATGTATTTATACAAGAGTCCTCTATATTGCTCACGTTAAAATTTCACTTGCCTGGGAAGTGATGAGCTAAAATAAGGCCTTTTCATCTCAAAAATATACTTAGAAGCTGAAGAAAATTATTATATTAAGGACAACCTCTTTCTGAACATCTTAATAAATGAATTTGTGAAATGTCAGTTTCCTATTCACTGAATCTCTAGAAACACGCTAAATTTAAGCAATTAGTAATCATCACTAAGTGACGAATTCTTGAAATTATCTTACTGTTGGTTCCAGGCTGTGTCATAAGGCCAAAAGGTAACTCAGCCTATCATGGTGCTCCTGGGGCTATTGCTCTGGGAACCCATCAGACATCCTTGAGACATTCTTGCTCTTGGGGCATTCAGACAGCATTGAGCCTCCTGAGGAGGGTCCTGGTGACTCAAAAGTTCACAGTCTCATCGACTTTAACCAAGATTACAGGGAGGAAGGTTTAAAGGACACAAGCCACATCTATGCCTTCTGCTCCCTTGTAAAAGTTATCTTCTGGGGAAAACAGCTAACGGCCCTTGGGTCAGGCCGACCCTGCTTTCACCCAAAGTTTCTAGAGGGAGGTACCTAAAATGATGGAAATTGAGGGATCTCTAGTAGGAAGCGGAAATGAAGCAGTGTGTCTGTAGGTGGCTGGCTTTATCTCACGGCAGTTTATAGCATCCCGCTCAACCCTTATTCTCTCTCCACTCCCACACATTTGCATTCATTTCCTAATTAAAGGTAAAAGTGTAAAAAATTCCATTAGGGCTGTTTTTAAGGAAAAAGTTATAAAATAAAAATAAAACTCTTCTCAAGTTTAATTTCAAATAGAGATTCTGTTGTACTTACAAGACAGCTGCAGTGAAGGGAACAGAGACTGAACAGAGACTGAACAATGCAGACACTGGAGGAGCATTTTGCGTTAGAGAAATCAGAGGTCTATTTGGCTAATTTGAATAGAGATATTTATCTACAGCACTAGCTGCCAGTCTTTTTTAATGTATACCTCTTTGGGTAGAAATTTAGCACAAAACCTGGGATGCTTTCTTATTTTTCCTTTGGCTTTATCTGTCCGTAAACTAACACATACGTTTGAAATGTGAAAAAGACAAATTCTGTAGCAGCTTTTGTAAAAATAATGGAAACTTTTGTAAAACAGCTTTAAACACCCTGTTTGCCAAGTCAAGCAATGTGCCAATTCTGTGAAAGCTGCTACAGGTTTTGTGCTTGTCAAGAGTTGTGGAACCTGGACTGTTCTGACAATCTCCAGAGATGATTTAAATGTAAGAACAATTACAATTCTATCAGCTACTTCTTAAAATTGTATTAAGGCCTCTGCATCAAAGGCCTACCCCAAACATGAGCTGCATTTGGCAACAAAACACTCTTATCAACACGGCCCCCAGGGTCATGCTGATCAACCCCCCTTTTTTCACCTACTGATACTAAGAAACTTATGTTGTTGCAGATGGAATTTAAGGCCCATGTCCTTGTCCCTCTATCTTTTTCTGTACCCTTTACCTAATAGCATGGTGGAAAAGGTGATTGGCCGAGAAGAGGATTACTCATAGCAGAGTTATTTTCTGTAACTGTCTTTTCTGATGCTTTTAGTTGCCTGCTAAAAACACTGCTACAGAAGACAGAAGAGTTTTCCTTATTTCTTAGACAACTCTAATAACGTGAACACACTTTTAGGAAAAGATAATAAGAATGATCATTGTTCTAAAAAAAGAATGTCTTTTGAAATTTGATGGTGGTCTTATCATATGAGGACTCTTCAAAAAGTTCATGGAAAGATTTGTATTATCTTTTCTTAAAATTTTTTTTTTCATTTTAAATTTTTAAAAATTTTTATTTTTTTAAATTTTTATTGAATCAAAATTGATTATACTTATTTTCGGGGTTCAACATTGAGATATATTGATCAAGTCAATATTACTAGCATATATATTGTTACAAATCGTAATTATTCTTTACGCCCCTTGTCCAGTCTCTCTCCATCCCTCTTTTTTCCTCCTCCCCCCTGTAATTATCCTAGATTTCTTCTCTCCTTCTGAAAGAGTAAAGGTTACTCTGTTGATTTGTTGCCTAGATGATCTGTCCAATGCTAAGAGGTGTGATCAGGTCCCCCAATATTATCATAGAGCAGATGCTTCTTCTGTCTCTCTGAAATGGGCTTTGTGGAGAGAGACATCCTCTTTTTTTCTTTATCTCTGCTGGTGACTCTCCTTGTGTCAATGCATTCCAGTGGCTGGCGGTCCATCTGCGTAGTGGTTGTGGCGTCTAGCTGCTTTCGCAGCAGCCATGGTTATTGTTGTGGCTGTGGTGGGCCACCCCCATGCAAGTGAAGTTTTTGGCATGCTCCTTAGTGCTGGTGGTATGCCTGGTTGTGGAGAGTGTCTGATCCCTGGCTCCATACCTCTGGTCCCCGAATGGGTCCCAAGGCACTGGCACGGTGTGCCTCCATGTCTCGGGTCCCCTGGTGGGCCCGAGCTGCTGGCATGGTATGCCTGGTTGTGGGAGGGGGGGGGGTCCAGTCCCCGGCTGCATGCCCCGGGCCCTGTATTATCTTTTAATTCAATTTTTCCATAAACTTTTTGAAGTACCCTCATATATAAGTGAATGAATGCAAAAAATAACAACCTAGGCAACATAAACATTTGTTTAAAAATATTAAAAAGAACAGTCATTTTGTATTCATTATTAGTTAACAGAGTCTTGGAACTTACCACGGCACAATGAAACAAAAGCCACTGTCTTATGACTTTGTAATATTACTGACTGAAAAAAACCCCACAAAACTTAAATCAGTGGCATATCAAGGGTAGGGATATGGGAATAACTTGCCTCGGAATCAGGCAGTAAGAGGGTATGTTGTTGGTAGAAAATTTTGATAGAGTAATAATACCTACAAAAAGTCAGCTTGTATTTTCTATCTCCAGGTACTGGCAGTTCTAAACAATATCAGTAATAAAATACACCTCCCTAAGAAAACCTTTCATTGGTCTAAATTCTAAGCAACTGTTGTTGTGGTTATAGTATAATTTTAACAATATATATGCAAGTATCAAATTAGCACATTTTTATCGGTTATCCTTTAATAAACTTTTTATTCTACATGGAAGTCCATTCAGAGAACTGAATGTTATATGGTCAGTCTAAACACATGGAAATTAAGGGGCATGTGATCATTTCAGGACTGAGTTCCAGAGTAAATCTGTAACCACTCCAAATTGTTCGAGCCAGCTTCAAGTGCAGTTGGTATTTCCAATCCTGTACTATGACATAGTCCTGTGTTTAAACAGTAGATGCAAAATGACCAATGATAGCACAGTGAGATAAAGACAAAAAAATAGAAATTAAGTTACTTCAATCTCGTCTTCTATATGACCAGTTGGAGTTTTGATTTGTGTTCAGAGTTTTAAATTTAAAGTTGATTTCCTTTTTCCAAAAAAATACATCAATGTAATTAAAAAGTATTAATTACATTTTTTTCTTTTCTGGTGCTGAAATATTTATTATTTATTATTTTTATTGATATGATTGTACAAGGGTACTTCAAAAGTTTTATGGAAAGATTCATATTATCTTTTAATTCTACTCTTCCACAAACTTTTTGAAGTACTTTCATATACTCAGAGTTCAAAAAAAGAAAATTTTCAATATATATATCCCCACAGACATCATTATCATCACTATTATTATTAGTTTCACTTTACAGTTGTTTTTGAAAATAACTTTATTGTATAGAATGGCAGGTGTTAACAATGATTTACTCCAGGTGTGAAATGTACTTGGTATGCCACTGGCTTAAATAGGAGCTTTATGCAATTTACTGATGTCATCAGTTTCTTCTTTCTTCCACAGTGGAGCTATGCACAGGTTGACTGGTGGAACTGCTGAACTCTACAAGCGGCCATCAGCTCGGAGGAAGCCAAGATTAAGAATGCTTAGAATTTTGAGTGCAATGCTTATTTGCATCAGATTCAAGCACTCTTCCTTTGGAACAGAACGAATGAATTTGAACCACTATAGAGAATTTGTGTATTTTATTTTCGAGGTTCCAGGTTATTTGTTTGATTCACTTTGTAACTGCTTTTTCTTTTTCCTGTTTTCTCACATCCCATACATGTAGATTTCTGTTCCTTGTGCATTAGAGGAAAGTTAGCAGGGGTCTAAAGATACATAGATGCCAAAATCATATTCCTCTGAGTATTTTAGTTTTTGAACTGATGATCTGCCTCCTCCCAAAAAGTATCAGCAGTGGGAGTCCTCTGCATATGTTCATCTTGTATTTGAGTATCTAGAGAATCAGCTGGCGAGCTAGTTAGTTGTGAGGGTGTAAAAATGTCTCACCACAGAGAAACATTTAGCATAATCCAAGCTTTCCTTTTTTATCAACTATGAGGATAGGTAAAAGGGTAAGGTACCCCCAAGTCACACTGTGTGGGTGAGCAATAAGGTCACTCAGTTGCATAAACCCACAACTTTCTCTTCCACATAATGCATGTCACCTACAAAACAAAAAGTTTATTGTTGTCTCCATTCAGTTTTAAGTGCACGTCCAATTTTTTCCTGCTTATTAAGTCAAATTCCATATAAGCTAAACTATAAAATTTCTTAATGATTGGGCATAGGCTGGATAACTACAGATTCAGTCTTATATTGTAATGTGGATTCATGTAAATCCTTCCTGTTTCAGGTTTATAAGTATAGACGAAGGTAATTCAAAAAGCTTGTGGAAAAATAGACTTGAAAGATAATATGAATATTTCCATGAACTTTTTTTTCTGGCAGCTGGCTGAGGATCTGAACCCTTGACCTTGATGTCATCAGCACCATGCTCTACCCAAGTGAGCAAACCAGAGTCACCATGAACTTTTTGAAGTACCCTCCTAGAGCATTACTCAAATTCATGATTATTGAATTGTTAAGGTGAATTCTACTGTCCATCATAATTTGGAATTACTAATGTGAATTTTAACACTTAAAACGTTAATACTGAAGGCAGAGATATGGTGCTAATAATAATTATAAAAGTTTAAATGGGTTTAGGGAGTTGAAGTAAAAAGAGAATTTTTGAAATGTAGTAGAACATGGAACAGAGTCGGCATTCATGAGTTCCTTTGCTACAGCCATTAACTATTTCAGGTTGTTTTCATAAAAATTGCTAAATATTTGTATTTAGTAATTTGAATTGTTTCTGACCATCTTTATGGAAAATTTTTTACATACATAAGAATTTTTTTCTTTCAATTTTTTTTATGAACTGACGAAGAGAAATTATTAAAGAAACAGATAATTGCGAGCAAATTCTTACACATATAATTCCCCTAAGACTTCTTGTAATGTCTTGCAAATGAATAACCATATTACTAAAAGTTTAAGTGACAAAATTGTTGTCATGCTATAGTACACATAATATCTCATCTAATGAAAAAATTTTATCTGTTTACACATATTAGGAGATCATAAGAAAATTTATATATTTCAAAATAATTTAAGTGTTAAGATAAAAGATGCCATACATTAAAGTTGTATAATAATCCCTGTCTTCCTTTGTAAAGATTAAAATTTAATTTCTTCGTAAAGGTGCACATACATACCTAACCTTAGTTTAAATAATGTTATAATGATAACAAAACCTAGTTATTCATTTTTATACTATAAGACATTTCCTAAGAAATGATAAATGGCTCCAATATTATACATAAATTTTTAAATTGTAATTTGATCTTAGTCAATTGTCCCATTATTAATATATGTTGATTTATTTAAAATAAATTTATTGAATATCAAAATTTTAAGAAGATTAAATATCAGGACTTGACAAAATTATTAAAATGAGATGGTAATTGATATATTTCATTTATATTTTAAAGACAATGAATATAAATATATACTCTTTCTAGGCATGGACTATTTTTTTTTTTTTTTTTTTTTTTTAAATTTTATTTTGTCGATATACATTGTAGCTGATTAATGCTCCCCATCACCAAAACCTCCCTCCCTTCTCCCTCCCCCCCTCCCCCCCAACAATGTCCTTTCTGTTTGCTTGTTGTATCAACTTCAAATAATTGTGGTTGTTATATCTTCTTCCCCCCCCCCCCGGTTTGTGTGTGTATGTGTGTATGTGTGTGTGTGAATTTATATATTAATTTTTAGCTCCCACCAATAAGTGAGAACATGTGGTGTTTCTCTTTCTGTGCCTGACTTGTTTCACTTAATATAATTCTCTCGAGGTCCATCCATGTTGTTGCAAATGGCAGTATTTCATTCGTTTTTATAGCTGAGTAGTATTCCATTGTGTAGATGTACCACATTTTCCGTATCCACTCATCTGATGATGGGCATTTGGGCTGGTTCCAACTCTTGGCTATTGTAAAGAGTGCTGCGATGAACATTGGGGAACAGGTATACCTTCGACTTGATGATTTCCATTCCTCTGGGTATATTCCCAACAGTGGGATGGCTGGGTCGTATGGTAGATCTATTTGCAATTGTTTAAGGAACCTCCATACCATTTTCCATAGAGGCTGCACCATTTTGCAGTCCCACCAACAATGTATGAGAGTTCCTTTTTCTCCGCAGCCTCGCCAGCATTTATCGTTCATAGTCTTTTGGATTTTAGCCATCCTAACTGGGGTTAGATGGTATCTCAATGTGGTTTTGATTTGCATTTCCCGGATGCTGAGTGATGTTGAGCATTTTTTCATATGTCTGTTGGCCATTTGGATATCTTCCTTAGAGAAATTAGGCATGGACTATTCTGCAACAGGACATAGTAATAATTTATCAATCATATTAAAGTTTAATATAAAATCTTCCAAAATCTGAAAAGAGTAGCAAGATTTGCTTGCATTTGCCAGTACAAAGGATGAAGCTTAAAGGCTATGGCTAAACAATTATGACTTCAGAAGAACTTTTGAATTTGCTAAATGTTCTTCCAAGACTTTAGCTAAAGATGCAACTTTTTTGTTATAGGTGGGCAAGTAAACAATCAATAGGTAGCCAGTTTTAGAGGCAGGGGGGAAAAGGGGGAGAGACATCAATGCTCTCTACTTTATAGACTGAGTTAGTGCAACTTGCTGCCATGGAGTAAGATGAAGTTGACTGTTCTTCTATACAAATAGGTTTTACTCTTCCCAGAGGATTAATAGGTGAATGACAGGAAATACATAGGAAACATGGCTTGGCTAGACCTAATACTGAATTATAGAATTGTTTCTGACCATCTTTATCACTGACAATTTTGCACAGCCTATATTCTACCTTTCAACTACTCCCTTAGAAATTTGAGATTGGGTTAATCCTTCTTTCCACTGAATTTCCAGTTAGTTAGGAAGAGAATTTATGAGTAGAAAATAAAAAGAGTGTAAATTCTGTATAAACATTAATGGTAACTGTTCATACTTAGTTTTATCCCTAGCTTCATAGCCCCCAACTTAGTATCAGATAGACATTTAATAATTTTTTCAAACCAAACATGTTGATTGATTAGTTGGAAAGGGATACATATGAAAAATCTAAACTATTCCCAAACCTAATAGATATCATGTGTATATTACACATACCCATAGACCTAAACTATTTACTCATCTAACAAGCATTGCTGATTACCTGTTACTCCTAGCATCTATGGTAGGTTCATGATGTGAACTATGGGTTGTGTCCTCGAGGAGCTTATAGTTTAGTTGAAGAGAAAAAACCTGTATGTGCATGCTTAAAACAGAAAGCATTATGAATTATGGAACCCAGTTTGGGGACTAAGTGCTTAAAATATTCAGAGAAGAGAGTTATTTCTTCTGGCAGAAGTCATCAAGATAAATTTCAAGGAAGAAAGGGGCATATAAGGGGATGTTAAAGGGTATTTAACTTAATATATGCAAAAATGACAAGAATTTTAGTAAAATGGCCAAATAAAATCAAACATAATGAAAACACATTATGGCCAAATTATGCTGATTACATCTAGTAGGTTTTCATAAGAAAAGTCTAATATAAAACAGGTTTTCATTCTATCCCCCTAAAATGAGTGTTAAAATGAGCTAGTCTCCTTTTATATCTTAATTATTAGAATACTTCCCAAACTTTGTAATAAGAATGACATTTGGAAGCCATAACTCTGAAAACTGTATTTGCAGAATGCATTTGGAACTGAAAGGCATAAAAGATGATTGTTCATTTTATCTTATTAGAAGCTTTCCTGGCCTCCACAGCAGAGCTCATCTGGCCCCCACTTCATGCTCAAATCATGCAGATTGGAGTTGACTCTCAATTATACCAAGTCTTTCTCCAAAGATGACAGTCCAAATACAGTAGAGATAAAATACATCAAGGTTTAAAATAGGCCCGTTCAGCCCCAGTGCCGCTTCATCATGAAGTGATATAATTCACTGATGCCTCTGCCTAGCCTAACATATGTTCTATTCACAGCCCGCGTCACTCTTCATTTGTAATTATTTCCCTTCTTTCTTTCTTACCCCATCTTGTAATACTTTGCTTGGTTGAAGACAAATACTGAGAGGCAAAGAGTATTATCGTATGATGACCTGTTCCAGGGTGTTAAATCCCTGTCAAGGTTTGATTTTAACATGGGGTATTGCTGACAGTACATCAATTCAGGCATCATGTCCTGAATTAGACTATATTAATTATCACTTGAGTGCAATATGCATGAAAATGCTGTTTCATTGACTAAAAGGATCTGACTGAATAAAAATCCATTTCTCATCTGGTTGCTTATGGATAAAGACATTTTTTCTTTTTGCCTTGGATTGTTCTTTATTAAATATGATTTTTATATGATTGTATGAATAAATTGTCTTACCCAACAACAGAACCGGATAGTTTTAAACAAAGAAAATTTAATGGGTTGTCTACTCTTGGCACGTCTCTAACAACGTATTTATAGTTAATAGTTTAGGCAGATTATTTAGAACAATACTGCCAAAAAACAAAGTTCTCATTTTCAGCTTTCCTGAGAAAAAGATATTTTCAAATTGTTGCCTCCTTCTTTTAAAGGAAATGAAGGTTATAACTTACAATTATTTTCAGATGATGGAACAGCAACAAGCTCTGTCTGTCAGGTAACGAATACACTTAAAGGTAAAACTAATATTATTCTTACTTTTGAAAAGAAGACATTCACATGAAGCGTTTCAACACTAGACAAAGTTACAATTACTCATGAGTTCAATCAACACACAGTTGTATATACACATATTTGCTAGGGAGACAACTAGATAATAAAAAAAAAGAAAAACAATTGAAGCCTAACTTTTACCACACAGGATCTCTAGGTGCTTACTATTCTTATCTAGTTTTAACAGAAATATCATTTATTTCTGGCTCACAATAGGAATTTTCTAAATCTTCTCAAGTTATATCTTGAAACCTTTTCAACAGTATCTCAAATCTAACATATAATACTAAATTTAAAATATGAAATTAAGAATCCTAAACCCAGATTTTATCAAAAAATAAGAAGTAAAAAGTTTACTGTATTAGTCCATTTCTGTTGTTTATACCAAAATACTTGGAACTGGGTGATTTATAAGACAATGAAATTTATTGCTTATAATTTCTGAGGCTGGGAAGTCCAAAGTCCAGGGAACACAGCTGGTGAAGGCCTTGGTGGTAGTAACAGTGATGGCAGGGTATCACATTGTACAAAATGTTGGAGCAGAGCGAGCAGAGCAGAGAGACTCTTCACGCCCCCCCTTTTACAGTCCTCAGAACCATTACCCACGACCACCATCTTTAATCCATTCACTATGGCATGGTCCTACAACCTAATCACCTCTTCAAGGCCCCACCTTTCAATTACCATAACAGAATTTCCCACCCTCAACAGTTACTTTGGGGATTAAGCCTCTAATACATAAAACTTGGGGACACAATTCAAGCTTCAGTGAATTTTGGGGGGACATAATTTAATCTCCTCCATTTACTATAACATATATTACTATGTTTAGTCAATACAATCAGTTCACATATTAGGAATGATTTTCAACTGCAGTGAAACAAACAAGTCACAACTCTCTTAAAATATACAGAAATAGACCGAAATGTTTATAGCTATAATATCAGTATTTATAAGTTAATATGATTCTAGAATTTCCCCCAAAATGGCCTTCCAGTAAAAATTTCACAAAAGGTCAAGTCTAAATTTTGGAGTGAGAAATCTTAAAAACTGGAGCTATATATTTGTTTCATTATAAAGAAAAGTTGGAGTCCTGTGAAGTGGAATGTTCAAATTCAAGTTGGCACATTAGAGGAGTCATCATAACTAAAACAACTTGTTACATTGTCCTTTCCACTAGATTTCACGATTCTAATGTAATCAGTAAAAGCATTAAGTGGGTCCTAGAAAAAATGGCAGAAAGCTGTGGTAATTCGTCCATGGTGAGGCTTTCCTGCACCCCTATCCAACTTGTTCCTGATCAAATGGGACAGGAGTTCCCAAGGTGTGCCATACACCCAAGTCACTACCATGAGACCTGACCATAAGAGATGCACTATAAAGGTTACAGCCTAATATCCTGATTTTAGAAAGCAACCAATTCCTCACCATATTCTTTGAATGATAATCATTAAATACTTCATTCAAAATTAGGTCAAGCCCAGAAAACAGGGTGCAGATGATGCATATCTGCTAGAAAACATTGAATAAACCTCACCTTTGCTTCAAGTTACAAATTAAGTTTACATAAGAATCTATAATGTGGGAAGAAACCTGAATGTATTTACAAGGAAATACTTAGTATGGTGGAAGAAATACTGGGCTGGAAATTGTAAAAGTCATGACACTCTCCTGGCTCTGCTAATTACTAGCTACGTGAAACGAAGACAAGTCATTTCTCTGAAAAAGAAAAAATAATGCCTGCCTCCCTGTGGCATGAGCGTGTGGCAGGGACTGTTGCAAGTGAAGGTGCCCAGATGATGATAAGACATCACATAATTGCAGGGTAGTGTTGCTCCTGCTTTTAGCCTGGTAAGAGAGGGAATAATATGGAGGGGGAGGGGGCAGTAAACCATATCAACTATAGAAAAGAGGCAACATGGGAAGATGCTGACCTTGTTGACAAATGTTCCTAATAAAAACTTTCACAGATCTGAACACTTGCTAAGTCTCATTTAACTGTGTTGCTATTTCTCCCCTCACCACATTTTCACAGCCTCAATAGTTATGCAAACACTTTCCCTTTTTGCCCTCTTTTGCTTTCTGGTTGGTCAGAACAGAGGCCAAAGTGAGCCATTCAAGGACCTCTCTGACAACCCTAAACACATATACACACAACTGGCCTCAAAGGAAAGAAATTTTCAGTTTTAAAATAATTATGTTTGAATACTAAATTCACCAGTTTAAAAATAAGAGCATTTCAGAACTGAAAATATCCCACCCATCCTTTGCTATCATATTCTGAGTTCTTAATATTACAGTTATTACAAGACAAAGGGTTATCCACAAACTCTTAAAAGTGATAAAAAGGAAAATATATTTATTATTCTGCAATTGATAATGCAATTTCCTTTACCCACAAAATCCAAATCCTCATATACTAAAGAATAACTAACTTACCTGTTAACACCTCATGCCATGAACAAGTTTTTTAAATATACCCCAGATAAGGCTAAGTTTAAATAATATGCCCTGACTCTTTACTCCTCCAGTACAAATTCCAATTAAATTTATAGAAAGAAAATACCTCAATTACTGTTGTTCTAAGATAAAAATATTCTTTGTGTTTAATAGAAAAGTAGAATTCAAGTTTTCACATCCCATTTCTTACACTGTCACCAAAATTTTCTCTGTACTCATTTATATTATTAAAATAATGACCAATCTTTCTTGATTCATGCACATAAGCCAAAAGGCTTACAGTTGTAAAACATACCTCTTTTTTTCTTTCTCTTTCTCTCTCTCTCTCTCACACACACACCCGTCGTTCTTTAGTGCTATGATAAAAAAAACCCTCATTGCCTGTTAGTGAAAATGGCCTATCATCTGACTATGATACCATCGGAACGCAGCATTTCACAGCCACAGCAATGTAGGATTGACATATGACATTTATAAAATGTCAGAACCCCTCCCCCAATTTTTACAACCTATTCCCCAGTACAGTTTCACAATGTAAAATGAACTAAGGGCAACTGTGTGCTCATTAGCTGTGCCACTTCTGATACATTACGTCAATTGACAATGAACCACTGTGATATCAAAGTGCAGGTGTAAAAAATAATAAGGCAACTGCTTGTGTAACAAAATCTCACTAACTGAGAATGTGTAATAAATATGCAAGGAGGCAGTTTTTTATTCATTGAAAATGTGGCATAGTACATCAAACATAAAACCCAAGAAAGGGTTCTGACATGCCAAACTCAATTAAAATTTGTTTTCATGACTATCATCGGAGAGACTCGGTAACTTATTTGGGAATGTAAAAGGTGATTATGCATGTACCAAATAGAATGATCCAAACATATCAAGAGATTCAAATGGTGCCAGAAACAGTGCTAACATCTAACTACGATCCCATTTGATTTTAAAAAGTGATAGAGAACTTGTCATAATGGGAATTATTATAGTACATTTAAAACCTGTTTAGCTACCTCCTGCCTATTGGAAGCATATGAACGTTACTACCTCTCCATGAACCATCCCCACCATTCCAAAGGCCCCAAAATCTTACTGCTTAAAAAGAAATCCCTAAAGGGGAAAACTTAAAATAATGAATAAAGCAAAATAGTGATAATAATTTGAATAATATATATGTAGTAGCTATGTGGCTCATGGCTAGTTTTCGCATATGCTGACATGTTTAGAGAAAAAAAGAGGAAGGTGGATCCAATTTGAAAGCTTATTTTCTAGAAAATAGATTGCACCATGAATTCCCCAAATCAAGAATATTTGCATTTTTTTGCCTTTTAAGGTGACCAGATCAATAAGTATACTAGAACTATAAAATTATAAAATTATAACTATAAAACCCTGAACTCAGAAGATGGTCAATACATTGGAAAAGAGTTTGTTTAGGTTTGCTATACCTTTATCATTTCAAAAATGACAAAATGATTTAGTGTAATGAACTGTCTAAGAAACTCCAGTACTGTATTAAAAAGTTATGGAAGTAAACTTTCCATAGTTTTATGGACTTTATGGATTTTAAAAACTCCGTATTTCTTTTACATGGGGGAAATGCCCCATTAGAACTTTTGATGAATATGAAATATTTTACTTCCACAGGATGCTAGAAATCCTGACCTGATAAGTACGTTTACTGTCAAATTCTGTTCTTGTACTCTCTAAGCCCTCAGTTAAACTTGGTAAAGTTACTTAGATAAACAATTTCCTTCTCAATAATCGTTAATGGAACATACTGAGAAAATACAGAGATACTAAAGGGAAATCATCAATGACATTATTAACAATACCGGTATCAGTCTGGTGTTGTCAAGTGTGGATGTTGTAGTCATCACTCCTTTCCACAATTTGTTCATGTGATTAATTGCCTCGGTAAGTGAAAAAAGCATAACAGGAAGAATACACCGTAGTATAGTTTTCAAACTTTAGTATGCATCTGAATCATCTGTAGAGCTAATTACAAATAGAGATGCCCAGGCCTCATTCCCAGGCATTCTGAATTAGGTACATCATAGGTGGAGCTTGAGTTTATGTGTATCTACCTCTACAAGTGTTTCTGACAAATACCAACACTTGCTATTTATTCCCTCAAGATACTGATGAGGAACTGAATATGATATCCTGTTACTTCTTAGATGTGTTTTCTACAGACTTCTAGATAGTTTATATTCCCTTACTTATCACTGATTAGTCTTTAAGCTAACTATTCCTGATCTTTGTGTATAATAAAAGGGAGGGGCCGGTGGATTCTGACAGTGAAGAGAATTATAAAAACTACTCCATTTAAAATATTGTATATGTCTAACCCAATTATTTCCTCCCTTGTGCCTGACAGACTGCCACTGTCTCCTTACTCCTCTCCTCACTTTATTCTTGGCTCCCTATAATAGCACCCCGAATAAGCCCCTCTCACCCTCTAATACATGACATTCCTTCAACTGTTGTGGTTTTATGACTCGAATTTCAAAAAAGTTGTTTGCCCTGTTGCTGTGCCCCAAAGCCAAGGAATCAAGAGAATATTCCTCCCTGTTGAATATAAGGCCAACTGTGACCTGACTCTAATATATCTTTCCAGCCTTGTTTTCTTCTGTGTCAGCCAAATGGTTTGTCCATGGTCTCCCCCAAATGCCATATACTTTTTCAGTGTTTGGATCTTTGCTCACATCATTTGCTCTTTGCCAACAACCATACCATAAATCTTCACTCATCTGGACAAAGTTTTGTCCTTCAGATTCCAGGTCAAATTCTACTTCTTCCCAGATTAGACTATAACTAGCACAGCCCCAAAAGAGAAATTGCTTTCCTCTGGATTCTTATAGAATCCTTTGTCATTTGGCACTACAGACTATATTATATTTTCATTTTCTTAGTTGGTTTTTTCTTCCAAAGATGGTAATAATGAAAGTAGGACCATTCCTTCCCCTATTCTTCTTTAGTTCCTATAGTGCTTTTTTGGAAATCACACTTTCAGGAAATATTTATTGATTGGTAATGCACAGTCACTTCTTTAGTAAGCTACTAAAAATAAAATTACTGTTAGTAGACTGAAGGATTTACAGGATCAAAGAGCATGAATCTTTTTCACTGCAGATAAGCAAGGGTTTAATCTAATGGGGGCAGAGTGAATGGAGATTTTAAAGGGTTTTTCTATACTAAATCTTTCAGCATCACTGCAACAGAGGCGTACTCAGGTGTTACTCATAAGAAAACAAAATGAAATTCAACAAACATTTATCAAGTGTCTCTGCTAAGGGCAAGATACTCTGACCTCTGGTATTGCAGGGGCACTCACTCCATGACCTCTCAGAACCCAACACAGTGCTTTATATCTATCACACTTGGACATTCTTTTCTAATCCAAAACAAATTTAAATTAGAATTTAAGCACTTGTGTGAGACAGAACAATTAGATACAGCCTCTTCTCTCAAGGAGATTTGAGTCCAGTATTGGTTTAAAAGATCAAGCAGCCACTTAGTTACTGGGCTGAGAGTAAAGGGAAAATAGTAAAATTCCAGAAGGAAATGGAATTTATTGTGATAATTTTTAAAGCATAGTGATACATGTATTCATGCAGAGAAATGTAAATATCAGTTGAAGGATCTCTAAAAATAAGATTTTCTACATATGAAGCACAATGTTCTCTGCTGAATACAAAGAGTGCTTGTGTTTCAAGATGATATAATTTTTTATTTGATTTGTTTAGTCAATGAATATCAGAATAAGTATCCACATTCATACATTCATTTAACAAATACACAAGAGCTGGTTTCATGCACCATCTCCTTCCGTGTGGTCTGAGATGTATTCTGATATTCAATCTTAAGAGGTCTTTCAGCCATTGCTGCTTTTGACGGGATGGGATTGAATGAAAATCCTTTCCGTTCAGGCTCTTTTCCTACACTCAGAAGGAGAATTCTTTGCCACAGACCAAGTCACTGAAATTGGATTTAAAGACAAAATAAGCCACATTACCAAATTTCCAATTGGAAGCTTGAAAATGGCCACCTCCATTCTCAGCCACAACTCAGTTCTCCATTCATTCTGCTCTGGTCATGTTCTGGCATTGTTCATATTCATTTCTCTCTTACCCACTGTATTGTCGACTCCTTAATGGTATAAACAATGATACTTTGTGACATATATAATCCTCAGCAACCAGCACAGTACTTTGTACCAAGGTATTCAATAAATGCTAGTTACATTGCTGAAAAATTTAATTGAAAACATGGTGCTAAGCACGGATGTTGTGGGATAATAGTGTGGGATATAAAGATGCATGAGATATAGTTCTGCTCTCAAGGAATTTTCATTTTAGCTGAGGAGGTAAAACATATTCTCAAATAACTAATACAAAGTATGAAGTGATAAGTGTCACAGAAGTGGTACAAAGGAGGTGCTCTTAAAGTTCATAAGAGAGAGAGATTACTTCCAGCTGTTCGGTGTTCAGTGTTCTGCACATGGCGCTGAGGATCATAGACAAAAAGGGAAGTACTTGCTGCAACTGGATATACAAACTCACGGGCTGATGAAAAAGACAAACACAGTTTCTGGTTAAAAACCTAAAGATGCATATTAAATCCAAAATGAGTGGTACGCTCAGTGCTATCCTGCTTGGCACACTCATAGAAATCCACGGTACAGGAGTGTTCAGGAAAGGTTTCATGGAGACATTCCGCATCGAGCCTTCAACAATGGACAGAATGACTAGATTGAAAAGGGGATTTCAAGCACAGAGCACAACACCGGCAACATCTCAGAAAGGAAGGTGAGAAAAGATGATGCTATGCAGTACCCGCTCTGTGAAACTCAACCATTTGGATCCTGTGGTGTCTCATCAGTTCACTCCAATGAACCCTAAACAGAGAAAGCCTAGGAGAGTGGATGGAGCCATGCGTGATATAAACAGAGAGGGGCTCAGTTGCTCTGCAGTAGACAAACATGCCTGGATACCTTTAGGCTTCTGTTTAACTAGGGAATGTGATGGTGTGCCCTCTGCTCCCTTGATCTTGCTACCTCCTATGAATCTTTTAACACCATCTTCCCATATTTTAACTCACTTCTGACCTCTGACTCTTGTACCAGATTATTGACATATTATGCTAAACATTTATGAAACTGTATATAAGAATCTTTTTAATGAAAGATTAAAAGTGCTATAAAATAATTATGAGAAAGAAAATTGGCTATGTATACTAAGTTAATATGCATCAGGAAAAATTCATGGTATTCCTATTCCGTCTTTTGGGAAGATAGATAAAATGTATCTTTTCTCTCTATCTCTTGTTACTTTCCTTTTCTGTTGATGATGAAGTGCACCTCAAACCTCACACTTTGCCTGTTACAGCTCCTAGAGATGATTCCTCACATTTTCAGAAAGTTCTTCTTACTGAAATGGAATCAGATGCTTCTTCTCAATCTGTCTTTGGCTCCTAATTTGAATGGCTTTAAGATGTAGGCTAAATGTTTCCTTCCTCAGTTTTATGTTTTGTTATTGGGATATTTGTGTAAGCCAGAGTTCTTATTAATGTGTTAATGAGTTTGTTTATATGTATACCCTTGTTTGTAAGTAAATTTTTAAAATAATAATTCTTATTCTTAGTAAAATCATGTCATTATATTTCATTTGAATGGACATAAAAATATTAAAGTAACGTGGTAAAAAAACAGTGGAACATGGTCAACTATTTAGAATACCACAATAAATTATATAAAAATAAAACTACTACTGAAGTAATTTTATCTACAACAAATCATAAGTATTAACTAGGGTAAAGTTATTCCCAAGAATGATGTGGTTAAAAAAAAAATCTGACAAATTATTGAATGAGCAATGCATATGAACTCTATTCTAGAATTCTGTTATAACAATTTAGGAGGATTTTCAAAATCCATTATATATAATATATGATGAAAGCTTCAAAGTTTGTTGTGGAAAGCTTCTTGTCATTTGCTTATTTCATCAGAGAAATCAGACAACCATAAGACTTTCATAATGGGTCTCTCAGTTGCACTTAATGATTAACTATACATGGAAGATTAACTATACCATCCATGTACCTGTACCAAAATATCAAGAAAACTGTAAAGCCTATTAAAAGTATGTAGGGTCTACTTTGTTTTGTTAAATTGTAAAAAATTTGTAAATAGCAAGGGTGACCTCCAGTGTGCAATAGGTTTATGCCATTGCATTTTTTTCAGTAACAGAAACTGCGCATTGGCCTACTCTAATTCTGTAAGAATGCTAAAGATAAGGGAAAAGGGAGTTTTCTACGTCAAAATGTGTTTGTAAGTTTAAAGCAATTGCTTTGGTTTTTTGTGGGTTTTTGTTTGTTTGTTTTTAGGTTTTTTTTTGTTTTGAAGTTTATGGTGTTGCTTGCAACCTAAAATGTAAAAGAGAATTGGAAAAGAATCTGTGACTAATGAAAGTTAGAAAACTATTTTTCTTATACATGATCTGGTTAGGACTTATATTCATTAAAGCTTTGAGGAATAAGCTGAATTTATATTTTTGGAATGAAAATTCAAAAAGGACATTCTTTAAACGTCTCATACTGCCACACAAATAGTAAAACTGACATAATTTTTATATACAGATACTGACACACGAAATAACAAACAAACACCACCAAAACTCGAACTTTTTAGAAAGCTTTTTAAAAAGGCTCCAAGATCAAAAGCTTTTCACTGTAGATAAAATTTCTTTCACAAAAAGCTAATGGCTTGCCACACTGTATAATATAATTTCTATTTGTCTCTAATCTCAACATAATAAAAACTATTCACACACACAAAAAAAGCATGATGCTTTCCTTACAAGCCCATCCAACAGCACTCACTTTATCTTTTATACTGCAGATAATACAAATCATCTAAAACCAGGGAATTTTTCTTTGCAGATTTTATTTTTATTTTTTTACTTGGTAAACAACCTAAACTTTCGGGGGAATGAGATTTCTTTAGTAAAACCTCAAGTTCTGCCTTAGTTAACCAGACCACATATACAAAAAATCCAATTATATGCGTGCCCTCCAGAGCTCCTGCCTGTGAGAGTCAGTGTCACTCTCACCATTAGGCATCTCTACATTCAAAGGTCTATGCCATGGGCATTAAAAATTTGCTCCAGGCTGACTCTTGGCATAAAAGGTATAAGGTTGAGAATGAGTTGCTTTTTATGAATATTCATAACAATCAGTGTAGACTTCTTAAGTTCCTAGACAGGGAAAAGTATAACTGCATGTGATCTGGTTTGTTTATACAGTTTATAATATAGCAATGTATGTGTGTGTATGCATGTGTGTGTGCATGTGTGCATGAGAGTATATGCATAAAATGTTTATTACTAATATAACTAATGAATTATTTAAACTTCACATTGGTGATATTATGTTCTAATTTTAATAAATTATAAATTATGAAATTCCCAATTATGGTATAATCTAAGAAATGATAATTATTCCTTTGGACTTGTTATGATCTATCATGTCAAGAGTCTGTGTGCTACCTACTAAGAAATGCCTGAGCAGGCCTTGACATGATGGACCCTAATGGCTCCAAAGGAGCCATTATTGTCTATTGTGTCAATATTTTGTGTGCTAAAAAAGAGCCACAGAAGACTTCTAAACCAGGCCTTTGCATATCAGACAGTAATGATGACTCAATCTATTCTGTCAATAATATGGTATAAAAAAGTCATTCTCTTGAATTTACACAATTGTAGTCATAGGCATGTTTTGTCAATGACCTGCTCAGAATGTTCTTTGAGTACTCTCAGAAGATAGCATCTGTCAAACTCACTATTCTTTTATTCTAAAAATTTGCTTTTGAGTATCATTTTAAATGTGGCAAATTAATACCATAAAAATATTTGAATCAAAAATTAAATTCGCCTGATCGAGTTATTTTCAAAAACTCCTTTTAAGTCAAATTAGATTCTCCAGGATTCCCCAAAACATTTAGACAACTTTGTGAATAAAGAAGATACCCTCCACTTTCCTTCCTAAAGGACACAAATCAAAATTTTCAAACCAGTTTTGACCATAATTCACTCCGATACACGTAGATACCACAAAGGGCTCAACACTGAAAATATATTACATTCTACATTTTTTAATCAAAGGAGGAAAAATTAAGGTCAAGCATCAGGTTCTATGTTTATTTTTGTAGATATGATAAATGACTGTTTTACTTTCAGAACAAATGATTTGTTAAAATGTATTAGGATTCTACTTTATTTGGGACATCAATGTTGGAATGTTGAATGTATCTTTAAATACTAATAATTATTAAGTGATGCTTAAGAACACAGAGGGTATCTGTAAAATAATATGTAAGCAAGAAAAGGCATGATAAAGTATTAAATAACAACCTAATTTCTTTCAGAGATATATTTTAAGACTAGGGAGAAGACAGTAAATTTTATGGATTGATATGAATAAATTGACTTCTCATCCTAGTTATTTATTTAAAACCTGCACTGGCAAAATGCCAGCCATATTCATGCACCAAGCTGAAAATCTAAAATTTTTTAAAGATAGTATCAAATGGCATACATTTAAAGCAGGAATTCTAATAAAATGTCTCCTTTTGTAATTTTATACAAATGGATTATGTATCATAAAAAGTGTATATGGTGCTCTTTTTGTGTATTGATTTTTAAGAAATACTTTCTCAGATGTGTCAGACATGCCTAGATTTTTGAGTAAGAGAGTGTTTTTTTTTTTTTTGAAAAAGATCTTGGCTCCGTTCTTACAAAGCAATGATTTGGCAAAGTCGGCAAGTTCCTTAAATGAAGATTTTTTTTTCCCCCTTCTGGGTATCAGGAGACCATTTTAATTCACTCACCAGCTAAACTCTCAAAGGGACTGGTGTATATGGTAACATAGGAGCCAATATCCTAGCTATCAGTTTTCATACAACCGAGCTGGACCTTTACATTACAGCTGCCCCACATTTATTGTTCTTTCATTGCATCTGTCAGCAATTCCTGACAGCACATTATGGAGCACATGGCTACAAAGTCAGTATCAATCAGTCTATGATCATGCAGATATAAGTGGCAGACTATTGATAATGGGCCTTAAATCAGATCATCACAGCTTAAGCATAAGATTCTTAAAAGGCAGCAATCTCAGGGGAACTCCTACTTGCCTGCACCTGTTACAAACTCTACAAGCTGGTTTCTACTACCTACCATCTACAACTTTTCTGAAGGGAAAAAAAAAAATGGATCCATTAAACACATACACATAAACTGTAACACATTTCACCATGTAAAATGAAGTATGAAAGCAAAGGTGGCAATTAATACAACTTTTTGCTCTATCTCTTCAAAAAAATATGCAGAAGTAATATATAAGATCTCCCTTTACACTAATGAACCCAGCCTTCCAAGCCCCACATACACTTCACATGGATAACAGCAGTTTTGTTGTGCTTTGAAAATGTCTTACTTCAAAAGCATTTCAACTTGATATGGCCATTTAACATGAAAAGTGAGAGAATTCATAGAGTTTAGAGGTATGCTACACCAAACTCCAGGCACCACATTAAAAACAAAGGCATCTAATTTTTCCCAGACATAAATAATAAAACAAAACAGGAGTTGCATGCAAATTTAGTAACATAAAATTTAAGGTGATAAACAGAATGGAGGCTGGCTTCTTGTTTAGTATTCCTTAGTTATCAACATAATTGCTGCATGTCTGTCATCACTAGCAAAAGAAAAAAGTGTCTTTCTCAGCTGCTCCCCTGCTTGTTTTGTTCGCTGTATTCTTGTAAAGTGGGAGAAAATAAGTGTCATTTAATGAATAGTGCTATTCTTTGTCTGACAGCTTCATATCTGTTAGGTGTAGGAGGCCTACTACTTTCTTTTTCTGATAATGTTTTTGACAGTGTGCTAAATTCCTCCCCCAAAAGGCCGGCGTGTATATTCTGCTAAAAGGGGCTTCATCTTTCCTGAATGGGTGCCCTCTTTTAACCCCCTTCAGCTTCTGTTCTTACATTAATTGAGCTGATCAGATTGAGCATATGAATTTGTCTTTGATGTATTCGTATGTTTAGTTGACGTTGCTCTCTCTCTCATTGGCAGCGGACACAGCTCTCAGACAAATAGGACTGTTGCCATGGTAACAGGCAATAGCTGGGGATCTCTTGAAAAATATTTTTATTTCAAAATTCAAACTGGAAAATTCTCACTGGATATGGTTCTCAGTTCTAAACGTGTCATATCTAATGATGAATGCAATTAGGAATCCCACCAGTGTTTTAAATAATAAATTAGCCTAATTTTATAGGCCTGGCATGATGACATACAAATACTAAAAAGGCGTCTTCTTTTTTAAAATCCATGACAAAGGACTTATTAATGACTTTTGTTCTTAGGATTTCAAATTAAAACGGATGGTAGGCTAATGATAGCGCTTTCTATCTGCTGAAAACCAGAGGCCTAGAGGTAAACTTATATATTTTTTTAAGAAAACACTTCAAGCTGCTGTGATATTTGGCTATTTCATTTAAAAAAAAAAAAATGACAGGTGTAAAAATCCTTCTATAAATGTTGAATGCTATAGCAGTTGGTAAATCTCAGTGGATAAAAAATGCCCATAGCCGTTTTTAATTACTGAGCATGAGAAAAACGGATGGGTGGTGAACGTAAGTGTTATAGATCACTTACAATGGTGGGGTTTTCAAATTCTTACTATGTTATTTGAAATACAAGGATAAAATAGAAAACTACAATAGAAATTGTAGTTATTTTTAAAACTTAATTTATTCATGACTATATAATTCCACTTATATTAATTATTGTTTCTCCTAATCATGCCACGTGGGGCGTAGAGAACAATGACAATCACGGTACAGTTGGGTAGCTGCAAGGATCTCACGTAATGTGTGATCACATTATAAAACAGGTTATTGAAAACAAACCAAATTTTTCTGTTTCTTAAACTTTATTTTTAATATTGTTCAGCTCTTTGATATCTGTTATTCACTGTGTTCTATGTGAAAATGCAGAACTTAACTTTTTGATTTTAATTGGCAATGGTGCTTTCTTTAATGTTGAGTTAAAAAGTCAGTATAATAAAATCACACAAATCCATGTGTATTTTGGGTTTTTCTGAAGGAAGTTGAACTTAAACTTTAGACTGTCAGCATACAAAATAACAAAGAAGTTAAATTAAATCCAAATGGTAATGATTGTTTATAATACATGTCTTCCCATGTTAGATATTTTACATTTGTACATATCACAAAGTTTGTGTTTGAGGCAAAAGATAGAAAAAAGTTAAACGTAAGACATTAGCAGTTATGAATTTAGTTATGAATTTCTACACTTCTATTATTACTTTTGCATAATAATTTTGTTACTATGGTCTAAATAAGATATGACTATTATAAGTATTATTCCAGGTTATGCTACTAAACCACCTAAAATATTACTTTTTTCCCTCAAAAACTGAAGTGTAATATTCATAAAATACCAAAAAAGGAAAAAGGAAAACTGCAGGAGACTAGCAAAGACTACCTCAGCTTCTGTTAGTAAGTGAACACTTCTCCTCTTAACTGTATTTCCAATCTTTTTCATCAAAAACTCCACAGTGAAGACAGTAAATCCAGATCTACTTCAGAGTTCACCTCGATGGCTCTAGCCTCCCGAAGCTCTCTCTGGAGGGCGAGCACATCTGGGAGGTCCAGGCACAAACGTCACCCTATCTGGCTGTCCTTTGAGTCATGTAGGTACTGTCTACTCTGATTGAAGATGATACACTTTATTTCGCTCAGTGAGGTTTTAGTTGTTCCTCTGAGTTGGGGCAGTATGACTTTCGTGCATTCTTTCGGAGTGATTAAAAACAATTTTTACATTTATTTTATTGTATTTTTAAATTACAAAGGTAATTCACACATATTGTACAAAAGCCAAAAAATATATTGAAAGCATCCCCTCATCCCTCAACCTAACAATCCCACACAAAGAGAACCACTACCTTATGTCAACAATTGGTTATACGTTCTTTCAGACCTTTCTATTAAAAGCCGTTTTTGAAAGATGTGCAATGTGAGGATAAAGCAGTATGAGAAAGAGGGAAAAGAGAGCAGAAATGTTTTTGTTTCTTCTTCCTGTGCCTGAATTAGATAGGAAGGTACGAGAAGGAACAGCATTTCACCTCAGTCGTCAACAGTCACAACCCTGAGGTGGAGAGGAAGCGAATTCAGGTGGTTCCTGCCTGACCACTGTCATAACCCTCTAAGGTCAGGAAGTCACAACCTTCAATATCCTGCAGGTCTTTCAAGGTCTGAGCCACTTTCCTGATGTGACTATCTATCATCTATCCAGAAATGATGGTACATACTCCTCACCAGAGTATCACATTGCCATGTTAGGATGGAAAAAGAAAGCCCTGCCTTAAGTGTTTAAAATATTTTGAAAATACAAAGCATGATGACACAGTTTCTTTTCTTGCTCAGCACTGTGCAGATCTACTCCAAATATCGAGTGGCTCAGTGACTCGGTGCTCAAGGCTTAAATCAGCTCCAGAAGCATCCAGCAAGCCCAAATGAAAGCTAAATGCACGTTGTTACTGAAGTCTATGCTGCATTTCACACCTGCAGGGATATAACTTAAAGACAATTTACCTCAGAAAATACAAGGCAGCACAGGCAGTAGAAAGAAACCTAGATTTGGAATCAGAATGACAGGGTCAGACATTTCTCACTAGCAGCTAGACCTTATGTGACCTCCCTGAGCCATAACATCTTAATCTATAAAACAGGGATCATAATACCAGCCCTCCTCCTAGGGTTATTGTGCAGCAAAAATGAAATAACAACAAATACGAATGCACTTTAAAACATATATAGATTGACTTGAATCCTATATTCTCTAAATTTTTAAAATTACAATCAAGCTTATTGATTTTGCCATGTTAGTTACATATCTCCATAAAAATCTTAAAATTCATGCTTATCAATCATGGATAACTAATTTAGTGTTATCAGGCATCATATTAAAACCAAAACAATTATTTTAAGAAACACATTACTTCTTTATGAAAAATGAATTGTTTTTATAAAATATTTAACTTAAAAAAACAAATGCCTAATTTCTGTATACCATTTTTTTCCTGCAATGGAATATATGCTTTTGAATTCATTGATTTATAAAGTAAGAGAGATTAGAGAGAGAGAATTACTCAAAGGCAAAAATTAAATATTCTATGATTCAGAAAATTAAAATTAAACTATTTAATTATATATTAATTGAATTAGATATAGAAGAGTTTATTTCAATATAAAATTTCCAGTTTGCATATTTCAGAAAATTTAAATATAGACTTGGTAGTATGCCTATTACAGATTATAAACATTTATTAGCTATATGGTTATATATGATACATATAAAATTAAGCAAGCTATAAATATACAAAGCAGTCCTTCAATTGTAAGTGGATTATATTCTGAACTTGTATTAGCAAAGTGATTATTAAGAACTTAAGATACATTTTCTCATAGAAACAACATTAACATGATGTGGTAGACTTAGGGTACCCCAGAAAAAAATCCATTTGATCGATAATATCCCATAGAGATTAATAACCTTACATGGAAAAGAATTTCCTGTACAAAATGCACATCTGCCCTTGCTAAAGCCAGACTGGTGACCCCATGTTCTTCCACCAATTATTGGAGAGTTGCAAAGGGCTGGGTGGTATAATGGTTTGAGCAGAGAGAGCAGATACAAATTTATTCACTTTTACAGGAAAAACCAGACTCAATATATCAGGAATAGGAATAAAGAATGAAGGCAAAGGCTATATTTGCTACTTTCTGGTACATAATAAATGGTCAATAATTATTATACAAAATAACCTTAACCAGAAAAACTGGCAGGCTGGGATTTGTGAGAAGAGGCTGAGAAACTAGGACAGTTGACACTGTGGCAGCAGCGGTAGGTGGAAAAAGAGGTGAAGCTTAAGAGGGATGTTTTCTTCCTAATATTACCCCTTCCTGTCCCCACAAAATTTGTCCTGGGTTAGCCCTACATCAACCCCAGGGCAATGCGAGAAGCACCATGAGAAACCAGGGAGTAAGGAAGGTATATTTCTGGAGATGGTAGTACCAAGGCTGATACTGATGAGGGAAAGGGAAAGGAAATAAGTCCAAGTGTGGTGACTGAAAAGGAGAGGGATACCTGAAGCCATGTGCTGGCTGTGTACATTTGTGACCTAAGTGTCAGAAGGGAAAGGACTCAAGATGGACAGTGGCACTTGATTGCTCCCTCCCTCCCTGAGAGCCTCATTGGCTCTTATATAGGACACCGTACTCTCCTAGCCTTCGTCCTGTTCTACTGACTACTCTTTCTTAGTCTCCTGTTTGGATCCTCCTCCTCTCAACTTCTCTCCTTTAGAGTGCTCTGGGCCTCACATCCCAATCCAAGGTGATTCTAATCAGTTCCACCATGGCTCATAAGTACTATCTGCATGCTGATTACTGCCACACTAACTCCAACCCCAGTCTCTGCTGAGGCTATAACCGTGTCCATCTCCTACTCCTCCTAGGTGACTTACAGCCATATTGAATGTAATATCTCCAAAAGAGAATTCTCCATTTCCCCCCAAAACTCGATCCTTTCCTGGGTTTTCACATCTCAACAGGTCACATCCTCATTCACACAGTTGCTAAGGCCAAGATCCTGGGAGACATCTTTGATATGCTTCTGTCACACTTCACACTCAATCCATCAACAACCCTTCAAGTCCTATTTTTCAGATTGTTCATCTCGGTATCTTCAAAATAGATGCTAAAGTCCAACCACTTCTGATCATCTCCATCAGCCTAATATCAGATGGGACTATAGTTGCAACCTCCGAACTTTTCTATGTCCACTCTTTCCACCCTAAGAGTCTATTCTCATGGCCGTCGGAACAGTGTTTCAAAGCTCTAAGTCAGATTGCATGCCTTCAAGCTCGACACCCTCCGAAGACTTGCTATCACACAAAAGCAAAGTCTTACCATTCCAAATGGCCTCTGGTTACTGCTCTGACCTCCCTTCCCTCTCTCCCCTCACTCATTTAGCTCCAGTTGTAATGGTCTTGTACTTTCTGGATATGTGAAGCTTGTTTCTGTCTCTGAACAGAATAGCACATGCTTTTCGCTTTGCCTGATGTGCTTGTCCCCAGCAATTTTCATGGCTTGCTCCCTTGGGTCACATAAATATCACTTTCTCATAGATGCCTACCCTGGATACTGTCCCTAAAAAATGCACCTACCTCCGACACACTTATACGTTTTACTTTACTTCATAGCCTTTATGACTCCCTGACGTTACGCTACGCATTTATTCATCTGTTTATTACCTGCTCTCTTCCTAGAGCATAAACTTTATGAAGATGAGGATATTATCCAACTTGATTTCTTCCCATCCCACCACCCCCAGCCTAAAATAGACCAGACCCCCAGTGGGTACTCAGTATATGAATGTTAATTGCTCATTTTGACACACCATATCTTTCATGTTTTACAATGGAAAAATATTGGTTCCTCATAATGACACATAAAAAATTTGTTTTACAAAGGAAAATGTAATGTTACGTGGACTTCAGTCCCTCTCCCAGAATATAATTTACACAATGATTTTTCTTATAGCGATTTTCAAAACCAGTTGGATTTTTCAAAAGTAGTTAAGACTTTTAAAAGTAAGTACTTTCTAGAATTACACTATAGGAGAGGGAAAAATGAAATGGCTGACAAATTCTCATATTTTTAAAATCTGTCCTGAGCTTTAGGAAGTCATTATTTAACTTTGCCCAGTGAATATTTTATTATTTGGCAGTTTGTATCATAGTCCTTCACATTATATCTGGAGTAATAAACCAACCTACAAATGACCTACCACTATGATATATAATATAAGTTCCAAGGATAAGGGACTTATTTATTTTAATGGTTTAAATATCCCAAGGTAATTGGCTGTCTAGGAGAAGTATTCTTGAATAAATGCTAACCCCCTTCAAAAGGTGCAAAACTGAGCATTTTATTTTATTTTATTTACTTATACCACATACTCAAAGTTAGTGGCTATTAACAAAAATATTTTTTAAAAGAGTGAATACTACTGATAGGATCACTATAGAGTACTTTGTGCTAGGTACTATTTGAAGTCCTTTATTTGATAAATTCATCTAATTCTTGAAACAATCTTACAAAGTAGCTCCATTTTACAGATCAGAAAACTGAAGCATTGAAAAGCTGGCTGTCCAAGTTCACACAGCTAGAAAGTGGTAGAGCTGAGATTTGATCCTAAGTAACCTGGCTCCAGAGAATGTAAAGTTAACTACTTTGGAGTTTTATCACCTGCACTTTGTTCCATGATTCTGCCAGCAAAATGTACTTCCGTTAGCAAAACAGAGTTTTTATATGTAAGAGATTATCAATAACGGGAAATTCATTCCTAATATGGTAATTGAGGGCAGCTAATCACCCTTTGCTCTGAAAATGTTGGTCATGGAGAACAATTTATTAACACAGTGCACATCTTCTAGTTGTCTCAATTCTTTAAAGGTACATTTGCTAAAATCATATTTAACAGAAAATAAATTTTAATTAATAATGTCAAAGGCATAAAATTCCCAGTAAAGCAAGATTTTATCATAGAAAATTAAGATACAAATTATTGTAACTCATAGATTTCATTATTAACTTTATTTCCTGCTCTAAATTCCAAACAAACTATGGGCATCTTACCACACAGATATTATTTTAAATTGGTTTCTACATGATTTGGACAGGTCAAAAGTCACACAAAAATTTAAAGAAGCATGTTATATTAATGGTCAATTCTGCCTTTAGGGTCTTTAAGGCTAAAATTTGTTATCCTTTTCTCTGATTTCCAACAACTTTGGGATCATTTTCATTGGAAAGTGAAACCAAAGAGATCAAAAAATTTCACATTTTAAAACTCTTTTCAGCACAGAAAAATACAGATGTCCTAAGCCACATAAGGCATTGATTTCTTATCCATATATTTTTTAATATCTTAAATTTCTGTCATTAACACGTTCTTCTTTTTTTAGGTAGATAACATAAAAAGACCAATAAATGATAATTTGCAATAATGTAAAGGGTGCCCAAACTACTAGAAACTAAACCAAGGTTACCCATATATAATATAACTGCCAAATAGGGCCATCCTCCATAAAATATATAAGCTAATAATTTTAAAAATCATTATAAACTTCCTACATGTTAGATTGTCCAACACTCCGCATTCTACAGGCATGCTTTGCACTCCAGCTGTAGCAGTAAAATTACTGAAACTGTAATTCTCTTAATATTTAAATAATATATTAAAATTTAATTTTCAGCACCTGGAAGAATCTGTTTGTATGCCAGCAAATGAGGTAGCTGGGCCTAGAGCTCCTATACATATGGGACTCAGAAACAACCTATCACAAATAATTACTAAGCTAGAGCAGCTGTAGTCACCACGGCAGTCATTTTAAAATCAGGTCAAAGTTGCTCAAATTCTTTTCCATTTTCAAAATACCTTGTGCATAAATTCTGTGATGTTTATCCTTTTCTATATTCTGCATTTTGTAAATTATTTATTTTTACTGATTATCATAGATTGGGGTAGAAAGAGCTGCAAGGGAATCTTGTGAATTTTTTTCTTCTTAAGTTGGGCTGTTAAAAAAAATTAAGCTCCTGATTTCTTAGGTTTTTTAAATGGCTTATGTGAATGTGCCGATCCAAAAGCATATGTATTTATTAAATCTGTTTACAGGAAGGAATACATATTCTGTGAATAAACAAACAAAACTACAGCCTATTTACTGTTCTGTGTATATGGTTTTCCAACATACATTGTGTGTATAATATACGAGTCTAAATACAGATACATACACATATATCATTAACGAAATATTCTTCAATGTATCCTCTCTATATTTTTTTTCAGATCATGATGCCATCTGGTCCATGTACAAAAGAAAAATATAAAAATCATAAGTTTTTCATTTATTTGAACAAATTACTGGGGGACGAGCCTAGTGTACTGAAGATTCAAAAACATTGTATATACACGTTCATTTACACCTGAGAAAATAAAACACTTTTAAAGAATGTCTTGTATACATACAACTCCTAAGTTCACAACCCTCTCTAGAATTGGTAAGGTGTTATGTCCGTCCAAACTCTCAGCATTCCTAATCCACTTACTGAGAGACAAAAACTCAGGAGAGTGGGAAACATTTAGGATTTTTTCCATATTTTAGTGAGATTGACATTACTTTTCTCAAAAAGCTCCAGACAAAAAGAAAATTAATTTGAAAAATGTTTTATTTAGTAAAAAGATGGCAATGGTAAGAAACTCCATTTAAATAGAAATTTTAATTGCTTTGAGTTTTTAGATTTCCAATCAGATTCTTAGATATGGAAAAACATTTAAATGCCTGTTTTTAGAAAGCATCTAATGACATCCTATACCTGATATTTAGAAAAAAATAAGATTTTTCATTTTTTTGGAGGGGAATATGGGGATAAAAGGATAGGAAAAATGTACCAAGATTTTATACACTATTACCTTCAATCATTTTGATGCAAGTCATTCATACTACCACCGTGCTAACAAGACATCCAATTTACTAAACAATGAATACTGAAAATACATTTAAAAGGTACAAATGACTGTCCAAAGAATGACACTGAAAAATATTAAGTAACAGCTCTACCTCAAGATAAGCCTCACCATTAAAGAGTTTTAATGAAGAGAGCCTTCAAAGGCTAAATCAGGAGGCACTGATTAGATTGCCTCTAACTTTGTGTTTTGACACCTTCGTCTTTCGTGGCATTATATTGTCTCTGTGCATCTTACAAAGGAAGCCTTTTACTAGGCCCACACAAGAACAGGAGACAGCAATGCTTATAAAAGAGACTGTCAAGGGTGTGAGCCAAAATGGGTCTCATTTGGATTTCAAGTGAAGAAAACTCCTAATGCATTTCATTACAATGTATGCGAACCTCTGAAAAGAAGGATGGATTGGGATTCTTATCCCTATTAATTTATTGAAATGGATTCAGTTTTTTCTTGTATATCAAGAGAGACCATGTGTTTCAAGCAAGGTAACAATATTATAGTTCCAATAACCAAATATGCTATGATTCAGTATGGCCGTCTGTGAGATAAAGAGGATGCCATTTTCTTGATAATTGGGATTTGAGTTTAAAAATAAATCCAACAATAGCATGGAAACAAATAAATATTCTTTGTTACTATCAGTTTTAAAGATATGACCAAGCTGCTACATAACACAGGGATTGATTCAGTCTTTGTTACCAAAGCAGGCTTTTTACCGTCTGAAATCCTATTTTTTCCCTTACTACCGTCATTCATAAACTGACTTTTTATTTCATTGAGGAATTGTGTGCATGAGTAATCAGGATAACACCAAAGAAAGTCATATTTTATTAAAAGATAACGAAAAGAGAATGAGACAAAGTCACGGCATTTTAAGCACATTGTAGTCTACCTATATCTTCCTTCTTAAGAATGTTCTCGTCGTCAAGGCACCTACTAGGTATTTCATGGTAAGAAAAAAAAAAGTACTTCTATTTGGCTGATTCTCCAACTTTATTAGAATAATATCTACCATTCAAAAAAATTCTAATCCCTAACTACAGAGAAATGGCATGATCTAATGCTCTTGAACATCCCAAATAATTTCATAAATCCACAGGATTACAAATATAAGACATATGCTCTCATTGCTCTTTAACACCATTAACATTTAGAGATGATTGATTATGTTATTCCAATAACATTCAGTGAATTCAAAGCTGATCTATTTTTTATGTAAATCATACAACCTGCTAGTCAAATTAAAGGTTAAATATACATAAAGTCTTAGAATAAAACACAGATAATCTTTCACATAGAACATGGACCCACAACATACTTACTCAAATGTAATAGGAACCATGAATTCATAGACTGCCTACTAATTAAATCCAGAAAAGCAGCATCAGTATGTCCTCCTTATGTTGTTATACATTTTATTCCAAATGGAATAATATATCCACAGCTAGGTAGAATTACAAATTATAGTAGAAAACACAATTGGAAATAAATGTACATTTACGAACTTGAAAAGAACTCTCTATAAACAAATTCATATTCATCACTGAAATTTTCCTATGGATATAAATATAAAATAGGTGCAGAAAGAACACATATAAATATTCAGCATGTGTACATACATGTTGATGTATGTATGCACAAATTCTTTAAGCAATAGAAAACTATATATAAAAATTCTAACAGCAAATCTCAATTAACTTTAGTATATGATTATTTTTATAAGAAAGTTTACAAATCTCCCTGTAATACATACAATAGAGAATTTTTTTTGATGAAGTGTAATTAAATTAGAATGATACATGTTTCTTATTTTTATCTTGACATTTCTTGTACTCTCAAGCAGAGCCCATTACACACAAATACACAGCAGATTACTTGTTGAATAATGTATTTCAAGTACTTAAAATTACTGGGGAGTTGCCTAAGATCTACATGTGAATACATATTTTGGCCTTAATTTTCATTACTGCATTTCTTCAACTGAATATATTTTGTAATCTACTTACAAAGCAGTTAATATCAGAGTTTTGTTCAGGACATAATAAAGGTAATAATACCACCTTTATGATATAAACTTTATGACATTATGAATAAAACTGACAAGTACAAAATCTGATCCATAAAATAAGTGATATACTTATGTTAATTCATCTTTTTAAAGATATTATGTGTTGCCCCGTTTTTTTGACAAGGCATCCATTCATACTAGAGACATGTTGAAAAACACTATATTTTCTCTCAATAAGGAAAATCACTTTACTCACTATGATGCTTGTTCTGTCTCAATAAAAAATCAATCATCAAATGCTTGCTTCCAAGTTTTACTTGTTAAACTGCCAATTTATGCATACAGTTTGGCTCAGCAGAAATTCACTCAGCACCGTTTCTTTCATTATTATAATTTTGTACATCTCGTAAAATGCTTTAAACTTACGGGGTAGGGGGAGTTATGAAAGTTTACATGTGGTTCTATGAAGCATTTGACGTTACAGTTAAAGTATAGTGGTAGGATGCAGTTCCAAATGATCATTTTTAAAGAAAAAGAAAAACTATATCATTTCTGTGGTTTTTCAAAGTAATAAAGGCCTGATTGATCCCACTGACTAAGGCAATTGAATTGGTTGTCTAAATGGTAGTAAGGTCAATGTCAGATATGTGGTTATATTTTCATCAGGGCCCATTCTCGAATGTAAAAATCAGATGTTTGAAGGGCATTTCACTGACCTGTTATGGCCTCTGCAACTCTCAAACACAATACTAGTATTTCTTATATAAGTGCCACATTTTGGATAAAACTCGCCTCATCAATGATGCCTTTGCGACATCTGGCGGTCCTTAGGATATATAAAAATTACTTTTTGTTTTTCCAAATCTATCAGTACTTGAAATTCCAGTCCAAATGCCTTTGATACCCCCTAGCGGGGGCACAAAAGCTCTCTGGCCTGTAAACTAAGATGTGGACTACCATGAATCCATATGGTGCAAAAGGTCACAAATCTTGAGATGTGGTGACATCATGACAATAAGACACTTTCTAGACAGAAGCTGACCCATTTTGAATATAAAAAGGACCCTGATCACATGTTCCCACACATTTAAAACTATAGAGAAAAAAGAAATATGCTAAGTGCTCTATGCAGAAGCTGAACACTTGTGTTTGAGGGTACCTATAGTTCTCACACTTAAGGAATACTACATGAGGATTTCCAGAAAGATTGCTTTAAATGATCTAAGAGCTCTGTTTTTTTATAAGTTGATGCTCAGCAAATGTTAATAAGGGGCAAGAAGTGGCTGAATCAGAGGGTGCATGTTTCTATGCCCTCTTCAGTTCCTTTTTAAATAATTAATCCAGCAATACTGAAGCTTGTTCTACATGCTCCTGCCTTTAGGAGCATTTCTAGGAAAGCACAGAACTTGAATATTACTTTATGCAGAAGAAAAAACTACCCTTTGGACTTTTGTTCTTGTTCTGCAAGCAATTCAATATAAGGAAGAGGGAATCAAAACTCATTTCCATCTCTTCATCACCCTCTCTATGGGTATATTTGTTGTCCTCGTTGAGAAATCATGACTCTGCTAATTCTTTGCTCAGTAGGAGAAAATTATATGTACTGTAGAGCTGATCTTTCATTTATTCTGAGACTTGGTGAAGCAGCACACTTGACAGCAATAAGATCAAATTCAAAAGTACTGTGTTAATTCCCTATTTACAACTTTCTTTTTGGATATTTGCCTGAAAATCTAGATAATCTTGGCTATAAACTAATAGCTTCAAGACATTTTCTAGATTAAAAACTCATGTTTTATAGATTTGATTTTTATAATCAATATTTAATGTCTCTAATTTCTTATTTTCTCCAGTGATCAACTGTTTATAGGCAGTCACTGTAATATATAGTAAATTTACCATTTCTGACAAAGTACTGAGATTTGTTGTATTTAAGCATACATTACTGAGTTGCATTTAAAGATATTTTTGTTTCACAATTGAAACAATTTATTATCATATATAAAGAACATATAAAAACTAACCCTGCAGAAAGGGGTTCTAATTTATATGCAATGTGAAAATTGCAGTTGTCTTCCACTATTTACATACTGCTATTAGGGTGGCAATAAATTCCTTGGATAGTATTCATAGACTAAAATTTGAAATAAATATACTTGTCTTTTAAAATTTTTTAATTTTCTTCACTTTAATATTACAGGATCATACAGAACAATAAAGTGAATAGAATTGATATTCTTTTATTATTTAAAAAGATCCTGATTGAGAAAGTAGCGTGATATAAAAAGTTTAGCATGCATCATTTTTAAAAAGAAATAATAAGCAGTATAAGTAAAATGATCCATTATGATTACATTATTTGCTAATAATAATAGATGGTTTAATAAATAATAAAATACACATTATAATGAAACGTATTGTGCAAATTAATGGCACTTAGTACAATATCATTCCTTTGCCCCAAATGGCCTTTGTATAATAAAATAAACACTACAGTAAAAGTTAGAAAAAATGACCACAGGCATACCTTCAAAATCATATAAGACTTAAATCTTTTCAAATGTTAAAGCAATAATTTTGATTAAGGATATTACCAAATATATAGTCCTCTTCTCTACAATTAGGTTTTAAACTAAAAATACATTTCAAATATGACTACATATGTAGATCTGAAGAAGTGATAATTCTAGAGTAAATTCCACTTTTTTCTTGGGTCTGCCTTTTAGAAGCATATTTGCAGGGTGTTAGGGAAAAATACTTATGTAACTTCCAGAGGCCACATCAAGAATTGTCAAAATATATCCTACCCTCACCTCTCAACCTAAACAAATAGAAATTTTCACACGTTTAAGTATTTATTGAAGTTATTTTCTTTTCTGAAGGTCATGTTGGAAGGAAATTGAGATAGAAAAGAACTAAAGATAAAAGATGATAGATATGGAAGGCACTGAAGGAGATTTAACATAAGCATAATTCGTGTCCTAAAGAACTAAACAAATGGAATGGAAAAAATATCCAAAGATATAATTTAAGAAAACTTTCCAGGAATATTGTAAGACTTGAATACACAGATTGGAAGGACATAGCATTTCCTTGGGGAAACTGACATATAATAACAAAAACAAAGACATATGCTAGTGAGATAACTAGTCTTCAAAGACGATGAAATAATTCTTTGGCCTTTCATGTGAAAATATCAAGTTACTAAAGTAGGAAAGAATAGCTGGCTCTAGGGGTGTCTACAGAAACAATGAAGCTATGGCTACAAAGTGTTCTGGGACACAGAGCATTAGCCAATAAGTATATACCCAATCAAGCTGTCATTCAAGTGTAAAGGTAACAGACAAAAAAATTTAAATATGCAATATTCAAGAAAGACAACTAGCACACAATCTCATCTAGAATAAGAAAGAAAGAAAGACTGAACTCCAGCTAACTGAGAATAAACTGGTAAAGACTGAACTTCAGCTAAACCATGGTAAAAAGATGACAGTGAGAAGTTAGTTCATTTAAATATAGAACTAGGATTAAAACAACTATGATAATTATGGTTAAGGGACAAAATGTAAATGTTAAAAACCAGCACAATTTATAAATAATATTACTAAAAAATTTTTTAGATAAAAACTGAGAAAAAAAGGTTAAATTTATGGTGGGAACATTTATTTTCTTCTATTTGGAAGTTCAAAAGATATTTAATTACGTGCAAGCATATTTAAAGCTATGAATGTAAATGATAAAAGAACCAAGATAAATAACATGTCCACACAAAATTAAGTAATGAAGACACAGAGGTTAGAGAAGAAAGGTGGTAGGAAGTTGAAGATACTAATTTTATCATTGCTTATTGTGGGAAGTCGAGAGATAAGACCAAAGAAATATGATTAAATACGTTATACAAAGTTATAGTTATACAAGAAGTCATTATATTAGTCTTTAGAAGAACTAATAGCATAAAACAACTACTTAGGGGGGATCTGAGTGGCTAGAGGACATGGGAAGGGGGGTCTTACTTTTCACTATTCATCCCTTTGTGACTTTTAATTTTTACACTACATGTATGGCTTCACTTATGTAAGATAAATACTATTTAAAAGTTGAATGTATCCAACATATCTCAATATGATTCTCAGGAACAAAATACAAATCTGACCACGTTGTTCCCTCCACCCATGCTCACACACTAAAACATTCTTCACACGATTTTCAAAATTTGAAAGCACTTCACAACCTGTGGCTGCTTCCCTCTAGGACCGCATAGAGGACTGTCATCTACTATGCACACCTTATGATTCCCACTCCAGATTCTTCTCAGTTCCTTAAAAGTTCTTTGCTTCCTCTTGCCACCAGGCCTTAACTATGCTTTGCAGACAGTCCATTGACTCCAAATCGCAGTTTGGTGTAGGTAAATACAGTGTATTGTGGAATTAATTAGTCTAGAGTAAATTAATGTTACTCATGGAAAGTGATGCTTAAGCTGAGACCAGGAGAATGGAGTTTAGCTAGCTGAAGAAGCCAGTGAGGGTTTAGGTAGAACAAAGCATCAAGTAAAAGGTATTATAAGAGAAAAGCCTGGCAGCAATAGAAAGCAAAGACTTTTGAGGAGCTGAGTAAAATATGATTAAATCAAATTCAGTAAAATACTGAGGAGATAACACAATACAGTTAGGTTGGGTTTCATCCTGGTAATGCAATCATGATTCTGAGTATGATTTTAAAACCATGATTTTCTATGCTATGAATCAACAGCATAAAATATAGTAAATTCTACTGTTATATATCTAGGGCCCCAAACAGTTTCTGATATACATTAAGCACACAATAACCATTTGTTGAATTAATGAACTTTGAACAGCATTAAACAAATGGTCATACAATGATCAAGTTATTTTGAAAGCTAACCAAGTGAAGCCCAGACAATCCCACCTTCATATTAGCAGCTGATAGAGTGCTTTGTTGACAGTGTCCATATTATTTTAAAATTTAATGTATTTTGAACTGCAGAGTTTTGGTTTGGGGGACAATGGACTGAGTGATTTTTCACCCTGATACTATAACAGGCTGAACAGAAGTGACTCCATTTTGTTAAACTTAACATTTTGTTAAACTAAATTAAAAAGGTTTTTGTTTTTTTTTTTCTTACCCTTGTAACCTGAACCGCATAGCTAGCAACTGGACATTAGAATACAATGATTCTTG
Source organism: Cynocephalus volans (assembly GCF_027409185.1). Taxonomy (NCBI): domain Eukaryota; kingdom Metazoa; phylum Chordata; class Mammalia; order Dermoptera; family Cynocephalidae; genus Cynocephalus; species Cynocephalus volans. The sequence goes on from NC_084461.1 coordinate 81,327,884, forward strand.
TTCACATGATTGCTAGAACAAAACGACTTTTGCTCACACTGTATACAGAATAATTACAGAAGAAATTATTAACACAGGTGGCCATTCTTGACTAGCTTACTAACTAGATCTTTTTGAGGCTAACAGGAACTGAATCCATGACTTGACTTCATAGATGATGGTCACCATGAATCAGCTCCCACCCGAGAAATTCTTTAATGTTTATCTGCAATTTTATGATTATGCCTGCACATCCCTGCTTAGATCACTATGAATCAGCCCCCTACCACCTGTCCCTTTGGCAAGTCTGGGAAAAATGGAGATGGTCTCTGAGATATAAGTCCACCATTTCCCCAGGCTGCCGGTTTCCTGATTAAAGGTCACCCTTCCTTACACCAACACTTGTCTCTCAATTATTGCCTACTGAGCAGCAAGCAAATGGACCTCTAAGGATTCAGTAACAATCCAACTGAGAAAACTAGACAAAATTTAAAAACAAACCAAACTACTCAAGGACTGTGAAAAGTAAATAATAGCAGACAAATGAGGGAGGGAATTCAAAAGCTGAATAAAAACCAATCTAGGGGCAGTGAGTTTCTTAATTTCCCCCCTCTCCTTTTTGACCCTATGGTGGTTGAATAAGGAACTCTGTAGCAAGTAATGTCAGCAAAAAGTTATAAAGAAGCCCATCCTTCTGGCCAGAGGATGGGGGAAAAAAGTCTCTGCGAGTCACAAGAGTATGAACACCTTCCTGTTTCTTTTTCTCTTTTTTCCTTGCCCAGTCCTGCTCTGTGGCCAACTCTAGTCTCCCACCTGCATTTCCATGGTGGCAGCAGCATGAAGACCTTAGACCAGGAGAGAAAATCTGTCCCTAGAGACAGAAGAACCAGGAAAAGCATGCAGGAATGTTCGATGAATTTCCGCCATCTCCCTTGTTTCTTGCCACTTCACCCTAAGGGCAGTGCCAGGAAAGCAGAGCTGCATGAAAGACAGTGAGAGGCTCAAACTCAGAGAACTCAACTTTTCTGTCCAGATGACCAGGAAAAGGAGTCCCTGAAAGCCAGCAGGTCTGAAAGAAATCCCTAAGAGAACAGAAGAAGAGAAGAGAGAAGAATTCTGTATACAAATCAACAGAAGTCTCAGTCTCATTTCAAGCTGTGCATGCACAGAACATACCCAAAGAAGCAGAGCAGGCATTAAGATCTGAATTACAATATAAACACTACCCAAGTCCAAGACCGGTTCCTGAATAGTTCATGTGAGGGGGAGGGGCAGAGCCGGAAAACTGAACCGACCTTACCACCACTACCAATAGAAAGTGAGACAGAACTTGCACTCTGAATCTAACTAGTTTGATTGCTTGCTAAAACAAAACAAATCAACATTCTCTAGAGATTTTTTTTTACAAATAAATTATGTTTTATTTTGTGTTGCACTTAAAATGTGAAAGTATAATACAGATTTCTAAATAATCATTCACTCAATTTCTACAAAGCCATTTCATTTCCTTCAGCATTTCTCTTTTCCTAATATTTAAAAAATATTTTCTTATTAAAGTAATTCACGTTTATTGTAGAACATCTAGAAATACATGAATAACCCAAAATATCATAATACAGAAATAACTACTGTTAAGTTTAGTATATATCCTTCCTGCAGTTATTTTACACACATACACACACACACACACACACACACACACACACACACACACACACACACACACACAGTTTTTAATGTAATCTGTTCTTTTCACTTATCAATATATCACAGAATCTTTCCATCTTTTTTTCTTTTAAAGAAAATGTTATTTTATTAATACTATTTTTTACATTCTAGGATGTTGCCGTGGAGCAGTTGGGGGGAGGAGGAGAAGGGAAAGAGGAAGGAAATGGGATGGAAGAAGGAGAAAGGAGGAGGGGCAGGATTGAGGCCTGTGGCACCCCCCTCATTCCCACAGGGGAGACCAGGGGGCTTCCAGCAGTGGCTTGTTCATTACTGTGCTGGGTGCAGATGTCCGGGTGTGTGGCAAAAGCCCTCGCCCTGCACTGTCCCAGCTCTGGAACCTGGGGCCCTTCCTGCTGTGGCTTGGTGGTCATCACTGGGCAGGCTGTGGGTGTCGGGGGGCATGGCTGAGGCCTCCAGCCCTCCCCCGTTTCTGGCTTAGTAGCCCAGGGGACTTCCAGTCCTTCTAGGTGTTATAGGTGTTCTTTGGTGAAATGAGACCTTTACTAATTAATATCAAACTTTGTCTCTTGTTGTGGGTACTTTGTTTTTTCTTTCAATTCTGTGTTGGATTGTTTGCTGTTCCCATCACTTAAACTCTGTGCTGGAACTAATTTGTTGTCCTTTGCTTACCTCTAAAATGGGAGAACTTCCTGTGGGGACCAGTACTTGAGGTGTGTGGTTGAGCTAAATTGCTGCTTTGCTGCTGATTCCCTAGGGAAGGCTTTTTGTGCAGCTCAGGTTTTACGGTTGACTTTATAGGTACTTCCAGGTCTAGCGAAATCAGGTGTACCTGGGTTGTGTAGAAACTCTGGTCTGGGCCTGAGTCTTTTCATAAAACTGCACCCCATGCAATTCTATATACCTGACCAGTCTCCTCTGAGTGGTCCTTCTCTGATAGGGGTGCACATCAGCTGTCCTTGCTGTGCCCCAGTGTTCTCCTGGTGGGCCCATCTCCCCCACCACTGCTGCTGCAAACATTTCCCATGGAATGGGCCATGTATCAGTCCTTTGCAATGACTCACCAGCCTCTGAGTGGCTCCTTTTTTTCAGTTTTTGTGGCTCCTTGCTCCTATGTGGGTCCATGGGAACCCTATTAGTGGTCATGCTGGCCTGGGGGCCACCATGGCCCACTTCTCCCCTGCTACCTCCAAGCAACTTCATCCAAAGGGCACAGCTTTTGCTAGCTCCTGCTCTGTGCGCTCAGCAGCCCCAGCCTGGAAGTGGCCAGGGCTTGAAACAGTCAGAGCAATTTTTTCTTTCTCTCATCATGGCTTCTCCCACCTTTATGCACTCTGTAGTCTGTCCTCTTCTTCCCCTGAGCTCTAGCAGACCCAGCTTGGCTGTTGTTGCTTTTTTATAGTTGTAAATTGGTTGATTTGTGGGACAGAGTGATGCTGGTGACCATCTATTCCACCATCTTGACCAGAAGCCTCTAGAGGATTGTAATAGGACTGAAAGTCTCGCAATAACCCAAATGTCCAGCTTGCAATCCAAAATTACTCAACATAACAAGAACCAGGAAAATCTGACCAATTTACAGCAAAAAAGACAATCAACATATGCCAAACCCTAGATGACCAAAATGTTAGAATTTTCAAAGACTTTAAAGCAGGTATTTTAACAATGTTCCATGAAATAAAAGTACATGAAGTAAAAAGCATGCTTAAAACAATTAGAAAGATTCAAATTCCCAGTAGATAAATACATTTTCTGAAATAAAAATTTCACAGGAATGGTTCCATGGAAAAATAGAGATGACAGGGAAAAGAGTTTGTAAAGTGAATATAATTGTGGTAGAATGAATAATGGTCCCGCAATATACCCGTGCTGTAATCCCTAGAACCTGTTAATGTTAGTTTGCATGGTAAAAGGGACTTTACAGATAAGATTAAGCTACAAATTTAAAGATGAAGAAATGATCCAAATTGTCTGAGTGGGCCTCATGTAATCACAGAAATTCTCATGAAGGATTTGCAGTAGATCAGAGAAAAGGTGATCTGATAACAAAGCAGAGACTAGAGTGAAGATGGGGGAATGAGGAAGGGCCTATTTACCAAGAAGAAACAAAAATCCTAAATATGAATACTCCCAACAACTGAGCTCTAAAATACATGAAGCAAAATGTGGCAGCACTGAAAGGAGAAACAGACATAGAACGAGTAGACACAAAATTAGCAAGGATATAGAAGAGCTAAAAAATATTAACCAACATGGCCTAACTCACATTTATGTAGCAATCCACCTGATGATAGCAGGATACACAGTCATTTCAAGTGCACATGAAACATTCACCAAGATAGACCATATTCTGGGCCATAAAACAAAATTTAACATATTTTTAAATCCTTTCAATTCTTTTAAAAAATTGACATCATACAAATATGTTCTCTGGCCAAAACAGAATTAAAGCAGAACTTGGTAACAAGGTGCCATAGTTTGGAAATGATTTGCCCCCACCAAAGCTCATGCTGAAATTTGAATCCCACTGTGGAAGTTGGGAGGTGAAGTCTAGTGGGAGCTGTGTAGGTCATGGAGGTGGATCCCTCATGAATAGATTAAAGCCCTCTCTGAGGAATAAGCTCTCTTGGGAATGAATTATCTCCCACTAGAGTTTGTTGAGCCTGCCCCTCTTCTTCCCTCTCTCTTGCTTTATTTTCTCTGGCCTTGTGATCTCTATGCACACACCAGTTCCCCTTGTGTTTTCCACCATGAGTGGAAGCAGGAATTTTGAAGCAAGATGGTAACAATCAGATTTGTTCTTGCAGAGACTGGATAGGAGGGAGTTAAGTGGATGAACAGAGGCCAGTTCAAAGCTATTGAAGTAATCCAGGCAGCAGATGACAGTACCTTAGACTAAGGTGGTGAAAATGAAAACAGAATTGGAACAGCTTGATTAATGGACATATAATTAGTTGGAGATGGGTGACATGGATGAAAGAAGGATTCATTACAACACCCAGTTTATTCTACCAGATGAGTGATGATTTTCTTCACAAAGTTGGGAATCACTGAAGGAAAACAATGCAGCAAGTATGCTACAGTATTTTGGGTTTTTTTATGACTTATATCTCCTCTAGTTGGGAGAGATAGCTAAATGTTAATTATGTGAAAAAAAATCCCTATTTTAAATAAAATGTAGTTGCTTTAATTTAATTTTGAGTGCTTAGGTTGTAAGATAAAATAACAGGTCCTCATGTCTCCTCTTCATTTACTTTACATATATATGTATGTATGTATACGTATATAGACGTTTATATATAGACACCTGCCAAATGCACTTGCCCAGTCATGGATTTTCCAGCCTACAGAATCATAAGCCAAATAATCTTTAAAAAAAAAATCAAAATTACTTAAAGACACTTAAAATAAAATCCCAATCTTACATCTGGCCTACAAGCTCCTGCATGAGCTGCCCTGCCTGTAGCTCCTGTCTCATCTCGTTCTTCACTCACTCTAGGTCACTCACTATGCCCCAGACTATCACAGCCTTCTTTCAGTTCTGGAAATGCTCTATTCACTTTGGTGCCTGTGTATGTATGTATGTATGTATGTATGTATGTATGTATGTATGTATGTATGTATGTGTGTGTGTGTGTGTGTGTGTGTATTTTATATATATATATGTTTATATATACATTTAAAAATTTAATAGGTTTATTACATACTGAAAAATATGAAATAGAAAAGTCCTTTCCTTTATTATTATAAAAAAATTAAGACTATAGTGGCCTATTCGTGTTTTACAGATTATTAAATAAATGCTATTCAAATTGCCACATGTTGCCTTACAAAGATGTTAAAACATAATTTAACAGGTATCTATAATCATATTTTGCATGTGTTTCTTTTTCCTTAAATTAATAATGCATTTTTACATACCAAAATTGAACTTGTTTCATACCATCCTGGAAAATAAATATGGATGTAGATATGTAGCATTTCCTTCTAAACTCAGTAGCTCACCATCATCTGCTGTGGAAAGCTAGAGAATTCTATTAACAAGAGGGTAATATAGCAATCAGTGAAAATGACTGAGCACCTTAACTGTGCCTCTTATAAATAAAGCATCTTAATTCCTACAAATATTTTCTCTTCAGATGAGTTTTAGTATAAAGAGCTGCTAAAAATTGGAGGTAGTTTTTTACATCTTTGGTATTTTTAATTTAATAAGACTTTAGTGACTGATTTACATGAGTTTTTTCTCATTGACTTGGGGGTTGCAGTTCTAAAAATCAAGGAATAGAAACATTACTTTTTAGAACTCAAGGTGAATTATCTTATTCATGTAGCATCAATGCATTTTTATTCTAAACACTTCCTTTCATACACTAATTCAACAGAGATTTCTTCTCCACCATCACCAAGTCTGCTGTCTCACCAGAGACTTGGCAGACGAGTGTGAGAAAGGCATAGCCCCCAACTTAGTCCCCTACATAATTGCAACTGCATTTTTCATATAGACTTAAAATTATTTATCAACTCAAAAGGTTTGGCCCAAGGCTTTCTGTGTCCAAATAAAAACCTTATGAAATTAAGGGCATGTATTGAATCTCATTTATCATGGTAGTCCAACTTGGTAGCAGAACAAGACTTGTCTTGTTCTTAAAAAAGTAGGCCAATTATTTATTTAAAGTTGTTAACCAACTTTATAAAATTTAAATTGCAATCCTTCCAAAAAATCCCTGTATTTATCAGTGAACTCTGAAAGTACTAATCTTATTTTCTTTGATTATTTCTTTAAAAAAGCATTCCTCTTAGAAGAATGCTTTTTTAGAGAATGTCTAGGAGTTTGTCCATGAGCATTGAAAAACACTATCCAGATTTTCCTTGATATCATAAATAAAATGTTTGGTTGAATTAACACTTCCTACTTTGATTGAAGTATAGTTCTTAGCCTATACTTCAATGGTTATTCTAGCTGAGTTATTTATACAAAATGGTTAAATACAAATTTTGATCCACATTAAAAACGTTCATATAAACATTCATATGTATTTTATATTTTTCACAATTCAAAGCACATGAGTATACTTTTCTTATGTCATTTTAAGTTCATGGGATAAGACAATAAAACAGTCTGATTAAGATACTAAGACTAATGTGGTACTGTTGCAATGAAATATAATGTATTAATTACTCTGACATGTGAAAAAGCTCACGATACATACATGTTATTGAGCTTTAGCTACTCTAAAAGGCACAAGGAGCTATACCTGCCTAACTTGGAGTATCAGGTATAAACATCAGTTAAGCTCCTTAATGGAGTTGAGTTGTGGTGGGGGAAAAAGTAAAATGTAACAAAATTTAGTAGTTTGCAAAATTCAAAATGTACAATTATTCACCCATCCACTATATAGCCTAGAATACAGAAACATGAGAGAAGCTTGAGATGTATTAATTAAGTAGGGGAAGGAACACGGTCTGCATAGATCTACATATTTACTTTCCATTCTTTCTAAATATAAATTCACTGATGGGCCCCTTGATAATTTTAGTGTGATGTTCTTTCTCCCAAAGATATTTCCTTATGTTGGTGAGAGAAAGTTTATCCAGCTTGAAAAAGTAAAAGTTTCAAACAAAAAGTGATAAATTTGCATATAATAAAATAGAGAATGTTACTTTAATCATTAAACATAAATGGTATATTTGTAGAAATATCTGGAAAAATGTTTCTACTTACATACTATGTGAACATAATTTTAAAATATAGGAAGAAACTCCACATTTCTTGGTATCAAACATTTTTTAAAAAAATTTCCTATGTAAGAGCTTGCTAAAATTCTCCATCTTATAAAGTAGGTGCCCCCCAAAACCAGCACACTTGATGCTTTACATTGGCATGATATATGTATTCAAAGCTTCTGCAAATTGGCTTCCTCAGAATCATCATCGTCCATCATCATCATCATAGAGTATTCCTAGCTGATCTCAACGAACCTGAATCACAGCAGTGATCATTTGCCATAGCTATGAAGGTTCTAGGTAGGACGGACAGCTGAGACAGTAGACATTAGCTAAAGGACAAGTATAGTCATTAACAGAAGAGTGGAACTGAAGAAACGTTGGCATTGTCATGCAGTTATCTTTATGTTTATCCTTTTCCAAATATTATTTTAGACAGAAATGTCTTGACTAAGAAAGGATGAGAGAGGTGAATGAAAAGTACCTGTATTGCTTTTTCAATGTAGTGAAATAAAAGAGATTTATCTCCTATAGTTATTTGCACTGCCACATAAAACCACAATGATAGCTTTAATTATTTATTTTGATAATCTGGAATAATGGGACATTTGGATGATCAACAAATATATATTATACTAGAGGGGAAATAAGTAAAGACTCCCGTCATCTCAGATTAAGAACAACCTGAGGAATTTGCATCAAAATGGATTAACTATTTTTAGTTATAGAGATACAGCTAGTAAGCAATTAAATATATCAAAACAGTTCAATGTGCCTTTTTCTTCAATTAACATTCTGTTAAATGAGTCAACGACAAGAATTTGTGAAGTTACTACAGAACACACACCAAGCCACATTTTTTACCAGTTTTTGTAAAATGAAAGGAATAATGTCATATATATGAATTTGGGGTCAGTATCAAAATATCAGGTGAAAACTCTGAAATTCAGAAGATCAAAGTACAAGTATTTTGATTTTTAGAAAAAGCAGTTTTGAAGAGGCTAATATCAGAAATTGGAGAACTCCAAAAAAAGTAAGAACTGAGAGTAGCTGTAAACATAATGTAAACTCTCCATATACCATCCAAATGTCAACAAGCCACAAGGTGCAAAAAACTGTCTGTCCAAAATGTTTCATGATTTATAGAAATTTAGGAGTCTCTGGTAGGCTTTCTCCTTTGAGATTAGGCATGAAAGAGGGATACTTTCTATGACAATGTCAATTCAATATGTATTGTATTTGAGATCTTAACCAAGGCAAGAAGGTAACAAAAAGCTTATTTAAAAAGCGCTAACAGCTGAAAATGGAGAAATTAAGATATCATTATTCTCAATTATGTGATTAATTTAATAGAAAATGTCAAAAATATTTCAGATAAAATTATAAGAATACATGAGTTTAGCAAAGTTGCTAGACTCAATATCAACAATCTTTTTATTTTCATGTGGCAACAAAGAGAAAATAAAACTTATAAATATATAACACTGTAATAGCATGAAATATATCAAATACTTAAAAATAAATTCCAATGCAAGATGAGAAAGATATCTGTAAAGAAAACACTAGAACATTTAAAAAAATTAATGAGGAATATGTCATGTTCATAGCTTGGAAGACTTAATATTATGAAGATATCAGTTATCTCCAAATTCACCTGTAAATATAATACAAATTCAGTCAAATTCTCAACAGACCTGCCCCCCTCTGAATAGATTGACAGTTAATTTTAAAATACCTTTATGACTTTGGGGTGGACAAAGATTTATTTAGAAGGGCAAAAGAACTATCATTCAGAGAAGAAAATTGTTTTATAAATATTTACTACATTAACATCTAAAATTCCTATTTACCAAAGACATCATTTAAAAAGTGAAAAGGAAGCCCAGGAGTAGGAGAAGACATTTGCAAAAAGGGTTTGTATCCCCCGTCCATCCATCTGTCCATCTTTTCATCCATCCATCATCTTTTTAACTATATTTTTTCATGCAAATCAATAAAGACAAAAAATCAATAGAAAAATAGGCAGGAGGCTTAAAGGACTTTCACCAAAAAGGCTAGCCAAATGCTTAATATTTTTTAAAATGTTCAATATTATCAGTAATAACACATGTCAGAATGGTGCAAACTACTTTGTATAATGGTGAGGGCATGATGCAATAAGAACTATATACTTCTGGCAGAAATGTAAACTAATGCAACAAACTTTGCAAATAGCTTTGCACAATCTAAAATTGAACATATGCATACCCTATGATCCAGAAATTCTTCTTCTAGGTATATACAAAACAAACTGCCCACACATATACCAAGATTCATGTACATGAATGTTCCTAGCAGCATTATCCATAATAACTAAGAACTATAAACAATCCAAATATTCACCAACAGTGGAATGGATAATAAATAGGATGCATAACGGAATAATATACAGCAACAAAAATGTACAACTTCAGTTATATTCAACTGCATGGATGCATGTCACAGACATAATGTTGAGCAAAAGAAGCCAGAATGAAAACAAAACATGTATGAATTTCGTTTATGTAAAGTTTTCAAAATAAGCAAGTCTACAAAAAAAAAAAAAAAATACACAGAAAATAACAATTGTTGGCAAGGATATGGAGAAATTGGAACCCTTGTGCATTGTTGATGGGAATGTAAAATAGTGCAGCTGCTGTGGAAAACAATATGGCAGTTCCTCAAAAAATTAAGCATATGATCCAGCAATTCCACTTCTGGGTTTATACCAAAAAGGACTGAAAACAGGGACTGGAACAGACATTTGTACACCCGTGTTCATGGCAGTATAAATATTGTATAATTCCATTTATATGAGGTAACTAGAGTGGTCAAATTTATAGCAACAGAAGGTAGAATGGTGGTTGCCAGAGGCTGTGAAAAGGGAGGAATGCGGAGTTATTGTTTGATGGGCACACAGTTTCAGTTTGGGAAAGTGAAAAATTCTGTAGATGAATGTGGTAATGATTGTACAACAATGTAGTTAATGCCACTAAACATACACTTAAAAATCATTAAATGGTAAATTTTATGTTATGTATATTTTACAAGGGAAAAAATTCATGGAAAGATTAGTATTATCTTTTAATTCCATTTTTCCATGAACTTTTTGAAGTACCATAGTCCCATAATAAAAAAAAAAATCTGGACTATAATACTATAAGTAAAGACAGTGGTAATTTTACCAGAGAAGGGAGAGGATAGTGTTTGGAAAGGAGTGGGGCAGGATCTTCAAGAGTGCTGGAATGTTCTATTCCTAGTCTTAGGTTATCAGTGGTGATTAAATGAAAGTTTGCTTTATGATACTTTCTAAAGCTGAACACTTATGTTTTGTGTCTTTGTTTGTTAGATCTCACAATAAAACCTTTAAAAATAACATATGCATTACATGCATGTTCACAGAAAACAAAATATTTAAAAATCATTACAACTTGTATTTTACTAGCAACCTGTAGTGAAAAGGACATGGGCTTTGAAAAGGTCAGCTGCTAGCCTTGGACTTGAAAACTTTGTTACATTGAAATTTTTATTTCTTTGAATTTCTTTTCTCATCTTTATAATTGAGAATATGACAAGTGTTTTATAGAATAATTTTAAGGATTAAAAGTTTAGGTAAAAATATACAGGCTATTGCCAGGCAAATAACAAGTACTCTAAACATATTAGGCTCTGTTTTCTTCCATTTGAAAAACAAATTTCTTCACATTTTTAATCTATTACCATTGGGTAGTGGAAAATATTCTTGTGTGGAAACCAGCTCCAAAGTACTTCTCCACATCAAGTTGAAACTGCTCTAAATTAAGTTATTTAAGAGAAGTAGTTCATTCTTTCCTTTAATTGATCAAATTAGAAAACAAGCAGACTGGATTTATAACTTTGCTGTGAGAGTATAGTTATGTCAAATACCATATTTTAAAAATGCAAAAAGACAATAAAGTCATGAAACAACAATTAGTCAAATATTTTTAAAGAGCTATTAGAATAATGAAAGAAAATTTACCTGTTAAGAATTGCTTCTACTTAGCATTTTTAAAGATTCCCTTTGTATCCAAAAGACAATGAGACAATATTTGATTTTCCACATACCATTTACAGAGATTTAACTGTATATCGTACAAACGATTCCAGTTTTATCCAAATCTACTGTTAAATTACCCATGTCATTATCCTAGTAGAAATCATTATTCCTTTTCTTTTTTTTTCTTCCAAATTGTATTTTGTCAATATACCATGTGGTTGATTGTTGTAGTCAATTACCGAAACCTCCCTTCCCCCTCCCTCCCAACAATGTCCTTTCTGTTCACTTGTTGTATCAACTTCAAGGAATTGTAATTGTTGTGTCTTCTTCCCTCCCCCACCCCGTTTTTTTGTGTATTTATTTTTAACTCCCACAAATAAGTGAGAACATGTGATATACTCTTTCTGTGCCTGACTCATTTCACTTAATATAATTCTCTCTAGGTCCATCCATTTCATTGCAAATTGCAATATTTCATTCTTTTTTATAGCTGAGTAGTATTCCATTGTGTAGATATACCACATTTTCCATATCCACTCATCTGATGATGGACATTTGGGCTGGGTCCAACTCTTAGCTATTGAAAAGAGTGCTGCAATGAACATTGGGGAACAGGTATACGTTTAACTTGATGATTTCCATTCCTCTGGGTATATTCCCAGCAGTGGGATAGCTGGGTCATATGGTAGATCTGTCTGCAATTGTTTGAGGAAACTCCAGACCATTTTCCATAGAGGCTGCACCATTTTGCAGTCCCACTGACAATGTATGAGAGTTCCTTTTTCTCTGCAACCTCATCAGCATTTATCATTCACAGTCTTTTGGATTTAGTCATCTTAACTGGGGTTAGATGGTATCTCAGTGTGGTTTTGATTTGCATTTCCCAAATTCTGAGTGATGCTGAGCATTTTTTCATATGTCTGTTGGCCATTCGTATATCTTCCTAAGAGAAATGCCTACTTAGCTCTTTTGCCCATTTTTTAATTGGGTTGCTTGGTTTTTTTCTTGTAAAGTTGTTTCAGTTCCTTGTATATTCTGGATATTAATCCTTTGTCAGATGTATCTTTTGCAAATATTTTCTTCCACTCTGTTGGTTGTCTTTTAACTCTGTTAATTGTTTCTTTTGCTGTGCAGAAGCATTTTAGTTTGATATAATCCCATTTGTTCATTTTTCCTTTGGTTGCCCGTGCTTTTGGGGTTGTATTCATGAAGTCTGTGTCCAGTCCTACTTCCTGAAGTGTTTCTCCTATGTTTTCTTTAAGAAGTTTTATTGGTTCAGGGTGTATATTTAATTCTTTAATCCATTTTGAGTTGACTTTAGTATATGCTGGAAGGTACGGGTCCAGTTTCATTCTCCTGCATATTGACATCCAGTTATCCCAGCACCACTTGCTGAAGAGGCAGTCTCTTCCCCAGTGTATAGGCTTGGTGCCTTTGTCAAAGTTCAGATGGCTGTAGGTGTGTGGGTTGATTTCTGAATTCTCTATTCTATTCCATTGATCAGTGTGTCTGTTTTTTTGCCAGCACCATGCTGTTTTTGGTTATTATAGCCTTGTAGCATAGTTTAAAGTCAGGTAGTGTTATGCCTTCAGCTTTACTTTTTTTTTTTTTTTGCTCAGCGTGGTCTTTTGTTATTCCATATAAATGTCTGGGTAGTTTTTTATCGTTAATTTCATTAACACTTTACTAGTAGGAGTCTGGATGTATTTAAATGCAGTTCTCAGAGTTTTTATTATGACCATTAGGGGGAATATTTCCATATTATTTTTAGGGAGGTATATAACTACTAAGTAACAGAAAATTATTACCCACTAACAATATATAGAAAAAATAAATGGCCATTAGACTTACTTCTAGGTATACTTTGCAATGATTCCATTAACATCTTTTTATACATATTTCCATTGAAATGAAGCTAATTCAGTTAAATGTTCCACCTGAAAATCTGACTATGCTTTGGCAGCTCTTTGTTCTACTCTTTTCCAATAAGAGAATAGTTGTGAAAAGTTATGCATTGACATACATAGACAGCAAAATGGGGGTAGGGGTGGGAGGTGTTCATGAGGAGGCTCTAAACAAATGTTTTGAGACCCATATGAACATAGAATACTATATGTAAGTGAAAATTTCAAACACATATCTTTTAATCAGAATTGTAACCTTTGTTATATTATTACTTTCTAATCTACCACATGGTATTATTTACTATTCTCCACCAAACTTATATAGTTAAATAAGAATTAAAGATGAAACAGAATTTTTAGTAATTCAGCAAATTCTGAGTATAGAATTCTCATTCTTCACATTCCTTTTCTGTTACATTCCTATATTACTATTGATCCTTCAATTGTTTTCAAATCAGCACAAGTAGTTATGAAGGGCTTCCTCTGTGTAAGTATTCACCCAAAGTAAATAAGCTTGATGCCTCCCTACCAAGAATTTCCAGGAGAATATTAGGTATACATAAAATTATGGAAATATCAGAGTTTGTTAAATTTTATTTAGCTACCGTAAAATGGGTCATAAATTAACATATTAATTTCTGGTTGTAAGAATCCACCCTTTCCCACTTCCTTTAAAGTAGCCCTTCAATACTAACTTAAGGTGAACACAGAGTAGTAATCAGAGTACTTTATTATAGGGCCGGCCCATGGCTCACTCGGGAGAGTGCGGCACTGGTAGCGCTGAGGCTGCAGGTTCAGATCCTATATAGGGATTGCTGGTGCGCTCACTGGCTGAGCGTGGTGTGGACGACACTGTGCTAAGGATTGTGATCCCCTTACAGGTCAAAAGAAAAAAAGTGTACTTTATTATATATAATCTAAGAGTATTGGGGCAGAACAGAGATTGACAAGGAATGTTAATTAGAGTATGACTATTACCTTAAGGGTAAAAATTGTGATTTCTCTCTCCTTTTTGACATTCCAGAGAATACCTAGTCTAAATATTTATTCATATTTTTTCCCAGTGGAAAGAGAAACAACTGAAAAAAAATAAGAAAAAATGAGATACTTGATTTAGCTTATTTTGTGATCAGAATTGGCTATGAAGGAAAACATTTAATTCATAAAGGGCATTGAAAATTCCTCTATTTTGAAGAATGGTCCTGTCTTCTTCAATATTAAAACATTAAAAAATAAAATAAAATAAGACCATAAAAGAACTTTAAAACTTCACAATCAAACTGCCTTATAGTGTATGAAAGTATGGTTTGTAATTTTTTTATGAACAAGGATGTGCCTTACACTTTTTTGTATACTCTCTCTTTTCCCATACTGTGTCATATACATAGACTTAACAAATAGATGTTTTGATATAACATCACTGTCCTTTGTATTTTTTATGTTCAACTAGCTATGTTTAGGATATGAAATCTCACCACAAACAATTTTATTGGGATGTTTTAATTCTACTGCCAAGTTGGTGTTCATTGTATTTGACAATGCATGAGATATTTAGACAATTAAATAGGGTTTGGATATGTTTTTTATATGAGAATTCTCACTATAATGGTATTTGCTGACATGAAATCTAAATGGCAGGTACAAACTGATAAAGGAACTGTTCAAATCACCTTAACCCAGTGCTTCTCAAGCTTTAATGTATATATGAATCACTTGAGTATCTTGTTGGAATGCAGATTTTCATTCAGTAGGTCTTGGATAGGGCCTGAGATTCTGCATTTCTAATGGAAGAATTTCTAATGGAAGAAGTTTTGAGGGGCAAGATCCTAGAGACCTACACAATTTATAACTGCATCATGCTAAATTCTATTTCCTCTGTTTGATGAGAACTAATGTGCTATTTAATGTCTTAAAATTAATAAAATAAATTGCAATGAGAAAAATATTTTAAATTATTAGGTGTTATGGACTAGCTTCCATATGAGCAAAAACAAAAATAAAAGTTACTGTATGAGTTACAGTAGCAGATCTAGAAATGTCAGACTTATTTAAGGCCATAACATATATTTTACTGGATTTCATTGAACTCCGCCTCAAAACATAAACTACATATTTGAAAACTTATTGACTGTCATTTTGTTGCCAGACTCCAGATAAAACCACACATCAAATTTAAAGTTTAATTTGCCTTCTTTGGTGATAAACTAAACTATTTATTTAGAAATAAACTAAAACTAAACAAAAAGTTTGATTCCTTAGAGAGCTCAAAAGAAAGAGGAACAGAAATAGCCACACAGTTAACTTAAGGTAGAGAACTTCTTTTAGTTAAAAAAAAAAGTAGTTTACATATAGTCCTTCCATTAAGATATATCTACATACATTTCCTTATGAATGAAATCCTTCTGAATGGTACAACTCAAGCTAACAGGAAAAGTGGATTTTCCCTACTGATACAGATTTAACAAAGGCAAATTACTTCCTCCAATCTTTCAAGAAGTACAGGAGAATAGATTTTTAAAATAAAGGAAAGCAAATAAGCATTAGGAAAAACAGCATAAGAAATAAAGATCCTAATAAAAATGAGAGAAAATAATGCCAAGTCTGATTCTTTTTAAAGAAATTTAAATTCATGAAATAAACAGGATTTCATAGAAGGCTTGGAGGAAGTTTAACATTTCAAAAATCACACTTTAAAGACAAAAGAGTTGGAATTTTGCTATGTTAAAATGTTTATGGATGGCTCTAGTTTGACAATTTAGCCTGTCGGATGTGACTTTCACAGTCTGTTGGCAGTTTGCAGGCAAGCCATCACACCTGTGACTCTGTGGTTGATTAATGAGTCTTTCAGCTCATTGCTACCATCTGAAGGAGGTCTATGGCCTTTGCGAGCCTCACTGGTTTATTCGTCTTCAACTGCAGTCCTGCTGAGGTATCTTCCATAAGAAAATCATACCTGGTTAAAGCTAATGAAAACCTCCATATGTCATTTTCTAGACAAGTCAAAAAGCATGCACAACTAGACATAAGATGTATTCAAGTAACAAGAATGTAGTTTTGTCAAAACTTGCAAATCCAAAGAGCCCCACAAAAAAAGGTTTTCTCGATAACATATTTCATAGTGTCAACTTTTAGAGTGATAATTCTGAATTGCCTGTGCCATAACAGGACTTCCACAATTCCTGCTCTTTTGCCATATACAATATCTATTTTCATCAGAACTAAGAAGGTCCTAGCTCAGGACGAGATCGTCATTTAGCTTTAATTATCTAAACATAATTACTCAACTGGGAATTTTAAAGCCTTGTTCCAAGTTCCTCACCTTCAGTGGGTCCACTTGAAGCGTGGGTATTCTCATAACTTTTTTTTTGAGTGCAAGGCAGCATGGCTACTGCTTTTTCCCCAGCTGGGCTCTGGAGACCGAAAAGTCTTCTACAACATAAACACTTAATTCCTGCCCTATATTTCTAAAATAAAGTGTGAACTAGAGAAGACATTGAGACGGGAGAAGGGGAGAAACAGACGGAGAACTGAGAGAATAACTGGAGGTCAACAGCTAAAACGCAGTCTAGTATAGGGCAAAGTGGTGAGAAATTAAAGGAGCAAAGAAGATAGATGCCTCTTTCACTTCAAGGTTTCATAGTATCACATCATTTCTGAAGCACTAAGAATTTCCAAAACATCAATAATATTTAAATAAATGCTAAAATTCATTTTAAAAATAAATACCTGTCATTCTTTATTCTGGATTTTGGAACAGTGTTCCCTTCCACTGGCAATATATATGAGAGGTCTTTGAAAAGTTCACTGAAAGTTTTACATTATCTTTTAATTCTATTTTTCCATGAACTTTTTGAAATACCCTCGATTAGTACAAAGTTTACCTGTATTTAAGTGGCAGAGGGAATCACAACAGTCTAGGTCCCATCAATAAATGAGCAACAAAGGACCAAAAGTTTCCCTTCTAGCAATTTTCATTTTCTGATCTATGATATTAACGAAGCTTTTGTAACACTGTACACATCATCAGTGAGCAGTCCTCTGACTTGGAAGGGTGCTTGCATGATATTCTGGTGCAGTTACTCAGATGCCTATCACCATTCATCTGAAATTGACATTGACTGAATAAAGAGTAAAACTATTTTTATACATTTTACCAAGACTATTAAAAGAAATATGAGTACTTCAAAAAGTTTGTGCAAAATAGAATTAAAAGATAATATGAATCTTTCCACGAACCTTTTGAAGTACCCTAGAATTTTCCTTTATTTTATTGTGGCATAATCTAAGGATAATTCTTCACTATCATTACAATGATTGCTACTTTTTCCATTTCCTATTTGATGTCTGTACTAAGAATTATGGAATGAAAATTATTTAGTAATTTATTAATCTTAATTTGTAATCTTAATTTGTAAAATGTTCATCTAGAAGGACTGATTTTGGCTAATAAAAGTATTGATTCCTTCAAGAACTGAACTGATCAAGATCAACAATGACTATGAGTATTTAAGCATACACAAAGTGTTTGATCATTTCAACAAATTTTCAAGTTGTTATATCAATGATTTCAATCCTGGCCACTAATTTGAATAGTGGGGGAATTTTTAAAAAGAAGCAATGATTGCTACCTCACTCCAGAGACTCTGATTTAACTGGTCAGAAGGAGGCCTGGGCATTTCTTTTTAGATACTTTCCCGGAATTATTCTAATGTACAACCAAGGTTAAGTACCATTGGTCTGTATAATAATCCTCATATTTATTTTGTTGACCTAAAATAATAAAATGCTTAATCCTACCAGCAGAAAGTGATATCTCAAATTAAGTTGGAAAATGAAATGATCATGGTTTATATGAGAGCATGCTGGACCATGAGTCAGAAATCCTGGACTTAAGTCATTGTCAACTACCTACTAGCTCTGACTTTAGTAAGTCCCTCAAGATACACATTTTCTAAACCATAAAATGAGAAAATTATGATTTCTTCCAGCTTTAAAAGCATGTTCTCAAATAATTTCCAAGAATGCAGAATACTCTTCTTAAGTGCTAATCAGAGTACTTGTTTTTTCCCATATATGAAAGATGTGATTTAAATGAGGGTGAGCACACATGTGTCACTTAAGACCTCTCCTGTCTATATTAGACATTGCTAACTGAACACAGCACTACAGAAAAATCACTATCCTCCTGGATTTCACACTTGAGATAAAACTATTTTCTATTTGGGAGTTAAGTGCTTATTAGCTGTCATATTTAAGGAAAGGCTGAAACAGAGTAGTCAGCAGGGGACTAAAAGTGTCCAGAGAATAAAAAATTGTTAGCACAGTTCAGGAGCAAGGACACCATGTCTCACAAATATGACTCAGGTCCTAATGGCAGGAGGCATAGCTCCACAGAGGGACGGTATTTTCCTACTAACCAAACAAACTTTTTATCATAACCTAGCTTCTGATGTCAATTCAACTCGAGGGACAGAATTACCAGATTTACTTAAAGTTGTATTTTTCACTGCAGATTAGTAGAATAGAACTCTGGTTTTGCAACAGTCTCTTGTGAGCTTGATTAGAGTGAGTCAATATTCTTATATGAAACCAAATTGCAGGCTTTCAAAGCTGAAGACCAGATCATAGACTATGGTGAAAGTCCCATCAAAAATAATGTCCTGCTGAAGAGGTCAGCTGGTCTTCTAGCAATGAGGCATTCAGTGAAGAAAACCTTTACAAATATAATTGAAATAATTCAGATAGTTTCTGGATAAAATATTTTCATATATAAACTAAGGAAAGGAAAGTTTTTAAAAAGTGCCAAAACATTTTCATTTTTGTAAGTTTTTTCATATTTAAAAATAATAAAATTTACATAAATGTGATAATGATGCAATTAGGACAAGAGAGTCAATGCTCTTCGAGGGCAGGGCCCCATCTCATGCAGTCCTAGATGCTATCTTTCATGATAAATACTGTACCAAAAGACAGATTAGTCATACCATCTGCTGCCTCCAGAGAGATAAATTGCACATTTCAAAGTATGGCAACATTCCACTATAGCATAATGAAGAAAATGAAAAACATATTAGCAAACCGAACACTTTGGGGAAATTTCATTTTCAAATTGTGTGCTGTTTTGCTTTTAAAGAAGTAAAATTATTAAATAAAATGTGTGAGAGGAAGCAAATATTCTTCCTTGTAGCAAAATTACGCATGCTTCTACTTTGTGAAAGATAACATTATTTCCAACGAATGCATTAAAGTCACACATATAATCCACATTTTCAGAGTTGTTATGAACAAGTATCTATATGTACATACTTTTGCTGAAATCAAATTTCAGTCCCAAAATCCTTGTTACATTACAGGCTAACAGAGAAAAATGAACAATTAATTAAGAAACAATTCTACTTAGCTTCTTTGGAAACCTGTTGAGGTCTATAAAATTAGTTTAAGGCCATCTCAGACCAGCCAGTTGAGAGCAACAAACATAAACACACTGACACAGAAGCATCACTACCTCTCTCAGGCATCCCCACTGATGTCAGGTAACTCTTGCCATTCAGAGACAAATATAAGCACTGAAGAACAGACCACGCAACTCCAGAACAAGCTGTAAGAACAACAAGATAGTAAGTGCAAGACAGATCAGGTACACCTCTCCTACCTGACCAAGGCCAGTATTAAGCTAGCACATCTTGTCTGAAGAGCCATCAATCATATACTAAGTGTGCTCTCACCAAGGTACATCCCATCTAAGCTGTATAAATATAAGGCAAATAGAATTTTAGTGACAGACTACAAGGCCATTTGATCTATGGATTACACAGTCCCTGCAATTGCTTACACATGCCTGAAAACCTTCAGAATCAGATGAGGCCGAGAATTGGAAAGAAAGAATCTGTTCTTTCAATAATCTCCAGTTATAGGTCTAAATGGGACAGTACCCTCCACCCCTCACCACCCCTCACTCAATGCAGCGTCTGACTTTGTCCTCGGCAGCCTAGCATTCATTCACTGTGCCTGTATATTGCAAATAGAACTGATTTAAAAGTGAAAAATGCAGTGAAGAAAGATCACTCTAGCCAAAATAACCTGGGTGCAGCATACTCTCTCTCCCACGTTGTGTTACTACCTACGTTAAACCCTCTGCCTAGACCACCTCTCACCTTAGCTACCCGGCTGACTCATAGCTCAAGTATCACCATCTCCGGCTGTATTTCCTGCCTCCTCTGCACTCAGTTTGAGTTGGCTTTCCTTCCTCCGTGATCTTCCACTGTACTTCTGTGGTAACTTGCATGAACCTCTATTACAGCTATATCACTCATTTTTTAGTCTATCTTCTCCACTAAATCCAGAGATCCTTGACAGCAGGGACTGTGTCTGGCTCATTTCTTTATCTGCTATTCCTGGCGAATGTGTGATGGATAGATGAATGAACAGTCACAGATCTACCTATTTACTCAAAGTCTTACTGGACTGAATAATGGGATGGAAGGATTACAAGCAACAAAATGTATTTTGTGGGTTATGTAATACTTTACTTTTGTCTGCTAGCAAATCTATTCTTTGTATAATAAAATACTAAGAGTCTGGATTGTTCTCCATACAAAGTTACCTATTTCCAAGAAATCCTATTATCAAGCCTTTTACAGCTCTGACTTGCTGAAATGGGCAAGAAGATGTTTATCACTGACTCTGGGCTGAACCAGATGAACAAATATGGCAAAGACATAATGCTGATGAGAAAAGACTCCTGGGCAAGTTAGACAGGTAACCAACAAAGCCTTAATCAGGTTACTGACTTCTTTCCAAATCGGGCCAGCCTAGACCATTTATTTTTTACCCCAGCACTCTGACTGTTATTAGGTTTAATTCATTAACTTGGAATAATCAATTATTTAACAATAAGAGACCCATAAGCTTCCAGGTCAATAGCAATTCTCATCTTTTTGTGGCTTTAGAAAACTTTCATTGTGTAGAAATCTATAATATTCTGTTTTTATCTGTTCTTTTTTGAAATCACATTTATTCTGACTTTTTCTTTTAAAACTCTATTCAAAGTGGTGACTTAATGCTTGAAGGATATCTTAAGGTTTAAATGAGAACTAAAGAAAAGGACAGATTTGTTACCTCAGGTGGGTAGGACCGTAAGGTAGGTGATGAGGCAGAGCAAGAGATTAGTAACTTTAACCTCACACAATGTCACAATGTCCATACTGTTTAACTTCTAACGAGCAGGTATGTGATTTAAAACTTTTAATAAAGTTTTTAAGAAATGAAGTAACAAGGCCTCTTTCTCTTGGTGATCCTTTCCTTACCTCAGAAAGTGCTATGAGCAAAACAAAATCATTCCAAAACAATAAATTTAGACTGGGAGCCAAAAACCATGAACTGAACAGCCCCATGCTTTCACCACTGTGCTTTGCAGTGCAAGCTGCCAGCAAGAAGAGCCTGAGATCCCTGTCCACCAGGCGTACATGGTCTATAAAGGGAGACAAATAACCAAAAAACACTAGTAAACATCACAGGGTAACACATGCTGAATGTTAACATGTGTAACAGCCTATCAATACCCTGAGAATTTGGAAAATGAGAGTTTCTGAGAACTACAGGACTGGAGAGGAGCTTGATGGGGGGCATGTGCTGGTCTGGAAACGCAGACTTGGGGGATGACAGTCAAGGGAAGCAGAGGGTTAAACCTGGGCAAAGGTGCAGGTGCAGGAGTCATTAACAGGACGCTTTCATTTGTAGCTTTCATTTGTAAGGAAGTGCTTAGCTTGGGAATAGTCATTTTCCACTCTAGCTGTGTCAGTCTCCTCATCTGTAGCCTACCTTCTATCTCTTATCTGAAGTGAACCTTGATCTTGCCAGGAAATGATGAGTAATCCTGTCTCTAAAGGCAGATGCCCAGATCGAGTTTCATCCTGGATGCTGGTGCCCTCTGCTCAGATCCCATGTCTAGGTCCTGATTTCTGAGTAAATCAAATTCCACAGCTGGACACAGGACTTGGTGCACAGTAGACCATTGAATGAATGTCAAATATTGGCCCTTTCTGGCCCCACCTTCTCTTCCTTTGGCTCATGGATAGTCAGGCATCAGCTTCTTGAGCTTGCCCTCCACCTTGAACTCAGACACACATCCCACAGCCAGCACCTAATAAAGGGTGCCCTGAATATCTCTTTGCTCATTTCTGCTTTTTCTCCTTGGTCCTCCTCACCGCCTTTCCCCATTTTGCAATTACCTGGATACTTGGGCTGTGCCTGGCCCCATGTTTATCCTTGTAACTTGCTCTGGACTGCCCAAAGAGGAAGACCAAGTTATAGCTAAAAATAATTATAATTAATATTTATAGAGCATTTGCTATGGCCCAGGCCTTGTGCTAAATACTTGTTGGAGGTTAAGTTTTTTGATCTTCCCAGCCACTCAATAAAAAAAAATGCTAGTATTATCCCTATTATGCAGGTAAGTAAAAGGAGGCTTAGAGAAAGTCATAGAGACAGGATTTGAACCACATGGTCTTGTACTCCAAAGTGGGCAAAGGGTTGGTGGGCCTCATTATCGAGGAGGCATTAAGTGAACAAGAGGACCAGATGAAGGAAGACTTGGAACTGGGGTTGAGGAGTTTGGGTTTGGTGCAATGGGCAATGTGGAGCCACGGCAAGTTTTGAAGTGGAAGAGTGGCAGAAAAAAGATGTTTAACAGGATATTTAAAAAATACATTTAACTCTGTATTTCACTCCAACTCTTATCCCTTTGAATATGAGGTAATTTATAAATGGGCTTGCCTGTGTCCTTCTATGTTTCCCCTTTATTCTATCAACATTGGGAAGTAAGCTATGTATTTGTTGCACTGTAATATGTAAAAACAAAACAGCAAAAATCTGGAAGCAGCTTAAATGTACAGTATTAGAGAAATGTCTACGTAAATTATGCTACATTAATTTTGTATAATGCTGATCCATTAAAAATAAAAACTATGTCTTCATGTGGATAAATGACAAAAATGGTTTTGTGAAAAACATAGAACCACAATTTCAAACTGTAAATATAAACCCCCTCACTGTGACTGTGCAAGAGGAGGCATGTGTTGTGTCCATGTATGGAGAATGAGAAAAGAAGAGCTGAATCAGAGTGGTGGGATTAGATTATAAATACACTAGTTTTTTGTTTTCAAATGTTAATGTTGTTTTTCAATGGTTTTCTAATAAAGAAAAAATTTAAGGAGAGAAACCAAAGTAATCTGGCAGAGATAAACGGAATAGAAAAGTTAAGGCTGGAGTAAAACAGGGCACTGGATTTTGAGAGTGCAAACATGGGGGAAAAAATCACGGATGTGAGAAAAGTTTAGAGGGAAAACGTGGAGGCATTTGGTGTTTAACAGAATATAGATGATGGGAGATGAAAACTTTGCAAAGTATTTCAATGTTTCTAGGCTGAGGCCAGAAAAATGTTATTGAAAAATTAATTGAAATCCCATAACTCTCAAGAAGAGGCAGTTTTCAGATGAAGATAATTATGATGAGAGGACTTCTATGTGAGATTAGGGTTATTACATTAAAATATTATTACAGTAAAAAATCCAAGAAATGGGATCTGTAGGTCTTATTGAGTAGTTAGGACTAGAGATAGAGATTTAAGACTAGGAGCATACATTTAGAGGTTCATATTGGTAGACCTATTCCGTTCTGATGGCATGCATTATTTAGCTAGCACAGCATTTTTAACAATAGAATTTGAATGTTTTTACCTAAGTGTGCATTCATCTCCCCCTACTGTATTATATCTTCCCTTCACGTATTTATGCTATTTGTCCAGCCCCCAAAGGCATTTAATTTCAATACGTGGGATAATCACTTGAGGCATGTGAGTGAGGTGGCTGTAGGAAAAGAGGTGGAAAGGATGTAGAGAGTGTGAGAACTAGAGGACTGAGGCTAAGAAGCCTCTAGCAGTATCTGAAGAAAGAAGAAATCAGAATAGCTCTCTTAAGATTTCAAGATAGGGAGATAAAGATATAACTGGGGACCTGGGCGAGGAGAATAATCAATACTACAAAAAAAAAAAAAAATCCAGAATCTGAAGAAAATCACAACATTGATGTATTATTCAGTACAAAGAGAAACCTGAGACCCACACATGGACACAATTTCATTTCAGAATTACCAGGGAGAAAAGTTACTCAGAGCATCTAGTGAGATGATAATTGGAAGAATCAGGCTGGCATTAGATTTCTGAAAGGAAGCATAAATGTACCACACAACCCAGCATTTCCAGTCCTAGGTATTATCCTAGTGAAATAAAAACCTATGTTCATGCAAAACCTGTACACAAATGTTCGTAGAGGCTTAATTCACAAAATACTGGAAATAACCCAAATGTGTTTAACAGGTGAAAGGACTAATAAACTGTGGTACATCCATGCAATAGACTACTATTCTACAATACAAAGAACAAAAAAATGGAGGAATCCACTGCTATGACATTCTTGAAAGGACAAAACAATGTGAATGAAGAACAGATCAGTGGTTGCCAGGGGTTGAAATAGGGGAAAGGACTGACTACAAAAAGTCAGCATAAGGGAATTTTGGGGGGTTGATGAAACTTTGTATTTTGATTGTGACGTTTGTTAAACAACTTTATGTATTTGTCATAACCAAGAATGGCACACCAAAGTGGGTGAATTTTACTTTATGTAATTTAAAAATATATATAAAAAATGATTTAAAAAATAGAAGTTGTAATATATCACATAAAGGTGACCAATAGAAGAACTAAAATTGAAATTTATATTAACAGAGCTTGAAGGGGAGGGGAAAGGGCATGAGTTAAATTCTATATTTTTCATTGTAAGGAGTCAATAATATAATTTTAAGTTGATAAAAAAAACAAAATAAAATAGTGGTGTAGTATATCCCTTGGACCTATCAAGCAAAATATATAAAAACAGAAATGCTTCAAATGGTTACAACTAGAATGGGACTTGCATGATTGAGGAGCTGGATCTTTTATACTTCATATCTTATCTTCCTGTACTGTTTTGAAATAATACATGTGTATATATCACTTACAGTTTATTACAAAATAAATTTCAAAATTATATTAATACAAATATTCTGAATACAAAAACATCTTGATTTTTACAAGTTTTCATCAGATCTCATATTATAGAAAAAGATTGGATTTAGAGCTACACCCTCAAGGTGACAGTTTCATTAACAGTATAATAAGCCACTACAGGTGGCCTAACTAATTTCATATATGGCACATCATACAAGTACTATAATAAACAATAATAATATTATAAATGTTACTATATAAAGTAGACAATATTATCAGTTGTTGCTCAGATTTGTTATTACAATATTTAATTTCATTTAGCAGATATTTAAATTTACCTTACAATTACGTCATAGTAAAAATATCTTCAAAGAGATAATTTCCTCTTGTTATGTTATATAGCAACATAAACTGAAATATTCAATGATGACCAATAAGCCTCTTTTTAAAAATTTTTTCTAAAGAAAACGTAATTTTATTATTATTTTTTTTACATTCTAGGATGTTATGGAGCAGTTGGGAGGGAGGAGGATAGGGAAAAGGGGAAGGAAATGGGATGAAAGAAGAAGGAGGGGCAGGATTGAGGCTTGTGGCACCCCCCTCATTCCCACAGGGGAGACCAGGGGGCTTCCAGTGGTGGCTTGTTCATTGCCAGCCTGGGTGCAGATGTCAGGGGTGTGTGGCAAAAACCCTCATCCCCTACCACCCTAGCTCGGGAACCCGGGACCCTTAATGCTGCGGCTTGGTGGTTGTCACTGGGCTGGTTACACGTGTTGGGGGTGTGTGGCCAAGGCCCTTGGCCTCCCACCGCCCCAGCTAGGGAGAGCCTGGGCGCTTCCTGTGGCAGATGGTGGTTGTTGCTGGGCTGGCTGTGGGTGGCAGAGAGACGTGGCCAAGACCTGAAGCAACCCACTACCCTGGCTCAGGAGAGCTTGGGACACTTCCTGTGGCAACTCAGTGGTTGCTGCTGGGCTGGTTGTGGGTATCAGGGGATCTTGGTAGAGGCCCTTGTCCCCCACCCTTGGGACTGGTTGTGGGTGTCAGGGGACATTGCTGAGGCCCCCAGCCCTCCCCTCTTTCTGGCTTGGTAGCCCAGGGGACATTCAGTCCTTCTAGGTGTTATAGGTGTTCTTTGGTGAAATAGTTAATATCAAATTTTGTGTCTGGTTGCAGGTACTTTGCTTTTTCTTTCAGTTCTGTATTGGATTATTTGCTGTTCCCACCACTTAAACTCTGCGCTGGAACTAATTTGTTGTCCTTTGCTTACTTCTAAAATGGGGGAACTTCCTGTGGGGACCAGCACTTGAGGTGTGTGGTTGAGCTAAATTGCTGCTTTGCTGCTGATTCCCTAGGGAAAGCTTTTTGTGCAGCTCAGGTTTTAATGGCTGACTTTATAGCTATTTTGGTTCTAGTGAAATCTGGTGTACCTGGGTTGTGTAGAAACTCTGGTCTGGGCCTGAGTCTTTTCATCAAACTGCACCCCATGCAATTCTGCGTTCCTGACCAGTCTCCTCTGAGTGGTCCTGCACTGACTGAGATGCAGATCAGTTGACCTTGCTGTGCCCCAGTGTTCTCCCAGTGGGCCCATCTCCCCTACTGGCCATGCTGCAAACACTTTCCATGGGATGGGCTGTGCACTGGTCCTTTGCAATGACTCACCAGCCTCTGAGTGGCTGCTTTTTTTCAGTTGTTGTGGCTCCTTGCTCCTATGTGGGTCCCTGGCAACCCTATTAGTGGTCTTGCTGTCCTGAGGGCCACGAAGGCCCTCTTCTCCCCTGCTGCCTCCAAGCTTCTTCATCCGAAGGGCACAGCTGCAGCTTTTGCCGGCTCCTGCTCCGTGTGCTCAGCAGCTCCGGCTTGGAAGCGGCCAGGGCTCAAAATGGTCAAAGTGTTTTTTTCTTTCTCTCATTGTGGCTTCTCCCATCTTCATGCACTCCATAAGTCTCTCCTCCTCTTCCCCTGAGTTCTAGTGGTAACTGTTTGGCTGTCGTTGCTTTTTTATAATTGTAAATTTGTTGATTTGTGGGAAAGAATGACACTGGGGACCATCTATTCTGTCATCTTGACCAGAAGTCCTCAGTGATCAATAAGCCTTAAAGCAGCCAATGCTCTTTTCATTGTCAAACAGAATCAGTGGGCATATGACAGCTACTCCTGGTAGAACCTCTGCTAAAACTTTTTGCAGAAAAACAACACAGAGGCTTTGCAGTTTGAACAGTATTTGACAGGGGATATACCTAAAGAATAGTCATTGAATAAAGAATGTATCCTACACAAACAAGTTTTTAAATAGCTTTTGATCCATTGCAAGAACCCAAAAGTGCCAGTATGAGAATGCATAATTAGGTAGAAGATTCATTACCATGAGAATTTTGGTCCAGTTTGACAAGCAAAAACTTTTCCCATGGCTTCTTTTGAGAAAATTATTATACTTTCCTTTCATGAAAATGTTGCCACTTCTGCACTTCTGACAAGAGCAGTTAACATTTATTTAGGTTGTCTCTTTTCTACCTCACCAAAACAATGGAGACTTCTCTGTAAATTACATGCCTGTTAAATTATATAACACATACCCGTATAAGCTCTCCACATGTAAGAGAATCACTCTTTCCATCCCAGTGGTGGTAGACATGGAAATGCACCACTTATATCTTCTCCTCCTGTTAGCATAGTTGACGGGTGGTTCCAGCTATCATTTCTCCACGTCTACCATGGCAGTTGTGCTGAGGTCATCCTTCTCCCAAGCTGATTTTAGCCAGTGTCTGAGCAAGGTAAATATACTAGTGCCAGCCCATTCCTGCAGGACATGGGCACTTCTAGTGGGTAGCTTTAGCTCAAGGGGTCCCCCTTGGCTTTGTCAAAGCTTTCTTAGAAATGCCCTGCCATCTGAGACTCTTCCTTCCCAATCCTCTTTCACCCTCTCCTTTCACAGGCATCAGATCATCAACCTCATCTGAAGGTCTTCCCTGCCTATTGCTGCTTCCTCCTTTTTATCCTTCACATGTATTTCTCCCCAAAACCCCTCTCACATCTCTGTTCTCATCTTGACATCTGCTTCTTGGAGGATCTGAGCTAACACACTCACTCTGTGAAGAAAAGGTCAGCACAGCACCTCTCTACCTTAAAAATATCTGGGCCACATTGTTTTCAAAGAGGAAGTATCATACCTACATTTTTGCAAATTAAGAATAAATTTTTCTGAGCCCCTAAACTTGTCTTTTACATCTGCGATGTACAGTTTCCTCCCCAGTCTCTACCTGTGGTCTCTAACTTGACCTTCCCTTCTCCTAGTTATCCTGTTCCTCCACCCCAGGTGTTATTAATGTCCTAAAGTAGCTCTCGTTCCTGTCATTCCTTTGCTCAAACTTTGATGATTCCCTCAAGTCTACCGGTTAAAGTCCAAACTTCTTAGTCCTCACGCCCTTCAAAGTCTAAATAGTCAACTTACCTCTCAAGTTTTAACTGGAAGAGGGCTTGCTTTCTCCAAGGCTAGAGACCAAAAGCAAAGGATGGGAGATGACAGAAACAAAGATGAGGATTAGGAAGGAAAGTTGGCAGAGTTGACGTGAGATGGATTTAGTCTTCCCAGTAAAGGAGGTGGTGGAAAGTCAATTGCTGAGAGTGACATAGGAATTTGAAGAGGGAAGACGACCAAAGAGGATTAAAAATTTTGTAGAGTAGCACAAAAGGGTCCTTTGAGATATGTAATATTTCCTAGTAAATTGCTACTTTATTCTAAGTAAATGCCTTTCACATAGTAGATACTCAAAAATGTTTGTTGAATGAGTAAAGTATGCAAAGCTCTATAGAAGCCCTAGAGAGAAGCAGTTAAGAACACGGACTTGAGATAGAGTCTAGGCACCATCACTTAGAGCTCTGTGCCTCTGTGCCTTAGTTTCCTTATGAGAAAAATGATAATAATACAGTACCTACTTTATAAGGTTACTGTAAGGATTTACAGTCAAATATGTGTAAGTAAATCACTTAAACTATGCCACAAACGAGGCAAGTGTTCTCTCTGTTATCTTCATTCTCATCAGCATTATTACAGTGAATATATCGCTAATAAAAAAAATTGAACAGTAGTATGGTGTAGTAGATAAAGAAACATGCAAAGTCAAAAGCCTTCCTTTTGAGGCTTTTTTGATTTGCCATGTAATATCTGTGATGTTGGGCACGTTATTTAATGTTTTGCAACCTCACTAGTACCTGTCTCTTGTTACATGGTTGTAATGAGGGTCAAAGGAGAAGATTTGTGTAAAAGTGTTTTATACACCATAAAGGATGACAGATATATACTAGCCTATTTCAAAAAGTTTATGGAAAGATTCTTACTATCATTTAATTCAATTTTTCCACACACTTTTTGAAGTGCCCTCATACAAGTTACCAATCAGGAAACAATACACATTTAGGAGTTTGTTTGGTTCATGTACCAAATCCCTTAGCCCTAGAAATTCTAAGGATCAGAGCATTAAATCCATACATCCTAAACACACATTAGACAATCTCTGCACACAAAAAGCATACTGCTATAGAATTTCAGGATGGGAAGAAAGCCTTCTCCTGTTTCAGAAGATACAGTGATGATGGACAGGAAGTCACTGAGTCTGATGCCTTTTAGTGGAGGTGGAAAGAAAAGGGTTTTCTGGACCATGAAAAAAACCCAAAAAACCAAAAACCAAATTTGAATGCCACGGCCTACGTGATGTATGGGATGGCTCAGAGGTGTGCACTCATAAGATTGGCTTCCCCTTTCTCTTAAACCCACCTCTCCATAACCAGGCGACTGCTGCTGGACTGGGAATTTACTGCCGTGAGCAACTATAAACATTGTGCTAATGGTAGCACTGCCTCAGAATAGTCATTTGAGAGTTCAGTGTGTGCAGTTTGAGACCAGAGACAATATTTTCTACTCTCTACACACCACAGGGCATACACTATAATCAGATATAGCGTAAAGGTAATTTAATAATTATTATTAAAAGCAATCAACTCCACAGATCAACAGCTCTTTTAAAACATGTTTTCTAATCTCTGTTTCCTCTCAGATGTATGGTTATTGTCCACCTGGAAAGGCCCCAGAGTGATAGCCAGAAATCTGCCACCACCACCCCTTCTGCTGTTCCTGCCATCATATTTAATTGTGTTTGCTCAACTCAAAGCCAAACTCATATGCAGTATATTTAGATGGTTAAAATAGCATAGTACTCCACTATATTCACTGATTGTTTTCAACACCACAATTCTTGGGAATTAGTTTGGAATAAATAAGGTAAAGAGAATGGAGCAACATAAATTTGTTCCAGTGACAAAGAAAACAATATCAAAATGGCAATCTGGAGATTCGCCATGAATGAAGGAATAGAGCGTTCCTTTTGGTGCACTCTCCTGCAAATGCAATCCCTGTCTCATTCGATAGTCTGGATTTATTTTAAAGGAGGAGAGAACAAAAGCAAGAAACTAATAGTTAGAAACTGTGAAAAGTACCTTTATTATTTCAAAAGATTAATGTACAATCACTGTACTTATTCTTAAATGGCATTAAAGGTAAAGGTGTAGAACTTATATAGGTTGATTTTCTGAACCCCTAGGAGTCTTCATTTTCCACAATGGCAAACTTCCTAAGTAGAAGCACATATATCATTAATATATATTCAGGATCTCTTTTCTGAGGTTTCAAATACTATATATTTTTTCAAATGCCTCAAAAAATCACTCAGTTTACAAAGGCTTGGTTAGATACTTTTGTCAGCTAACCTCACCTTAAAGTTTTCCAACTTGCATTTCTAGTATTATTTAACAAATACAAACCCTATCACTCAAATGTCAAAAGATTTATGAATCATGGAGTAAAGAACAGATTTGTTGCTAATGAGGTTATGGCTTGAATTGGATCAATTAATTAAAAATAAAGACCAGCTTTCTGTTCTTTTAATCTGAGCCAAATTTCTCATCATCATCATCACAGGCATTTCAAACATACAGAGTTTACTTAACCTGATTTTTATCTTAATTTGGAAAGTGAAGAGAATGAATATGCACATGGGTGAACTTTTTACTTGATATTTTCCAGAGCATACTTCTTGTACCTATGTGACTACTAATCAAACATTACCTTTAGAGAGAGCCTGCTCTGTGCTAATCTGTCAGGAGCTGACTTATTCTCTGCATTCGTACTTCTCATTTGTTCATTACTTAGTTCAATAAATATTATTTAGAGCCTACTATGTGCCTGCCCAAAGGCTGTTCTAGGTACTGAAGACATAGTTGGAATAAGGCAGGCTAGGTGCTATTCTAAAGGAGTTTATATTCTACCCTTGGGGATAAGATTAACAGACAATAAACAAGCAGAAACTAAGATTTCAGATAGTCAAATTCAATTAGGAAAACAAAATACTGTAGAAGGCTAGGGTGACCTGGAGGGTCACTTTAGATGGGTGATAAGGAAAGGCCTCTCTCAGTCGGTAACATTTGCACCAAATGGACAAGATGGTGTCAGCCATGTAAAAAGCAAGTACCAAGACCCTAAAGTGGGAAAGAGCTTAGAGAATTCAAAGAACATGAAGAAAGCAATCAACTTAGAGCATTGTGACTTGGAGGGAGGTGTTCTGAATTGAGGCCAGAGAGTGAACAGGGGCACATCCCTACCAAGGACTCAAGCAGCTGCTTTAAGATTTGTTCTACCTTTGGAGTCAGCACAGAACCAGCTTGTGGAACAAAGGCCAGTATTGCCTCAGATACAGATGTTGTTGGCACCACAGATCTCCTCTTTCATGTGTCTGAACTGTCCCTCAAGTCTTCATCTCTTGAGTCTTTATCTCCTGAGGGGATCAGTGGACCTTTTGACCCTCCTCCTTGCTCATTTTCTCAGTTTGTCTCCCAGACCTTTGGGCCCGCTGCCTAGTCTCTGATCCGCTACTTGTTCTCACCCTCACTATTAGTTTAGGCCTGGGGTCCACACAACCTTGGGGGTTTAAGTGTTCCATCTCGCAACTCCAACTCCCTACTAATCCTAATGAATGTTACTGTTTCCTTACCAGACCAGATACTAACTAACTGAGCTATGTTACTACTTTTCTAAATACGTATTATATTTTCAACTTTCAAAAACGCTTCCATATACTTTAACACTTGATTATGTCAACAATCTCCATGAAGTAGCTATATAATTATTTCATTTCAAAGATAAGGAAATCTAAAGTCAAGGTAAGCTATTAAGAAGCCAGGAATCCTGCTTTCTCATCTCTGTCTTGTTTTGGGGTGAGGGAGGTCTAGTTAACTCTAGGCATCTTGAGAGAGAAAGTTCACAGATATTCTCATTATATGGAAGGCAAAGACCAGGCACAAAGAAATTTAAGAGGTACATAAAAAGGATTCCCTTCTCCTGAACTTTGAATTCACTTTTCTTTGTACCATTATGTCCCAAGACATTTGCAGCCCTGTACATATACAAGATCATAGTGTGGAGATAGTAAAACCATATTACCAAAAAAGGGAGCAAAAAAGAAAAAAAAGTGACTTGTTTAATTGGTGATTGTGTGAGAAAGAACTGACAATATCCAGCTGAGCTGCTCTGGGTTCTCTCTTGTGGCTTTGCCTAACCCCCAAAATCATGGTTGTAGGTAAGAAATTTTACTTTGTAGATGCTGGATGGCATATATAACTCTCATTCTAAAAGCTCAATTTTTGCTGTTCAAATATGTCTCTTTCACATAACCATGTTGTCAAAAATTCAATGCACTATTTAAAAAAAAAAAATCAGCATTTTTCAGATAGTCTAAACAAGAGAGTGTCTTAGAGAAAATAACAGAAACAATTTCTTTGCCCGTTTAATATTAGTCGAAACTCATAATTAACATTTTAAAAATAAATGGGAAAGTGATAGAAGAGATGAAAAACTCTTAGTTGTGTTTCATCCTTCTAAGGTAGATCAATTAGGTTCATTGTAGCTTCCGGTGTGTGGTAGTTTGAATTAGAATACTTTTCATACCATTCTCTAAAAATCTAAGGTTCTTATTAAGATGAGATTCTAACTGTTTCTATTAAAAATTCATGACCCTTTTCCAAGAGAACTTTTTTGACCTGTTCTTTACGGTTAAATTTGTGGGACTTCTTTTCTCCCACTCGCTCCTGCACTTGTCTCAGGGAAATAGACTTTAATAGCTAGTGACCTTATTGAAGTATCTCTAAAGTTGTTAAACAAAAATAACAATATGCAAGTCTGGTTAAAACACAAATTCACTTGAAAGTGAATATAATACAAAGCAAATGCAGTAAGTTTTGAAGGATGTGTTGTCCCTAGAGTACCATTCAGTGAATTTGGAAGCAGCAATTCATGGCTGAAAAAAATTTAGTAAAATATAATACAGTTAATCTACATAAACTCAAAAGTTTCCAAATAGCAGGAAAAAAATTTCTTATCTTTCCTAGTTTGTTTCCAGACACATTTACTATTGTGTAAACATCACATAACTAGGTTCAACAGAGGACCTGAACTCTCCTCCACCAACCCCACCTCTCATCTCTCCTAACACCTTTGGGACAGGATAAGAGCACCTGTCGGGGCTTGTGCACAAATGGGGTGCATTCTGGACTACTGCCTGGAAGGTGATAAGTGTGTGTGTGTGTGGGGGGGAGGCTCTGTCCTTGATGGGGAAGCTTCTGGATTGTTCAACCTTGTGCATGCTGGGTGGGTGAGCTTAATTCAGGGGTAAAATATTAGGAATATCATTGTGACCACACATCTAAGCTATAGCTTTTATTGGCATTAAAGCTGCCTTTTTGTAGAACCTCCATCTGGGAAATACTTCAATCTCTCTTAAGACATTTTCTTATATGCACCTAGATTTCTCAAGAACGATTTGACAATTCTACTATATCATTGTTGTTATTTTCTTTCAGGAAAAATGATACTCTTTATGCAAAAAGATATGAAAATACATTCTACATTGCAAATATCATACAGAGATAACTCTCAACTATAAGCAAACAGATGATACTTAAACAATAAAAGTCTCATACATATAAATCTTATTTGAAAATGTGATATTTGATAGAGAAATTCAGTTTTTAAAGTTTACATCTTATAGTTTTCAGTGAAAACTTTAAAGGTATTTTTAAAAACATGTTAATTGATCCAAAATAGAAAGAAAATATTTACACTTTTGTGCAAAATAAATTTCATGTGTAGGTTCCTAGGCTGAAATCACATTACCATTGGGTGTGAGTGTGTGTGTGTATGTGTGAAAAATAATGTGCACTTGAGGCTATAGCAAGAGAGTGCCAAAATAACTGGCTGAAAAGTGAAAAATTCAATCATGACAATTTGTTTTATATGTTTCCCCTGATTAGACTAGTTGATTTGGCATGGCATTTTGTATGCATTCATTAAATTTCTGTAAACAAAGGTATGGTATTATAATGACATTCAAGTTAATAACTTTTGGTGTTCACAATAGTAAACTATTAAATATACAAAGTCAAAAAATATTTCAAGTTCATATTAAAATAAACTAATTTCATCTTGGAAGCAAATTGTACTGCCTTTTGCAAATGTTCAAAAATAGCACTTAGAAAGTACGGTACACTCATATCATTTTAGCCATATTTTCTTAAAATGTGAAATAGGCAGGGAGAAAATAAAAGAGATTCCCCTGCTAATAAAACATTTTCACTTTTCCCAAGAGTATGCTAGTAAAATGTATGTGTACACACACACATCCTTTTCTCCCAACCAGATCCCTAAGATCCCAAATCTTATTACCTGTTTTTGAGCAGTACACTGAAGGTCATCTTATCCAGTCCCAGATAATTTGGCAGCAAGTTTGACCAATTCCAGTTCCATTTTGTTATGGCTGACTGTTGATAAATGAGAACACACTATTGTTAGTTATTAATCAGAGTTAATATGATCAGTAAATTAAAGCTCCAGCTGTGATAGACTAACTAAGAAGGAGGGGGGTCCAGAACAAGGACTTAGACAGATAACATCAATCATGTCCACAGAAGAAGGTTTTTATTCCAATAAGACAGCAATTAATTTATAAATCCATTTGGGGATGTAGTCATTATTTATAAAAATATAAATCAATTTCTTGAGTCGTTATTCTTCCAACTGTTAATGGAATTTGCCCAACAAGTTTCCCTGAAAGGGTGACTCTTTGAAAAGCAAAGCAAAATAATTGATAACTTTTTAATATATCATATCAATTTATAGTTTGCTTTCTTTGTAGCATAGAAAAGTTTGATTAAAAAAACAAGCTTAGAAGTACTAAAACTCAAATTATAAAACACGGCTTAATTAGAGAGTGATAGTAATGGTACTTTTTTGATTTAAAAAAATGCTTTCAAGTGGAGATTATAAGGCTATAAATGTAAATAACATAAATAATTCTTTTTTTCTTGTTTACAGATAATTTCACAACAGAGTTAAGAGAAATATTACTGTGAAAATAATCTCATAACTGAGAAGTCAATAAAATATGCCATTTATTTAAATGAAGTGAGGATAATTTAAGAGCAATCTAATGTACAACACAGGAAAGCAGTCTAATAAATTCAAACTTATACACTATTTTTGGTTTTAAAGTATTATAGATGCTTATGCTCTTTAAAACTAAATAGTTTTGATAATAAGAGTCCAGGCTGATGTTTAAAATCCAACAAGAGCTATTCCCTGTCACCTACTGATTAATCGAGCCCTACAATCCTGTCATAGAGCAGGAGAATTCTGCCCTGGGTTGTCAGCATTTGAAGGTCTTATTCTACTACAGTATTGATGAATGTAGACTAGAGCTGTAACAGACATGGTAAAAATATTATCTGCATGCCAAATTAGTCCATTGTTTTAATTTTTATTTTCATCAGAGCTCTAGGTCAAGCAATCCTTCTCTTCTGCCCTGTTAGTTCAAATTGTCTGTCAAGAGGTTTCTGGGAAAAGCCACCAAAAGAATGAACAAAGCAAAAGCAACTGTAGATTTCAAATACTGTGGAAGAAAGATGATCTTTTTAATGTAACTACTGAAATAAGCAGCTTAAACAATGGTATAATGTGACATTAAGAAATGTGTGGTGTTTATCACATTGATTTTATTCCAAATATCCTGACTTTAAGATGATTAGCAAATTCATTTTAAATTTGGGAATGTGTCTACGCTTATGAAAAGCAAATTTACTTCATGCCACTTAAAATCAGAGCTCAATGGTCTACTGCAATTAATTTTAAACTATTTTCTAATTTACCTGATGCAATTCATAAAGATTGCAAGGTGTTTAGGGAGCATGTATATCGGGAGGTAAGGGGTGGCAAGGGAGGCCTTCTGTAGACATAGCCTTCTATAGATGCTCCCTCTGCCTCTGGTAAACTGACCAGGTTTAAAGCTAAGTTTTACAGACCAAACATATGAATCAGCTTGACCAATAGAAGGAAGGTAAAATAACTATTAAAAGTCAATTTGTATGGACCACATAAATAAGAACAAGGTCTTTTGCTTGCTATCAAAAAAAAAAGCTTATGAGTAAATATTCATACACAAAGTATTTTTTTTCTTACTTGTGTAAAGAAACCACACATCTTACCATTTAATTTTCACATACCTGATCTAGCATGTTTTCACTAAACACCTTATACACATGGAAAGGGTTGAAGGCAGAAGGCTGATTTTCCACACTCCTCAAGGTTGTCTTTAAAGGTCGGATAGGTAATGGCTTTTTCCCAGAACCATTCATAGAAAACAGCTGTTCTTTTAAATATTCCTTCAAGGAAAAAAATTACAAATCTTCTTGGTGAGAAGCATACACTCCTTTTAAAAATAAACTGATCAATATCCAAGTTTATCCTTTCAGCACATTTGCTAGATTACAGTATATTACTTGTCTCAGAAAGAATACATTATCAGAAGATACATAGCAGAGTACCAATCAGCATTGCAATAAACCCATCAAAAATAGGTTTACCTAATATATAATACAGACTAGAAAGCCATTTAACAAACTCATATAATGAATGTATGCTTGATATATTAGAATCTTTTGAGCAGGCATTGTCTTGTCATTGGTTCATCATGTCTGGTTACCAAAACTTAACTCGGGTGTACGATTATGCACAGTAAAAGATTGCTCATTCATTCATTAAGTGTAGTTGCTACCTACTCAGGCTCTGCAGAGCACTAAGTACTCTATTTTACTGTAAGCAGTCTCTTTCCATGCAGAACTAATTATAATGCAAGCTCCTAAACTCTACTTCCATGCTGTGGACTGAAAAACAGAAGCTCAAAATATGTCATTTTAATCCCCCAACTGCCCATGCAAGCCTGGAAAAAAAAGTCAACCTAGTGCATTATCCCTCATTTTCCATCCATAAATAAACAAGGTGAACAAAGACAACAAATTAAACAAATTAAAATGACTAAAATTCTCCCATCAACTAACAAATGCTTACTATTAATAAACAAGTCATTTAATAAATAAAAAATAAAAATGTCTTCTATGTCACAATGTAACTTTTTTTCTTTGAGGTTCAGAATGTTAGAGCTGAAAAGGACTTCAGAGGTCATCTAGAAAACCCTTGCTACTCAAAGTCTGGTGCAGAAGACACCAGAATCAGCCTTACCACGGAGCTTGTTAGAAAAGCAGAATCTTGGACCCCACTGAATCAGAATCTGCCTGTTAACAAGAATTCCCAGGAGATTGGTAGGCATATGAAAATTTCAGAAAGTCTAGCCAAACACCACACTCAGTGGTTGTCCCTGCAAGGTCAGGGGACAAGCCTGAGGTTGCATTGGGTGAGTGGCAAAGTTGAGGCAAGAAGCCAATTATCCGGTCTCAGTTCCTGGTGCTTTTTCCTCTGCCCCTATAACTGTATGAATACCCACTGTGTTCATTGTGGAACGCAAACTTCAGATCCTAAAACCCTAAAAATCTAAGGAAACCATTACTTAAGGTAATAATATTAGTAATTTCTTAAACTTGCTCTTTGTAGAGCGTATGTCTTTAGAAAAATTAATTCTATACTGTCTGACAGAGTGACACGCACACATGAACTCAATAAATATTGTTAGATAATCCATCAGAAAAGAATTTTATACCTACATTTAGATTATGGAACAGAAACATAATTTTTCTCCATCATGATTTCTCCATTACAATTTATGCAAATAAAATTTTAAAAAGGAAAATAATATTCTCTCTTCATTGGAAAAACTTGCTTTGTTTTGGCTAAAACAAATCTTTCTTAATCTTTCTTAACGGATTTCCTTTACACAGCTATCTTTTGATTTTTGTTTATTTCCACTATTTTTTGTTTGTCTTCACATGATTTTGTTTCCACTATTCAAAAAAGAGAAAGTGCTCTGTTGCCAGTGGTGAACAAATGGCGTTTTCTCCCTTGTTAATATTTGCTATATTGACATAGGTCACTGCCCCTTCTTAAAAACCTAAGATTCTTTCACCGTGACATTGCTTTAATCAGATTCACCACTAATCAGGGCTTTTCTTTAGAAGATTCCCCTTCTTTCTTGAACACCTTGCATTATTATTTCCATGCTCATTTCTCCCTCTACTTCTTTCCACATAAGAGCTCCATCATTCTGATGGCTTCAACTATCAGACTCATTGAAGACCACCAAATCTACAGGCACGACCCCTCTCATCTGTGCTCATGGCCAGGACCTCAGCTACAATTGGACTTTGTTTGTTTGGACATCTTCCCTTTAAGATGGGTTTGAAGATGAAGAAAGCAGCATCTTTAAACCCATTTTCCCTCATAACTTCTCTTTCTCTATCAATGGCCCACCCATTCTTCCCCTTCCTTTGGCCCGCCCTAAATTACATTTTTGAGTAATATTTAGCAGCACATCTGAATAGCACATCTGAAGGTGCTTAAGACTCATAGTACTCCTTGTCAAATGAGCAAACATGATGTAATTTTACCTATAGCACCGCAATGCCTCATGGTATAAAAGCAGTCTGTACTAGTCTCTTAGTCGCCGCTGTGTTCATTGGGTTTATTAGCTGTATTTTTATAATAGTCACAAGACAAAGGTCTGCTCCTTTTTTTGCTTCTCACCTCACCTAATATTAATCATCTTACCGTGCAGCGCCCTGCCTCGCTCAGCACAGTAAATCACTGAACACTTAGCTCAACATCCCATCTGATAGACATTTCCATATTAGTAAATATATTCAGCTGTAACAAAAGAAAAATCATAACTTTGAGCTTAATTGATCAAAATGTGGTGGGCCCCCAGTGAAGATCTCATAGCGTAACCTGTTCAGAACCACTGCCTCAGAGTTACACGAATTTTATAAGGGAAGAACAGCTTTTGGCTTTCCAGAATATACCAGATGACTGATGGCCAATAAATACCCAACTTAATTTTTGATAATTTTGCTTGTTGGTAATTACTGATCTTTTTTGTATTATGGACCTTTTAACAATAAATCTATACCAGCCCTTATCATCCTCAGAGCTATGATAAGGCCACTTTACTAAGGATCTAAGGATAATCATAAGGCAATATCTGTTCCTCGGCATTCACAATTACTTTGGCCAATGTGGGTGTGGCCAGGTGGATATACCTGTGAGGAACATGACTTCGCAGTGGAATCTTTCAGTTAGCCAAGGCCAGGAGTTCCTGAGTTTCCCAAATAGAAACTCCAGGCAAACTGTGTGGGATCATTAGCAAGAGTGAATAGGTTGTGTTACTTTGTAACAATTACATTTATATAAGTGAGATGTAAATGCTGTCATAGAATTTGATTCATTCCTTGGAAATGTAGTTTTTAAGGCCTATGTCACTTGAACAAAACACTACTCACATTATTTGTATTATACAGTTTTTACTGTTCCAAAAAACACATTCGGCTGTTTGCGCAATAAACATAATTACAGGTGCCACGTTCTAATTCAGATGCATATGATCGAATTAAAACCTGATGAAGTTAGTGAACTTATATTGTCTCAAGTAAATAAGCTGAGGTGACCTGCTATTTACATTTTTGCTAAAACAGCCCAAACCATACAAGGTCAGGAGCTTAATCAAGCAAAGAGATGGACAGGCTTGAAGCGGGATTCTAACCAGTGTCTGTGCATTAATGAATTTTCTTGGGTTAATCTGATTCAATAGTCTTCTGAAGTTTTTTCATTATGTAAGAAATCTCCAACTTCACCAATACAAGTACGAGTACGATATCTTCAGAAAAAGTACTACGCCTCTCTTCGGAAAATTCATTTCACAAATACCAGTTTTTAACATCAGCTTAACGGTCACAAACATACAATTCCCAAACTACACCTCTAGTCTGTACAATTCAGATCTGAACTGAGTTTATGAGCCATGGTATTGTTTAAACCATATAAATAAAACCTACATTGTTTCGGTGAAGCTTTTTCTGTACAAATGCAGAACAGCCGGGCTTAATAGATTGTATTAATAATGCAATACTGAGTTTGGTATTGACTTTAAGAAGTATTATCACCTCCTTGACTAACCCTTAGCTGCCAGCAGACGCTGCCTCAGGCCAGTACACACCTAATTGCTCGGTAAAAAGGCCGTTTCCCTACCTCATTGAGCCGCATGATGTGATAAATTTGCCTCAGGTACTCGCAGCCACCTGGTTTGTGGCAGAGATCCAGGACCATCGTGTTTATTTTCTGCTCAGTCAGTTCAAGAGCAATATCTCCTTCTAAGGCTGTGGTTTTCTCTATTGTCATAAGTGCACTAAATACAAAGAAAGCATACACATATCAGTAGTGAAGAACTGTAAAGATGGAAAATAATCAAAAAGATTGAGTGTGGAGAGTCCATGTAAAATCTCAAATTCAAAGTACCTATAAAGACTTTGTTCAAATACCCTTTCCAAACTGCTGCTGCTCATATAAACAGTGCCTTAGAATTAAGCACCTGAAAGCATTTCTAAAAACTAAATCATTTCTTTTAAAACATTTCTTGATTGCATTTATACTTCTATCTATAAAACATTTTCCCATTACTGCAATTGTTGAAATTGCTATAATCATGGGATGAAAACAAAACATTTCTTTTTAAGAACATGTAAGAAATAATTTGTATTTTCTCTCTGAAGATAAAAATGATCTCTGATGCCAGAAATAGCTTTGGTATTCTGTCTTTTGTAGATTCCTCTTTACACCTGTCTTAGAGCACATTAAGGACTAATTAAAGTGTCAAAAACGGGAACCTATTTCGCTAAATACAGGCTGGGTGCTTCACGGCAGTGTGCTTACCACTGGGTATTTTAAATTGGCCTTTGACACTTGTTGCGTTTTAAAAATATATGCCCCCTCTCGTGTTTCTTTTCTGTTAACAGATACTTAGCAAAAGTCACTACACTGATTATTCTTCCAGCAAAAGGATCTACTATTACCACACTAGGGATGTGCAAGATATATATAGTTCTGAAACATTTCTTTAGAAGAATCCATACAGCTATTCTTAATTCTGAACATTATTTACCAATAATGGATGACATAAAAGTTTAAGTTTCTTAAGCATTTCAAACTATACCAGTGCAAAAAAATTATGATATTCAACTTACATCAACTATATTCCACACTAATTTTTCTTATTACAGTTGCTATTAGGATCATGTTAGGCTTTGCAATCTAGGTATTCTTAAGAAAACTCAGTTTCCCACTGTTTCCCACACTAAATGAAATGTATGTGATGTAATCAGCTGTATATTGCAGTTCATTACGGAGATTTTGCCATGATTATAAAATTAGTTCTGCTAAGAGTCAGTGCCACTGACCTGAAGACTGAACCAAATGATACCCAGCTGCTGGACATTAACTTCGATATTGCTTCCACATGTAGCTTGAAAACATCCTTCTCAACCAAAAAAAAAAGGAACTTGAAGGTTATACAAGCCTTGCTAAAAAATAAAGCAAATCCTGCTTTAACTTAGTATTCATTAGCTAGAGTAAATAAAAAAAATTTTTAAAAAGACCTTGTTACAAAAAGAAGTTTGCAAATATCATTTTGAAGCTGCATACAGGCTGCAAGCAAAATTTCTTGTCAAGTTTTGTAGAAGCTGACATTGAAAAAGTTGAGGCCCTCTGACAAAGGAGTATCTCAGTGTCAGCCCCTGAATTGTATCCTTTCCTGTCCATCACTGTGCAGGTGAAGCAAATGATTGGATTCAGTCAATGCTATGATTAATGAGTTCCTCTCTGGATTTGGGACTGCCTATCAATCATGTCATTAGGGAGAATGTGCCCTGAAAGAGGCAGACCTTAGCCAAGGAATAACTGCATTAATCTTAATCTGTATATGCACCCAGCCAGCCAAGTCAGGGTCACCATGATGAAAAACAATAATCTTCAACTCGACAAATTACTTTGCAAAGACAGACATTTCTTTACTTTTTGGGCTGTGTGTTCTCCAGAATCTAAGTTGACTGTTTACAGCTTGAGTGTTACTACAAAGTGAAGGTTATTTTAATGAATAGTAATGCTTTCAGGCAGTATGCAAGACAGGCAACACTTAGAGCTGCCACTTTTTCCACTGCAGTTATTTTCACCATTTCCATAAAATTAAACTTGAATCTGAATGCAAGTGAAAGAAATCTAGCTAAATTATATAACATTCCAAGATAAACTTCACGAGGAATTAAGACTTAATCTATCTTAACAGAACTACTTCAGTTTAAATGTTTATATAACCATATTTTTTTTAAATTAAGGTAAAGCCAAGGCAACCCTCTGCCTCATATAGACATCATGGTTTCAGATACATTTTTCCTCATAGTATAGATCTATGAACTAAAAGATCATCAATTTGTGAGAAATACTTAGAGGTGGAAGTTCACTTGTATATCAGATAATCAATATGAAATCAAAGTCCAGAAGAAATATTCCTATAGCACCCAGATTCTGTAAGAGCTTATCTAAAATGAGGTAAGTCAAATT
Source organism: Cynocephalus volans (assembly GCF_027409185.1). Lineage (NCBI taxonomy): Eukaryota > Metazoa > Chordata > Mammalia > Dermoptera > Cynocephalidae > Cynocephalus > Cynocephalus volans. The sequence goes on from NC_084461.1 coordinate 81,371,185, forward strand.
TAACTTTTTCAAATAAATGCCATAAATAAATATGCACTTTTGTATTGATTTCATGGAGAAGTTGAGAAAGGCACAGCACTGTGCTAATTACATAATTATTCAGAAACTTCAAGGGCTGTAACAACATTTTTAGATAAGCAATTCTTCATTTTCGATGTATGTTGTAAGAGAAAGCTAAGTAATTTTTTGGCTTATTGCTAATGAGCCAAATATTAGCTAGACCACTTCCTACTATAGAAGATACCAGATGTGTTGGTGCTGTTCATAAAACTTAAATTAAAATCAACTTTAAAGGAAAAAAATTAACTTATGAATTCCTGTTTTTAACCCAGACATTGCTTTAAATGGATTTTATTTGATAGAGGGGCTCCTAAATCAGCAGTGTCAAAAATTTAACTTTGTAACTATGATCAGATCTACTCTTTTTACTCTTCTCTTTTTCTCTCCCTTTTATAACCACTGCCATGGATAATGACATCTGGCCTTAATCTTTAGTCATTAGATTAATGCCTGTAAATTGGTACTGAATACAAATATAAAGATTAAGAAGGCCACTCAGTGTTACTAAGCATTTGCCTAACTGCTATGGTTATTCCTACCCATGGAACACTCCAGAAGTAAATTTCTAGAAGTATGACAAGACCAGGAAAATCATGATTACCTACTTTTTCCTATTTGGATTAATATAAAGTCTTTTAGATTAACATAGACAAGTAAAGAGTATTAGATATCATAATACTAACAAGTGAATACAATGTATTTTAATAGTTTATATATTAAAAATGCTTACTACTTCTAAGCTTGATGCTAAGAATTTTACAAATGTTATTTTTCAAAACAACTCTATCAACTTGCTATCATCACTGAAACTAAGCCTTTGAGAGATTCAATAACTTGCACAATATGACCCATTTACAAGGGATTTGCACTTGCCCATCTGATTCCAAAGCCTGAGCTGTTTATCACTACTATGTACTAATGAGAGTAACCATATTTCAAGTGATTTTTAGTCATCTTAGCGGAAAGTTATACTAGTACCTGCTAGCAACATGATAATATTTTAAAAGAATGGGGGACTGTGTGGGGGTGTTTAAAAAAGGCGCTGACTTATTGATCTGGAGACCATCTGAACCAGAATTCCTTTATGAATATCATGCAATTCTGTACCTGAAGACTAATTTTAAGACAAGAGGACTCTGTACATATTTAAATTCATCAGGGACCCTTAAAAATCTTTGCAATACCACAAATCACTTAGCTCTTGGTGACAAATCTATGAGAAGGCTGACATTTTCATACAGAAACAGCTGGGTGTGTTTATAGCCTGAGTGTGATATGCCCCAGTTGCCCTCTGGGATTCTTACATTACCAGATGAAAAATGTGTACCTTTTTGACAATCAGGTACACAGAAAGCAATAAAAAGCCTTTCATATCCATTAATTCCTTCTTAATTTAATCTCCATGCCCAATCCATTTACAAAATGCTTCAGGCTTTCACTAGATACCTGTTTGTACACCGAAAAGGAGTGAAACTAAATTCTCCTGAGTTTAACTACCATTCTTTTAATCAGAAACCTTAAGATAGACTAAACACATATAATGTTCCAGTGCATCAATGGAGTTCAAATTTTAAGACAAGGAACGTCTAACAATCCACTTAATGGGATACTTATCTTTTTCTACATTCATCAACATTCCAATGAATTTAGCAAAATGACCACTGCTGCCCATCTGACAATATTTTGTTGTTGTTTATCGGTGGTTTTATTATTGTGAAAGTATTTGGTGAAATTCAATGAAAGAAAAGCATTGCTTTACCATTCAGTGCTCAGTTTCCTTGCTTTCAACAATTGGCGTTCAATCCAGTTGGGCTTTTGCTGCTCAATGCTCTGTACAACCTTGTGTGTCACTTGATTAGGGCTACTTGTCCGCTGTCCCATGATGCTTTCCAAACACACACAAATTAAACTGAGTTTCTCTTTACTCCATCTGTCAAGGGAGGCACCTGTTAAAAGTTCCACAGTGTTTCCATCCTCAAATATCCGACATATAATTACAATCAAGTTCCAGACAAGCAGGCCAGCTTTCTTCAATTCAACAAAATTTTTTGACATTTTTCTCTCCGACAGAAAAAAGAAGTATTTAATTGAGGGAGGCAAACATGCAATCACTGTAGGTAACTTGCTGATTACAATAGATACTGCTTGAGCAGCAAGCCTTGTGAAGCCTGGGGAAGAAAAGAAAGAAAAGGTATGATTAATATTAGCATTTGCATTCCATCACTGTGTGGTTTTGTGTTGTGTTGGGATGTCTAATTTTTGTGGAGAAAATTGCTGAGAAGAGCAAGTGCTTGACATATCCTGAAAGAACTCTACCGGGGTCTCCTGCAATACTGCCTTAAATTCCCCCAATTCCAAACCTGGGTTTTTTCCTCCCATAAGTGAAGATTAGAAAATGCAGATTATAATTTTTATTTTTATCTTCTCAGACTGCAGTTTCGAAGGACCTAGATGCCTTCCTAATTAACAAAGGCTGCAAAGGCGCTCCAGGTGGACCTCTTTGTGGCCTTTGATATTTCTGAGTCCCCCTTTAGTCCTTCTCCTCCTCCCTTGGAATCCATGATAGACTCATCCCAGCTCTTCTGAGGACTGGCTCCTCTCCTTTTAGTTCTCAGTCTAAATGTCACCTCCTCAGATAGTCTTAACTCACCATCCGATCTAAAGCAGTCCCTTCACACCCTTCCCGTCTCAGCCCCCAGTCCCTCTCTATCATTGAACCCCATTTTGTTGCCTGTATTTCAGTACTTACCATTATCTAGTAATTATCTCCTTTATCTGTCCATTAGCTGTCACTCTGCACTAGAAATAGAAGCTCCATGAGGGAATTACTGTATTCTCAGCACTTAGTAGCTCATATATAATAGTTGTTCAGTAAATATTTTTTTAATAAATGAGACAATAAACTGGTTCATGTATACCTCCATGCTTCTTTGTGTGCATGCTAGCTCCACCTTCTACTAACACCTCTTAAATGTGGGTATTTGCTAAAAAATCCTTGGACTTTGGGCAGATGATTCTACATGCTCTCCCTGGATTTGCGCTATTTCTCTGAAGGATGTATCCATCCTTCTTCTCTAGATCAGGGTTTCTCAACTTTGGTACAATTGCCATTTTGGGCTGGATAATTCTTTGTTGTGAGGAGCTGTCCTGTGCACTGTAGAATGTTTAGCAGCATTTTCTTTCTTTCCTTTTTGTTTTTTACTCCCTGTTCTCTGGAGGGACCCGTGTTCCAGTGAAGACAATTTGGGAGATGCTGACCTAGGTGATATTTAATGTTTAAAACCACTTTTTAAGTAGTTAAGTAAACTTTGTTTACAAGTCAGTATCCTTAGCAGCATCTTTGGCCTCCACTCACTAGATGCCAGTAGCATACCCCTCAGTTGTGACAATCAAAAATGTCCCCAGGGGGCAAAATCATCCTGGGTTGAGAACCACTCTTCTAGATGATTTCAGAATCTTCAGTCTTGGCCTTTCTCCAGGGTTGCAGTCCTACAATTCCAGCTCCCTGTTGGGCATTCCACTTCTCTTTATTACTCAATATAACTAAAACTAAATGCACTGCCTTTCTTCCAAACTGAATGGGCCCTTTTCCCCTCCTTCCCTTTCTTTCTTTCCTTCCTTCCTTCCTTTTAAATATTCCTGTTGATCCTTCATACCCAAACAGTGATCAGCACTGATAAATCTACATACCCCCTCATCTCTGACATCCAGTTTCTCCTTGCTGGGACTAGGTTTACAGCCTAGTTCAAGCCTTTCCTCATGAATTGCTGCTGGACTATTGAAGTACTCTTTTAACTTCACTCCCTGCTCCAGGCTATGTCCAGACCCTCCTCTGCACTGTAAATTCTTATACTATGAATTTTATTATCCAATTTCTCTGCTACAATTGTCTTAGCTGCTTTCCACTATTATTAGATCGGTCCCTGGAGACTTGCTGTCAAAAAAACACTCCACAGTCCAGCCTCAGCCTGTTTCTATGAACCTTCTCTTTGAGACCTTCAACAGGCTTTATCCTCTTTGCTCTTATGATTCTGAATATCTCATTACTCTCAATGAAATGCCCTCTCTCTTCATGGTCTCCCATATTCCTCAACTATTATTTCAAAGTCCTTTTCCCTCTTATGAATTTATTTGAGTATATTATCCATATGATCATTTTGGTAATTAGGTCCATAATGGGTTATGTTGTGTCATCTCTTGTATTATCGTCTATTATTATTTACATTTATGTAGTCATGTATGTCTTCATGAGTTGTCATTACTGCTAGACTGAAAGCTCCTCTATGAGTGTGGGGAAAAAAATCTCTTAGGTTCTTGAGTATTTCACAAAGCCAGACACAATGTTTTAATCCACTATGTACATAATTGAATTTGAACAATGAAACTGAATGAGAAGCCCAAAACAGGTAGCTTTGAATTTTTCAGTAAAACAATTTTTACTGTTTTTACTCAACAAAAATAATAACAAAACAATGTGAAATTTTTTTCAAGATATTTGTTACATTTAAAGAAATCACTGCTTCAAGAAAGTACAGTCTCTTGGAAAACATATGACTATTCTAGTGACCCCTCTGAAATTCATCACAATTTAAGAGTCACTTTAAAAATTAACTGGAGGACTCTTTATATATTTGTTAAAATTGGGTCCAACACATATTTGAATAATCTTATATAAGACTGTCATATTGAACAAGACAATAAATGTAAAGCACCTAGCTCAGTACCTGGTAAAAATTAGTTCCTTGATAAATGTTTTCTTTTTATTCAAATGAATATGTTTAGATGAGGCTTAGAGTATAGATAAAGCAAATTAAGAAACTCCCTTATCACCTCTCTTCTTTGTGTTCTCAATTATTTTAATCGTCTTATTTTTCTTCATGTGTTTGTGTCTCATACTCCCTATTCTACTGTCAAGTATTTGACTTAAAAGATTGTATCTTATATTCCCTCTCTCCTAAAGAGGGTTTAACCAAAGATACTGAGCAAACATTTGACAATCTGAGTGGATATCAGGTAAAGATTACCAATTCTCTTCACACCTGCACTTCTACTGATATTTTATAAACCCTGAGGACTCCAGGTGCTCAAATCCCCAACTACTTCATTAAAGCTTAAGGCAAATTCCAATCAGGACCTTTAGGCTGATGACAAATTAATAAATCCATTCTACTAATAAGAAGGGCTCTGAATCTATGATGATGTTAACAACACACTAGGGGAGGGATCTTTTAAGACTGCCACACACTTGTTTTTCTTTATTTAAATAAGCTGACTTCTGGCTAAGTCACATACATGTAATATATTGTAGGAGCCATCCCAATGTTAGAGCTGATAAAGTGTGGAAAAAAAGTATGTCTTAGAATGAATGCAATATGATATGTATACTGATGTATTTATCATTTCTTCCTTCTTAGCCATGTCCTACTGTGATACCATATTTGTGGATTATAAAACATTGAAAAAGGAAATTTACAACAAATGAGGTAAAGACAAAATAATATCCTAAAGTTAATTTTTACAATTTTATTTATTAGTGGTACAAAATATCAATGGCAATTTGTCGTGAGGATAATCTGATTTAACATGCTTTATTATTTTTAAAATCTGGGCTTAACACTTCATGATACAAACGTCAGGTTATAAGTTCAGTTTGTTTCAATACCAGGTTTTAATGGCTGTCATAGGGGAAAAAGCCAACACAGGATCATATATGGATCCACAAAGTGTATCATTAGCTGTGCTTACAAAGTCACAACATTAGTTTTTCGTTCTTAACCACCAAATAAGAAAAGGCTGTTGTTGAAATTTTACTAATCAATATCCATCATCCATGACATCAAGTAGTTGTTCTTGCAAACAAATTGAAACATATTTCATTTTTATATATTTTTTTAAAAAGTTCAAAAATTACTGAAACTCTTCATCTGGAACATTTTAAGTCATGTTAGAAAATTCTATTTCTAGGTTCTTAAGTGTGCAGATATGATATTTTATAGGTGATATTGGTTTTTATAAAACTAATATCTCTGGTTTTTATAAAATAAACTATATTAATGACTTTGATAGCATATTGTGTATTTCTGTCATCAATTTCTTTCTCAACAACCTGCATGTCAACAATGGCATGGATACGTTTCCATATTGTTATGGCAGCCATATTTCAAATGATTTTCACACATACGTTTCCTTTCTTTTTTTGTTCTAATCTGATTGGATCATCATTGTTTTACCTTACAATATGGCTGAGAAAGAGCTCATATTAGAACAGAAATAAGTGTAAGCTTTTTCATTTTGTCATTATTTGCAGTGCATTCCCAGGATTAGTTTCAAACTGCAATTGATTTGTTGATTTACAGGAGTATGTTAAAGTCACTCATATATTTAGTGAGGATTAATTTTGTTAAACCTAAATTCTGTAATACAGAGGACAACTTTAATGCATTACTGTATGCTGAAAGCCAAATGAGTAATGTTACCCTGTCCATGGCCTCTCCCACAACATTGTGGCCCTTCTACTCTTCCCTTGAGCTTACTCATATATTGTCCCCAACATAAAATTGGCTCACTCACAGATCAAGGAAGGGTTCCAGTGACAATCTCCCTGTGAGATTCTAGTAGAGTTTAATTTCCTTCTTTCTTCTTGTAGATCAAAGAACTGTATATCTCCCGAGATGTCTGCACCCATTTTGAAACAATTACACTCATCTCCAAGCACCAAGAAGAGATACTGTACTTACAGTTTATCTTGACCTTAAACACAGTGCCTGGGATGTAGTAGTCACTCACATAGTGAATATCTATTGAATGAATAAAGGAGTGAATAAATGATTTAATGTCCCGTATGAAATACTATCTGTCTTGAATACATCAGTGAAAATAAAGGTTAAGAAGTGCTTATCTAAAAGTCCCCATAGCACTTCAGAGGGCAGAAGTGAAGAACAGTGGCATTCTCCTAGTGTCATACCCACTTAGAATGAGCAAAATGGTTTATAAAGTCACTTTCTTCCATTGCTTTCTTTCATATATTCATGTGATCTATCACCCCTTTGTGACTGTCTGTATGCTGTACTTCTACTCTTAGTGATAATTGTAGGAAAAATATTATTTACTGAAGAAAACCCTAATAACTGATTATCTATAAAATCAGTATTTTTTGGAAGCAGAGGCTCTCTAAAAATGGTATGAAGAAATTCCAAAATGCTTATAGAAAGCAAAATTGCTCAGGAATAGAATGACTTGAAAGCCACAAGCAAAATACTGCTACTCATATGGCGTGATATGTTAACTATAGATCATGACTCCGGAATTGCTAAAGAGCACAGTAGTCCCCCTTATTTTGCTTCCTACAGTTTCAGTTACTCGTGGCCAACCGAAGTCCAAAAATATTCAATGGAAAATTCCAGAAATAAACACTTCATAAGCTTTATATTGCACGCCATTCTGAGTAAAGTGATGAAATCTCGTGCTATCCTCTGTCCCTTTTGCCAGCACATCCACGCTGTATCACTCCCCACCCGCCAGTCACTTAGCAGCCATCTGTTATCAGATCGACTATCGACATGACTGTGTTGTGTTCAGGTAACTCTTATTTTACTTAATAATGGATCCAAAGTTCAAGAGTAATGATGCTGGAAAATCAGATATGCCAAAGAGAAGCTGTAAAGTGCATCTTTCAGTGAAAATGTGAAGGTTCTCAATAAGCAAGGAAAGAAATAAATCATATGCTGAGGTTGCTAAGATCTATGGTAAGAACAAATCTATTTGTGAAATTGTGAACAGTATATTGTTATAATTGTTCTATTTTATTATTAGTTGTTGTTAATCTCTTATTGTGCCTAATTTATAAATTAAACCGTATTATAGATATATATGTACAGGAAAAAACATAGGGTATATAAGGTTTGGTGCTATCCGCGGTTTCAGGAATCCACTGGGGGTCTTGGAACATATCTTCTCAGGATAAAGAAAGACGACTGAATGAAATACCCAAAAGTTAGGACAAAGGAGAAATGGCAACAACTCTTAGGCAAGGAAGAACTAGTAATGGAAAGGTGACATTTTCCAATTTCAATTAAATGGCTTTACTAGATTCAAAGGCAGTTTAAAAGGGCTTGGACAGAATTAAAACATTACTATGAAAGGTCACAGATAGATAATTGATTTGAGTTTGTAATATAAGGTCACTGGATAAGAGCCACATTATTTAGGATCTCCATGAAGAAGAATGTGAGAAAGGCTAGTCCCTTCAACTGACTTTAGTGGGTTCAGCAGGAATATTTTACTGTTGAAAGTGTCATTAGAGTTAGTGAAAAAAATATTCTTCTTTAAAGATGAATATGAAAGGGAAGAGTTTTATTTTAAAAAACCAAAAGAAGATTCACAAATACAAATACGTAATATACCTTCAAAGGAATCTTGTGAACATCAGGGAAAATATAAACGTCTACATAAAAAGAAACCATTTAAGAAGAGAGGACTTGATTAATAAAATAAATGAAAAATATAGGTAATAGATGGTTCTTAAATACACTTGGTAAATGCACTGCCCTGAATTAGAACAACGCACTCAGTTCAGAACCATAGGTATTGGGGGAAAACGTCCTGTCAGAAAAATACATGTAGTTACCAAACTGGGTGCGATTTTTGACCTAAAAGCTACACATGTAGGTATGTTAACAATAGAAAAGAAAGTAATAATTGGTAGTTGCGGGGGGAAAACTCAAAGGAAAGAATAATTAAAGTGAATATCGGAGCAATCTTCTCAAGAGTATGACTTTCAGATTACTCCACAGATTTAAAGGGAATTAGTCAAAATCATGTGACTCATCTGTGAATACTAACACGAACATAAACTACCACAGAAAATTCTGAACCAATAATTAAATAAAGAAGATGACCATGAGTCATTTTCATTTCTAGTTTCCTTGATCATGTGGCTCATGTTAAAAAAAAAAATAAAGGTCTCAAATATACTTGGTAGAAGGAAGATTAATACAGTTTGCGAATCTTATAATTGTAGAATTTTACTTGATTGCATATCCCAGAAAATTGCTTCTTCTGGGGTGTTTTCTTGAAGAAAAACAAACATATTTACCTTTATTTGATTCTTTCCTTTTGGTTTCTTTTGGAATATAATTCCATTCTTTTGGGATGCTCTCAAGCAAACGATCAGGAACACTGTGCTTGTTTAGTTCTGTCTCACAGTTTCTCCCAGAGCTCATCACAGATATTATCTGCTGTACAATGTCCTTGACGGCATCCGTCAGTGCTAATCTCAAGCATCGGATGAACTCCTGCTCAGACTCCATGCAGGTTGAGACTTTAAAATCAAATAGCATATGATAGTTAGCAGAATCTGACAATCGGTTGTGCCTTTTTCAACTGAGAATTCAGCTTCACAATAATCTTGTTTAAAACTATAGGAAAGGAGAGCTGAAAAATCATATAATTGGTAAGTGTCCCATAAAACCTTTGGAAAAAAAGTTTCTTCTTCTTGGTAATAAAAGGAATGGCAATTACATTAACAGTAAATAACAATATTTACTTGTAGCTTTGGACTCTGCTGGCAGGAATATAAATTGTATGATCTTCTTAGATAACTTAGCAATAACATCAAAACTAGAAACATAATAATCAGATTGAATCATGTAATTTAAAGAACACACGCATCATTATCTAATTAATTTTCTAATGTTTCAAATTGACGTTAAAAATATGGAAAGTTTACTTTTTTAATCTAGGAGGGGTTCTCATCTATAAAATGGTGATGGCAGAGGGCAAAAAAGGCTGGACAAGATGACATTTATGGTCTTTCTTAGTGTTCACCTTCCATGACTCTATTTAAGGTTCTTAAGAAGAAAATAACAAATATTTCACAGCCAAGTACATACAAAATCAATAAGGGTTGTTATTCTACTACTTTCTTTTGCAACACAGTAATCAGAAGCCCTTAGAAAGAGGCTGAATGATGGCTGTAAGTCAAGAATTAGCTGTAGGTCTCCAGCAGCAATGCTAAGAATGATATTAGCCAGTTTATGTATGTTTGCATCTTAGTTAAGATACTAACAGTTTATCAATTTTTATCAGTATAATATTTTAAAATTTGTTAATAACATGTGGCAGAACTTACAAAAAGAAACTTCATTACTTTTTAAATTTCTATAATTTAAAAGAATCAGAACAAAGGTAATTCAGCGGGAGTTTTTCAAGCTACCTTTAAGAAAGATGTTATAGGCAATAAAGAATAATCTCTTTTGACTTTATACAAACAATGGAAATTACATCTGAATATGTTTCTAAGTAAAAAGTGTAGGTTTAAATGGTTATCCTATTACTATATTGACTAACTAGGAGCCATTAGAAATAAGGTTTTCTGGTAGATTATAAATAACCGGGGAGTCAAAAGTAAGAAAGCATCCTTGAAAATCCCCTGAAAACACAGTACCATACTTTTTGCCTTAGAAAGTTAATGTTTCTTTGATGCTTCAAAACTTTAGATTATAGAAATAAAAAAAAAAAAATATGGACAAGATCTGATCTAATTCTCTCATTTTTTAGATAAGGAGACTGATGTAGCAAGGCAAGCAGGCATTTCTCTTGGCGAATTCAATCAGTGTTATGTATAGGGGTAGACTATGGATATCTTGGAGCTCCCACAATCTTCAAGTACATCCCATCCCCAGCCACTCCTAGTAAACACGCAATCTAAGTTAACAGCCAAGCTTCCTCCTGTCCCTTTTCTACCTTTACAGCCATATTTAAACCCTCCTGTATAAAAATGCTGGAGATACAACTGAGACCAATCCAATCCTCCTTCTGCAATTGGTCTGCAATGCCCTAGAATGAGAGGAAACATTACATACAGAATTGTTCATAATTTATTGGTAATATCTGAATGACCCAAGTGCCCAATATTTCTGGCTTTAGATCTAAACTTAAAATTCCAGAATTAGGAAGGCATTAATTTTAATAAAGGCAATGCTCTTCTCAGGCATGCTATAAAAATAGCCAAGTATGGAGAAGTACTCCCAGAGAGGGCCTCTGAAAATCTGCTCCTCCATAAAAGCAATGGGAACACTGGCAATGATTTTGAAAATAAACTTTTTCAGCGCTCTAGAAATTAACCAAAGGCTAGCAACAATCCAAGGAGTATTTATTCAAGAAAATCAGCAGAGTCTTGGTAAGAACTGTGAACTTTGTGGCATTTTGATCTGCACTATTCCTATCTCTCCATCCCTAACAAGTTCTGTTGTAGACTTGAAAACGTGTAGCCTTGGAGCCATGGTAGTTATGAAAACCAGCAGTATAGCAGGCACTGGAGGATGTACAATGGGTTTTGACCTGTCCAAAAGGCTTCAACCCCCCAAACTGCCACTATTTGACATGTCTGGAATCTCCCTGGAAAAACACCATTCATAATGCTTATCTTTGTTTGACCTAAATCGGAGCTCCGTCACTGGGAAATTACCTATCCCCAGTGTGTTTTGTCAAAACAGTCAGCAGCAATTGCTTAATTTTGTGGCTGCTTGAGGTAGTAATGCTGGTTGGGGCAAACAGGAGACTGATAGAAAGAAAGAAGGGGAGGAAGGAAGGAAGAAAGGGAGAAAAGAAGGGGATAGAAGAAAGAAAAGAAAGAAAGAAAAAATGGAGAAAGAAAGAAAAAGAAAAGAAGGAAGGAAGAAAGAAAGAAAGAAGGAAGAAAAAAAACCCTGGGGAATGAGATGCATAGTGGGGAGGGGTTTTGAATATCTCTGATATATTCCTGGGGATCTAGAGGGACACACACATGCAGGACTTTGCACATACCCAAGACAGACCTGAGAGGACCCTAATTTTTCACCTTTGGCTAATCTTGAGGCTCTGTGCAAGCAGGAAGTAAAGGCTAAGGAAGAGTTGTAAACTGCCAGAGCATTGAAGACATATCCCAATACACACACAGAGCCCTTCAGCAAAAGGTGGGAGATTGATTGTTTCAAGACATTTAAGTAAATCTCTGTTCAACCATTAGCTGACCATTGAACTAACCAAACAAAGACTCCAGTGGTTGTAAATAACAAAGAATTTAGATTTTACAGATAAAATCCAGGAAAGTCATTAACAAAAAGCATCATCCACAACAACAAAGGTCAACAACAACAGCAAAATCTGGGAGGAGTAAAGGAGAGGTAACTAATTTCCAGAGTTTTTACATCACATTATCTGAAATATCCATTTTCAACAAAAAATTTTAAAAGACAGACAATAACAGTGGTGGCAAGGTTGCAAAGAAATTGGAACCCTCAGACACTGCTAGTGGGATTGTAAAATGGTGTAGCCACTTGGAAAACCATTTGGCAGCACTTCAGTATGTTAAACATAAAGTTGCCATATGACTCAGCAATTGCATCCTTGGTATATATCCAAGAGGAATGAAAAAATATGTCCACACAAAAACTTGTACACTACTGTTCATAGCACCATTATTCATAACAGCCCAAAAGTGGAAACAACCCAAATTTTCATTCAACTGATGAATGGATAAGCAAAATGTGTATATCCATACAACAGAATATTATTTAGCAATAAAAAGGAATGAAGTATTGATATATGCTACAGCATGGATAAATGTTGAAAGTATTATGCTAAGAGATACCAAAGGTCACATACTGTATGATTCCATTTATATGAAATGTCTAGAATAGGCAAATTCATTGAGACAGAAAGTAGATTAGTGGTTGCCAGGGACTGAGCAGTGACTGCTAATGGGTACATGGTTTCTTTTGGGGGTTGATTAAAATGTTCTAAAATTAAATAGTGCTGGTAGTTGTACAGCTCTGAGAATCTACTAAAAATCACTGAACTATACACTTTAAAAGGGTGAATTTTATGGTATGTGAATTATATGTTAATAATGCTGTTATAAAAATGCAATTGTATGTAGAAGAACAACACATTAAAGACATGTCATTAATAATTTAATTTAGAGCAGTAATCAGAAGACTTTTTCTGTAAATGGCCACATAGTAAACATTTTAAGCTTTGTGAGCAGATGATCTTTGTGGCAACTACTCAACTCTACTGTTGGAGCAGTAAAGCAGCCATAAATAACCCATAAATAAATGGACGTGTCGTTTCCAATAAAACTTTATTAACCTAGCAGGTTGGATTTGGCCTAAAGGCAGTAGTTTGCCAACTCCTAGATTAAGAGGTAATTTTCCTTTGAGACCACTAGCTGGGAGGAGGACCCTGAGAGCTTTTCATGGTAGGATGAAAAGGAGAGATCATTTTGGAGTGTGGATCTCAGAGTGGAGAAGGCAGGACTGGGTGGGTGGAGGATCCAACATTGGAGTGTTTGTGCAGCCAGAGCAAACTTTGTGCTGGGAACAGAACTAGAGAAAGAAGAGAGACATGAAATGGGAAGAACTAAATGTAAAACAATTTTCATTACAGAGTACTGCAGTAATGTACAGAAGAATAGAAGAATGTATGCTGACGATAAAAATACCTTAGAAATATTTTTTAAAAATAAGTCTCTGACGTGAGTTTGTTTCCTTATAATTTTATTTATTTCTTTTAAAAGTACCATTGCACAAAATAATTGTGGCTGGTTGGCATAATCTGGTTAATTAGCATAGCAAATATACTAAATGCTCAGTTGTTTCTGTAGTTGTTTCAACTATAGCAATTTGTAGTTCATTCTCAATTGAACTAAGATTAGTGATATAAATATATTAATGGCCAAAGAATGGTATCAAAAATAACTGAAATATAGTTTCCTGAGAGTCTTTCATTTTTGGGATATTATTTAGGAAATTGATGTTTTTACTCAATAGTCAGCTGATAAACGCAATTATTTTATTCTTTGTCTAGTGGGCTTTCTACCTGAGACAATCATGTTATTTTTTAAAATAATTATAACTTTGGAGAAGAACTTCTAGTTTTAGTGATGATAAAGTAACTGGCCCCAGACTCACTCTTCTGCTATAAAAGCTAGAAAACAGGGGGGAGAATATGGAACTGTTTTCAGACATTATACAACAGGAAACACAAGACTAACTTCCTAAAGAAAAGAAAAAAATTAGGTAAACCCTATGACCACTCCAGTTTTTTACCTGAAGGTACTTTCAGGATCACAGTTCAGAGAGGAGTAAAATAAATAAATAAACAAAACAGATATCATATGTATGTACAAGGATTTTAAAATGAGGAGAGATACGCAAAATATAAAAAAGTACTTAATAAAACTGCTAGAAGTTAAAAATATTTATAATGGAAATTCACCAGATAGTCTTAAGAGCAATTTAGACCCTGCAAAAGAAAAGATCACTGAACTTGAAGATTGAATAAAATGTATCCAATCAAAAGCACAGAAAGGAAAAAGGCTAAAACACAAACAAAACAAACAAACAAACAAAAAACAGGGAAGAAGAATACAGACTTAGTGACTTGTAGAACAATGCTAAGAGGTATAATACACATGTAATTAAAGTCCCAGAAAAAGGGGGAGGGCGGGTGACAAAAATAAAATATTCCAAGAAAGAATGGCTGCAAACTTTCTGAATTTGATGAAAACTAAACCCCCTTAGGACCAAGAAGCTCAAAAAACCCTAAGCAGAAAAAATACAAAGGAAATCAAAAGAAGACACATCATAATCAAATTGCTGGAAGTAGCGACAAAGGGAAAAAATCTATAAATCAACCACAAAAAGAAGACACATTATATAAAAGGAAACAGATCAAAAATTTCCACTGACTTATCATCAGAAGATAATAGAATGACATCTTTAAAGTACGAAGAGAAAAAGGAAAAAGAATAACAAAAACCCTCTCAACCTAGAATTCTGTATCTGAGTGAAAAATATTTCAAAGATGAAGGCAAAATACTTTTTTTCATGCAACCAAAAGCCAAAATAAATTAATGCCAGGAGATTTGTTGTACAAGAAATCTTAAAGAAAGTACTTCAGGTAGAAGGAAAATTTTACCTGTTGGAAACTCAGATCTACACAAAGAAAAGAAGTATGAAAATGATACATATATGGATAAATATGAAAGACTTTCTTCCCATTTTAAATTTCTTTAAAATATGATTGAACATTGGAGCAAAAACTAAAACAATAAATTGGGAGGTTTTATAATATTTGTAGAAATAGAACGTATTGACAACAAGAGCACAAAAGACAGGGAGGGAGTAGGTAGAAATATATACCATTGTTAAATTCTTGCATTAAATGTAAAGTGGTATAATATTATTAAAAAGTAAACTGTGATGAGTTAAAGATATATATTATAAACCCTGGAACAATTACTATAATAAAGAAGTATATCTAATAAGCCATTAGGAAAGATAAAATACAACACTGATACTCAGTTAACCTAAAAGAAAACCAAAATAGAAGAAAAAAGAACAAACACTAGATGGGAAAATAGAAAGCAAATAACAATATAAATATATATAGTTCCAAGTATCAGAATAGAGAGTCCAGAAAGAAACACATATATTTGATCAGCTGGACATCAAATTTCAGATAAAGGCATTGAAGTAATTCAATTGGGAAAGAATAGTATTTTCTAAAAATGGACCTGGAAAAATTGTATATCTGTATGGAAAAATATGAACCTCAACACTTAACTCACACTATACGCAAAAAGAAAATTGAAATCCATCATAGAACTAAACATAAAAACTAAAACTATAAAATTTCCAAAAGAAAACATAGAAGAGCTATTGGCAAACTTAACTAGGGAAGCAAACACTTCTTCAGAAAAAAAAAAAAAAAAAGCACTAATACCATTTTTTTTAAAAAAACCTGGTAAGTTTGACTTATCAAATTATAAACTTTTCCCCATCAAAAGACTTGATAAGGAAATGAAAAACTAAGCCATAAATTGGGAGGAAATTTCATCAATACATGTATCTGACAAAGAACTTATGTCCAGAATATGTAAAGAACTCCTTACAACTCAGTAAGACAAACAACCCAGCTAATAAATGGACAGAGTTTTGAAGAGACATTTTACAAAAGAATATTTTCCAATTGTTCTTAAGAACATGAAGAGGTGTTTGATGTCATCAATCATGAAGGAAATGTAAATTAAAACTACATGAGACAGCACTCCAGACCCCTTAGAACGACCAAAATCAAAAGACAATTCCAAGTGTGGCCAGGATATGAAGCAAACAAAATTCTCATACACTATTGGCAGGAATGTAAAAGGGTATGACTACATTGTAAAACAGTTTAGTAGTTTCTTATGAATTTAAACATATACTTGCACCTGTCACATGACCCAGCATTTTCAGTACTAAGTAGTTACCAAAAGGAAATGAAAATGTATTCACACAAAGACTTGTATGCTAGTGTTCATAGCAGCTTTATTCATTATAGCCAAAAACTAGAAATAATACAAATGTTCATCCAACTGGTGAGTAGATAAAAAATAATACTCAGTGAATACTTCTCAGTGAGAAGAAATGAAGTATTGATAAAGCATAATGTAAAATTCTCAAAAACATTAAGCTGAGCAAAAGAAGCCAGACACAAAAGAATACATAGATTTCCATTTATATAAGATTCTAGAATAGTCAAAAGTAACCTATCATGGTAAAAAGCATATATATCAGTGTCTTCCTGGTGCTGAGAGTTGGAGGGAGAATTGACTGGAGGGATGAAAGAATCTTTGGAGGTGATGGAAATGTTCTAGATCTTTATTTTGGTGGTTGCCACACAGGTTTATACATTTGTCAAACTTATTGAACTCTTCACTTGAAATGCGTGAATTTTATTGTATGTAAATTATACCTCAATAAAGTATTATTAAAAAGTTTGTTTTAAGTGGATTACAAACAGAGAGACTAGATGGATGGACAAATAAAAGGCTCAGAACAAATGGCTACAAGGTCAAGCAAAGGCAGTCTTCCAATTTTTGAAAGCTTACATTTAAGTCTACCAACACTATGCTGCAGGTATTTATGTAGGAAATACAGAAAATCACTATGCTGATATGAAGGTAAACTACTGTAATTTTAGCAACATGAAAACAATACAGCAAATGTATGCACTCTAAAAAGCAATTCTTAAAGGCCTTTATGAGGCTGGGAAGGATAAGTGAAGAACCAAAGTGGAAACTCTGGATCTCAAAGTTTAGTTGGGAAATTTTGCAGTCATGGAAAGCTTTCTTCCCAAAGGCTGTGAGAGAGTTAAAAAAACCGACTCTGAAAATAAAAGTAAGGCCAATGCCATGTTGAGGAATCAAATGAATAATACTTGTTGGGTATATTACTATAATGTTAAACAGGGCATTTTTGACAGTATTTTCCTCATTTACAAGCCTGTTTTGTCAGTGTCTTAAAAACCAGCTGAGGTGAGGTATACTTTGGTATTTTCATTTACCTGCATGAAGATTGCTTGATCTACTTTGAGGACATAGGTCTGCAATGATTGCTACCTAGTCTATTTCTTAGAGAGTGCATTGGGCTTTGAAATGCCCACATTAGGTTCCTAACTTAATTTTTTTTTCTGGATTTCTGTCTTTTGTAACCTTTTTAAGTGGGTATTTTCATTTTTGTTTTCTCTCCCTAGCTTAAGTTCATCCTAAGGTGTTATGTGTTGGGTTTCTAATTATGAAATCAGACTATATATTTCAGTTCTGAATTTGTGTGTTTATAAAGCAAGTATCTCAAATAATTTAGTTTAACAGAAAAAAATAAAGAGAAATAACATGGCCTATGAGTCAGTAGATCTGGTTTCTTGTTCTGATTCTCTCCAGCTTAACCAATGGACAACCTTCTTTGACCTGGGTTTCTTCAGCAATAAGGTGAGAATATGGGTACTTCATCTTTGCCTTTCCACCCTAAAATCATAAGACTGTGATGTTTTATGGGTAAGCTATGCTGAAATCATTGACAGTGTTTCAGCAGGAGCAAAATATACCAGTGAAGTTTTTAAATAATGTAATCCAGTTGATCTATGTAGGTTAATTATATTTACTGAAGCATAGATCTGTTAGTGGTAAAATGCAAATATTGTGGGATGATGATTATGTTTTTCAGCTATATTTCCTTTAAACGTGTTATATTTTCAAGTTAAACAGAAGTCATAGTAAAAGGCTTACTTTGTTATAAACTAGCAGATTGTATCATCTTATTAGGTTTTTTTAAAAAATAACCATGATGGGTAACAGAAGAAAAGGAAAACTTTGGCAGAAGACTCCAATGTGAGAGAAAAGACAAAGTTATAGTCCCTGGTGACCACTGCAGGGCTCAGGTTCCAGACAATATTCAAAATTCAGAGACTATGTTAACGTTTATGGAGAAACAACTTGTGCAAAGGCCCCGGATGTTTGACCAATTTGAAGTTCTTTCCCTTTGAGCCTCTGCACACAATTTCGGCTCTATGAATATGAGGATATTTCAAAAAGTGCATGAAAAGATTCGTATTATCTTTCAGTTCTACTTTCCCACAAACTTTTTGAAGTACTCTTGTGTGTGTGATACCTGTTTCCAGAGACTCGTCTGACCTTGTGGAACAGGCTTTGCTCAATGTGCAGATGAAAAAAAGACAAATTAGGAGCAAGGAACAGTTTTGCTTTCTCTCGCCAGCCCCTGAAGTCCATTGATGTCTTCTAAGTCATTTTCACTACAGTTTTGTGCTGAGTGTCAAAAGTGGCTCAAAAACTTAATTGAAGGATATATAGTGGTTGAAGCATGAAAGTCACTGACTCTTTATCATTTTGTGAGAGAATCCAGATCTTACTTCCCCAGAAACAACTAAAAACAGCAGAAGGTGGCTGGGCTCCCAAGGTTGTTTTTCTTTCAATTCAATACATACTGTATCAGAAGCACGACAAATTTCTTATTCAAACTTTTTACCTAGAAATCTCTCCCCTCTCCTTTGAGTAAACAGGAAGCAGTGAGGGAATGCATGGAAACTAGGAGATAAAACTTTAAAAGAAGATAATTATTACAGAATCTTTAATTGATAGATTTAGATTTTAAAAACCATTACATAAAGTTATCTATTGCTATTTTGCAGGGATAATGACCAAGAGAAGATGAAACGTAATGACTTTAAAATAGCTAAAATGATACTCAAGTAATATCTGGAGCATAGTCGAGAAGTCCAGGAGGAATGAAACCATGATTATGAGCTAGTTAGATCTTTCATATGAAGCTTCGGAAATATTTTATGAAAACATTGGTTCCAAAGCAGTATGTAAGAAAGCTTATAGGTTGAAAGCCAAATGCAAATGATGTAAATGACTAATGGAATAACAGGATAAATAATCATTGTCTAGGTTCTTATCCTGTTCAGATATGTGAACATATTTCCTGTGTCTTTAACATCCTCTGGAGCCAAAGGCAGAACAACACAGATGGGGAAAACATATTGTCCCAAAAGGAATCATAGGAACACTTGCCTTGTAGAGAGACGCACTATGGTCATAATAATAGATGTCTTATATATTTAAAGAAAATTGACCAACAGTTTTGTCCACCAGTTCGTTGAATAAATGCACCCAAGAATCACAAAATATATATTCTGGATATTAATCCTTTGTCAGATGTATATTTTGCAAATATTTTCTCCCACTCTGTTGGTTGTCTTTTAACTCTGTTAATTGTTTCTTTTGCTGTGCAGAAGCTTTTTAGTTTGATATAATCCCATTTGTTTATTTTTCCTTTGGTTGCCTGTGCTTTAGGAACTCAGAGAACTTTACAAGAAAAAAACAAGCAACCCAATTAAAAAATGGGCAAAAGAGATAAGTAGGCATTTCTCTAAGGAAGATATACAAATGGCCAACAGACATATGAAAAAATGCTCAACATCACTCAGCATCCGGGAAATGCAAATCAAAACCATCTAACCATCTAACCATCTAGATACCATCTAACCCCAGTTAGGATGGCTAAAATCCAAAAGACTCTGAACGATAAATGCTGGCGAGGTTGTGGAGAAAAAGGAACTCTCATACATTGTTGGTAGGACCGCAAAATGGTGTAGCCTCTATGGAAAATGGTATTGAGGTTCCTCAAACAATTGCAGATAGATCTACCATATGACCCAGCTATCCCACTGCTGGGAATATACCCAGAGGAATGGAAATCATCAAGTCGAAGGTATACCTGTTCCCCAATGTTCATCGCAGCACTCTTTACAATAGCCAAGAGTTGGAACCAGCCCAAATGTCCATCATTGGATGAGTGGATATGGAAAATGTGGTACATCTATTACTACTCAGCTATAAAAACGAATGAAATACTGCCATTTGCAACAATATGGATGGACCTTGAGAGAATTATATTAAGTGAAACAAGTCAGGCACAGAAAGAGAAACACCACATGTTCTCACTTATTGGTGGGAGCTAAAAATTAAAATATAAATTCAGACATACACACACACAAAAAAAATGGGGGAGGAAGAAGATATAACAACTACAATTACTTGAAGTTGATACGACAAGCAAACAGAAAGGACATTGTTGGGGGGTAGGGAGGAGAGGGAGGAGGGAGGGAGGTTTTGGTAAGGGGCAACAATAATCAACCACAATGTATATCTACAAAATAAAATTTTTAAAAAAAAGAATCACAAAATAGTTTTCATATCTTACTAATGCTTTATATGCTTAATCACAAAACATAATCTGTGGTAAATACTGAATTAAATTTTTATGATACTGTCTTATAATTTTTTTAAAAAAGAAAACACAATTTTTTCCCTCATCCTCCCCCTCACTTTGTCCCAAAGTACATTATTTAATAGGAACTAAAGGTTAATGGTTCCCAACAGAAGACTTTATACTAAAAAAAATATAAAGTAAACTTTTACAAACCATAGATTCAGCAAAACTGATATCAATAATAGTTCTAAAACATCTTTAAAGGCATAATTAAGTATCTTTAACACACTTCTTTTACAAATAGTAAATTTCTCATACCTGGAATGTTACATAAAAAGTCCCATAATTGTTCTTCTTCCATGTAGGTCACAAAAACATTTCCAAATGTTTGTGGAGAAAGATTGCAGTGGTACAGTACTTTAAAGATAGCTTCCATCAAGCTGGGTCCTTGGTTCAGATAATTTTCTGTATCAGAAACTTGTTCTTGAATGGTATGTTCTTGAAGAGAATAAAAGTGATTTAGTAAGGTAGGAATCAGTGAATGGGATTCAGTGGTTCAGCTAACCCAAAACTGTTTCTGAGACACCCATGGATATTTACGGGGGAAAAAACAACCTGTGAGAAGGACCACCTGACATCACTTCAAAGGCAATGCTAGTTTCCCTGTATGTCAGAATCCTTTCTCTTAAGGAAAACTTATTTTGTTTCTTTTTCTCATTGAAAAATAATGCACATTCATTCTATAAATTATATAAAAAGAAATCCAGACATTTAAGGTAACTAAATTATACCACGGGAAAATTCACATCTATAGTATTAACAAAATTAAATGATATAAATTCTACAAATAAATTTATGAATGTGTCTCAAACCCATAGACCCTGTCATTTCAGAATGAAGAGATTTATCAGTTGGTTCCTCAAGACTACATAAAGAATTCTACAAAAATAAGGCCATTTTAATTGCCCCTTTCAGCCCTCCTCTGGCTCCGTTATGGCTTCCTAAACGATCAGTAAGCAGAAGTTCCTGTGCTAATGCACGGAAATATAGAAAGGTGAAATAAGATTTCCTCTTTCATTTGGATGATTAGCATGAGATGTCCACTATGATAGCAAGCAAAAATAGTTTTGAATTAAAGATAACAGCTCTTATACCTTGTCTCCTCTATTTGAATTATTTTGGGAAAATGTGATCTAGAGTATTTGGGAATGAGTGCATTTCCTTATTCTTGCTCACTTGGAAGCTCATTAATTTTGTTTCTTCTTGATAATTTTATTTCTGTGATTTGATTTTCATGATCTAGAGGAGCTCGCTGTTATCCACAAACTAAGAAATAGGATCAAAGACTTTATGCAAAGAACATTTATTGGTTTTGCTTTCTAATATTGTTTCTTTCTTTTTAAAACAAGTTAGTTTTCCTTTAGCAAGCTATCCCTGCCCCTATCCACCTCCACCATCCACCCCCCAATACACACACTTAATTTATTTGGTTTGGGTGGAGCTGACTCTGTCATCTGAGGTGGGCACATGACCAAGGCCTGGCCAATCAGAGCATGATGCCTCCCATTGACAGTGATTAGTTCAGGGATGGGCAGGTAACCAATGGGAACCTTCCTCAGAATTTTTGCTTGAATTATTGGTAGAGCAATGCTCTCTTTCTGCTGAGGTTGCTAAGCTGGTAGAAAGTAAGCTGGAAGTTGCTGATGGCCATTTTGGGGATAACTTGACTAATAGTGAATCTGACACGATAAGAAGCAGAACCAAGAGATAGAAGATTCCTGATGAGATGACACTGTTTGAGAACCTGAGTCCAGCAATATTTATGTTAGCTAAGCTGATAAATTTCCCTTTTTGATTAAACTAGGTTAAACTGGATTTCTGTCACTTGCAATCTAAAGGGTCTTGACTTTTTCATCAAGTATAAAATGTTAAATGGCAAGTATTCCTAATTTAGACATTCATAATTTCATCTTTTTTTATCCAAATAAAGTTCTCTCTGCCTTGCCCTCCTTCCAATTCATCTTATATATAATTTTAAGTTATCCTTCATGTCATCCCCCAGGTTTAAACCTTTCCCTGTTCCTCCACTTACTTTGTTAAAAATTTTTTAGCTTGGTGATCAACAGTTTCCACAATCTTTCCCCAAATTACATTCCAATCCCCAAATATCTGTTCCACCCATAAGGGTCTATTTGCTGTTCCTTGCAAATGCGTCCTTCCATCTCCTTTTCCTTTTCTATGCCAATTCATCAGTCTAGAATGTTACCCTCCAATAAAATTCCTATGATTTAAGCAATCAATTAATTAACTGACTGCTTACTATGTGTCAGCCACTGTACCAGATGCTGAGGCCTTCGCCTTCCAGGGGTTCACTGACAGTGTCCATACTTCCACAAGGGAGAGGGGATGATAGGCAAGTAAACAATCATTACAGCAATGTAAGGATGAGGAGGGTGACCATGCATCCTGGTTTGCCCAGGGCAGTCTTGGTATATAGCACTGTGGAAATACAGAGGATGATGCTTTAAATTTTGGGGGGAAACACAGAAGAAATCACAGAGAAGACCATGCCTTGGCTAAGTCTTTAAGGAGGAGTAGAAGTCTGTCAGCATGACAAGGTTGAGATGGGGAAATCGTTGCAGGAAGACCAAAGAGTTAGTGTAGTGGTGACAAGACTGGTAGCTGCTGGTGGCATGGCGTGGCTGAAATGAGGCTGCTGTGAGCACATGAGAGACGAGAGGCAGAGCACAACTAATCTAAGGCCCTGTGAATGGTGCAGTGGCAGTGCAGGTGGGGGAAGGGGGTGGATACGAGGAACAGTTATAATAAAAATAGCAAGTATTATTAGTATTTCTACTACTATGGAAATGTGTTGAGATACTTCAATAAAATTGTATTTTTTATTTTTCTCCCTCTATTTTTCTTAATCCCAGACCAGAGTAGTCTATTTTTATGTATTTGCCTCACAGATTTCTGCTGTTTGAAAAGCACAAGTAGACTGAAGTCAGTTGCCCTCTAAGATTTAAAAAAAAAGAAAAAGGAGAAGAAAAGCTAAATCTATTGAATGGTTATTAGTTTGAACTACATAATATAGCCATTCTTGTAGGCCAAAAATAGGGTAAAATATTAGCACTACCATATGATTCCATGGTAGTGCCAATAATTTACCTTTTGTGTGAGGCAAGAGTTTGGAGGGCTGAGAGAGAGGAGATGCTCTGGGACTAGGGATGCTCTGGGACTGAGAGAAATGTCTGGATCTGCAAGGAGACCCCTGCATGGCTCACTGACAGTGCTCAGGGGAGGAAGTTAGATCCTTGACACAGGCTCTTAGCCTCATCAAAGTTTCAAGCCACACCTGACTGCTGCAGTTCAAGGGACCACTGGGACAAGGATAAAGGGTTTCAGATAACTGGTGATCAATAAAACCTCCCAGGGACCTCTGCATCACCCTGGGGTGATGCATCACCCAGGAATATGTAGGGTTAAATATCCTACCAGCCAAGTAGAATGGGTTCTCAGAATCCTCCTCAAGTTGATTTGAAGACAGTAAGTGATTTTGACATTCCTTGAACTCCTGAATTTATGAATTGAGATTTAAACCAGTTCCATAAGAATAAAGCTACTATTCACAAAGTACTTATTGTATGACAAACATCAAATAAGCTGCTTTACATCTCATCTTCAAAACACTCTATTGAATAGGGGTTGATTATCCCAGTTTTACAGATGAACAAAGTAAGTTGAGAAAAATGAAGTAACTTGTCCCAAGGTCACAAAGATAGTAAGAATTTGTCTGTGCTGGTGGCATTTACTCTAATCTCAAATTTCTCAAAGCTTGCTTTGACATTATATTGACAGTAACTTCTGAATGCAAAGCACTCAGTCCAAACCAGGTGTTTGGTATACGTAATATATTACCTTAAGGTAAAATACTTTGCAAGTAGCATTCTACATTTTCACATACATTATCTCATTACATCTCTAGTATTGTTTTATTATATGACTTTCTATGGATGTGCATCCTGTCTTCAGGTATCCTGTTTTCAGGTATCCTGTCTTCAGGTAGCACCTGAAACAATGTTACATATTTAAGTAATGTTTTAATACTAAAGAAGGAAGACAAAGGGAAAGTAAGGGAGAAAGAAATAGATTTCTTGCATATTTTTGTTAGGCTTTGGTCCATCTAGAAATTGCTTTTTTGGAATGGCACTCAACCACCCTCTGGTCATACCTACTCCTTTGAAATCTGCTTTTCTCTTGACTTCCTTACAGCTATCCTCTCTTGGTTTCAGGGTGCCATCCTGGCATACCTTTTCTGGTAGCTCTTCTTTCACCACCTAGTACTGAGGGTGGTGAACTTTTTCTATAAAGGGCCAGAGAGTAAATACTTTATGCTTTGTCAGCCATTTGGTCTCTGTTTCAACTATTTAACTCTGCCCTTGAAGCATGAAGGCAGCCATAAATGATATGTAAATAAGGGTCAAGGATATGATGGAATACAACTATATTTACAAAAACAGATGAGGTCAAGAAGGGGAACTTGGCCCATGGGGGCTCCCCCCATAGCCTTGGCCTTAGCCTACCTACTTCCAGTCTCACTGCTTTATGTCTGGCTTAGCGATTGTTATCTTTTGACTTCAAAGATCTATTTACACAGAAGTTTCCAAATTACCCATCTCTGACTTTCTCTTTCTCTTTCATTTCCTTGCTGTGTTCCCTATTTCTGTCTAGGACATCATCATGCCTTAGCAGTATTTATTTCTTCTCTGAATTGTTAGGTGCAATAGAATAAATATATTCCTGCCCTCATCCTCCTTTCCATAATGCGTCAAGTTCATTTTTCCCCCATTGTGTCCCTTCTTCTCTGTTTCTAACACTAGTGATATAGTTTAGATCTTCTTTACCTCTTGTGTATGTTTTCTTTACCTCTAACACTCCTCAGAATATACATTAAATCTAAACTTCTCTGGCTGCCTTTTAAAATCCTCTATAACCTTATGCCTTACATATCCAGACTTATTGTTTTCTCTTACCACATCCCCACCGCCCCCCGCTGCAATATTCCAAGATAATTTCTACTTTGAACCTCACTCAGGATCTAATAAGGCCTGATGAAGAGTGACCCTTAGCAGATTCCAAATGTTTCTAAGTCTGTGTCCTAGAAAGCTGGGGAAAACCAATACTTTTGCCAGGTACTCATTCACAAACATTGTTTTTCCTTAGCTTTTGAATTGCTTATGCTATTGGGATATTCTTCTTGTGCCCACTTTCATTTTGATATTCCCCTATTCCTTTCAAGAAGACAGCCATAGTTTTATTATTTTAACCTGCTTTTTTAAGTTAGTCCTGCTGGGGTTTAGCACACACTATCCCCAAATACGGCATCTTGGCATTTGAGAAAACAGCAGAAGCAGGGAAGTCTCTCTGACCTTCTTTCATCCTTTTCCCCTGGAGCAGGTCATAAAGAAATTCTCTGGCTTTTCTCTAAAGTAGGTCATAAAACCCTCTTTCCAGAGGTGCCCTCCTTTTACCCAAAGGAAAAGAATGTCCTTATCTCTGAAGACACAAGGACACAGAGAAGAATCTGAACAAACAGGACTTGCTAAGTTCTTCCCAGTTTATTGCCATTAGATCATACTCCTGTGTCCAATCACACTTCTGTGCAACTGTCCACTCTTCATCAAACCTAAGCAGAAAAAATTCACAGGATTTCCCTGTTTCTTTGGGTCTTCATTTCTGAAGACTCCCATGTTATATAAAACTTATACTAAATAAATTTGTATGCTTTTCTCTTGTTAATCTTTTATTACAGGTGCCTCAGTCATGGACCTTGCAATGAGTGAGAAAAGATAGTATTTCTTTCTCCCCTATAGTCCCTTCTCCTCTGAATGTAGGTTCTAACCCTTTCCTTTCTCTTTCCCTTTGCTTTCTGGATCAGACATTTATTTTCCTAATATAAGATTTTCTAGGTGTGTGTTTATGGGTTCTTCAGTAGCGAAAGAGATAAAAATCAATGAGTTCTAGATCTGCCTAATGCATTCAAATGTCGTCACTTTGCCTCCCTCAATCAATAATTTCACCCAAGAGGTATTTTCCTGTTAGACCAACATCTAACCCAGGCCTGAGCTCTCTTATTGTCCTCCTCATCGATATAGTCACAGTCCTAGTCTCTCCCCACTCTTCCTTCTCCCTGCACTAAAGGAGAAGTGATTCGTCTGAATGGTGAGTTTGGGGAGAGCCACTAGGCATGGTTGGCTTAGCCCAGTGATCTGTTTTCCTTTTGGGGTCTGCCTGACCACAAGGGGTTGCATTCTGGCCTGATCTCCCCTCTATTAAGTCTATTAGGGCAGACTCTGCCTCTGCAAGGGAGTCCTGTGGTTTTCAGCTCTGCTGGTGGATTGGGAGTGGGAAATGGGAAACTGGGAAACTAGGGGGATTGAGAGGATGGGGGGGAATCAGCTTAATTCTGGAGAGCAGTGTTGGCAAGCCACATATTTATAGCCATATTCTCTGACTGAGACCTTACCAATAATAATAGCAGTAGTAAAGCTGCTACTTTGAATATCATCTTCCTTCTCCTTTATTGAATGTTTTATATAGTATATAAACAACGTAAGATTTGAAAACAGATTATCTTCGCAGTAACACTGAAGGGCACTTTTCATTGTAGACATTATTTTAAACTCCTTTTGATCATTTGAACTTGCTAGTGCTTCTAAAGAAGAGTGGTGTCAGGCAAAGAATGCAACCACAACCCACCAGGAGACTGTACTTATTGCTACCAAAGATTTACACATACATGGTGTACTATCAGTTTGCTTTCCAAGACTGCTTAATTTTTACTTTCTACAAGAATGTTGATAATGACAAGCTCCTGCTGATTCACTAAAATGGATCTGGCAGCAATGTTGTGGAAGAGCGTGCCATAAGCTCAGGCATGCTGAACTAACCAGGCACTAATGAGCATTCCTAACCAAAGGGAAGAGGCTGAGAGACTCATTTTCAACAGAGGTATTAGATAGAAAGTGCAAAAATAGAAAATGCAGCATTTAAAACAAGGACTCAAAACCCAAAACACCCGGCCAATAAATTAATACCCTAAAAAAAGAGATAGAGTATCACATGAAAATTATTTTAAGAAAACACTAAATTTGAATGTCACAGCCTAGTTCACTATAAAAATTAATAAAAATAAAATTGAAACCTGATTTACAAATCAGTTTAATAAAATTGTGCTTTGTTGTATAAAAGGCTAACAACAAATAGATAAAACCTATAAATAAATAAATACCTGCCATTTATTTACAAACTTTCAATTATTAATATAATTTGATTGTTAGAGTTTTGTCCCTCGAACTATTCTTATTCAGGCAAAATTTTAAATTTTAAAAGAGAAGTCTCATGAAATGAGTCTTAAACATATGAGGACTAAAAAAAAAAAAATTTTTTTTTTTCAGCGATACTTCTTCCCAAGTTGTTTCCTGGGAATTATTTTCTTGCTTTATGTCATAAAATGCTTACATACAAATTAAAGTTCAGAACTTACAACTGACTAGACGCTTGTTTTCCTCAGTTCCCAAATATACACTAACCATCAGATTTCTACCTCTTTTGAATGCCCACAGGCCCTAATTATAGTGGGATGGGCGACATATCTTTACTGAATACCTACAATGGCACAAGCATTATGCTAGGTGTTTTACATACATTTTCTCATTTGTCTTGATCCTACGTAGTAAGGTGTATATTGCCTCCATTTACTATTTAATAAAGAAACTGAAACTTAAAGAGGCTGACAATTTATAAAATAGAAAAGTACTTCATGAATCATTAAAAAATAGCTACATCTAATAGAGTAGAAATTTATAATTGGAAAATTGATTACAACTAACTCCACAAAAACCAATAACCTGTACATGGCATACACAATCAATTCTATATGCTTAAAAATTATTTTGTACTAGGTAACATTTTTATAAGTGTAAATAGGCAAACCTCTTTGAAACAGTTTTGGCTGTGTCTACCTGTGTCTACTCATGCTTTTTCTAAGACAAGATTTTCCAAAGTGAGTTTTATGGCATGTTAATGGGTAGCACGTCTATTCTGGAAACTCTGGATTCAATAACATTAAACACTTTTGTTTTCTGCAGGATTTCTCAAATCCTTAATTATTCATGAACTCTGTGGCTCTCATTCTTCCCTGAGGCAAGCCGTAGAAGCTAAAATCCCTCTTCCCCAAGGTGGGTCATAGAATATAGTTGAACCCACCCACTTTCCCCCTCCCTCCACCTTTCTGTCTTGGAGCTGGCCATACAGAAATTCCCTGACCTACCTTCGTTCCAGAAAGAATTCTGCCCCATACCCTAGAGGAATGAATGGTGCACAGAGAGGCCAAGAAGAATCTGGACAGGCCTTGGTGGGTTTCCCTACTCAGTTAATCAGCACTAGATCATACTTTTCTTGTCCAATCACACTTCTGCACGGCTGTGTCTGCGTCATAGAACCTAGGCATAAATATGGACAACTTTCCCTATATCTTTGGGTCTTCATTCTGAAGGTTCTCATGTTGCATAAAACTATGATATAATAAAACTAGTTATGCCTTTTCTTCATATAAATCTGTGTTCATCAGGTGATTTTTTCAGAGAACCTTCAGTGTGTTGGAAGGGGATGTCTTCCCTTGGCCCCTACACTATATAGTGTTTCTACGGTTTTTTGACCATGAAATCCTTTTGTAGCATTGCGTCTAGCAGGATTAATATTCTTTAAAACTGAATCTAGAAATCATGCATCTGACATTTGCAAATAGGCTTTTAAATGTACTTCTAACCCACTGGGATCCGCAAATGAAAGTGAGCAGTTAGGATGGAAAAAGAAGCAAGGTAGAAGATTAAAGAGTTGTTCTGCATAAGAAAGTTGTCAATTGGAAAAGAAATGACTGCTCATCAGGTCACTAAAGTTGGGTTTAATTTTAATGCAACGAAATCACGTGTGGAGCAAGGAGGATTTTGCTTTAGCAGTAGGCACTGGTAAGAATAACAAAGCACAGCAAAAACAAGTCTTTAAAAATTTTGATTCCTAAACCTGCAGATTTATACCAAGGTCTAACTATCTGGTTAAGAAACATAATGATTTTATATGGCTGCCAGACACCTTATAGGGAGGTCAATAAATATTTCCTCAATAAATGAATAAATATTTGTTGAGTGAGTGAATAAAAATTCTCTAGCACCTGTGACAATGGTGACTTAGTTTATTGTCAAATACTTTCAGTGGCTGGATAACCACTGCCATTCCAGGCACCCTGTCTCTGGTGGACAGCTAGAGTTATCAAATTGTTTCGCATTTAAAAAACTATAGACCACCACTGGCAGAAAGGACTACAGAAATCTAAGCTACTCTCTTCAGTGGATAAAGAAAAGAGGTACAGAGTTGTGAATGACTTCCTTAGTTTTCAGTAGGGATGAGAATTCAGGTTTTCTGACTAACAGACTGATAACCAAAATCTATTCCCTTCTAATTTATTACCAACTATCTCCATTTGCAGAATTGGACAGGTGTTTTTTTTCTTTTTTACAGGAAAACTCAAAATATTTGAAGATGCCTATCTTGCCTCCTCTAGTCTTTTCTTCTCCAAGTTACGTACTCAGTTTATGTAAGCAAGGTAGCCTGGTATCTACTTAAATCCTTAAATTTTTATTGTTTTTCTATGTGTTGAATCTTTTTTTTAAATTTGCAAAGATGTGTATTTTATTTTTATTTTTTAAATTGATAAATAACAATTGAATATATATTTATGGGGTACAATGTGATGTTTTGATATAGGTTTACAATGTGGAATGATTAAGTCAGGCTAGTCAGCAAATCCACCACCAGTTAGACAGGAGGAGTAAGCTTTAGTGATTTGTTGCACAGAATGGTGACTATAATAAATAATAATGCATTGCATATTTCAAAATTGCTATAAGAGAGTTTAAACGTGTTGACTTTTTAATTTTTTAATTTTGTTTTATTTTATTATGTATGCATTTATGTAAATTGCCTTCACTTTTTAAAAAATTTATTTTTAATTGAAACATAATTGATTATACGTATCTGTGGGGTACAGCATTGAATATCAATACCTGTGTGCAACACGTGATCCTCAAATCAGGATAATTACTATATTTATCATTATACAATGTAGTCATTTTTTTGTGTCCCTTTACCAATTTCAGGGACCCTCCCTCCCCCTCTTGTGTTGACTCTTAAATGGGCAATTTCTCTTTAAAAAGATGTGCTGAGAAAAGGCCATGATACCACAGACAAGGTCTGATGACCACCAAGCATAGGTAGACTAATTGGCCCAATGCTACAGCTGGTAGCTCTAGAGAGTAAGATGAGTTTTGAACTCCAGCTGTGCTCCCCAATGAATACAATGTTCTTATAATATGGAACTGAATTAAAGCTATTTCAAGGGGAGATTCCCATCTGTCCAAGTGGAAATGTACTCAGACCTTGAGAGAGAAGTTAAAAGTGCCATGGTAGGGCTATGTGCAGGTCTCTTCTCCAAAAGACCACATTGCAGAGAAGTGGTAAAGACACTGTCTGAGCCTGGGTGTTGCACAATATTCTAGAAGAGGGGTTGGCAATTAAAGACCAGGGAACAAATCCAGCCTGCCACCTGTTTTTGTATGACCCACAAGCTAAAATCGACTTTTACATTTTTAAGCAGTTGAAAAAAATCAGAAGTAGAATATGTTTTGTGACACGTGAAAATAATGTAAAATTCAAATATCAGTTCCATAAATAAAGTTTCATTGGAACACAGCCATACTCATTCACTTATGTATTGTCTGTGGCTGCTTTCATGATACAATGGCAAAGTTCTGTTTGGGCTCACAACACAACACCCCAAAATATGGCATCTTAGCATACTGCGTATTTTAAGCTAACAGATGTTGGGAACACTACAGAAGCAGGAATGTCACTTTTTGACCTTCTCCCTCCATCCTTCCCTGAAGATTCTCATGTGACAGGTGGCCTGCCCTATACTGGAAGGGAGAAAAGTCACAGAGAGGCCAAGAGAACATGAACAGGCCCTGCCACATTCCTCCCAGTTTATTACCATTAGATAATACTTCTTCCAACACACTTCTGCATGACTGTCCATAAAAATACAGTTTGGGGCCGACCCTGTGGCTCACTTGGGAGAGTGCGGCGCTGGGAGTGCTGAGGCCGCGGGTTCGGATCCTATATAGGGATGGCCAGTGCCCTCACTGGCTGAGCACGGTGCAGGCGACACTAAGCCAAGGGTTACAGTCCCCTTACCGGTCACAAAAAAAAAAAAAAAAAAATACAGTTTTCCCCGTGTCTTTGGGTCCTCATTTCTGAAGGCTCCTGTGTCACTTAACCTATATTAAATAAATTTGTTATGCTGTTCTCTTGTTAATCTGTCTTTTGTTACAGGGGTGTCAGCCATGAACCTTGCAATGGGTGAGGAAAAGATAGTACTTTTTCTCCCCTCAGTTTGGTAGTTGTGATAAAGACTGTATAGTGTACAAAACAAAATATTTACAATCTGGCCCTTTATACAAAATGTTTGTCAGCCCCTGTTCTAGAATACTGAAAAAAAATGTACATATGTTCCAGATATTTAATACTAACTACATAGTGATATCTTCCATCTATGCCCAGATCACTCAGAAGTAAAAGTAGGTGTCAGCTTTTCAGATCAGTCTTTCCTTACCACCCAATCTGTCAGTCTCTATCATTCCATTTTAGAAAAGCACTTCATGGTACTTATTAGTAGCTGAATATATCTAATTTTTTATTTGTTTACTTTATAAGGCTTGTTCTCCCCACCTTCCGCCCAGCAATCAATCCCCAGAATATAAGCTTTATGATGGCTGTTTGGCTTGTCATGTTTACCACTGTATTTCCAGCCAAAGAACAGTGCCTGGTACATACCTGATGCCCATTAAATATTAGTTGGATGGAGAACTTATTTATAAAATCAAGTAACCAAACATTTCTAGAAATTAACTCAGAAGAATATTGTTTCTTATTTCTAAGAAGAATCATCTCCACAAAACCTCATGTTTTCGTTTCAGAATTCATTTCAAAACAATAGACTTTCAGGAAGAAACAGCTATTCTTTCTTCTAATGAAGAGCACTTACTCAAGTGTGCAATTTACCCAATTTCTCTGTATCTGTTTCCTCATTTGAATAATGGTCCTAATAATCCAAGGGTCATAAGTGAAATAATATGTTAAATCACTTTGAGTTGCTTGGGAAGAGATGGTACAAAAATTCATGATAATAGTATCACTTGTAATATGATGCGCAATCATATTACTAATCACATTACTAATACTAGAAGAACATTAGTAAAGAAGACACATGTTCTTACAGGCATAATAGACATTTCCTAAGTGCCGCGAAGAGATAAATACAAAATATTTCAGCCACTGCCACGCCAGGTTAGATCTGCTTCTGCGTAGCTGAAGCATCTTAGCAAAACTCATACTGCCAATCTCCTAAGCTATAAGCAAATGTTCTCAAGGAGTACTAAATATATAGAACTTGACCATATTTATTTGGCCCATTTCTCATCTTCACATGCATGGCAGCCACTAGGGCAACACCTCTCCAGGCACACCAGTGTCCAAAAGGGTAACCTCATTTCCTAGGAGACACTTAAATTTATGCTTAGGTGGAAGGGGAGAGTTACTGAGAGGCAGAGGGTGAGACTATTGCATAGACAGTATAGGAGTAATGAGAGAAGAAACATTTATCAGGCATATTTTTCCAGGCATTCAGTATAAAAGAATGGAAAGAATTTAACACATATTAAGTACCTACTAAGTGCCAAGCAATGCGCTAGGTGCTTTATGTTTATTTAACGTTTTAAAGCTCAAAATGCAGGGGGCTGGCTGGTTAGCTCAGTTGGCTAGAGTATGGTGTTATAACAGCAAGGTCAAGAGTTTGGATCCCCTTACTGGCCAGTCGCCAAAAAAAAAAATAACTAAATAACTAACTATAATAAAGCTCAAAAGACATATTTAAGGTCAATATTAGTAATGCATTTAGAAATGAGCAAACTGAAGTTTAGAGATAACAAAGCCAATGAATGAAACAGAATTGTTGTCATGGAAATTTAATTGGCCTCTATTCATTCAACAAATACTTTTTAAGCACATTCTATATGCTCAGTACCAGTGTGAAGTACCAGGAATCAGATCAGGCACTGGGGATACAATGATAAGCTATCCCCACCCTCCTGGAACTGTCAGTGGCTGAGAAATATGACATTAAACACTATTATATCAATTAACTTTTGACTTAAAATTGTGACAAAAAGAATTGAGACCCAGATAGGACAATCAGGGATGACTTCCTAGGAGGTAACATTTAAGCTAAAAGATGACTCAGAGTTGCCAGACAAATACAGGGGAGGAAAAAACATTTCAAAGTCTCTATGGCAGGAAAGAACTTGGTATATGGGACCACTGAAAGGTCATTGGTGTTGGAGCAGCTGTCACCTTCTTCAAGACACTTCTGCAAAGAGACTGTGGTTATAAATATACAAATCTATGATGCACAACCTAGACCAGAATATGAGTGACCCTGTGTTGGAGTATGCTATAGTGGGGGACAGTAGGACAAGATGAGCTGGACAAGTTGACCACAGCCGGAGCACACAGAGCATTGCTGGTCTCTAAAACATTAGGGTCCTTACCCAATTAGCAGTGGGCAGCCACTAATGGTTTTTAGCAGGGGAGTGACATAATCAGATTTGTATTTGAATAAGATCATCCTTGCTGACTGTGATGAAGTTCCGGATAAAATGGTTTATAAGTATTCTTAAATTAAAATTATGTCTCTTTATAAGCCTATAATACATTACAAGGACATGCCATGCACTCAAATT
Source organism: Cynocephalus volans (assembly GCF_027409185.1). Classification (NCBI taxonomy): domain Eukaryota; kingdom Metazoa; phylum Chordata; class Mammalia; order Dermoptera; family Cynocephalidae; genus Cynocephalus; species Cynocephalus volans. Next base: position 81,405,755 of record NC_084461.1, read on the forward strand.
CTTTTGTCTTCTATAGCAACAGACACCTTGTTCCATATCCTTGCTATTTAAAAAAAATGTCCAGGGACCAGCAGCAGCGGAAACAGCATTACCAGTGAGCTTGTTAGAAATGCATAATCTCAGGCTCCACCCAGGCCTACTGAATGAGAATCCGCAATTTTAACCAAATCCTCAGGTGATGTGTTCACACTTTAAAGACAAGAAGGCTTGTTTTACGTAATCATACCCTACCACCACCCCCAGAAGCACCACCACCACCCACTCTCATAGAGACTCAGCAGACCCTAGATGATAACTGTTTCTGAGACTGTAATAATTCTATGGAGTCCACTGATACCTCTAGGATAGCCCATCAGCATTCTTGGACAGGATCCTTGCTTGGAAAGGACTAGGGCAAAAACACTCAAATACAGTTCCACTATTCCTAGTGGAATATACCCTGTTCTTACAGGGTATAAATCCAGTGAAGAAAAAGATGCCAAAAAAGTCAAGATTCCTGTAGTGCAGATGTTGTTACTAATAAAAGCAGCCCATCACGCCAATATTAGGAAAGCTAAGAATACCAAGAGAGAGCATACTTTTACTTTAGGTCACCTCCTTTAAGACAGTCATAAAATGGCACTTTGGTCATATTTATAAAATGAAACAAAACACACACATACACACCATGCATAACAAAACATTGAGTTTCTGATATGCCTCATTATCTAAAAGGTCAAGAAAATATTAACTAAAAGATAAGAGAATTTGAATTGATTCATTCATTTTAAGTTAACTATTGTTTGGTAGTGGTAGCAGCCCTTTAACTAGAATTTTCTCCACTACATCTTTTTTTTTTTTTTTTAATCTTTAGGCACTTTGTTACAAGGTTGAAAAGTACAAAATGTGCTATCAAAATTATCCATTCCTGAGGTTTCTGATGGCTTCCATGAAGCTATCAACACTGCTATTTGGTAAACATTCTGTGACTCTGCTTGGATGGTGACTCTCCACATAGTATGGTGTGGGTGGAGGCACAGACTGTGGAAGCCAGCTGCCTGGATCAAATCCTGCTTTGCCACTTACTAGGTGTGTGGCTTGATTTCTCTGTGTCTCAGTTTTCTCATCTGTAAAATGGAGATGATAACGGTACTTACGACACAGAGCTGCTATGATTCAATGAGTGAACACATTTAAAGCACTTAGAAACAATGTCTGAAACATGTTGAATATTATGTATTTGCTAGTTTGCTGTTGCTAAATTACTACTGAATATCACAAGAAGCCAAGTTTCACTGGGAATCATTCTTAGGGCAATAGGCAAAGGAAAGAATGTTAGTCACATTTCATTCAAATGTCACTAGCAGGAAAGGTCACCTGCTAACAATTGGGAAATTTCCAAATATTTGTTCCTTTGATGCCATATGTAAGAAAACAGTGAGGCCATGTGATCTCAGCAAACTAATTACCAAAACAATTGCCCTGAGTTTTTAAAGTCAATAATCCAAAATTATATCTTACAATTTTAACATCTTCTATAAACATTTGTAGTTGAGAATCTTTTTTCCTTTGGATTTAAGATGGCCTAACTTAAAACAAAAACAGCAAACATTACCTTCTCATGCCATCTGAACTGTACCCAAAGAGTGTTATAAACCACCTACCATGTGAAATCAGTTCATTTTTATGAAGTTTTAACAACGCAATCACTCCCTTAAACTGCCATGTGAAATCAGTTCATTTTTATCAAGTTTTAGCAACATAATCACTCCCTCAAAATGCTACCTACATTATTTTTATACAGGAGGAATTATTATATACTTCCTAGACATTTGCAGTCTATAAAGCATATATTATAAGTTAAAATTTTACCATTCATTTATTTAATTTTGTTATTTTTTGATCCTCAGTGAAGTTTCATCTGAGATTACAAGATAGCCATTTCCCTACGTGCTCTGCCGAATTTTTTTGAACAAATGTTCTGAAATACTGTGAGATTTTTAATCAAATGAATGAAAAGAAAATCTCTACAAAAATATTACAAACTAGTTTGTATGTACATAATAATCTCCATTTTAGTATAGCTAATAAGATTCCATGAGTATATTGCTTCTAACCTAAAGCGACAAAAATTTTACTGGACTTACTAAGTTGGTCAATCAATTGATTAGTGAACTCTGTCACTTCACCCTTATGGTATTTAAAGTAGCTAGAAAAATTCAATACAAGATAATACCAGAGCAACAACATAACCTAATAGCCTTTGTAAAAAATGATGGGTATTTGAGCAGGTTAGGTAAATACACTGCTGTACTCCATAAGAACCACAGCAAAAGGTCATACAATATGGTACCTCTGATAACTATAAATCTTTAAAAAATATCACGTTGTACATACCAGAAGGTGGACGTAATTGTTTTCGATAAGTAAATGTGGGATTTATTTGCAAGACAACAGGATTAAGTATTCGTATCTACAGTTGCTCTTCCTATACTTAGTGGCTATACCAGTATCATTAAAAGGTTTGATCTCAGTTGATTTTCCAGGCTATTCTACATAACTCTATCAATAGGAGACCATTTCTCTTATGGGACCATGCCCCTGAGTTTTAATGATTATATCGGAGTAACTCTCCCAGCCGTGTCAGACACTCTCCATGCCTTGCCTGAAAGCTCAGATTATGGAGTTTAAGGGAAGCTCCATATTTTATAGCCTAACTGATCACTGATTGGCCAAGCACTATTTATGGAGCTCTTTATGTAAAAAGCATAGTGCTAGCTTGAGAAGGAATATGAAATGCTATAAAACAGCCCCAACTACCTAGCTGGAAAGACAAGTTATTTATTTACTTATTTCTGGAGGCTGGCCAGTACAGGGATCAAACTCTGGACGTTGTTGTTATCAGCACCATGCTCTAACCAACTTGAGCAACCAGCAGGCTTGGAAAGACAAGTTAAATACATGTGCATCAGGGTGTCCTGGTTGATCCAACCTGAGAGTGAACAGATAACATTTCTTCATGATACTATTACTCCACTCCAGGGTTTAATTTGCATGAATATTTGTAGTCATGCAAATTCAAGGAAGGACAGGGAACAGAAAGCTCTGGCTGGGTTTGGAATCCATGTCTACCCACTATTTATCAGCTGTGTGTACCTCTGAGTAAGTAGTATTTACTTTAAACTCCAATGTCCTTATTTTTGACACAAGGATAATAACAGTATATACTTTCTAACGTTATAAGAAGAATAAAATTAGATAGTAAATGTAAAGTGTTTTGCATAGTGTCTGACACCTAATAAGTAAACAATAAATGTTGGTTACTTGAGGAAGTAGTTTTCCAAGTGCCAGTTTCCCCTTAGTAGAATGAAGATACAACCTGAAGATAAAGAAATTGCTTACAGGTGAACTTTGTGGGACTTGAGATTTGAGGCTGAATGCTATGAATCTCAATCATATATGAGCAGGCTGGTAGGTCTGATGACATCTGCTTCATTCATATACATATACAATAACAATATAAGGCAGAGTATGCTAATAAAGGGCAAATAAAGTAGTCAAGATAATGGACACTGTGAACCTCAGGGAAGGAAGAGATCATCGTGAGCTAGAGTGTTCAAAGATCTAGAACATCAACTGGCCATTGCAGACTGGTGGAGGTTGAGCTGTCTATGGAGGGTCTTTTAAGCAGGAAAAACAGGGGAGCCAAGGTATGTAGAAAGCACATGCATGGGGTTCTGGGGACAATGACTAGAATGGAGGTGGGTGGGTGGTGTGTGCAAAGGAATAGTGGGAAAAAAGGTGAGAAAACGAGCATGGGGTCATATTAGAATGGCTGAAGTACCTGGATTTGGTCCTGCAGGTGATGGGGAACTAGAGAAAAAAGATTTTGATGTGGGAAACCTATAGTGAAATTAGTGATTGATAAGACTAATCTGGCTTCACATGTGGTATAGAATATAAGAAATGCAGGGCCGAGCCCATGGCGCACTCGGGAGAGTGCGGCACTGGGAGCACGGTGACGCTCCCGCCGCGGGTTCGAATCCTACATAGGAATGGCCGGTGCACTCACTGGCTGAGTGCCGGTCACAAAAAAGACAAAAAAAAAAAAAAAAAAAAGAAATGCATATGGGTATGAGAACATGGTTAGGAGACTCTTCACAGATGAAGGGGTCAGCAATGTGATATAATATTATACTGGCATAACTTTACTTACTATTTCCTAAAATAGCATTCACAGGGGAAAAAAATCTAATTGAGAGCAGTATGGTCTTCTCTTAATTTCCATTCATAATTTTCTCATGATTATTTCTCCATGCCCCCTTGGATATGGCTGTAAGCCACAGCTTTCTTTTTTATAAGTTGCATAAGCACTCTTCATGATACACTAACATTTCTGTTGTTGCTCTAATGCAATCTTTGTCTCTCTCCTGTCTCTCCCTTCCCTCTCGCCTCTCTTTCCTCTCTCTCTCTCCTTGGGTCCAATTTAGACTTGTGCTTTGGAAATATAACTGCATTCCTATGAAACTGTCTTAGGCATTTCAAATGCTGCATATGGATACATTTCCATATAATGGTAGTTGTGATAGAACAGTGTCATATAAAAATATTGTTTTCCCTCATTCAGAGTTCCTGAAAAAAAAAAAGTTCAAATAGATAGGTAGGTAAAGTTACGACTCAATATTTTGCCGGCTGCTAATCCTGCTGACTATGGATACATGCAGTTGGTTTACATTATTCTGCCAATATTTGAGGAGAAAAACAAATTTTCATTCAACTGGAGCAATGACTAGGTTTTTTGAGGACATTCTTATACTACAAATACTCACTTGAGCTCTTCAGCAAGATTCTCAGTAAAAGCCCATCATGATGCAGTAGGGTTTCCAGAAGCAGGTTCCAATTACAGCTTGGCTGGGATAAGAGCAGTTTCAATTGACCCTCAGCCTTCAATCCTCCAGCTGATGGAGTCCTTTCAAAATGCAAGATAAATATGGAGTAATGAAGTTAATTTATCTATGAAATTAATAGCCTTAAAGTACAGATGAAATGCTAACTCCTTTAAATGTCAATTCCTCCCAGATTATTCTGAAATGCTTTCATGCTTACTTACTTTAGTGTTGCTCAGGGAAGGAATTACATCTAATCTCAACTAGCTAATAGCAAATTAACATTTGGTAGCCTCCCAAATTTAAAACTGATACAAAATAATCATGCTTATATTTCATGGAACTTTGTTTTTGTTTCATGGGGGGGAAAAATCATGTACGCATTTATTTTGAATGCATTCATTTATTTATTCACTAAATACATAATGAATGCCTACTATGTGCTATAACTCCTTTCATTATTCATGGAAAGAAGTTCAAATGGGTTCTGGCTATGTTCTATGAATGCTGATAAAAATTAAAGGAATTCAAAGCTTCTGTCAAGGGTCAACTGTAATCTAATTATTTAATATGTAAAGCCTTAAATCAACATACGATTATCAGAATTGCTGCTAAAAGACACACTGCTACCTACTTGGGTAATCATTTCATCAAAGATACATAATTCCAAGGCAAATAAGCTTCTACTTGCAAAATTATCATCAGTGTTGAACAGAAAATTGAAATCAGGTCCCCCACATCACCACTTTCATTTGCCAATGAATCAGCAGAAGATCAGAAAGTACAGTAGGAATTGAAAGCTGATAACATTATTTACCTTTTTTCCTTCTAAAATCTCAAAATTTAGGTTGGCTAAAGGTCACGACATGGGAAATCAGCTTGGAACAACAACAAAACAAAAAGGAAGGAAAGGGTCAAACTCTATCTGGTGGCAGCCACAAGGATTATGGGAAGAGGGTGGCATTGGCAAGGAAAGGTGTGACTGAGTGATGTAGAAGTGTGAATGAGCACGAGATGCTTCAGAGCGGGAAAACAATGCAGAGCAAAGGGTGTTGCTGAGAGAGACAACTGACGGCGTTATCATTAGTGAATTATCATTAGTGAATGCAATTTACGAGTGGTGAGCCAGCCAGTTATCAACACAGCCTAGACCAGTGATTTCAAAGCTTGGGCCCCAGACCAGCAACAGCAGCATCCTTGAGAACTAGTTAAAATGCAAATTCTCAGGTCTCATCCCATCAAAAATTCAGGGGTGAACTCCAAAAATCTGTTTTAAGAGGCCCTCTCTAAGGAATTCTGAGGCATGTTAAGGCTTGAGAACCACTCTTTTATGCAGTGCTTTCACAGATAGTGGGGATAAGACCAGTTAACATCATCTTTTCTGCCTCTATGCCTTTGTGTTCATATAGGTTGGCTTTGGCTGTAACCTGCAATGGACTGAATGCCTGGGTCCCCCCAAAATCTGTATGTTGAAACCCTAGTCCCAATGTGATAGTATCTTAAAATGGGGACTTTGGGAGGTAATTGGGAGACAAGGGTGGAGCCTTCATGAATGGGAATAGTGTCCTTACAAGAAGAGGCCAAAAAAGCCAGCTCACCCTCCTTCCAACATGAGGATACAAGAAGTTGGCTATTGGCAACCTGGAAGAGGCCCTCACCAGAACCCCACTGTACTGGTACCCCCATTTGGGACTTCCAGCTTCCAGAACAGTGAGAAATAAATGTTTGTTGTTTAAGCCATCCAGTCTATGGTACACTTGCTATAGCAGCTTGAGCTGACTAAAACACCATCATCCATGCAACCAACTCCCTATAACCATTTACCTTTATCTTAAACCTACCCATCCTTTAATCTGCTGCAAAAATCCCACTTTCTCTGTGAAGTCTTCACTGAAAACTTCTCTTTACAATGGTCTCTCTCACTCTGAGTTAAAGCATTTATGGCAAGTATATACATTTTAGCACTATATTATTTCATCAATTAGAGTTTTATCTCTTCACCCAGATTCAAGCCTCATAAAGACACTGGTTTTATACCCAAAACTTCTACCAGTGACCTAAACACATTCTGATTGACTTGTCTGCTCATACATGGGTAGGCAAACTCTTTTAAAAAAGGATGCTTTGCCAGATAGTTGGGTAAGCAAAAGTGAGGATTCAAAGGTATAAAATGAAGACGTTTCAAAGCACCCTCCCCCTGCCTTGGCTTGGTGTTTGGAACATCTCATAACCATAGGATGTGTAAAATCCTTCAGCCTGTGCTTGAACTTTGGCCCAACCAAGGCTTCCCATGTAAAAGTCTGATAATGTAACTTGAAACAGAGTAACTCCTTGGGCAGTTGGTGGGGTAGAGTTAGCTAGGGAAACCCCTGCTCTGGGTGGGTGGTGAACTCTTCAGCTAGAGGAATCAAGTTCACCAGTTCTGAGCATTCCAGGAGTTCTGAATTATTTTCCGTGACTGGTCTGGCTTTTGCAGTAATCCCAAATATGATGCCAAAGAAAGAATCTAATAGGTGTGCCCCTTGCACTGAAAGACTGAAGCAGATCCTCACGTGGCCATCCCTACTTCCATCCTAAACCCTGAAGGCTGACTTCTAGAAGCTCCCTTGGAGGTCAGTAGAAGAAAAGCAGCTAGCTGGTAGTAAGTTGTATATTAAAACTGACTTAGTCTGTGAACATTTCCTACCTATATATTATGCTTGAGTTGAGTGCTGCTTTAAGGATACATTTAATGAACTGAAAGATCCAGTTTGGCTGGAGTGTAGGAAGGGAGGGGGATCTTTGAGAGACAGGCTGAAGAAAGAGACAAGAGCCAGATCATGGAGGGCCTCATTATCCCAAGGTGGGAATTTTGTACCCATTGAAGAGTTTAAGACAGAGGAATTTCCTGATCTAGTTGAAGGGTGGAGAATGAATTGGAAGCGGTTAGTGTTTTTGCTCAGCCCTTCAGTCATGTAATAAAACAAAATAATTTGAATGTCATTTCATACCACTGTTTCTGAATACCTGGTTATAAATAAAATCTCTCATTTACCAGATGGAAAGCTGTTTGTTGAAATGTACCTCAGTACTTGGATCGTTCAACTCATCACAGATTTTGAAATGTACAGTAGAATGACTCACTATGAGGAAAAATAAAATAGTACAAACATTCTTCAATCACCAAGCTCTGAGTAATAAACGCATTGAGGAGTCTGTGCTGGGCATATGGAGAAGCATATGTTCCCTCATCCTTTGAGCTGGTGGAGCTGTGAAAGTGAGATGAGCTGCACAAAAAAGTGACAGAAAGGGAGATTTTATATATATGTATGTATGTATCAAATATGTACATGTTGAATTCTACTATAATACAAAGAAGAGAATGAACATTTATAAATCCAGTAGAACTCATAAAGCTTATACTGAGAGACAGGATGAATTTATAGCTGGATTGTATTAAGCTTATAGTCTAATAAGTGCTATATTTCTGGGGCATGAATTGGCCTGAAAAAATTTTCAAATCCAGGTAGTAATGGGGTTCAAGCAGTACTGGTTTATGAAACTAACAAATTATTTTTATAGCATCATTGGGAAAAATCTTAGCTGTATTCAGGTGAGTTTATTTTATAAAAATTCATCAATTAGTTCACTTATAATTTCCACAGGTTTTTGGTATGTACTCATACTGCAATAGAAAGTTAAAAAAATCTTAGCTGTATCAGTGTACACTGTCCTGACATCCAACTCAATAGTGAATAAGGCCCAGGCCAAAAGAAGGCTCTCTGGTAGGTTTAGACTGTGATATAAGCAGCCTTACTGCTCAGGCCATATGACTCACCATATATGCACCATGGCATTCATTGATCCTTTCATATATATGTCGTGCAGAAGCTGCCAGACTAGTAGAATATAGGAATGGACTCTGAAATGCACAGCTTGGGGATGACAACTAGCAGTGTTGGGGCACTTTCTGTCAAGATTTGATATTTGTGTTGAACCAATAGTCATTTTATGGTACTGTGGCTCCAACAGATAAACTACACGGGTCTGGGAGCTAACGGGTGAAAGTAGAAGGTGTTTCCCTTGCCAAAGTGCCTGATGAATCACTTGGTAAATATGTAAATATGTGCTTTCCATCTCCATAACTATAGCCTCTGTGGGAGCAGAGGTTCTGGTTTCCATGGTGGGATGGGCTGTGCACACCTCTACCAGGGGACCAGTTAGGATTTCACTACATCTGGTCATTTTTGACTCCCCATGCCAGCAGTATCATCAGGCAAAGAAAGGAGTCACTATATTGGTAAGGGTGATTAATCCTAATTATGATGAGGAGCTAGGGTTGCTGCTGCATAAAAGGAGCATGGAGGAGTATTTGTAACGCAAGGGATTCACCAGTGCATCTCTTGATGCTTTCATAACTGATAATAACCCTTTTACAGGAGACTGCAGCAACCACAGTCTGGTAAGGGAATGATAACTGGGGGTTCAAACATTTGAAGATGAAGGTCTCAGTGACTCCACTGGGCAAGCAATATAAATCAGCAGATGCAATGGCCAATGGTAAGGGTAAGATGAAATAGGTGGTAGAAGAATGTAATGATGAATACCATTTGCAGACTGAGAAATAACTGCAGCAGGGGGTACTCTAGCCTGCCCCACTAATTTTAATGTAATTAAACTTTGAAGAATCAATGATAGGATCCAGAAACTTATCATGGGAAATGAGTGGATCTCAGTGGAGCAAGCAGAACATAGCAGACGTTGTCAGAGATTCCACATCCTCTTGCCCTTACCTCTCAGTTCACACAGACTGACTTACCTCTGTGAGAGCCTGTGTTTCTCTACCTTCCAGCAAAACATGCTGTAAGTGTCAGGGAACTGATACCCCAGGAGCAGCCCTCAACCAATGGCTGATCAGAGTTGGTATATACACACCTCAGCATCCTTGCTCCTTTGGTGAGATAACTCTGAAATATATATCTTATGCTGCTTCTCAGAATTTCATTGGAAGGTTTAAGTTCAAGTCACTCCTGTGGTAGTTGGCTTGATTACACAAATCTGTATTTGCTGTCTTCCTTTCTTTTTCTCACTTACACACTCCCTTCCAGTGTTTCCTCTACTTACAAAATAAACTAACTTGGATCCTTGTCTCAGGGTCTGCTTCTTTGGGAAATCCAAACTAGGATATGCATGAGGGAACTTCAGGAATATTGAGAAACTAGTCCAAGGTCGTTTAGCTAAAAAGGTGGCTACTAGATTTTGCATCCAATTCTCTCTGAGTTCAAAACTCATGCTCATTCTACTCCTCCAGGTTTTTCCCATTCAACCTGATTGGCATTTGGTGAGTAGGCTGTATTTTCCATTACTGAAGATGTTTAGCTTTATTCAGTCTCCTGACTGAGGAGATCATGTTTTTGACCTGAAATCAAGTTTTTGGTCTCAGAGCTGATTCCAAAATTGAATCCATGTTATTCAAGGTATCTAGAGACTGATTTTGACCAGATGATTCCTGGCATGGATTACTGGACCATATTTATATCAGAGACTATAAGTAACATGATTCAGAGGACAAAGGCAAGGACATATCCAAAGAGAAACCAAGGGGAAAAGCCCTAATGTAAGAAAACAAAAGCAGAGAGGAAGTCTGCATATTACTGTACTGCTCTGGGCTTTCCATAACTTATCCTTCAAAATCTTTCTAGGAAAAGCAGTAAAGACAAACATTTAAAGAAATTTTGTCATCTTTGGACGATCATTTTAACACCTGAAGAAAAAGTTGTGGGGAAAAAATACCCCAAATACTTTTTCATCACTTTAACCAAAAGTGTGTAAATCATATGTAGTTATAGCATTGAAAATCCTTGCATATATTTTGATCTGTATAATGGATTTAGCCAAGTGTCTATGATCTTTATAATTAAAGATGATTCAATAGTAGAAACCAGACAGGATTTACCTGCACATTTACATATATAGAATTTGCCTTGATTTTTATTTATTTATTTATTATTATTATTATTTTTTTAAATTTTATTTTGTTGATATACAATGTGGTTGATTATTGTGGCCCATTACCAAAACCTCCCTCCCTCCTCCCTCTCCCCCCTCCCACCCGACAATGTCCTTTCTGTTTGCTTGTCGTATCAACTTCAAAGAATTGTAGTTGTTATGCCTTGATTTTTAAATAACATTGTCCACTAATATAGATTTATATTCTTAAGAGCCTTATTTTTCAAAGTCAGTTGTATCTACACTATCTGGTGCACAACTTAGAGGACAGGTGTTCAACCTATGAGGATCTGTACTTATTTCCTGATTTGAGCAAATTAACCTTTTCACTTTGGATGATCCCATTTTCCAAAAATCACCTAAAGACATTAGTACCTAAAATTCATGGCCTTAGATCCACATGTTAATGTTATGAGTTAGCATATCCCATTTCTAAAAATATATAAAAATCTAATTTTAATTTTTAAAATAATATGACATTTCAGCTATCAGTTTGGGCTCTCTCCAAAGTGCTGATTTAGCCCCTCAATCACTGAAACACTGGACACCGCTGAATCACCCAGCCATCTCTTTTGAGGGGAAGTTATCTCTCTGGAGCCGTTGACTATTATCGGTCCCTGTCTACCAGACAGTGCTCTTCACGTGGAGTTCAAGAAAGGTCTCGTTCAGGATCACCCTCTGATAAGTGCAGGTATCCAATGAGAAAGCAGTTCAATATTCTTTCCACTGCATCACCCTTGTAGGAGGTCCTTCTAATCTGTTTAGATAATTGATAAAATCTGCCACTTTCTGAAACATATCACTCTTCACTAACACAGCAGTTATGAGTGATGGTTTAGAAAGTATTACGGGATGGGTGCCAAGGAAGCACGTTAGCTCATTTAATCCTCATGACTCTCTCATGAGAGTCCTCAGAAGGTAAGGGAAGAAGATGTTTCAAGATGGAGGAAGCAGACAATGGTAGTGCATGCTGTTTTCAAGAAGACGAATAAGATGGTATTGTACTTACGTCTCAAATTCCTCACCAAAATATAAACCGTTTCATATGTGGGGAAACTAAAGTTCACACATGTTAACTAACTTTCCAAGATCACAAAACTAAATGAGTATATAAACCAACATGAAAATCTATAGTTGTTTTCTATCATCACATTGCTGGCTCCGTTTCTGTATCCTTATTTACATAATACCTTTAAATCATAATAGAAAAGGAGAGATATAAACTGAGATATCTAGGTATATTAAGTACCTAGTTCAGCTGACATTTTCACATCTTTTAATAACTGCTCCACAGATACTGACTTTCCCTCTGAAAATCTTTTCAGAGATCCAGCTGCTTATCCATTCACACTCTGGACCAGCCATTTAAGAGCTTCGGTGTTAAAAAGCTCTCATTACTTCTCCCCGGGCTGTTGGCTCTATGTCAATGCTTGGCACCTCTTCAGAGCACAAGCTCTTTAAGCCCTTCTCCTCAGTCCTATGGCGTAGCTTGTCAGCAACAGCTCGGAGACCGAAACTCTTTTTGTCCTCCACCCCAGATGTTCTCACCTAAGGATAGTAGAAGTCACCTCCTCATCAAGACTGTGCTTCCCATGCCTGAGCTTTACCACTCAGACTGAATGTTTGTACCATTTTATATGGTACATACCTGATTCAATATTACTTTAAACTCATTTGTTCATTCATTCCTTTATTCATTAAACTAATATTTGTTGCCTGACTTCTACGTGCAATACCATGGAGACACAACAGTAAGCAAAACACAGACAGTTCCTATTCTTATATTCTTACGGAATTTAGTGGAGGATACATATATAGTTTAAATAATCATACAAATAAAAAAATTATAATTATGAAAACTCGATGAAGGAAAGCAAAAGATGCTATTAGAAGATGTAATAAAAACAAGTGAATTAGTCTTTGGGTTAGATAAAAGGCTTCCCTGGAGAAGTCTCATTTGAGCTGAGATATGAAGATAAGCTGGCATTAAGTAGGTGAAGGAGGAAAGCATTTTAGGGAAAGGGAAAAGCATGTGCAAAGATCCAGTGTCACAAAGGAGCAGGGCATGGCAAGGAAATGTAAAAAGGCTAATGTGTGGAAAGCAGAGTTTACGGGGTAATAAGTATCAGAAAAGGTTGGAGAGGTGGGTAAGAATTGCACCTTTGTAGATCTTATAAGATATGCTAAAAAATTTTTGTGTATATTCAAGGACAAATAGAAATTTATGGAAGGCTTTTTAGCCATAAGTATGACACAATAAAATTTGAGTTTTGAAAATAGATTTGGGTTTGAGAAAACTCTGGCTGCAGTTTGGAGAACATTGGAAATGGAAGTCAACATATACATGGGAAGAATGCTAGGTTACTGCAGTAGATAGGAGAGAGATGACGGTGGTACAGATTAAAGCAAAAGTGGTGCTATGGATAGTTGATACTAGGATTAAAATTAATGAGACTCAGTAATGGATTTTGATATGTAGGAGAGAAAAAAGGAAGAACCCAGGTTTCCTCCTTAATTTCTGGTTTGTACAATTGGATGGACATACCAGTAGCTGACATAGGAAATAACAGAAGAGGGGAATATGCTAAGTTCAATTTTGGTCATGCTGAGTTTGATGTGTCTTTGTGGTTTCCAGGTGTAAACCTCAAGACGGTATTCATGTTTGGTTGGCACTCACAAATATATGGGTCTGTAGTCTTAGGAGAGGTTAAAATTAGGGGAGGGGTAGAGCCCATAGGGAGTACAGGAAGCCACAGGAATGATAACATCATCTAAAAAGAATTATATGATAGAACACTGCAACACCCAATATTTAATGGCCAGGTTAAAGCAGATGAACCTGCAAAGGAGACAGAGAAGTAGCAACAGGAAAAGAAGAAGGAAATTGAGAGAATATCTCAGGAGGAAATCAGGAGAATATCCCAAGATGGAGTAAGTGGACAATGGTATTGCATACTGTTGTCAAATAGATAACTGAGATTTCATTCCTCACCAATAGGTAACAATATGAGGAAAGGGACTTTGTCTCCAACTTCGCTGCCTGCCTCTTTCCTCACCATTAACACCTAGCATGATGCCTTACATGGAGAAAGTTTTTAAAATGCCCTTATTGAAGAAATGCATCTTGGTGAAATGGATGAAAGGAAAGACTCATATAACATACAATTTAATGAAGTAAAATTTTAGGGAGAAAAAAAAATATATATATATAAATCAAAAACAGGATTATATTGGGTAAAAGCATAATAGAAACAAAAGCACAGTAGAAAGAAATATCTACAGCTCAGGATAGACTGGCCATTAATCAAAACATCATGTTGTCAACACAAAAGAAAATGAGCAGTGTAAAGTGAATGGACTGTTTACTCAGACTGAGTATGCTACTTGGATTCAGTGTGTACTTACAACCTACTTAGCTAAGGAAGACCTAAAAAATATTTGGAAATATTTAAAGAATCAAGTGAAGATGAAAGTTGGGAAAATAACAGAAAGCATTATAATGCAACATGCTGTAATTGATCCAGACAGTATTCTCTCCTGAACATTTAAATGAGAGTACAATATGGTGTCATAGTACTAACCCTCAGATTACGAGAGTACTTCAAAAAGTTCATGGAAAAATGTAGTTAAAAGATAATACAAATCTTTCCGCGAACTTTTTGAAAACCCCTCATATTCTCCACATGCCTTAGTTTAGTATGAAACTGATTACCCTTTCTAAATCAACTCACATTGTTAGCCTGAATACAGTATTTACTTCTTGCTTCGAAAATATATTTATTTTCCTAAAGCAAACTCCTCTAAACTCTATTTGCAGGGTTCTAAGACAACATGAAAAATTCTGTTTTATGCATTATGTACTTCATGGTTTTCTCTAGTAAGCTTATAGACAAATGCTTGGTCCATACATCTGTTGATCCATTCATAGCTCTTATTTTAAGTCTTAATTTCATGTCCTTCTCCTTTCTTCTCACCTACTTTTAAATAATTAACTTAACATTGCTAAAAGCTGACTTAAATCCTTTCTGAAATAAGGTACAGTTACAAATAAGCAAACAGACTAATGACTAAGATCCTTCATATATTAACTATTTCAGTCAGCTCTCCTCTCAGCTTTCCAAAAAAGATTCCCTTAATTTCCCTTTTCCAAAAAAGACTCTCCTAATATATTTTTAGTTTGTCATCATCCAACTTCTGTATTTCCCTGAAAAGTTCATTTTAGTTGCTAAGGTGAAAAATGGAGTTTTGAAAGATAATTTGGTGGTGAAAGACCCACAAAGATAGCTGATACAGGTGAGGGAAATGGATGGAAAGGTGGAGATTTTTAAGGTCATATGATGGTGGTCTAGAATCCCCATTGTAATGTGTGACAAATGCAAACCAATAACTTGCTTATTTTGAACTTAGTTTTATTGCTGCTCTGGGTTCTTCTGACTGCACCATCACTCCAGGCAGATTGGATTATAAATCACATGGATAACGTCTTTCTAAACAGATTATATGGGCCTAGTAGAGAATAATGTCAGACATATGACACTCTGTGTGCACGTGCGTGCACGCGTATGTGTGGGTGTGTCTACCTTGCATGGAGAATTCAGAAAGACAAAAGGTAGAACCAAAGGAGGAAACTACATAAATAAAGGCCTGAAACTGAAAATAAGCAACAAATAAAAAATGAAAGACACACATGGAAACGAAATTAATTAGAGCAGAGAAAACTGTTGGGTGTGCCAGGAAATAAGCCAGGAGAGACAGTGTGGGCGAAGCAGAAGCTGGTAGAAGTTTTTGAGCATGAGAGTGACATAATAAAAACAGTATTTTAAACATGTTAAATAATAGTAAAATGGACTAAAGTGTTGGAGAAAGAAAACTCTGGAGGATGCCTTACATGGAGAAAACTGAGGTTCTAGGAAAACTTAGGATGAATCAACTGAGCATGATAATAGACTAGGAATAGGCAAAGAAAAAGCTCAACATGGAAGCTGTGATCAAGATTATATCCTGGAAGCACTTAAGAATGATGTCACTCCTAAACAGAGAAGACCCCCTGTGTGGAAAACAAGGGAAGAGGGGAAGGAGGGATCAGTTGAGGACATCATATTGGGTTTCCAATAGTAGAGTGAGTCATTTGAGAATTATGAACAGCTGGACATATAATATTGGGGTAACAGTGAGTGCTCTGTGCTTTGAGATGCAGAGCTAGAAATCATCTGTATAGAGGTCATAGGTTAAGCCATGTGAACAAAAGACCAATCAAAGAAAATAGGTTTTCTTTTTGCTTTTTTAAAAATTTTATTTTAATAAAATTAAATTTTACTCATTATAAGAAATTTGGAAAATGTAGAAAACTATATAGTTAAAAATTAAAGTCACTTTCAATACCATGACCCAGAGATAAAACTATAAACCCTCCAAGATATGTTTTTTCAATATTAATTTTTCTATAGGTATTTTTTTGTGTGCTTTAAATATGGTAGCATAGCATAGTTCAGCACTTCACAGTTTTGTCCCACCTTCCAATAAGTACTCATCCCCTGGGAAACAAGAGTTCTTTCATCCAGCAAGTTTGGGGATTCTGCATACTAGATCCCTCCTTTGGAGACCAATTATCTTAGTCCATTTTGTGCTGCTATAACAGGATACCACAGACTGGGTAATGTTCAAAGAACAGAAACTTATTTCTTACAGTTCTGGAGGTTGGAAAGCCCAAGATCAAGCCACCAGCATCTGGTGAGGGCTTTCCTGCTGCATCCTCACATGGTAGAAATTGGAAGAGCAAAAGAGAGTAAACCCACTTCTGCAAGTCATTTTATAATGGCATTAATCCGTTCATGAGGGCAGAGCCCTCAAGACCTAAACATCTCGCCAAAGGCCCCAGATCACAATACTGTTGAATTGGGGGTTAAGTCTCCAACATATGAAATTTGGGGGACACATTCAGACCATGGCAGAGATAAACACTGAACACTAGCACAGCTGAGGCCCTGAAAAGTCAAGCCATAAAAAAGAGACTTTCCATAATGAATAACTGACCAACTTGTTTGTGCAGTGGAATGATTTTTCATGCATACCTGTTAACGTCATCTTGAACTGCTTTCCCTTTGAAAGGTAGAGGTGGAGTTGTCAAGAGCTTGAGCTTTGGAATGGAAAAGGCTGAGTTCAGAGCCTGATCTCCCAGCTTTGTTTTCTTCAGAAAGTTGCTACCTACACATCACTTTGCTTTCCATAAAAGAAGCCCACAGCTACTTACCTCACAGAACCAGTGTGAGGTTTAAAAGAGATAATGTAGGTAAAGCTCTTGGCACTATGTCTGGTACACACTTATCACTCTAAAAATTTGGCTGGCTTTTATGATTTCATAATTTCTAACCTGCACTTTCCCTGTAACTATATCTCCCTATGTCATTAAATATTTTTCTAAACCAACTCTTTTAATGACTCCACAGAAATCTATCATCCCATAACAGATTTGTCTAATATCATACATTAGAAGATGTATTTCCATTTTTTCTTTTACAAATAATACTTCGATGGACATCTTTACATATAATATTTGTCAACATCTCTGATTAATTTCTTATGGTTGATTCCTAGAAATGGAATTGTTGGATAAAGGAGAAAATATTTTTAAGTTTTTTTGATACTTATTATTAAAATGCCCTCCAGAAAACTTGCATCAAATTGCATTTCCACTATTGGCTGAATAGTCACCCTCATGTTGTAATCTTTGTGATAGGATAGCAGTGTGACTTGGTCGATGAATAGAAGCTGAAAGAAAGAAATGTCTTGTTGCATTTTTGCTTGATTTGGGTATAGAAAAGAGAAGGAAGTTAAATATAAGAACTGGCTATTTGAAAGATAAACCCATTTTCCTGCTGACTTCCCAGGCCTCTTGCTGGGTTTAACTGCACAAGCCTGCAGGTAGAAGTCTTATAGAGCTACACCTGTAAGAAGGGGAATAACTCTGGTGGTTTCAGATACAAAATAAAAGCAGCCAATAAAAATAGATTGAAGCAAATGTGATAACAACATAGAGGACAAATATGTTTAGAAGTTTAGAACTCATGAGAATGATACAGCTTGTCTGCTTAATTCACACTGTAAAAGATCCAGTTGTTTAATTTTTATTTATGCAATACTGAGTAGAAAGAGTTGGTTATTTAATTCCTAATGACATAAAATATATTTACTTGCAAGATGACAGGGTATTGATATGACAGAGTGTTGAGGATATTCTATTTTCAGGAATCAATCATAAGTAATTAATTAGAGATGTTGACAAAGTTTTACAGGTAAGTGAAGTAATAACAATACACTCTAGTCCTTGAAAGCAGGGTCTATGTCTCATTATTCTTGGATTCTCCATTACCAATACAGGGGCAGGCAAATAGTTGGCAAGCGGTAATGTTTGTCATGTCAATAAAGACTTGCATATGAGGTTTTAATACCCTCTATATATGGGTGGGCCTCTTGTTCCATAAGAGAAAGATAATAGTCAGTCGATTTAGGTGATGAAATTGCTGATAGTGTATTTTCAGGGTGAATCAAGAATGTATGGGGATTAACAATATCTCCTTTAGCTACACATGATATTTTTATTCTCATATACCAAGGAAAGGTACATTCCAATGACATACTCAGCAAAAAGTCAAACTGCCATTCCACATAATGCCACAAAATGTCATCAAATTACTCTGGAAGTACATTTCATACTGCAAATGATTTTCCTTGTTTTTAAATGCTGTTAATTAAATAATAAAAGTGAAAGATCCTACTCATAATTTTAAAAGTTAATCCTCTCTCAACTTCTACCTAAGGCTCGGAGTTAGTTACATAAACTATCCAGTTTTGTTGTCTATGATAATTAGCTGAGAATTGTCAAATCCCTAGTCACAGACCAAAAAGGATGTTTTAAAATAGAACTGAATTCCGAAAATTCAGTTTTCCATTTCATCACTAAAGCAATAAGTTAGTGGAATGATTATGAGTACTGTGCCTTGGATTCTTGAAATAAAAAAAAAGAGAAATAATGCTCTTTACTTACCTCCCTATTGTGAAAAGTTGTAAGTTCTTTTTGTAAGATGTATTTACATCCATGGATAAAAGTTTCTATTACATTTTAAAAGGAATCATAGAATTATAGATAGTATGGCATGTAGAGGTTCTCACCTGAGTAAAGAAGGGTAGAAATGTGATATGCACGAAACCCAATGTAAAGGTTGGTTGAAAAATGATTTTAAGGAATGTGAAGCAGGCTCATCCAGGCCGTGCTGAAAAGTCCTAGGGAAACACAAATAATTATCTCAGAATATATGGGAAATATTAACTGTGAAGACCATTGAAATAACTTTTGATTTTTACTTAGTATTCAGTTAACAATTTTGACACAAAATGGTATTGAGCTAGAATGGACAATGTACTCACTTCATCCATTTGGGGTTTATGTTAATAGGTGGTGCAGGTGCCAGGCAGGCAAGTCAATACAGCCGTGAAAAACCATGAGTTGAAACTTGGGAGCTTTATAAACCCCTCTATAACAATCCTTACTTACATTTGGGGAAGGTGTAACAATGCCATTATCATTTAATGTTTTAAAAAAATCACATTATAAAATTTGTCAAAGATAAATGCATAAAGAATAATACAATGATATAATACTTATGTCTCCCATAAGTAGTATTCTTATATCCCACTGGATCCTCCTCAAACTGAATCCAATAAATGCCAATATTTTGTTATATTTGTTTCATTAATGGAAAAATGTTTAGCATGAAGGTAACTCTTTTAATCTTTAAAGTGATTTACAAATACTAAACAATTAGTGAGAATGTATAATTAATTGTGTATGCTCTTAACAGTCTAGATAGGGAATTTAATTGAAGGAGAATTTAATTGTAAAATTCATGACTATGATTTCAAAATTAGAACAATTTGGCCAGAATACCTGGTCTACAACTATCTTTGGGAAATGACTAACGTTTTTCTAGATTGGCTCAAATTCAACTACAAATCTTGATATCATAAGAAAGGATTTGTTACATAAAATCTTTAGTAGATAGCTTGACTAATAAAAATTTTATAATAACAGGAGACTATATTTACCCACGTAGAAATGAGTGATGACGGGAACATTTTAAAAATTGAATTATTTGAAGTGGTACTGTCTCTATTTACATACAGTACAGGAACAATAGTGTCTTTTGATACTAAATGATATGCAGAATAGAATTCCATTTTGAAAACCCATCCCTATCTTTTCACTCCACATCTTGCTTCTTGTATCCACATTTTCCAAATTTGATCCTTCTCTCCCCTGGTTGTCTTGCTGAATAGAATATCTTCCAATTAAATATACTTGGAAGTTTTTTAGACATTTACTATATCACCTCTTCATTGAAAACCATTTTTTTTCTCACCAGATTTCAGGTCAGAACAAAATTCCTTAAATAGGCTTCAAAATCAGGCTGTAATATTTCCACTGCATGCATTCTGCTGTATGAGCTAGAGAGGCAGGCAGAAGCCAGGTCCAGTACCACAGGATATGCATTTTTAAAAAGTCTGGACTTTGTACCAACAACGAGGAATCACTGAAAAGTGTATAGCATGAGAGTAATACTAGCAGTTTTATATCTAGAAAAATCACTTCAGCCACAGTGAGGAGAGTAGGTGGGATGGGATCAAGGCTAGAAGAAGGGAAATAATGAAGATTATACTGCAATAGACCAGTCAAAAGAGGATAGGAACCTATAACACAGTAATAGACAGAGGAGATAGTGAGTAGGAGACAAACATAAAAAATGTTAAATTAATAGAATTAACAACATTCATCCCCTGGTGACATGGGGTTGGTGATGGCATGAGGGGGAAGAGAGAAGGGGAAAGTTAAGGAAAAGGGAGAAGCCTAGGATGAATCGCAGGTATTTTACTTAGTTTTAGATATGTTGAGGGGGCTGCAGACGTTTGAAGTATCTGAAGAGAGGCATCCAATAGGAACTTGAATTCACTGACTTAACACAACAAAAGATATCTGGTTTGAAGATGTGGAAGTCATCAGCATAATGGTGAAGCCATAGGAATGGGTGAATTTACTTAAAAAAGAAAGTGTGAAATGAAACAATGGTCAAGAACAGAACTTTAGAACACATCAAAATTTAAAAGGTGAGGTGAGAAAAAGAAACACTCAAATGAAATCAGGAAGGAATAATCAGAGAAGTAAGCAAAGAGCCAGGAGAAAGTGATGTAGGAAGCTAACGGGAGAAAAAATGGCCAATAGTGTCAAAAGCTACAGAAAGGGTAAGAAGAAAAGAATCCACTGGAGTTAGAGATTAGTATGTACGGATGACCTTGCCCATGTGGTTTGTTGAGCATGCTGAAGGTCTGAGTGAAAGGTAGGTACAACAGTACAAACAGTGAGTGCAAACTGTTTTAGGAGGGAAGCACAACAGTAAAAGAGGAATGTTTTTTCCACAAAAATTCCTTGAACTATTTAAGTCAAGTGAACAGATAGGATGGGGGGAGGGGAGGGGGAGAGAGGAACAGGTAAAGGGGCATGAAAATCAACTACAATGTATTTTGAGAAGTAAAATAAAAAATAAAAGAGGAATGTTTTTTTAATACAGGGGATGCTTAGGGGAAGAAGCCAGAAAATAGAAAGAATATTTAAAAGCCTGAGGCCAGGTAGTAGGAGGTAAATGTGATCAAGAGCTCAGGTACTTGCTTTAGTTGGGGAAAAAAAAGGCACATTGATCAGAGACCAATCAAAGGTTGTAGAGGTGAGTAGGGACCAAAATAATCATTGAGAATAGAGATGAGAAGTTAAAGTGCATTGGTGGTCTGCATTTTCTCAGAGAAATACAGGGGCAAGGCCATCTGCTAACAAAGAGTGGATGGGGTAAGGTCGGGAGTTGACCAAAGTGGAGAAGAATGGAGGAAGGAGCTGCCCAGAGATCGGACAAACAGTGGGATTATCAGAAGGCACAAAAGGAGAGCTGAGTGATAGCCTCCAGCTCTGCATACCAGAGTCTGGAGAGAGAGGCCAGGAAAGTGAGGGTGCACGGGACGTGAAACAGCAAGAGAGCTAGGCAGAGGAGGATGCTGGTGCAATGTGACAGAGGACAAGCAGCAGGCTCAAAGGAAGTGACAGACTGGGGGAAAGGACAGGACAAGAGATGGAGGGTTGCTGAGAGAACAGGAGAGACTGGAGGATTGGACTAAGATACGTAGTATCTTAGCCTATGCCACTTTCCACCTGCTTCTTTGAGCCCTTTGCATAAGCCCCCATTTGTCCAGTTATCTGGGGGCCACCTCATTTATCCAAGAATGAATGTCTTACTTAGAATGTCCCCTCTCATCATGTACAGCTAGCTTCATAAATTGTTCTACCTCAGAACATTCTCTAAAAAGTCTTCCCTGACCACCCTGTGTAGAATATATACCTTTTCATTACCTCATCTTCTTTCTACGTCCTTATTTTGCTTTGTTTTCTCATAGGACTTAACTCGTCCTCCAGTCTTTTTACATTTACTTTTTTTTGTCTTCTCCATACCACAAGGGTAGGGTCACTGAACGTCATTTAGAGGCAGTGTATGGGCACGTGCAGGGGTACCAAAGCCAGGTGGCCTGGGTTTGTATCCTGGAGGTGCTTTAATTATATATGTAATGTTGCTTGGCAATTTATTTAGCCTCAGTTTTCTCACTGGTAAAATGAAGATTAATAATAATAATCACCTCGCAGGGTCAGTGTGAAGATTAAGTGTGATAATGCATAAAAAAGACTTAGCAAAGCACCTTTCACACAATAAGAGCTCAACATACGTAAGGTATCAGTATGATGACAACAGTTACAAATAGTTTTTGAGAAGGATGACTATCTCAAAACTGACATGAAATTCCTGATAGTCTTAATGGTTGCCTAGCTACAGTTTTATTCTCAGACTAGAAAAAATAATGGAGGATCTAATAATAATGGAACGGCTATTTGGTGCTAAAATTTCTTTCTACAAACCACTGGCAATATAGTATTTTCCAGAACATTTCTGTCAGTACCTAAACTCTTTTACTCCACTGACAGTTTCTCAATCATACTGGTAATAGTAAGGTTATTTGGCTATAAGAGATGTTATGGCAGATGTTTATGGTCTCAGAGGAAGTGGGATCTGCATGAGCTTTTAATTCCACAGCAAGATCCCAAATTAGTTTCATTATTCTGGAGAGTATAACAGGGTGAAAATTGGCCCACAAGCCTCAATGGGGGAATGAAATTACGAGCTAGCTATTAGATAACCTCTAATGATGTTTTGGTATACCGTTAAGAGGGAGGATGCTCTAAATAATTCATAATGGAGAGTAAAATACAATCATATGAGTCATAGAATTATATTTTCCACAAGACAAAGAACTTAGATATAGCAAATTTAAATACTCCTTTAAAAATAAATAATTGTCAATAAATTGAAGCAGAATATATTTCTTCACATTCCTAAATTAGCAGAGTGTAGAGATAGCTTTGCTTAGAGGGAAAAAGTGAATTTGAGAAAATTCCTTGCCTTTACCCTTCCTGCAACATCAACTAACCCATGCCCCTTCCCTCTCATTGACATCATACTGCCTTTGGACTAACCACACTATCCTGCTTCAGCGTTCTGTCCTAGATTTCATTCTTTTTTGGTTCTCTTATCTATGCTTATGCTGCTCTTTCTTTTTCTTCTTAACAAAACTCATTGGCTCCTTGAGCTTATGAAGCCAGCTGCTAGAATGAAATAAGTCCAATGCATATCAAAAATGAGAACAGATGAGCTAAAAAGAGTTAGCTGGGTTTTATACTTCTCTTGTGCCACTCTGCTTTTGGCTGCCCTCCCAGGAAAACTGGGTCCCATAATATGATGCTAATGGAATAAACCTCCAGGATAGAATTAAGGTAGCCCAAGGATGTAAGCTCTATGGGGGCAGAAGGGTCAAGTCAGACTTCTTGTATGATCTGCATCTACCACGGTGCCTGAGCCATTGGAGGTGTTCAATAAATAAAAATACTAAGAGAAGACCACAGCCTCAGAAGAAGTTGAATTAGTTTGAAACTAGACTACTGAGACAGTACTAGAAACCTGGGACAACTGAGGATGTGTGAGCCAATGGCCCTAAAATCACAGACAACTACCTATAAATATATAGAGATAACCAAATTTAATCCACTTCAATATTTTAAACAGAATTCTAAGTCACTCCTTTGCTTTCAAAACCAGCATTATTACCAATGGGGCTATAAGTTGAAGCCTAAATGTCATTAAGTGAGAGAGATCATTGTAACCCACGGTAATGTAATATGTTTCTCCACATTTCTTCTGCCCCCTAGCTTGAATTTCTTATTATGAAAACAACTCTTTGACATTATAAAATGATGATTTGAGGTTAGAAAATTACCAGTACAATGCTTGGCCCATAGTAGGTCCATAGTAAATACGATGTAAAAAGAAGAAAGAATGAATGGAAGTCATTGTCAGACCCTGCATAGGGGAAAGGAGGATGAATTTGGGAGACCATCTGTGAAGAGCAGTCATGGATGGTACACAGCCAATGGACAGGTTGAGAACAGGACACATGGTGGAAAAATAAAATAAGACTGGACCAGAGTACAGCAGAAACCAGCCAAAGATTCAGGACATAGGCCTTCTCCAGACTGGCTCTCTTTTCCAGTATTTTACCTTATTAGGACCACACATAAAGCTGTTTGGTTTTGTGTAGACAAAGGAAGTCAGTGAATCTAAACAAAATGGCTAAGACAAGAATGTCACTTTCTGGATCATTTTGTATTCTGCCAGACTTTTTTTTTTTTTACATTTTAAATAGGTATTTTTATTTTTATTTCCATTCAGGGTATATTCATTTTTAACAGCTATATCGAGATATATAATACCACATATCACAAAATTTACCTATTAAGGTGCACAATGAGATGTTTTCTACTATATTCACAGAGTTGAATTACCTTCATCATTATCTGATTTTAGAACAGTTTATCCTCAAAAGAAACCCTGTACTCATTAGCAATCACTCCCTACTTACCACTCCCCTCAGCCCTTGGCAACCACTGATCTACTTTCTGTCTCTATGGATTTGCCTATTCTAGACATTTCTAATAAATTGAATCAAACATATGTGTCTGGCTTTTTTCACTTAACATAGTGTTTTTGACATTCATTTCTACTGCAGCATGTATCAGTATTTTATTATGTTTATTGCTGAATAATATTCCACTGTATGGATATGCCATATTTTGTTTTTCCATTTACCAGCTGATGGACATTTGGGATGCTTCTACTTGGTGTTATTATAAAAAATGCCACTATGAACACTCCCGTTCAAATATTTGTGTGGACAAATGTTCTCATTGCTGGGTCATTCCACCATATGCTTAACATTTTACCTAAACATACTCTATGCTTAACATTTTGAGGAACTACCTAACTATTTTCCAAACTGTGTCAGTCATTCTTGAAGTATAAAAAAGTTTTAGTTCAACCTGAAAAGACCTAACATTAGCTTGAAACAGAACAATGGACACAGCATTGGAATATCTTAGAATTTAGTCACTCAAAAGCCTTATGAGTGACAGACACAAAGTGGACCCCATGATGAGTCTGCTATTCCTTGGTTTAGTAATCAACATTCTGGCCTATTTCTGATGACCCCAGCCTTTGCCTGGTATGTTGTCACTTGTACTGAAATCTCACTCTTCCATGTTATTAAATGTTAGGACAGTCAATTTTCAAAAAGTTTCTACTTCTAGGACGTTTGATAAGACAAATCAAAACATTTTGGATATATAAAAATTTGTTATTTAATTTTAATGTTAAAAATGCTATCAGACTGTCATAAATTACTTGTGGGCAAATATTACATCTTGCTCACTATTGTATCCCTTGTGCTTAATCACAGGGGCTAGGGAGGCAACGATGTTTGTTGAATTGAAACTAAATTGGATTTACCTAAAATTCTTGGAATTAATTCTTAACTTGCTATGTACAAACTAAAAATAATAGTCTATGCAAGCAAATGCAACATATGTATCCACTGGGTAGGTATCTGTGCAAATGTGCGTGAGTATGCCTCTAAGTATGCAGTTTCTCGGCCTTTATGAAAGAAGTACAAGTGATAAGCATTTTGGAAAATACATGGTGAATATTTTATGTTTCAGCAGGTTTTTTTCCCTGGAGGACAAACCTAAAGCACTCCTTTTATAGCATTCTAACAGAAATCTATAAAGGTGAGTTAAAAAAGAACACACATTTTTGCAAACAGGTTTCATTCTTCCTGAAAATATTTTAAAATCATGTATTCCTGCCCTGGGATTTAGAGGTCCTGTGCTAAGCTCAGAAAGAAAAACATATTCAGTTGTCTGTCAGAACTGCAGAAATAAAGGCAGTTATCTTCCAAAAAAGCATATTACATAGAGTTACAAATGTCAAGTACAGTTTACAAAAATTCAATACTATCAATTTCTGATTGTTACCTTTCACCATTTTTTCAAAGCATATGGCTTAATTTTTTAATGTGAGATAGACACAATTTTTTCTAAAATGCTAATATGACAACTTCATATCCTGGCTGTGAAAAGAAGCTCAGTAAGTCAATACAGTTCTTGCCACACACATATATTTCTCCGTAGTTGGTGAGGAACATGCTGCCCTGTAGATTTTCTTTGACAGTACAAAGCAAAGTATATTTCAAGGGTTAGACTTATGTTCTAGAAAAACAATCATAATGTTTAAATCAACATGAATAAATAAAATTTCTGAAAATTTTTTGAACTGAGAACTATTAAAAAAGAATTAAAGTATATCTAGACTTTTGTTCATTCTTCAAAGCAATACAGCTGTCTATGTTTTATATTAAGAAAAACCAGAGGCAGTGCATGGTGTAAAATGTTCTGTAATTCTAGTTGAAATTAGCAATTTAAATTTGCTGAATGAGGTTACAGTGCAATATCTAAATGCACAAATCACAGAGATTTGGGTATTTGCATAGTTGTTAAAAAAATGTATCAAAAGGCCATAGGTTAACAATAATGAATGTATGTTAACACATTATTATCAAAATACGCAATCTTTGATAATAATTTATTTGTTTTACAAATGCATTGGGGGGTAAAAATTTTTCAATTCATCTGTGACAAACCATGAAATTCAATATTGCTCACCATGACCAATCCATGAAATTTGTCAACTTTGTTCCTGATTTTCACAGGGTCTTCCTCTTAGATGAAATGACCCATTGAACTACAAGCATAGCAATTTTTTCATCTGTGGTAAATCAGTTTAGTTTACCAGGATTTATTATGGGCTTTAGACTTGAGCTTTTTATGATTATGAACCATTATGTGTATAATCTCAACCTTATGGTGATTTATCTCACTATTTCTTCCTCTTTTTGAAAAAATTCTCCATTTCTCAAATTAGTTCTCAACATAGGTTGCCAGAAGGAAAAATCTGTAAACAATGGTTTTGTTGAAAGTCAGAGTAGGTGAAAATTATAGGGAAAATAAAATCAAAGTTAATTACCGTTAGAGACAAAAGTCTCTAAACTTATTGAACATCAAGATTTGCATATCACCTTTACCAGAATGTTATAAAAGGAACACTTTGCCTAATTTATCCTAAGAAATAGAAATATTATGTGAAATTTTTGCTATCTAAGAAACTAAGAATATACAATTAGTTCATCTTTCAAGATAAAAGTAACAATTTTGGAGGAGGATTTAAACAAAATGGTATTAATGTTTTATTATAGGATATATTCCAACCTCTTCTATAATATTACAAATTTGAATCAAATTAACCGGAAATCAAAAGTGGTTCAAAATTTTTAGATTTCTCTAAACTTATCTGTACAGCTAAATAAAATGTTTCACATTTTTAAAATGTAATTATTTATTTCTATTTCCACTTGCCATTATTAGCTGAGACACTAAATCCTAATATTAAAAATGTAATATTTAATCCTAATATTAAAAGTATTAAAATTGATGGAGATCAATTAAAAGTGTGGCATATTTCCAGATTGCGGCATATTTTAGAACCATTAAAAAATTCTTTTTATTAGTGCAAATCACTTTATATAAAATTTAGAACTAAAATATATTTTTAAAAGGATATAATTTCAACAGCAACTAGATATAATTTTCTTTTTCACAGAGTATCAGGCAATGACTGAGATAAACAACCCATAAACATATTTTGATTCATTTGAACAACTCAAATAGTGAAGCTCAAAATGCTCCTGATTGTAACGGAAGCTGAACAACTGAACAGGATTCACCGGTAGAGATCTAATACTTTTGGGGGACTAAATTATTTTGAGAATTAAGAAACCCCTATAGGTTGGTGTTAGTTTTATAAAGGGACCCAATTCACAATATCGAAAATGCACTTCAAAAAATTTCTATTTGCTGCTTCACACAATTCAATAAGTGGTATGAAAATAACTTCGTCAAATCATGTTATTTTATATGTAATAGCTAAAAATAAAATATACTTGATACTTACTTGTATAATTCTGTTAACGGTGAAGTCAAAATGACTAAGGTTGTAAACAGATTATTACAATGGGAATGAATTTTAAAAATTTTATCATCTATATACTCATGAGGATACAAAAGTTTCTGTACAGATGTACAAATTGGCCATAACATGTTCTCAGTGCATATTAAAATTGTTGTGATATCAAGCCTATTGGGAAAAAAAAAGAAGAAAATCATGTTAAAATAATCTTTTTTCTTAGCATATACATTCATGTAAATCTCTTCTACTAAGCATATGTAAGAATAGAAAGATTTGGTTAGATACCAGAGCTTCAGATATCAAAAACAGAGAGAAAGTATCAAAGATACCTTTTGAGTTTCCAGGTGTTAGATGACCCATAATACCATTATTTTTAGGGATGGTGAGGTCTATAGTGCTGTTTTTTAAAAAATGTTTACTTTGCAATATCAGGATTCTGTTCAAAAATCTCAAGAAACTGTCCTTGAAATTACAGTGAGCAAAAGAGAAGCTAGATGAAAAGAAAAATTTGCTATTATCCATACCTTTAGTGTAGGTAAAAAATTGATAGAACAATTCTCCTTACTGAAGTGTAAACTATCAAAAGGAAGTTACAAGCCTGGGTAACATGTTCTTCCAGCTAGTGGGAGATGAAAATAAATGACAATGGAAGCACAAATTTCCAATCTTAAATTAAATAAATAATAAATTAAATTAAATCAGAAATTTCCAATAATTAATAAATATGTGGAAAACATGCTGTATTATTTACCTTTGTTATAAACTTACTTCTTTGTTTCCATCTTTTCTGAGTTTTAATAGAAACCCAAAGATCTGTTTAAAGATTATTTTGGTATATGACTAAATTAAACAGATCTCAGTTAATTTCTCTCTCTTTTTTTCTTTGAAATTCAGAACTGAGGTAGAAGATGGAAATTTTAAAGTGAAAAGAAAAAAAATCAGCTTGAGGATCACTTAAAATGATATTTTAGCCTCAAATTCATTACATATATAAGAAATTTATATACTAATGTATAACGCATATTATATTTAAATCATATATATGGTTTTGGTTATTTGATGCTTGAAGGCCACTGGAACACTAAAAGCATCAATAATTGCCTTTAGGGAGGGTTAATGATAGTTTGCATCCACTTTCTCTAATTGCTAAGTAAACAATGACTAATCCAAGATATATGTACACATTGTACAGGTCAAGAGAAAACTTCCTCTTCACACTGAAGATTCATTAATAAATATCACTGACAAACTTTGATCAATATGAAGAAAAGACACAACAAATTTTATTATTTAATGTACTGCGAGCGGGCACAGCACAAGGGAATCACAAGAGAGTAATGTTCCTATTTTCCACTGGGGTACAGAGCTTATATACCAATCTCCATAGGGAAAGGGGAGAAAAGGGTATAGGAATAAATGATTCATAGGGGGTGCAATGGGCCTGGAGAACATACAATGGCTGGGTAAAAGTCTATTTGGCCCCTAGTATAGACAAAGGCTGGTAAATGATTTTCTTGGAAATACTGAATGGGACCAAAATAGAAGACAATAGTCTGTGTTAAAAGTTAGTTCAAGTGTGTTGACAGATTCCAGTCTTCCTTCCTGTGATACGAGTAAAGTTAATGAAAACTCAGGAAAGGACTAGAGGTAATTGTCTACTTCTTCGGCAGGTCCAGACTTTAAGCGCTGGGAGGGGTGGGGAAGGCAAGGGGGTGGGTTGGTGGGGAGGGCAGAGAGACCTTGAGGCTGCTTCTGTACTCCAGCATGTCAAAGCACCATATTTTGGGGTAACAGCTTTCTGTACCCCAACAACACACACACGCACACATACACAATCTGATTGACACAATAGTAGTTTTAACCATTCAATTAAAAATATTTCTGTATTTTATTTATGAAAACTAGAAGCAATAATTCTAGTTTTGCACGGCATTTTTATGCAACCACCCAGAAAATAAAAACCAAAAGTCTCTATATTGCAGTTAATTAATTAAATATACTATTTCATGAGTCAACAGTAAATCTGACTTCACAAATATCTCATAATGATTTGTCACCTCATAGTCAAAAGTGGTTTATGCTTCATATGGAAAAGAATGAAGGTATTCTTTGCTCTTAAAAGGAATTTTCCATCTATTATTTAGAGTTCAATTTTTCAAAAAAGCTTGGTCAGTAATTCA
This sequence comes from Cynocephalus volans, assembly GCF_027409185.1. Lineage (NCBI taxonomy): Eukaryota > Metazoa > Chordata > Mammalia > Dermoptera > Cynocephalidae > Cynocephalus > Cynocephalus volans. Next base: position 81,436,340 of record NC_084461.1, read on the forward strand.
AAACAGCCTGTGCAAAATATGATATTTATGAAACACTGTAGCAGGACGTAAACGCCCTTCAAATTGCAGCACACTTTACAAGAACATGATCAGGAAATGATCTCTCCTGCCAAAAAAAAAAAAAAAAAAAAAAGCTTCTTATATCCGTAGGTTCTTCCTAAGCATATCTGAAAAACAAAATGTTTTATACCTAAAAGACAGGTCTTAATCACATTAGACAGAATATTTATAAAACAAAAGCCCTCTCTTCATATAGACCACTAGTGTCATGAAAACATATTAGTATAATATTCATTGCCTAGATAACTCATAAAATTGCACTATAATTCAGTCTTTGATTTAATACCCAATGACTGTTGCTTCTCATTTTCTGTGATTTCGCATTTTATTGAACTGGCTTTTAGCAATATATAATGAGAAGAAAAGAAAAAATAATGGAAAAGAGGGAAGAAGAAACAAATATATTTAAGGAGAAAAATGGTTAGACAAAGTAGTTTTCTTAATAAAGATAACTACTATATTTAAAGGCTTAAAAAAAAGAAAAAAAAAAACAACTAAAATTCCCTAGTTGCCTGGAAGCTCAAAGTCAAATTGACTGTTCCATCATGGCTGCTTTTTTACCTTTTTGGGTCCTTAATTTTCTCTCTTTATCTTATTAACCTCTGGGTATATATGTCTTAGATTACAAGACATCTTGAATCATTTTTTAGAAACAAGTGGGTTCTATACACAATTTTAAGAGAAAAAAGAGCAAAGTTATTTTAAGTTCCACATTTCCACTCAAATACCTCAGGATAATTGAACACGATTTCCTTTCAGATGTTAGAAACATGTTAAATATACAAGGAGTTATGTCATGAGATTCAGAATTATATTCTGCTTTGTACCAACTGATGAAAAAGTTTTCTTGAAAAGCAATGGTTTTCAGAACTTCAGTTACCTTATCTGTGGAGTTCTCTTATAACTGGGATGGGCCCGAGCATATCTGGAGGCCAGTAGACCCAAAGATTTCTCCAGCACTTCTGCTAGAATCTCCTGGGCTAACTTGGGAGGCAGAATGGTCCAGAGATCATGATGAAGAGTCCAGTAGAAATACTGCCACATCTGGAGTGAGAAGGAGCATCTTTCCCCCTGGCAAAACCACCACACATTAAACAATAGAACCACGTCTTCCAAAATGTCAGTTTGTTTCCTATAAACCTAATTAGTTCAGGCTGAAAGGAAATAGCTGGAGAGTTTGACATACTAGATGACCAAGGAAGATTTTTGACAAGATGTAAAACATCTTTACTGACAAAGGAACATATGTTTTATTTCAATTACAAGACCAGATATTCTAGGGTAAATCCAGACCACAAGCATTTGACCTAGCATATCCTTGATTTACCTCCTCCTGGCCTATGACTTAAAATTTACTTTTAAACAATCGGCTTTGTAGTTGCTAAGCAAGTTATGCTAGATAGTTTAAGATAGTGGACTTATTCTTCTAAAATTAAAATCTGTTTAAATTATTTAAGTGAGCATATTTTTCTGAGACTATTAGCATCACAGATAATTTTATAAATGTTTGAGATTTCATATTATAATGAAATGATAGGAGTAAAACTAAACTTGCATACTACATTCTCACCAACATTCACGAAACTAAGGGGGATGGGTAACTATTGAAATTATTACATTCGGCTATTTCACCTATGGCTTTTTAATAACAATACTAGCAACAGATACTACAGTAGTCTGATTTTGCAAGATTTTATAAAGCCTAGGCACAAATTATCATCATATCTTAGTATTTTTATGGCACTTCATACTTCCAAGAGGCCAGCTTTCATTCTTTTTTACCTCTTTACAGATCTTTCTTGTGTGACAAATTTTCCCTGACCACAGATGAAGAGCCAACAGTGGCCAAGGCCAACGGGAACAGGCAAAAAGAAGATAGGTCCAATGGATTTACAAGCATTAATTAGGTAACAAGCTCTCGGGAAGGTATGCTAATAGTTTGACCTTTTTTTAGTCAAACCAGATCAAAAGATTGTTTGAAATAGAAAGAATAGAATGGGTTCTACAAATATCATCCTGATTATGTAATACATAGAAAGTTAAACTAGTAAAACTTCCTATTTTATTTATAAGTAATTCTCTTTCACTTAAAATTTCTGCTTTGCCCACTACCTATATTTTTCAAACAAATGTCTTCTAAAAAAAATCTGTCATTCTCTTATACCAAAAGTTGATAGTTATTTATGCAGATACTCCTATTAGTATTTTCTCTACATATTATTCTTCTGTTAGTTTCTTTGAATATTAAAATATTTTGCAGTCAAGGTAATGATAATAATTTACAATTATGATCTATTTACTTTAAATGGCATTTATACATGAATAGAATTGTTATTCCCTGGGTAAGAAACTTGGGTGTAAAAATGTGAGAGTCAAGTTCAAACTGGAGGAGACTTTGGCCACTGGCTTCCGACTCTCCAATTAGATGTGTCTGAACTGTTTAAAAAAAAAATACATTGGGGCTAATTGGGTGGGGGACATGGGGTACAAATGCTTTTAGTGGTAACGAGTATGCTGCCAGCATGAATTTGGCCTTCACATCTTGGGCCCGAGTGGTAATGATCAGCTTTGTATCTCATGAATATTCATAACCAATTAAAAAATATATATATATATAAAAATACAAAATTAATGCTGAAGCAGCAAAATTATAGTTTCTTATGCTTTCTTTGTTGTGTTCTATGATAAGGGATATTTTTTAAACTAAGAAAGGACTTTTAAAGCTTATTTCTCTCACTCATTTTGTGTTGCATGTACATCAAAGCAAAACTGACCCTGGCTGATGTAGTGACTATTATGAATGATTTAAACTAACTTTCCCCATGGCAATAAATGGGTACTTAATATAACATGATCAATATGATTTCTCTTATTTTTTTAAAAATGAAAAACCAATTTCCTTAATTACCTTTTAGCAATAAATGAGAAAATAAAAATAATTTTAGGCACACAGATTTCTTCCCCTAAAAGTAAGAACTACTCATTTTTAAGACTTTTTAAATATAAACTTCATGTTTACTTAAAAAAATATTCCAAATTGGTCTTTGTTCTAACAATTCTTTTTAAAATGTGTACAACTTCAATGTATGTAAGGGTTTTCATTAAACTAAATGTGATTCATTTATTTTTCTGACCTGTTTCCCTATTTGTTGTCATTTCAAAAGTATTCTGCTAGTAAACATCTGTTATTTTTGCAGACCCACTATAATGTAAACAGATGTGAGCTTTTATTTAGATTATATATCAGGAAACAAGCAGCTGGGCTTTATTATAGAAGCCACTCAATATTATCTTTGAACAGACAATTCTTTATTCTTTGTCTATTGGAGAACACAAGTTCCTAAAATTGAGCAGATGTCAACTATATTAAAAGCTTAATTTTAAACACCCACTGGGCCATCTGACCAGCACCTCATCAAAGAGATACTGAACTCTTTGACTCTTTCAACCTCACAGTTGAGAAAATAGAAATAACCTATCTAGGGCTCACCTGCTATCACAAAACATGGGCAAATATTGCTCCATATCTTGCAAATTCTTTCACTATTTCTTTACTATGCTGTGCACATGGCAATAGTTTCCCCTGAGATCTCTATCCTACCTTTCTCCTCCGGTCAGGCACATATCATCTACTTTCCTCTCCAAACAGGCCTGCCAAAAACAAACTGGTTCTGTTTCACAAATCAGTTGGAAAAATGGGGAGAGGAAGGAAAACAGGGGTGCAGTAAGAGAGATAAAACTATGTCACGTACTCCAGTTGTCAAAACAGTTTCAAGTCTGTGCTATTTTTAGAAGGTTCTTATTTTTGGTAAGTAGAAAAGCAGTATCACTTTATTTTTCTGAGCATAAATAACAACCAATAACTCTGCAATTAAATTGTAACCAGTGACCATGTAAGTATACGGAAGCTACATTACCATGTAATCATAGGGTAACTATCTTGTTATTTCTGCTTTTGAAGCTAAAGCCTTGTCATAAGATCTAAGAGCTGCGTGTTACATGGTAATTTGTTGTTGTTGCTATTGTTTTAAAATACTTGGTAACTTCAATAACAGCTTCTCAATGCATCCACTTATTATTTATACTGTACAACTATTCTAGCTCCCAATTTGCATAACAGGAAACATAATACCCCTGTGTTGAACATATACTGAGATGATACCTGTTCTTCACAGAAAACATCATATGAAATTGCTCATTAGTACACTAACATATTGAAACAGTTTGAAACATGAGATGGATTCATTTTCAACCTCACTGTTTACCTCAAGGCAAATAAGGAAGCTGTGATGCTGCCCGGAGAGGGGAAGACCAATACTTTCATTCTTATCTCAGTCTACCAGCTGCACCATACCACATTCTCTGTCTCATTCTGCTCACTGCTACCACTACTGTTTGAAGTATGTCAGGTTTGGAAAACCCTTTACGGATGCTCTTGCAAAAAGAAAAACTATCTGGAAAGGACCTCTAAAGAAGAGAGGAAATGGCCTTAGAAGAAGTGGAAAGTCCTTTAAAAGAGCTTCTTATTAGCTGCCTCTCTCTGTTGTGGCAACATTTATTATGATACTAATTCAAACATAAATGGAACCACAGGAACCTTCAGTGCCAAGGAGGTGACAAGAGTGACTCTGCTGAATATAACTCTACTCTGTTTTTCTCAATACTCCATATAATAATTTGGACAATCAAGAAAAATGAAAATCATAAACTTAAATCCAGAGAAAAGGGTAAAATGGAAAAGCTAATGAAGCTGGCTTGGCTGTTGAATTTTTTTTTCTCAAACCCTGATTATCTTTTATTAAGATATTATAAATGTTTCACCCTGCCCTGAAATCAGCTTCAAGGACTTTCAAATATTGTGGTTTGTGTATAATCAATGAGATTGAGGGAAAGGAAAACGAATGTAGCCTGATGATGAGTAATTTTAATTGATCCTGGGTTTGGTTGCACCAGAAATCATTAGGCTTTAATTTGGTAGAAATTTGGGATTTCAAAACATGGGTTGAATGAAAATAGGTAAGCTGTAAATGATCAGATAGGTCTTAAAGTACACTCATAAGAATATACGAGAAGAAAAAAAAGTGTAAAGAATAAAACTGCTTAATAGAAAAGTATTTATCAAACACAGATGGAAATGCATAACAGAAAAAAAATGCAAAAATATCCACAACTGTTCTCTTTGGAAAAAAATACAAGGTTGTAGCATTTTGGCATTGTTATCTCTTTGAGTTTTCATTGTATCCCATTATATTCCAACTTGTTTAGCACTGTAACACTGCAGCTCAAATTAAGTTATTTTTACTTTTAAGCAGAAGGAGAGTTCTGATGTCTAATTTATTTCAGGTTTTTAAAGACAGTGTTTTTCCTAAATACAAATTCAATATTTAAAAAATATTATCGTAACAGCCTTGTGTGTTAGTAATGCCAAGCTCATGTTTCTAATTAGCCAGAAAGCAGGTAGGCAGTAAAACATATTTGTGTAAAAAGGAGGGATAGTAAACTTAACTTCACACCTCATAAAAAGCTTTGTAGTCATCCCAGTGGTGGCTCTCAGCATCCTGTAAAATGCTTGTAGCACAAACTCTGACGCAGTAGTCCGTAACCTGAAACTGTAGAGTGTTGATGAATTCCTGATATCGTTGGATAGGCACCAGGAATATGGGTCTGTTCAGAAGGAATGATCAAAGAGACAGAGATTTAAGGCCTGTGCAGTAGGAGGTAACAATCTCCAGTACTACAAGTGGTTTTGATTATTAGGTATCAATCATTCATTTCCTCCTAATGCTTAAGTCTGCATCCACATTCACTTTCCAAAAAGAAAAAAAAAAGCTGGTCTTTGTTTTGCAAGTCCTTTGAAAATGTACATCTGCTGTTCTACAAATGTGTATTTCAGTCTGAGACAAACTGCATTGTCAATACATCATTCGAAAATATAAGTATTCTTATTAGAAATCGGTGCATTAATTAAGCATTAGGTTATCGTTATTGCTAGAGAACACCATGCACTTGTCAGGACCAACTTTTATGAAGCCATCGCATGTCCCACAAACACACTCTCTTTATTTTAAAAAATTGTAATTTTGTAGATGTCAATTATCTCATAAAGTGTTTTAAAATATTCTACAGAAATAAAGTGATTTCTGGCACATTTTGTTTATAAATTCAAGTATGAATCACAACATGTGACTACCTATGAGAATAAAAGAAATATCATAGTTACATCCTACATCAAGCTAAATTTATTTTACTTTTAACTTTAGCTATTTATATTACACTGCTTTCTTTCATAACAAAGTTGAATAAAGAATATAGAATAGATTCTTGGAGTCACACTGGACTGCTAAGTCCACATGTTCCCTTTGCAAGGGGCTATGTTGTGTTCTGGAGAGTACAAGGGTACCAGAAAGGAAATACCAAAATGATGCTTTTCTATCGTCTTTTGAGACTACTAATGCAAGAAAACTAAGACAGCCATATGCTTCCTCTTCAAATATTATGGATAGTTTATTATTAAATGGATGTCCTGAAATATGTTGACAAAGGTCATTAGAATAGATTAAAACTCATTTATTCTCTATGTCATCTCCTAACAGACTGTTGGCTTAGAAACAAAAGACGGAAGTAAATATTTCACAAACGTATATATGTGGGATAAAAACAAGTTTATTCTTCCTTTTCAGGGTGGTCAGTATAATGTAGCTTACAAAATGGAAGGGGTACATTTGGTCATGTCATAACAACATACAGAATATAGTTGTTCCAGATTTGGGTATAGAAAATGCATGGGTCGCTTTTATGTGGGTAAATTTTCTAGTAAAGATGTAAGATTTAAAAAAAAATGCAGGGGCCTTTTGAGTGTGTCTTTAGAGAGATTACCTTTCTTCCTATCTATGTATCTTGATTAATATATCCTATGATCCACCTTTTTGACATTTCCTAGTTAAGACAAATGAAAATAATCCACCAAGTTTATTATTATTTTGTCCTTCTCAAGTATTATCATCAAAATCTCATTCTTGTGATATTCAAAGATTACATGTTTCTTAAAGCATGACCATCAACTTAATCTAAATGACACTTACTTAGTAGATTCTTTCATCAAATGATCATATTGCATGAAATGCTGGAAGACGTACGCTGCTGTGGAGAGGATTGTGTGCCAGTTTTTCAGGGGTGCTTTGGAAGGAACCTCCTTGCCTCTCTCTTGCAGTTTTGCCAGGACAGCTGTTGCCACTTTACAACAGGCCTCCACAAAGTTTGCTCTAATTTCCTGAAAAGAATCATCTCTGCATGCCAGAGCCAGTGGAAGCATTGTGTCAAGTTTTTCCATGATGTCAGAACAAAACTAAGGAGAAATAAATGTGGCACTGAGTTACTTGTATTCTGACAGCACCATGTAATTTATGTACAGTGGAGCCAAATTCCTCAGTAATGAATTCGGCGTCAAACATAAATATAATGACACAGCTTTATAATAATCAATTTCTCAGTTGTAGAAAGTTAAATGTTTTATGTCAAATAAGGAAATACCAAAATGATCCTTCTCTATATATAACCTTCAAACCTTATGCTTACCAGACAGATAATATGAAAAACTCATGAACTAGCTCTACATGACAGGACCTTTATCTATAATCAGTAGAACTCAGAAAATATGTATCTTTGAAATTAATATTTGGATTATTTTTTAATTTATTCTAATTTTCTTTGGCTAAATTTTCATAAAAGATTGTTTTTAACTAAACACCATGTATAAATGTCATTTTAATTTAAATAATCTAGAAGCGTTAGAAATAATCTCATGCAGCATCTTCTTGGTAAGGAGTCAGACATTTTCATAAGTCACGTGTCTAGGTTTTCACTGTTTACTATGCATCTACTCTTTCTGAATATCAGAGGGCGGTGTGGTGGATGGGAAGGTGAAGGCTGGCTCCACATCAGATCAGCCGACAGAGTTCTCTAGGGAACGTGTGGAGCCTCGGGGTAATGGCAGCAGAATAAGAAGGCCGTCTTCAAGGACTCTCTTTTAAAAATATCCCAATCATAGGTTGATGAACTCATTGTAGACTTACTGCTGAGTAATTGTGTTTATCTACTTCCTATTTTCCCAGTATGTTTTGTGACTTTTTAAACACATGTACAGATATAAGACTGATGCTAATGAAATGGAATGTTCATGAAGGTCATTAAGGTGTCAATGAAGATTTTTATATTGCCCAAACTAAGAAAAGACAGTACCTCCTTCAACCTCCTCAATTTCTCCTGGAGTCATTCAAAGGTATAACCAAAACAGGCAGTTTTCCCAGTGTTTCCCAGTTCCCCATAATGTTACAGACGTCCCTTTTTGGTTGCCTCAGGTTCGTGGAGCAACAAGCTAGCCACAGGCATAAGTCATTTTTGGTAGAAGTGGCCCATGGACACCAGAGAAGAAAACTGGGTCAAGTACTAAGTACTTGCAAAGAGACTCCACCATTTGACCTATAAGTTCCTTTTGCATACCATATATATATATATATGCCATATATATATTTTTTATATATATGCACCGTGTGTGTGTGTGTGTGTGTGTGTGTGTGTGTGTGTGTAAATCCTATACCAGCCAGCAGTTTGAAAGGATTTCATTTCATTTGATACTTGCCTTTGCAATTTTCTTTGGTTGTTCCTCCTCAGGAAACATGCAGCTGTCTTGCCAAACTTGCTGGACATTTACGAGGTTCATAGCATAGCTCACAGCTGAAGACCTTTCATTCTGTTCCTGTTGGAGAATTTTTGTGGAAAAATCTTCAATTGCAATTGTTATGCAATGTGCCATATCCCGAGACACTTCTTTAAATGCACTTCTCCAGCCAAAATCTAGTAAAGTAGCCTGAAATATAAATTTATATAAAGTCATATTAATCTTAACTCAGGAACAAATGTTTCTGTTGTTATAGATATAAAATTATTACTTTCATTCAACATGTTGAATATAGATATGCTTTGATATACTATAAAAGCCATTCTTACAACCTAAAAAATATTACCTAGTGAATAAAGCAATATACAAAAACATGTGCATTCTTTACACACACAGTAATATACTGACATTTCATTTTAATTCATCAATGGATTTAATCAAAAACTTTTTTCAAAATTTAATCTCTTAAATATAGTTCAATAAAACCATCTTTATGAAAGCTGAAAGCTACACTTGCTATTTATCACTTAAAGCAACCTTTAAATTCAATATACTTAATAAAGTCTAAATTAGATTTTTATAGTCTTTCTTATAGTTTATTGTTAACAAGTATTGCAACCTGAGACAGCATTTAATATTCAATCTTTTATTTCTTTTTCACTCTCAGAAATCCAGACATGCCAAAAGTGGCAATAAGAAATAAATTTCTCAGAGAAAACACACCACTGCACCTTTCTGGATTTTTACTTGCTTAGAATTTTATTTAGTCTCTCCACCTGCCAAGTGGTAAGCAGTGCTACTCCTGTTCCAGGAAATAAGGAATTAAAATGGTCTGCATTGCTCTGTGTGTGAGGAGAGCAGAAGGGGTTATGGTGGAGGCCGATATTGTCTTGTTTCCTTTTTTCTTCTGGTCTGTGGCTCAGACAGCAATATATTTATGAATGTATCTTTCTCCTAAGTCTTCTAATGTTCTTTGAAGTACTAAAAACATTATAGGTAGTAGGCTGAACCTATGCTTAGAAATAAACTCCCCCTTTTTTAATGTAATCTTGTTTATATTAACATTGTACCTACCCCAACTTCTGAAGACTCTGGACTGTATATCCCTGAGTGAATTACTCATTTTTCTTGATCTCATGTTTTTTGTTAGTAAAGTAATAGAGCTGAATAAGATGATTTCTATGATCCTTTTCAGTCTGAAATTACTGAGATCGTGATCATTAGCCTAATTTTCTTGTGTGTATTCCGCATTCTCATTAATTTAATGATTTTTATACATACCGTACAAATAGAGGTGATTCATTTTCTAGAGCTAAAATTCTGTGATTCCACAACTCTATAATCAGAAAAAGTGGCTCTCTTTCTAATTATGTGCATAATTAAGTTGTGGCTCAACTTTCCTTTCTAAAGTTTATTTGGACCTTTATCATAGGGCCTGAAAACACATCTCTTTTATCTTGTATTTACATAAAATTAACAATTGAAACTACTTAGCTCATATGATCTCCTTTCTTATAAGTGAAACTTTAGAAGTGACATGGTTATAGCCCTGTGCTATAACAGTAATTTCTTGGGACATATTTATGATAAAAATCTAAAAAGAAACCCACCTCCATGAAAATTAAAACAACAACAAAAAACTCTCACTTCTGTTCTCCCCATCAGGGTGTGTCTATTCTTTAAAATCATTCATTCATTCATTCATTCCTTCAAGGAAATATGTTCTGGTAAAAATTGCCATTAATTGCCATGGTTGCACTGAGAATATTTTTGTGTATGCAGTGACAATTATCTTTACCCATGATAATTTACATGTGATTACAATACATGGGACCATCTGAATTTTCTTTTCAAAATATGGAAAAACAAGCACATTAATAGCTGCTTTTAAGAAGAAAACTGAAAATCTTTACTTCTTCAAACCTCCTTCTAAAATTCTATTTGTTTTCATGAAATATCATTTGCTTATTTCTGCTCTTCTCATCTGATATTTGGCATCATATATATTCCATTTAGAATGGGGAATATTTACTAATGATCCAAGAAAAAAGGGGGAATCACGTTGCTTTCTGTTCTGAGCACAAAGTTGGTATCCACTGAATATTTTCTATTACCTAATGCTAATTTCTTAGTACTGATTTTGATTTTTGGTTAAAGCATTTGTATAACTTTGAATATTCCTGATTATTTCCCTTGCTTTCTAGGCTGAAACTCCAGTAAAACTATATGTTTGTCTGCCTTTTAAAATATTTACCTAGTATATTAGTAAGGATCCATTCAGAAAACAGAAACCACTCAAGGTATTGGAAAAGGAAGACATTTAATGTAGGGTGTTGGTTACCTAGGTGATGGAAAATTTGAGGAGCCAAACATGGGCTGTGAAGCAATATAGATACTAATACAGCAGGAAGCCACAACCACCCCCAGGGTTGAAGGAACAATGAAAGGGGACTGTGCTATGAGAGACTGGTTCTTGGGGCAACCAGTCAAAGCTAAATTCAAGGCAGACCTGTCAGGTGGAACTGGAATCATGCAGCGAGCACTGTCTGGTGGGAGCAGGGTCCATAGAGGAGATAAAGAAGTCACAGCCACTACCAGAGGTACTCCCTAAAACAGTGAGAGTGGAAGAAATACCCTGGTTTACCCAACACTCCTACATTGCAGTCTTCTATCAATGCCTTTAAGCGGCCAACCCTTCCCAGAATCCAGAAAGCAAGGGAGCCTGGAAGATGTTATTCTCTACAGTATAGAAAGGAGCAGGAAGAGTGGTAATGAATCTTCAGAACAAACACAGGTTGGGCACACAAAAATATGAGGCCAGTTCAAACTATTCTTTCCTTTCCATTTTAAATCTCCCTTTTCTGACTTTTTAACAATTATCTACAGCCCACATTCTCAAATTACAGACCCTGGGTCAGGATAAGAACAAAGATCTCTTGACTTGCATCTCCATACTCCTCCCATGGAATAGATTGTGCAAAAGAACAGTGTCCCCACTCAATTGAATTTTCATCAAAAACATGTAAGTCAATTTTCAATCAAGAATTAATTTTTTTACTGGCAAAGGGTAAAACAAGACATTTTGATTCATAATGAATTCACAAATATATGATAATATTATTTATGAATTAAAAATATACCATCTTTTTTCCTTACTTACCTCTTTCACTGGTGGTAGCACTTGTTCTGAAGGAATACTGGTTTCATTTGCTCTAGGTTTATCTGTTACAACTTCTCTATTGAATTTCTCCAAAATTCCTAAGCAATAGGGAAAAAAAACCCAAACATACAAACATACATTTAAAAAAAACCAACCATACTTGATGGGGTGAATATATTCAGGTTAACATTAGTTATGTAGAAAGTTCTATCAATAGTACATACATATACATACACATACACACATATTAGTATGCAAGGAATATGGTCAACAAGATGTAGGAGATGTCACCATGACAGTAATGACAGTACGGAGATATACAAAGTCCTTTTCCAAACACAGCTCGATGAAACCTATATGCTAGTTATATTCATATTTGATGTATATGCATATACAGTTGTAAAAGAAAGTTCCCTTTGTAATTAATTCATTTTCATGTTGATAATGTATGTGAGTACAAAATAAATACTAATTTCCTTATTCATTTAAAAAGTTAAGTTCTATGGTACTTCATTTAAAAACTGGTGTGGTGGTGATTCTTAGTACAGCATCACTTCCCTTCATGAAACAAAGAACATATAGACAAACATCAGTATATCAGGAAAAATTACACTATTAAGCATGTCAGTAATTCATCTGAAAACATAAACATTGGAATCGATATGAAATAATCCCAAGCTCCTAAAATGGAAATATTTCCTCAACTTTTATTTTTTACAATTAAGGTACTCTTTTACAAAAGGAAAAGAAAATAAAAATAAAAAATAGACCTCCAAAAATATAGTGAATAAATACTCCAAAAAGAAATCTTTCCACATTTCCATTAAAGTTGCAATAATGATAGTTTGACTCAATATGAATAATTTAGCATTTATCTTTTTATTTTTTTTGCTTAGACTTGGTAGATGATAATACATTACACACTATGATCTAATTTTTTCTTTTTTCCCCCCCAATTCACCAAGAGTTATTTTTTTAATTTTTTAATTTATCAATATACAATGTAGATGATTTTTGTGTCTCTTTATCAATTCCTCCTTTTCCCCCTTTGTCTTGCTCTTCTCCTCCATCAACATCATATCTGTTCACTTATCTTAACAAGTTCAAGGATTTATTGTGATTGTTGTCTTTCCCCTCTCCTCCCCCTCGTTTATTTGTTTGTATATTTATTTATTTATTTTTATTAAGAATCAGTTTCTCCTTATGCCCTGGGCAAGGTAAATTTCAAAATCTTACTGATTTTATCAGTAGGGATTCTGAACAATAGAGTCATCTAGTAAATTTGTGGGTTTTTTTGCAAATGTGGTTCTATGAACTGAATTATGAATTACTTCTAAGGAATACAGTTCATAGAAATAAAAATATTTTGTTCTGATGTTATAGTTAGTTTCAAAATTTTTGGACATCAAGTGCACTAAAGGTAAATATTCCATTTGGTAGGAAATAACACCACTCCTGCAAAATTTTATCCGAGTTTATCTACTCTGAGGAAAAGTTTTCACCAACTCCAGTGTTTCTTAATCATTTTTGGATTTGCAAACACTTCTGAGAACTTGATTAAAGTGATGGAACACGCCATACAAAAATGCACAATATGACTGCATGGCAGGCATGTGTTTGTGTGTTACAGACAGACAGACAGACACACACACACACAAACACACACACACACAATTGAGGATTTCCAGGCCCTCTTGTAAAGCTCATTAATGAACCCTATGGGCCCATGGACTGCAGATTAAGAATCCTATTACATTTCTCAAGACACATCACAACATTGAGAAGTTTTTAGATTCAAATAGTGTTATACCAGTTAACCTAAAATGCTTTTTCTATGGCTTGCATTTTACGTTATTTTAAGATGGTGTTATAAATAAGGATCAATTTTAATTAAAATAAAATCCAGATTAATCAGAGATTTTAAAATTAAAAAAAAACTATAAGCCTACTAAAAGAAAATATGAAACATATTTTACAAACTATCTGTATAGAGATTTTTCAAGACACATAATGCAGAAACCATAAAATAATTCTGTTCAAGAAAAATATCACTGGCAGTCAAATTAGATAAGACAAACCAAATTGGCAATCTTTCTAAAAATGTCCATTTAAAAAAATCAATATATAATTTTTTAGTGAAGCTTTAGATTTACAGAAAAATTGAGCAGAAATTACAGGGAATCCCATATACTTCCTCCCTGCCCTCAATTTCTCCTATTGTTAATATCTTGTAATGATGTGGTACATTTCTTATAACTGATGAACAAATATTGAAACATTAGTATTAACTTAAGTTCATAGTATACATTAGGATTCACTCTTCGTGCTGTGCAATTCTACAGATTTTGTCAAGTGCATAATGTCACGTGTCCATCATTACTGCATCACCCAGAATAGTTTCATTGCTTTAAAAATCCCCTTTGCACCACCTATGCATCCCTTTTTCCCTCTTTCCTTCCCCCAACAACAACTGATCTTTTTACTGACTCTATAGTTTTGCCTTTTCTGTAATGTCATATAGTTGGAATCATTCAGATTGGCTTCTTTCACTCAGTAATACTCCTGCCTTGGATTGAGTGTCTCCTCAAAACTTGATCCCCACTGTAACATTGTTAAGAGGGTGAGAAATCCTATTATGGTAATTGAAAGGAGGGGCCTTGAAGAGGCGATTAGATTGTAGGACCATGCTGCAGTCAATGAATTAAAAATGGTGGTCATGGGCATGGTTTGGAGGACTTTAAAAAGCAGAGTGCATGAGGAAGTCTCTCTCTCTCTGCTCCACCATTTTCCACCAGGGAGACCCCTGGGTCACTGTCATCACTACCAAGGCCTTCACCAAATGTGTTCCCTGGACTTTGAACTTCCCTTGTAAACTGTAAGCAATAAATTTCATTTTCTTATAAAGTACCCAGTACCAAGTATTTTGTTAAAAGCAACAGAAATGGGCTAATACAATGTATTTAAGGTTCCTCCATGTCTTTTCATGGCCTGACATATATCAATGAATAATATTCCATTGTATTGATGTACCACAGTTTGCTTATCCATTCACCTACTGAAGTACATCTTAGTTGCTTCCAAGTTTTAGCAGTTATGAATAAAGCTGCTATAAACATTGGTGTGCAAGTTTTTTGTGCAGAAATAAGTTTTCAACTCATTTGGATAAATATCTAGGAGTGCAATTGCTGGATCATATGATAAGACTATATTTAGCTTTGTAAGACACTGCCAAACTGTCTTCCAAAGAGGCTTTACCATTTTGTATTCTTCACAGCAATGAATGAGAGTTCATGTTGCTCCACATCCTTGCCAGAATTTGGTGTTATTAGGGCTTTGAATTTCAGCTATTCTAATAGGTGTGTAATGGTATCTTGTTTTAATTTGCACTTCTCTAATCACATATGATGTTGAACATCTTTTCATATGCTTATTTGCCATCTGTATATCCTCCTTGGTGAGGGCTCTGTTCAGATCTTTTACACATTTTTAAATTGAATTCTTTGTTTTCTTGTTGAATTTTAATAGTTCTTTGTATATTTTGGATATTAGTCATTTATCATATACTTTGTATGTTTTGCAAATACTTTTTCTTAGTCTGTGGCTTATCTTTTAATCCTCTTTATGACCATACCTTTTTACTTGGCAGTTCCACTTTAGAAATTTATCATCCAGGTATAGTTGTGCACATATAAGACATAGTTCAATGAAATTTGCCATATCATTGTTTGCGGTAGCAAATGAGGGAAAAAAAACTCTAAATGTCCACTGATGAATAGCTGGTTAAATTATAATACATGCAACAATAAAAAACTATTCAGCTGTTAGAAAGAATGAGGTGTTTCTTATTTTTTTGAATTGTTCATTAAAAAGGACATATGCATAATATGATAAGATTTTGTGTTATTTTAACATGGGGATATATATGCAAGTAATTGCCTCTAGAAAGGGCAACTGGATAAGTGAAGTCGAAAAAGACTTAATTTCACCATATACTCTACTCTTTGTCAAAATTTTTATGATATTCATGTAGTATTATTCAAAAACAATTTTAAAACAAGAAGAAGAAAAAAGATCAAGTTGTTAGTGACATGAAGGAACAACACTTGGATTCTTAATATCACTTTACTTTTCTACAGATAGCTCATAAAACTATCTAATTTAGGAGGTATTTACCCTGGAAAAATAACACTAGTTTGAGGTATAAGATTTGCACATCTAATTCTGAAAATAACTATCTGCCATTGTGTCGGTATAGTTTTAGACTTATAAAAAAAGTTAATTATCCTTTATTTATCATTTCACTCCCAAATATGTTTATGCACTCAAAGTAATGTGCTCAGATGTTTATAGAAACCATCTACCTATTTTCAAGAGGAATAAGAAAAAAAGATTAGCTTTCCAAGGCTTCTCTTGTTGGTGAGTAATTCTATAGTAAGATAGAAAATAAATTATCAAACCATTATGATAACTGTTAAAATATAGTCCCCTCCCTAAAATATGAAAGATTTTTTAAAAACCCTTAATTCTACACAGGGAAGCAAAAGGGATAATTTTTAGGTAGGATTAGTAACACTGAGTCCACACTAATCAGATACCTTGTGGTTTCAATGGATTGTGGCATTTATATTTGTTTGAAATTCAAAATGGTCGATTTCGAAATTTGGCAATGTAAAACTTTATGAGCTCTGTGAACATCTGGAGAATTACTTCACATATTTAGAAATATATTGAAAATTCTGTACACTTATTGTCTAGAGAAGGTAGCTCATTTTTGGTGCATCCCTCTAAAATACAGTTATTTGCATGCAATCACCACTAGTTTCTTTAAGCGCATGCCTAGATTAAGAAACTCAGAAGAGTGCAGAGGGTCACAAGAATACCAGCTGCTCAACAGCTTTCCCTACAGAGTTCTCTGTGGTTCATTTTATACTTCTGGTTAGATTCCACACTGCTGCTTTCTTTCATAGAGAGTAGAGGTTGGCAGTACTTCCCTGTGACATCCACTTTCACACCCAAATTGGTCTTCATAGGTTCCCATTGTGTGCACTACAAAGCAACTTGCCTTGTTGGCAGCCCTAAGTGGGAACTACAAGTCTTTCTTTTCTTCACTGTTCTTTTCTGGCTCACAAGCAACCTCCCACCAAAAGCTGAATCTGTAGAAGAGACTACATCCAAGAGATAATACCATGAAAAAGTATGAAGAGAAGCCCAGGTGGCCACCTTGCAAATTTCCAATGTGGAAGCCTTCGACCTCTCTGCCCAAGAAACAGCTAAAGTCCTAGTGTAATGAGCTTTACAAACCCTAGGAGCCTCTTTACCTTAACTACATACGCCTCCCTAATACAATCCCTTAACCATCTAGCTAAGGAACTCTTAGAAGCCATTTGACCCCTCTTAAGACCCCCTAAGAGTACAAACAATCTTTCAGAAGATCTGAAATCTTTGATTCTTCTGAGACAAACCCTAAGTGTTCTTCTTACATCCAATTGAAGCAGCCATTGCTCTTTATCATTGCTGGGGCTAAAGAAAAATGAGGGCCAAGAAACCTCCTGGTTTAGATAAATCTCAGATGCCACCTTTGGAAAATTTGAGGAACTGCCCAAAGAATAACTGTATTCTGAAGAAGCATTAGAAATACCCCATAAATCAAACCCGAGGCCATGCCGTCAGATATCATACCTAATACAGTAAGGCACCATAACAGTCAAATAACATCCTATCATTTTCTGAAATAATGAAAATAGAAAACCATCAAATCATGACCAAACACAAGCAAATAAATATGACTAAATATCTTTCATTTCTCAGAAAATATTTCTTGTATCTCTGCAAAATCTCTTGTTCACATTCAAATTACTGAGAGACCTGCCAATTTGCCTAAGTCTGAAATATAATAGTAGACATCAAAGTAAAAAGTAAAATATTTGGTTAATCATCTTTATATTTTCTCCATGTGATGTTAAGCACCTGGATATCTTTAAAACATCTGGACAAAAAAAAAAAAATCACTTTTCATCAGATTGTTTGGGTTACACAGACATAGTAGGCAACTCTTTCCAAGATCTTTATTAGCAAAATATGCTCCAATCAAAATAAATACATAGGATACCAAATGACTTGCTCTCTTTTTTCTCATTCTCTCCCACACAAGATTTCTAAGCCAAACATTAACTATCGGGAATACTCAACTTAATGTATCTTAGTTAATTTAAGATATATTTGATTTCTCTAATCATCCATTTCAAGAAATTGTTTCCTTCCTGATTTAAGAAACCAATGGCTTTCATAAGAATTGATTAACTTGGATCTATTGAACAAAACACTTAAGATTTCTCTTGACAATTTCCCTCAAGATCATTCTTCTCAGGGATCCATTAACATAAAGTTGTGTCAGACTAAATCAATCTTGGCTTTCTTACAAAACAATATGAATTTCAACAATGAAGAATACCTATATCACAAGGGGATGTTCTAGTACTCAGACTTCTATTTCTTATACCTGCCCTTCAAAATTCCTTCTACATACTGAGCTTGATTATCCACAAATGTGTTTACATAGTACACTATTATTAATGTGATGTTGAAGTTGCTTTTTTTGGGGGGTGGGCCTTGCTGCTTATATGAAGACAAATTGGGGATAAGACAGTATATTGTGGCATAATTGTATATTTGCTCAATTGAATTTATTGAAGAATGGTAAATATCGCTCTCAAATATATTCCATTTGAAAGTCTCCACATTGCTTGATCTTAAGTTAATGGTGTTTTTTTGTTTTTTTTTTTTTTTTGTCGTTTTTCCGTGACCGCCACTCAGCCAGTGAGTGCACCGGCCATTCCTATATAGGATCCGAACCCACGGCGGGAGCGTCACCGCGCTCCCAGCGCTGCACTCTACCGAGTGCGCCACGGGCTCGGCCCAAGTTAATGGGGTTGAACCAACCTTTTTACTGAAATCAACATGTCAAATCTTTGCTTCAATTCTTGGCCATTTCTGCTTATATTTTTACAATACCTGTCTAAAACAAGTCTAATTTTAAATTTATGCTGCTTTTAAGAAGAATAAACTTCTTAGAATTGACCTAAATTCCCAAGAGCCTGGATTAGGACCAATAGAAGATGATTCTAAATAGGTAGGGGCCTAAATGTTTTGGAGTTTATTCTGTTTCTTGATCCACACCTTGGAAAAGATCTACTAGACATGTGGATATGAAATGTCAAATCTTAGCCAAACTTGATGGATGAGTACCAACACCAAATGCCAATTGCCAGAGACACTACACGTCAATCAGGATTTAGGATGTCATATTTCTCTAGATTCATCTTTCTCTTTGACCACCCAATCAACTCCATCTAGAAGACCCTTTAGGGCTCACATTCCCTCCTAACTAAATCTATTTTTTCATTCTGTCCTAAATAATATTCATATTTTCTGTCTTATATTTTTATTATTTTCCTTTGTTTTTTCCTTTTTTTTTGTCAGCTTCAGAAATCTATAATACACCTCCATTTTTCTTCAAATTATCTCCAAATTTGGAAGAGTGATCTAGACTATTTACTTTATAATTTTATAGTGCTACCTAAACTTAACCTGAAACATAGAAGGTCAGTAAACTATGCTTAATAGAAAGCAAACAAACTTCAATCCTATAACTTTTCTAACATTATTTACACAGGTAAAGTAAACACAGAAATACAATAGTAAACATATTGAGTGAACTAAAAGTAATTTTTGCTGAGAAATCATGTTTTCAGGTTGAAATTTTCAGAGCGATTGTTAATCACTTGCCTCCCTCACTTTGTTTTGCAGATGCAACCACTATATGTATTGCATTAGTCCATTTTGTGTTGCTATAACAGAATACCTGAGACTGGGAAATTTATAAAGAACAGAGGTTTATTTGGCTTACAATTCTGGGGCAGCTGCATCTGGTGCAGGCCTCAGGCTGCTTCTACTCAAGGCGGAAAACGGCAGCAAGCAGCAAGTACAAGCAGATCACATAGCAAGAGGAAGCAAGAGAGAGAGAGGAGGTGACAGGGTCTTTTAAACAACCAGCTCTCGTGGGAACTAACAGAGCAAGATCTCACTCAGGCCTCCCCCCTGCTACCACCTAGGGAGAGCATTAATCCATCCATGAGGGATCCACCCTCATGACCCAAACAGCTCACAACACTGCCACATTGGGGGTCAGATTTCCACATGAGTTTTGGTGGGGACAACACATCCAAACTCTATCACGTATTTATTCTCCTTACAATGATATATGGAGTCATGTAAAAAAGAACTTTGTGCATTTCATTCCAATAAAGAAAATTTCTTTATAAATATAGATATTACAGGACATACCTTAAGCATTATGCTTTTGAATTCTACCTTTAATGTTAGAAACATATTTCAACAGACATGGCATAGCTGTGTTCAACGGGATTTTAAAACTAAATTTAAAACAACATATTATATAATTATAATTACTATTTTAACACCTCACATTTATTGATTGTTTATGATATGCTAGACATGTTTTTAAGTACTTCATATACACTAACTTTTTAATTCTGACAACCTTACATAACATATGAAAATCTCAAGCATCTAATTCTGAAAGAAAACAGAGAAAATTAACCTAGTCCTACACCGTTACTTTGAAGATGAGAAAACTCAGATCTAAGGAAACAATGTTTTGCTCAAGATCATCTGGCTGCCAGTAGCAGAAGAGGAGCTCCTAAATCATCCAGTCTTTTTATTCTTTCTATAGGCCAGGCTGTATTTCTTTGAAAAACAAAAAATTATCTAATTTTAGCTAAAGATAATTTATCCAGAATTGACTTATGATGCTTTGTCAATTAGAATCAAGGAATTTGCCAAGTAGAAAGAATAAAAATGTAATCCATGGTATGCACTATACTGAATGTTTATTTTAAAAATTCTATAATGTATTTTTTCAAGTAATGGTGTAGAATCAAAATGGCAGGAAACAAAAACAGAGAGAAATCATAGACTTACATATTTAAACAAAAGAGTATATTACCTGAAGTATTTCTGCGTGTCTTGAATGATGAAAACATTTCTTCAAACAATTCTTGAACATTTTTTTCTAGCTTCAAAAAGCATGTTATGAGCTCTGATAAGAATTTCAGTTCATCTAAGGGGAGGGAGAAGTTTCTTCCTTTTTGCAGGCATTTAGGAGTAACTGTGAAAAGACAAGATCAATACTGTTGTACATTTGATTTGTTTCTCAGTAAATAAAAGAATGATTAATGTGATTCCATAAACTATCAAAACTAATAAGAGTCTCCATAATTAAACCAAGTTTCTTCACTCAAAATAAAAAACAAAAACAAAAACAAAAAACAAAAAAACATGTATAAAATTTCCTAGGAGAGGCTTTTGATGCAAATATAACAGTTAAATAATTAGATCAATTCTCAGAGTTATAAACAGGAATGTGATTTGTTGTAAAACCACATCTTACAAAATTCTATTTTTTTAAAAGTCTGGCAGAACTTAAATGTAATCACAAGGAAATATCAGACAAACCCAAATTGAGGGACGTTCTACAAAATAACTAGTCTGTAATTTTCAAGTGTTGTGTCAGGAAACACGGACTAGGAAATGTTCTAGTCTAAATGAGTCTAAAAACACAACTGAAATCAACACATGATGAGCATTTTACTTTATTTTGCTATATAGGACATTATTGGGGTAATTTGGTGAAATATGAGTAAAGTCTATAATCTAGTACTAATATTGCGTGACTGTTAATTTCCTGACTTAGATAACGATACCGTGGTTATGAAAAAGAATGCCCTTGTTTTTAGAAATGCACATTGAAGTATATAAGAGTAAATGTCTGCAACCTGTTCCCAGTTCAGAAAAAAGAATTTTGCTGAGAAGAAAGAGAGAGAGATAGAGATAAAGCAAATGTGGTAAATATTAACACTTGGGAACTCTGGATATGAAGGAAATTTGGGTATTCTTTATAATTAGTCTGGTAACTTTTTTGTTGAGTCTGAAATAAAAATAAAAATAAAAATAAAAGACTAGATAAAAGATAATAACTCTTTCAGACCTTAAAAGTGTTGTTCCTATGTCATTAAAAAGAAACAAATTAATTTAGCTGTTGGATCTAGTCTACATAATTCATGAAATCAAATTTAGACATAATTTCTGTCTAAATATTTGTGATCTCTTTTGCTAGCATAAGAACAACAGGATTTAAAACAAATAAAGGTTAATTTTTTCCTCTTACAATTATGCTATTAGTCAAGTCACATTACCATTTTAATATGATAGAAAAACATCTTATACTCTTTAAAAGCATGGAGAGTAACTCACATACCACATATTTTAAAACAACTTCAATTTGTTGCTTTCATTTTAGATTGACATAATCAAATGGCACTTTTGACCAAGTTTTCAAGGGTTTAAAGGATCTTTCCTTTATTAACACCATTTCTTAAAACATATATTTAAGAAGGGCCGAACCCGTGGTTCACTCGGGAGAGTGAGGCACTGGGAGCGCCGAGGCCGCGGGTTCGGATCCTATATAGGGATGGCCGGTGCGCTCACTGGCTGAGTGTGGTGCGGGCAACATCAAGCCAAGGGTTGCGATCCCCTTACCGGTCACAAAAAACAAACAAACAAACATATATTTAAGAAGTGTCTTGAGACTTAATTATGAATTGGAAAATCTGTAAACTCCTATAAAGTAAATATAATGTTCTTTTGGAGGAAAAATACTCAGTGCTATTCAGAAATTGTGCAGGGTCTGTTGATTCCACGTGATAAAAGATTACTTTCATCACACGGATTTAAAAGAAAGGTTACGGGGAAGTGTAGCGATTTTGTAGGTAATCTACTTCACTTCAGTAAAACTAAAACGTTGGCATCAAACTTACAGCCATATGATACAGTCTCTCACTGAGGACCAAAAATGCACAGTTTCTTTGCAGGTAATACGAAAAAGAGCTGTCTCAACTTAAACTGTGGAATTTCATTCTATTATTAAAGAGTAAAAAAAAGCTTAAAAAATCTACAAATACCGACCAAAACTATTTCATCTCTAGATTGACGTTAGCCCCACAACATACATTAAAACCTCTCTCTTTAAACAGCCCTACTCACATGTACCATTCTTCTGCAGGCATGCCAGAGAACATAAGCACGTACAAGCAGCATACATAACTAAGGATTTGCTAGGAAAATCATGCCCAAAAATGAAAAGAAAAGAGTATAAATATATTATATTTTATTTAGTCATTTCTTGATTCCCATTTGGTCTGTTTGATTTCTTTTAAGCTTTGCTCATGTAGATGAGGGGCTAGTTTGACCATCTAAATCTTAAAGTTCCTCTTGGCCCTAAAATGTTTATAAACCAAATTTTCAAAGACTTTAAGAATCTTTCCTAGTTTTTGATTAGGAAAGGTCACTCAATAGTTTGACTAAAAATTAAAAAATATTTAAGAAGGCTTTATTTGGATCCATTCTAAATTGGAAGTATTGTGAATGTTTAGAAAGTAAGCAAATAAGTGGTCCAAGAAAAATCTTTAAGAGTCAAAACACTACATCCCAAGAGTGCTACCCATTTAAAATTATGTAGGGCCTGAGGATTCTACATGAAGAGATCTTTTACCTTCATGTATTGAAGTATCCTGTATTGCAGAAACAGAAAATTGAAAGGTAAATTCATTTTAATACAATGAATCTTTATAATTTAATAATGAAAAGGACAGAATAGTATGTATGACCTAAATCTAATCATCTTTGTCCCAAAGAAACAATGATTATGGTAGAGGCCCATTAATTAGTAGTCCTTATTCTTATCACTATTAGCTCAGTGTTCTCCCAAGGGATATTGTGAGGATTCTTAATTTATGGGAAAAATAATTCTGTGATAAATTCATTTTGTGAAAGGCCAATTAAAGCAAAATTAAACACAAAGGATGGGATGGCATTTCCCAAACTTATTTGACTTACTTTCCCCACAGTATCTCACAGGACTACTGTCCTAATCATTACAACTTAGCTCATAATTTCTATCTGCCTAAGCATATCTGTTTTTCTGTCCCTTAGACTCTTCACTGTTAACCAAATTAGGGAAGAGTTTTCTCCCAATAGAAATTCCCTTTATGCTCTCCTTCACTAAATTAAACTCTTTCTCTCTTCTTGCAATATTATTTCTCTTTGCTCCTCTCCTCCAAGTCACCGCTCCCTAAAATGGTATCTGGATGAAATCAATCCAAGTGTTCTCCTCCCGCCTCTAAACCAATCTGGTATTTATTTATTTATTTGTTAGTTTGTTAATGTAAATCACTATGGAACTGTCCTGCTTCAAAGAAGTCTCGGACATACATGTCTGTACATAGGCAACTATGTTTGGCCTACAGCCAGTCATTGCTATAAAATATCTGAAATAATGATTGTTGCTTTGTTATAGGATGGGTTCTATGATTTTTAGGAAATATAAATTTCTCCTAAATCCCAATAATATTTAAAAGAAAAAATTAAATTTTCATTTTAGAGCAAGACTTTATTACCATAAACTAGCAATAAATAAGTCCATGTAAATTATAACTAGATAGTTGAGGGATTTTTAAAAAATAGTTTTAACAGAAATGTTTCTAAAATGGAATATAAAATTCTCTGCTTTCCTATTATTTAGAGTATTCAGAACACAATTACAATTTTTCTTCATGACAGGGTTATGATGAAAGTTACTTCTATGCTGCACTCAGGGGCTAACATCTATCCCTCTGTTACAGGGCATTTCTCAAACTAATAATCATTTGGAATGAGTTCTAGGGTCTAGTAAGCTTGGGAAATACTACATACTAAATCCTCCTTAAAGTGATTTACAATGCAAAATAGTAATTAAAGTCTCTATTTACTTTGATAATAAAGTAAAATTTTGTAAAATTTAATGTTTCTCAAACTTTTTTGACAAATGAATACCAATCTGCCAACAGATATATTTACTTCTGAGATAGTCTCAAAACAACAGTTTGGATTACTGTACAACCTGAGAATTTATATCTGCTTTGTAGTGTTTCCTCCCATTGTTAGACTTTTCACTATGGGTTCTTGTTGCTGATTGTGTGGATTTTACCAGTACCCTCTTCTACTTGTACACTGCTATTCCCAGTATCATCACAGTGTTTTTGCAGACCCTTTTGAGAAACTAATCAAAGTCTCCTAAGTCCTTCTAGACTCTATCGTTGAAAAACTCCATGTAGTCACCGTTTGAGAAATAAATAGAACCACCTAAAATCTATCCATGGCTCTCCTAGGGCAGTATGGTCTAGGACCTCCTGTATTATTAAAAATGCAAATTTCTAGGTCTCTCCAGATCTAACAAATCAGCTTCACTGTGGGATGAGGCCCAGAAATATTCTCTTTAAGCAAGTGTCCCAGGTGAGTTTTCCGAACACTATAGTTTGAAGGGAACTGCCTCAGGGGGTCCATGAGCTCTAGTTAAAAGCACTTGTGATTGAAAATTTCTCTCTAGGCTTCAGAAAACCCAAATTTTGATCTCAGAAAGTCAACCAAAAGGGTGCTATTATGTAAAACACCATGACTTTAAAAACAAATCAAAACTCCATTTTTTTCATGGTCAAGGAATTTATGACTTTTTATTTCTGGAAGAAATATAGAACACCTGTGGGAAATTTCTAAGAGCATATTCTACACATTTGCCCTGGGCAAAAGCACTGTTGTTAAGAAAAAAACCTAAAGAACTGTTGAAGTTCTTTAGACACATCCATCACAAATGTAAAATGATTTCCATGAGGCCAGAAACTATGTCCAGTTTATTCACCATAATATCTCAGAGCCCAGCATAATCTCCTACAAAAAGCAGGCACTCGAAACAAACAAACAAAAAAACCAAAAAAACAAAAAACAAAATTCACTGGGTACTAAAAAAAGCTAGGTTCAGCATAGAACAAAGAAAGATTTTATACCTAATCCTAAAATGTATTCTCCAAAACAATAAATATGTACAGAAGTTACAAATAATAAATAAATAATAAATATTTGCAGTATTCTATAAATACTCTTTATAGTATTCTTTTAACAAAATAAATTTGAAGATTACTTGTAAAACAGAAAATGTGTGCAAAAGGATATAAAAACAGTGATGGGCTGCGAACTTGATAGAACATATTGACAGTTCACTCTAAAACATGTTATCTTTGGTGTTTAAAAAAACAAAAATATACTTAAGAAAAAAACAATTTCACCATGAAAAAAATGTGCACAGATATTCACAGAACTGTTGTCCTAAAATTTTAAAAGTCTCTCTGTATATATATACACATTTATGTATATTATTTATAGATATATAGATATATGAGGGTACTCCAAAAAATTCATGGAAAGAATCATATTACCTATAATGTTATTTTTCCATGAACTTTTTGAAGTACTTGCATATATGCATATACATATATGTATATATGTATATGCATATATACACACATATATATCCATGGATATATCACTCATAAAGAAAACAGATTATAGATTGTACACTTAAAGGTGCTTTTCGCCTAGTGAATAATAGTTAAAACATTAATCTTATTTTCTTCTGGCAAAATTTAGGACATTGAAAGTAAATCTAGAAGGACATTAGGGCTCCTCACATTTGATCTGCAACAAAGCAGCATTTGGAATAAATATCAAAGTCCAGCTAAATCAGACAAACCATAAAAATACAGGTAGTGGCTGAAAGCATACATATTATTTTCCAAAACCATTAGCAACAGAATTCTTGTTAATAATAGCAGTCACATACAAGGGAAAATGAGAAGCTACAGAATCAGATAATCTGAAGCTGGTAGATCAGTATAATAGGATAAAAGGTGCACATTTCAGTTTTCTCAAGAAAAAAGAACATTAGCCACCCTATTATTGACTGTAAATGGATCCATTTTCAGTGAAGAGGTATTCTCAGTGCCACCAGACAAGTGATGTAAAAAGAGGTGACACAAAGAGGCTGTTGAAAGTCTCATTATTCCAGATGAAATTCATGACATAATCCTGATAGAATATATTTGTTCCAGTAAAGAAAACTTTTAAACAGTATTATAGTACAAAGTCAGCTGGGACTGCATAGTAACAATTAATAAGCAGTACTTTTCCCAATACCCAAGTCACTTCCTGAGAGCACCTGGGACTGTGGAGCCCACTGACTGGATACCAGTGGCTCGGAGCACTGGGCCTCCTTGCATGCCTGGTTCCACGGAGCGACAGCAGGGAGAGGAGCAGAATGCAACACCAAGACCCTGAGTTTGTAAGGAAACTTCTTTGTCATGTAAGCCTAATAAGTAGCTGAAAGATCACAAAGGACCTGGAGGCACTGTTTTTGTTACCTACACAAAGAAAACATTGACACTGTTTTTTCCCCAGTATTATTTTTGTAACTTTCATTTATTTTGCAAATTTGTGTGATTAGGAAAGCAATTGGGGTAAAACTAAGATAAGGAATATTTCCACCTTAGTTTTCAGAACTGAATTTATTATTTATCTTTCTTTCTCTCTCTCTCTTTTTTTTTTTTTTGGCAGCTGGCCAATATGGGGAACTGAATCCTTGACCTCGATGTTTACTTATCTATTTTGAGTAGGCTTCCGCATGTACCACCTGAAATAGACAGGGTACAACTTTAAAATAAAATGAAATGGATAAGTGAATAAATGATTAAAAGGATGAAGTGAATATCTAAGAAGGTGGGGGAAAATGTAAACCGACAGAAGCTGAACATTTGGAAATTAGATACCCCACACACAAGTGTCAGGACCCCTCTTTTAAATGCTGAGGGTGGAGAGGGAGTTATTAAGAAAGCTGAGCCTCATAAAGTTTAATGAATCTGAATTTGAATTCAGGAAACATTGAACTCTTAGGAGAGGAAAGTTTCTCTCTCTCTCTCTCTCTCTCTCTCTCTCTCTCTCAGGAAACATTGAACTCTTAGGAGAGGAAAGTTTCTCTCTCTCTCTCTCTCTCTCTCTGTCTCTCTGTCTTTCCCCACTTCTGCTCTCCCCTCCCTGCCCCCACGTTTTATTCTGTGCTGCAGCACAAGAGGTGGTATAATAGAGTGGCTAACATGTGGAATTGATGAGCCACACAATGTAGGTTCTAATCCGGACACTGCTCCCTACCCGCTGTGTGACTTTGGACAGGTTACTTGGTCTCTTTATGCCTCAAAATAGTGTATGAGGTTAAATTGAGTGACACATTAGAACAGTACCTGGGGGCCGAGCCCATGGCGCACTCAGTAGAGTGCTGCGCTGGGAGCGCGGCGACGCTCCCGCCGCGGGTTCGGATCCTATATAGGAATGATCGGTGCACTCAGCTAGTAAGCGCTGTACAGAGGTTAGATAAGTGTTAGATATTATTGCTATCTCCTCTGAGAAGCCCACCCACAGACTGGAGTCCAGGTAAGGTTCCCGCTCTCCATGCTCCCTCCTATTTTATCTTACACATACCTTCATTTTAGCATTTACTGTGTCACCTTA
The DNA here is from genome assembly GCF_027409185.1 of Cynocephalus volans. Classification (NCBI taxonomy): domain Eukaryota; kingdom Metazoa; phylum Chordata; class Mammalia; order Dermoptera; family Cynocephalidae; genus Cynocephalus; species Cynocephalus volans. The sequence continues at coordinate 81,464,743 of NC_084461.1, forward strand.
TAATTGTTACCTTGGGAGTTGTCTCCTAAAATTTTCAGCTTTTTAAAGGCGGAGATATTTTCTCCCCATGATTGCATCCCCATTATCCATCATAGTGCCTATATGAGTGAATGATTTCAAAATGATACATATTGGTGAGTGTCGGAAACAACATCAACTGCTTTTAACTCATCTTATTTGGCTTTTTCTCCCACCATAAACATGCTTCTTTAGTAAAATACTAATATTAAATGAGTTTCACATTAATTACTGTATGCCAATTTTAACAAGAAATATTTTGGGGAGAAATACCATAAACACCATATCAGAGACCTGTTTCACTACAAACTACTTTACTTATTATTGTTATTTAATGGTCTTCATCTCTAAGGTTAACATTTATAAAGTTGAATGGCAGCCCCACTCCAAAACCTTCCATTGCTTCTTTACTGTGTCAACCCTTCAAAACACTGGTTTTGTCTGTGTGTGTGTGATCACCATCCTGTTAAGAATCTAAGCTATGCTTCCATGTCACTGAAACAAATGCCTTGCATATAATTCTAAGAGGTTCCCAGGCCTTAGGTTTCTATTGATCATCTGATTAAGGCCCTATTCCTTGATCTGTCTTTCAGAAGCAGACCCTATAGATCTCCATCTCACTAAGGAGACCTGTAGTCTCTGGAAGTTTCTATTTCCCTTTGCAAGAAGAATAGGTCTAGTTCAGCTTCTACCTCATAACCTTCTTATCACTTTTTTCTTGTGTGATCAAATTAAACGTCTTAAAACACACAGATAACTCTCTTAGCCTACTACAACAGAGGCTTTGGGTAAGGTTATGGGGATATACTGAGTAATGACTAATGGCCGCCCATTCCAGGGACTTAGACATAGCTTAGTATAAAGTGCAACTGCTTCCATAGTGGTATATGACAACCAAAATGCTTTGTTAGAAGAGACTGAATTGCTAGTATACTATATGTACTGTATATATATGCTATATATATTAAGAATATAATTAAGAATATACTATATATTCACTTTCTATACCTTCTCTCTCTGAATACTCTAGGCCAAGATAGTTGTTACACTAAATTTTGCACCCATTGACAGGATTGGTAATCATGATCTAAAGAGAGATAGATCTATGGACAGAGAAAACCATCAGGTTGGGAATAAATACAACTAACCCACTGAAAATCCCCACTTGACAAGGGAGGTTTGCTTTTCCATTTGGAGGGACACACACAATAAGTATCCCCTTGTTTCACATACCAAGGGAAACCTAAGTGGCTAAAAAGGGTAAAGATAGTCACCCTGAAGCTATTCTTCTGGGTCTGTGAGAAAAACTGAAAGGAAACTACTTCTATTATTACCCTTTTATGATTCCCAGGCCAACACTGGCTCCACTGGATGTTACCTAAACTTACTGCTAAATGATAACAAAATTCTCCCACACTCCATTCCATCATCTCTGGCAAAAGCTCTCTGTATTACATTAGTAAGAGATCTGACATCTTGTCCATTTGCCAAGGGTATAATGCTCTTGTCCTTCTCTTATATTCTACCTTTCTTGGTTTGTTTGTTTTTTTGACTGAGAACATGAGAGAGAATATCTGACTCCTGATGTGGCCTCTGTTAGGTGAAGATGCTAATCAAAGAATGGCTAACATTTGAATTCAGCCAAAATTGAGAACTGTACTCAGGGCAAATTTCTGAATATTTTCTCAGTTGACTTTTGTTTTATGCTGGTTTAACTCCCAGTTGTAAATACTTAGATATGCTGACCCTTTCAGGGAACATCTTAATAAAAAGACATCTCTAGTGTAATGAAATGGGTTTTAAATTTTAAGTACTCTATGCTAATGGTACATTAATAAAATTTCTTCCTAATATCCCTTTCCTGCTCTCAAATTTTGCTAGAATTCAGTTAATTATATCTCTTATCATATGTCACTTTCTCTTATCATGACTACAAATTAACTTATAGAAAAAATTTAAACTAAGTTAACAATTCATTTTTACTATAGCCTAAGGTTGTATCTGAGAATTGATATTTCATTTTTTAAAGGAATATGCTATGATAGACAAGTTACATTATCAGCTCTTAATATAACATGTTAAAAATTAATTTCAAAAATTTAGCACTGGAATAAAAATAATGCCTTCATCAAAAAGAATGAATTAAGTTAACACACCCGCTGAGTATGCTTCCTACTATATTTTCTGCTTGAAGCATAACCTTTCAAGAGATTGAACATTTTTCCTCTTTTATACCCCCCAAAAATAAAGAGTAAGATTCTCTTCACATTTTTTATCAGGTAGAAAAATTATAATGCCTATGAATGTATGTTAAAATTAATATGAAAAGAGATAGCCATAGTGATAATAGCAATTTTTTGTACACACCTGGAAAGTTGTGCTCATGAACTTATTATTCTAACAGAGTAGGGAAGGGACAGCAGAGAAGACATGTGCCAGGTGTGATGGCACTTTGTAGAGTAAATTGTATACTTAATCTCACTTTTTTAGCTGCCTTTCTCACCTAAGAAATAGTTATTCAGCCATAAGGTAAAGTCATATTTCCTTCAAACTTCGAATAGAACTTAGGAGCCCTTTGGAGGCAGATATCATTTTTTACATTGTTATCCCTCAAAAGGCCTATGATCTACAAAAAGCATCTTTAAGTGGGTTTCGCTTTCTAATTCAACAAAGATTTGCTTTGTGCCTTTAATACACAAGCCACCATATGAACTGCACTATTTGTGGTGACAAGAGAGAGGTAGAGAGTGAGATCTGAAAGCAGAATGGGGATAACTAACAAGGGCTAGTCATCATCAGATCTGATGGCCACACCTGTCTTATAAGAGTAAATTTACCTCTTTTTAACTATTTTAGTTCAGGCAAGAAGAAAGACATTACATTCAATACATAAGAAAAACTCAATGCCAAGAGAAGTTGTGGATAAGAAACTAATTGAAGAAAATATCAGGAGTTGTCATCCTATTTTGATATAAATGGTCATTACTGGGCTCTGTTGCTCTGTTATGGTTTGTTACACAGGAACTTTTTCTTAACTGAAAAAAAGTGAATAAAAAAATACATGCAAATTAAACAACTTAATTTTTCTTTTTCGAGCATAGAAATGTATCTTAGACTTGATATGTATATTACAAAAAACATAAAACTTGGTTCAATAAAACACAAATATTTTAAAATTTACTTAGATTGCATTTTGGATCTAGTGTTGTTGGTGGCTGGGTTGTGATGAAGAAGAAAGGACAAGAGCAGATGGAGAGGGAGACAGAGAAAGACAGGAAGAGCTTTGGGAGAGCCGGTCTCTTCAAACAGAGGTTGGTGCATTACAGCTCATGGGACAAATCTGGCCCATGGCCTACTTTGATATGGTCTATGAACTGAATATGGCTTTTTTCTTTGTAAATACAAAAACAAAAAACAAAAGAAGGAGAATCTGTCATGATACGTGACAATTATATGAAAGTCAAGTGTCAGTGTCCACAAAGTTTCATTGGAACACAGCCACACGGATAGTTAGATTGTCTATGGCTCCTTGCACTACAATGGCAGAGTTGAGTAGCTGAAACAGAGACCATATGGCCCACAAAGACTAAAATATTTATTATTTATCCCTTCACAGAAAGTTTGTCATCAAAACCCACACTTGGATTTCTGGGGGGAAAATGTTCTTCTAGGTGGTTTCCTTATACCCTTCTCCCTGTTCAGGTAATCTAAAATGCCACTGGACAAGTCCTATTTCTTAAACACTTCTCTCAAATTACTTTTCTGCTCAAAAGCCTTTAACAACTACCATGTATAATTTAAACATCAAAGACTGGTTTTCAAGACTCTTGGTAATCTGTACTTAGGCTAGATACTCACATCCTTCATTCGGTTGTTCATTTATTTGATACCTTAGTGTTTGTTTGCCCAACACTCCTTTCCCTCTTCTTCTAACAATAAGCTTATCCCTTGGCCAATCAGAGACTGTCCCTGTGACTTTCTGAGCTGAGTACCAGGAAGCTGTTAGGATGTGAGCAAGAAACTGCCAGGGACCATGTACCCCATTGAGTGGAGAAACTGATTTGAGTACAAAGTAATCATTTAGGGAGAAAACAAGACAACAGATTATGACGTACTGCTAGAAAGCTAAATTCCTGTAGCTCAGGTCTCCAGAAGTCCTCTGGTTCCAGTCCTTCCAGAGGTTTAATTGTTTAGCTCTTTCTTTGTATGACCTATCATATTGTGTGAACTGCCGCATATTCTAATAAATACCTTCTCTTCTTTGTATAAGAAGCAGAGGTGAGGAATGGAAGAACAAAAATGTCACTTGCAAGTTCAGAGTCCTAGCTAATAACGCTTTCATCAATTATTTATAGAATAGCTCCTATGTGCTAGTTACATTTCTCTTCACTGTCTCCAACAAGCCACAGTACACTGATACTGTCTGAACAGGCTTTTCCCTTGGACTATGCAAGGTCTACTCATGGCTAAACTCAAGTCCAAATCTTAAAGAAGTTCTTCTACCATGCTCTTTACACTAAAATCTCCTTTCCCTGAATCCCTAATGTATTTAAAGTCTTATACAAATCACTTGGTAATTAATTAAATATGGTCTTATATGTTTTCCCCCCACTTTGCCTTGTGAATGCTATGGGCTGAATGTGTCCCCCCAAAAGTTCATGTGCTGGAAACTTGATCCCCATTGTAACAGTGTTAAGAGGGTGGGAAATCGGATTATAGTATTTGAAAGGTGGGGCCTTTGAGAGGTGATTGAATCATGAGGTGAGCAATGTGAATGGATTAATCCCCTTGTGAATAGATTAATCCATTAATGGGTTAATGGTTTAATGGGTTATCAGGGAGTGGTTCTAATGGCTTTGTAAGGAGAGAAAGTGAGCAAGTTAGCTCTCTCGCTTATGCCATACTTGCCATGTGATAACTTGGTCACCACGAGACCCTAGAAAGGTCCCACCCAGAAAAAGGCCCTCACCAGATGTGCCCCTTGGATCATTGACTTCCCAGCCTCCAAAACTGTAAGAAATAAATTTCATTTCTTTAAAAATTACCCAGTTTCAGGTATTCTGGTATTAGCAACTGAAAATGGACTAATACAGTGCATTAGTCTTTTACCGCCTAGAGTTGAAGGCACTTAAAGACACCACATAAAATTGAGTTTTAAATTGATTTCAAACTTCAGAAAAAATTGTTTGCAGGAAAGCCGTTTTAAGATATTGTGGAACTCTCAAGATTGAGTGATGAGACGGGAGAAGCAAGAAGACCTGAGAAACAAGGTCCAGCTTTTCTTTCTGTCTTGAGCTGTTTAAATACACCATCAATTCTGTATACATCCCTCACTTTGAAATTCTATTTCAAAGCTAACATTTCCCCCTGCATTGCAGGAAAGCATCAGAAAGTGAACACTGTTGTTCATTTCTTTCTCCTTTCTGCTTCTCCAGAGCTTGTCTACCCTGCAACCAACATGGTTCCTTCTCATTTTGATCACCCCGGACAGAAGTCAGAAGGGATCCCTACCTGCTGGAATCACTTTCTTCTCAGAACTCTGCAACTATGTGTCTGTATAACTCCAGCAGCTTTTCATATATTCATACTTCACTTCTCAATCTAGATGGGAAGCAAGGGTCTTATACTTTTTGGAATCCCCATTAATATTTTTTAAATAGCAAGAGCTTAATGAATAAGTTGATTAGTTGGCTATTACCAATACAGATTATTATATCTCCAGATATTGATTTAAGAAAATGGGTCAGTTAAAACTCCTGTCATGTGTTATGTAGTGGATTGGGTGCTGGAGAAAATGAATAATACCTGCCCTTGTGCTTAGAGTCCATATGGAGAAACAGGCCCCTAATTAGTTATTTTAATAGAATATCTAAAGAGCTTTGAGAAAGGCATATGGAGATGCTGTGGAAGCAAGGATTAGGGGCTCTAGTTCAGAGAAAGATTCTTAGAAGAAATGACACATGAGCTGTCATAAAGGATCAATGGGAATGAAGCAAAGAAGGTGAGGAAGAGGGTAGGACGTGGTACACAACACGTCATGAGCAGGGCTTTCTGTCAGTTCAGTGCTCCTGGACAGTGACAACTATGAGGTGGGGAGAGGCATGAGATAAGGCTAAAGAAGGCAGGTACTGGGTCAAGGAAGGCTTGCTTTCCAATAGGGAGTAGCTGGGGCTTTGTGATGATAGCCAAGAGGAGCCACTGAAGAGTTCTAAACAGGGGACTAAAGTGTGCTTGGCAGATGTCTTAGAGGAGAACAAGAATAAGGGTAGGGAATCCAATTAAAATACAAAACAACAACCACAATTATTTGAAGTTGATACAACAAGCAAACAGAAAGGACATTGTTGGGGGGGAGGGGGGGAGGGAGAAGGGAGGGAGGTTTTGGTGATGGGGAGCATTAATCAGCTACAATGTATATCGACAAAATAAAATTAAAAAAAATAAAAATAAAAAATAAAAAAATACAAAACAAGACTATTTTAACAGTCCAAATGAGAGACGATAAAGACCTAAATTAGGCCTTGCTGGCAGGAATGGAGAGGAGGAGAGAGACTTGGAAATATTTAGGTAGTGAGGCAAAATTATGAATCTTGGTGATTTTTTGATGGTAGGGAGGAGGCAGAAGGGGAGAATGACTCACAGTTTCTGCTTGAGTGATTATTAGTGGCATTAACTTAGATTGGGAAAGAGGAGCAGGAATCTAGTGATCAGGTTCTGGTTTATCCTTGTTGTGCTTGGAGTGCCTGCAGAACATTCAAGGGACCAAACAAGCTGGTATTTAGCTCTAGAAGTATGAAGCTCCAGGGCGAGATCAGTGCTGGAGATAGATCTGGCAATCATTCACACATAGTGAGGGTTGGACTCGTGAGGATGAACAAAGGAGATCTCTGGATACGTTTATTATTTTAATTTAGACTTATTTCATTACTATTGTTCATTTTTAAATTGAAAATAATATGACACTTCCAGAGAATATTATAGGGAGCATTTTAAAGATCAAGTATTCACTGTAGAATTGATTTAAAAATAACAAATAACACAGCCCCTTGTAATATATTGGTGTTTGGGAACACCTCACTAAGATATGACAGCAAGTCACCTTGTCAATACTATATATGTATACATATGTATATATATGTATATGTTCTAAATAAAGATAATAACAAAGAACCTGGTTTGTGCCAGTTACTATGTATAATATCCATATTAATACTTAGACACTTTGAGGAAGATTTTATTATTATCATTTCCATCTTTAAGATTAAATGATGGACACATAGAAGAAAAGCAACCTATCCAAGGTTACATAGCTGCCAAGTGGCAAAGCTAGAATGCAAAGCCAAGTCTGTCTGGCTCTAAAACTCCTAACAGCTACAAGACATTGAGCTTTAAGCATCCCTCCCTCACTCGCACTCCTTTGCCCAGGCCTCTTTTTGCAGCAATGAGAAGGGAGCGGACAAGACAGCAATAACCTTGATAATCCAGAAGGAGGCAGGCGAGCACAGGGATTTCAACACTTATTTTTAAAAATCATAATTAATAAATTGATGCCTAAACGAATATATGCATCAATCTAGACATTCGGGCTTCTGAATATCTGTAGTTAAAACCCTGTAGGTATATTTGTTTTGGAAGGCAATTTAAACATAAATATCAAAATTTAAATTAGCTTATTTTCTGGCCCAGGAATATTACTTCTAGGACTAAAACTTTCAAAGAAACACGAGTATACAAAGAAAAGAAACTGGGAAAATCCTGATGTCTATAAATGGGAGTAGGCTAATTAAATGATTAAATAATGATATAATCTTACAATATATAGTTGCAGCCTGTAAAAAGAATAATGCAGATTCTGTATGTAGTGATATAAAAGAGGTCCATAATATAGGTAAGTTTTTAAAAAATTGCAGAGAAATTTGTCAAATGTATATATACAGTAGGTGCATAACTATCGAAGGGTACACATTAAATATTAACTAACAGTGATTACTTTGGGGTGGGATTAAGGGTGGGGAAGGTGAAAGAGACCTAACACTTTTTATTTTATACATACATACACACACACACATATAAATGTGCATGCATTTATATAACAGTGGACATGTATTGCTATTGAAAAGAAAAAAATTAATATTTTTTCAAATCCAGTGAGGCAACAATCTAATAAGATCGATTTAAATGAAGCCATATGCAAATTAATTATGCTACATCCGAATTATGGAATATCATGGTCCTCTTGAAAAGAATGTCAGACCTGACTGCACCTACACAGGAGGAGGTCATGAAATATTAAGTGAAAAATCAGATTGCAGAACAATATGTCTACTTTGATCTCGTTTTAAAAAATTACAAATGTGTATATTAATTCTTATATGGGCATAAGAAAAACTCTACAATATTTAACCAAGTGTGAATTAGAGTGGTGAACCTGAAGATTAGGACTGGAGGGAAGGGAATGTGAGGGCTTTGACTTTTTCCTGTATGTATATTTAATGCTTTAATTTTTATAATGAAAATGTATTACTCTGATACTTTCTTTAATAAAAATATTCCTAACAAAACATAGTTTTAACAGATCACTTTAATTTCATTTTATTTCAGATCTTAAATATCTGATACCATGAAATCTACAAATGTGCCCTAGAAGAAATTTCAAATTCATAGTTTATAAAATATATAATGTAGCATAATTTTACATATTTAATGGTGCACTAACAGCTGTACAAGGTAAAAATACTTTAATATGTTTTAAAAATCTCAGTTCTTTCTTTCCATTCCTACATTGTAAATCTAGGCTCTCTTCACATAATCTCCTAACTGATGAATGAATGAGCTCCCCATAACATTTCTGTGAACAATCTAAACAACCTTGATTTTATCATTTCTTTCCCTTTGCTAATATTGAGGAAACACATTTCAGGCTTTCATAAAGCTTTCATTTTCACAAATTTATATTATTTCTGAAACAAACAAAAACAAACCAGGGCTCCAGAAATGCTCCTTGTGTACCTTTTGGAAGTGGAGCCACCTCTCCTCTGGTCCCACTTCCTCTCTCATAGAACTTCAGTTTTCTGCTTTCACTGGGAAGGCCCCTGGTGAGACCCCAGTGCCCTACAAACCAGGATGCATGTCTGCCCCTGGATTTAATGTTTCTGGCAGGAATGTCTTCCCTCTGCTCTAGCTCTTCCCACAGCACTCAGCTGCTTCTCCATCATCTGACAATATTCCTGCTTCTAAGTTTTTTCTCATACCTTAAGCATTCCTTCTCTTCTTTGTTGTCTCTAGAGAAGACTAATTAAAGAACCTCTCTGATTTCTCCAAAGAACTCAAAAGGAAAGTTCTGCTACTTAGGAAGCAAATATGGGTATCTTCCTAGGAGGAAGAGTCCACTCTGCATTTTCCAGTCTCTGGCCTCTTCCAGGAAGCTGGGCATCTGTGCAGAGTGCTCACAGCCACACTTCCCAACTTTTAGTTTAGAGTGGCAGAGCACTGCAAGGGCAGAAAGAGCACTGCTGCAGAAAATGCCTATGACTCCAGCCTGTGTATCAAGGTTGGCTTACTAGATTTCTCTTACATTGATTACAAACCAAAGTTAACATTTAGATAACATCCATGTAATACTAAAAAATAAGTTAATCTCATTATTCATTCCTTTATTTCATGGAGATATTGACTTAAAATATCTTAAAGGCCAATTTACAAGATTAAGTCAAAGTTATGACATAACTAAGAACATAAAATATGTCAGCTCCACCACAACACCAATAAAGATAAGATGCTTCAAATTGTGAAAACATAGATAACTAAGCAACTCTCACTTGTTGACTTTGAAGGCTAACTGCATTCAAGTTTTTTAAAAATTAGTATAAAGATGGATACATTAGTCTTTTTAAAAAGATTTATATAAAAAACAAGAAAATAGAACTATGACTGAATGGAGACTTTGAGTTCTTAAAGGAAAAGATCTAATTAGTGATAAACTTACTACATGTAAATAATCATGCACAGGATAAAGTCTAAAGGAATAACAATTTGCTAGAAAATTATAATTTTACAAATTAAGATTTCAATACAGAAACTTTACTATGAGGTTGAGTAATTCAACCTCATGACATTCAGTATTACTTTTGGGGGTTTGAAAAAAACAATTAGCTATCAGCAATCAATTTGTTGACTCATTCGCTACCAGTGGGAAAATACTCCTTATGCTCTGTTATTGTACACTTCATAACCTGCTAACTAGCACTTAATTTTCCCTTTGCTTAGGGAATAATGATTATTGCCTTCACCTAATACCACAAAAGACTATCTTTAACAATCAATTTTTTAAAATTAGCTAATGATCCATAGATAATACCCAACCCCCTATAAGTGCCTTACATAGTCTATCAGGATGTACGCTGTTAACTTCTACAGTTTTTTAAGCAGTATTAGAGATAGTTAACTTTAATGTTACCATAAATGCAGAATAGCCACTTTGATTATTTTAAGAACTATAAAACTTCGAACATTTTGACACCCGTGGTATGAAAATTTCAATCATAACATTTTTAAACTTGCATACTAAATGATTAGGATGTGATTTAAAATATTTAACATGAGATGACAAAAGCAAGATATTAATTTCTGTCAAATAGATTTTAATGACGCAAAGCACAAATGATGGAGGCTGAAGTCTTTCACTTTTATATCATTTAAATTTGTGGAGAGATATTTGGGAACATGTGACCCTTTTTACCCTTGGTAAAGGAAGTAATTGCAAAAGGTGAAAGTCGGCTTCTAAATTTTGCCTATGGTTTTCAATAGCAAATTCTAATCTGGAGACAAAACTTCTTGTTAAAATATACTTTTTTTTTCTACATATTTACACATTAGAGCATGTAATAGCATTAACTCATTTCATTTTTACTGAATCATTTGTCTATGTCATAATGGAATGGATTAATAAAGTAGGTTCTCTGTCTTTGGATAGAATATACTTATAAAAGACAGCTAGCTCGCCTAGTTTCTGAACCTGAAAACGTGCTACACTTCATTCAAATAAACCAGTTTGAAGTATAAATTTATGAAATATGGATTGTGATTCTTATGATGATGAAAGCACCAAAATCTAGACATTCAAGGTGATAACAATGAATTTACAATGTGCATAGAACTTGTTGTTGCATGTATATTACCATATAGTATTTAATATGATACACAATGACAGAGTACCAAATAAATAAATACTAGCACAGTCAAGAAAAAGAAGCCAAAGTACTTTCTAGTCTCAATGGGAATAAGAAAGATACTATTATCCAAATTCCCAAATTCTATTTCTAATTAAGTCTAGTATACAAAAAAGGTTTAAGCTATCAAAAAATTTGGCAAAATAACTTAGATAAGTGAAATAGCAAAGTGATTAAGGAAATGTAAAAGTTCATCCCAACACTTAGACATATAAAATTTAAAGACAAGAGAATGCAGATCTTGACTCAGTGACCCAAATAATTCCCGTATTTTATTTGTGGTTTATGGCAATCCAATGAAAGGTTCACAGAAGTCATACATTTGAGAAAAAAAATAATGGAAAAGCCTAAGATTTAATGCTTACCATACGAGTAAAAACAGAAAAAAAACAAAATTACGAAAACGGAAATTAGGTTTGGGTTAAGTCAGATATGAAGTGGTTTAATAAAGGAAAAACAAGGCAGACTACCAATTGTGTATGTGAAAATTTAAGGAGTAAATTTTCAAAGCATGGTGAGATATGGGCTTAAATCTCATTAGCAATAATGTGTTCCTCCGACCTTGATGATATTCACTTTTAAGTGATGCCATAACTATTGTAACAATCCAGCATTTATGACAGCATTCATCTACTTGGTCTCTCCTGAATGCAGTGTACTTAAAAGTAGTGTTATTTCTTTTGCATGTACCAATGATATATTCAGTTTTATAGGCACAAGTCACAGATCGACCCTTTTTATGTCTTACTCTGGTGTGTAATTTTTTTTTTAACCAACTGTATGTTTAAAATAATTAGTACTGCTGGATATAATCACTAATTTCCTGAAACTGCAAAAGGCAACTTAATATTTCTGCATAGCAGCTGTAATACATAATATTGCACAGAACTAAATTATTACAAACAGTGCCAGCAGTTTTCTATACACAGTACTTAAGATAATTATAAAAAATCATTTTCATTACTGCTTGCTAGCATTTTTTAACAGTTTAATTTGGATAGGTTACAAAATACATTCAAATCACACAGATATAATTACTGTAGACCCAAGAAGCTATAAAAGTTCCCAACCAAATCCCTTTGACCCTGTTAATGTTTGTTCCTTGTTAATCTAAGGGAAACATTGTTTGTAGTGTGCATTTGTTATAGAATATGAAAAAAAAGGGGGTGGGGGGTTAAGAAAATCCCTTAACAGTTGTTATTGATTCCAGCATTTACCTACTGAGAGTTAAGTGCTGTTTACAAAACAGAACAGATGCAGATGCTGACAAAAAGGTAAACAATTGTTACATGGCTTCCTGCCAGATTCTGAACCGATATATTAAACTCCAAGTGAAGCACATTTCCCCTATGGATTGCACTTATTGCCACTTCATTTCCTATGTGCTCCATCTCTCTATTGCCGTGCCTGGCACTAAGCTATTTCCAGTTCTTTGCTGACCCCTGAGGCCTGGTGCTACCACACACAGCCATTAGAGAAGGGAATTGCATGTGTCTGACACGGCCTGAAACCAATTATTTGATATTTTCTTCAGAATGATGCCCAACTCTGTTGGGAATGAGCAATCATGAAATAATTTACCTCCTGATTTAATTTTTTCCTGCACAAATTAGTTGTAGACTGAGCTGGCTATACACAGCTGCCTGTGACATGGCCTTGTCTTATCAAGATGATACTTGAAATGAAGCAGGGGGGTCTGAATTGAATAGGGAATCCTGCTTTAAAGAGGCATTGACAAGTTTATCAGATATACTGATCACATGTACTCTTGTTGATTGAAAATGACAGAACCTTAAAGAACTATCAGAGCAGCAGAAAAAACCACAAGGATGCAAACCTTATCAGGGTGTTTAATGGTCTTAAACACTTGTCTGATTTCTGGTTCCATTTTTGTACCCCAGAAACCTTGGCACATGACCAAAATTTAACAAAAAATTAAAAGCAAACACATTGGTTCACAGCTGAATTACTTTCAATAAATTTCTTATTAAGTATCTTTGTTTTTAGAAATAGTCATAAATGTCAAGAGAGTATGTATTTTTCTGTAACTCAAATCCCTACAAGGACCTTTCATAAAAATATGAAGGACTTACGCTTTAGATTTTGTAGTCTCTAAGTCACACAAATAAGGCAAAACCTGAGATTATCACTTAATAAACATAGAAAGCTTGTATAAATGTCCATATGTTTAATCCAAATAATGAGGTATGGAAGTCAGCTACTCAAAATCAAGACAACACAGGTCTCTTTAGAGAGACTCAATGGACATAAGGCTTCAACCAAATCTGTGCAGTAATATCTTGTCCATAATTCAGGCAAGAATTTTACTCATTTTTACATATTGATTCCACATTAGATTTTAGCTATTAAATTTTAAAGGGGCTGTGATTGCTTCATCTTCCTATTTCTCTTCAGGTCCAGGCTCCGCTAACTAGACCCATATACCATAACTGTGAACTTTAGAGCTTTTGTGATCATGACCAAGAAAAATCATTTTTAAAATGCCTATTAAAAGTATATTCTCTTAAAATAGCTAAAGAATTACTGTTTTATTGCATTAAAAAAGAACATTAACAATGATGATTATAACTGATTTAAGTACAGTTTAAAAAAAAGATTTTAAAAGGCACTATAACACAATTTTACAATATAGCTTTCTCTGATAATGATCATCATAAAATTTGAAGGCAATTTCTCTTCTTTTCAGGATAGATTATTTCACAAACCTTGGTGTCCACTCCAATAATTACACTAGTGTGCCTTTTGCTAATGGAAATGCTAATACTGAATATAAACTTAAAGTAATCTCTACCTTGGAAGACAAACAATATAATATCATTTTTTTCTAAAACCAACTCAGTATGATTATGTTGTAGAATTCTAAATATCAAAATTTCAAAATACTTATTTCTTTTATATTTCACTGATATCATAATTTCCAAAGGATTTATTAGATTCTCATCTCTGACTTGCATTTATCTGCTAAGTTGGGTACTTCCTATTATTGTTATAAAAGAGATTAAACTAGCGATAGGGTAAACTACACTTTTCTAAGTAATAGACAGGGTTTTCTGCTTTTAATCAATTTTGAAAAAGAAGTTGCAAACGAAAACATTGATGGGTTTTGCTTCTGATTGAGACAACATACCTGGGAGGTGACTAGGTGATAAGAATAGAGCCTCATGATGGGATTAGTTCCCTTATAAAAGAGACCCCAGAGAGCTCCCTTGCCCTTTAAGCTATGTGAGGACACAAACAGAAGACTACCATCTAAGAACCAGAAAGTGAGCCTTTGCCAGACACCAAATCTGCCAACACCTTGACCTTGTATTTATTTCTCACAAAACTGTGAGAAATAACTGTTTGTTATTTAAGCTTGCCAGTCTATGATAGTATCTTTTTTATAGCATCTTGAATGAACTAAGACATCCCCTAAGGTAAAAACGAATAAGTGGAGAAGTTAAATGACAACTACTTCAAGGCAGAAGATTTGTTTTATACTAAATATTTGACTTCATAAATGTGATTCTGATGATCAAAGATTTTCATACTTATATATAAATTATTACAGTGAAAATACTATATCATAATATTCATTTTCCAAGTTGATTTCATAATAAAGGAAAGCTATTTTACAGGAACAACCATTAAAATTCTCAGTCTCAGTTTAAAAGATTCTGTTTTTAAAGGAATTTTACCAATGTTTGTTTGCTTATTAAACTTTTCTTCTTGAACATTTACAGAAAAAAAATAAGTTAGGTACTGATAACTGATTAATAGTAAAATAACCAGAAGTCACACATCGCATTTTCTGAGAACCTGAGAAAGACATGTTAATTAAACAATATTCAACATTTATAACAGTCCATTGGAAAAATGACCGTATATGTTAAGGAAAAATTTAGGGATTCATGACCTGTAAACATTCTTAAATAAAACAATATAATTAAGCACTCACAATTATTATGTTGATTAATTAAGATACAGAATAATGTAGATAATTTTAATGGGATAAAGCAGAAGCCAGACAAGTTTTAGGAAGGTTGGGAAGTGACTTAGCAATTCACTTTCTATAGAACATGAATTTATGGCTTGCAACAACCTCGTGTATACTTGTCTATATTCTTTGCTCGGTATGGAATAGTTGCAAAGCAAATTTGCTCACTTTTTTAATAATTTTATTCTAAACTTCTTTTAAATGAGCTTTTTCAGTTATTTTCATTATGCTGTTAAAATGTTACTTATGTTTTTAAATAGACAATTTCTTTTTACAAGTCAAAAAATGAGGTTTTTAAAAGCTCAGTATTTTAATCTTTTTAAGTGTTTCAGTTTTTAAAAATGTTATTAAATGGTTAATAAGGTATATAAATCTCAAACTGACCTATGACCCCTCAGGAGAAACTAAACAGTGAGTCATTTTTACCTTCCATCCTTAGTATTTGAATGTCATAATTAGAGGATGTAGCAAGTGAAATATTCTTTCCACTCAAAAAAACAAAAACATAAAACACACACACAGGTGTTCTAAGGAAGGAGGAAGTAGATGATTGAGTGTAATTTAGTGTTTGCTAATTGTTCCTGTATGGAAGCAAAAATATTACTAAATTAAATTCCATCCACTTTCTTTCTCCCTGAACATATTCCATCTTTGTTGCCTTTCTGTCTTTAGAGCAATGATCCAAAGGCTTCAAAACATTTAATGGGGAATAATTAGGTCAGACAATAGAGTTGATGCAGCAGAAAACAAAGTTTTAGATGAATAAAGATATGCATGTATACTATACTACCATACATTTACCCAAGCACATAACATTCATCCTTCAACTCATACCCATACACATACAATAATTTTTATCATGGCTTTTAATCAAATAATTTTCAGAGCTAACATAACTTTAGTAGAAAGAATCTAACACAAAAATACTTCCTTAAGGGAAAATCTTCTAGTGTCAGACTTTTTGTTTGTTTTCTGAGGAGGCATTGAGATGGTAGGAAGATGCTTCTCTTCTAATCTTAATTCTGTTGCTAACTTGATCTACCAGACAAAATGCTTTTATTTTTCACCCATAAAACAAGAACTGGAATTGCTGCACTGTCTAATTTCTGGGTGGTGGTGCAGCAAAGAAAGGTCAAACAAACTAAAAATGTGGAAGCTTCTTGCAAACATGATGCTAATGGTATTGTCATTTATTAATTAATAGTAAAAACAATCTTAGACATGAAAATAATCAGCTTGACTATTTCAGTGACTTAGTTACTTTTAGCTTAACTCTGGTAAAAAGCTTACTTCTATCTATAGGAATAAAATGAGATTTTTCCATCTAGATACTTTTTAAAAAAATTAAGAAAAAATTAATTTTATTTTCCTTTTCATGTAGTAATATGCAAAGTCTTGGATTTTTTTCTTTTCAAATAGAAAATCCAGTGAAATGGCTTTGCACTCTATTATTATCATAGTTACAAAATTCAAGTTTGTTTAATTTTATATGTACAGAAATATATGGGTTACAATTCCAAAAAGTCCAATACACAAAAATCAGGATTTAAAAAGTGGCTAAAATGGAAACTACTCTTCAAATTATAAAAGCCTTATCTTATAAATGAATTCATTTAGCAAGAGACAGTAAGTTACAGTAGTTAACCAGGCTTTGTCATAATTCAAAAATGGTTTTGAAAACTAGCCAAGAAACCTTCTAGCAGTGGTACTCTGGGCAACTACATAACTTGTCCAAATCTCAGTTTCTATATCTATAAAATAGGGATAATAACACAACTTTTCAGAAAAGTTGTAAGAATCAAATGGTATACCTGTACATACAGTGCTTGGCATTGTGCATGGCAAATTAAAAGTACCTAAAAAACAGTATCTATTAAACAATGACTTATATACTTGTACACAGATATTAAGGAAAAATGAAGATGATCATTTGGAAAACATTAACAAAAATTAATGTTGAATTCATGTTCTGAGTAGGATCTCCTTGCAAAGTACATATTTATTCAAGTATTTTCTGCAAAAATAGAGCCTAAGCTATTTGTGCGTTATCAAAACTCAATTCAGAATGGCTGGGAATGACAAAAAACACCATCTTAAATGTCATGAAGAATTTGTCCTATCCCGCTTCCTTTAAAAAGGATGAAATAAAAATAAATAGTTCTAATTTTTACCCTTATCCCAAAGGATCACCTGTGCACTTCTACTACAAAGAGATCTACAGTACAGAAAGGAATCAGATTGAAGATCAAACGCCTTCCTGACCCAGAAAAAGGGAAGACAAGCCTCCTTCTCTCTACTGTGGCATGCTCATCCTAGCATATTATAGAAGAAGCCTCAAGAAGGCACTGAACATGCCATGTAAATACAGAACTGGCAGGAGGAAAGGCTTTATGATCAATTATGCTTAAACCAAAATCATCACTTCTTTCTTTACATGCTGAAAAAAAAATACTAAAATGATTTACAAGAGCTTAATACGTATAATTGTTTCATTATAATATGGATTGTAAAATTCTTACCCAGACTCTAAGGAAAAGATCACTCTTCCATGTTTTATAAGACCTAATTCTGACACTTTTATTTTGTACATATACAGGGATTTGTATGGATCCAGAGATGCTTTTTGCAAAAAAAATATTGTCCATGTCTCCAGTCTACGGCCTTGTACAAATGAGCTCGTTCTTTTCCGGGCAAAACCACAAGTCATTACTAAATCCCTACCTTGCCTGGTTTAAATTCATGCCAGAGAAAAGGCATATGGATTTCTTTTCAATCAACAATACAGAATAATAATTGCATTGCCAGTTCTTGTCTGTGATCTTAATTTTCAATTATCTGATTTAAAATGCTCCTATAAAATATAAAAAAATAAAAATTGAAAACTTAAAAACAAAATAGACTTGGTTGTGAGATCAAATAGGAAGCCAAAAAAAGAATTATTAGGAATAGCTTCAGAAGTAAGCTAAAAGGTGAGACTCCACTTCCTGTTTTTGCTTAATCACCCACCCTCTCTCTACCTCATGAAAAAAATGCAAACACATGTTATTGTCTGTTTTCATATTGTTATTTTCAAGTTTCACTTGGGGGAAGAAAACTGCACACAGATAATGATCTAAAAGGAGGCTTTTGCATCTGCTACTGTGGCATACAAAGCCACACACTTAGCCAGTTAACACATCTGTACGTCAGTAGAGTGAATAAGTGAATATATGTGGTGGCAGTTTCCAAGGACAAATTGTAGGCCTAAACTCTGGTTGTGGAATGATTTCAACTTAGAGAGTCAGAAAATCAACCTAAAGTAAGATTTCACTTAAACAGTCAGAAAAGTTTAGAGTTGAAAGAATCTTTATATATTACCTAATGCAATGCTTTCATTTTATTGACTAGAAAGCCTCAATCTTATCTAAGGTCAGAAAGCAAGGGGTGGAACAGGACACTCAACTCGAGATCAAGTGCACTTTTCACCTTCTCAAAGTAATTGTAACAAGAAATGTACCAGCATTGCATTAGAAAATAGCAACTGTGGGCCGAGCCCGTGGCGCACCCGGGAGAGTGCGGCGCTGGGAGCGCGGCGACGCTCCCGCCGCGGGTTCGGATCCTATATGGGAATGGCCGCTGCACTCACTGGCTGAGTGCCGGTCACGAAAAAGACAAAAAAAAAAAAAAAAGAAAATAGCAACTGTGATAAAGCAGGGGGGAGGGGGGGAAGCTGATCAACATCATTTGTTAGTATTTTCAACAGTAGCACAGCAAAAAAAACCCACCCCTGAAGAAAATAGCAAGAGTAATTATCATCCCAGATCTGATGTAGATCTTTACTTCTGTCTCAGGAGCAGAAAGGGAACAATGGGGTGACGAGATGCAATATCCTCCTGGGAGGTGTAATCTCTTCTATAACAGGACTCACACTAATGCTTCCTTCTCTCTATATTTTGCATGCTAGCCTCAATATACTTCTTTACCTTTTCTTGATATCATCACTCAATTGCTCAGAGCTACTTAAGGAATAGGAGAGTAGGGTGGCTTTTGACCCGCCTACTTGCCCATTGTGATCTGTGTCTCTCTAATCAAGAATACTATCTTTGGTTTGAGAGCCTTCTTTACCCTAAAGAATCTATTCATCCCCTGTGGGATTCCATGTCCCCACTCCTAATCTTCCTTAAACAAAGAGAAAAGGACTGTGAAAAGGAAGGGGCCTTAGAGACCACTTAGTTCGACCTCTCATCCACTGCAGATTTTTAGAAATCTTCCAAATATTCAAAAGCATGTATCATGTTCTCTTAAGTCTTTCCCTTTTGAGATAACAAAAACGTGAAGAAAAATTCAGGATAAGATACACACAGGACCATGAAATTTATCCTAGAGTTGAAATGTCCTAATTGCATCTTTTCATATTAAAATACAGAGGATTTATTTAACTGAAATTTACTTCACGAACCTCTCTTTCTCAAACATTGAGAAAAGCAACAATTACTTAAACCCAAAGAAAATACAATTTTTAAAGTAAAATTAATTTGATCACTTGGCCATTCCAAATATAGACACAGAAAAATGTTACAATAGAATAAGAAGGGCACTGGTTCTCCTGAAATGTAGATGACACGTATACATGAGTAAATATGGATCTGACTTTCCAAATAATGACAAATCAGGTTATAATCAAAATATTAATTGCAAATTTCTAGCTTTTTGAAAGCTGTTTATTTTGACTTTAAAACCTTGTAAACTAAATGAAAAAACAAACTTATAGCATAAACAATTATGAAATAATTAATAATTTTCCTCAAACATTACTAGAGAAACTGTAAGAATACAAGTCAACAAAATCAGAGTTATTGAGAAAGTGTTGGTGCTTAAATCACTCTTGTAACTCTGTAAGAGTATCTCTAAAATAATACTGTTCTCTTCAAGGAAAGATCACCAAATCACAAATATTCTCTAATATTTACATTAACATTTACATTATTTCATCACTTTCTTCAAATAACAAAACATAGAAGCTATACAATTTTACATGTATTATAATACTAAAACAGTACATGCTCTCCAAGTAACAAAACCTCCAAAACCATGTGGCATGTGATCTCAAAGAAACAAAACATTCGAAACCACATAAATATAAAGGAAAAGTAAGCTTACCATGCCAATATGTGGAATTTAAGTCTAGGGTTAAGTTTATGTATAAATAAAAGAGTGTCTGTTGGGTACCTTATCACAGGAAAAAGCCTAGAGAGATTGTCACCATATTTTAAATATGAATTGGTTGCAGGAAGAACTTACTCTGGGATGCCCAGGTGAACACTACCACAAGAAAGGCCAGCTGGTAACATAAAATAAAAACAAAATAGCATAAAAACTACCCCTACTCAATTTCTGACTTAATAAGCACAAGCAAATCAAAGTCAATTATGAATCATAATCAATAAAAAAGGAAAGAGATAACACTGAATGGAATAAAACAGAGAAAAATCAAAAAAGGAAATGTGAAAGTGTTTGGTAAATGATTTTTTAATGCTAATTATCACAGTGTCTTGCACAGTTTTTGACCTAGACTTTAGTAGCATTATCAAGATAATATTCCAAATAATTGCAAACAGAAGAATCCCTTTTCTTTGGCTTATTAGCTGTGTGGGCTTGGGAAATATTTACCTCTGAGTCTCACTTTTCCCATATATAAAGTATGAATAATGTGAAGGGCTGTTCAGAAGATTAAATGAACTCACATATGTAAAGTCTTGTAAAGTCTCACAAAATAGGAATTATAAGCAAAAATACTCTTAAATTGGGATTGACGTAGTCTTCAAATGAGAAGAGTGTGGGATAGTTTGGAGAAGAGTAAAACAATGACCACACTAAAGTTGAGGAAGCACAGAAGTGTTTTTAAATGGGATGTGTTACTTCTACCCTGTTTTTTAGTCGGGAAAGCATAGTGATACGGTAAGGGCTCTGGACTCAGACAGACATGAGTTTGAATCCTGGCTTCACTCTGTGACCTTGAACAAATTACTTAACATCTCTATGTCTCATTTTCCTCACTGTATAACGGAGATAATAAATAATAGTACCTACCATGTTGTGTGGTTAAAAGGATTAAATGAGATAATGTACACCAATGTGTGAACCAATAAATGTTAGCTGATGTTACTTAAGAGATGTCCTTTCAATAGTTTCAGGCAAAAATAAAGACTAGGTGACCATAAAGATGTAGACATATATTAAGGGTAATATACAACCCATTCAAGCCAATCTAGATTTTATTCAAAGAGGAATATAAATTATTGTTATATTGTTGCTTTGTTACATTACTGTTATTATCATTATATGCATTATTGTTGCTCATCTCAAAGCTGTACTTTTTGGTCATTGAGTCAAATATTAGAGAAATATACGGTTGACATGTGGAGTTAGTTTAGTGGTTCTCATATAGCAGTAGCAGCAGTGACTCATTTAGTTTTCTTTCTCCTACTGTGTCTAGCTCAGTACCGTAAACATGGTACCTGCTAAATGCCTTGCATTCATTTATTTATTCATTCATTTATTTATTTATGGTAGGTGCTCAGTAAAGCTAAACTGAATTTATTCTCAGGTAGCCCACTTGAACATGTTGTTTGAAATTTATTTTTCAGGTAACGAAGCATTGAATTCTATACTTCAAGACAAGGTCCAATAGCATGGTGATTGAGAACATGGGTTTTGGAGAATAAAGACCTACTTATAAATCCTAATTCTGAATATGAATCCTGACTCCATGCAACATGATCCAGGGCAAGTTAATCTTTCCAAGCTTCTTTTTTTGTTCATGAAATTGGGATAATAAAGAATGGGTTGTACTTAGCACAGTGCCTGGCATATGGGAAATGCTCATTTAACAAGTGATTTATACCAAAGTTCAGATAAAGGAGCTTGAAAAAGATCAGTGTACCTAGACTTGTGGAAAATGTTTCAAATTCTCATGTTAAAACAGACATACATAGTTTTCTCTCATGAACAGGAAAATACCTCAATATCAGTCCTAAAGACTCCATAGCAACTTACACATATTTTCAACCATATGGATCTTTTCTTCTGTTATAAACTATATTTAGTGCATATAAAACTTTCATATTGAAAACACTTCACAAGTAGGAATTTTTTTAAAGAATATAAAAATTTTAAAAAATAAGTGCACTCATGAAATGCATTTAAGAATTAATTTAACATTTAAAATGAAAGTCTATTTGCTTTGAGCAAAATTGTTATGTTCCTAAATTAACTGACTGTATTTTGCCATAACCAAAACTTGGCTGATACATCTCTGCTCTGCGATGTGATACAGCTTCTGAAGGAAAATATACATTTTAAGAGAAAATACTAAATTATTTGAAAATTCATTTATGTCATTGATTTGGTAGTCTGGCATTTTAGGTAAAAATATAGTGAGAATAACAGGTAAAAATATAGTGAGCTATGGAAATTTTAAAAAATGTATATAAATTCAAAGTTCCATAATAATTCACCAAATGATAATTTTCAAATACTGAAACAATATAGTTTATGAACTTATTTAGAAATATACCTTAGAGTTTTATATAAGAAGCATGACTAATGATAATTTTAAAAATAATCATACTTTTTCCTTGACTTTTCTCCACTGGTGGGAAATTAAAACCATGACAAGAAAAGGTTATATCACAATAATTTCTTTTCTTTTTCCCTTTTTTAAAAAATAAAATTAGGATTTTTCAAATTATCTTTTATTTGTACACATTCTTATAAAAAATATTAGAGAAAATTAAGAAAGTAGCTATAGTTAAAAAGCTATACCTTCCTAATCAATTACAATATAACATTTTATTATATAAAATTAAAAATATTTCATAGTTGCTCTTTATTAAAATTGGCTGACTAAAATATTACAATTTTCAAACTTCCAATTTTAGTTAACCTATTTTCAATAATTCTTCTTTTTACCTAATAATGCTTTGGTTTTGGGAGACACAATGGATTAAAAATTATACTTTTCTGTTATGTATATAACAATATAACTGAATGTGTGTGTGTGTGTGTGTGTGTGTGTGCGCGCGCGTGCGCGCAGATAGATACAGTTTAACCCAATACTTTACTATTCATTATATGCAATTAAGAGAAATGAAACTCTTATTTGCAATATTTTTGGCTTACCTGTCCAATATCTTTAATAATTTAAGAGGAAAGAAAACACTTCTGACTATATTTATATAAAAAGAAATGCATAAGAGAAATGTATACTGTACAATTTCATTACATTTATTTGCTGATTTATTTTCAAGTTTGCAATGAGATTTAACCAAATAGAAACATCTTAGGAAATTAAAGATATCAAAAGGCTTAAGTTAAACCAAACATAAATTTTAAATGTCACTAACCCAAAGCATGCACTGCTCCTCTATGCTTGCTGGAGCTCTTGCTTGTTTTAACCACAGGGACAGCATTTTCTTTGAAATGCAGCTCACAAAAGTTTTCAAGAAATTTTGCCGATTCTTCTGTAACAGTATCCAGGTAAGTTTCTTTAATGAACTTCACTGTTGAGGATGGAGCTAAAATTTCACATAGTGTGTCAAAATCCTCTTTTATCATTGAGTATAACTTAAACATTGTACTTTGGCATCCATGGACTATTATGTCTAAATTTGAATCGCTGCTGAAAGAAGGAAAGCAGTTTTGCAGAAGTTTAGCCAAAAGTTTATTCTGTAAGTTCTGGTACTTGATTATCACTTCTGATTCTGGATAAAGAAACAAGAGTTGTTGTATGCATTGATTTTTCAATAAAATTTTTTGCTGTGAATTGTTTATTTCATTATGGCTTTGTAATTTGCTCACTAAGAAGCGTCGAAGATGTAGTCTTATATCATCCCATATAGACTTTATATCCATAGAGGAATGATCTTCAACAGAATGAAGAGAAGTCCTAGAGAGGAAATGGAAAGATGTTGCACTTAGAGTTGATGGAAATGAAATGCAGCTCTGGCAGGAGAGGTCCCAAAGTAAATCCAATATCGTTTCTTCTTGATTTTGTTCATTCTTCAACAAATTTTGCTAATGAAAGTAAATGATAACATAAGTGTAACAGGAAAAAATTATTTCTACAGTCATATACAATTTCATAATAATTTATTTCAATTTTGAACCAATACTCTCATGCTCTCCAGGTTTTTTGTTTTTGTTTTTTTTGCACTTGAAATTTAATGAATGCAATCATTTTAGAATGTTAGCTTTTAAAAACTGTTACATTTTACAAAGCTCAGCTGATTAACTATCTTTTCAGTTATATTTCTAGATATATTGTTTTTAGCTTTTATTGTTAGCCACCCCAATGTAACTTGAGCTGTATGAAAGCCGAAGCGTAAAAATTCTAAAAAAAAAACTACAGTAAAACATTAATTGAAATGTATTCCTAAGACAAAATAAATTCAAGATCATGCCCCTAATTAACTCGTGGTACATAATTTTCAGGCCTGAATGAGTACACTTATTACTATAAAACTCCAAATGAACATACAATGCTTTGAAATCATTCTCAAATAGAGTGGGGATCTTTAAATATATTATGTGCCTAGGGGTTACTAATAACTACCATCCTGAGAAATAAAATTTAACACATTGAAAGATTTCTTTTTGAGATCCACGTTAAGAAAGATTTTGCATCGAAAATTAATCTGAGAATATTTCAATTCTCTCCAAAGATATAACTAACACAAAATAGAAAAAAGTTACTCTCAGAATCATTCCCTAAGAGATTATATGAAATTGTTCCTTTATACTTTCTTTGCTAGCTGACAGAAAACAATGGTGAGTATAATTATGAAGAGTAAAGAAACAAAAAATATTACTTTCTTCTTGGACTCTGAATTACATGCAAACATTCTCCTTACATGTTGACTTTCCTAATTATGTATATTTCAGCTAATAGTGAAATTAGTTTATATCTTTTAAGTAGAAACAAGCTGATTACAAGAGAAATGGAAGCAAGATCCAAGAGGGATAAAATCAGGCTGGCTTTAAAATTTCTTATTGACAAAGATACTACAGGTATTACGTGACTCAGAATTATGAACTACTGCTAGACAAATTCCAAGAATTTGCTCTCAGTCATTCTAAGTATTGCAATGTCTAATTTAATGTTCTATCTGTAATAAATAATTATACCCCAAATCTATGTAATGTTTTATTATATACAAAGCATTTTTCCATACACTCTCTGGTTTGTTCATAATGAAATCTCTGTAGCATAGATATTTTAAAAAGACACTAAAGTGAAACATGCTTAAGTGACACTTCAAATGTCACATACAATAAGGCACAGAACCAGGAATGGATCCCTGGCTTCGTTCTCTTCACGTGGGTTTTTTCTACTACATTCTAGAGAGCCAGAGTGCATGTGACCTTTCTGTAGTTTCTTTCTCTCCTCTCTCATGCTATTTAGTTCTTTTGATGCTTCTGGAAAAGAAATGTCCTTAGATAGAGTCCAGGACATGTCAGTGTTACGGTAAATTCTATGACGCGAATAAGTCATATTTGTGCCCTAGCCTTGGATTTCTTTAAGTCAATCACTAACTATAAATATTTGATCAAAGAATAATAGACTATAGTTTAAAACATGTGTTTAGTATGATTGCTTAAATTAAAAAAAAAAAAAAAAAAACCTTCAGTATAATTGCCATAAATGAGAATCTCTGTTTCTTATTTAAATAGCTAGATAATTAATAAATTTTCTATGGAAAAAATAGATGAAAAATGCCATCGAGATTGACACTTTTAGCATGCAGAAATTTGCTAATAAGGTCATTTTAATCTGGGTCTGTTTTAATAATGTGGTTCTTTCCTCAAAATAACATGATCAATTAAGTAAAAAAAACCTAGGCTTGGAACAAGCCTATCAGTCTAATGAATTTGAGCAAAACTAAGGAGGCCTTTGCCCTGCAGTGAATAGAGAATGACTTATGTGTGACAGATTAAAAGATAATTAAAAGCTTTTGCTTTTAATTAAATGAGAAAGCATTATTACATCAATATTAATGAAATTCTATACACATGGTACTTAATAGAAATTAAAGGAATAACTATATCCATATTTATTCTTCAAGGCTCCACCTTCAGGAGATAATGGGTGAGAGGATTTTCTTAAAAGAATAAGGCTTCAGGGCACATAGTCTGCCTTTCTCTTCCTTTTTTTACTTTGTAAACATTAAAGAGACATCTGTAATAACAACAGCCAAAAACTATTTTCATCTGGTTCTGTCATCCTAAGCCATCTACAACCTCAAGATATTTTCCACATCTGCCTTAGTCAAAGTTTGATGTTTACAGAAAAACAGTGCCTTTTTCCCCTAAATTAAATTAAAACCGTAGCTACAGAAACATTGCTTTCTAACAATTGTGTTGTTTCACTGGGTATCTGTTGTTTGCAAGCTAGCCACCCTTGTAGACATAGGTATAATAAAATAACCATTCTTGTTGAAGGTTACAAAAATTTCTCTAACATAGAAGCTGGTCTGTATCAAAGAATGACAAGTGTAGTAATTCTTCCTCAGTTAACAGTGGTCTTGCATAAATTACTGCCTTGATTGAAAAGAAGTGGGTATGACTGCAGGTTGAGAATGCAGGGAATGATAGCCAAGGCCACTTAATAGATACAGTCAATGGGGATCTTATTATGCTTAATAATGAGCATAGAGAAAATGAGGGGACACAAAATATAATGAATATGAACTTCTCTGGCAGACAATTGTGATACACAGCAATATATTTTGTGGAATTCATATGGTATATATAACACCACAAATCACCCAAGAATTATAATATTTAATCTCCATTTATGTGAAATTTCATTTTACTGACAAAAATCATAGTAAAAACTAAAAACAAATAGCTCACTAGGGATACAGGAACAAAACAAAACTACAAACCCCTAGATACAGTAGGCTAATATGGTCACTAAAATAAATATTTACATATAGAAATTGAATAGATTGTATTCCCTGTTTACCCTACTCCACCATAAAACAAAGATTCTTTTTTTCTTTACCAGTGTTTTGAGGAATTTTATCAGATCTCCACGGGGAATGGAAGGTGATTTAGAGGTATTATAATTACAGTTAGCTAGCCATTCAAAGCAGTCAGTTGTTGTTTGCAGCTGCACATCTGGACACTGTTTGTTAACTTCGGACTGTATTTCTCTAATGCAACGTTCTATGCTATAAAAAAGAAAAGAAAAAATTATTTTGGTAGAATGTAGATAATAGCTCCATCTCATATCACAGACCCTGAAATGTTTAAATGTGTTACCTGGTTGTTTACAATTTATAAAATTATAAAACATTAATATGATATGAAATATTAACAAAGAGAATATACATTTCCATTTGTAGTTCAACACTGAGAGCTCAAGTTTTCCAGCAGTAAAAAATGCAATGGAGGATATACAACATATCTAGCTACTCAGAGATGAATTAGAAATTCTTTTGTGTTAAAACAAAAACCAAGCATACATGTAATTATGGCCTCTTGATAGGCAGTGGATGGAAGGCAAAGAAAAAATACTCCTGATGACTATGAAAACCAGAAATATACATATCTATTAATAGGCCAATGACTATAAATTGTGAAAAACTTCAATCAATGAAATGTTAAGAAGTCATGAAACAGTTACAAAGAGCTTGTAATTTTAAAGGTTGTAAAGGATACAAGCTGTATATATAATGTTACTGCAGCTAAGTACCTTTTCTTGCCATTCAACTCAACTCCAAAAAACAAAAACACACTAAAAATTACATATAAAAAAAAAAAAAGACTGGAAGGAAATGAAGCAAAGGGTTAAACAGCAATCATATTTGGGTGATGAAACTAGATGTTTTTAATTTTACTCTTCTATATTTTCTAAATGTTTATAAGGCATAAGACGAAATGTTTCATTTACCAAAAAAAAAAAAAAAGAAAAACTAAGAACAGAGAAAAATGTCCAACTGAATCTTATATGTATCTGTTTTAAAAATTCCAAAGTATCTTTATCTCTGATAAAAGAATAGATACACCATGTTAGCTTAATTTCCATATGCAATTCTCACATACATGATTATAAATCTTTGTGGGGTAAACTGGTCACCCTTAGCAGAGTACCATCAGTGGAGCCACATGGATATGACATATTACTACCACCTGATGGCAGCATATCTAAACTTCAAGAAAGCTTATAAACAGGCAAATTCCTTCGAAGCTGAATCCCCTTACCCAAAGTAGACAGCCATGCATTTGTCTCTTCAAAGTATTAAGAAAGATTTATTACTAAAAGGAACAGTTTCTGTTTTGAAAATATAATTGCTATTAATTATATGTTCCATACAATAGAACCATGTAAGTTTTAGAAACCAAGCTCTGATTAGTAAAATTGATGTTATATGAAACTCTTTGAAATTCATCAAGTGTAGGTTGCCTATAAAACATACACTGTAAAAGTTTAAGTAAAGCTTCTAAGGAGCCTTCTGAGCATGAGTGAATTCAAACTAAATTACCTTGAAACAAATACATTTTGAGAATCAAAGAGCCTTTTCATGAAAACAAAGAACTTAAACGAAAAGCAATACCTCATCTGGCCACAAGCCACTCAATTTCCTGATTGGGACAGTCTTATTCAGGTACACCAGTGCTAAGTCTGACAAGAGACTGGCATGTATTTTTTAAATTTACGTAAGCGCTGAGAAATACGATGCCCTAAGCATACACCTTGACTCTAGGGACCCTTTTCAAAGGTTTTATTATAGCATCCTCATGCATCTCATTCCATGAAACCTAATAGATTACAGCAATGTGAATTGGAAAGGCTCAGCAGTTAGTCTACCTAAATCCGTTTGAATCGGGACTCACCTTTTAGGTTAATCTCTAACATCTGAATCTGGATAGAGGCCAATAACTCCAATTTATAAATAGGGTAAAGCCTTCAGAGGGCTAGATATTTTCGAAATTTGTCCAAATACTGATAAAGGGATTGAGTAGTTGCATTTCAGGGGACCTCCCTCATTGATACAAACTAAGACAGTTGAGCTCCCTTTTACAATCACTTTGTCACAAATTTTAAAATGCCAGAACTTATTATTGGCACCTAATTTTGTTTTTAGTTGGCTAAATATCTTGTCATTCTGCAATTCACTGTTGTCTATACATCTTGCTATAAAAACTTAAACATTTGAAGCCTAGAGATTTCTTGTTCAATTGTTATACAAATGGAGTATTTTCAAAATTTAAGGTGAATGTCAGTTTGTTATGTAAACTGACAATTTATCTTCTTTAACTGAGGTCAAAATTAAATTTAAAATTTTCAATATTTAAAAGGTAATATTATTTTCAAATATGTGTAGTAATACTGCTGATAGGGTTGATAATCTGGGGTAGGTCTATATATTGTTAGACATAGATGATGCAATATATTAGACTAGGTTTTCTGAAATAACATGGTACTTGTCTTTATTTTGGTTTAAGTGCTTTAAGTTGCATCAAATGTTCTTTAGAAGCAAGAACAGTAATGAAAAAATAACCAAGGTAATTCAAACAATTGCTTATTTAATTAGCACATTTACTGTTAGATCCAAAACATTAGGGCAAAATGTAAAGAATCTAAAAATAGTAGTAGATTTTCTTTCCTAAGTAGTTTAAATTCCAAAATTTATAACATTTGGCTTAGCAAGTACTTTTAAAAGCATCTTCTTAGCTTAATTTGTACTAT
Source organism: Cynocephalus volans (assembly GCF_027409185.1). Taxonomy (NCBI): domain Eukaryota; kingdom Metazoa; phylum Chordata; class Mammalia; order Dermoptera; family Cynocephalidae; genus Cynocephalus; species Cynocephalus volans. Next base: position 81,494,720 of record NC_084461.1, read on the forward strand.
TAAAACCACTGGAAATGAAATGTCCATCAACAGGAGAATAATTAAATGATTGCACAGTTCATTCAGTAGAACAGAGCCATGAAAATAAGCGAAGTAGAAATACACTTATCAACATGGATGAATCTAACAAATATAATGTTGAAAGAAAAAAGGTACAAATGCATACATGCAGTATGATACTGTCCATATAATAGTTTCAAAACATGCCATATAATGCTACATATTTTCAGAATTATAAACATAGGTATTAAAAGAATAACATAGGTAAGAAAATCACCAGAATGATCAACACCACCCTCTGGCAGTGTGGGAAAGTGGGAAGAGATTACAAAGTACCTAAAAGGCTTTAGCTGTACTGGTAATGTTTTATTTTTCAAACTGGATGGTGGGCACATGAGTATTTATCATACTACTCTTTTTGCCTTTTCAAATGTCTCAACATTTCTTAATAAATTTGAACCCCAATGTGATTTAATTATAATGACTATAAATTATCCAAGTTAATGATGTGTACAAGCGAATGCATAACTAAGAAGCTGTATATAAATCAATTTATAAAGCATTTTTAAATGCAATATGAGATATGCTTTTTGAAAGGATATCTATGGTAATTTTCTCATTTAATATTCACTTCTAGATTCCTTGACTGTAAAAACTGCTTATTGAATGAAGGCACTATATTTGATATATATTTATACTGTGATATATACTAGGGATCCCAACATGAATAAGACATCATCTCATCCCTAAAGGAATTCTTTCTAGTGAGAGAGACAGACCTGTAAATAAATAACTACACGACAGTAAGACTTGACAGGAGGTGTGTACAATGTGCTAAGGGAGTACACAGGAGAGAGCCACTAAATGTACCTGTGGGAGTATAGAAAAGGCTTCTCCTTGTAGAAGAAGAAATTATATGCAAGGATATTGACACTGTAAGAAAATTAATGGTATCAGTGTACTTAAAATTCCTTCACACCTGACCGGTCAGAATTCAATCCTGATCATCTAACCTCACTGCCATCTTACTTTAAAACTATACTTATTTACGGCCAGTGCCATGGCTCACTCGGGAGAGTGCGGCACTGGTAGCACCAAGGGCGTGGGTTCGGATCCTATATAGGGAAGGCCGGTGCATTCACTGGCTGAGCATGGTGCAGATCACACCATACCAAGGGTTGCGATCCCATTACCAGTCAGGAAAAAAAACAAAAACAAACTATACTTATTTACTTAACAATACTTATTTGCTCCTCTCCACAAGTAACCAATTTACAATTATTATTCTTACTTTTTTTTATCTTGCTGTTTTGATGGATTTTTGTTATCTTTGTTTTTTATTTTATTTTTTATTTATTTTATCTTATTTTATTTTTTCTTAATTTTATTTTGTTGATACACAATGTGGTTGATTATTGTGGCCCATTACCGAAACCCCCCTCCCTCCTCCCTCTCCCCCCTCCCACCGAACAATGTCCTTTCTGTTTGCTTGTCGTATCAACTTCAAGGAATTGTAGTGGTTATGTCTTCTTCCCCACCCCCGCCCGTTTTGTGTGTGTGTGTGTGTGAATTTATTTATTTATTTTTAGCTCCCACCAATAAGTGAGAACATGTGGTATTTCTCTTTCTGTGCCTGACTTGTTTCACTTAATATAATTCTTTCAAGGTGCATCCATGTTGTTGCAAATGGCAGTATTTCGTTCGTTTTTATAGCTGAGTAGTATTCCATTGTGTAGATGTACCACATTTTCCATATCCACTCATCTGATGATGGACATTTGGGCTGGTTCCAACTCTTGGCTATTGTAAAGAGTGCTGCGATGAACATTGGGGAACAGGTATACCTTCGACTTGATGATTTCCATTCCTCTGGGTATATTCCCAGCAGTGGGATAGTTGGGTCATATGGCAGAACTATCTGCAATTGTTTGAGGAACCTCCATACCATTTTCCATAGAGGCTACACCATTTTGCAGTCCCACCAACAATGTATGAGAGTTCCTTTTTCTCCACAACCTTGCCAGCATTTATCGTTCAGGGTCTTTTGGATTTTAGCCATCCTAACTCAGGTTAGATGGTATCTCAGTGTAGTTTTGATTTGCAATGCCCGGATGCTGAGTGATGTTGAGCATTTTTTCATATGTCTGTTGGCCATTTGTATATCTTCCTTAGAGAAATGCCTACTTAGCTCTTTTGCCCATTTTTTAATTGGGTCGCTTGTTTTCTTCTTGTAAAGTTGTTTGAGTTCCTTGTATATTCTGGATATTAATCCTCTGTCAGATGTATATTTTGCAAATATTTTCTCCCACTTTATTGGTTGTCTTTTAACTCTATTAATTGTTTCTTTTGCTGTGCAGCAGCTCATTAGTTTGATATAATCCCATTTGTTTATGTTTCCTTTGGTTGCCCGTGCTTTGGGGGTCATATTCATGAAGTCTGTGTCCAGTCCTATTTCCTGAAGTGTCTCTCCTATGTTTTCTTTAAGAAGTTTTATTGTTTCAGGGTGTATATTTAATTCTTTGATCCATTTTGAGTTGATTTTAGTGTATGGTGAAAGGTATGGGTCTAGTTTCATTCTCCTGTATATTGATATCCAGTTCTCCCAGCACCATTTGCTGAAGAGGCAGTCCCTTCCCCAGTGAATAGGCTTTGTGCCTTTGTCAAAGATCAGATGGCAGTAAGTGTGTGGGTTGATTTCTGGATTCTCTATTCTATTCCATTGGTCAGTGTGTCTGTTTTTATGCCAGTACCATACTGTTTTGGTTATTATAGCTTTGTAGTATAGCTTAAAGTCAGGTAGTGTTATGCCTCCAGCTTTATTTTTTTTGCTCAGCATTGCTTTGGCTATGCGTGGTCTTTTATTGTTCCATATAAATGACTGGATAGTTTTTTCCATTTCTGAGAAAAATGTCTTTGGAATTTTGATGGGGATTGCATTGAATTTGTATATCACTTTGGGTAGTATGGACATTTTCACTATCTTGATTCTTCCAATCCAAGAGCATGGGATATCTTTCCATCTTCTTGTATCCTCTCTAATTTCTCTCAGCAGTGGCTTGTAATTCTCATTATAGAGATTTTTCACCTCTTTGGTTAACTCAATTCCTAAGTATTTTATTTTTTTGGTAGCTATTGTAAATGGGCAGGCTTTCTTGATTTCTCGTTCTGCATGTTCCACTATTGGAGAAAAGAAATGCTACTGATTTTTGTGTGTTGATTTTGTATCCTGCTACTGTGCTGAAATCATTTATCAATTCCAGCAGTTTTTTTGTAGAGGTTTTAGGCTGTTCGATATATAGGATCATGTCATCTGCAAACAGGGACAGTTTGACTTCATCTTTTCCAATCTGGATGCCCTTTATTTCCTTCTCTTCTCTGATTGCTCTGGCTAGTACTTCCAACACTATGTTGAATAGGAGTGGTGAGAGTGGGCATCCTTGTCTAGTTCCTGTTCTTAAAGGAAAAGCTTTCAGCTTTTCCCCATTCAGGATGATATTGGCAGTGGGTTTGGTATATATGGCTTTAATTATGTTGAGATACTTTCCCTCTATACCTAACTTGTTGTTTATAGGACGCTGGTACCTCCTCTCTCTCTCTTGCTTCCTCTCTCACCATGTGATCTGCTTGTACCTGCCAGCTGCCTGCCACTTTTCCAGCATGAGTAGAAGCAGCCTGAGGCCCGTCTCAGATGCAGCTGTCCCAGAATCATAAGCCAAATAAACCTCTTTCCTTTATAAATTACCCAGTCTCAGGTATTCTGTTACAGCAACAGAAAACGGACTAAAAGAGGAGGGAAATCCTATTATGGTAATCGAAAGGTGAGGCCTTGAAGAGGTGATTAGATTGTGATGACCATGCCCTAGTGAATGGATTAATCCACTGATGGTTTAATGGCAGGCATGGGCATGGTTCTGATGACTTTAAAAGGAGAGTAACTGAATTATAACACCAAGGCCAAGGGTTTGGACCCCTGAACAGGCCATCCACCAAACAAACAAACAAACAAATAAATAAATAATAGATTTTACATATATGTATATATACGGAGAGTAACTGAGGTTAGCTCTTTCTCTCCCTCTCTTGCTCAGACATTCTCACCATGTGACACCTGCACAGCTGTAGCTGTAGAGTCACCCCCAAGAACAAGGACCTCACCAGATGTGTTCCCTGGATGTTGGACTTCCTAGCCTCTGAAACTATAAGGAATAAATTTTCTTTACAAGTTTCCTACCTTCAGGTATTTTGTTAGAAGGAACAGAAATGAACTAATACAGAAAACTGGTACCAGATGTGGGATGTTGTTTGTAACAAATACTTGAAAATGTGGAAGTGGCCTTGGAACTGCATGTTGGAAAGAGGCTGGAAGAATTTAGAGGAGCAGACTAGAAAAAGCCTAGATGCTGGTGAGAGGATAAAAGACAAGAAAATCAGGGAAAGTTTCGAACATCTTAGAGACTGGTTAAATGGTGGTGATGAGAACGCTAATAGAAATATGGGAAGTAAAGGCCATGTTCACGAGGTTTCAGATAGACATGAGATTATTGGAAAGTGGAGCAAGAGTTACCCTTGTTATAGACTTCCAAGGAACTTAGTTGCATTCTGCTTATGCCCAAAACTTTATGTGGAAATTAAAAGTGATGAACCACTCTGTTGGTTGTCTTTTACCTCTGTTAATTGTTTCCTCTGCTGTGCAGAAGCTTTTTAGTTTGATATAATCCCATTTATTTATTTTTCCTTTGGATGCCCATGCTTTCGGGGTTGTATTCATGAAGTCTGTGACCAGTCCCACTTCCTGAAGTGTTTCTCCTATGTTTTCTTTAAGAAGTTTTATTGTTTCAGGGTGTATATTTAATTCTTTAATTCATTTTGAGTTGATTTTGGTATATGGTGAGAGGTATATTTGCAAAATATACATCTGACAAAGAATTAATATCCAGAATATACAAGGAACTCAAACAACTTTACAGCAAAAAAAACAAGTAACCCAATTAAAAAATGGGCAAAGGAGCTAAATAGGCATTTCTCAAAGGAAGATACACGAATGGCCAACAGACACATGAAAAATTGTTCAACATTACTCAGCATTTGGGAAATGCAAATCAAAACCACACTAAGATAGCATCTCACCCCAGTTAGGATGGCTAATATCTAAAAGACTGTGAATGATAACTACTGGTGAGGTTGTAGAGAAAAAGGAACTCTCATACACTGTTGGTGGGACTACAAAATGGTGCAGCCACTATGGAAAATAGTATGGAGTTTCCTCAAACAACTGCAGATAGATCTACCATATGACCCAGCTATCCCACTGCTGGGAATATACCCAGGGGAATGGAAATCACCAAGTCGAAGGTATACCTGTTTTCCCATGTTCACTGCAGCACTATTTACAATAGCTAAGAGTTGGAACCAGCCCAAATGTCCATCATCAGATGAGTGGATACGGAAAATGTGGTATATCTACACAATGGAATACTACTCTGCTATAAAAAAAAAAAAAAAAGTAAGTACTGCCATTTGCAACAACATGGATGGACCTAGAGAAAATTATATTAAGTGAAACAAGTCAGGCACAGAAAGAGAACTACCACATGTTCTAACTTATTTGTGGGAGCTAAAAATAAATAAATAAATACACAAATAAATAGGGGGAGGGAAGAACAATCACAATTCCTTGAAGTTGTTATAACAAATGCACAGATATGAGGCTGTTGGTGGGGGAGAGCTTTCTGTAATGGGCCACAATAATCAACCACATTGTATATTCATAAAATAAAATTAAATTAAATTAAATAAAAATATAAATAAATGAATGAATGAATGAATGAATGAATGAATGAATGAATAAATAAATAAATAAATAAATAAATAAATAAATAAATAAATAAATAAATAAATAAATAAATAAAAAAAAGTGATGAACCGGAGAATCTGGTGGAAGAAATTTCTAAGCAGTAAAGCATTCAGGAAGCTGCGTGGCTACTTGCAACAATCTATGCTGAATCATGGCAGAAAAGGCATGAAGCAAAGGCAGAATTTATAATTATAATTAAAAGGGAAGCAGAGGGTAAAAAAATTGCAAAACACTCAGCTGGGCCACATAAAGAGTGAGAAAGTCTGTTCCAGAGAGGAAACCAAAGGTATAGCCCAGAAACCGTTTGCTAAGGAGATTAGTACAGTAGAAGGCGACTATCAAGAGAAGGGAAAAAAGACCTTGAAGGTATTTCAGAGATCTTTGAGGCTGCCCTTCCCATCAGAGGACCAGGGAGACAGAATGATTTGGGGGAACAGGACTTGAGGCACCCACCACGGGCTCACTGCTCAGGGCCATGGTAGGATGCTGCTTCCCATACACCAACTGCTCTGGCTGCTCCAGCTGTAGCTAAATTGACCCCAGGTGTGGCTGGACCTGCAGCTTTGGAAGATATAATTTGGAAGCCTTGGCAGCTTTCTATGTGGTGTTAAGTCTGCGGGCTTGCAGAATACTTGTACTGTGGAGGCTTGGGAGCCTCCATCCACATTTCAAAGGATGTATGGAAAAGCCTAAGTACACTCGAACAAATCTGTTACAAGGGCAGAGTCACCACAAAGAACCCTCACCAGTGACATGCCAAGTGGAGCTGTAGGAGCAGAACTGTCATGGAGATCCCAGAACTGTAGAGCTACCAGCATGCAATGCCAGCCTGGGAAAGCTGAAACGTAGGCTGAGCCAAGGAAAGCTAGAAGTAGAGTTGCCCAGGACTGGAAGACCCAACCCCCACACCAGTGTGCAGAGAATGCCAAACATGGAGTCAAGGTACATGATTTGCCAGCTTTGAGGTTTCAGACCTGCTTAGAACCTGTTATCCCTTTCTTTTGGCTGATTTCTCCACTTTTGAATGGGAATATGTACCCTATGTTTGTCCCACCATTGTCTCTTGGAAATAGATGACTTGTTTTGATTTCACAGATGGGACTTTGTACTTTGGATTTTGAATTGAAACAAGTTAAGACTTTGAAGGATGAAATGAGTGCATTCGTATGTGAAAAGAACATGAGTTTTGGGGAACCAGGGATGGAATTCTGTAGATTAAATACCCCTCCTCCCACCCCCTGCAAGCTCACTGAAACTTAATCATGACAGTATTAAGAGGGTGAGAAATCCTATCATGGTAACTGAAAGGTAGGGCTTTTAAGAGGTCATTAGATTGTGAGGACCATGCCCTAGTGAATGGATTAATCCATTAATCCATTTGACCATTCACCTAGTGAATGATGGTCATGGGCATGGTTCTGATGGCTTTAAAAGGAGATGCACTGAAAAGGTTAGCTCCCCCTCTCTCACTCAGCCATACTCAACATGTACCATCCCACATAGCAGTAGCTCCTATGGAATATATCAGTATTTATAAAGCAAATGTATTTCATAGGACCTCCAAAGCCTTGCAGTTTCAGGTTTAGCCTAACTTCTTAAAAGTATATATAGAAATGTTAACCTTGCAAAAGACAGGAAATTTTCACCAGGCTAAAGTCTCTGTTGTAAGATTAAGAATTCTAACACAGCAAGGTTGCTGGCTCAAGGACAGGCAAGTTACTTGACTGACATGTAAAAATGCTGGGGAAGCTGCTGTAGGGAAAGAGAATTTTTGCTAAGATCGAGCTTTTGTTGGTGGATCGACTTAACCTTTTGCAAATTGCATTATGGAATGTCACTTTGCTTGTTTTACTGATGTCACCAGCCTCTGTTGTTAAACTTGTTAAACTATACTTAGCTGAAATCCCACCTATGTTCTTTTCCTGTAACTTCCTGGTCTGGGGAATAAATGCAGGATGAGAACCCCAGTTCGTGGTTAATTTCCGAAGGAAGGAATGCCTCGCTCTTGAGGGTTCTGGGAGATTAACCCCTTCAGGGTCTCTCATTGCTTGGAAGAGATGGGCTTTGAGTAATCCTTTTGCGCCTCTGTCATCCAGGGGAAGAGAGGTGACAAATCTGTGTGAGGCAAAGCAACAGCTCCTACATTGCTGGTGGGAGTGTAACTTGATACAGCCACTGCGCAAAACAGTGTGGAGGTTCCTCAGAGAACTAAAAATAAATCTATCTTACGACCCAGCTATCCCACTACTGGGTATATACCCAAAGGAAATAAAATCAATATATCAAAAAGACCCCTACACTCCCATGTTCATAGCAGCACTATTCACCATAGCCAGGAGATGGAGTGAGCAGGACTGAAGCCACGTGGGACCTAAACCTGCATGCATGGCCTTTAGAAAAAAAAAAAAAAAGGACACAGTTTGTTTCTTAGTATGAATTTCTCTGAGTTCCCTCTTATCCCATGGTTAATATTTTTAAGGGTTATGGAGCAAACTGACATTATTTACATAAATGTAAAGTTATTTTCCAGTCAGCGTGGAGCTGTAAACTTGCCATGAGTTATGTACTATCCAGACCCTGTTAAACCAAGTAAGACATCAATAAGGCTATGCTGACTCCACCCCAAAGCAGGACCCTAAGATAACATCAAGGATGGTAACAGAAACTAGACAGAGCCTTGGTGAGACCTTGCACCTGGCTCGTTATGTGCAGTCCCCATAGCTTACATCCTCCTCCCTCCTGCTTTTCCCTTCCCACATTCCATTCTCTCAATCCCTTCTTTAAAACCCCTCAGTAGGTGGGAAAGCGGAGGGCCTTAGCAAGAAATTGGGAAAGGGCCACAAAAAATGATTACATTGTATAATGATAAATATAGTAAGAACGACAACAACAACAACAACAAACCCTCAGTAAATCTGAGTCTTTGAGATGGTTTTAGTCTGGCCATTCTCCTTCAGGTTTACTGGAGAGATGGGTTAGCCATCTCTCCTCAGGTCACTAGTATTTCTGAATAAAAGATGACTTCCCATTCCACCAACATTTGACTTTTTGGTCATCTGTTTTTGTATGGGGGCAGGCAGCCAGACTTAGATTCAGTAACAAGATTTTGGTGAGCCTCAGCCAGGAGCAGAATGCCCTGGCTTCTGTAACAGATTGTGGCAAGCCAAGCCAGGGTTTTTGTACAGGGCAGGCAGCTGGACTTGGGTTTGGTAACAAATGGATAAATAGATAAAAAAAAAAAATTGTGACACACACACACACACACACACACACACACACACATAATGGAATACTACTCAGCTAATAAAAAAAGATATCCTATCATTTGCAGCAACATGGATGGAACTGGAAATGATCATGTTAAGTGAAGAAAGTCTGGCACATAAAGACAAATACTGCATGATATCACTCATGAGGAATCTAAAAAAAAAACGTGGTTTCCATAGAAGTAGAGAGTAGAATAATAGTTACCACAGTTCGGGGGCAGGGGTGAGGAAGGAGGAAAAGTGGTGGACTAATGGGTACAAAACTGTGCTATTTACCCTAAGTGAATCATTGTGCAATATATACATGTATTGCAATATATACATATATACAACATGCTGTACCCCAGAAGTATGTACAAGAAAATGTTAAGATATTTTGCATAAAAATAAATATTTGTTGAACTAATGAAAAAAATTTTTTTCAGATCATTAAAAATAAATCTTTCATATATATCCTTCCCTTTCCATTCCTTTTGTGAAAGGCTTGGCTCAGGTTCTTATCTCTCATCTCGACTATATTTTAATAGCCTCCCAAGATTCCCATCTATTTTTAACCCACCTTTTGTTCAGAGTTTACTATGAGGAATATAGTATGAAAAAGACTTTAGAGTTAAGGCTCTCTGTTGATTTGTCGCTTTATACCAACAATCCTACCACAAAATTTTAGAAAGGCTCTTGAATGGTCCAGATTGCTTCAAGAAAGTTCAGATCCAGTGTAGGCCTGTATCAACCTAAAGTATCTAAACCACTTTCAAAAGAGTCAACCAACTGTGAAATACTCCCCCCAATTCCAGTCAATTGCAGAGCAGTATTGATAGTAACAGAGTGAGCTGGTACTGATAAAAGTGAGCCTGGTATTATATCCCAATACACAGAGTTCTTCTCTCTCCTAAATTTACATCTGACTTGGATCATTTTTTATAGACATATAGTGACTATCGTGACAGGAGCAAGACAGAAGTGGCACAGGGCTATATTAACAATATAAAGAGAATTTCCCAGAAATGCTCTATAGAGATATAAGGACATGGCAGCTTAATGATCATGACAAGCAAGAATAAGTAATTGTGCTCCTTTTTTCACTTATGGAGGCTTGCTCAGTAATTTCAGCACAATTACTAAAGTCAGAATATAGTCTATTCCAATGAAAACAAACGAACTGAAATCAGGAGGAGAAAAATAGGAAATCAGAACAAATGCTGGTGCCAATTCCCTTGATTTTTTTCTTGAGAAAGAGATGGGAAAGAAGACCAGGAAAACACACGTAATAATGAAAGTCAGAAGAGACATAGGAATGCGTGTACTCTACATCTTTATCTCCGTTGTCCTGATAAAAATCAAGCATTAAGCCAGACAACAGACTTGACTAGAAGTTAAAAACTGAGGGTGTCAGTAATACCTATAGTCAGAGTATGCAGAGGTAAGTCATACAGCATACATTTTCATATACTGCTCATGGGAGAGAAGACTCAGTACTGCTGGAGAACAATTCTGCAACAGCTAATTGTACAATTTCTAAGAAATCACCTCATATACAAACTCTCATAACAATAGAAGGACACACTTAGGCATGTGTGTGTGTAGTAATAGCAGAAAGAGTACAAATACCATAAATGCTCATCAAGAGGGAATTGTCTTAAAAAATTGTTGTACACCCATACAGGCAAACTTTAAAAAGAACAAAGCAAAATTATATGAAGAGATTTTTTAAATTTACTAAATAAAAAAATTTAATCACAATACATACATAGAAATCTCATTTGTGTAAAAAAAAAGAAATGTATTTTTGAGTGTATACATGTATATGTAGAGAATATTTCTGGAAAGCTTTACAATAATTTATCAAGATAGCTTCCCTCAGAAGAACAAGACTAGGAGGGTCAGAGGAGTAGGGAAACTTTTCCTCCTCTCTGCCCTTCTCTACTATTTGAAATTTTACCATGAGTATTATTTTATAATGTAAAAACACTTAAAAGGAAAACTAGCATTTGGAGACAGCAACTTTTATCACGTTCTACTCATCTAATTTCACACTAGTTTAAGATAAAGCAAACGTAACAGATGCTTAACGAACATGTCTAACATTTACTGACTTTTAGCCTATTATGTGTCAGGACTGTTTTAAGCAGTGGGAATGCAGTGATGAGCAATTAAAATCTTTAATATAGAAAGTAAAGAAAAGTCTTTAAAGTAAAGTAGGAAGTAAAGGCACCAGCTTCCAGCCCCCCACTTAGCTCCCACCCCACGTCCCATGAGAGGATATTCTTAGTCATGGCATTCTAGAATTAGAATTGTGATTAACAATGGTTGTAGTGTCAATGACCCATCTTAGACAAGGTGTTTACTTTGCTGGGTCCCTGACAAGGTTCTTTTCCAGGGAAAGTTGACAGGGTGGGTTAAGTCTCAAAGCATAATGGCCCAGGAAAGATAAGCCAGCCACAGCAATCACATCTGTTACCAGGGCTCGGTCCTCTTACAGTATTCCCTCCCCTATTCTTGCCCTCAGAGTTGGGCCAGGTCTTCATCAGGCACCCCAGGCTGTTACCTCAGAAGTGGACTTACTTCTCACCGGCCTGTTAACTAAGATCCTCTCTGGGAGATAGTGGCCCAACTACCATTGGCTCAATCTACTTATCAGGTCTGGATTTTCAGCACAATTATACTATTCACACTTGTATCATCTTAACAGTTTATAAACAGGAAGACACTTGCTTTTCTTTTTTTCCATGGAAAGATAATTACAATAAATATTCTTTAGGAATATCTTCAAACAACAATTCTTTATTGCCTTATCCCTATTTGGCTTACAGTAGGTAAAGCAAACACACTGACAAATAGAAGCTATACAAAAGTATATACCAAAAATGCACATATTACTTGAACGAATCTCTGAACAATCACCTAATGGAGCTACTGGATCCACCTCTTATCCTACTTATCCCAGCAACATAAAGCAAAGATCGAAGGAAAGCACTGCGAGTATACAATGTAGGACAACAGGGAAAAGAGTAAGGACCACTGCAGACATTCAAAATAACGTAGTTAACAGTGACAGAAAATGATGAGAAGAAAGTGGTTCAATAGGCCACGATAGAGAGAGAGAGAGAGAGAGAGAGAGAGAGAGAGAGAGAGAGAGAGAGAGAGAGAGAGAGAGAGAGAGAGAGAGAGAGACTTGTCTTCTTCCCACTCAATGCCACCTCTACCTGCAAGTATCACCGGACTTCATGTTGACAGCTTCAGTGGTAGGAAGAAGTTTAAAAAGTAGAAAATATGAATGGAGCCAGGAAAAGTTTAGGCTACTGAGCTGCTGAGGCCCAGGATGCTGTGTGCCTGAGACGCGTATTTAATTCTGAGGAGGACAAGAATGTCACAAAGGGCCCAGTTAGAGTAAATTGGAAAGCGGCTGTTTAGGTCTTTCTCTGGGTTCAAGCACAGAAGAAAGTGGCCCCTTTCAGGTTTCTTTACATGTCTTGTTCATGTCTTGCTCTGGTCTCGTTCAGTAGGTTGAGAGAGGAGGGAGAGATTTTGTCAGAGTATAAAGAAATCCAAAACCAAATTACAAACACAGGAATTATAAACACATTTTTTAAAAAGGAACAAATATTAATTTGCATCCTCTTATTATGAAGTGTCAAAATACTGCCAGAAATAATAATACATAATACAGCCTCTGAAATGACTAATTTTTATTTTATATAATTTGCTTTGGCTATAAAATATATTAATGTGTGTGTGTGTGTCCACTAACAGATTTGTGGCTCTGCCATAAGAAATCCAAGGTTGATAGATTATTTGCAGATTTCTTTTGGTTCTATCAGTCTCCTGTGGATTGATTGAATTATGTCCCCCAAATTTCATATATTTGAAGCATAAATCCCCACTGTAACTCTTGAGGGTGGGAAATCCTATTAAGGTCATTGAAAGGTAGGGTATTAAAGAGGTGATCAGATTGTAGGACCATGCTATAGTGAATGGATTAATAATGGTAGTCAGGGGTGTGGTTCTGAGGGCTTTAAAAGGAGAGTGAATGAGGAAGTCGGTCTCTCGCTCTCCGTGCTCTGCCATTTTCTGTCATGTAGGACCCCTGGGTCACTGTCACCACCACCAAGACCCTCACCAGATGTGTTCCTTGGACTTTAGACTTGCCAGCCTCTGAAACCGTAAGCAATAAATTTCATTTTCTTACAAATTACCCAGTTCCGTATATTTTGTTATAAGCAACAGGAATACACAGTCCGTTGAGCCATCATGTGGAAAACTCTAAACAAAATTTTCATACACAAGCTCAAAAAATTTAAGCATTATGTGATAAATAAATGTAATCTATGGAATATATATCCTTTCTTTAATGAACATGATTAAATTTATAGAAAACCGTTTATCCAATATTCTTTCACAATATAAAGTTAATGTCTCCCCTCCCTCCACATCTCCTGAATTAAGACAAATGGTATTGTCCCTGGTAATACTTCCTGCTCTTTCTTTAAATTAAAAAAAAAAAAGCAGTCCTCCTGCATCAGAAAAGTAAAATAAACTCTTATGATACAATTATATACACAACTGAACATTAAGAGGAGAAAAACCATTCTATGTCATATTGTGAGCCTGAGAAAACTTCTATACTTCAAAATCTTATTAAACTAATAAGTTCTAGTCAGCTCAAAAATATTTCAGTGCTATGTGTAGTTTTCAGTTAGTGAACTGAGTCTGTGCATACAACACTCATAGTACTGGCAGGTTATTTACCATCTTGTTACCAGCTTTGATATGTGTTCAAAGTAAATGATTCACTGTCACTGATTTCTACTGTCAGACCTACAAGTCACCCACTTCTGACTTGAACTGAAACAAGGATGCAAAACTAAAAATGGTCTGAGAGAATGACAGCTTCTCATGAAGGGCAGGTGAAAGTCAGTGACCTCTGGGCATAGTGGTCCATTCTGGTGAATCACTGCTTTGGGGAGGCAGAAAGACCCTGTGGCTCATAAAACCTGATGATATTAAGAAGTGGTAAGAAATTCAACTTCAATGTCAGGGTCACTGTTAGAAATACAACTTTTAAAATTCAAGTGTAGGGAGAAATATCATAATTTAAAAATGAATGACTAATTTTTTTTCCTTTTAAAAGTATTTGGGAAAACCTCATCATACAGATGTTCGTTTCTTATTCAATGTACACCGTTGGGAGATAAACAGAACTGTTAGAATACAAAAGTGCCAAGGGTAATTCAACTACTGCAGTGTAAATGTGGCATAACTGATTAGTCATGACATACAATTTTCTAAAAGCTATAAATGATTTATACTCCTCTGAACCATAGTTATTATTCAGTATTTTATTTTTAAAAATATATACACCCTATACTATTATATTTATTCTCTAGGGTATAATAAAAACATAATTGAGTTTGATGAAAAATAGACTTGATTCTAAATGTAGCATATGGCACATACAGCACTCCCTTATTTTATCCCTTGTGAAGATCAATGGTCACTTGAGGTGGTTCTGCCCTAGGTTTGTTTCAATATATGGGCAATAAAATATTTTTAATTTGAAAATTATATCCTTATGTTCCATACTATATTTTCTTTTTAATACTAACATCTGAGTTTCAGCCTAAATAACAATTTATGAATGTAAAATACAATATTTTAATCATCATTTATATGATTTCTTATTTAACCAGTAGGGTAGGAAATTAAGTACAGATGGCTTAGCAAATAAAAATGAAGCAGTCGATAGCAAAAGCATCAGAGCTCAGTGACTTATTTTGTTTCCATGGAGCCTAAATGCCATTGTAAAAGGAGAAGTTTACCGTTTAAAAAATATTTCAAAATTTAAAAATATAACCATCTCTGGAATTTAGATAAATGACTTGTTAATCTATTTATGTAAATACTATTTTCATTTGTGAGTTTATTTGAGTTAGAAACTGTCATGCAATATATAAAATAAAAATTACATGAATACATAATTACACTTAGTTTTAATGTAGTTATTTTACATTTGTATGTAATATCAAATATAATATACACTCTTGACAGTATGGTTAAGTCATACATATTTATATCTTAAAAAAATATATATATATATATATATACACATATCATAAGAGCAAATACAAATTAAAAATATGAGGTTTAATTCTGTCTGTTGAAATAAGGGAAAATATTTCTTTTCCCTCCTTTTTTGTTAGAGCATTTATATTAGAAAACTTGTAATTATAAGTACTTTTTCATCTTTTTTGACACATATCCCTTGGAAGACTAGATATGCCTTTTGTCAGCTTTGAGACCAGCAATGTCCTTTTCAAGAACCTGGAAGCTATCTTTCTGAAATGCAAACATCAAGGGAAATAGCTCTTCTATCTCCCAGTTCCTGTGGGAGAGTAAGTGTCTAACTTCAGTGGGCACTCTGCTCCCATTTGCAAAACTATCTCCTGTAAGAAGTTTGCTGTTCCTCAGAATAAAGCCAATTAGCTAATACAGGTGGTCTCTCCAATTACTATGGTAAAGTTAGAATAAACTATGTTTAACAAAATGTGCTATCAAGTCTTCTTACTTGAGGACTAGTGATTGTTTATCTTGATAATATATATGTAATGGGTGTTATCTGATTAGCTGTGTAAGGTGGTGAGATTACTTTGTCTTCGCAGTCTCTGAGGGACTGCCTGTGATGCACACCATATTCTGGTTTAATGCTTATTCAGTAGTAAAAGTATTTTCTTTCTCTACTACCTTAATGGAGATTATTCCTGAGATGGGAGAAGATTTTGTTTTTAATTAAAATTTCCCAAGGGTATGCTATCTTTTGAATTTATTTATGCCCATTGTTATGATGATGAAGAATTAACTATATTCTCATGTAAAACAGGAGGAAAAATATCATAGGAACATTTCACTTGTTTGGTTCAGTTTCTTTGAAAATTTAATATAACTATACCTTAAATTTTATAAAAGGAAATCCTATGTGTCATTTCACAATAGAAACTTTTACTGCAGTTTGCACAGTTGTAACCCACATAAGCCAAATTAGACCTTTAACCAAAAGGATTCAAACAAGCAAACTGCTTGATTATAGGGCCCACTAATACATATGAAGACAGTTCTTTCTATCAAAGAACATGTACTAGTGGGAAACTTCTTAGCCATCTCTGCTTTTCTCAGGATTTGAGAACACTACCTTTTGGAGTAGGTGATGAAGACTAATCCGGCATAGGAACTCTCTATGGAGTCCCTAGACAAACATTATTCTCACTAACTTAACTGAGGAGGAGACTTAAAATAACAAACATTATGCAAAAATAATTTATTTTTAGTGTTCTGTTTTCAGTAACTCAAACAATCATGGCTATATACTACCACTGTTTTGATACCATAATTTCAATTTCTGTGCTTATCCTTCAAACAAGGATGTTAGAGTTCAAACTCTAAACGTATTAATGAAAATCCAGGACATCGATACTGGGAAACTCTCAGAAACCAATAGCAGCAATTCAATAAACGTTAATTTGCCTATCTGAAGACAGTGCTTATATTTTCCAGTCTTATTAAAAGTACTAATCAGATAAAGACAATTGTGTTAAATCAATATTTTTCAGGAAAGTTAATAATTAAAACCTAAAATTATCTAAGAACAGAAAACACTAAAACCAGAACTAAGAAAACTTCACATAAATGAAACATGAAAACAACTTGTTTTAAATAGTTAGCAATATTTACCTTGTAGCATTTTGTTCGATCTTTTCATCAATATCACTGAAGATCTGCTTAAATTCCAAGTCTCCAGGAAATGAGTTTAACAAACAATGCAGGTCAAAAGAATTATGAGAATATGCATCTCTCCAATCCATTCTAAGGAACAAGAATAGTAAAACATGTCACTTCCTCCAAAATGGGGGGGAGGGGGCAGAGAATAAACTCACCACCAGTTGTGATACTAAACCCCAAATAATTATTCCCATTTACAGGTACAATGAAATAAAGCAGAAGAACTTGAGTATTAAGCTAGGTAGAGTGTTTTGTTATTTAAATTTCATGAGATGTGACCTAATTTTCACATTTCTCTATGGTTCGAAAGCTGAACAAAACAGCAGCCCTCAGAGAGTACTTAAGCATCCTGCTGCTTCTCACTGTAACCAACAGCTCCAGAGGAAATCACAAAGCCCACAGACCAATGTGAATAAGAGAGGGTCTAGCAAAAATTCAACACCTTCCCTCCACCCTTGTGAATACATTGACCTGGAAATTGCAGCCTCAGACATTTTAAAGTCTTACTCTCGGGCCTATTTACATGTAAATAAGACAAAATTTTCCTTGAGTTCCTCTAGCACACCTTGACAACCTCAGTATTGATAACTGACTAAAAACTAAAGAATATGCTACTCTTTCTTGAAGCACATGTATTTTCCCACTATCAAAGCTTAAAACAATCATTAATTAATTCTAGATATATTTGTTGAATGTTTCACAGGTAACAGGCACTGCTGTGGGGGATGAGATATAGCCGCAATAAGTTAAAGTTCTTGCCCTCATGGAGCTTTTATTCTGGTGGGGGAGATGGATTTTAAAAACATGTAAACAGACATAGTTTATAAAAGATTACATGGTGAGAAATGCTATGAGGACAAGTAAAGCATGGCAATGGGCTAGACTAAGAGTGATGAAGTTGGGTGTGAGCTATTTTATTTAGGAATATCAGGGAAGGTCTCTGAGGAAATGACATTTGAATAGAAGGAAGAAGTGAAGAAGCTGTGGGAGAAGTGATAGGTAGGAAAGACAAACTAGCTTCTTCACTACTTTGGCCAAGAACTGACTCATCACATCTGCTCATATTTCCTTGGTAAGAGCTAATCACATGACCCTATTTGGATGCAAAGGTGGCTGAGAAATGCTGTCACTGGCTGGGCAGCTGATTCCAGGAAAACTCTATGAGATTAATCTTTGGTAGACTGCTATCCTTTCTGCTGTTGCTACTCATTTGGTTAATCTTGCTGCTTCTCCTTTGTGCTACTGATTTGCCTCAAATGTCTAAATGATCTTTGATTATCTATTTTTATTTATCAACAAAAGACCAAGTTGATAAGTACTGATAGCCGGCTTAATCCAAATGCAACAATGTTGAGAAGGGGGGTATAATAAAAGGTAACTAGGTCATGAAAGTGCTGCCTTAATGAATGGATTAATGCTGTTATCGTGGGAGTGGGCTTGTTATAAAAATGACATTGGCTCCCTTTGCTCTCTAGCTCTCTTGTGCTGTCTTGCCCTTCTACCTTCCACTATAGAATGACACAGCAAGAAGGCCCTCTCCAGATGTGGGCCCCTGGACCTTGGACTTCCCAGCCTCCAGAACTGCAAGAAATAAATTTATTTTCTTGATAAACTGCCCAGTTTGTGCTATTGTTATAGCAGCACAAAATAGACTAAGAATTTGTGAACAGAAGCAAGCACACAGCTGATGATTTGCACAACTGACCAAGAGTGGGATGATTTAGTTTTTTTCACTTTGGGGCATCTGCCTCTTTGCTCCCACCCAGGGCTTTGTAAAGGTTTGGAAGTAATTTAGTCTCTGTTCAGTTTCTCATGATCTGGTCAATATCCATGCTAACCACCTAGATTTTCGACTTGTTTAGAAAACACTTCAAGAAGGCAACTGCTATAGCATAATGAGAGAAAGGGGCTGGCTTGTTCAGCTGCTCATAAAAATGTCTTTAGTTCCCTCCCCTTGATGACTATCCTATGCTACAGCTTACTTCCCTCTCTGACTTTTGTCTCTGAAGTTGGCATTACTCTTACTACCAAAACAACTTCCTCTTTTGCATATTGTAGAGTGTGGTTTCCATGCCTCTGGTTTCACTGGTCTGAGCCTCTCTACCTTCTACTTTTTAGAAATATCCCAATGGCACCTCATATTTCCTTCAGGGTTGCTTTTCTATGTGTCTTTACTGACATTTCAATAAGATTTCAGGAGGGAGGAAAAGTAAATGTGTGTGCTTAGTCATCCATCTTCAGACTTTTCTATCTTTCAATTTCCCATACTAAGGAAAATATGCAAAAAGGGATGAGACTTTAAACATTCATAACTTACTGTAGAGTGTTTTCAAACAGGTGTGGGCTAATGAGGTAGAAACCAACTACTTATTTGATACATAAATATTTTTAAATGCTAATGCTGGCAAATTAAATGTAACATTAAATAATATAAACTCATAAGCCATAATTAAACACTTTGGCCAAGATTGGTCCTACAAGAAATTCTTGTGAAATATAGTCTACCTGTCTATCAATCACTCTACCAATCTAAATCTGTTTTGCTTTTCTCTTCTACATGCCACTGAACTATATATTAAAATGTTCATTTTAATTTATATTGTACTTATAGCATTTAAATATTATGGTCTATTTATAAAATAATTTTAGATTTAAAAATATTTTTTAGTATATAATATAGATTACTGGAGTCAAATTTAATTTTCAGCATGATTTTCCTACTTAACATTGAAGCTGTCAGAAATATTTAATCTAACAAAATTCTAAAAGTTAGATCCTTGGGATTTGTGGATTTAGCATTCAGTTTTGACTATGTGGTAACACATTTCAAGATCCATGAAAAGTAATCACATGTGCTGGGAGCTGCTGAGTGGAAACTGGACAGTTAGTGAGTGAGTGGGTAAGGCTTACTGCCCAGAGTCTGCACCTCAGTCCTGCTTTGTTCTTTACTTTTTATTATACATATTTTAACTTTCATAATGGTTAAAACTTCTTTATTTATTAAAAAAAAAAAGTCATCCAAAATAAAGCGAGCTCTGAATTCTCATAATAGCAAAGAATAGAATACGTGAAAATTTTTAGCTAAAAGCAAGATATTCTAGATAAATTAATGAGCAGACTGTCTACTAATTAAGAAATTAAGGGGCCGACCCCGTGGCTCACTCGGAAGAATGTGGCGCTGGGAGTGCAGTGGCGCTGAGAGCGCCGAGGCCGCAGGTTCAGATCCTATATAAGGATGGCTGGTGCTGAGCGCGGTGCGGATGACACCAAGCCAAGGGTTATGATCCCCTTACTGGTCACACAAAAAAAGGAAATTAAGAATGTGAAGAGGTCACTTAAAATTTTCAGCTATATTAAAAATTTTTTTTAGCTATATTGTATTAAATACTATGAGAAAACAGATGCTACAAAGGTAACATCGAGTCTACTGTAAACACATTTTTAAATAATTAAAAAATATTGTATACATTTTATTTGAACTCAGTATGGTAACAATATGGTGATTACAATATTTTCTGCAGTAAACCTAATGTTAAAAAATAAAATTTTAAAAGCATTTTTATTCTTTTGATAGATGAATAACTATTTTTAACCATTCACAGTACTGTATTATTTCCATAGAAACCTAAATCTAAAATTTAAAAGTTATTTAGTTTACTTGTATTCTAAAAGTAGAAATCTCAAAGATCATTTGCCACATTCCTGTCTCTTACTTTAGTATACAAAGGTTTCCTTTTTTTTTTTTCCCCATCAGTAAGGGGATCACAACCCTCGGCTTGGTGTGGTCTGCACCACGCTCAGCCAGTGAGCACACCGGCCATACCTATATAGGATCCGAACCCATGACCTCGGTGCTACCAGCGCTGCACTTTCCTGAGTGAGCCATGGGGCCGGCCCTCCTTTTTAAGTCAAGACAAAGGCTGATCTAATCATCTTTCCTTCCTAAATAAAAACATTTTTCTTTACTTTTAAAATTATTCCAAGCAGTTACCCAAAACTTTCCCATCTCTAATTACAGGGCTATTATTTGCATTTATTATAACATATATATATATATAACATACAGATATTTGAGGGAGTACTAAATATACTTATAATGAGCATTTTCTATGGTTGCAAATTTTTTATAAAGGAAACCCATTCCTAAAGCTGTTGAGAGATAGAACATTCTTGTATTTGTATGATTTTATTGAGATAACAGTATGAAAATACAAGTGACATACAATAAGTAGCCGTGTCATAAAGAGTTTGACCCTACTTATTTAAGGCACTTAGTCCTGGATATCAATGATTCAGAAAAATAATTCAACTATATTGAAGGAAAAATATAAATACTGAGTTTTTATTTTTAAATTCTCAAAATGTATACAGCCAAAAAATATGTAATACATCCATAATTATCAAAATTACTTTTAATGAACACTGGACTATACAGTCTATTAATGCTTAGCTACTATTCCTTTGAAGTTAATACTCCTACCACTTAACATTTTCAAAGAAAGGCTGGCAGAAAATTAATCCTCTTCATCTGGCATTCCTAAATAACTACACTTTTAAGACAACAAAGTATGGGAAATATATATTGACATGGAAATTAGGAGTTTCACTCACTTCATAAAAGTATTCATTTAGAATTCTTCTAAATCAAAGCTTGTTTAGTATACTTCAAATATAACAGTGTTTAATAGTAAAAGGAATAAAAGTTCTATTTCAATTCTATTGTATCTGTTATCTTTATGCTCACAGTCCTTGGAATGAAAGGAGGAAGTAAAAAAAAAAAAAAATGAAAGGAGATAAATAACATGGGGGATGGCATAGCGCAATGGCTTTGAAGTCACACTGAACTGGGTTCTTATCCTTGCTTCACTATATACTTCTTAAGTGTCTCCCTATGAAATAATGAATAATAACTAAATTTCTACATAGTTCTGGAGATTAGGGATATTTGACCAAAGCTAAATTCCTTGAAATCAAAGAACTCAGAAATAAATCTAAACTTTCCAAGATTTAAAATTCACTACATTTTGAGGAAACTATTCATTGCTTTCAAAGAAAAAGTGGCATCAGAGGCTTAGAAGCTTTTTGGAGATAAAAGAGTGCTTATATTTTGACGACATGATATAAATGAATGAGAAATTTAAACATTAAATTGTAACAAATATACATAAAATAAATATTAAGAGAAAGGCTCAGAAAAATGTGATTTTAGTTTGGATAAATCCAAAATACTTGAAAAATTGTCTATTATGTTTTGCAGAGGCTACAGCACTAATGGTCTCTTCCTCAACTTTAAGTATTAAGATGTGCTAATTTATTACATAATGAAATAGCCAAAGATTTTTCATAGGTCCTAACTGGAACTTCACAGAAGTAGTCTTGGGCTAAAGCTTTAGTTAATTCAGAAATCTTATTTTAAAAGGAAAATACCCAGCTAAAAGATTTTAATATAAAATTTATGGCACCACAAGATTTGTCATTTGTAAACTCAGTTGGTCCCAAATAGTATAAGTATGGATATACCATTTTTAAATAGCAAAATGCTCATACATTTGGATTTTGTTCTTCCAAAATATTTTGCAATAAAATCTGCAATTTCTCATTTGAAAACAAATACATGCAATCTGTCATAATAAATATTAATCTGAAATAATTTGAAATGAGGACCAAAAAACCCCACAAAACATAGCTAAAGAAATAGTATATAAGCTAAAGGCTGAAAACTCTATATGCATCAGAAGTAGTTATACTTCTTCAAGGTATCAAAACCATAATACTTCTGTATAACCAATTAATTTGAAATCTTCGTATCTCCCTTGTAGCTCAACTAGAAATGCCAATTATCATAATAGCCATTTCTAAATTCAATGGCCAAAATTACCAGTAATGAATTCAGTTCATCTATTTGCATATTTTTGAATAATTTGGGCTAGTTCAATTCTTCAGCTGTAAGCCATTCAAAATTTGTTGCAAGAAAATAAAATTTTACTTTTGTAATGAAAAGATTTGATTGACTGAGGGTTTTTGTAGAGAACCCAAACTTAGTAAATATTTTATTTGTAGCTAGCCCCTCTGAAATAAAGCAAGTTATATTTCAATGCTGGTTGCGCCAAGTTGTCAATTCATTAAACCTCATTAATTCAGACTCCACAAATTCAAAACTAAAGAAAATATGTAGAGAATTCAGTTTAAACTTAACAGCAAAATGACAACAATAGATATGATTTGTTGTGTATCTACTATTTACAAGACACTTTATATATTATCTTCCTTAATTCTCATAATAACTTTACAAAATAGTTATCGTTATTTATGGGGGGGGGAACTTGGGCCCAAAGAGATTAACTAACAAATCCATTTTACATAGCTACCAAGTGTTAGGGTTAGGGTTTGAACTCAAATCTGTTTGGCTTTAAAACTTTAGGTCTTAAGAGATGAATCACTTTCACCACAAACAAAACAGAGTTTTATAGAAATAATATTAAGCAAAATGTTAACATGGTTATTATCCCTGGGCATTGGGATTATGGCTGATTTTTATTTTCTTATTTATAGTTAGCATTTTCCTAGGTTTTTGCAATAAATACTTATCATCTTATATGTAATCACAAAAAAATACTTAAAAAAGAAATTACCCATTCTCAAGGGAGATTATAATCTTTTATATTTTCTATCTGTCTTTATTTGAAACATCTTCCAACCTTAACACTTCTCTCTTGCTAATCTGTGTTTGTCATTTCTTTCAAAATCTAATTCAAAACATACCTAATTCCAAAATATCCCTTGGCTAACTATGACCATTTTACCCTTTTTGCATTATTCTGTGGTATTTGTACTCTTAAAAGAAAATCTGTTGTTTTGTATTATTTTGATATTGAATGTGTGTCTATGTCCTCCATTGAAATCAGTTCTGGAGTAAAACAATAATGAGCTGAAAGAACACTCAAATGAGGTTGGTGACCAGGATTTTGAAGGATTCCCAATCTATACTGTTGTGTTATTTTCTTTAACCTCAGTAAGAAAGTTAATAAATACAAAAAGAATGCATTAAAGGAACGACATTTGATAACAATGATAGGGTACCAGAATGATGATGGTTTAGGGCTTTCGTGTGACCTTCAGATCTGTGATGCTTTCATATCTTTGATAAGGTTTAAAGGTGATGAAGGACAAGAGAAGCAAGAGTCACCTTTATAGGTGAAGCAGCAGCAAGTTTAAGATGCTGTGTAGCAGGATAAAGGCAAACGTGGTGGGCAAAATAGAACTAATAGGATGAGAAAATTAGTCTGAGTGAATTGGGATGCACAAAACAAACATCAGAAACAAAGGAGGGACAGTAGACTGACAGGTGATGCTAAAGTTTGAATCAGGGAAATATTAATTTGATATAAGAAGAAATGAAGCCTCTTATCCTAATCCATTGATCATTCAAAATAAGAGCCATAACTTTTCAAAGTACAATAACTTTTTGAAATTGCCATTCCACAATACTGTTTTCAAATTTTCATTTCCATGTTTCTGATCATTTTTTCTATTAGATTAAAACAATAGTGGTGAATATTTCAAGCAGGTATTAACAGCCAATCTAATATTAATTATTACCTTTTAAAATGATTAAATAGTTGTGCTTGGAGAATTATATCTAAGCCAAACATCTGTAGCTCTAGTTTCACCCCTAGGCAAATTATAACTATTGAGTTATAAATTCCCAAGAACAGAGATAATAAAACATGAACATATTATAAGCACTGCCAGAAAACATTGTATTAAAGCAATAAAAAATTCATACTCTATGTAATCAAAAGAAAGCCCACAAAAATTATCATGGAATCTCACTTGTCCTTTACCATATTTAAAAATGATACCTTTCTATCCAAGGGCTCTTTTTTATTACTTAAACTCATACAATAGTTAGAATCCTACTTTGACCTTTCTTCGGTTTGTTCAATAATAAAACTCCTGAGTGCCATTCTTCTTATGGCAAACCAATACATGCTTTAAAAGGAGTGAAAGAAAGGAGAAAAAACAAACCATTGGGAAGAAATCCATACTGAAATTGATTAGGAAAAGGAGAAATATTAGGTCCATGTGATTTCTCCTCTGTGGAAAAGCCCAGTAAGGAGGTTCCTATGCCTTCTCAGACCTGTGAATAAACTGTGGAATTAATGTGTCCACAGGCTCTGGCTCACATGAAGTCCTACCTTTCAATATCAGTGTCTAACCTAGAATAAACACCATTAATAAGCATGGTAAAGAAGTGGGGTATTCTAATTAAAAATAACTATACATTCCATATACAACTGAACAAGTTTCAAATGTTGTTCTATAATAAAACACATTTCATTCTCAATGTCATTGAACCAAGAACCAGTAGATTCATTTGAATCCTGATCCTGATTCTGCTAATCTCGATGTGACCTTGGATAAGTCACTCAATCTCTTTAGATGGTGGGAGCTCATGTTTATAGAATGACATGAATAGATTTATTAGGCTGTAAGGTTTCTTCTAGCTATAAATTTATTGTATTCTATAAGGGATAGTAGGAGAAGAACGTATTTCTGAAGACCCCAAATCAGCTCTTCCAATGGATCTGACTATTTCATTTATCAATATCATTCTTCCTGTCTCTTGTACTCTTAGAGCCATTTTTCACTTTTCCTTTTTCCCTTCGCCAGGCCTGCTGCATGGAAAGCTGAAGTAAAATCTATAGCTTAGCAAGAAATAATATGTAAAAAGATGAAATGCGAGGCAGCAGATATGACAGATACATCCCTTGTACTATCCTCCAAACCCTCAGTTCCCTAAAACATTTTAAGCAGCAGCTAGCCCATGTTTCTGGGCGTTTTCCACTTGGCAGACTCCTCAGAACAAAAGATATCTGAGACCGACTTTTGGCATGCCTGCACAAGGAAAACAGTGACATCAGGGAATCACACCTTCACACGCCATCATGTATCCTTGATTTATTATTTTTTGTATTCCTTATACTATTTTTATTGTTGTATTATTTGTATTATTCTTTGCATTGCTGGTTTGATTTGTGGTGCTTGTTTGATAATAAAGCAAAGTGAAAATAAACTCTGACCAGGTCATCATTCTTAAATCTAGACCAGCCTTTCTTCTGGCCTGGCTCATTTTTACTCTTCCATCTGTACCTATGTCGGGTCAGCCGCCGGCCGACCCGAACAGCCCTAGCCTCGTTATCAGTCTCTTCCTACGTGTCCCTTCTGGTGGGCGAGCAGATGGCCTGGATTCCTCTTTCCCTCCGGTCCCCATTGGGAGGAGACGGGGGAAGAGAGCCACGAAGAGAGGTGAGCACAGCCACCGGCCCCAACCAGCCCGTTAAAGGACACCCAGACGCCGCAGGGGTTCTGTCGAGCAGTTCCATTTATTATCACACAAGCACTTGCTTTTAAAGGCAAATGGGGAAGGGAGGTTTTTATATCCTCCAATCAGCTTAAAGGTTAGGAGAGCATGCATCCTGTCTCAATGCCTAGCTATTGCAATCACGCACTGTTCACGAGCACGGAAGCGCGTATTTGACCAATAAGGGCTAAGGCAAGGTTCCTGCAGACACTCCCACCCTACTTCCTCCTGGGGCCATCTTAGACTGCCACGTTAATACACCCTTGTGGGCCCATAATGGCGCCGCTTGTAATGTCACTTAAGGTGGCGTTAGTTTTTAAGGCCCGACATATCTAGTCACAAAGTAGTCTTCCTATATCACTCACGAGGTCCTGCCAACATTATATAATTAAAAATTTCATTTTTAAGAAATCGTAAAAATTTTATGAAGTTTAATGAACTCATTTATTGAGTCATGGATTAAAGCTATGATGGCTATGCAATAATATTAATGATAACTACCAATTCTTATGTAGCACTTACATGGACCAGACATTGTTATAAATACTTTATATATATGTGAAATCATTTAATTCTTAACATAATCCTGTGGGACAGGTACTATTATAATCTCCATGTTAAAGATGTGAAAACTGAGGCTCAGAGAGGTTTATGACTTCCCTAAGGTCACTTTGATAGAAAGTGGCAAAGCTAGGATTCAGACTGCTTCAAAAGCTGCCTGTAATCACAGTGCTATGAACTGCCTCTCTGTATAGACTTATACTTAAAAAACATTATTATTTTACCTCTTACATGTGTTGACTTGTTTTCTGCCATATATATTTGACAGCTTACCCTAGAACCATTATATATGCCATTCACTATGAAACTTGTACAAATTGCAAAAAAACCAAAAAAACTTTTTTAAAGGCTAGATCTTATCTTCTGCCCCTGTAATATTTCAGAGTTGCCAGAAATTTCTTTTCTTCCATTAATTACTGGGGGTTGAAATTTTAATGTTTTACCCTCTCCCAAAGACTGAAAAAAGACTCAGATGGATCTCAACTTGTTGATAGTCATTTAAAATATTTTATACATTCAAGTCTTGTATTAGGAAAAAAAGAACTTGTTATTCTATTCAATCTATTTTCTCAATTTTCATCGATATGTTAAGTTTTTCCTCCATAGACTGGTATGCTTTTTGCTAATAATTGTGAAAGCTATGATTTCTATAATTATATGGGATAGAATATCAATATACATCTGGTAAGTAGTCATATTAACATACTACAGCTATTAAAATTTCCCTTTTAAAAATGTAAGATACTTCATTGTAACTCTTCTATTAATGATTTATATATGTATGTGTATGAAGGAGAAACTGACAGGATCAGTCAGAATACACTATTGTAGCTTGACAAGCAAACAGAATTAATTGTCATATAATTTATTCACCAAATCTGACATTGCTTTCTTTATATTTCAATGTACTTCTCTTTCTAGAAAATATTTTCATATTAAAAACTCTTTATAATCTTCAATATGCAATCCTAGCCATCTCTTGCTTTAATAGAACAGAGAAACCAAGATAATGTGAAAATAAATTTTAAGTTTAGCATTCTTTTATAACATGGCACTCACATATTTCATATGATTTCAAAGTCATAAGGTTATCATATATTTTAAGATTAGAACTATAACTATATAATCTCATGAGTCATGGGATTAATGATTAACTAATGAATTTTCACATATAGTAAAACCTCATTAATTTGAAGAATTAATAGAAAGTCAGCATTAGTAGAAATTTTAAGTTATGGAGGATTTAAACAAAGAAAATTTTGTATTATATATCAACTGGAAATATAATGTAGCCTATGAGATGTTAATTACATTTTTAAGAAAATCTTTAGCAATTAGATAACAATGATTTGAACTTAGCATATGCTTTGTATCAAAGTGGGTGCTTCTAAAGGACTTAAGATTCTTAAACTGTGTTCTAATGGTTTAAGAATTTTTCCTAAAATGTTAATAGTTTAATTAACTAGTCATATTAATGTACAGTTCTCCTAAAATACTGGTAGTATTATTAATTAGCTTAACATTAATTTGATTTTATAACTCTACCTACTATAATACCTTTTTATAACTTCTAAGGCTATGCTCCGTAAATTAACACTAGCATTGTATCATCAGCATGCCTTTCAACTGACTCTAAACATGTTCGTGCTTCTTGTTTTTTATTTTTTTGTCTTTTTCGTGACCAGTAAGGGGATCGCAACCCTTGGCTTGGTGTCACCCACACTGCGCTCAGCCAGTGAGCACACCGGCCAGTCCTATATAGGATCTGAACCCACGGTGGGAGCGTCGCTGCGCTCCCAGGGCAGCACTCTCCAGAGTGCACCACGGGGGTCGGCCCATGCTTCTTGTTTTTAAGAAACCAACAAAACCCTCCCTGGGGCTTCCTCTTTCATATCCCAGCTTTTCAAAATAGCAGTCTGTATTTCCTAATCCTGTGTTCTCATCTCTCATTTACTCCTCAACCCAGAGCAATCTGGTTTCTGTCTCTACCCTTACACTGAAAGTGACAAAATATTTTTTAGTTCCTATCATACTTAATCTTATTGCACTGTTTGGTAATGACAGTTACTCCTTCCTTGAAATTGTCTCCTCTCTTAATAAGCTTCCTAAATATCATGCCTTCCTAGTTTTCTTCTTATTTCTAACACCATTTGTTCACAGGCTCCTGGTAGGAGACACCACTTGGGTAGCTACCAACTCACAATATTTCCTTTTTTAATCTGATATCCACCATACAGATATGCAATGAGGGTCTGCTTCTGTGTTATACGACCTAGCTTCCTAGTCATAACGGATTGATTTAGGGTTAGACCATCAGAGGCATACTAAATAAATGTGGAAATTTGGAAATAGAGGCAGGGACATGTAGACACCACTAACATTTATGGAGAAAACGTATTTCACAGGGCCTATTTTCTGGGGTCCTGTGGTCTCAGGTTTAGACTAACCTTTTGGGATTACATATAGAAATATTAACCTTGCAAAAGACAGGAAACTTTCGCCAAGCTAAAGTCTCTGTTGTAAGATAAAGAATTGTAACACAGCAAGGTTGCTGGCTCAAGGACAGACAAGTTACTTGACTGATATGTAAAAATGCTGGGAAAGCTGCTGTATGGACAGAGAATGTTTGCTAAGATCGAGCTTTTGTTGGTGGATCGACTTAACCTTTTGCAAATTGCATTATGGAATGTCACTTTGCTTGTTTTACTGATGTCACCAGCCTCTATTGTTTTTTTTTTTTAAACAAACAAACAAACAAAAAAAACCCAAGATCATCAGCTATCCAGTGTGCTAATTCCCCCTCTATTGTTAAACTTGTTAAACTATACTCAGCATAAACCCACCTATGTTTTTTTCTTGTAACTTCCTGGTCTGGAGAATAAATGCGGGGCAAGAGCCCCAGTTCGTGGTTATTTTCCAAAAGAAGGAATGCCTCACTCTTGAGGGTTCAGGGAGATTAACTCCTTTGGGATCTCTCACCACTCAGAAGAGATGGGCTTTGAGTAATCCTTTTGCGGCTCTGCCACCCAGGGGAAGAGGGGTGACAAATCTGTGGGAGGCAAAGCAACAGGGACAAGAAATCACTGGTGGTAAACCAATTGAGTTAATTCCAGACTCCCGAGAGAAGGTGCGTGGATATTTTTGGCTAAGGCTCCTGGAGCTGCTCATTCCTTGCCATTCTCTGATTGATTCCTCATGCAGTTTTCTTTTGGTCTATGAGCCACACACAATAAATCCCCTCTGTGCTCTGCTGCTCAACGGGCAATTTTTATTTTTTTGCTTAAATTAACCAGAGTAGCTTTTATTAAACTAATAAACTTCTTGATTGGCTCTTTTCCCATCTCTGCCATTAAACACCAATATTCACCATAGGGTTCTCTCTAGACCTATGATGGAGTTCAGGACATGCCAAAATATAGCACATTGACACATGAGAAAACAGAAGCAGGAAGGTCTCTCTGACTTTCGTCCTGCCCTTCTCCCCTGAAGCAGGTCATAAAGGAATTCTCTAACCTTCCTATGAAGTAGGTCATATTACCTTCACTCCAGAGGTGCACTCCCAAAACCCAGAGGAAAGGCATGCCCTTAACTCTGAAGACACAGGGACACAGAGAAGAATCTGAACAAATAGGCCTTACTAAGTTCCATGCAGTTTATTACCATCAGATCATACCCTTTTGTTCTCCAATCATACTGTCCATAGAAATACATGTTTCTCTCTTTGGGTCTTAATTTCTGAAGGTTCTCATGTCACATAAAACTTATATTAAATAACTTTGTAAATCTGTATCCTTTTTTTTTTTTTGGCAGCCGGCCAGTGAGGGGAACTGAACCCTTGATCTTGGTGTTATCAGCACCATGTCTAACCAAGTGAGCTAACCAGCGAGCTCCCCCTTCACCTTTTTTCTTTTGGCAGCTGGCAGGTACGGGTTCTCTTGTTAATCTGTCTTTTGTTATAGGGACATCGGCCATGACCTACAATGGGAAGAAAAGATATTACTTTTTTCCCCCTTATTCCTGCTTCTCATTTTAAACACTTTTACTGAGCATTCTTCATGTAAATCTACTGTTTCTTCTCATGTAATTTTATCATAGTACATTTATTTTATTTTTTTAAGTGCTTTAATTTTTAAAATATACATTGTGGACCTGAACCCCTTCCCCCACCCTTAAATATTAACTGACTAGCTTTTCTGCTTCTGTAATTAGCTTGTGCAAGGTTTTACAAGCCCCTGTGGGTGGGACTTTCTGGTAAGGGCAGATAAAGACCTCCCAAACCGCCCAGAGTTCACCCAGTTCCGGGAAGGGCCTAACCACACAAGGGGTGGGCTGCTGGGCAATTTCCCAGTTCCTCGTCTGTATACCACCCCACTGAAAGCCACCAATGAATTTAAAAGTCACCTCAGGTGACCAATAGGCTGTATACAACTCATCCTGTTGCCAAAGTCTGCCTACCAAACTGTATAAAAAGTGCTTGTGTTAAGAGTTCGGGGCCGCTTCTGTCCTGAAGATGGAGCGACCCCAGCATGCTGGAATAAAAAAACCTCTTGCTTGATTGCAGCGATCTCTGTCTCCTGGTCTTTGCGAGATGAGCCTTCCCAACAAGTAAGATTCGTGCTTTCGGGCCAGTCTTACAACATTTTTTAGTTGATTGGATTTTCTGCTCAGACCCCCAAAAATCTCTTCCTACTGATTCTCACTTTGTAGAGTTCCCAAATTTTCTTATTCCCCTTCTCTAGCTCTTCCTTCTCTTCCTATTTATTTCATTTTGGAGTTCTTGGTCTTTGTTGGGCCAGTGGAATAGGGGAACATCAGCAAAATGGTACTGGGACCTCCATCTTGTTGGACCCGCCCCTGGGACTTTCCCACCAGACCTGAAGGTCACCTTCCAAGAGATCTCCCACCATCAGAGCAACAGCTCAGGGCCACATCACATCGGGGAAAACAGAACCTACGCAGGAAACTGAAACTTAACTTTACACAGCTACACACCATATATGGGCTGCTGGCCAACAGCGGCTCTCCCTTATAAAAACCCCACCTGCCTTTGCCAGGGCACAACTTCCCTGGTTTCACTTCCCCATAAGCCACAGAACCTTGCCTGGGAGAGCTTTCATTAAAACTTCCCTTGACTTCCCTTGAACCTATTGCCCGCCTCTGTGATCCTTGTTTTCCATCACTGTTTTAAACCTAACAGTCTTCTTATTCTACATGCTTTCAGTAGATAACCTCATTTTTCTATCACCTCTATGCTGCAAATCCAAAGTCTATATTGTAAGAAAATAATCTAAGTGATTCATTTTCAGAAATAATTCAAGCCCGGCCCAAAAGTTGTCTGACTGGTCCAGCCCATTCCTGGGGGGGGTGGGGGGTGTTGCTGAATAGATAAAGTTCTCCTTCAGATGGTAATGAGTTACCAGCCCTTAATTGTTTACTTCAAATGGATAAAGTTGTCCTTGAGATGGTAATGAGTTAATAGCCCTTTATTGTTCATTTCCTAATGTTTCTCCTTTCACAGGGTTTTGGGTGGGCCTTTTTTGTGGGCTTGTCCTGAGCCCTCAGACAAAGAAATTTCCTACAAGGGGGTAGTAAATTGGGGTACTCTGAGACATCATCTGGGAAGATTGTGCATTCCGTAGTACTCTCAGCCAATGAGGACGTGGGGGCAGGGACTTGCGCAGTAGGAAATAAATTGCTTGTTACAGCCCTTTTCCATGTGCCTGCCCATCAGACACCCAAACGTTGCAAGGCCATAATTAAAGTCTCACTTCGCTGTACCTCATGTCTCAATGCCCATCCTTTGGCCTCGGACCATCCATCCTTTGGCCTCGGATGAGTGAGGGCATGTCTCACATACATCTCTAACTCTAGTCCCTCCTCCAAAACTCCAACACAGATTTCCAAGACAATTCCATTTCAACGATTCAAAGTTTCCTTAAACTCAACAAGTCCAAAATTTAATTAAAAATCTTTTCCTTATACTGGCTTCTCTTCCTATATAATAGGGTCGCCACCTACCTAATCTCCCTGTCCCTTGCCCTAGTATTTTAAATCAGTTGTCAGCAAACTATGGTATGGTCTGTTTTTTCTATAGCCTGCAAGCTAAGAATGGTTTCTACATTTCTAATGAGTTATAAAAATAAGAAAACAACCAAAAAATAATATGCTACAGAGACCATATATACTCCACAAATTCTAAAATATTTACTCTCTGGCCCTTTATAATGCAAAAAGTTCGCTGACCCTGTCTTAAATAGTCACCAAATTCTTTGACACTTTTCTTTCTCTAATATCTTAAATGGTCACCGAATGTGCTCCAATGTGACTTCTCCCTTTTTCTGCTATCCGTGTCCCAAATCTGGACATTATTTCTTACTGAAAAAAGTGGAAAAACCTCCTGTCTGGCTTCCAAGACTCATGTCTTGTGGTATATAAAAAAAAATCCATGTTTGGTTTTTGCCTCCCCTCTCTTTCGTGGTACAGAGCTCTAAAAACCCTTGGGATTTCCTGAGTGCTACAATTGTCTTTTGTTATTTGTACCTGAGCTTAAGATAATGAGGTGACTCTTGGTGGGCCCCTACAGAGCTTAAGGATGGGGGCTGGCCACCAGAGGAATCAACCACCTGATTAGTGAATTGGAACTTTCAGCTCCACTCCCCTGCCCCTAACCTCTAGGGAGGGAAGAGGTGCTGGAAATTGAGACCAATCACCAATGGCCAAAGATTTAATCAATTATGACTACTAATGAACTACAATAAAAATTCTTGAACATGGAGGTTGAGGGAGCTTCCAGGTTGGTGAACACATCCATGTCTTTTTTTTTTTTCATATCTATGTCTTGAGAGAGTAGTGTTGGGGCTCAGAAAACAATACCCCAAAGTTTGACATGATAAATACTTTGAACTGCAGAGGCAGACTCAGAACCAAGGTCTCTCAGACCTTCTCCCACCCACTATCTCTTGACCCTCTTTCTCTCCCAAAGCCCAGGGAAGGGCTTTCTCTGAAGTTCCCTTATCTAAAAGGGTTCACAGCAATTACATTCCTTCTGGAGGAATGTACATTAATCAAAGAAGATTAACTCACATAGCAGGAGAGAAAACTAAAAGGTCTTCAGGACACCACGCCAGGTGGACTTTTCACCTATTCTTTTGAGGGCTGCTACCTGAGAGACTCTACATAATACGACCACCTTTGTTCACAGTGCAGTTCCTCCCCTCACCCTCCCATAGCCTGTGTCACCACCACCCTCCAGAAGCATCAACCAGCACCCTCCAGAAGCTTTCAAGCCCCTATTTCTTTCTGTAGCTCAAAATGCTATTTAAGCTTCACCCATCTGGCCATTCTGAGTCTCATATTTTGTGTGGCTCCTGTGTGTCTGCACGTAGATAAATTTGTATGCCTTTTCTCCTATTAATCTATCTACTGTCAGTCTGTTTTATAGACTCAAATTACTGAACCTTCAGGTGGTGAAAAGAAAGTTCCTTTTACCCCTAAGTGGCATGCCCAGAGAGCAGATGGAAGTTCTGCAACTACCCCTTTCTTTACTTTATCCTATGTATTTCTTCCATTTGGATATTCATGAGTTGTATTCTAACGAATTATCAAACCTGAGGGAGGGGGGGATTTGGGAACGCTGAGTTCTTAGTCAGCTGGGCAGAAATGTGGGTTATCTGGGAAACCCACTTAAGGCTGGCATTGAGGGGAGGGCAGTCTTGTGGGACTGAGCCCTTAACTTGTGTTTGCGCTAACTCCAAGTCGTTAGGGTTAGAATCAACTTGAGTTGAACTGTAGGACATCTAGCTGGTATCTGCCTTGCATATGGGCACTAGACTTCTCATCTGACCAACTAAACCTGATCCATCATTTCACGTCCCTGCTTAAATAACACTGAAGGTTTTCTATAATGCATGGCACAACTCCAAGCTCTTTATCTTGTTTGTATATATATATATAGTTCTTCATATTTAACTATATTTTTCTACTATAACTTTTTCTTAATTAACATCTTGTAATAGCCTCCTAGCTGTAACTCCCTCTACTAAGGATATTTTCAGTAGAAAAATCGTATTTATGGAAAGCATTTACTTACTCAATGTAGATGATACTATTTAAAGTCAACAGATACCTATAATAGTATAATTTGTATGTTATCAAACAGGAAGAAGTTATCTACAATTGCAGTTTAAATAATTTTTAAATGGCTTTTAAACAATTTAAATAATTTTTAAAAAATTGTATAAAGAAAATATACCTGTGCTGAAAAATCAGGATTTAACACTTAAGCTATCAAATAAAATTTAAATGTGATGCTTAAAACTCCATCTAGTTTCCATTTACAAAAAAAGAAAAAAAAGGAAATAAGATAAAAATGATCTTTAAGGACACACTAGTTTTAAAATTCTATAATTTTAATCTGTGGTCTACTTTTTAAATATTAACCTCCTGTCATATAAACTTTGTAGAATACTTTTTAATTCTATAGTTCAATAGAAGGATAATTTGTTGGTGGTTAAAACAAATTTATATAAAATGACCTGAAAAACTATTTAAAAAGCAATCAGTGAAAGTAAATATTGAATTTCTTCAAGGTTAAATCTAAAAATCCATCACTATACTTGCTTTTTACTTTATTTGCTGCTTAACATATCTCAACAATGAATCTATCATATCAACATAGCCATCATGATCCAAGCTGCAAATAAAAGAGAGTGTCAGTGTCAATTTTGCTTTCTCACACTTGCTTCCCTTCACTTCATCTGATTTTAATAATCCCTGTCAAACCACAAACAGTCCAAATTACCTTCATGACACAGAAGCTTTCAAGGAGCAGACAGAATCTCAACTTTCATTTAGCAACTACAAAAGAAAGCTGTCCAGCTGGACAAATATTATTTCCACACTTGACAATCTCTACAGTTGAGCATGAATTATAATTTTAACTAAACCTGCCAGGAGTTTGATATAAGCTTCTTGTTTCATGTAGATTGACTCACAGGATTATCAGACCAATGACTGTAATTGTGATGAAAGAACCCAGCATTTATCTACTAAGAGATAATCATATACCAAAGCTGAGGGATCAAAATGAACATGAGATATTGCATAGGTATAGATTACAGGAGAAAAACTACTTAAATTAGGTACTTTACTAAGTGAAGTCTAAAGATACAGCATACACTCTTGATGTAACTGTGAAAAGTAGCAGCTAATAAGTCAAAATATAAAACAGTTAAAATTTTACCCACAGACACCATTGAGAAACAGTTTCTAAAAATGAAATCTAAAGAGATTTAAAAAATTGTTTTGGATTGACTTGACTTCAAAGTCAGATTTCTAGAAAAGTTGTGTCAATTATAATAAAACTGATATTCTTTACAAGATATCAAAAAGTCCACTCCATACTAATCAGTGTGCCCTTGTACACACAATATAAAATTTCAAAAAAAAAAAAAAAAACCCTCAGAGCAAAAATGAATAATGATAATAAGTTTGTAGAGGTATATTAGAATAAAAGTTACAGTGCAAATCTATACTAAGGATGATTATATCTTTCAAGCTAATTTATTAAACTTAAATCTAAAAGTTTCAAACTATAAAATATATCTGGTAACATTTCCTTTTAAAGCTAGGCCTGAATTCCTCCTAAAGTTATTAGATCTCACAATTGTCTAACGTCAGTCTTCCCTCCAACCTGGTACACCTGACCCTAGTCCTGGGTTCTTCCTTTTCCCAAAGGCCGTTCCATTGGCTCTTTGACCACTGTTTCCCTTCCAGCTCAATGTCGGACACAGCTCATTTTCCTTTACCAACTCTTTCTTTCTATTCTCCTTGGTCCTCTGAAAGGATGATTTCATCCACATCATGTCTTCTGCTACAACCTGTGTTTTGGAGCTCGTGTCTGACTATTCAGCTCCATGCTGGATCACCCCTTGGATGTCCCACAGACATCTCAAACTTAAAATCTTATCTTCTCTCTGAAACTTTTTCTTTCTCTTGATGTCTGTATGATAGTCAACAGCTCCAATTCAAGCTAGGTACTCATGTCAGAAATGTGAGAGTCATTCCCCACATTTCAACATTCTCTCACCAACCCCATAGACATCTCTCTCATATACATCCATCTCCTCCTATTATTGCCCCTGTGTACCATGCATAACCTTTGACCACCAACTCCCCATGCTCCGCATTTCCCCTCGGCCTCTGGTAACCACTATTCTACTGTCTGCTTCTATGAGTTCAATTTATTTAGATTCCACATGTAAGTGAGAACTTTCCAGTATTTGTCTTTCTGTGCCTGGCTTATTTCACTTAGGATAATGTCCTCCAGGTTCGTCCATGTTTGAAACTGTGTAGGTTCAAACTCTATCATCTGGATTATTACAGTAGTTTTCCAGTTTCCCTATTTTTTTGCATCATTACCTCCTCACTCATTCTTTATCCTGTTACCAGAATGATCTTTTTAAAACAGAGAGAGGAGGAATCGGTGTTTACAACAAGACTTTAAGTCTGATTAGTACTACAGATATACTCTTAAGAGAATGAAAAAAAATTAGAGGAAGGAGTTTACTTTGTAGGGAGAAAATAGTGTGTTCTTTTAAAAATTTTTTATTTCAAAAATTTTTTTTAATTGACAAAATATCACATATATTTATTGGGTACAAAGTGATGTTATGGTATACTTATAAAGTGTAGAATGATTGACTCAAGATAACTAACATATTCATTATCTTAAATATTTATCATTTATTCCTTCTGTATAACTGAAAATTTGTACCCTTTGACCAACATCTCCCCATGCTCTGCATTTCCCCTCGGCCTCTGGTAACCACTATTCTACTGTCTGCTTCTATGAGTTCAATTTATTTAGATTCCACATGTAAGTGAGAACATTCCAGTATTGGTCTTTTTGTGCCTGGCTTATTTCACTTAGTACAACGTCCTCCAGGTTTGTCCATCTTGTCACAAATAAAGAATTTTTTTTCAAGGCATAATAGTATTCCATTTTGTATATATGCCACCTTTTCTTGGTCAATTCATCCAACGATGGAGTTAGGTTGTGTGTTCATTTTAGAATAATAAATTTGAAGTACAAAAAATACAATTGGATATAAACATCCAGCAAGCATTTAGAAAAACGAAAACAGAATTTGGGAAAAAGGGAATGAAGCATATATACACAGATGGACCACAGAATTTATCATCCAAACCAAGACATCTTTTTGAGATTAAAAGGGGATTCTAAAAATAATTTTAATTTTGAAATGCATATTTACTATCCAGTTAAGTGGTTATATTTATGGACCTCTACAATAATTATATTCAAAAACTGTATTTAAAAATAATATTCTTTCGAAAAGTCTCTGCTCTTTAAAGCAAAAGATTTTTATATTGTTTGAACATTAAAATATGTAAACAGAAGATTCAGAAGATTCTTTATACATTCCTGTATACTTTAATCAATTTCTTAGTTGTATCTGTCATCCACAGATATTTTTCTGAAGAATGCATTTTTTTCAATATGACATTATTTTTTATATTTTTCCAAGTTGCAGGTATGGTTTGTAAATTTAAAATTGTTGACACCTTCAATTGACTCTTCTATATAGATTATACAACTTTTTTTTTTTTGGTGGCTGGCCAGTATGGGGATCCAAACCTGTGACCTTGAGATTATAAGACTGTGCTCTAGCCAGCTGAGCTTATTGGCCTATATAGATTATAGTATTTTTACCTGGGAAAATACTATCCCTCAGGTCCTAAGTTACTTGGTAAACATTAAGTTCAGAGCAAATTTTGCTAGATGGAGCATATTCTCAATTTTACTTTTTAATAATGAAATACATAAATATTTTAGCTCAAATATTTTTACAGGTACTTTTTTTTTTTTTTTTTTTGTCTCCATGCAGAATGCATCTCTCTCTCTTTTTTTTCCTTCTAAATCCTCCTGGTTTTATTAAGTTGGACAGGAAGTGCAATATTCCTTTTCAAAGACATGCCAGCATGTTATGGATCTCCATTTTTTTCAATATGCTTAGTTTGTGGATATCAAAGCATGGACTTTATCTTAATGATCTGCAATGTCTACATTTGTTTCAGTCCTCCATGCAAAGGCACATGTTTATCTCCTACACTTAAGATTTTTGATCAGAATGCCTTTCTTTGACCAGTAATTTAAGACAACAAAACTCATAAAATAAATTTTTATAATTATTTTGAATGTTTTGCTAGATTTATTGGATGAAGGTTGTTTTGTTTTGTTTTGTTTGGGCAGCTGGCTGGTATGGTTTTGCTAAATTTAAATGCTGCAAAATTGTAGGCTTTCTCAGTTTCACATCATTCTGAACCAGAATATAAAAATTTACCCAATAAAAAAATATCAGCTCCATCAAAATATCTCCTGCATAAGTCTAGATATTTCAAAGCACAATTATGGAATTTCACAAATAAATCTTGTATACCATTTGAACTCTCACCATTTTACTTGTTTAATCCCCGCTTTGATTTCATGGGATACATTTCAATGTCTTCCTACTTATAAATTTTATTTTCTACGACTGCAATTCCCTAAAAGATTCACATAAACCGAACTGATTTGCTTTCCACTTGTTGGATGCTTTGATTAAAGATTTCTAATGAATTCTGAAGAAACTATGGTCAAAATTAAGAAGACATATTTACAAAAATCTTTAATACCATGATAGGACACTTCAGTTGACTTGCAAAGTAATTCTTCAAAGCCTTAAACATTTCTAAAATCTGAAGAGGGAAAGTGCATACTGCCTTAAGCACTTAATAACATGCTTAAGTTATTTTTGTTTTACTCAACTTGAGTCTAGTCATAAAAATTTATAGACTGTTTACTTAGTGTATTCATAAATATATTTGTACTTTTTCACAGTTACACCTTCCACTTGGATTGGTAAAATATTGCAGATTTTTTAATGTAATTATGAATTACTGTGTGTAACACAACGTATTCCAAGTATAGTTATCTCCACAGGTTGTAAATTTATTAAAACCATTTTTATGATGTTGTGTTCCACAAAAATATATTTAATATCACCAAAAGCAAATAGTTTTATCATTTATTTTGTAGTTTGTAATTCAATTTATAATAGTACTAAAAATAATGTCAAGAGTTTCAGCTTTGACAGAATGAACTTCCAAATGTATTACTTTGATTTCATGATTAGATGAGATACTCGAAACA
This sequence comes from Cynocephalus volans, assembly GCF_027409185.1. Taxonomy (NCBI): domain Eukaryota; kingdom Metazoa; phylum Chordata; class Mammalia; order Dermoptera; family Cynocephalidae; genus Cynocephalus; species Cynocephalus volans. The sequence goes on from NC_084461.1 coordinate 81,534,745, forward strand.
TTATTGAAATTAAATGATTTTTTTCAGTTAAATTTATCCAATGATACTGATGTACAACTGGCATCATTTAATTGTTGATGAAGATCTAATGGAGCCAATACTTAACAGCTATTGTCTAACTTTTCATGCACGTACAAGATAACTTGAAACTGAAAATGAGAGATTGAGAATGGGCACTTGATCAAAATGAAAAGTCATGTACATTTTGATACACAAATATACATTTTGTAACTAAGTATTGAAATGTAGTACTTTCGGGCATAGTCTTTATCAGGAAACCAAGTACTATTTTAAGTGTGCACTGCTGTTTTGTTTTGTTATCACTGTTGCCAAAAGGGTTATTACAAAATAAAAATGCATTACCCACAACAAAATAAATAAGTAGTTGTAGTTTTATACCATATTATACATGATAAAGCCCTTGTAGAAACAGAGGTTTCAAATACATTCACTCTACGGCAAGACTGAATAAAGGCTAGAAAGTGTTGTGTAATACACTGGCCAGCACATAGGCCCAGCACAACTGGCTGACACTGATCAAGTTGCCAGCAGGGGTGTCAGCATCGAATACTTCTGCCACCACCATCAACCAAGATCTAACTGCTTGTGTCTGAGTACATTCACTTTAATAGCAAACACCCTTCATGCTGTCCTTAAAAAAAATATGTGTTTAGCTTTTTTACTGCTGGAAGGGTCCTAGGAAAGAGAAATGGGTTATCACCAACTTAAGCATATGTTAAAGCAAGAGTTCCCTTCACTACATTAGCATCTCACATATAAGACCATGTCAGAATTTAGAAGTAAAAAGTATAGGTCTATCTAAACCTATTTTGGTTTATTTCCACATGACTATTAAATAACACTTTATTCAAAACTAAAAATCTGGGACTATTAAAAATGATAATGGGGCTGGCCGGTTAGCTCAGTTGGTTACAGTGTGGTACTGATAAGACCAAGGTCAAGGGTTTGGATCCCTGTATCAGCCAGCCACCAAAAAAAAAAAAAAAAAAAAAAAGTAGTTCTCTGTGGCATGACATGGTTGAAACTATATATACAGCATGATGCAATGTAATATTTTTGAAAAAACAAACCATCCCCCCAAATCAAAAAGGATATACAACTATTAGCAATGCTAATCTGTGAGTGCTGGAACTAAAAAGAGGCAGGAGAAAGGGAGTGTTTACTCTTATTTATAATTTTTTTTTTTTGAACTGATAATGAGCGTGACTTACTTTTGATACTCTAAGGAGTACAAACAAATTTTTTAAAAATACAAGAAATATTACAAGGATTTAACTAATGTAGTATCATCTGAGTAGTACAAGTAACAAATGATCTAAGAGTCCTGTAGCAGGGTGCTCCCTACGGGCAGATGAACATTGGAAACTCCCCAATAAAAATGAAGATAAAGGCATTCCTAAAGGTGTGAGCCCAGTGATCTTCCAAAATCCACAGCTTCACAGGCCCCACTATTGGTGACATTTAATCAAGCCCTCTTCTGTTTGGAGAAACAACCAACAACTAGTGAAAGGAGGAGATAAGAAGCCTCAGCCAGACAGTAACTTGAGAAAGAGGAAATGAGTTAGTCTGCTTATTTCTCTCCTGTTCCTAAGAGAACAACCTAAGGTCTTACTAACGTGCTTATTGTCAATATGTAATGAGGTCCCCATATTGATGTTTCTTTCTATGTACTGGGATTCCACTCCTAAACCCCAATCACAGCTACCTGCTCCAGATTCATGGACCACCAACGACTGAGAGATCTGGTAATTAAAGTGACGAGAACATCCTAGGAGCATAAATGGAACTGTTTTGGAGAGCCAGAGCAGAAAATTCATGGATGAAAATAGTAAAAGAAAACATTGAAAAGGTATGCTATAGCCAGGTATTTTAAGGCTTTTTTTTCTCCAGGAGGAAAGTATTTGGACTTTATCCTGTACAAAACAGGGAGTCATAGAAGGTTTTTTACTAAGGCAGTACATGACTAGTGTTTTACAAATATTTATAAACCAGGTGTTAAGATGGTTTGATGTGATGTGAGAGAACAGATGTAGGAATATCAAATAAATTAGGAGGATAATGAATTAATCCAGATGAAGGTGATGATAAACAGGAAGAAGATGTGGCCATGAGAAAATAAAAGATAGCTTTTGAAATAACTTTTGAACATGTGAATAGATAGCCTGGGGCCACTGAGTGAGGGTGACAATTATAGCTGTGAGAAAACCAAGCAGTTGTTACATGTTCCAGCCATCAAACACGGGCTTTAGACCTAATGCACCAGAGAAGCCAAACAGAATAATGTGAGAATTATAAAGTCATACTAAAAGGCAGAAAGCTTGTGGATTATGTCATTAGAAACTATCAAGGGTAAAAGTCAGAGTATGGCTTTTTGTGAGCAATAAAAATCAGTGTGGATAAAGATCAATTATGACAGTAAAGATAAAATAAAGAGGCGGGCATCATTCAGAGTAAGGCATGTTTGTTGTCAAAGGCTTTTACGGTCTAGATAAAGGCAGGCAAAGATACCATACGTTGCATGTACATGCTAGTCTTCATGAAGCTAGCTGAGTAGTAGGTGACTACTATAGTTGCCCATATGGTTTTCTGCAGACTAAGGCCCAAGATTAGGACAGGGTAGAGAGATGAGGCTATCAGAAGTTTAGCTCTTAGTTTTAAGAGCTAAATTATTACAAAAGAAATTCTGAATTTTTAATACTGATAGAATGGTAGTTTATGAATAGATTTTTAAAACTTAGGAGAAAAATGATGATAAGAAGGCATGGCAAATACAGTATTAGACATGATGATTTTGAGTGAGCCATACAAATGGAATGTCTAGAATAGACATGGACGAGATGTAGAAGAGGAATACATGAGAAAGGATAGTGCTCATAAAGTCACACTGTAGCTCAGGCGACTATGATGCAGGCAGTATTGTTCAAAGTTTTGGACTATAACCCACAGGTTAAGAAAAAAAATGTGTGTGTGTGTGTGTACATACATATCTTAAACAAAAGCTTCAAAAAGCATTACTCATCGTTAATACCTTCTCTGATATTTTCTATTCTATTCCTTTTCCTTCTTTTTTCCCCCCCTTTAATGCTGCTCACAGCTTCTAAATTGATTTCTGCATCTGTAGTTTGGTTCAGAGATTTTTAGGTTAAAAAGAGACCTTTGTGATCATTTTGTAGAACCATCTGTAAAGATATGACTGATAAATCCAGGAGAGAGGTTCTTGGAGAAAGAGTGAAAAAGAGAAAAGCAGAAAATTAAGGATTGGCTTGTGGACCACTAACAGAGGGTAGGAAAAAGAACGAAGATAAAAAAAAGTGGGGTCAGCAGTTGAAAAAAAAACAATTATCAAAGAGGACAATGTTGCAGAAATGGGTAGTCAACAAAAGCTTTTTCTTTCCAATATATGTTTTTGCCTGTACTGCAGTGTTTCTCAAAGTGTAGTCCTAAAATAATTTAAGCTGAATTACTGGAGATACTAATTAAAACTTCAAACACCTAGGCCCCATCCCAGATCTAGTGAGTTCAACTCTCTTGGTGTGGGTCCGACATTCTTTTTACCAAGCATTTTTATCTCAATGACTCTGGCAAATCAGCTTTCAAAGTGGTAGTTTCCAAAAACATGTGCTCTCACTTTATACATTAGATGTATAAAAAGTTGTTAGGTGAGTACTTACACACCAAACCATTATTTCCCTAATGACTACCACGATTATTTCAGTATTATGTTCACCCAGAAGGAAACAAACCAGTTTCTGGAGCATTCAGCCTTTAAACAAACACTGTTTATCCATCTAATTTTCCTGTATTGCTTATGAAAGAGATTGGCCAAAAGGACTCACATCTTAATTATCTTTATTCAGTTTAGAAGCACATATACTTAAAATTGCAATATATTGTTAACACATTTCATTTTGATTTTGAACTGATTGGACTGGACTTAACTGATTAAGTATCATAATCAAGTGGCATTTAGCAGAACTCACAGGCAGAAAGAAAGTGCCACAGGGAGTTTTCAGAAAATACAAAAACTGAAGTTTGTGATTCGGACTCCAATAGCAAAAAAAAGGACTCACCCTTTATGTGGTGAGCTCTGCTAAAAAAATTTGTCAAATTATTTCCAATAGATAACCAAGAAGTATGAGGTGTGAACTATTCTATTCCAAGATGGGAATCATAGGTAAGAACAACAGTAGTTAACATTTATTCACTTATGAGAGGCCCTGTTCTAATCCTTTATATGCATTAATTCATTTAATTCTTACCACAGTCCTGTAATGTACGGCTTTAGACCTCATTTCCCAGAAGAGGAAAAGAGTTAAATAACTTTCCTGAGATTCCATAGCTAGAAATAGGTGAGATTCAAACCCAAGCAGCCTATCTTGAGTCTGTTCTCAAACAGCATGCTACACTGATTTTAAGAGTCTTAGACGTTGGAACAATTATTTGCTTCTGTATAGAGAAAGACTTGTTTATGTTTTGGGATTATTTTTTTTCTGCTCTTTATACAATTGATTTCACAGTGATTTGGGTTTACCGTGATCCCTGCTTATGTTTAGTTATTAGATCTCATCATAATGTACTTAAAATATGCCAGGAATCCCCAAATTAATGTAAAAATGGGAATTCAGTATGAAACATGAAAATAGAAATTTGTTTTAAAAGATACTTAATTCTTTATATAAAGGCAGGATGCATAGTGATAGTATAGTGATTTAAAGCTGTTTCTTAAATTTTAATATACCAATCATCTGGGAATCTTGTTAAACGCAGATTTTTCAATAGGTCTGATATTCTGCATTTCTAACAAGTCCCCAGGTGATGGTGATACTGCTGGCCTGGGGATCACATTTTGAATAGCAAGGGTTCAGAGTTTGAACTTTGTAGTCACACTGCTGTGTTTGAATCCACCTCCATTACTAACTAGCTGTGTAACCTGCTCCTCATACACCTTTACCACATTTGTAAAATAGTAATATCATTAAAAGATTGTTATCAGGATTACATTAGGTAATCCACAGATAGTACTTAGAAAAGTCCCTGGCATATAGAAAGAACTCAGCAAATGTTACCTCTTAGTACTATTGAAAACTATTAAAAGCATATATTGTATCCCATTATAAAGCCATTTATAGAACTGACTGATCTAGAAGAAACACTAAATAAAATGTCATCATTCTTTTCCAGGCAGTCATGAGAACATCACTGTACATTGGAGGACATTAAATACATTAAGTTAGATCCACTATCCAGCTTTATTAAATACATAAATCTGAAACTGCTCTAAATGAATTTGCATGTAGCTGGCTTGGTCTATGATATTTAAAATGCATATTTCGTTTCTGTGCCAGAAAACTTTTTTATACTGCAGGTACATACTGAGTTGCAATTCATTTATTTAAATAGCATCCTGTGAATTTAGAAACAGTCATTTTTGTTTTAAAAATTTCATTTTAATGAAATAGATATCAAAACTAGTACTAGTATAGACAATAACAATAATTTAAAAAATATGTTCAAGGAAGAGCACCGCTATAGTTTAAATGAGTTTGGAGGATTTAACCAAATACTTCACAGACATTTTCAAACCACCACACAGGGCAGCATAATTATCTCTTGCTGTTGAGGACTGGAACTTAGAAAGAATATGACTTAGAATTGTGGTGATTCAATAACGATGTTATATGGGAGGGAACAGAGGGTAGGAAAAGTAAAGTTAGGATAAGAATAAAAATAAAATTTCACAGCACCTTCCCAAGTGAAAACTAAGAAATTTATCAAATTCAACTACTCGTTGAAAAAACACAGAAGAAATGGAGTACATTAGAAAAGAAAGATTAATGTTCTCCTAGTCATTGATAAAAACCAGAAAGGGTAAAATCTGTTGGCTCAACCAAGGAGAAGATGAGAGCTATGCAGTGGTTTTGGTTAGTGGGTCAGCAAGAAAAGATCAATAAATAATTTGCCTATCTTTTCATTTTTCCAACACAGATGATGAAAAAACAATTGTGCAACAAATTCTACCATATTTATTTTTCTTAATTAAAACTAAATTCAACATAGACAATACAAACTTGTTCTGTGAGATCACAACAGATAAGAACAAAGGAAAAAGGAAGAATTTGGGTGAGTGGAGTATTCTCTCCTTCCTCTTTTTCCTTTCTCTCTTTCCCTAGAGATTGGGATAAGCAATAACCCTGGTTGCCCCTTTAAGGTCTGGTGTTGTACTAAAATTTTTAAAAATGCACTTTTACTTTATATTTTACTTTCTATCACAAGTGTTACTTTTTAAAAAATAAGATTTTACCATAAATATGCTTTATATAAAGGACTGCCATATGGAAGTTTATAAGGCAGGGTTTACCTGTACTCAACTACATCAAATAAAGATTCTCCAAATGAAATAAAACTGTGCTTTCAGTGAAAAAAAATCAATTGTGTGAACTGTGATTCTTAATATCTATAGAAGTGATAGCCAACAAGATCAAATTGTTAGGATTAAAGGTACAAGAATAGAGTGTGAACAGAATCACACCAACATCATGTCTTGTTAATTGGGTTTACATTTTTCTGAATCAAATACCTGAAAAACAAAAATTTACTGAAGATGCTTTAGCTAACTTTTTCCACTTATGAGGCAGGTATTAGCTGTATCTCAACTCCAGAGAAGCAAGGAATTCCACTCTAGTGTGACCTATTTATGCCTCTTAGATTTATCATATGCATTTTTTAATGACCCCAAACCAAAAGAAATGTAGAAACCTATCTGAGAAGTTGACATTAAGGTTGTGACACCAACCAATACAACAAGAGAATCTATAGTTAAACTGACACACAATCCCCAAATCAGTCTGTTACGCTCCTAATTTAAAAAACATTTACTATGTGAAATAGTGATGACATGTCAGCCTCTGCTTTGAAACTCCTAAATTTTGTCATTTGGTGTTTGTGTCACAACCTTAATATTATTTAAATATATTTTAATATCTATTATTTAAAAAATATCTTTGAATTGAAGGTACTCTAAAGCTTTGAAGAAGCCAACCTCAAAGCACTGCATTCCTAGCATGCCACTTTTATTAGAAGTAGTGCATAAAACATTTGCTGTTGACAAATCTAATTCATTAAAAGGTGAGATGGATGCATTTTAAAATAACTGGCTGGCATCATTATCTGCAGTGCCTTTTATAAATTATTCCTCTTTTCCCTTTTGACTGAACTTGTCACAGTTCCCTTTCAGAATCTGAGTGTTATGCCTTATAGTCAATGCTTTCAACATGTTTAGACAAGTCACAAGTTAAACAAGCAGTGGTATTTTATTTTCTAGAAATTAGAAAGGGTAACCGAAATACGAATTACTTCATTCAATTCATTGATTTTTAACTAAAGACGAGTACAGTCAGTTAGTGGTGGTTTCAACTCACACAAAGGATTTAAAAATAAAAGCATACTGTTTGTGTAGAATGGGGAATTTCAAAGAAAGAAACATGAAGAGAAAATTTGGCAGCCCTGCTGCACTGTCGTGCAGAAGACTTGGTTTAAAATTGAATTGTGCTTCCCCTGACATTGGAGATCAGGTACATCATAAAGTTGACAGCTGGCTGGCATACTACCCTCCTAAAGGAAAATGCTAGCTGTATTCTCTTACAGGCCAAAGGAATAGAATTAAAGAAGCCTTCAAGGAAACTGATAGGCACAGTACAAATTATTCAAAACATGAAGAAAAACATTTCTTACCTAATTTTATTTCAGAAGACTCTTAAGAATCAGCTGGTCTTCTAATTCTAAGCCAGTAGAAAATCATTTCCTTACAAGTTGTCAGTAGAAGAACCATCCTTTAATATCTTCAGCAGAGTTTTTTTTCCAAAATATATAAAATGTATCTATAAAATAATTGAACAGAGCTTTATCACTGCCACAATGGGGGGGGGGGGTACATTTACAACATTAGTTGTCTACACTGGTAGTGACAACTACCAGTTAAATTATGATGCATGGGCTTGAGCCATAAAGAAGAGATGCTAGAAATACATAAAGACATCCCCATAATGGGATACCTGAGAAAGCTTATTAACAAGATACCCCACAAATTGTAGGCACATGGATAAAAGGTGCACTTAATAAAATGCATATTTAAAACATACCTTTTATTATCACTAAAAATTGATTGTTCCAGAAGAAAGGTTACTCAAAGAAAGTAAGGCACATACAGTTGCACCATATAAAACAAGCAATGCCATTCAATCTAATGACTTTTTCCTGTTTAGTCACCAGTTGGCCCAGATTATTTATTAAAACCATCTCTATCCCCACTCTTTTGGATGATCTCGTTAAAAACAGATTCCTGAGGATACTGTTAAAAATGGATTCTGATTAAGATGATTTGAGTTTGGGGCCTTAGATTCTGTATTTCTAATAAGTTCCTAGGTAATGCCACCAATGCTATGGGTCCATGGACTATACTTTCATTAATAAGGTTCCACCAGTTTATTTGTCTTTTTCTCCACCAAAGTACACTGTTGTTATTGTTGGATTTGACCTTTTGCCTTTCCAGATAATTTTAGAATCTTTTGTCAAATATTATCCCCATGAAAAGAAACACAGTTAGGAAATTGACTGAGATTGCATTGATCAAATTCGGCAACTGTGCAGCATTGAGTTTTCCACACCATGTGTATTGTATATCATTTCACGTATTGAGGTCTTATTGTCACATAACAATGCTTTATTATTTTCCCCATGACAGTTTTACACATCTTGTTATGTTAGATTTATTCATAAGCACTATATATTTTGAATGTTATTGTAAATAATGTCTTTGCAAAAATGTTTCCATTTTTTTGTTTCCATTTGTATGTATGTATATAATTTTTGTATATTGATGTGTTCATACAGGATATTTATTAAATTCTTATTTTTTTCTGATATTACATCATGCATAAATAATGAGTTTTACCACTTTATTTGCAAAATCTGTATTTTTTATTTCTTTATCTTCTAAAAGAAAATTTTAAAAAGGTGAAACAATAAATGCATTAATTAATAGAAAAGGCTATTTTGTTATCCATGGTCATCCAAAACTTATCTCTTGGTTAGGGCTACTTTGTCTAAGAAATTGATATGAAGAAGGTTCTAATTGTTTCTTACTATATTTATTGATTTTCTTCATACTTCTTGCCTTTCTCTGGTACGAATCCTTAAATGTTACTAACATCCATTATTCTAAGCTGAATCTCAGTTGCTATTTCATCAGAAACAGGTATCAACCCTCATGGACAACTTGGCCATTCTGGGAAGTGAGTTTGAACAAAGAAGGACAAAGGAATTATAATGAAGGAAATGTTTCATTTCTGTCTAAGAACTAAGGTGGAGATGCCAATGCTAGGAAGCCACTACAGAGATACAGTACATCACTCACCTACTCTATAGCTGAAATCACAGGGTTTCTTGGAAAACCCATAAATAACTAAAATTACTTTCTTAATGACAATGTCAACCTATTCTAGAGCAAACTGCCCTTCTTGATAGCTTTCAGCCAATCAGTTTGACCAAAGGAAAAAAAATTAGACTTACTGTTCCACACACTGTCAATGTCAACATTGGTTATTTGAGGAAAGGTGAATGTGTGTGATAAAAGGATGGAGGAAAGGATAAAGAAAGAGAAGGAGGCAGTAACTAAAACAACAATAAACATTATACTGCCAACAAAAATAAAACAAACTGTTTAAAAATATGCCTATCATCTACTACAAACAACAATTATGAAAAAGGATAGTAATGTAGAAATTGCTTAAAAGTGAAAACAGGACTCAAAGGGGCACATACACATTACACTGCAACTGTTTAAAGATATGTGCACAAAACTTTTAGTTAGGAAGGTCAAGCAGCACATATTTTTCTTCTGTGCCTCTAGATATCCCCTTAAAAAGATAACAAAGGTGTGTTGTGGGGATGGGAGATAGAAACCCAGAACAATGAAGAGAAAGAGCTATCACTACAAATTTGTATAAGGTAAGACAGATGAAAGAGCATTCACAGAAGAAATAGAATGGGAAAAGCCAAACTATAGAATGTGTGCAGAGAGGGCTACAATTAAAGAAATGACCTGATATTCTTGGCAGAAGTTTGGAGTAAGAAGTGAGGCTAAAAAACCCAATCAATTGAAGGTTTGTCCAAGAAACACTGAAACTCCTTTCCCACCTTTTGTACAAACAACTACTTTGTTTTTTTTCCTGTCTGGAGGTAAATATCTGACTTCGAATAAAGAAAATAAATAAATAAATAAATAAATGGGAAAAGTGTTGTGTTTGAACAAATGAATTAACTGTCTAGAAAACTAGGATAGAGAGTGTGGGTGTGGGTGTCCCAAAGAAAAGTCCTCATTCTGGCCTTTAGCTGACTTCTAGCATACTAATGGTTCCCCACCTATTCGCTCTAAAGTAAACAGTACCAGTAAAATCTGTGCCATCCAAATATAGTTTCTACTCAGCTTTTTGACTTTCTCTTTTCTAATATGAATGCCCAGCCAAGGAGCACTCAAAAATTGAAAAAAAAAAATGGTTTTTTATATTTGAGACAAAGATTAAAAAATTTACTCCAAAGAAAACAGAAATAAAATCAATTAATAGAACATGTAAATTTGTCATCATCCTAAGAAAATCAAGAAAAAATTGCATACATAAAACAAGACCAGAAGCAGGACTTAGAGCTATAGCTGAGTAAGATCAGCAAATACTCAACCAAAAAGAAACTATAGAGCTATGCAAAATTGACAAATACAACCATTTTAGTTCAGAAATTGACCAATGAATACAAAAATTTGAGAACCTTTTATATTTGAAAAACTGCTAGCCTTTAGGTAAGAACAGTAGGACTCTCTTATATTCTGGCCTGGCATTACTCTTATCACCACCAACCACAGTTCACTCAGTACACAATATCTTCCAGGCTAGGGAAAATCATTAGGACCAGAAACTTTTCTGCAATGGTCAAATGGTTCTCACTCAAACTAGAGTGATGGGTGATGCCTAAGCCCAGCAGTGCTGTCAGTGGAAGTAACGATTTTGGAAGTGGTCAAGCAAGAAGAGCCAACAGCTCTATTAGAGTCCAATGTCATGGTCATAATTGGCACAAGCCTATTCTTTGCTGAGGCTGAGAGCATGTACAATGTAGACTGGAGAAGCACAAAGCTAGCTTTACATTCCTGGCCAACCCTGAGGCTAAATGATCACATACACAGAGAAGATGTGAGAGAGCACAGCAGAAAGTAAAAGCTGGATCACACCTGAATACAGCCTAAATTTTTTTAAAATTAATCTCTTTTTTTTCTTTTTTCTATTTTATTAAATTTATTTACTTACTGTTATTATTATTATTTTACATTCAAAGATGTTGTTGTGGAACAGTGGTAGGGGGAGGTGGGAGGTGGGTAGGGGAACAGAGGTGTGTTGCAGGGAACGGGGCTAGCCCATGGCCGGCTCCTACAGCCTGAACTTCAAATGCCTTCCTCTATCAATTCAGAGATTCATGAGCAGAGGAAAAACATATTGACTTGAAGTGTTTAAGCACAACTACTGTCCAAACACAAGCCTACCATTAAGCTACACAGACACAGGGGCAAGTCCTAGGAATTCAAATGTAAAACTAAAAACAAGAATCAAAAACAAAACAAAACATACATCAGTGGCCACACATCAGAGGGGTGATGGATTTCACCAATTTAATTTAGGAAAGTTACTAAAAAAAAAAAACAAGCAAATATCAGAGCAACAACATCCTTCAGGTTGAAAAATCAGAATCCAGACTTGTTACAATATATTATCTAAAATGTTCAGTTTTCAACAAGAAATTATAGGCCTGCAAAGAAAAAGGAAAAAAGCAGTTAACAGAAATTGTCTGAGTGTCCACAAATGTTGGCTTTTAAGAAACAAAGACTTCAATGCAGCTATTACAAATGTATATCATGAACCAAAGGTGACCACATTTAAAGGATAAAAGGGAAGTAAGACAACAACAAATCAAAAATTAAGATTCTCAATAAGGAGACAGAAATTTTAAAAAGAACCAAATGGAAATTCTACAGTTGAAAGTACAAAAAATGAAAAGAAAATTCTCAAGAGGAGCTTGACAGCAGATTCAAGATGACTGAAGAAAGGATTAGCAATTTATGATAGAAAAATATAAATTATTCAATTTAAAAATATAGAGAGAGGGGAGTTCCAGTCAAGATGGTGGAATAGATGGTCCCCAGTGTCACTCACTCCCACAAATCAACCAATTTATAACTATAAAAATGTAACATCAGCCAAGCTGGGGCTGCGGGAGCCCAGGGGAAGAGGAGGAAAGACCTACAGAGTTCATGAAGGTGAAACCATGATGAGAGAAAGAAAAAACTACTCAGAGACTTTCGGGCTATGGCCACTTTACAGCTGGAACTGCTAAGCACATGGAGCAGGAGCTGGCAGAGGCCACAGCTGTGCCCTTCAGATGTAGTTACTTGGAGGCAGCAGGGAAGAAGAGGGCCTTGGTGGCCCCCAGGACAGCAAGGCCACTAATAGGGTTCTGGTGAACCCATGCAGGAGCGAGGAGCCAGAACAGCTGAAAAAGGGGGGCCATACAGAGGCTGGTGAGTCATCACAAAGGACCAGCGCAGGGCCCATCCCATGGAAAGTATTTGGAGCACAGGCGGTGGGGGAGATAGGCCCACTGGGAGAACATTGGGATACAGCAAGGACAGCCGATCTACCCCCCAGTCAGCACAGGACCACTCACAGGAGACTGGTTGGGAATATAGAATTGCATAGGGTGCAGTTTGATGAAAAAACTCAGGCCCAGATCAGAGTTTCTACACAACCCAAGTGCACCAAGTCTCTGGAGAGCCAGAAGTACTTTTAAGGTCAACCATTAAATCCCGAGCTGTACAAAAAGCGTTCCCTAGGAAAACAGCAGCAAAGCAGCAATTTAGCTCAGCCACAGAGCTTAAGTACTGGTTCCCATAGGAAGTTCCCCCATTTTAGAAATAAGCAAAATAAAAAATTAGTTCCAGCCCAGGCACACCACCAGTGCCTTGAGGCCTGCCAGGGGACATGAGGCATGGAGACAGGGACTGGACCCCTGCCCACAACCACTCACACCACTAGTGCCTTGGGGCCCACAAAGGAACCCAAGGCTTGGAGCCAGGGACCGGACCCCACTCCTACATCCAGGCACACTGCCAATGCCTTGGGGCTCCACTCAGGGCCCTGGGACACAGAGATGGGGACCAGACCCCCCTGCCCACAACAAGGCATACAGCCAGTGCCAAGGAGCATGCCAAAAACATCACTTCCATGTGGGTGGCTCACCACAGCCACCACAATAACCACGGCTGCTGCAAAAGTGGCTAGACATCACAACCACCATGCAGATGGTCCACCAGCCACTGGAGTGCATTGACACAAGGAGAGTCAACAGCAGAGACCAAAGAAAAGAAGAGGATGTCTCTCTCCACAAAGCCCATTCCAGAGTGACAGAAGAAGCAGCTGCTCTATGCTAATATTCGGGGACCTGAACACACCTATCAGCACTGGACGGATCATCTAGCAACAAATCAACAGAGTAACCATTACTCTTTTAGAGGGAGAGAAGAAATCTAGGGTTATCAGTGGTAGGAGGGGGAAGGAAGAGGGAGATGGGAAGAGACTGGACAAAAGGCATAAAGAATAAGTACAATTTGTAACAATATACATACTAGTAATATTGATTTGATCAACATATGTCAACACTAATCCCCCAAAATATGTATAATCAATTATGATTCAATAAAAAAATAGAAACAGAGAAAAAACAATTTTTAAAAATTGAAAAAAGACTCACAGACCATGGGACAATCATAACTATATTAAAAAACATATAATGGGTATTCCAGAAGATGAGGAGACAGATAAAGAGGTAAAAAAAGTATTTAAAGAAATAAAGGACAAAAACATATTAAGTTTGATGAATAAGCATTAATGTATAAATCAGAGAAGCTCGATGAACCCTAAGAAGCAGAATAAATATAAGTAGACTCATATTTAGATATAACGTAATTAAACTACTGAAAGATGAGAAAAATTTAAAAGCAGCAAGAGAAAAACAACTCATCACATACAGGTGAACATTAATATGATTAATGGCTAACCTCTCAGATGAAACAATAGAAGCCAGAAGTCACTGGAATGAGAAATTCAAAGTGCAGAAAAAAAGGCCAAGCCCGTGGCGCACTCGGGAAAGTACGGCACTGGGAGAGCCCGACGCTCCTGTGCCGCTGCGGGTTCGGATCCTATATAGGAATGGCTGGTGCACTCACTGGCTGAGTGCCAGTCACGAAAAAAAAAAAAAAAAAAAAAAAAACAAAGTGCAGAAAAAAAAATTTCCCACAAAATATTCTATATCCAGAACAAATATCCTTTAAACTAAAAGCAAAATAAAGCCACTGCCTTTAAAAGTGGAGATAAAATAAAGATTATTTGTTACTAGTAGACTTACCTTAAAAGAAATACTAAAGAGGATTGCTAGTTAGCTCAGTTGGATAGGGCCTGGTGTTGTAACACAAAGGTCAAGGGTTCAAATCCCTGTACCCGCCAGCTGCCAAAAAACCAAGAAAACAACAAAAAAATGTATCAAAAAGAGAAATCACAAGGAATATTAGAAAACATTTTTTACTTAATAAAAGCAAAACCACAATATTAAGTATCTAATGGGATGCATAAAGAGCAGTGTTCAGAGGATATTTATAGCTCTTTCACAAAACATAGGAAAGAAACCTTTCTAACATATTTTATGCAGACAGTATCATCCTGATACCAAAGCCAAGCAAACAAATCACAAGAAAATACAACTGCAGATCAAACACCTGTATTAAAGAAGATTTGAGATCAATAACCTAACCTTATACTTTAAGAAACTGGAAAAAGAAGAGTAAACCCCATGCAAACAGGAAGAAAACAATAAAGATCAGATTTGAAATAAAGAGAATAGAAAAACAATACAGAAAATCAATGAAACCAAAGTTGATTCTTTAAGATCAACAAAACTGACAAACCTTTAGCCAGACTGACAAAGGCAAAAAGACTCAAATTACTAAAATTAGGAATGTAAGAGGAAACATTACTACTGACCTCTCAGAAATAAAATGAATTGTAAGGGGATACTATGAACAACTATATACTATCAAATTACATAACCTAGATGAAAGAGACAAACTCCTAGAAAGACACAAACTACTGAAACTAACTCAAGAAGACAAAAATATATGTACATATGAATAGGTCATGTTAGGCTTGAATGTGTCTCCCAAAGTTTGTGTTGGAAACTTGACCCCCAATGTGAAGATGTTGAGAGGTAGGACCTTTAAGCAGTGTTTAGGTTATGGGGACCATCCTCATGAATAGATTAATACCATTGTTGTGGCAGTGAGTTCCTTATAAAAGGATGTTTGACCCCTTTTGTGTCCCTCTCTCTATCTCTCCCTCCCTCTTTGCCCTCCTGCCATAAGGTGACATAGCAAGAAGGCTCTCACTGGATGCCAGTGCCTCCCTTGATCTTGGACTTCCCAGCCTTCAGAACTGTAAGCCAATAAATTACTGATCATTATAAATTACCTAGTCAATAGTATCCTGTTATAGCAGCACAAAACAGATTAAGACAGACCTATAACAAGTAAACAGATTGAATTAAAAATAAAAAAACTTTCCCCAAAAGAGAAGCCTACAGTTAAATGGCTAGTGTAAATTCTAGCACAGATTTAAAGAATTAACACCGATCCTTCACAAATTCTTCTAAAACACAAAAGAGGAGAAACAGTTCTTAACTCATTTTCTGAGGCCTGTATTAATTACCTCTATAACAAAAGCCAGACAAAGATATCATAAGAAAAGAAAACCAATACAGACCAATATCCTTTATGAATATAGTGGCAAAAATACTCAACAAAATATTAAGAAATAGAATCTAGCAACATATAAACAGAATTATATACCATGCCATTTGGGATTTATCCTAGGAATGTAAAGTTGGTGGAACATAGGAAAATCAATCAATGTAATATACCTTATTAATAGAATAAAAGACAAAAACCACGTAATCTAAGTAGATGCAGAAAAAAATGTGTTAAAATCCAACACCCCTTCATGATTCAAAACACTCAACAAACTTCCATGATAAAAACACTCAACAAACCAGGAATACAAGGGAATGTCCTCAACTTGATAAAAGACATCTACAAAAAACCAATCTCTCACATTGTACTTAACAGTGAAAGACTGAAAGCTTTATCCCTAAGACCAGGAACAAGACAAGAATGTTGGTTTTTACCACTTCTATTCAACATTGTACTGGAAGTTCTAGCCAGGACCATTAGGCAAGAAAAGTAAATAAAAGGCATCCAGATTGTAAAGCAAGGAGTAAAACTATATTTATAGGTGAAATCATCTTGTAGAAAATCCTAAGGAATTCTCAGAAGAGAACAAAAGATATTGGAGCTAATAAATGCATCCAGCAAGGTTGCAGGATACAAGATCAATAAACAAAATCCATTGCATTTCTCTATACTAGCAATTAACAATTTGAAGATGAAATTATGAAAACAATTTCATTTACAATAGTATCAAATAGAATAAAATATTTAGGAAGAAATTTAACAAAAAGTACAGCAAGACTCATCCACTGAGAACTACAAACATCACTGAAGGAAATCCAATTATACCTAAACAAATGGAAGGTTCATGTTTATGGAATGAAAGATCAATACCATTATAGTGGCAATAATTCCTAAATTAACCTAAAAGTTCAATGTGATTCCCATTAAAATCCTAGCTGCCTATTTTGCAGAAATTGACAAGCTGATCCTAAAATTCATATGGAAATGCAAGGGACCCAGAATAGCTAAAACAATCTTTAAAACGAAGAATAAAGTTGGAGAACTCATACTTCCCATTTTTAAAAACTTACTACAGAGCTACAGCAATCAAGACTGTGTGATAGAACAAGCAAAAGGATAGAAATGTAATCAGTGGCATAGAATTGAGAGTAGAGAAATAAACCCATAGAACATTGAATTGATTTTTGATGAGGGTTCCATGAAAATTCAATGGGGAAAAGATTACTCTTTTCAAGAAATGTTGCTATGACAACTTAATACCAACATACAAAAGAATGCAGTAGGACTCCTTTCTCACAAGAAATATAAAAATTAACTAAAAATTGATCAAAGACTTAAATATAAGCACTAAAATACACAAAATTCTTAGAAAAAAATATAGGTGTAAATCTTCTTGACCTTGGATTAGGCATTTGTTTCTTAGATATAACACCAAAACTGAAATCAACAAAAGAAAAAATAGATAAATTAAACATCATTAAAATTAAAAACTTTAGCAAAGGACACCAAGAAAGTGAAAAAATAACCTGTAAAATGAGAGAAAACATTTGCAAATCATGTATCCCAGAATATATAAAGAACTAGTACAACTCAACAATAAAAAGACAAATAATTTTAAAATGGCAAAGGATTTCAATAGAGATTTTTCCAAAAAAGATAGAGATAAGTACATGAAATGATGCTCAGCATCATTAGTTATTGAAGAAATGCAAATCGAGACCACACCAGCTGTTTTTTTAATAAGAATTGCATTACACCTGTAGATTGATTTGGGAAGTATTGCCACTTAACAACTCATTAGAAAGAGTGAGTTATAATCAAAAGACAGCCAATGACAAGTATTGGAGAGGATGTGAAGAATTTGAAAACCTCATACAGAGTTGGTGGGAATGTAAAGGTTTCTTCCCTATCCCTGTCACTGGTGATATTTCCTTAATTGCACTTCACATTTTATAATTATTTCTGTGATCTCTCCCACTAGACGGAAAGCACAAGAAGACAGGGATTAGGTCTCTTTCTCTCTCCAATGTATATTCGGTACTACTAACAAAGTATATCTGTTAGGGCAATTGTCACCCTGTGACAATTTGATTTGCTTACTGCTCTCAACCACTATAGTATATAATCTTAAGGCTGTGCCTTCTTCATTTTTGCATCAAATTTCTAGGCTAGTGTTGGCACAGAGGAAGTAAAAGAAAAATTACTATATGAGATCCCAAAGTGTGGTCTACAGACCTCCAGGGGAGTCCTGATATACTTTCAGGTGATTTGCAAGGTCAAAACTATTTTTATAATAAGCCATTATATGCCATTTTTGCTATGCTGACCTATGCACTACTAGTGCAAAAGGTGTGATGACTTAGGACAAATAAATGCAGTCCCCAATATATTAGAAGTTGTATTAGTTTTCCATTGCTACTATAATAAATCACCACAAATTTATTGGCATATAACTACACGAATTTATTATCTTACAGTTTTCTAGGTCAGAAGTCTGAAATGGTCTCACCAAACTAAAACCAAGTCAGTAGAGCTGCATTTCTTTCTGGAGGCTCTGGGGAGAATCCATTGTTTCCATGCATTTTCCAGCTTTGGAGGCTGCTCTCAGTTCCTTGATTTGTGGCCCACTTTGTCTACTTTCTAGCTAACCATGGGGGTTGGGTCCTTTTCACATTGCATTCTATTGAATTCACATTGCATTGAATTCTACTTCTCTCTCTTCCACTTTTGAGAACCCCTGTAATTATATTGGACCCACTTGGATAATCCAGGATAATCTCACTAGATTAAGGTAGAACCTTAATTCCATTTGCAATGTTAATTCCCCTTTGTCTTGTAACATAACATATTCACGGATTCTAGGGATTAGGATGTAGGCATCCTTTAGGGGTATGGGGGACAGACACTATCCTGCCTACAACAGTACTGGTATTTTTTCACTGCCACACACTTGGAATAAAAAAATACTGCCAGGTTTGCTTAATAATGTCCTTGATGAGGCGGTAAAAAAATCACTAAAATTTATTAACCCAACCTCTGTATACACTACACATTTTCTCAAAATTAACCAAATTGGCTTTCACTTCAAGAAAAACATCAGACAGTACTTGTAGCCAATAATAATTTGGAGCTTTCAAAGCAAAAATTAGAATTTTAGAAAATTTGTATACTGTCAGATGGACAGTTTCCCAATACTTCAAGTTTTTCCGGACTAGATTACTGGTGATATTAACAAATGGAATTTTTGGATATTGTATAGTGGAATGTATTGAGATTTGGAAAACCAGTAGTGAATTAATATTTTCCAAAAGGCCAGTGTATTATGTAATAGAATCAAATGCTTGAAAAAGATTCATTCAAAGTACAAAATAGACCAAGGAATTTTAAAGTAACAACAACACAAAAAGTAAATCAGGTTTCAGATTCTACATTGCAAGTAAACTGTAAGAAACTACTATATGCAATCAAGTAATTCAACCTGTTAAGTTTTTGTGTAGGATCAAAGAATATTCACTATCACCTGAAAATGCCATTAAAGTACTCTTTTCTAACTATATGTATGTGTAAGATTGGATTTTATTCACTTCAAAACAACATGGCTCTTCAAAGGTGAGCCAGTCTGTCTGCTATTCAGAGCTTTGATGGGGAAAGAGTTTAGGAGTAGTGTTGGCTGTAAATGGTGCACTTCTCAGCTCTGTTTCTATTGTTGCCTTGTGTAGCCTATAATCCCCGAGAATTTTTGCTCATTTATTGCTCATTCTTTTGATTGCCTTTACTTGGTAATTGTTTTTCTGGGGCTTTCTCATTTATCTAACTTAGCAGTTCTCAAACTTTTGGTTTCAGGAATCCTTTATACTCCTAAAAATTACTGAGGGCCTAGCATGAACATATGCTATATGAAGGAAAAAATGATAATCTAAAAAATTTTAAAGGAATACATAATCATGTGATTATACACAAAACATGCATTTTAAAAGTGAAAAATATTTGGTGAGCTGAAGTTTAAAAAAGCAAGAAGGATGAAGAAATGTCATGACACAATGTAGCACAAAATAGTATTCATCTGCACTAAAAAATTAACACCTCATCATTATAGCGCTCCTCAAAAAGAGCTCCTATCACTCCTTAGTTTAAATTAGGTAAACTCCAGGCTTAAACTGTTGAATTAGCTGTGTTCCCTGAAGGAAAATGGATAGTAAATTCAAGTGACATGGCACGGTTGTGGACTGCTAGAAACAAGAGCAGCTGTGTACAACCACCCTGGCACCGAATGGCCAGAGTCAGGGTCAGCTCTTTTCAGTAAATCTTAGAAAACAAACAATGAAAAGTGACAGAACAGTACAATCACCAATGTAGTAATTGTGTGCCCTAAGCAGAACAAACAAGAAGACTTTTCCCAGAGGCATGATACAAAAAAAAGAGTCTTAAATTTAGATTCCTAAGACCTAGCTTCTGGTTCAAGTTACATGTTTCCCGAGTTATCTGGACAAGTTACATTAACTCTTTAGTCTTCACTTCCTCTTGCAAGATGAAGTTAATCTAAATCAGTTGCTTTCAAATTCAACTGTGATTCCCAGTAACAAATATATTTTATACCCTGAATTCTGACACCACACATATCTGAAAGAAAAATCCAGTCTACTCACCAAATTGATGGGTTATAACCTGCCATTGAAAACACACTGAACTGATGGATGACTACAATTGCTTATTTAAAAAAACAACAAATATGGGAGAGAGAGGAGAACCCTATTTTACTGTAATTTAAAAAAATCTTTTTAGCCACAGAAGTATCTTTGGTAGAAAGGCAAATGGACATTCAAGTATTAGGCTAATATTCGAACTATAATTTTTAACATTCAGCTGTTTAAGATTGATGTTACACTTATTGGCTACCTGAATTCATCTTTTTTTTTTTTTTCACAGCTGGCCAGTATGGGCATCTGAACCACTGACCTTGGTGTTATGATAGCAGGTTCTAACCAACTGAAGTAACCAGCCAGCTCCTTGGCCACCTGAATTCAGAAATTTAGACAGCAGTTTGTGTTTAAGCACCTAATGTCAAAAATCAGTTGCTTAGCTAATGTTTGCATTCTGTAGCTAATTGGAACAGATCTTTTGATTCCTTAACTGTTCTTCTGGCTAACAAAACGGTATTATAAAATATAAGAAGTTAATGTAAGAATATATGCCTCAACTGTTAATGTGTCTGGCAGTAGGAAGTATACTTGAGGGTGGGAGGGGTGGGAAAAGGCAGTAAATTCAAGAGCTGAAATTCAAACACACTTATAAACATTCTCATATAGCATGTGACAACTGTCAATTATTTTTACTAATAGCTAACATCATATTGACTACTGGGGTGACATGGAAATCCTCCAACAGGCGACTTTGGCTAGCTGAAGCTTGCTTAGAACAGTGCAGCAGTTTGAGATTATTCTTACCCGATTCTCCTTCCTTCTTTCTCTCCTTCACAGGTTCTCAGACCTGCATTGAGGCCTGGAGTCACTTTCCTCCTACTCGTCCTTCTTCCTTTATCCTTCATAGGCAGCTTCCCCAATAAACCTCTTGCACATCTAATCCCCTCTTGGTATCTGTTTCCAGGGGAATTTGAATAAAGTGCTTACAGCACCAACCACATTAAACTCTGTGTATGTATTATTTCATTTAATCTTCACAAAAGTCTTACGAAGTATCATTACTATTCCCATTTTACAAATGAAGAACCACTCAGAGTAAAAAAGTAACTTTCCCAATATCATTCAACTAGTGACAGAATTGGGATTAAATCTGTTTGACTTCACAGTTGGAGCCATAGACCTTAATTTAAAACAATGACTTTATTAACAACAACAACAAGAACTAGACAGACCCTAATAAAATTTTTTTGATGACTCTGTGTACTTTCACACTTTATCACATTTAATTCTAGAAAATCTATAAAGTTGATAGTATTACCATTTGTCAGATAAATTGTGGCTCAAGGAATTTAAGTAACTTCTTCAAGATCATAATTAAATAAGTTCATGAGTTTGAGCCCATACCCAGGTCCTCTCTAAATTCAGCTGTTTACATTACACTGCATTGTCTAATTAATCAAAACAATGATTGTCTTTTTGTTAGCTTCTACTATATTTATTAAATGTTTTTACATGAAATATACGTTTCTAAGGGTGCAACTAAAGTATGACTTTGGCCTTTGTATTTGACCAAAATCTGTATATGACTTTGCTGTTGGTTTTTAGAGGGTAAATAGTCAAATGGCTACTTCAACATCATTCCTGGAATCTTATATGTGACCAACGAGTCCGTTAAGATCAGAATGCCTAACAGATCCCAGAAGGAATGGAATGCAGGCTGGTACTCATTTGGACCTTTTACCTTACTACCAAGTGGAGTGTACATATATGCTGCTTTCTGTTATTCCACTGATGTGCTTAGAAAGGTAAGAGAAGTTAGGAGAAAGGTAAGCATTTCAGGATGGGCTAGCCACTTGTATACGAGGGGACTTCAAAAAGTTCATGGAAAGATTCATATTATCTTTTAATTCTATTTTCCATATCTTCCTGAAGAACCTTCTTTTATTAGTGGGAGCTGGAGGGAGAGTGGAAAAACATGTTTGTGTGTGCATTAGTATCATAGGGATCCGGCTGCATGCTCCATATAGCCTTGCTTGATTCACCCTTCTTTTCTCACTCCAATGCTCTCTAAAAAGACATGAAGGTTAGTCATATTGCCAAAGATCTTACATACCAAAACACGCACACCCCTATACCTACACAGATGGGGATGAGATGTCAGATGTTTATTTGGGGCAACAGATCTGATGAAAAGCCAGTCCCTCATCCTTTGAAGGATTCACAGGAAATTGGTCACACTGGGTGCCTCCGGAGAAGGAAATACTGTGGCTGGGCTATGTTATGGGTTGTACAGATTGTGCCCTGCATAAAAGTACCCCAAATAGGGGTATGAGTAGGGGCTGAAACCCAGCCTATACACTGGTTGCCCAGCCATGTGCCCTGCAGGGCTACCATCTTAGAGAAAAGGATGCTTTTATTAAAAAAAAGTGGCATCATTTCTGCAAACAATATATCCAAAAGTTAAGAATTCTCCAAAAGGGGATGCCCTTTTTAAATTCATACAAGGTGCTATATGGGCTGTGACTTGGGAGGGCAAATGGGTGAGAGGGAGGCTAATGTCTCATTACATACCTGTTCATACCTTCTAAATTTTGTACCAAGTTTAAAAGTAGTTGGTAAAAAAAAATTTAAAAATTTGATTAATATGGCAATACACATCAAAATTATTATATATGTATATGATTACAATTTCCCCTTTTATAATTTGTAATAAGCAATTAGATAGAAAAATATTTTACTATAAAAGCTTTTATTGTAACATTATTTAACAGTAGGAAGTCAGCTTAAAAGTTATATCATATTCATAAAGTTGAATAGTATCCAGGCCCTAAAAGTTTTTTTAATAGAAGCAAATTTTTGACAGGGAAAGATTCATGCTTTATCACATGGAAAAAAGCAGGTCACATGACAATATACATAGTATTTTATCATTTTTATTAAAAAATACGCAAATCTATAAGAATGCAGAGAAAAATGATGAGTGATGATTTCTGAGTGGTGGGATTATGGATAATTTTTCATTTCTTTTTCTTTTTGGCTTATTTGTATACTCTAATATTTCTGTAAAAAAAGAAAACAAATGCCAACTTCATCCTCCACCCCATCCTGGTTATACACAAATCATTGCTTATTCTGAAAAGCCTAACATCTTTAACATGCCCACGCTATTATCTATAGCTGTCCTAAACTCAGCTTTTTATCATAGATTTATTACCACCCTTTATCCATCCAACATATCCAAAATGACCTAGTCACTATTCTCTTTTCTGACGTCTTTGAATTTTCCAATAAACTACTCTTCTCTCTTGTCCCTCTGCCAAAATCCTCACCATCCTGTGAGGCCCAAACTCAACATTACTTCCTCTGACTAAAGTCAGAGGATTTTAGAGGTAGAAGGGGCCTTAAAGATCATCTAATCCAACCCCTAAATGTTACAGATAAGAAATATGATCCCCAGAGAAATAAATTTTCCTTCACACACATTTAGTAGCTGAGCCAGGATCAAAATCCAATTGGAAGTAATACAGCAAAACGGTTAAGATTATGGCTATTGGAGTCGGATACACTGATTCAAATTACAGCTCTGGTACTTAACGACTGTGTGTAACCTAGAATGATTTACAAAGTTGATCTTTGCCTAAGTTTTTTCATCTGTAAAAGGATAATAATAGTTAGCAGAGAGTAAGCGCTCAATGAATATTAGGTATTCTCTCATCTTCTGTCTCACAATTCAGTTTTCTCAGCAGGATACTGCATTGCCTTTTATGAATGAGTGTGGAGTAGTCATTACACTTCAGTTTCAAGGTGGGTAACAATGAATAAACATTCATTTATTTACATGGTAAATCCTTTAAAAAAAAATACATGTACAAGTACTTCTCTGTGGATAAATAACATTTTAAAAAGAAATTATTCATTCAATAAATGTTTATTGAGCTCCTACTACATGCCAGGCACAGTGCTAGATTCTGGGTATGAGATGATGAACAAAACAAATATAATCTCAACCTTCATAAGTACTGAAATTTGATAGAAAGCAAAATATCCCTGGGATCTACTAATGGGATATGCAAAGAAAATATCTTTAACATGATTAAGTCAATGCAATGTAATCAAATACACATTAGTATTTGAGGCTAGCTGTATGTATATACTTGTGTCTTTCTGTAAAACAGGATTATTATTTAGAATTAAGTTCTAGGTCATTTCTAGTATTGGTCATTTCAACTAGATTTTAGTAAATTCCCTGACAATTAGGCTATTTCAATATTAGGATATTGGAATGAGCAGGTTTAATTAAGCATACTCCCTTAAATTGTGTAATAATTACTATTTGTCTGAAGGTTACATGAGTGGAATAGAGCAGTTTTGCTAACAATCAGTAAATAATAACAATTCTTTACAAAGCATTACAAAGTTCAGTTTTATGGATTTGTGCTCATTCACTCATTCTCTTACTCCATACACACACATATATACAAACACAACGTGTATGGGAAAAGCTATCTAAAGAGATAGCTAATACTCAGGAATTAGAGTCACCAATATGCTGATGATCTCTATATCCCTCTAATTTATCCTAAGTATTCTGCCAATGCACAGTACTGTCATTTGTTTGAGTTAGGATGATAAAACTGACCAAGGATCAACACAGTAAAGAAAGTGAATTATTCGCATGTCAAAATTACCTTATGGTGATGAACACATTCCTTAAATCCCTTTATCCTCAAGTTTTGCTATTTATTTTACTTCTAAATGTGACATACACTCTATCCAATTTTGCCTGAGAGTGAAAAGAATGATTCTGTTATAGTTGTTTACCAAAGGAAGTACAAAGCATAGTAAAAAGAGACAGAGGTTAGGGTCAGGTAGACTGGTTTCAAATCTCAATTGTGCCATTTAATTGTATAATTTGTGGGAAATCACAATGGGCCTCAGCATAAAATGCTTGCAAAATAGGGATAAAATAATTTTTCTTGATTTTCTTTTTTATTAAGCATAAAATGGAAAATGAATGTAAAGTTCCTGGCAGACAGTTGCTACTTGTGGTAAGTATTAATGGGTGGCTACATTAATTTAAATGGAAAAATCACAAATCAAGAGCTATGATTAAAAAGACAAAACAAAACACTGCCTGTCTAAAAAACAGTTGCTATACAGAAACAATACGTAATCTCCCTGAAATAATTTACAATCCTTTGGACGGGAGGAGAAAACAAACAAGCAAACCCACAAGACTCAATAAAATGGAAAATTGGGACCAAAGGAAGATTATAAAAGTTTGTTAAATTATTAACTAACAAAAAAGGTTGGAATACCAATGTGCTGTCCTAAATATGGATGCATTACTCTCCAAAGGTAACAAGGCACACTTGCCTGATGCATCAGAGGCCCTGAATTGAACATATTGCTTTTTCTTTATGGTAATCCCTAGAACTCTTCTTGGAACTGGCTTTTTTGGGGGTGGGGTGGGGGGTGGAATCAATCAGCTGCCCTTTATAGGGGGGGATAAATTGATTCTGGTGGTGAGTGAAAACTACTTACCTGAAGAAAATGAATTACGCAAGAAAGACAGAAGTCGCAAAGGTTCACTACATCACACCTTTCAAGTCTTCGAATAAACAAGCACCTTTCCTCACATTATCCCTTTGTCGGAAGCAATTTCTCTTTAAAATCTGGCTACCTCACACCTCCATACAAAATTCTCCTGAATCCTTCATCATCAAGGAAGCCTGGAGCATAGCACGAGCATCCCTTTCTGAAAGCACACCTAATTCTTGATCACTGGTTTCCAGAAGGTAAAACGTGCATCTAAAGCCCATGAATGAAATTATAAGCTTGTTTTCATATCTCATTAGTTCATAGAAGTCTGGAAAACAAAGACCATTCTCCTCACCCAATTCAAACGGCAGCGGAAACATTCGATTTTAAACCGGGAACGACCCCCTCGTCCCATTTCCCAAATGTTTGTAAAAGGTATCCACTTCAACTAACTGCCTGCCTCCCTGGCACGGTACCCCAGAACCATGTAAAAAAGGACAGTAAAGCAGCGCTCGAGAATCGAAGGTGACCAAACCCTTCCAATGGGAGATAGTAAGGACACTTCCTCGATCATTGGTAGAGATTGGTAACTAAGCCGAGGTTCGGTGCACGGTGTCTCCGGCATAGCCCGGGGACACCTGGGGACCCGAAGTCGAGTTCCAAGTTGGAGACAGATATTGCAAGACGGTAAGCCGGGATTCAGGGCCTTCTCCAGTCGCACAGAGACAAGCGCCACGGGGCTGGATAGAGGACTCCTTCTGGTTCAACCCTCGCCCACCTACTTCTCGGTCCGTCCTAGATGCTGCATGAAGCCCAGGACACAATACAGAAAAATCACTTACCAGTCTCTCCCCTCCGGCGCCGATGTAGCAGGAACCTGACTCGTCGGCCAGAGCCAAGACCCGGACCCGCTCAGACCACCCTGGCGACGGCGCGAGAGCGTCACTGACAACCACCCGGAAATGGTACGATCGCTTCCGGGGCCGCCGAGCGCGCGGCGGGAAATTATTTCCCTGAGCCCAGATTAGTAAAGCAGTGAGTGCTGCAGCGGTAGTCGTCGCCCCTGCTGCTGCTGCCACCCGAGGGAAGCAGCCGAGACACTCCCGCCGGGAAGGTAAAGGGCGTCAGCTCGGAAGACACAGTCTATCCTGACCCTGTGGGGATGTTTCTTCCCCCGGCTGTGCCCCGCCCCTTCGAAGTTTCTGCCGCTCCCGGCTGTGAGGCTGGGAAGGGGCTGGGGTGAGCGGCGTTGGTGCCCGGCTCTCTCGCTTTCTGCAGCCGCCGTTCGGTCGCACTCTCCTGATTCCCTGCGCTCAGCGCCCGCGTTGGTGGGCTGCGGCCGCAGACCCCGCCCCTCTCCGCCGTGCCACCGCGGGGACTGCTGGCGAGCGCCTTTCGGCAGTGCTTAGCTGAGCCGCTTCCCCCGCCTACCGCTTGCGCAGCTCAGCTCGGTCTCCCGCTTGGAAGGCGCTAGGCCACCCGCTTCTCTCGTTTCCATAGAACCGACTGGGACGCCTCACTCTGATCCCAGATTCTTGGCTGCTTTCCATAATTTAGTCAGTGAAGGTGGCTGGGATCCTCCAGGCCCACCTTGCTGTGACGAAGAAAATTATGTCATTCTTCCTAGCAGAATTTTTAACATATCCAAATGGCAATTATCGTATCTCTGGGTATTGTAGGCCTTTAAACACAAACATACACACACGTTTCCCTAAGGGGAGGGTCTGTGTTCCTGGGGATTATATTTTAGCTGCCTGAAGGCTGGCTACAAGACTAAGTGGTTATCCTGGGATTTCGTCCAGTTCCAAAGCTTCTGATTAATTATTGACGAAAAATTGATCTGCTTCGGGTACTTGATATTAATATTTGACTTAGGAGTTAGATGGAATTTGATTCTGGAGGCGCCATGTTCTGTAGACGAATGACCAGCCCATACAAAAAGAAAAAAAAAAATTTTTTTTCCCCATTGAGCTGAGTTTAAGCTGAATTCACAGTATGCGTGTGACAGATACTGCACCTTGCGGACTTTTCTGTTATTCCGTTGTGCCTCAATTCGTAGAAATAACTGTTGATGTGCAAGATCTCGTTATAGGAAAGTTTGACCAACCTACATCTCAGGTGTTCAATACATATGTTGATAGTTTAGGGTGGATTTGTATAAGGCAGTAAATAATATTATTTCTAAGTTAACTCAGAGTATTCTTAGTTTAAATGAACTAGGATGTTCAAATACTTGAATGTTTAAATAAATTTCATTGTAAAAGCAATTAGCCTTCAATAATGTAAATAGGACCCAATTAGATCTGTTTTCCAAATCCAGATTTTCTTATGCCTTACTGACTTAAATGGTCTAATGCTTTTTTCTGCTTCCCTAAAGCAGAAAGCATAGATTATGTGAAAGCCTGTGAAAAGTTGGTCAAATTTGGTTATTTTTCATAATCAAAATCCAGAACTCTTAAGATTTCATAATAGGCATTCATAATTTCCACTGATGTCCAAAAACATTGATTTGGGGGAAACCAATAGTATAGGTTTATTAATCACACAGTGTTTTCTTTGTTGTATGTATCTTGATTGCATTATTCTAAGAAAATGAAGAACCCTCTTTCTCAAAAATATAGCTAAAGTGGAGCATTATCTGTTACTCTTGTAATTGACTAAATGTACTAATAGAAAATAGATGCTGTAAAATGTACCATGTATTATTTCTTACCTTACAAGCACATATTACTGCTTAAAAGTGAAATATCCATAGAACTTTTAAATTCACTTGATTTTTACTTTTTATCAAAATTACTTTGAAATTAAAAATAAACTGTTTTGATATTTTTGATGAGGAAGAAAGCCCATATGAATTACTTTAATGATTGATACCAAATCCATTTTAAGAAGAAAATAATTAAAACTTTGGTTTCCATTTAAAAAAAAAAAAGAAAATGGCACTCTTTAGATTGTTTCTAGAAATACTTTGAAGTGTGAGACATTGGTGTTATTTTTTGGAAAATAATTTGTAATTGTGTTTAAATCTTTTCAGTAATGTTGCTGATCTAAATGTTTTCCCCACCCTCATATCTTTCTCTTGTACTGTCCAAAAATAGATTGCTTTGTAAAATTGTAATGTGACTGAAACTAAACAGAATTTAGACTAAATTCTGAAACTTAAGTAGGTTGATATTGTAGTAAAGGTATATCGTGCAGAAGCAGACTTATCTTTGAATCTTGGTTTTACCATTCACTAATTGTGTACCCTTAGGCTAGTTTTTTAATCACACAGATTTCCCAGTATCCTCATCTGTATGAGAAGGATAAACAGCACTTACGTTGTGAAGAAAGGAAATGAACTAACATATATGAAGTGTATAGACTATAGTAGGTCTTCAATAAAAATTAAATCCTGCTTGTTCAACCTTAGACTTATGTTCCTCCTGCTAAGTAATCCAAAGTTCCTTGTATACCAAAGGTTTGACTTTCATCCGCTATATCCAATAACCATTATCGACCATAACAATATCTACTATACAGTACCTATAATGATAATTTTAACCAATACCTACTGTCCATCCATTCTTTTCCCTGAACCTCATCCCTCTTATCCAGTTTACTTCCTTAAGGACCCCTTTATCCCTAAAGTAACATCTCCTGTCCAGCCTGTGCTTTGTGCAGTATTGGATAGATTGGACATCCCCATATGTGCCCTCAGCCTCTCATTTCTTCCTCACCACAGTCACTTTGCCCCTAGTTCTCCATTTCCTCCATCTACTGCTAAATTTCACATCAAAGGGACTAATGACTGCTCCTTTCCCAAATCATGTCCAAGTAAGGACATTTCTCAAGTCTCATCACTGGAGACCTCTGTCAAATAATTAATAAATTTACAGATATACATATATACATACAAATATATGTGTGTGTATATACAGTCATGTGTCAACTGGATACATTCTGGGAAATGTGTTGTTGGGTAACCATACAGTGTACTGACAAACCTAGATGGTATAGCCTACTACACACCTAGGCTATATGGTGTAACCTATTGCTCTTACATGACTAATGCATTGTGCTATGACATTACGATGACTACAACATCACTAGGTGATAGGGAATTTTTCAGCTGCATTATAATCTTATGGAACCACCATTGTATATATAATATGGTCAGTCAACTAAAATGTCCTTCAAAAAGTTTGTGGAAACATTCATATTATCTTTTAATTCTATTTTTCCACAAGCTTTTTGAAGGACCCTTGTATATACAGTCATGAGCTGCATGTATATATGCATATGTATATATATAAATACCATGTATATATATAAATATCTTAATTTTATATTAAGATAAAATATAAAATATATGCGTATATTTATACACATATTTAAACATCTTAATTTTTATGTAAAATTATATCGTGATCGTTTTTCCATGCCACTTAATATTCTTTGTGGTTTTAAGGCCACATGATGAAAACCAGTGGTTTCTCAATTTTCATTATGCTGGTGAACTATTTGATTTTAAACCTACTTCTACAGCAAACTAAGAAAACTCATTTGAAACTTCTCTCTTCTGAAAAGCACATACCAAGCCTTGAATGCAGTCAGTATTTTTGCTTTGAATTCAAGAGTTTGAGAGATTTTCATGTTTTCTGTTATCTAAAATATTTAACTGGAAAAGTAAACAAATAAGTGCTAAAACTGAAAAGGGTCAAAGTGTTGGATCTCTGTTTTCTCTTGTAAAAGGTAGAGACATACCACAGTATATATACATACCACAGTATACATACAAATATATATATATATATATCATATCTTTGAAGGATGGGGTAGGTAATAGATGCTACTTTTTTTTTTTTTTAATTCCAAAGGCCAGCTGAATGAAATTAAGCAAGGACCTAATTTATCTCCTAGGTCAAGAGAAGCCAGAATTCCTGACCTCTACTTGCAGTTATAGTATACTGAGCCAAACAGTATTTTACTTACACAGTTTAAATACTGACATTGAAAAATGATCACAATATAATTTTACGTAAAAATTAAGATACAGAACTATATAATATCTGAATTTTGTTATGTATATATTTTTTCAGACATACATGTAAGAAAGTCAACCCCTCCAAAATGTTAATAGTGGTATTATGTAAGGGTGAAGGAATTAGAAATTATTTTAATCTATTTACTTTGTAGTATTTTTCAGATTTTTTATAATAAACATGTTTTAATTAAAATCAAAAGACAAAATTAGTAAAGATTATTTTGTGAGAAAAACTTTAGTTTTAAAATATAAATATATAAAGTAAACTTTAAAAATAAGTGTTGTATTTTAGGTAATGATAACACGCAATTTATTTATGAGATGCCTTATATTCTCAAAGTTCTTTTATGAATAGGGCTGGTTATAAGAGAAATTGTAATGCAGAGTAAGAAAATTTTATACTTTTTTTCCTACAAAAATCTCTTTAAGCATTCCTGTCTCTCTTTTTTGCAACAGTTTCCTCTTTCACCCAACTGTTATACCCTGCTCTTTCATCTTGCCTCCCAAACCAGATATTTGTGTGCATATATATATTCCTGCCTCTACTTTTTTTCTCTCAGTTCCGTTTTCAACATATTTTAGCTATGCTGCCATATTCTCCAAACATATTCTAGCTATGTGTTACATCGTAAAGAATTCAAAGGACCTAAAAAGCCAGTACATAATAAAATATTCTCAATTGTGATAATGAGTGCTATAGGTTTATTTGCGTTTCTGACTGGCACCCACTGCAAAGGAATTTCAGCCATCAGGGATAGGCCCATGTGGGAGATATTTTGGGAAAGTCCACACCACAGAGACAGTTGCTTGCTATGCGTAAAGGCCAGCTCTGTTCACAATCATTATCTTCTTAGTTGTATTGTATTGTTCAAGGTAAGTAAATATTTAAAATTTATTACAAAATTTTTTTAATATTACTACAAAAGAACTTTTCTTGTAACTAAGAATGTAGTATATAACTTTTAATTTTTTGACAGCAAAGATAAAACATGTAACTGTCAAAAATGAATGTTCTCTTTTTTGTTTGTTTGGGTTTTTTTTTTTCCTATTTTTGTGTTAGGATAATATCTTCTGTGTAAATGCTTCAAGGAACACCTCCCATAAGGTCTGGAAAGATCTATAACTTTCTTAGAAACACCACCGGTACAATTATATTACAGTATATTTGCCTTCTTTCTTGTGCTGGAAGACTTCTAGAAGTTAGCTTTCCGTCCTTCATACCCCCAGAACGTATCACTTACACAAAACTTGACCCAAGATTTTTAAATGTCTGAGTTATTGATATGCATTAAACTAATTTGTATAGTGCTCTCTTTGTGTTCATTGGCATATCAGGCTGTTGTTTATTTTCTTAATTCTGTAGTGTAAGAAGAATCATCAAACCACTAGTTTCATAAATATAAACAAATCTATTAATATAGATGTCTGTTTCTGTTCCTTTGTATATAGATATCAGTTCTACCTATATGAATTACATCTGTGATCTAGGTCATTAGTTTGGCATGTCATTTGGTATTAAAAAGCATTGCTCAATGTATTGTAAACTCTGTTTTTTTCAGGTAATAATTTTATTATAGAAAGCTATGATTAGATTAGGTTAATGAAATTTATTCTTTTAAAAACTGTGCTAGTTAATTTGTGCCAGCACTTGGGTTCACAATTCTAAGAAAGTTTAGCTAATAGCCCAGTTTTTTTGATAAACTTGTGAATAAATGTCCTGTATTCTGATCTGTTTTTAAACATCCATATTTGCATAATGTTTGAATCAGGACGTTATGTTTTTTTTACCTGTGTTTCTTGCTTCCCTTTCCTTTTTGCATGTTTAATTTCGGTTTCATATTAAGTCATTTTCAAATGAAAGAAGTTGCTTTAAAAGGCTTTTCTGATTTCTACTATTATGCACATTTGGTCCTGTTTTCATTTTTCTATGGGCTCTTGCTTTGACAGAAAATGCTGTTAAATATACAGAGTGGATTATTTTCATCATATTTGTTCCATTATAAAGACAATATTGTTTAAGATGAAAACTTTGCTTTACACACTGACTTCAGTAAGTCCAAATAATTTAATAATTTATATATCAAACAAAAAGATGTTAAAATGTCACCTTGTTGTTAATAAATCTTCAAGTTGTGAAATAGTTATTATTAAGTTGGTCTGAAAAGTATTATATTTTAGTATTATAGATTTTTCTCTTGTATTTCTGTGTAACATATTTAATTCAAGTAGAATAATAAAATTTAAAGGAACAATCTTTAAAACTTTTTGGGTGATACTGTTACAGCAGTTTTAATTTGTTTTACTGCTTTTTGTACATTCTCATTATTTAAGAGTAATTTTTACACATCAGTATTTTAGTACAGCAAGATAGGCAGGATTTTAGGTTTTTAAAACCATTCAAACTTCCTTTCTTTGGCAGCATGTTGGGAAAATAGAATAGTTTGGTCAGGGCCCTCGCCTTGGGTCCAGGTGGGTGTGGTTCAGCATCTTTTGTAAGCAAATTTTGTGTGGGGGAGAGTTAGGGCGCATGCGCGCCAGTGTTATCTTTTTAGTTTTGTTGCTATTCATGTGTTCTTCACGCCAGTGTTATCTTTTTAGTTTTGTTGCTATTCATGTGTTCTTCACAGAGAGGCAGAGAGAGAGAGAGAGGGAGAGAGTATAGAGGAGTTTTTAGTGAAGCAGGGGGGCAGGTGTCGGCCTAGGGCGTCTGCCCCGAGCGGCCATGCTTTCCAGCCTATGGCTCCAAGGACCTTTTGTCCAGTTACCTAGCTCATAGACCTGCTTAAAGGGTTCTGGTGACCCAGCCTGACATGTGTAGGGTCTGGTGACCCAGCCTGGTGTATGAAGGGTTTGTGACCCAGTCTGTGAATGGGCTTGAGGGGTCTGGGAGCTCCAGACCCAGCCCTAGCTCAACAATCGGCCCAGTTGTTGCAGGATTACCAGCAGGTAAAAGAGCCCGACAACTAGCATGGTCACCAAGCTAGCCATTTGGTGCTGTGAGGATCCTAGCCACCGCAGTAGCCAGACACAGCATTTCTTGAAATAGCCTATTAAGTAGCTTTTGAAACTGTTAAACATATAAATAAAATACAAGTAGTAGGAAAAGTATATATGTTTTAAAAACTTATATTCCTCTGATAACAGTGGCTTTTGAGAACGATAAAAATAATTTCCGATTGAATACCAAGATGATGCTTACAGATGTATTGAATTTCACTAGTCTAGTATTTCTGAAAGGACCTATAGTTTCCTAAAGAAATTTGCTTAAAGGATTTATTTAGATATTTCCCTAGAATTAATGAAAGCGGCATTTCTCCTTAGTTGTGGACATATGCTTTATAATCCACATACAGCCTTATTGTATGTGTTTATATGTGTTCTGCATCAGACTAAAACATTATTTCTAGCAACGGAGCATATTCCTGGTAAAGTTTTTATATATTGTTAGTCTATATTAATAAATATTAACACACAAGAGCTGTGTCATTTAACCCATTTTTTAAAATGATTAAAAATATGGAATGATTAATGCAGTAAACAGTTTTTTTATGCAAGCAGTTACCTTACCTTTTGTTTACTGGTGAATAGTATCTCACATGTATGATTAATTTTTTCATAGCAGACCAAGCCCTACTATGTACCCTTTATAATTTTGTACTGACCAACTGAATCCTTGTAACTTTTTTTAAGCATTTGTTTCATTGAAGAGCCTTATCCTTAAAGATACTTTCTTTATGTTCTTTATCTAACTTAGGATTTTAGAGGGATACATCACACCCCTTTGCTTTTATTGGAGCCAATCGAGAAATTGAAAGTCGGATATATTGAGGTCAAAATATCAGCTTGGTTTGAAGAAGGTGGCTTTGATGTGCAACTGCAGTGTGCTTCTTAGTACATAATCTCTGAATTGATCTACCCACACAGGCAGTTCAGGACCACTATAAGCAGCTCCTTAGGATGTTGTCTGGCTAGGCTAAGGCCTGGAATCCTGCTCATAGCGCCAATTGTCTAGCTCTTTTAATCCTGTTTGTGATGCCATTGTAAAGCTAGGCGACCACGCCAGTTGTCGGGCTCTTTTACCTGTCTGTAATCCTGCACCGACTGGGCCGATTGTTGAGTTAGGCCTGGGTCTGGAGCTCCCAGACCCCTCAAGCCCATTCACAGACTGGTCACAAACCCTTCACACATCAGGCTGGGTCACCAGACCCCTTCACCCAGGTCTATGAGCTAGGTAGCCGGCCAAAGGGTCCTTGGAAGCCATAGGTTTTAGAAAAGCATGGCCATGCTGACAGCAGCTGCCCCAGGCAGTAAACACCAGCCAAAGTGGCAGCGTGTCCAGGGGCACTTACTCCACGCCCCGTCCCCCACAATGTTTACCGAACTACCCCCAACCAGCCCTGAGGCAAGGGGAGCCTGACTAAATTATTCTATTTTCCCAACAGATGTATCAGAAAGCATTAATATGAACTTTTGTAAATACGTAGATACACTGAGCAGAGCATATTCATTTAGTTCTCTCAAAGAGTTTCTCCTCCTAAATGGGGGAATGATGAAGGGGAGAGAGAGAAACCAAGAGTGCTGTTACTCTAGCTGAAGTTCCTCCTCTTAGGAACTTTTAAGTGAGAGAAATGAATATTCACTCCTCTGAGTAATGCTTTAAATTGTTTATAGTGAGACTTAATTTTTACTCTAAAATGAATCTCAACCTTTAAATATGTTTATGTGTGTTTGTATATACATATATTTAATATAAGGATATATAATATTAGTCTTGGAAAATAGAATATCTATAGAGTAATTTTTACTTTGCTGGTTGTGTGCTGTTAGTCCTGGGCTCAAGTAGTTACAGTTTTTGAC
Organism: Cynocephalus volans; assembly: GCF_027409185.1. Classification (NCBI taxonomy): domain Eukaryota; kingdom Metazoa; phylum Chordata; class Mammalia; order Dermoptera; family Cynocephalidae; genus Cynocephalus; species Cynocephalus volans. The sequence continues at coordinate 81,570,725 of NC_084461.1, forward strand.
ATTTATTTTTAATTGTGTTGAAAGAAGCCATTGCTTCTTTGAGTGTTGAAAACAGCTACTGTTGTTGCTCTGCTTGTGGCATTAGTTAAATACTAATCCACAGCTATGGCAATAACAGTGTTAGGGAAATGAAAAATTAACGTGATTCCTCTAGTCCCTGCTTTCCATCTATAGAGATTTTTTTCTAAGATGCTATCTAATTCTAAATTCTAACCTCATGTAAACAAACAAACAAAATTGTATTCCAATTAGAAATGCTGCAAGTTATGTACCATCTCCAACACAAAAGTACTTTTTGAACTACATTTAAGTACAGGTTATCTCTGTGAAAATAAACTTAGATAAAAAATGTGTGATTTTTCAGTCTGCCTTGTAAGTGATGAAATTAACATATATATAGCAAAGTTAAGGAACATAGATTGGGAATAGGATGGAGGATCATTACGTGTACCTACTGTACTAAATTATTAGGTAGAAATGCTGTGGCACCATGAGTTCTATCAGCTTCTCCATATTCAGGAATACACATATTCTCTAATATCTGTTCACAGACACTTTAAAAATCTGGATAAAATCTGATTGTTTCATTGTCCAGAAGTGTACTTGTTTCAAAAGTTCTTGGTAAAAACAGTACTTCTAAAATGAACTTAGTATTATTATACTAATATTGATGTATTTCTATCCTTTTCTGAAAAATTTATTCATTTATCAGTGTGTTTTTAATGGCAAGTAATATAATAATGTAAACTTTCATTGTTCAAACCAGAAAAAAAACACTTTATTTAATGTCACATTTTGAAAAGATAACTTTTAAAACTTTTTTACTGCATGTAAGTAATTTTAACATTTGTATTTATAATTAATCCTTACATGTTTAATTTATTATATGTTTAATTGTTTTAGTTTTTATTTTTAGCACTCATAGTTAACAAAAAATAATGTCAACCCTGTGAATAATATCTTTAACATGTTATCTTCTGTATGTGTATATATGTTAGATGGAAGATGATGCCTCAAAGCATATTATCCAAATGACAGGATTTAAAGTGGAAGAAAAGGAAGCTCTAGGCAAATTGCTTTTAAAACTAGATTGCACTTTTATTAAGAGTGAGGTGAGTACTGAAACTTACTTATCACAATGTTCTAGATGTAGTTGAAAAATAACTAGAGTTAAAAGTACTGGCATAAGAATGATAAAATATCCCCTTGATGTTATAAGAATAAAAAGCATATGTTATAAGGGAAATCTTACTTAAGTTTAACATTTCTTTTTATGGACTTTTCCCTTCAGAAATATAAAAATTGTACACATCTTATAGCTGAACGCCTATGTAGGAGTGAAAAATTTTTAGCAGCTTGTGCAGCAGGTAAGTTAACTGTCTTCCTACAACCCTTGGTAAAAACATCTTCATATTAAGGAAAAAGTATCTTAGTCTTTGGAAAGATAGCATGTTTATTATATCAAACATAAATATGTTTTTTCTGATAATATTTTTTGATATATTTTTTGCTTTATTCTTCTGAGTAAAATTTTGTAACACATGAAAAATATATTAAATAGGTGAAATATTTACTTCACTAAAAATTTAGTGTGTTTTATTTAAGAAAAAAAAATGGTTTAACCAAACGATTGGCACAAATGCCAAAAAATTAAGCATTTGTGGAAGCCTCAGCTGTCCTTAGGTTTCTTTTTTTGATCTATCATTGGAAATAGTCAATATTTTTATTTTCCCTCTATTTCTTCCTCTCCTATCCATGCTATGAAGAATGGTGGTCCTATTTTATTTTTTTAAGATATTAAATTCTATAAGCCCAAATTAGGACTTAGTCTTCTCCTCTCTCCCTTTGTCACCACTGATACTCCTGTAGTTTACTGTGATTGATCTGGCATATCATTAATCTACTGATTGCCAAAAAAAAAAAAAAAAAAAAAAAGTATGTAAGTTGGGTGACTTTATCATTTTGTTGATTAACTTACCAGAAAACCACTTGGATTCATTATTAATTCTGCAAATGGAAACATACATTGTCCATTTAAAAAGATCATTGATGCCCAGATAAATTGTGAACATTATTGGGAAAGTTTTTGGTGAAGGAGGAAGAATATAAACCTACCTCAAAATAGTAAATAATAATAGTAATAACTCAAGTAATACTACATTTTATTTTGGACTTTGAAGCCTTAGACTTATGTTTTGTTTAATAACGTTTAGAATTATAATTATTTGTCATAGAAAAGATTGCATATAATGTTCAGTGATATTGTAGGCCTCTCACTATCAAAAAATATAGAAAAACAAAAAATTCAAAGATAATGTGACAACATAGCTTAAGAGTTTCATGTTGAGAAAAGTTGACTTTTGATATTTGACCTTTATTATTTATCATTAATCAGAAACAAGATTCTTTTGTGACTGACAATTCACTTGCTTTCTAGGAAAGTGGGTACTAACTAAGGACTACATAATTCATAGTGCCAAAAGTGGCAGATGGCTTGATGAAACAACTTATGAATGGGGATATAAAATTGAAAAAGACTCCCATTATTCACCTCAAATGCAATCTGCACCTAAAAGGTGGCGTGAAGAACTGAAACGCACTGGTGCTCCAGGAGCCTTCCACAGATGGAAAGTTGTCCTCCTTGTTACAGCTGATAAACAAAGTGATTCTCTTGTAAGGTAGGATGAGATCGCTTAAAAGCTAAAGCAGTGAGTAAGAAAACAATTTTGGTTTCCATGAGTACGTTTTTGTATTTCTTTTCAATTATTGATTTAGTCCAAATGAGCTATTATGATTTGCTCCTTGATTTCCTAGATAAACCATTCTGCACATTTAAGTGTATGTGTCTTTAATAGAACAAAATCTGTTTTAGAATATTGCTTTAGATTATTCTGGTAATTTCTATTTTGCTGTCCGTGTTATTTCTTTTGGCCAATTAAGCAAAATAAAAAAGAAAACAATAAGTGGGAAATTTTTTAGTTTCAAACCAATTTTAAGTTTTTGCTATCAAAGTATTGCATTATCACAAAGGCTTTTTTCTGGGTTTATATATAGTGCTGTCTTCATGGTTCATATGTTTCCATCATAATTTTATTTGATTATTTTTAAGAGCCTTCTTTTGGGGTAAACTTTATTCCAAGACTGCTATTACTTTATTTTAGAGGGGGAGTTTTTTTGTCTCCTTTACTGGAATATGATTTATAGACAATAAAGTGCACCCATTTTAGGTCTACATTTTGATGAGTTTGAACAAATTTATCCATCCATGTTACCGTCACTATAATCAAGATCTGCAACATTTACATGATCCAAAATGTTCCCTTGTGTCCTTGTACATTTGATTCTATGCCACCAATACCAGGTAACCACCAACTCCTTCTTTGTCATTATAGACTAGATTTGTCTGTTTTTAGAAGTTCATGTGGATGGAATTATACTGAATATACTCCTTTAATGTCGCTTCATTTGCCTAGCACATTTTTGAAGTTCATGTATGTGTTTGCATGTGTGGGCAGTTCATTCCTTTTTGTTGTTGAGTAGTATACCACTCTATGGATATATCACAATCTGTTTATTTATTCACCTATTGTGGACATTTGGCATATTTTTTGTGTTTGCTAATATGAATAAAGTTTCTATGAACATTTGAATACAGGTATTCATGTAAAGATGTTTTCATTTCTCTTGGGAAATATCTAGGAATGAAATTGCCAGCTCAGATGGCAGTTGTGTGTTTAATGTTATAAAGAAAGGCCAAACCGTTTTCCAGATTAGTACCATTTTACATTCTCAATAGCAATGTATGAGAGTTCCAATCGCAGTGCAATTCTTTGGCACTACTGGAGAAAATCAATTGACCATATATGGGTGGTCTATTTCTGGACTTCCTATTCTGTTCCATTGATCTATGTGTCTACCTTATATTAACCCCACATTGTTTTGATTACTGTATCTTTATGGTAAGTCTTGAAATCAGGTAGTATGAGTCCTCCCGCTTTGTCTTTTTCAGAATTGTTTTGGTGATTCTGGATTCTTTGTATATTTCTATATACATTTTAGAATCAGCTTGTCAATTTCTATAAAAAAGCAAGGTGAGATTTTGATTGCAATTGTATTTTGTCTTCAGGTCAAATTGGGGACAATTGAGATATTAACAGTATTTAGTCTTCCTATCAATGGATTGTGTATCCTCTCCAGATGTTCTTTAACTTTTGTCATTAATATTTGTAATTTTCATTATATAATCTTCCACATACAAGAGTTCTTCAAAAAGTTCAAATCTTTACATGAAGTTTTTGAAGTACCCTCATATTTTGTTAAATTTATTCATAGATACTTCGTGTTTGGGGATGCTGTTTCAAGTGGATGGCTCTGAAAATTTTTTTTTTTTTTTTTTTTTTGTCTTTTTCGTGACCGGCACTCAGCCAGTGAGTGCACTGGCCATCCCTATATAGGATCCGAACCCGCGGCGGGAGCGTCGCTGCGCTCCCAGCGCCGCACTCTCCCGAGTGCGCCACGGGCTCGGCCCTGGCTCTGAAAATTTTTATCTGCATCTATTGACACACTTGACTTTACTTCTTTCTTTATTAAAATGGTGAATTATGTTTGTTTTAGTCTGTTTTGTGTTGCTATAACAGAAATACCTGAGACTGGGTAATTTATAAGGAAAAGAGTTTTATTTGGCTTACAATTCTGGGACAGCTGCATCTGGCATGGGCCTCAGACTACTTCTATTCATGGCAGAAAGTGGCAGGCAGCCGGCAGGTACGAGCAGATCACATAGTGAGAGGAAGCAAGAGAGACTAAGCAAGAGAGAGAGAGAAGGTGCCAGGGTCTTTTTAAGCAATGAGCTCTCATGAGAACTAACAAGACGAGAACTCACTCATTAATCCCCCCTCCCCCAGGGAGAGCATTAATCCACCCCATAACTCAGTCAGTTTCCAACACTGCTACATTGGAGATCAAATTTCCACATGAGTTTTGGAGAGGAAAACACATCCAAACTCCATCAATGTTAATTGATTCTTGAATGTTAAACCAAACTTGTATTCTTGAGATAAACTGTACTTCATCATGGTGTATTATCCATTTTTAATATATTGTTGATTCTATTTCAAAATATTTTGTTGAGGACTCTTCTATCCCCAATCTGATAAATGTCATCTATAAAAATATCTAAACTTAATATTATATTCAATGGTGAAAGACTTTTTTCTCCTCTTCATGATTGGGAACAAGGCAAGGATGCTTACTCTGAGCATTTCTAGTCAGCCTAAAATTAGATGGACTAGCCAAGAAAAGAAAGGCATAAAATTGGAAAGAAAGAAATTAATTGTCTTTATTTCCAGAAGACGTGGTTGTATAGTGAAAAATGAAACAAAAAAGATACTAGAACTAATTAGTGGAATTAGCAAGATCGCAAGATAACAGATCAGTATGTAAAATTAATTGTTTTCTTATATACTAGTGAAGAACAACTGGAAATTGAAATTTAAATATTATTCATTTTGGTTTCATTAATTTTCTCTGTTCTTCATACCTTTGTTATTTTATTGGTTTTTGCGCTTGGTTTTATTAATTTTTTTCTTCTACTTACTTTGGGCTTAATTTACTTTGTTTTTGGCTCTTTAAGGTGAGAGCTTGAATCATTGATTTTAGACCTTCTTTTCTATTAATTGCCCCCACGCACAGCTTTGCCCACATCCCACAAATATGGATTGTGTTTGCATTTTTATTCAGTTCATAGTATTTTTAAATTTCTCTTCTGATTTCATCTCCCCATCCCACACTCCCCAGTCTCTGTTAAACACCATTCCACTCTCTGCTTTAATGTGTTCTATTATTTTAGATTCCACATATAAGTTAGAAAATGTGGTTTTTGTCTTTCTGTGCCTGGTTTATTTCACTTAGCATAATATCCTCCAAGTACATCTGCATTATTGCAAAAGATATGATTTCCTTCTTTATTTTAAGGCTGAAAACAAATATATATATATATATATATATATATATATATATACACACACATACATATACATTATCCATTATAACACATTTTTATCGATTCATCTGTTTATGGACACTTAGGTCGATTCCATAACTTGGCTTATTGTGAATAGTGCTGCAATAAATATGGTAGTGCACATACCTCTTTGACAAACTGATTTTAAATCCTTTGGATATATACCCAGAAGTGGGATTGCTGGATCTATATTTGGTAATTCTATTTTTAGTTTTTTGAGGAGCCTTCATACCACTTTCCATAATGGCTGTAGTAATTTATGTTCCCACCAATAGTGTACTAGTTACCGTTCCCTTTTTCCACACCTTTGCCAACAGTCATCTTGCATCTTTTTGATGATAGCCATTCTGATAGGTGTGAGGTTTTATCTCCTTGTGGTTTTAATTTTTATTTCACCAACAATTAGTGATGTTTAGGAGTTTTTCATGTATCTATTGGCCATATGTATTTCTTCTTTTAAGAAAGGTCTATTCAGGCTTTTTTGCCCCTTTTTTATTCAGGTTATTAGTTATTGAGTTGTTTATATTCCTTACATATGAGGGTACTTCAAAAAGTTTGTGGAAAAGTATAATTAAAAGATAATATGAATCTTTCCATAAACTTTTTGAAATGCCCTTATATGTTGGATACTAACCCTTTATCATATGTATGGCTTGCAAATATTTTCTCCCATTTCAGAGGTTGCCTCTTCACTCTCTTGTTTCCTTTGCTGCACAGAAGCTTTTTTGTTTGATGAAATCCCATTTGTCTAGTTTTATTTTTGTGGCCTGAGCTTTTGGGCAAATTTAAAAAATCATTATCCACACCAATATCCTTTAGTTTATCTCCCATATTTTCTTCTAGTAATTTTACAGGCTCAGGTCTTAAAGTATTTAATCCATTTTTAGTTGATTTTTATATATGGTATGAGATAAAAGTTCAGTTTCATTCTTTTATATATGGATATCCAGTTTTCCCAACACCATTTATTGAAGGGACTGTTCTTTTCCCACTGTGTATTCTTGGCATCTTTGTTGAAAATCAATTGACTGTACATGCATGGGTTCATTTCTGGGTGCTCTTTTCTGTTCCATTGTTCAATGAGTCTTTTTATGCTGGTACCATTGTGTTTTAATCACTGTCTCTTTGTAGTATAGTTTGAAATCCAGTAGTGTGACACTTCTAAGTTTTGTTCTTTTTACTAATGATTATCTTTGCTATTTGGGGCTTTTTATGGTTTTATATTAATTTCAGGACTCTTTTCTCTATTTTTATGAAAGGTGCCATTGTAATTTTGATAACAATTACATTAAATCTGTAGATTGCTTAGCATAGTATGGACATTTTAACAATATTAATTTTTCCAATCTGTGAACATGGGCTATCTTTCCATTTATTTTTGTCTTCTTCAGTTTCTTTCATTAACATTTTATAGATTTTAGTGTACAGATCTTTCATCTCCTTGGTAAATTTTTAACTCAGTTTGTTCGTTTGGTTTTTGTAGCTACTATAATGGCATTGTTCTCTTGATTTCTGTTTTGGAAAGTTCATTGTTAGTGTACAGACACACTACTGACTTTTGGGTGTTGATTTTGTATCCTGCAATTTTACTGTATTTGTTGATTAGTTCAAACAGTTTTTTGGTGAAATCTTTAGGATTTTCTATACGTAAGATCATGTTGTCAGCAAACAGGGACAATTTCACTTCTTTCTTTCCAATTTGGATGCCTTTTATTTCTTTCTCTTGCCTAATTGCCCTGGTGAGGATCTCCTATACTGTATTGAATAGAAGTGACTCAAGATGCATCCTTATCTTGTTCCTAACTATAGAGGAAAAGCTGTCAGCTTTTCACTGTTGAGTATAATGTTAGCTGTCAGCTTGTCATACATGACTTTTATGGTGTTGGAAAACATTCCTTCTATACCTAATCTCTTGAGAGTTTTTTTCATGAAAGGATATTGAATTTTATCAAATGCTTTTTCTGCAGCTAATGAGGAGATCATATTGTTTTTGTCCTTCATTCCATTAATATGATGTGTCACATTTATAGATTTGCATATGTCAAAACATCCTTGCATACCTGGGGTAAGTCCCACTTGATCATGGTGAATGGTTCATTTGATGTGCTTTTGAATTCGGTTAGCTATTATTTTCTTGAGAATTTTGCATCTGTTTTCATCAAGGATATTGGTCTGTAATTTTATTGTCATCTCCTTGTGTGGTCTATCAGGGTAATGCTAGCCTCATAGAAAGAGTTTGGAAGTATTTTCTTTTCTTTGATTTTTGGGAAGAGTTTGAGAAGGATTGCTGTTCTTCTTAAATGTTTGGTAGAATTCGGCAGTGAAGCCATCAGGCTCTGAGCTTTTGTTTCATGGGAGATTTTTTATTACTGATTCATTCTTTGCTTGCTATTGGTCTGTTCTGATTCTCTCTCTCTTCATTATTCAATCTTGGTAGGTTTTGTCTAAGAATTTATTCATTTTTTTCTAGGTTATCGAATTTGTTGACATATAATTGTTTTTAGTAATTTTTTATGGTCTTTTGTATTTCTGTGATATCAGTTGTAATTTCTCCCCTTTGATTTCTGATTTTATTTGAGTCTTCTCTCTTTTACTTGCTCAATCTAGCTAATGGTTTGTTAATTTCTTTTGTCTATTTAGAAAACCAGCTCTTGGTTTTTGTTTTTGTTTTTTATTTTCTGTTTTCTTTTCTAGTCTCTTATTTATTTCTGCTCTGATCTTTGTTATTTCCTTTCTTCTGCTAACTTTGGATTTAGTTAGTTTTTCTTTCTTAAGTTTCATGAGATATAACATTGGGCTGTTTATTTGAGATCTTGTTTGACATAAGCATTTATTGGTATAAATTTCCCTCTTAGAACTGTTTTTGTTGCATTCCATAAGTATTGGTATATTATATTTCCATTATCATTTGTCTCAAGATAATTTTTTTATTTCCCTTTTGATTTCTTCTTGGGCCCATTGGTTGTTAGGACCATGTTGTTTAATTTCCATTTATTTGTGGATTTTCCAAGATTTCTCCTGTTATTGATTTCTAGTTTTATACCATTGTGGTCAGAAAGGACAGCTGATATGATTTCAGTCCTCTTAAATTTGTTCAGGCTTATTTTGTGGCCTAACATATGATCTGTCCTGGAGAATTTTACCTCTGTACTTGAGAAGAATGTGTATTCTAATGCTCTTTAATGAAGCGTTCTATATATGTCTGTTAGGTTCATTTGGTCTAAAGTATAGCTCAATTCCAATGTTTTCTTCTTAATTTTCTATCAGGATGATCTGTCCATTGTCAAAAGTGGGGTACCCTGCTATTATTATAGTGTAATCTGTCTTTCCCTTTATATCCTTTAATACTTGCTTTGTATATTTAGGTATGTAAATGTTGAGTGCATATGTACTTACAATTTGTTATATCTTCTTGATGAAATGACCCCTTTATCATTATGTAATGACCTTCCTTGTCTCTTTTTATGATTTTTGACTTAAAGTCTTTTTTCTCTCATATGAGTATAGCTAGCCCTGTTCTCTATTGGTTTCCATTTGCATGGAATACCATTTTTCATCCCTTTATTTTCAGTCTATGTGTCCTTAAAGGTGAGGTGAGTTTCTTCTATGTAGCATATAGTTAGGTCTTTTTCTTTCATTCATATATTTGGCCATTCTGTATCTTTTTGTTGGAGAATTTAATCCATTTACATTTAAAGTAATTATTGATAGGTTAGGACATACAACTGCCATTTTATAATTTGTTTTCTGTTTTGCATATATATTGTTTCTTCCTCTGTTGCTCTCTTTCTTTGTGGCTTGATGGCTACCTGTAGGGGTATGTTTTGAATCTTTTCTATTTATGTTTTGTATATCTGCTATAGATTTTTCTTCTATGGTTATCATGAGACTTGCATAAAACATACAACATGCTATTTCAAGTTGATACCAACTGAATTTTGATTGCATATAACAACACTACACTTTTACTTCCCATTTTATGTTTTTGATGTTAAAATTTGCATCATTTTGTATCCCTGACAATTAATTTTTACTATAGTTGTTTTAATAGGTTTGTCTATTAATTACTGTACTTGAGGTAAAATTGTGTTACACACAATGTCAGTCCAAAGTATTTTGAATATGACTCTGTATTACTTATGCCATTGAGTTTTATGCTTTCAAATGTTTTATGTTATTAATTAGTGGCTTTTTTGATACATGTAAAGAATGCCTTTTAATAATTCTTAAACAACAGGCCTAGTGATGGTGAATTCCATTCACTTTTGTTTCTCTGGGAAAGTTTTTATTTCTCCCTCATATCTAAAGGACAGCTTATCTGGGTAAAGTATTCTTGGTTGGCAGTTCAGCACTTTGAATATATCATCCCATTTCCTGTTTGGCAGAGTTTCTGCTGATAAATCTGTTGATAGGTATAATGATACCTGCTTTAATATGATACATTTCTTATCTCTTGCTAGTTTCAGAATTATTTTTTTTGTCTTTGATTTTTGATACTTTATTCTGTGCCATTGTGAACTCCTCTTTGGACTGAATTTGATTGAGCACCTCTGTGCTTTCTGTCTTTGAATGTTGGTATCTTTCTCCAGACTTTGGAGGTTTTCAGCGCTTTCTGGCTTCTTTTTTCCCCCTTTACCTGCTGGAACTCCTTTTAAAATAATAGTAGTTTTCTTGATGGTGTCCCCTAATTACCATAGACATTCTTCATTCTTTATTTTTTTTTTTTTCCCTGTTTTTTTCTCTGATGGATAATTTCAAATGTTCTGTCTTTCAACTCTTTTTTCCCCAGATTCTTCTGTCTGATTGAACACACAGTTGAAGCTTTCTCTTGGACTTTTCAATTTAGTTATTTGGTTCTTTTTATTTTTTTTATTTTAATGTGGCAGCTGGCTGGTAACAGGGATCAAACCCTGGATCTTGGTGTTTTCAACACCATGCTCACACTTACGGAACTAATTGGCCAGCGCTGTGTTCTTTACCTCTAAGATATCTGTTTATTTTTTGTTTGTTGTTTCTGTTTCTTTACAAACTTATCATTTTGTTTGTGTATTTTTTTCCAAATGTCATTTGTTTATATTTGTATATTTTTGTTGTTCACTGAACTTGTCTAAGAGGATTATTTTGAATTCTTTATATGTCATTTCATAGACTTTCATTTCTTTACAGTCCAGTGTTGAAGTTTTGTTAGATTCTTTTGAATGTATCATGATTTCCGGATTTGTAATATTTATGTTCTTAGTTAGCTATCTACACATTTGAGGAAACAGTATGTCTTCCGCCTTTTTTAAGTGTTTTTTGGCAGGAATAGATCTTCACTATTGAGTCTAGCATGTGATTCTGGATGGGCTGGGTTGTAATGACTCCAGGCAGGTAGAGCTTGCTTTCAGGTTCTGTATATAGCTTGAGCTGCTACCTTTCCTCTGATTTCAGGGGGTGGGTGGCTGCTGGCTGGGCTGCAGTGTAAAGCTAGACCGCTGTTTGAGCTCTGCATTCATGCAGAGCTGCTGGCTGGGAACTGCAGTTGACTCTGAACTTACTGGACCCCAGAGTATATTCTCTGGCCAGTAAGTACCACTATTTGAGATCTGCAATTTCACAAGTTGTAGACTGAGCCACGAGTTAAGTTGGACTCACTACTTGGGATGGGTCAGCTGCTATGCTCAGTAGCAATGCACAATTGTGGTTTGCCTCCATGTCTAGGTGTGGCTTTGGGATGGGCTTTGAGTCTGCACAGAGCACTGTTTAAATTTAGCCCCCGCACTTTGCTGAAATGCATTGTGGTGGGTGTCTACTTCCCTGATCAGGGTCTTGAGATGGGCTACAAAGCCTAGCTGAGTGCTTTTTAAACTTCCACGTGCAGGAATACTAGGCCCTGCTCATTGCTAAAGGTGCAGCATGGTGGTTGTCTCCCTTCTTGGGTGGGGTCTTGGCATAGGGTCTGAAGTGGGCCTGAAGGCTGGACATTTAGGAATTCAAACCAGGTGTAACTTTCCAATACTTTTGGGAACATCCATCTCAGTTTTGCAGGTGGGCTGTGCTATTGGCTGATACCTCTGATCGGTTACCACCAATGGTAGGAACGTTGAACTACAACCACTACCTAGTTATTGTGAGCACTAGTTGCTGTGAGCTTCACCTCTTTGCTTTGTTTCTACCTGACCCCATGTGGTCTAGTTGTACAGTTACCCCCTGGGTTCCCCTTGAGGTGAAGCCAGAGTGGGCTTTGCAGAAAATGTCTTGGGATTTTAGAGAAGAAGGAAGTCTGCTTCTGGCTCTTTTTGCCAACTTTGGAAACTGTTAGCCCTGTTGAATCCTCTTTGTGAGGTACTGTGACAACTTGGGTGAGGGTGAGGAGAGGTATGGTCATAGTGAAACCATTTCTTACCCTTTCTTTCATTTTACATTCAGTTCTGTACTTCACACAGGTGACTTAGTCTAAAATTTTTAAAGAGCTATCTTTTTAGAGGAGGGTTGAGAACTGGTTCCATTATTTGTGGTCCAGAATGATTTCCTTGGAGGTATGTTGATTTCCGTGATAGCTGCCTCCATAGACTTCCTTCGGTTTTTCTTTTGGCTCATTGCTGTGACTTTTCCTTAGGGAGTACTTTAATGCTCTTGGTTCATAAAAGACATTTTCATATCAGGAAGTAGATAAGTGGAAAGAGTAATACACTTTCTTAAACATCTACTCTAAACATCATTTTTTTTTTTTTTTTTTTTTTTTTTGTCCTTTTTGTGACCGGTAAGGGGATCGCAACCCTTGGCTTGGTGTCGTGTGCACCGTGCTTAGCCAGTGAGCGCACCAGTCATCCCTATGTAGGATCTGAACCTGCGCGGCAGGAGCACCACTGCACTCCCAGCGCCGCACTCTCCCGAGTGTGCCACGCGGTCAGCCCCTCTAAACAACTTTTTAAAAAATTGTTTATGTTTGCTGTTCAGATCTGGATAATTAGTATATTTATCATTACACAATTTAACTGATTTTTGTGGCCCTTGAATATTTCCTCCTTTTCCTCCCTCCTTCTCCACCTTTCCCACCCCTGGCAGACTCAATTCTGTTCTGTTCTCTTAAAAACTTCAGCAGATTATTGTGATTGTTATCTTCTCCTTTTCTTCTTTTTTTATTAGCTCCCAGTTACAAATGAGATCATCCAGTATTTCTCTTTCTGTGCCTGGCTTATTTCACTTACCATAATTTTCTCTAAGTTCATCCATGTTTCTGCAAATGGTAGTATTTTATTCTTTTTTATGGCAGAGTAGTATTTCATTGTATAAATGTACTGCATTTTTTTTTATCCACTCATCCAATAATGGGCATTTAGGTTCCTTTCCACTCTTGGCTATTGTTAATAGTGCTGCAATAAACATGGGAGTACAGGTGTCCGTTTGACATGATGATTTCCAATCCTTTTGATATATACCAAACAGTGGGATTGCTGGGTCATATGGCAGTTCTGTTTATAGTTATTTGAGAAACTCCATACCATTTTACATAATGGCTGCACCATTTTACACTCCCATCAACAGTGTAGGAGGGTTCCCATTCTTCTGCATCCTTACCATCATTTGTTATTCTCTGTCTTTTTGATGGTAGCCAGACTAACTGGAGTGAGATAATATATCATTATGGATTTAATTTGCATTTCCTGGATGTTTAGTGATGTTGAGCATTTTTTTATGTGTCTATTGGCCATCCATATATCTTCCTTTGAGAAATGTCTGTTCAGATCCTTTGCCCATTTTTTAAATCAGATTACATTTTTTACTGTTAAGTTGTTTGAGTTCCTTGTATATTTTGCATGTTAATCCTTTGTCAAATTTTGCAGATATTTTCTCCCACTCTGTTGGTTGTCTTTTCACTCTGTTAATTGTTTCTTTTGCTGTGCAGAAGCTTTTTAGTTTTATATAATCCCGTTTGTTTATTTTTCCTTTTGTTGCCTGTGCTATTATGGTCATATTCATAAAGTCTATACCCAGTCCTCCCTCCTGAAGTGTTTCCCCTGTTTTCTTTTAGGAGCTTTATAGTTTCAGGATGTATATTTAATTCTTTAATCTCTTTTGTGTTTATTTTGGTATATGGTGAGAGGTACAGGTCCAGTTTCATTCTTCTATATATGATGTCCAATTTTCCTAGCACCATTTATTGAAGAGGCAGTCTTTTCCCCAGTGTATGTTCTTGGTGCCTTTGTCGAAGATGAGTTTGCTGTAGATATATGGGCTGATTTTTTCTCTTCCATTGGTCCATATGTCTTTTTTTATGCAAGGACTGTGCTGTTTTGGTTACTATAGCTTTGTAGTATAATTAGAAATCAGGTAGTGTTATATCTCTGGCTTTCTTTTTTTTTTTTTGCTCAGGATTGTTTTGGCTATTTGGGGCCTTTTTTTTTTTGTTCTATATTAATGTTAAGGTTGTTTTTTCCATTTTGGTGAAGAATGTCATAGGTATTTTGATGGGGATTGCATTGAATTTGTAGTTAACTTTGGGTAGTATGGACATTTTCACAATGTTAATTCTTACAATCTAAGAGCATGGGATCTCTTTCTATATTCTAGTGTCCTCTATAATTTCTTTCGACAGTGATTTGTAGTTCTTATCATAGAGATCTTTCACATCCTTGTTTAACTTTATTCTTAGGTATTTTATTTTTTTGCTGAGTATTGTAAATGGGCTAGGTTTCTTGATTTCTTTTTCTGCTAGTTCATTGTTAGAGTATAAAAATGCTACTGATTTTTGCCTGTTGATTTTGTATCCTGTAACTTTGTTAAAATTATTTATCAACTCTTAGTTTTTTTGTAGTCTTTAGGCTTCTGTATATATAGGATCATCATCTGCATACAGGGAAAGTTTGACTTCATGTTTTCCAAACTGGATGCCCTTTATTTCTTTCGCTTCTATTATTGCTGTGGTTAGTACTTCCAATATTATGTTAAATAGGAGTGGCAAGAGGGGGCATCCTTGTCTTGTTCTGTTCCTAAGGGAAAAGCTTTCAACTTTTCCCCAGCAGCCGGTTTGTTGTATATGGCTTTTATTGTGTTGAGATACTTTTCTTCTGTATGTAATTTGCTGAGAGTCTTTATCATGAAGGGATGTTGAAAGTTGCCAAGTGCTTTTTCAGCATCTGTTGAGATAATCTATGGTTTTTGTCTTTGATTTTGTTGATGTGGTGAATCACATTTATTGTCTTGCCTATGTTAAAACATCCTTGCATCCCTGGGATGAATCCCAGTTGAACATGGTCTATAATTTTTGGATGTGTTGCTGTATCCTGTGGTTTTTTTTTTTTTTTTTTTTTTTTTTAATTTTTATTGAGTCATAATTGATTGTACATATTTTGGGGGTTCAACATTGACATTTGTTGATCAAATCAGTGTTACTAGCATATATATTGTTGCAAATCATACTTATTCTTTATGTCCCTGGTCCAATCTCTCCCTACCCCCCTCTTCCTCCCTCTTTCCCCCTCTTTCCCCATCTAACCCTCGATTTTTTCTCTCCTTTTGAAAGAGTAGTGGTTATTCTGTTGATTTTGGTTATTTTGTTGATCAGCTTAGATGATCTGTCCAATGCGGAGAGGTGTGTTCAGACCCCCAATATTATCGTAGAGCAAGTGCTTTTTCTGTCACTTTGGAATGGGCTTTTTGGAGAGAGACATCCTCTTCTTTTCTTTGGTCTCTGTTGGTGACTCTCCTTGTGTCAATGCACTCCAGTGGCTGGCAGACCATCTGCATGGTGTTTGTGACGTCTAGCCACTATTGCAGCAGCTATGGTTACTGTGGTGGCTGTGATAGGCCACCCACGTGGAGGTGATGTTTTTGGCATGCTCCTTGGTGCTGGCATTGTGCCTGGTTGTGAGGGTGCTCCGGTCCTCAGCTCCATATCTCGGGTCCCCAGGTGGGGCCCCGAGGCACTGGCGGGGTGCCTGGTTGTGGGAGGGGGTCCAGTCCCTGACTCCATGCCTCAGGACCACAGGTGGGCCTTGAGGGACTGGCAGAGTGCCTGGGCTGGAACTAATTTCTTGTCCTTTTCTTACTTCTAAAATGGGGGAACTTCCTGTGGGGACCAGTACTTGAGCTCTGTGGTTGAGCTAAATTGCTGCTTTGCTGCTGATTCCCTAGGGAAGGCTTTTTGTGCAGCTCAGATTTTAATGGTTGACTTTATAGGTACTTCTGGCTCTCCAGAGACCCAGTGCACCTGAGTTGTGTAGAAACTCTGATCTGGCCTTGAGTCTTTTCATGAAACTTCAAGCCCATGCAATACTGTATTCCTGACCAGTCTCCTCTGAGTGTTCCTTCGCTGTTTGGGTGCTGGTTAGCTGTCCTTGCTGTGCCCCAGTATTCCCCCAATGAGCCCATATCCCCCACCACCCGTGCTGCAAACACTTCCCATGGGATGGGCCATGTGCTGGTCCCTTGCAGTGACTCACTGGCCTCTGAGTGGCCCCTTTTTTTCATTTGTTGTGGCTCCTCACTCCTATGCAGGTCTATCGGAAACCCATTAGTGGTCTTGCTGGCCCAGGGGCCACCAAGGCCCTCTTCTCCCCCGCCACCTCCAAGCAACTTCATCCAAAGTGCACAGCTGTGGCTTTTGCCGGCTCCTGCTTCATGTGTTCAGCAGCTTCTGACTTAAAGCAGCTGCAGCACAAAATGGTTGGACCGATTTTTTCTTTTTCTCATCGTGGCTTCTCCCACCTTCATGCACTCCATAGGTCTCTTCTCCTCTTCCCCTGAGCTCTAGCAACCCCAGCTTGGCTTTTATTGCTTTTTTATAGTTGTAAATTGGTTGATTTGTTGGAGAGAGTGACACTGTGGACTGTCTATTCTGCCATCTTGACTAGAAGCCCCTCTTCTGTTTGTTAATATTTTATTGAGGATTTTTGTATCTACATTCAACAAAGACATTGGCCTGTAGTTTTTTTGTTGTTTTTGTATTTTTCTCTGGTTTTGGTATCAGAGTGGTGTTTGCCTCATGGAATGAGTTTGGGAAAATGGCCTCTTTTTCAGTTTTTTGGAATAGTTTGAAGAGAATTGGTATTAATTTTTCTTTAAAGGTTTGGTAGAATTCAGCAGGAAAGCCATCTGGTCCTGGATGTTTTTTTGTTGGGAGACTGCTAATTACAGCTTCAATCTCTTTGCTTGTTATCGGTCTGTTCAGGTTATATATATCTACTTGGTTCAGTCTTGGTAGTTTGTATGTGTCCAGAAATTTGTCCATTTCCTCCAGGTTTTCGAATTTGTTGGTGTACAGTTGTTTATAATAGTCTGTAATGAGTCTTTGTGTTTCTGTGATATCAGTTGTAATGTCTCCTTTTTCATTTCTAATTTTTGTTATTTGTGTCTCTCTTCTTTTTCTAGTTAGCCTAGCTAATAATGGCTTGTCTGTTTTGTTTATCTTCTCTAAAAGCCAACTTCTTGTTTCATTGACCTTTTGTATTGTTTTTTGGGTTTCTGTTTCATTTAGTTCTGCTCTGATCTTAATTATTTCTTTCTGTCTACTAACTTTGGGGTGGGATCGTTCTTGTTTTTCTAGTTCTTTGAGGTTTAGCATTAGATTGTTTATTTGAGATCTTTCTGTTCTTCTGATGTAAGCATTTATTGTGATATACTTCCCTCATAGTACTGCTTTTGCAGTATCCCACAGGTTTTGGTATGATGTATCATTGTTTTCATTAGTTTCAGGAAATTTTTTGATTTCCTGATTAATTTCTTCTTGGACCCATATGTCATTCAGGAGAACGTTATTTAATTTTTATGTATTCATATAGTTTCCAGAGTTTTGTTTGTTATTTATTTCTAGTTTTAATTCATTGTGGTCTGAAAAAATATATGAAATAATTTCAATTTTTAAAAATTTGTTTTGACTTGTTTTGTGACCTAACATGTGGTCTATCCTGGAGAATGTTCCATGTGCTGATGAGAAGAATGCTTATTCTGTAGTTGTTAGATGAAATATTCTGTAGATGTCTGCCAAGTCCAATCGGTGTGAAGTGCATTTTAGGTCTTGTGTTTCTCTGTTGACTTTTTGCCCAATGATCTGTCCAATGTTGAAAGAGGTTTGTTCAGGTTGCCAACTATTATGGTATTTAGGTCTATCTCTTATTTTAGGTCTAATAGTGTTTGCTTTATACATCTGGCTGCTCCAATGTTAGGTGCATATGTATTTATGATTATTATGTCTTTTTGCTGGATGTTCCCTTTATCATTATATAGTGGCCTTCTTTGTCTCTTTTTATGGTTTTTGGTATAAAGTCTATTTTATCCGATACAAGAAAAGCTACTTTTGATGGTATTTGGCTTTTATTTGCATGGTATATCTTTTTCTATCCTTTCACTCTTAGTCTGTGTGTGTCATTATAGGTGAGGTTGTTTCCTGAAGACAGCATGTTGTTGGGTCTCTCTCTTTAATTCCAGTCAGTTGCTCTGTGTCTTTTGAGCAGGGAATTTAATCCTTTTACAGTGCGTTATTATTGAAAGTTGTTGTTTTACTCCGAGCATTTTACTGTTTTTTGTTTTGATGTTTTAAATATCTTTTATTCCTTTCTTTCCAATTTGTTATTTGTCTTCCATATTTGTTGGTTTCTTGAAGTGGTTAGATGAAGTTCTTTCGTCTTTTACATTTGCATTTTTGTTCTACTGGTGGGTTTTGTTTTCTTGTGTATGTATGTTTGTGATGATTGTTTTTCAGATACCAGGTGCTGTAATCCTTTGCTGATTTCTTGTAGGGCTGCTTTTGTGGTGGCGTCATCCCGCAGTTTTTGTTTGTCTGGGAAATCTACTATTTCTCCTTCATTTCTGAAAGATAGCCTTGCTGAGTATAGTATTCTTGGCTCGCAATTTTTGTCATTTAGTATTTTGAATATATCATCCCATTATCTTCTAGCCTTTAGAGTTTCTGATGAAAAGTCTGCTGTTAGTTTGATAGTGGCTCCCTTATGGGTGACTTGATACTTTTGTCTTGCTGCTTTTAAGGTTCTCTCCTTGTCTTTGATTTGGCAGTTTGACTGTCACATGTCTTGGAGAGGACTTTTTTAGGTTGAATCTATTTGGGCATCTTTGATCCTCCAGGATCTGAAAGACCATATCTCTCCCTATTCCTGGGAAGTTTTCCACTATTACTTCATTGAATATGTTTTCTATGCCTTTTTCTTTTTCCTCCCCTTTTGGAACACCCATTATTAGGATATTTGTGACCTTAACACTGTCTGCTATGTCTCATAGGTTTTCTTAAGTTTTAAAAATTCTTTGTTTTTTGTGTGTGACTTTTTTTTTTTTTTTTTTTTACCTGCCTGGGTTATTTCAAAAAGGCCATCATCAAGATCAGAAATTCTCTCTTCTTGTTCTTGCCTGCTGCTTAAGCTCTCTGTTGTGTTTTTTATTTCTTTGAATGAATCCTTCAGCTCCACAAACTCTGCTACATTCTTTTTTAGGGCATAAATGTGTTTGTACCTGCTTCAGGTCCTGGATACTTTTCCTCATTTCACTGTGTTGTTTAGCTTTGTCTTCTTGTATCTCATTGCGTTTCCTTAGGATTGTTGCTTAAAATTCCTTTTCAGTTATTTTAAGGACTTTCTATTCTATAGGATTGATACTTGAGAATTATTATATTCCTTTGGTGTTATATTTTCTTGTTTTTTCATATTTCTAGTATCTCTACATTCGTGTTTAGTCGTTTGGTAGAGCAGTTGCTTTTTCTAGTACTCTGGAATGGAGTTTAGGAGAGGGAGTTCCTCTTGTAGATGTGTTTTATAAATACATTTGAATGGGTTGTTTTAGTTTTGGTTCCAGGTAGACACAGTGGTGTAAGTCTCTGTGGCTTAATCCTGCCGATGACACCAATTATAGAGCTAGGGCTAGGGTCTGGAGCTCACAGACTCCTCGAGCCTGTTCACAAACCTTTCACATCCAGGTCTACGAGCTAGGTAACCAGACAAAACGGTCCTTGGAGTCTTGGTTGAAGAAGGAATAGTCTTTATTCAGGACACACAACACTATCAACTAAGCAGTCTGCAGAGAAACTCAGAAACTCAACTGCTACCAGCAAAGTCCAAAGAAAAACTGAAACTGAGCAGCTGCCAGCAGAGTAAACATGCTCTGTTTCCAGACACAAGCTCTGTCGGCCAGCTCTGCTCCACGAACTGCAGAACACACAATAGCAGCAAACTAAAAAGATACATTGGTGCACATGCACACAAACTCCACCCCACACAACCTGTTTCCAAAGAATCAGAATGTGCTGCTCTACCCTCATCCGGACCTGAGTCGAGGGAGCCTGACCAAATTATCCTATTCTCCCCACAGTCTCCATGTAGGTACTTTGGCCAAATTCAGTATTAGAGTTGCATTAGTGTGTCTCTGTGGCCTAGTCCCTGGGGCACTTTGCATTTCCTTGCGAGGTTGGTGATACTACATTGGCTCGTCAGGACATGCGCAAACTCGAATTTTGGGGAGTAGCACCTTGGAGTCTGGTCACTCTTAGGTTATGGTGGGTGTTCCCTGGTGGGCCTGTTGGCATCCTGACCCTGATGGGTCCACTGGGTTATACTAGTGCTCCTCAATTTGGGTTGTTTTTCTCTTTTTTTTTGTCTTTCCCTGTGCTCCACTTGTGACTCTCTTAATGTCTATGCCAATGAGTGGTCATCAGGTCACCTGTGAGGTAGCAGTGACTGCTAGTGTGGCAGCGAGCTGCCCTTGTGGTGGGAGTTGCTGTGGCGGTGGCTGTCACAGCCCACACATTCAGCTCTGATGTCTGCGGTAATGACAGGGAGTGTTGTTGACAGTGTCCCACATTTCTCCCTGTCATGCTGGTGCCCTCAGTGGCAGCAGGTCAGCCTCTTGGGGATGGGGCCCACTTGCTGGGGTCCCACACAGCTGCCTGTTGTACTGGTACCCTCAGTAGTGGCTGAGTCAGGCTCTTGGGAGCAGGGTCTGTTTGCTGGGGTCCTGCATGGCTGTCACACTGACACCCTCGGCAGCCTGAACAACTTATAATTTAAGAAATTATTGATTGCAATTATTATTCATTATCTTGAATAACCCAAAGGAATTGGTTCCTTTCAGAAGGTTACACTTTTGATTTAGATAATTTTAATAAATATTCTCAATTTTTCTAATACTTTTTATATTGTTTACATTTTAATTTAGAGTCTTGAAGGCTGGAAAGGCAAATGTTATTTTACCAAGAAGTTCACCAAGTGGAATAACTCATGTGTTTGCCAGTAATGCAAGAATCAAGGCTGAAGAAGAAAAGGATAACTTTAAGGCTCCATTTTATCCAATTCAGTATCTAGGAGATTTTCTTTTAGAGGTAAGTAAAATAAACATTTTTTAATATTTATTTCATAAAATACCAATATAGAGAAATATATATTAAAGTTATTTTTGAAAATATTGTGATTAGAAATAATTAAAATGACAGTGTTTTTTTGTTTGTTTGTTTTTAAAAAGATGACCAGTAAGGGGATCTTAACCCTTGACTTGGTGTTGTCAGCACCACACTCTCCCATGTGAGCCAACCGGCCATCCCTGTATGGGATCTGAACCCACGGCCTTGGTGTTATCAGCACTACACTTTCCCAAGTGAGCCACGGGCTGGCCCCTAAAATGACAAATTTTTTTAAAGCAATTGCTCTGTTACCTAAATATTCCTTATTAAATATATATTAAGTATTAAATACTTCTTATAGATTTGAAAGAATCTTGCTTAAGTTTAAGTTTTGAGTCTCAACTTTTGTTTTCAGTGATTTAGTGAATAATTTTAAGTATTTTTTTTAATCAAAGTATAAGTAAAATAGCAGTGGTATAAATACTATTATATGAGAATTTGGGGATTGTTTTCCTGTTCTATTTCCCTACCTCCCTCTCTCAACTTGGTGCAAATACCAATTTTCAAGTTGTTTGGAGGAAGATCAAACCCTAGAAGAAACCCTTCAAGAAATAAGTAAAGGAGAATTTGTAAGAAGAATTACCCAGGGTGGAAGACAAACTTTAGTATGTCCAAAAACAATCTTGATCTGGGAAAAATCATCTTCTTCAGTGTTTTCCATCTCAATAGATACCATTACCTTTTGTTTAATACTTTATGTCAGAGACCTGGGAATCACTCTTAGAACCTTCCTTTCCCTTACTCCTCACATCTTGTCAACTACCAAGTCCTATTGATTTTATCTCAGATATCTCTGGAATCAAATCACTTCTCTGATCAAATCAAAGTTCATTGACTTTCTTCTGTGCTTTGGGAATAGACTCCTAATTACTCTTCCTGTACTCTTTCTAATATTTCCTAGTTACTCTTACTTTTCCTTCTACAGTATATTCTAGTTCAGAAAGAGCAGCCAAAATGTTGTTTCTAAAACAATTCTGAAACCCTCCTACTTAAAACTCTTCAATGGCTTCCCATTACCCTTTGAGTAAAGTCCTGAATCTCAAACATGGCTTACAAGTTCCTAGAGGTTTCCCTTCACTTCTACTTTTTCAACTGTATTCTGCTCCACTTTTTTCTGTGCTCACTATACTATATCAAAATTGCCCTCTGCCTATCTCCTTAAACAAGCTATTACTTCCCACCTCAGTGTCTTCTCTTAAGATTTTTCTCTGGCTGGAAAGGTCTTCCTACTACTCCTATGTCTTCCTGCCTTCTGCTCATCATTCAGGTTCCTGTTATAATGTTACCTCTTCAAGGAAGCTTTCCTGTTCTCCTTATAAGTTTAGGTTCACTTATAGTGTGTTCTCATAGCATTATTTTGCTTCATAGTACTCAATACAATTACAGTTAATTAATTGCCTGATTATTTGATTAATGTCTTATTTCCCCATCTACACCAAAAACTCCTTGTCATGAGGGATCATGTCTTTCTTTTCCATAATTATATCCTGATCAGCTTGTACAGAGCCTGGCACATGAATTCTCATTTAATATTTGTTAGATTAATAGAGAAATTATGAAAGATTTTAAGTCTTCTAAGTGTAGATGTAATATATCATTTTGTAATTACCTTTCCCTAGTGAGTAGCAGCAATGTAGATTAGAACTTTAACCTTAGTTCAAAGAATGGATCTGCTTGGACTGTGGCTAATCTCATTGTCTTTGACAATGATTGGTCTAGGAATGTAAATCACTTCTGATCAACAGGACATGAAGAGTGGTAGTTTACAATTTATTGGAAGTTTCTTCCTCATTCTGAAAAGAGAGCCATTGGCAGACTGGCTCCTGCCATATGTGAATATAGAAGAATGTAAACTGAATTACTACTAGCAGCCATTCTTTGACCATGAGGAAAATTAGCCTGCCAGCCCTGTAGATAGCAGAGTGTAGAAATAGAACCTGGATCCTTGCTGATACTTGAGTTGCTTGATTAACCGACCCTGAAACCTGTCCTAGCATTTCACCACATTGCCATTCTATGAGTTAATACATTTTCATGCTGTTTAAGGTAGAGTTGGTTTTCTATTTTTTGCTGCCAAAAGCATCCTACCTGACAGACCTCTGAATAGTTTAGATGTAGTATTAACTGTTAACAGATTGAGAGTCATTCTTAACTAGATTGTTAAAGATATCTGAATTGTCTTTTTTCTGTAAAAAGAAATGATTATAAAGTCCAATATATAATATGCACTATCCACAGTCTTATTTTGCAGTAATCTGATAACATTCAGATTCAACTGCTGAAATAGTGGAGAGCAGCAATAATATCGACCATAAATAGCAGATGACCTCCAATTTATATTTGGTTTTAGAATATACTTTTTTATAAGTTCCAGACAGACAGCTGGGAGTTCATAACCAGTCCAAATAAGTAAGGCACATTGTGATCACTTCTCAGAAGAAATTAGAAAGTTAACTTCATTTTAATGTTTTGCTTTTCTTCTACCACTTTGGCAAAGAGCAATATTACATTTCTCATTAGATGGATTCTGAAGTGTCATCTAAGAAGAGCTGCCATGTAAGATGA
Source organism: Cynocephalus volans (assembly GCF_027409185.1). Classification (NCBI taxonomy): domain Eukaryota; kingdom Metazoa; phylum Chordata; class Mammalia; order Dermoptera; family Cynocephalidae; genus Cynocephalus; species Cynocephalus volans. Next base: position 81,594,691 of record NC_084461.1, read on the forward strand.
CTAAGAGTAACAACCATTTAAATAGTTTTGTTTAACCTACTCATACTTATTGGAAAACTTCCAAGTAACAGAATCAGGAATCTATTTAATTCAGCTTTGTAGATGTTTATTGAAGATTATTGCTGTACTAGGCTCTGTGCAATGCACTAGGGATATGAAAATTAGTAAGACAATATTTCAGACTTCGAGATACTATTTACTGATGGAGAAAGAATGTGGAAACTATTAATTTCAGTTCAGTGTGAATTATGCATTGATAAAACTATGTGCAATGTACAGGAGTACAGGGGAACAAATGATTAACATATCTCAATTGTTTGGCCCAAGGAAAGCTTCACAAAAAGAGAGGATACTTAGGGATAGATAAAACTTCTTTAGACTACCTGCTTAAGAAAGAAAATAAAATGAACCACAGAAAAATCATGTGCCATATGTGAATATACTAAGAATAACAGAGAAAACAAGAGACTTTTTGAACCAGATCAACTAATTTGTGACACACATTTATAATTTACTAATTCTGTGGCGATAGGGCACATGCATCCTGTGCCTTAATTTCTTTCTCTGTATGTAGAAGCAAATACTTACATTGCTTTTGTTGGTGTGAGAATCATTACAGCTACTACTCTGAGCTAATATTTATTGAGTGATTACTATGTGCCAGGCACTATGCTAAACATACATAATTTTATTCAAATGTCATGTTCCACTGTGGTATGTATTATGACCTCATTTACAGTTGATGATGTGAAGGTATAATGAGGTTAAATAACTTGCCCAAGATCCCACAGCTGTCATGTGTCAGAGCAAACATTTAAGGTCAAGCATTCAATACATTTTAATGCTTTTTTCCTCAAATCTTCCTCCGCTAGTCCCTTTCCTTCTCCTCATTTTGGGTATTGTTAGGTTTCCTTGATATTCATTTAGTCGTTTTCTAGGTAGTTGAAAAATGCTTTTAAAAAATACATAATGCTGTAAACAGTATCATAAACTAGTAATTAATCATAGGATTATGAAATACCATTTAAGAATCAGGATATAAGTACAAGTTAAGAACCAAGTAAAACTCAAAAGACTTGTTCTTTACTTGATTTCTCTGGCTTTTCATCTTCGTATGAATCCCATAATCAAGGCTCATGAATTCATTCAATTTGTGTAACAAATACCTTGGCTGAATATTGGAATAAAACTTAGAGACCAGACTATGTCATACCTAGTCCAAGACAGGAAACTAAGTTAAACATCTGAAGCAGAAGCCAAGCCAGCTCTCATTGCTACAACTGCTGCCCTGTTCCTGAAATATACTACACGTGGCCTTTCTTTCCTAGTTTGTACGGGGAGATAAAAACCTAATACACTGCCTAGTACATAATTGGCACTAAAGAAATATTTATAAAATAAGGAATAAAAATATTTACAGTTAAAATAATTCCTGTATATTTCATAAAAGTAGCCAATTGGAGAGAGTATTGGTGGCTTAGAGAAAAATGTAAGTTGATAATTTGGTTAGCTGTACAGAAAATAGGTTATTTTACTTAAAAAATCTTCTAAACATCATAGTTTATCAGGTTATGATTTTTAACAGTTAGCTAATATCCTAATTACATCCTAATTTACAGGTCTATATATAGTGTCTGAAATGGATACAAAAGTAAATATATTCAGGATTAAGAAACAGTTTTTCTTGCCTAGATGCTAATGGTAATGGTATGTTCCTTTGCATTCTATGTAAATTGGAGTCTATATGGCATAAATTCATCCTGTATTTTAGACATTCTTGATGATCTGGACCTGTGGATTTATTCTCCTATTGTCAACCATGTGAATGAAATTTACAGCCAGAAACTGACTCTTTTTCCCACTGCAGGTTGTCCTTAACAGAAATTGTTGTTTATACATTCAGAGTAATTCTTTCTTTGAGGTTAGGAATAGGAAGGAAGAAGAGTCTTTATTTTTCTTAGTGTTCAGTTTCAGTTTTCTGAGTTGCTAGTAAAGAAATTCAGTCAGCTGTTTTCAGGGATTGTTAGGTGGTTGCAGGATTCCAGCCTGCTAAAAAGCAGGCTTATATCCATGTAGGAAGCCCAGTACAAGTGAAAAGGAATCAAAGATCACACCATATTTTGGCTTTTATCATAATTGTTCCCTTGGAGGGCAGTGATTCTCCAGTCTCTTTGGGTAAAGGTAGAGAATCTCTGAACACCCTTTTATAAGTACATTTTAGGAATTGTCTTGAACTCACCTTTATTTCCAGCCCTTTATCTTACTAAACTTCTAGAATTATACTCATATGTATAGGTACATATGTGAGGTTTTTTTTTTTTATTTTTAATTTTTGGTAGGTGGTTTATGAATGCAGTTTGGATTTCTTGGCAAGAGAAATCTAATAGTTTGAGATAAAGCTAGGAAGGTAATTGTTGCAATTCAAGTAAAATAAGAGCTGTGAATTCAGCTATTGCTTAGCCTTTTCCTCTCTGAGTGTGGTATACTGTACTGGCAAGTGAGAAGTCTTATCAGTAAACAACCGAAAAATAATCTGAGAAACAATCTATACATAATCTGACAATTTTTAATATAGATTGTAACTTTAACTTGGACAGGGACTAGAAAAAACATTTTGTTCTTGATTAAAAAGAATTGATTGTTACTAGACCAACAATTAGTGAGATATACAAAAATCACTTTATTATTCAGGATTTTGATGTAATGATTTTTTTCCTTGAAAGATTTTACCGGTATTTAATAACCTTTGATTTAGAAGATTGGTTTTACCTACCTGTTTGATTCACAAATTAAAGTGTTATGCAATTATAAATAAAGTTGAATACCGTAAAAAGTACAGAATATTGAAGTTACACTTAACTGATTGCCTAAACCATTTTTACATACAGAAAGAAATTCAGAATGAAGATTCCCAAACCAATTCTGTTTGGACTAAACATAATAATCAAGAAAACAAAGATTTCAGGAAAGATATGGGATTTCTTGAAATGAAAGGTGCCTTAAGAGAGACCATGTGTAGAATCCAGGTAAAATTTTATAGGCTAAAAAATGTACTTTTCTGGTTGCTCTTACAGAATTCTTTGAAAGGCAATAGGTAGTAGAAATAACATGGATTTTGGAATCAGAAACATGGTATTTGAACCATGTGTTTATAGTTTATGATTTGAACATATTAGGAAATTGCCCTATGTCTCTGTTTTAGGACTCGTTTTGAAATAATGCATATATGCATACAGAAACACAGAGTTTCTAATACGTACTTTGTTCTCAACACATAGGAATTACTTAAAACTCCTCTGTATGTTTAATGTAACATGTGTCTTATAAAGCATTTTTCTTACCTGTCAGCACTATGTATATTTATAATTCATCATCTAAATTCAAGTATTTAATTGCATATAGAACAAAATTCAGTAAAATAACACACAAATGAATTTTATTTTGATTAACATGAAAACCAAAAAAAACCAGGAAAGTCTCTGAACTTGGAACAATGAAAAGTACCCTCAAGAAAGTTCTCAGGTACAATTTTTCAAACAACAGCAGCGACTAAAAAAAGGCATTATTCTACTCTAAAAGAGCTAATGTTCAGTTATGTTCAGTTTCATATTGCGTTTTATAAAATAGTCTATTTGATTATTTTATAAAATTATCATTAACTTAGTAATTAATTACTATTAGTGTAATCTAAAATATTTTTCCTTGTAACTTTAGAAAGAAATTCAAAGTAGTTCTGTTTTCACTGTATCTGTCAAATATTTTTTAAAGAATTCTAGGAGGAATTTGGAACTTTTTGGAAAATTGCACAGTTCCTTAAGAACTCATATGGCAAGATTAGCTAAAACTTTCCAAGCTCAGAATACTTTTGTATTTTTTTCTGGCTTTTCCAAAGTATAGTTGATATTTACGTGACTTAAAAGACTACTTTCTATGATTAACTACAGGTGCATGTTTTAATAAGATTTTTGAGTTGATGTGTCTGTTGAAATGTGCATTGTAATCCACAGTATAAAATATTTTTGCATACAGAAAGGAATGTAAAATAACGATGGAGTTATTAAAATAAATTTAGTTTTGATGAGACGTAGGAAAATAAAATAGAGGTTTTGTAAATGATATGGAAATTATTAAAATTTATCTATATCCATTCTCTTGTGTTGCCTTTAGAAGGAACTTGGTTCCCTTTAGAACTCAAAAGGATGTATATAAAATTCATGTAGAAATTTCTCTTTTTTAAAAATAAATTTCTTAGTATAATGAATAAACAGTGTGGTTTGTAATACTCTTTCCTCTGACTTAAGTATATAGGTAAATTAAATTAAGCATATATGTAAATATACTATAAAACTTTGTGAACTAAAACTTCTATTTTTTCTGCTTTATTTTAGTATAACTAAAATGTAATATAATTTACAGGGCTCTTAACTGTATTTAATCTCATATGCGCATGTTTTACAAAACCTACTTTACTGAGTGGATTTTTCTGTTGTGATTTGCAGTGGTTGTGTTGAGGCTATATTTAATTCACAGTCTAACTAAAGTATTTTTACAAACATGCAGAAAGAAATACAAAATCATGATGAAGATATTAATATTAGTTCTGTTTTGACTGAACATCACAAAAAAGAAAAATTCAGAGACTCCAGTAAAGACTTGAAATTTATTAAAATGGGAAGGCATACATATGGAAATCAGGTAAAACTTTCCAAATTAAAACTAATGTTTATATTTTACAATTCTTTTCTAAATTTACCACACATAATGTCATTCGTGAAATTTTTCTTAATTATAGGTACAAAAGTGCTTCTAAAAGATTTGTGTACAGTTTTTAAAATATAAATATGAGTGGTTATGTGCTCACCAGCTAGGTTAAGGAAAAGAACATTACCAATTTTATATGACCCTGCTGGGTCATTTTCTAACTGCCTTCCCTTTTCTCCCTCTTACCCATAAGTAACCTTTATCTCAGAATTTGTGTTATTTTCTTAGTTTTCATTAATTTCATTAATTTTACCAGCTATGTGTATAACAGGGTACCCTCCAGTCTCTCACAATATATTGTTTAGTTTGGACTGTTAATGAACATTTTTTAGTTGGTGCTATTTATAGACTTTTTTTGCTGGTGATACAATGTTTCATGGTTTGACTTTGTTTTCATTGTTTCATTGTACGCCACAATTATATCTTTATTTTACTATTGATAAGCATTTGCATTTATTTTTGGTTTTTGTGTGTTTGATTGGTTGGTTTTTGCAGTTATGAACAGTGTGAACATTATGACTCCTGGTGCCCATGTTCAGGAATTTCTCCATCTTAGGCTATATTTCTAGGAGTGGAATTGCTGGGTCATAAGGTCTGTGTATGTTCAAATGTACTAGGTAATGCTTAGCTGTTTCACAGAATGTTTCGCTAATGTGTACCCACTCCAACAGTGGATAAGATTTCCTATTGTATATAACTTACTTTTTTTTATATGGCATTCTTATGTTGTAAGTCACTCCTCTTGAGCTTATTTGGATTTTGTAGCATATGTCATTCATGTTGAGATTTGTTTAATACATGTAGAAGGAAATTAAGAAAAAAGATGAAGATATTCAAAGGAGTTATAATTCGAGGAAAAAACGCAAAAAAGAAAGCAATTGCAAGAAAGACATTGAATATGACGAAATTAAAAGTACCTTGATAGAACAAGTATATTATAGAGATCAGGTAAAACTTTGTAAACTAAGCTATAATTTTAATTTTTTCTGGCTCTTCCCTAATATAATCTAGAAATATAATCTGATTTTTATGGTTGTTTGCTGTATTAAATATAACCTGCATGTCTTATGAAAAAAATTTTCTTGAGTCATACTGGTAAGATGTTCATAGTTAATGTTATAATTAACTTTGGTCCACAGTGAAAGTGTTTTTACATGAATACATGAAGAAATTTGAGTTAGTAATCAACATATTCAAATGAATTTTGTTTTGCCTGAATATAACAAAAAAGAAGATAAAACAAAGGTTTTGAAAAAGAAGCTGAATTTCTTAAAGTTAAAAAAAACTTTTAAAGTACATAAATATGTAGTATGGGTAATACAGTCTAATGTAAATTTTATTTTTTGCCCTGTTTTCCCCTTGTGAAAAATTTACCCAAGAAGGATCCCATTTAAGATAGCTTGTCTTTTGGGCCGACCCCGTGGTGCACTCGGGAGAGTGTGGCGCTGGGAGTGCAGCGGTGCTCCCGCCGCGAGTTCGGATCCTATGTAAGGATGGCCGGTGCGCTCACTGGCTGAGCGCGGTGCAGCCGGTCACAAAAAAAAAAAAAAAAAAAAGATAGCTTGTCTTTTAAATGGGATCTTTCTTGGGTAAATTTTTCCTGGAGTGTAACTTTATTTTATGGTCTAAACCACAGCATGTTTATATACATATACTCAGAAGGATCTTCAGAAAAGTGATAAAGGTAATGAAAAATAATGAATTTTGCGTTAACATGGCAAAAAAAAAAAAAAAAAGAAAAAGAGGTTCTAAGGAACATTTGGAACAGGTTAAAATGAAAACTACATATTTAAATATTAGGTAAAACTTTTCAAATTGAAATGTTTGCTTTTTAAACTTTTTCTTTCATTGTGTAATCTTGATATACGATTGTGGGGATCTTTGCTATTGTTAACACTGTATAAATATTTTCTTCTTGCATTATATTGTTTGTTGTGATATCATTTATGTTGACACTATCTTTAGTACTTTGTCTAAAGTTCTCTTATGTTTATGCAGAAAGAAATGAAGAATTCTGTTTTTGCTAATTATGCCAAAGAATCAAAAACCAAGGATATCAGGACAGATGTAGATACTGTTGAAATAAAAAATGCCTTAAAGAAGCACATATATAGGGCTCAGGTAAAATTTGGCACACTAAAAATTTAGTACAATTTCCTATCCTTCTCCGGTATAACCAAAATATAATTTTATATTCATATATATATGTATGCATATGTGATTCATTAGTATGTTTAATATGTCTTAAAATAAGTTATGATAAACAGTAATGTATTTGGACATTTGAAATCTGTGCTATTTATACCTCAGTAATGTCACAGATAAATTATGTGTTCACAGACTGCTATAACTTTACTGGATGCTTGCTTGCCTGATATTGGAGGGTGAGAGCTGAAGTTCTCCTTTACATTGTCCTGGTTCAGCCTCAGTGGAGAGGCAGGCATTGTGTCCCTAGGTTTGGGGGATGGGGCTTTCTCAGTGATCTGGCTCCTCCTCCAGAGGTACGGATTCTAATGATCTGGGCCCAGGATCTTTCCTTCCCTTCTTTAGGGGTATAGTATATTGGGGTTTTTTGTTTTGTTTTGTTTTTCTGTTCCTTTACCTCTCAGATTCCCCGGGGATAACAAGATTTGCTGTCTTTCCCACAGACCGTTCTCACCTCTCCCTCCCTCACCTCTTCCTAGTCTGCCCTTGAAGGAGGTTTTCTTTAGCATGAGCACCCAGTGAGGTCCCTGGAGAAGATTCTGTCAGTGGATGCAAACTCCACTTGTGTCTTTGATTCTCAGGTGTTCTGTACGCTCATACTATTCCACATCTGGCCTTCAACAAGCAGTTAAAGATTTTAGCTGAAATTTTCTTGTCCTCTTTAATGGAGGCCTCCTCTTCCTCCCGTATTGTGCCTCAGATAAATCAGTGCTCGTGTCTCATTTTCTTGGAGGCTCCTGTCTTTATATTTCAGTCTAGTTGGTTGCACAGCAACCTCTACTCTCTGTTGGGTTTAAGAAAAATAATGGTTTGGTAGATTATCCAGTTTTTTCTTGTTGTTAAGGTGGGAGCACATCTCTTCCAGCCTTCTATATCCTAAGTGGAAGCCAAAGATTTATCATTGAGTCTGTTTTGTATGCTTGCCCAAGACTTTATTCTTTGTAAGCTTAAACATATTTTCTAACCTAAATATGTTAAATTTTAATGATATGGTTGCTGTTTTTGTAGGCTTTCAGATACAACTGCATTAGAATAGATAAACAACCAATTTACAATGTAGAGGTAAGGAGTTTGGAACAGGGTGGTGATGCGGGCAAAAAAGAAGCTCTGTGTTGTTATTTATAGCTATTTTTATTTAAAAGAATGTGTTGTCTACACAACAAAGCTTCTTATCAAATTTGGAATGTAGTTTCTCTAATCAGAAATGAAAAAGAAAAATGTTCTTCAAAGCCCCCCAAAATTTGTTTTCATACCATATTAAAATCTGATCACAAGTATTTAAAGCTTATGTTGTGCTCATGACAGGTAAAATATGTATTCTTGAAATCACATTTCATAACTTTCTTAATTACTACTTTTAGATTAAATGTTTGATATAATATTTACAAAAGCATATTATCTCTTTTATATCGTTATTTCTTTAAAATTGATTGTTTTATTTCATGTAGTCTTTCAGAGTATTTTTAGTATCTCAAACTAAGTCAAAGTAGTTACGTTTATTATTAAAAATATTTTGATCAAGAGGAATATATTTTGTGAAACTCTTAGAGTTATGTTAATGCATATTCTCAGAATGATTTTATGATTCTCTAACAGTTGTCACTTTTTCAAATACGAGTATTGACTGTGCTTGATGATATCTTGATGTAGTAAGAGACGTAATTTGCTTTCAAGTTTAAAAGAAAATCAAATAATAATTTTGCACCTAAAGTTGTAGCTCTGACTGAGGTCTCCTCTTTATCAACCAAACTTTGCAAATTCCTTTTAAAGGTTTTCTTTTAGGTGTAGTATATTCCTTTAGTATTTAAGATAACAGAAAATAATAAATATAACAATTAATAATGTGTATTTTTGCAGTGCGTTACACTTGTAAAACACATTTATACATAGCATCCTTTTGTTCCACATAACAACCCTGTCAAATAGCAAGAGCAAGAATTATCTTCATTTTATAGATGAGAAAAATTAAAGCTCCTTACTAATTCAGAATTTGATCCCAGAATTTCACCTTTCTCTTCTTTGAGTTATAGAATCTTTCCTTCCTTAGGTTAAAAATGATGAATTTCCCAGAGGTGTGTTAAATTTAATTGAAAGTCTCATAGAAGGACAATTTTTTAAAGAAGCAATTGAGGAACTTTCCTCTTTGCAGGCATATTATATCCCTCCTGTATGCCTTCTTCATGCTCTTTTAGAGAACGTTCTACAGGTAAGAGTAGTCTTAAAGGGTTTATAATTTTTTTTCAAAGAATGTCACAATATGAACATATTCTCATTTTTTCTATAACAGATTATTTTGTCTTTTCACAATTTGTTTTTTTTAAACTAGGAAATGCAGTGCTCATTTGTTACTTCTTTTCTGTTCGTAAACTATTTACTGGGTACTACTCTGAGTGCTTTAGCATATTATTTTCTCAGAATTTCCAAGATAATTTTCTTTGGAAAACAATTTATTTAATTTTTCCCATATCAGTGAAGTATCTAACATAAAAATCAGATTATAATAATCTAGAGGGCCATTGGTAATGGCTCCTTTAGTACATTGATAATTATCATTTTTATTCATAGTATACATAGAGAATGAACATACTCCTTAAACTGCAAAAAGCAGTAGGAGCAGCTATTTCAAAGGTAGCTTTCTAATCATGTTCTTTATCAAGTGCCAATTTGAGAACATAACTGGCATAAGGTATATTAGACTAATGTAGATGATAAGTAAGAATGTTGCATGAATGGTTTTTTAACCTTTAGATCCTTTTGGGTGACATACAGCAATTGTTAATTTCACTATAATCATGAAAAGGAAAATGAGCATTTTATATAAGCTAGTCCTAATAACTAGGATTACCTAATGTGTAAATACATTTTTATAGTGTGCCTCTCTCTCAGTTGCAGTATTTAACTAGCTAAATATATTTCCATTGATCTCCTTTGTCAAAACACATATTTGACAAGAAAGTTAGGCCAGGTTTATTGTTCTAGTTTTAGATTAAATCAGCTGTTGAGACTGTACTTTTAGCTATAGTGTTTTATTTGTTTGTTTATTTTTAAATAATAGGATAACATAGATACATTTTCTGGTCGATACTTTCATATATTGTCAGTTCTCCTTCGCTTGCATCCTCCTTGGAAGTCCCCAGCCATGTCAAGATATTACTTAGAGTTGTTTCAGTGTCCAACTTGTATGAAAGGAGCATGGTCTCTAGTAGAAGTGCTTATAAGGTAAGGAATTTCACGTCAGGATGCTAAATTTCATGTAGTAGTTTTTATGCTATATATATTTTTATATAATGATCAAAGAAGTATATTTGTGTTTCTAGAAAAAAGTGAGTGTGTGGTGCATTTGTTTTATTGTGTTTATTGCAAAACTCATAAAATGGGCAAGTCTACATTGGTCATGTTTGCCAATCTGTTTATTAAAAAAATAAAAGTTCAGTGACTACATGAAGTGGACTCACTAGAAAGCCAAGTTATTATATTTTATTTTTTTTAGCAAAATCACGTTTGCATGTTGTTTTTAAAATGAAGAAAAATAAACTATTGAATATGCATATCATCAAATTTTGGTCATCAAACGTATAAATATTTATAACTATGCAGTATTTATTTTAGGGTTTTTGGAGTTATTTGCGGCTAGAAATTTAAATTTTGAAACAGAACTTAATGTTGCTAAATATGGCATCTCTTTCATGCCTCCGCTCATGCTATCATCTGCCTAAACCTTCCTTTGTCTTCTAAATGTTACTGTCTCCAGAAATTCTTCCTCCTCCTATGTAGCAGAACTAATCATTTCCCCCTTTCTATGCTGATAGCTCTCCGTATCTAATAGCCCTCTTTTGTCTGAGAAGATCTCTTTTTATCCAAGTGTTTAGTTTTAGGAGGTCCCTAGTAGTGAGAGAGAAAGGATATTTGACTAGCCAGGCAAAAGCTAGACCTTTGATTAATTCTTTGAGATCATAAAGATTCATCTACCATCTTTGTTGTGATATATTTGAATCAAACTAATCAGCTAGCTAGCATGAATTTATTCATTCCTTCTACACATGTTTATTGAGTAGCCAGGCAGTATTCTACATTTCAGAAATAAAAAGATAAATAAAATAACAGTTCCAGCACTTTGAAGGTGACTGAGATGTATATACGATACCAGCACAATATTGCTAGCCCAGCATAGGTATAGGATGTGAGGAAATATGGTTTATGTGGCTGGCATCTTTTCTAATTTCTAAATGTTTCTTCTTTCACTGCCATTGCCTTTATTTAAAAGCCCCTGTTGCTTCTTATGTAAACTATTGCAATAGCTGCTTTATTGATCTTGATCTACATTTTTCCTTTAATTTATCTTCCAGCATGCCTCAGAATGCTCTTTCCAAGGTGATTTGTCATTTCCCAGATTAAAGTCCTTCATTGACTCTCACATTTCCTATAGAAGACAGTTCAAATTCCTTAGCAAAACACGTAAGACCCTTTATGATTTAGCCTCTGTATATATCTCCATTCTCATCTTCATCGCTTTCCCAAATGTGCCCAATGACTATTTTCCATTTCCTACCCTTTTACTCTTATATTTTCTCTGCGTGTGTGTGTGTAAATATAATCTCCCTTCCTGCCACCTCATAAATATCTGACCAATTCCTAATTACTCAGATGCCACATCCAAACTCTTGCTCTTTCCTTTGAAGTAAGTTTGTCACTCCCATCAGCCTGTGACTTTCTTAAGAGTGAGTGCCCAGTCTTAAATATTTCCATCCTCAGCATCTAATGTAATACCTGGAACATAATAAGTACTTAATAAGTGTTTGGATGAATTAATTGATGCTGTAGGAGATGGAATTTGGTCACCTTAAAAGTAGACATTTTAAGCAACTGAAATACCCAGGTTTTGCTTCAAAATATTTGAGTTTGTTAAGGATAGGATGTCTAGGGAAGTGGTAGGAGTATAAATGATCTGAGTGACAATAGTCTCTACTTTTGTATCTTTGAAATACTTTATAATACATATTTAAAAAAGAAGGAAAAGAAGAAAAACTAGGTTATCTATCTCTGGCAGTTTTCAGACAGACTAACTAACTATATGGGGATGGAGGATCTTATAGAACAGATTTGAGTATTAAATAAATTATTAAATTTAATAGCTATTAAGGACTCTCCTAACCTGAGAATGTGGTATTCAAAAAGAAGACAGGGAAAATGGAGGCAGAGGTGGAAAGTAGAGACAGAGGTAGAAAGTTATAAGTACATTGTCAATATAGTTGATAAGAAAGCTAGGAGATTATAAATCTTATGCTCTCTTTAAAAAATAAACTGTAGGAGCTGGTGAGTTAGCTCAATTGGTTAAGAGTGTGGTGCTGATAACATCAAGGACTGATGTTCGTACTGGCCAGAAATAAATAAACAGACAAATAAACAAATACAGAACTGTACTGTCCAACCCAGTACCCACATGTCACTATTTATATTCAAATTGAATTAAGATTAAGTAATTAAAAATTCATGTCTTTAGGTACACAAACCACATTTCAAGTGTCTAGTAGTATATATCCATCATCGCAGAACATTCTGTCGAACAGGGCTATAATAGTAGATGGGAAGAAAATACTGAATTTTAAAAACTCTTAAAAGTAACCCTAATCACCTTTCTCTACTAAATAATTTTAAAGAAAATAATCTTGAGTAAGAAAGAAAATGATGTGGCAAGTATTGTAAATTGAGAGCATAGCTGGTCATTTGGATCAAAAGTACTTAATGAAATTCATAATTCTTTGTTCTTACCAGTGAAATGAAGAGTACAAAGGGAGAGTACCTGATAGTTGTTAAATATTGCAATCACTGAAAAACAGAGAAATTAGATCTGTATTATTAAGAATTAAATGTTCATGAAATTTGACATGGTTTAATTTTTAAAGGAAGAAAATATATTACTGAAAAAATTTTGTTGAATTTGCTCTATATTTTGTTGAAGAAAATTTCATTAAAATTCCAACAGTATCCTAAAAAACAAACAAACAAAAAAAAACTGTCCACAAATTACTCAGTAAATTCCTTGTGTGTTATAGATTGTTGGGTTCATGTTTTTCAGGTCTTGCCTTTTCAATGAAAGTTTTTGTCATCAAATTTCAGAAAATATTATTGGCTCTAAGGTGCTCCACCTGACACTGCTCAAATTTTTCTTTAATTTAGTTGAAAGTGAAGTACAACACCTGAGTCAAAAGTAAGTTCTAATCACAAAAGACACATTTTTCTACATTTCTGTTGTTTTATGCACCATTTTTATAATCATTCACATATACATTACTAAAAAGTCACCTTATGTTCTATTTTTAGGTTTATTTTTAAAACATATTTCCAGACGCACTTCTTCAGTGGCAGTGAATGTTTATAGGCTCTTTTTCTGTTTCCTCAGTTCACATTTTTATTTTTCACTGTTCATTTGGATAGGGTAACAGTGTTTTCATTTTTCAAGATTTATATATTTTTTTAATTCTTCAGTAATTGAATACTTAAATATAAAGCTACACTAGTTTAAACATTAAATCTATAATATCCATAATAAGTTTTGCTCATGCTTTAAAACTTGTAAATAGATTACTGTGTATACATTGTTGGCGATTTTTTTGAACCTTGGCCATTTTTTATATATTTTTCTTTATTATTGTTATATGTTAAAATATTTATATACTATGACCTTTCTATTTTCAAAAATACCTAGCATTTTTGTTTTGTTTTTTGACAAAGGGTATGTCTAATAACTGTGTCATAATCAAATTGGCATAAAGGTTTACTTTCTGTTCATATTTTCATTAGGTTGTATGATTCTGAGAGCCTGAAAATAACAGGAAAGACAGTTCTTCTTGAAATCTTCTGGTCAGGAAATGAGACCTCTGGGCTTTTGACTAAACCAGTAAATAAGCTTTTGGAATGGACTATATATTCTCACAAGGAAAAATGCAAGTCTAATGATGTAAGTAGAATTAATTTAGAAATGAATAATGGTCTATGGAAAAAAGTACTTTGAATTATGTACCTTTTCCTCTTTATTCTTTGAATGACTTGAAAACAATTAAAATATACCCAAATATATGATTGTTTTCTATTTAGTTTATCTCATTTTGGGGTACTGCTAATAAAAAGTTCTGGTTGTTTTAAAGCTACTTTTCTGGTGTTGAGTTATTTCCTGAAATATTTCTTTATAAGTAGATTTTGCCTGTCATTAGAAATTTAACATTCAGAGATTTTATTATCTTTTATTTCTCTGACATCTTTTATTTTCTCTTGTAAGCTGATTATCATTTGCTTTGTGCTGTAAATTGCGTTTGAAAAATTATTTGTAGAAACAATTTGTGGCAAAGACCAGAATATCTTCCTCCAGAGAGAATTTCTGTTTATTTTTGCAAAGTGCCTTGGTGTACCACCCGTTAAGGACTATCCTAATCCAATGTCTGTGTTTGAGGGACCCTAGATAGTCCAAATGAAGTAAAGGGCTACAAATACATGTAATTTTGCTTCTGATTTACTCTTACTCTGTGGGTAAAGCCCTTCAGGGTTTCAGTCAGTTGAGGATTAGGTCTTGGGCTATAGCTTTTCCTTTTTTCTTTTTTTTTTCTTTTCAATTTTTATTGAATCAAAATTGATTATACATATTTTGGGGGTTCACCATTGAGATATGTTGGTCAAATCAATATTATTGCTAGCATATACATGGTTGTAAATCATACTTATTCTTTATGCCCCTAGTCCAATCTTGTATAGCTTTTCTTTTAAACCTCTTTTTCTCTAGGTTACAAAAACAGTCATTCTGTATATCAGCACCTTCCATGGAATCAGCAAAAATCCTCAGGGCAAAGTCAGCTAGCTTTGAGAGCCTCTTTTGGTTTACCTTCTAGATATTAGCCTACCAGTTCCTCTTATCGTATTGCCTTTTTTTCACATGTTTGCATATTTCATCCAGCATTTTTAGTTTTCTTCTAAAAGATGGGTCATCTGAATTACGTAGTCCTCCATTACTAGAAACAGAAGTCCTTGCTGGTTTTTAAAAATTCTGTTTAGGGGGTGGCTGAGGCATGCTTCAAAAAGAAAATTCTTTTGAGGCTGCTAATTTTTTCTTTTTAAATCAGCATTAAAAAGGGAAGATTGCTCCTATAGCTAGGCTTCTTTGTGATCAAGAAATCCTGTTATGTGACAATAGCCAGGTGAGTAGGCACTTTCTACTACATGTATCTGATTTTAAAAGAAGTATGATTGTCATGCACCAGATATCTTTTACCCATTGTATATATTCCTCCTTTCCTTCTTAGGACAAAAACTTTTTTTCATGCCAGTAGGGCCTTATTCCATTTTCCTTGCTTATAAATAGTTGTGATCAATTTGTAATATGCAAATTTTATCTTACATATATGCTCACTTGAATTAAAGTTTTCATATTTAAAAAGAAAAAGTATGATTGGGCAAATGCATAGGAGCTAAAAATATTCAACCAAAATAGAACAACCTACTCCTCGTGGCCAGTTGAGTGTAGTACTTCTAAGCTAAAGCTGAAAGCATCCTTATAAATTACCATGTCTTTTTATTTACTTTTTATATAGTAGAATCGTTAAGGATATAAAATATTTCTTCATAATAGAACATTTCTTTTTTTCATGCATTTGATTACATAAATGAAATCGCTCATTTATTACTGAAAACAATAATAAAACTGAAGTTTTTACAAGTTTACTAAATCATCAAAGGACTACCACGTATAAGAAATTACTCAAGAAACACTGATGTAAATAGTAACAGATTTATACATATGTAACTTGAAAATTTTAGATTTATAAATAAAAGCAACATATTTATGAAGCAATCTGCAGTAAATTGTAGCATCAGTTGTAATATGAGAACTGGTTTTAAATTTTGCAAATTAATATTTAACATTTGAATTGCTCAAATTCATATAAACTACTTTTTTTGTTGTATTACCTTTCTGTTAGAATTCATTCATTTACTTAATTAAATCTTTTTGGCAGTTTCCAGTTTCAAGAATTCCATGCATGTTCACAGACATCATTTTCTGTACTGTAAAGCGTTTGTTTCTTGATTTGCTGAGTTGAAGCATTCAATTTAAGTCATTAGCTAAACAGAAGTCCTCAGTTTATGCTAATATTGTTTTGTCATAATGTCAATCAGCAAGTATTGCGACGTGACACAATGGCAGTGAGTTTCATTGTTATTAATCTGAGAAAGCTTTGGGCTTTCCTTGGCAAAGAGCAGAGGTGGGCTGTGTCAAGCTTATGGAGGAGGTGCAAATTTTACTAAGCTTGGTGGTTAGTCCCACTTTTCTCAGATATTTTTAAATGCTGTTTAAGGATAACCTTAAAATTATAGGTAGAAATGGAAGCTAGTTTGTGTTTAGGGATAAGAAAATTGAGGCTGAAGAGTTTAAGTAATTTACTGAAGGTGTCACAGCAAAGCCTTGACTAGGGGTCAAGTCTCCATTACAACACATTTTCTCTTGTTTCAGATGCCATTTTTCAAAACAGGAAGAGGCACAATATGTGTATTATGTTGCTTATTTTGTCATGTATTTCAGTGGAATTTTGTAGAAATCCCCAACCTAGGAATTAGAAGACCTAAGATGCTAGTTTGTTTTACCTTACAGATTAATCAATTTTTGGAAGATAGCCAAGTTTATAAGCAAGATTACCTATACTGGCAAAAAGTAGAGAACTGTACTGACAGAATGTCTAGTAATAGAGTTTAACATATTAAAAAAGAATACTAAGGTAAATATATGTCATAAATGAAAATCATGTCTATCTTTTATTTCTTTGTTAATTTTTGGGATATTTGTGTTTTGTTCTTTTAGCTTTAACAAATATTTCCATATTTCAAGCATTTTTCCTTTAATTTTAATTTGCCATTTTCTTACTAATCCACTTCTGAAGTATATATATCCACTATATTGGAAATAGTGCCATGTTCATACACTGTTAGAGTGGCAGTGAGTATAATCCATAGCACAGTGTCTTACCCCTGTGGATATAGTGAGTGTCATAGATAAGAATATAGTACATAATGATCCAAGAACTGAATTTGAAAGTATCTTTTTATATAAAAATGTACTATTATGGATATGTATGTTTAGCTAATGACACATAAGAATAACTGTGGCAGGATCTTATAATGGTAAAGAAGCTACAGTCATTCCTTGAAATCTCTGCAAGACCTCCTACTCCTCTTTAACATTAATATCAAGGTAAATTTAATATTAAGCAATATTAATATTCAATTGTGATTTTACGTATATGTATACGTACATTTGTATAAGGAAAGAGGGGAAGTTCCAACTGGTTAATTTTATGTTATTTTTAATTGATGGAGTGCTGGATTGTGTCTTTACTCTGTGGGCTAGCATCCTTACTTCCTACCTAGAGTCTTAGGGGTCTAGAGTGAGTCTTAGGAGTCTAGAGGTCTTAAGTGATTCTAATTTACTATACCTTTGGGATGGGACTATTCTCAGAAATCAAAATTTAACAGTCTATTGCTTCTGTCCTGAGTAGTGTCACTGCTGATATTCAGATATACGTTATGTTGGAAGGGAACATTCTGTGGCATGCATATGGACATGATCAATTTCCTAGTTTAAATACAAGGGGTCTTTAAAAAGTTCATGGAAAGATTTTTTCCATGAACTTTTTGAAGTATCCTTGTATGTAAATATATATTTTCACAATCCTATTTTATGTTCTTTTAATAACTTGAACAGTGAGAAGTAAGGATTAACTTAACTTGGTCAGAGTGATCATCTACATGTTGGCTTTACAAAGAATGGGGTTGGTTTCCTGCAACATTCTCTGGAGTCTGGTTCTGGACTCTAGCCCCCAGATTATACATACCAGGGGAGATGTTGGTGCTGCCAACGTAGTCAGTCCTGCTGATAGCTTCCCATGCCATACAACTGCAAGACTTAAAGCCAGCCGTCTAATCAAGGTGGGAGAGAGAGTGGTGTTGACGCCCACTTGTGAATCCTGACTTGACAGGATTAGGCTGTCTACCTGATCATATCAGAAGAAGAGCAGTGCTTCCCTAATCATGCAACTTAAAATCCCCTCAGCCCCATGCTTCAGGGGATTACAATCTTGTCTCCTAGAGTGTAACATCTAGTCCTGTCAGAATGCAGTGTGCTGTCCCAGACTGTGATAGGGTAGCAGGGGACCTGCACATCTGCTACTGATCCTGACTTTGTGGGTTTTCCTTCAGTAAACACTGTTTCAGCAAGCCTGATGTATGTGCTATTTGATCATTTGCCTGTGTTTGCACAAAACAAACCAGAAATAGAACTTCAGTTTTGAAATCATTTTTCTAATAGCTTCTTAAGATAAGGAATGATGTCCTAAAGAAATACTGTTTATACCTAAGAAACTTACTTGCTGAGGGCAGAGAAACAAATCCAATAATCACCAGGGGTTCAATGGGCTAGGATTTCTTTGTTACTAATCCCATATTAGGCATAGTATAATGGCAGAACATAGCAGTTGTAATCTATTTGGATACTATAACATTTTTTTAAACCTTTTCACATGACTTCTACCCAACTGTTAATTTAGTGATTTTTTTTCCACATATCCAACATGCCTAGACAACAAATACCAAGAATATAAGAATTTCACTTAGTTTTAATGTGATTTTGAAAAACTGTTTATATTTAAATCAAAGGTATTTTAAAAATATTTCTCTGTATATAAACAATGAGTAAATCTATTTTTATTGTCCTGTATTCCTGTTAACAGAAATTCATAGAAGCCAGATATTTCCTCATTGTTTTAATGAAATTATTGCCTGACCAAAGTACTTGATGTCACGGGATAAAATTATTTTAAAAGTTGTTCTAAGCTATTCATATATAAGTCCCTGGTAAATTTGTTCTATCACATGTTTTGTCATGTGTGTGTGTGTTTTGTGTGTGAGTTTAGAGAGAGAAAGAATGGATGGAATAGGATAGAGGAGAGGGAATTAATTCGCTGGGGTTATTAAGAATACCTTTTAGCATTAGTATGCCATGTATTTTAAATAGCTAAGTTTTGTTATTCAAAATAAACACTAATAGAAATCCTGTATTTTACTATATTTAGTAATATTTTTCCCATCTTACTATTAGGTCTTCAAACATGAACTAGCCTACTTATTGACTGGAATTCTTGGAGCAGCAATAGATTATTGGATCTTCCTTGGTCTTAAGATGGGTAGAAATGTGTTGCGACACATGTCTGATGACTTAGGAAGTTATATTTCCCTTTCATGTGATGGTAAGTGTGTCTATGTTATGTTTTTCTTTACACCCACTCTGGAAATTCATTTTGAATTTCTTTTAAGCAGTCTGTAATCTTTAACATATATTCATATGAAGCTTTTTGTAAATTAGTAATGGGTACAATACACACATAGATATACAACACAGATAGTGTAAAGAAGAAGATAAAAATTACCTACAGTGCTCCTACACATATAACCACTGTGAACTTTTTAATGTCTTTCTGGTGTTTCTAATCATTTTTATGTAGTTGAGCTTATATCATATGCATAATTTTGTATTCCTATTTTCCTCTAAACATTATAGGAGACTTCCCCCACATACATTATTTATTATTCAAAAATACTATTTTGATTATTTTATAAAAATTAAATATTAGATGATAGCATAGACAATGCTGTCTGGAAATAAATTATGTTTATATATAATATTATTAGTATGTTTTTCTTAATCCTACAACTAAAAATTATAATTACACTATCCTATGCAAGTAAAAATTTAACCAAATTTAAAATTAGTTTATTTCCTTTTCAGTGGTATGTATGATTTTTAGAATCTCATACATTAAGAACTATTTTCAGTACATTTTACACTTCTACTCATTCAGGTTGAGTAGAAAGCATTATCAGTCTTGGATCATATCTGTGCCATATGAACAGTTCACAGGTCTTTTTCTGCATGAACACTTATCAGTATTTAAAAATGAAATTCATTGAATCAGAATACTTTTGTTATAAAGCCACTTGTATTAATTTGGGTTAAAACATCCCATGTATGTGTTGCTGTGTAATTTTTTATTGTAACATGAAAAGCTGCTACTCTTTTTTTTCCATTGAGTCTGGTGCTCTCACAAGAAATGATCATGGATGAAGCAAACAGAAGTAATTTACATGCATAATTTTCTCACTCTTTCTCCTATCCCCATATATACTTTAAAGTTTCCTCAAAAATAAATGGGAGGCTGGCTTGTTAGCTCAGTTGGTTAGAGCATTGTTCTGATAATACCAAGGTCTGGAGTTCAAGTTCTATATTGGCCAGCCAAAAAAAAAAAAAATGGGGGGAGGAGTATTACTTAAGCAATATGATGACAGAATTCATTTTCACAGTGCTCACCTTATGTTCTACCCAACTCTTTTTCGTCTCCAGACTGAGGGTGGCTTCTATAAGACCTTATGTACATTCCCAAAGTTCATAGCCAGTTTAGGAAGAGGCTGTATGCTTCCCTCCTTCTCTCTTTCCCTTCCTCCTTTTTTTCCTTTAGTTGTGTAACCCTAAATTCCTAAAACGAACATATTTTAAACCAAGTGAGATTTTTGTGGCTCTCAAATATAAAAGATGATTTTTATATACTTAATTGGCAGTATTTTAGATTGTCAGATAAGTATTCTGTTTTGTTCCATATGTGTTTCAGTGTATCTTGGTTTTATATAAAGAAAAAGTTCTTGAATATGCTTTCAATCACTTTAAAGAGAGATTCCAAAATAGGAATCCAGGTTGTAACTGGGTTCAGGATTTATTCGATGATGTCCTCTGCAAAGAGAGGTCTTTTTTTTATGTTACTGAAGTTAGAAGATTTTTATCTAAAGCATTTTATCTCCTTTTCTTCTCTTTCTTTTTCATCAAGCCGAGGGGGTGATTACTTTTCCTTTTGTGGACTCAGCTGTCCTTTGTTGCTTGACTTTTTAACATTTCTTAGCTCAAATTCAGTCTTCCTTCTGAACCCTTTCTTATCATTTCTTTGCTACCATTCCTACTAGATAGTGTAGTGGGTTTTTATCCTTTTCACAAACAGAATTCTGGCATTATTTGCTAGAATGAGAACTAAATATTTGGTTAACAGAATATGCTGTTTTCATTCCATAATGTAACCTCTTGTGAGTTTAGGGACCCAGGACAGGATTAGCAGGGGCTTTACAAGCTATCAATATAGTTATATGCGTTGTTTCAACTACGTAATCATTGCCTTTAAGGAAATATAGGTTATCTTATAGTTTAGTCAAATGCATGAAATAATGAGCCTTGTATTAACAAGGTTCTATTACATATTATACATCAACCTTAATGCTTTCTTGAGGCAGGGCACTGTTATCCAGTGTTATTCCTGTGTTATTTTCACATGACAAGTTTAAACCCTAGAAGTTTGAGCCTGTGATTGACTTGAGCTAAAAACGTAACCTTAATGTTGCAGTTATAATCCTGCCAACAGACTGATTACAGTTGACCCTTGAACAACACAAGGGTTAAAGGTGCTGACCCCCTGTGCAGTCAAAACTCCACTTACAACTTTTGACTCCTCCAAAACTTAACTACTTAAGTATGCCTGTGCTTTCCCCTGGGTTGCAGTAGCACCACAGGGTGTATTCATGACATACGTAACCAAAAATTTTCCAATATATTTATTGAAAAAAATCCATATGTGAGTGGACCCATGTAGTTCAAGCCCTTGTTGTTCAAGGGTTTGCTGTCCTTTGCTCCCAAGAATCTATAATCACTAATATTTAGAATTTTACATGAGATTTAAATTATGTCACTGTTTGAAAAGCATGTTTAAGCCTTTTCTTACCCTTCTCAAAACACACACTCATGCACAAACACACACTTGGTTTCTTAGGCTTCAAATTAGGCTATAGATAGACAATTTAAAAGAATTTAACATGTGTTTCTAAAAATGGTATAAATTAATATCTTCCTAATTTTTGCTGTTAGTACAGCTTGATGTTTAACCTTTGTCAAGAGACAGAAATCAGTTGAATAGTTTGTCCTTAAGAGAGCAACAGCTTTTCTATAATTAATATGCAAAATTAAAATGTTTGCCTATTAGAGAGTTTGTAGAATGCCGCACTTTTCTCACAAGTGAACCTTGTGAGAAATGTCCTTTTTGTCCATATTTTGATGAAGAAACTTGAAAATCATTGTTTGCCTCCTATGTTTTTTCATATTTTCCCCCTATGGGTACTCCCTCCATTTTTTTTTTTTTTTTGAACATTTCTTCATATTATTCTTCAACTTAGTTACTCTCTTGCTTTTCCTAAGTTATTAATAAAGATGTTATAATTTGGCTGCCATATAACTTCCATTTGAATACTTTGGTCCATCTTTCTCATTTATGGTAAACTGGGTGTTTTTGTTTTGGTTTTTCCTAGTCCGAAAGTATAAAATTCAAATTCATAGTATGGCATTACTCCAATTCCGATCTATAGAATTAATTTTAGTTCATTGTAATTCTTAGTAGTTTAAAATTGTTTTGTCAAGAATTAAGGCAATAGATATTTCAGAAAATAAGTAAAAAAATTTTTCCTTCCATAAGCTCTCATGTCTGTTACTTCTATGTAGATGCTGTTCTCTTTTGTTTCTAAACACTTTGGACAAAAAGAGTTTCCTTTTGGTATTTTAAGGAGAAACTATCTGGAATTTCTTTTTCTGCCTGATTGAAATTCCTGATTTATTGGCTTTAAACTAGGGATCAGCAAACTTTTTTTCTGTTGTGTACCAGATAGTAAACTTTTTGGTTTTTATGCCCTGCAGTCTTTATCCTAGCTACTCAGGTCTGCAGTTGTAGTAAAGAAGCAGCCATAGAGAATTCATAAACATTAGCGTGTCTGTATTCTAGTAAAACTTTTTCCTAAAAACAGGCAGTAAGCCATAGTTTACCAATCCCTGACTTAAACTTACTTCTTCTACTATTTCAATGAGAAGGAAAATGTGTCATCAAAATTTACTATATAATATTTTTCATATCTTTAATAAAGCTACCTTTGCCCTTCTTAAATTTTATCATTTTCTTTTCCTGATAAATGTTTTCTCAAACCTGTATTCACTTTTGCTTGTTTATTTCTATTCTAATCACTTTTCCAGGCTTCAGACCTCTTCCATAAATATAAATTTTTATACTTTTATATTTTACTACTTGTCTCAGTCAAAATGTTCCTATACCCTTCATTTATTCAACACACTTTTATTGGCATTCTACCAGGCATTGAGCTAAGCACTTCACATACAGTAGAGGAGGGAAACAAAACATGGTCCTTGCTTTTTGGGGGCTTTTGGTAGAAGAGGCTAACTTTAATTAAGTTAATACAAATACATCATTTAAAAGTAAGTGCTTGGAACAAGAAAAACAAGATGTTGAGATTGGTGAATTTACTTTATTTTGAGTGATCGTGGAACATAGAACTTGAAAGATAAGTAGAAGTTTGGCAAAGTCAGGGGAAGAACATTTCAGTCAAAAGACATTTACCAAAAACCCTGAGATCGGCAAGAGCTGGGTCTGTTTGAGACCTTATGGTACCTTGCTGATGGTAAGGCTCAGTGAGAAGAGTGGTCAGAATAAGGCCAAAGAAGGAGTAGAGGAATTTGTGTAGTAACTTGTAAGCCATGTTGAGGAGTTAGAAGCTATTTTAACAAGGGAGTGGCATGATCTGATTAACTTTTTAAAAAAGATTGTCCTTGCCTGTCTCTCTAGTATGGGTTATTGGTATCTGCCAATTATTCATTCATTCATTCTTTAAGTACTAAATGTTTATTCTGTGAAAGTTAGTGACTTCCATGCTGTAGGGACTACAAAAATGACCCTGCCCTTAAGGCTCTTATAGTACAGGGGCTGTGTTTCTCTTGTTCTCTTGTTCATCTATTATTTATCATTCCCTTTAATTCTGTTACCTGGTGATACGTGGATATGTTATAATTTGTATTTCCTTATTTCTATAAACCTACGAAATGTGCTCCTTTTTAGATGAATAACTCCATTTGGAAGTTTCAGTGTGAGATCATCTCTTTTGAACTCTACAGGACAAATTATTTCTGCTTTGCTTTTACATCTGCCTGGAGTTTTATGTTAAGAGATTAATTGGGTGCAGCAAACTCTGTGGATTGTACATAGGCTTTTTTGTGTATATCATTAGAGATTAAATATTCAAATGAAATGATCTTTTGATTATTGTCCTTCAGTTTACTGCTTGCACATTTTCAGGTAATACTAACAAAGCCTTAGTAGTAGCAAGAGAAAGGGCTATAAATAATGCCTTTCTCATTTCTTACTCTTAAAAACTGTATCTCTGTTGTGCCCATTTTAGAAGGGATTGTCTGAATTCAGCAATCATACAGCTGTATAGGGCTAGGTGTATCTCGATAACATCTGACTGGAGCCATTTGTCCAGAGGTTTAAAGACTCCCATATGGCAGTCTGCTATAAGGCAAGAGCCTCAGGTCTCTTTAGTCAAGGTGGGGTTTCTCAGCCTGGGTACTGATTATGTTTTGGGCTAGATAATTATTTGTTATTGGGGCTGTCCTACGCATTGTAGAATGTTTAGTAGCATAACTGGCCTTTGCCCACTAGATGCCAGTAGCATCCCTTTGGCCTGTTGTGACAACCAGAAATTGCCAAATGTTCCCTGGGACCAAAATGTCTCCTTATTTCTCCTCCAAACCCCCACTGAAAATCACCGATTCAAGGGACAAGGACTGCAAGGACTCCAGAGCCCCAGCTTTTTGCGCAGGCATTTGAGCAGGACCTTTATTGGATGTCTACAGTCTCCTCAGCCTAAAGGAACTCCACCCCTGAGTAGAGTGGTCAAGTTTTATACTTTATGTTGCAATTAAGTTTATCATTCTGTTCAATTTTTAAAATGTATTTTAACTCAGTACTTTAAATTTTAACTGTTTTCCTGCTGTTTATTATGCTTATTTTGCTAATTTTATTGACTTTTTTCTTATTCTTAATTTTTCTGGTGTTTGTAGTTAATCTGCCTTATTGTTTAATATCACAACTTTTTAATACTGTTTGTTTTGTTTAATTTTAGCTCTTTTAGTATCCTACTGGCTGGTCTTATTTATTCTTTAATTATTATTCCATTGTATTATTCATTCTGTTACTTATACAGAAGGTATTAATAGAGAATTCATAGCACTAATTACCTTACATGGGAAATACTCCAGTCCTTTATCACCTTCAACTATGTGTATACTTATGCATTTCCATCTTGAAGTTTTTGGATAGAAGATAGAAGTTTTTGGATTGGGGCTCTTTGTAGTTTTTGTTGGTTGTTTCATCATTTAAAATTATTCCTTGCTCTCTGGCAGAATGGGTGCAAACTTCTAAGGAAAACTTTATATACTCTTGTTTTATGTTTTTCTCCTTCTTGCCCTTGTGCCTTTCCTCCTCTTCTGCAGTGAGAATATTCATGGATGTTGTCAGGGGAAGCAGTCTAATTTCTTTCTTCCTATCAGCTCAAGACTAAGCATTGCAAATTAAATACATGTATGATCATTTAAAAACCAAGTGCCAGTTTTCCAAAGGGCAACCCTGTTGTGGGAAGAGATCTTTAATGTTAATTGGAAAGTATTAGAGTACTTCAAAAAGTTCATAGAAAAATGGAATTAAAAGATAATTTGAATCTTTCCATGAACTTTTTGAAGACCCTCATATAATAAAATCCCATGTCCATCTATATATTCATATATTATGTAGCTATTCTGCATGTATGTAATTTCAGGACTTTTATTTGAAACAATAAAAACTAATGATTGTTTTTTAAATGTGAGAAATATACCATAAATAATTTTCTCCTGAAAGTCAAGGAATAGAAATATTATCTATTTTTGTGGTTTCAAATAATGTGGATGAATCTTACAAGTGTAGGAACCTTCATTTGACTTAATAAAATTCACTGAGGAAATAGCCCATAGGAAAAAAATTTATAGGCTGTAGCAATAACTATATTTACTTCTCTTGTTTTCCACAGACTTTTCATCACAGGAATTAGAGATTTTCATTTGCTCCTTTTCCTCCTCCTGGCTACAAATGTTTGTTGCAGAAGCAGTCTTTAAAAAGTTGTGTTTACAGAGCTCCATTAGTGTTTCTTCTGAGCCACTCTCTCTTCAGAAAATGGTAAGAACCACTCTATTCTAGTTCTCTTAATTTCCAAGTGATTTCATAAATTCAATTTAAAAATACTCTTAATTATTTTTAATAACCAGACAGAGCACATTCATAAATCTTTCAAATCTATATAAGAGCTGGTATTTTCTTTACTCAAAAATAGAGTAATTAGTGAATAGAAATTTTAATTACTTTGGGGAATAATTAAGAGTTAATAGAAAAATAATATGAGAATTTTTGTTACCTAATCACTTGCCATAGTATCCAAGATGATTATTTTGGAAAGAACTAGATCCAAAAAAATTCTATATTGTATTTAGTGATATTTAAAAAGCAAAATTTGCAAATAATGCTATCCTACATATGCACATATAGAAGGTGCATTTGATCCATCCAAGGTTTTCCAGTTTTAGCTTGGCTATCTTTAGATATTATTAATATCTAATATCTCTAACAGTTTCTTCAATAATTGAGAAATTTGTTTGTTTATTGGTCAGATTGGGCAAATTTCTGTTTTGCAGTAGTCCTTGCCCTTAGGAACATTTTTATTCCTTATTCTGTTTATTCCAACCTTGTTTTTTGTGAAGAAAGGCATTATCAAAATGGAAATGACAAATACCAGTTGTACATAAATCATACATATAAAAAATATGCAAATGAATTATAAGTTTTGGGCATAAGACTAGTCAAAATAACTTGCCCAAATGAGCATCAAAATGGAATTAGAAAAAATAATTATTTTCAAGAAAGTACTTTTCTTCTTGTCCACATGGTATTAATTTAATGACATAGAACTAGTAGCCTTCTTAATGTTTTATCATGTTCAAACAAGATACGGTGATAACTATAGCGATGGAACCAAGAAAATAGAACCAAATTTAAGGGTGAAATGAATCAAGTAATTTCTTTTTACTGCTTTCTTTGTAGTTGAGAAGGGAATATAATATTATTTTGCAACAGGTATATTCCTACTTGCCAGCTCTGGGGAAAACTGGTGTGCGTGGGGCTGGAAAGATAAAGAAAATAGGACAGCGGCCTTGTTTTGAATCTCAAAGAGCCTTGTTAATGCTGAATGGTGCTAAACAGAAACAAATGGAAGTGCTGCCAGAGTTACCGTAAGTGATGCTGATATCCCAACTATGCTGCTTTTCAGTGCAGCTCTTTTTCTACACATTTCTTGAACTTTATGGTTATCTGTGATACTGCCTGAATTATATTGATTGGAAGAAAACTCAATTTTAGACCTATAAATACACATCATCAACAATATTTTTTCTTTCTGTAATTCAAGGTACATGCTTTCTATTAAGATTAAGTGGTTCCCAAAAGAAGTAAAACTGTCCATCAAATTATTGTTTTACACAATTTTTGCCCTATGATTTGAATTACTACTTTTTTCTAATATAGATAGGGTTTTAGAATGCTTGGTCATGTGAGATACTCTAAATTGTTGTAATAGCTTTTTCAAAGTGAGAAACCTCCTCTAAAACTATGCTGTATAAAACTCAGAAAGCCTGAAATGTTCTCTGAGAGGAAAAAGAACAGGATCAGAATATGAAAATATGAATAAGGAACAGAGGCCTGCATTCTGAACTTAGCTTTCTGCTTTATTCTTTCTGCCAAATATGGTTTACTTGGTCTCTTTCTCTTTACCAGACAGACTACAGTCATAAACTTTTCGGTGAGTAATTGGGGATGTAAGGTCAATAAAATAAAACTTAATACATTAAAACTTGTTTTTGTACAGTTGAAATAAATTTAAAAATTCTAAAGCAGTAAAGATTGAACAAGTAGAAGGGTTTAAATTAAAAGGAGGCCAGATTTTAAAAAAATACTCACCGTCTAATGTATGCTGGCATGCCTTGCTGAAAAACAAGCATTCATTATTTCTTACTTTCCTTTCAGAGAGCTGAACCTTGCTAAATGTTCCTCATCTTTTAAAAAATTGAAAAAGAAGTCAGAAGGAGAATTGTCATGTTCCAAGGAGAATTGCCCATCATTAGTTACAAAGATGAATTTTCGCAAGACTAATCTAAAAGGTATTGCAAGTATCTAAATTAATTTATGCTAAGAACTTTCTGTAATTGTAGTCAGTACTTAGAATTTTCACACACTTGCCCTGATAAATACTTGAACTCAAATATTGCACTAGGTCTAGAAAATACCTTCCTGGATAACATATTATTTTCTTGACCAGTCATTTATATAAAGAAAGTGACTGTTTAACACCCAGTATAGTGAGTATTCCTCTTTCTTTTCTCCTGCCTTTCCAGCACTAAACACAGTGTGTAGCACTCATTGAGCTTATTCCAGACTTGCCCGCCTTACTTTTCTATTCCATCTCAACCTGTGCTGCTTAGATCAGTGTCTTCTGATTTGAAAGTATAATTCAGTCTTCATCTCTTTAAGTCATAGACATTTTGTGAACAAAGAATGAGGAGTAGGCTATGTTACATAGCTGTGTTAAGCATATGGGCTCTTTTCTTCCAGGCATTGAGCCCAGACTATGAAATGTGTTTGGCTTTTGGTTCTAACTATACTGGAACCTCAGTACCTAAAGGATGGAATAACAAGAATAGTGTTGTAATAATTCACTCTGGCACCTCTTTTAGACACCTCTTAGATACCTCTTAACTCACAAATATAAGTTATCTTCTAAGAGTCTATACCTGGCCAAAGTAAATTGCTGAGTCTCTTGTTTATGTGCTATACCATGTTTTTAATACAAATATTATCACACCCATGGAAGTAGTGACAGTGGAGCTCTTATAATTTTTCAACCTAAATTCATAATTGCATATTACAAACTCAAAGTAACTGCCCACTTGGCTCAAAATATGAAAAATGTAATAGATGAAAACTCAGATATTAACTTCATGAATCAGAGTTCTTTTTGTTTTATTGTTTCAGTAAGTAAAATGAATATGAATGACTTTAGGCTGAACAGCAGAAGGAACTGGGAGGGAGGAAGAGAATTGAGAAAGAGTAGGAAAAAACTTTAAAAGCTTATTTATGCATGTAAAAGAAATGTTTTGGTAGAAGTTACAGAGATAATCCATAAAACTGAACACTAAAAATGTGCTACTTAGTATTTTATACCAAGAACAAATTTGATTCAGTATTTCATTTTGTTTCCTAAGCAATCACTTATAAGTTTTTTTTTAATTCTCCTTACATCAAATGATCACCTATATCTTATTAATCTTGGCTATAACAGAGATTGATATAGATAATTTTAGCCAACAGGAACTAATTGCATTTCTCTTAGAAAAAAAACCTTGCTATAGTATTTGTGTCTGTTGTTCAGCTTTAAGTTGTACTAAGGATTTCTCTCTCTCTCTCTCTCTCTCTCTCTCTCTCTCTCTCTCTCTCTGTGTGTGTGTGTGTGTGTGTGTGTGTGTATGGTGTGTTTATATTAAGATTTCTCCATTTCTCCCTCTCTGAGCCGTTGTAGCCAAGCCAGACAGCCTATTGAGAAGCAGCAAACCATCTGTTAATGGATTTGAAGTTCTGAATTATACTTGAGTGTGTAGAGGCACTCGTGCTTAGCCAGAAACATTCATTTGAATTAAGCTATAAATGCTGTAAAAAAAGAACCATACATTTAACGTAGGTTCATGAATAAATTTAAGAGAGGGCAATTGCACTCTAAACTTTTATTGCTGCAAAACCCAGTATTTTTGATGTTCTCTGATCATTTGGGGGTTTTATAGCAGGATTGAAGCCTTAAACCTTGAACTAGGGGGAAACCATGCCTGTGTTAAATCTTTTGCTGTAGAACCTCATTGCTGAATTGCTGATAGAACAGAAGCTCTATGGATTGGTGGGGTTCCCCCCTCCCTTTTTTTTTTAATGGAAGAGATGTTTAAACAGTCAAAAGGAAAACTCAATAAATAATTTTCTGGCATGGGGCCAGATCTCCTAGTTCATGCCCTTTGATTATTTTCTTTAGTTGATATCTTGTCTTCTCTGGAATAATCTATTAATTTTTTATGGCAGGAGAAACAGCCCTGCATAGAGCTTGCATAAATAACCAAGTGGAGAAATTGATTCTTCTTCTCTCTCTGCCAGGAATAGACATCAATGTGAAAGGTAAGTTCCAAATGTTTGTGGTCTAATTTAATGTCTTAATATTTGTGATATTAAATAGTTTTGTGTCACATTGAGGAAAATTATTTAACTAAATTTACCTAAGATATCTTTAAAATATAGCAAAACTAAGAAATTTATCATATCCTGATTTATAGCTAATGGTACCGAAACATTTTTTGGTGTCCATGTTTTGATTATATCCCAACATTAATATTTTTTATTTATTTTTATTTTATTTTTCTTAAAAGTAGAAATATGATTATGCTCTAGGCATTTTTATCAAAGCGTTCTTTTTGTATATGAAGTATGCAGAAAGTCACACTGATGAGAGAAGTAGAACATCAATACTTTACTACCAGAAGTCTTACTTCTCCTGTTTTTAAAACTTGCCTTGATTTCTAATTCAGACAATGCTGGCTGGACGCCTTTGCATGAAGCCTGTAACTATGGCAACACAGTGTGTGTCCAGGAAATTTTGCAACGTTGTCCAGAGGTAGATCTGCTCACTCAAGTGGATGGGGTGACTCCTTTGCATGATGCACTGTCAAACGGACATGTAGAAATTGGCAAGCTGCTACTACAGCATGGGGGTGAGTGCATTTATGCTAAATGGGTTTTGATAAATTATCCAGTTTTTTGATGAATCTCTCGGAGGTAGATAGCATTTTATATTTAAAATCTGTAAGGAAAGATGCCTTTATTTCATATTAATGAAAAAGTAAGGATAAAAAGTCTCCTAGAATGTAAGCACTTTTTATTAGTAGGGATAAAAGCTTTTTCATAATATATACTTATTTATTTATATTTTATTTAGCCTATTTAGGTTCATGTATAAGACTATTTGAATTGGGTGTGTTAGTTTTAAATATTAAGCCTTTTACCTCAAGTTTTTAATGTCTTTGTGAAACCAGTCATTTCTGAAAGCTTATTAATAAGTGGGTATAAATGTTCAGTTGTGATTATTTGGGTTTTTTTCACTCTTCTTTCATTTCCTGTATATAACTGCAAACTCGATTAATCTTATTTTTATGAGTCAAATTCTTTACAGACTATAAAAAAAGATGTACTAGAATATTTTTCTTGATTCACATTTTGCAGTCAATTAAGTTAAAATAGGAGGATTTTCAAATGGAGAAAACTGTTGTGCAGGGGTTTTGTGAAGGAAGTAAACTGAGCTTAATATTCATCTGCTTTATCTGCTGATTTTTTGTCTTTGCTTTCAGCCAGCCCCCTCCTTTTCAGTGCCTTTCTTTTTATATCTGAACTAAACAATATAACTTTTACATCAAAATGTTTAAAACTGATAGTTAAAAAAAAAAAAAAAAAAACTTACCAGCTTATAATACAAAGATTTGTGTAAATTTCTTATTTGCTTTTATTTGTACTAATTTTAACTTGGAATTTAACATGATTTTATCCTGTAATTGATTCTGCATAAAAACAAAAAGATGATTTTCTGTAGATGCCCTTTTACTATATATACATCTAAGAAAGGGTGTATAAAGCATGGTAGCCTAAGACATTTGGTTATATTTAGTGTTCTTCTGCCCCCTAAAGGCCTTAGTGTGTTTGTTTCACTGACACCATCTCATAATCAATATATTTTTCTGTTTTTCGACCTTCTTTTTTAGTATTACATTTTACTAAACCATAATGTTTTGTCTTCTAAGTGTATTACTTTTCTACTTAACAATGTATCTGATATTCAAGTCAATATTTGATCTTGTTTCAAATGGTCTAAGTGATGTAAGATCCATTATTGTATTAAGTTCAGCTCTTCAGTAAAGTATGGCATTATACTACCCAATGTGAATTTTCAAGGGCCTTTAATGGAGAATAGTAAATGGATGAATTCCTTGTCCTAGCAGAAGAAATCTATTTGTACTTGTATTTATCAAGGCCCTTTGGCAATCATACAGACATATTTTTGCTTTAGTCGTATTCTGGGTTTGGACCTGTCAAATGGTTTAATGTTATCATTGTAGTAACTGCATTATCTACTTATTGTGGGTCACTACTCTTGAGAGCAATAATTTTAAGAATTTATTTATATCTCTAAAACCTTTTTTTACTTTTGGTATCCTGTGTCTATAATTTTGTCTTATTTTTTTAAAACAGGAGTAACTTGGAGCATTGTTTTTTGGAGATAGCACGAAAGGAAGCTAATTTTGATTTAGAATTCTCTTTTTTCCATAAATTATACACTAATCATATATTGTTAATATCTTTTATATTAAACACGTTTTATATATAGGCCACTATATGTTTCTGATTGGAGTCACCATTAAGTTTTAGTGATTATAATCTATTGTCTCTCTGACAATATGATCTATGTTATAATGGTAGGACCTTCTGATTATGTCCACTAGTACCAAAACCTTGGTATCCATTATAACATTTTATGGCCAAGTGCATAAATAATAATAAGACTTGACTGATAAATGTACAAAGTACTCATACTTTGCTATGTGACCAAATATTGAGTCATTGTCATTTTGTTCCTCCCACATCATCCTTTACCTACCTAGGGGATAAACTCTATCTTCAGTACTTTGTAAGTCAGTGGTTAGGTGAGTTTAGCTAGGATAGATGGCTGGGATCTCAGTGTGACTCAGAAGAATTAACATTTATTTTTTTATGAATCAGTTACCTGCAGTAAAATTTTTAACATAAGCAAGGGTAAAATAAAAAATGTGTTCTGTATCTGTGCAAGATTTAGCAATCTTGGCACTGCTATAATTGCTTATCAGCAATGGAAAGGGGGCACTACTTTTTCTTTTTAGTGATATTATGAGATACCCTTAAGACTCACACAGGATTTAAGATGAAAATATTTTGTGTATTTCTTCTGGGAACACTGAAATTCTTATTTTAAGATGACAGTTGATAAAATTTTATAAAGCTTTTTAAAATTTATAGTTATGTATTATTTGTTTAACTATGCATGTGCTTTTAAGCAAACCTCATTGAGCAATTGACTAGAATTTTAGGGTTTTTTTTAATGCACCTATATTGAGCAGCCAAATATGTAAAGTCAGTTGTCAACATGAATTAGTACAAAATATGATTGCAATCAAGAGCCCTGGATGCTTTGGGGAAAAAGAGAGAAAACAGCTGTTAAGCTGCCAAAATAAAAATGTTTTACTCTTAACATTTTGTATTTTCTTTTTCACAGGCCCAGTGCTTTTACAACAGAGAGACTCTAAGGGGGAATTGCCCTTGGATTATGTAGTATCACCTCAAATCAAGGAGGAACTATTTGCTATTACAAAGATAGAAGATACAGTGGAGAACTTTCATGCTGAAGCAGAGAAACATTTTTACCACCAGCAACTTGAATTTGGTTCATTTTTACTTAGTAGGATGTTGCTAAATTTTTGTTCAATTTTTGATTTATCTTCAGAGTTCATCTTAGCTTTCAAAGGGTTAACTCATCTAAGTGAGCTGCTTGTGACTTGTAAAAGTCACAAAGAAACCACCAGTGCTCATACTGACTGGTTATTGGATCTGTATGCTAGAAATATAAAGACACTGCAGAAGCTCCCAAGTATTCTTAAAGAACTCCCTGAGAATTTGAAAGTGTGTCCTGGAGTACACACTGAGGCTTTATTAGTGACATTGGAAATGATGTGTCAGTCAGTCTCAGAGTTTTCATGATGATAACAAAACATATGAGTCCGGGCGGAGCCCAGGGAGAGTGCGACGCTGGGAGCGCAGCCACGCTCCCGCCGCGGGTTCGGATCCTATATGGGAATGGCCGGTGCACTCACTGGCTGAGTGCCGGTCACGAAAAAGACAAAAAAAAAAAACAACATATGAGTCAACTTTCTAAACCTGTTCAACTTGCTTTGTCATTATTATGGACTTCATAGTTTATTGACAAATATTAGTATGATTTATTTATTGAAAGACTTTGCAGCCTTGCTAAATTTTAAAAGCACGTGAAGAACTTCTGCAAAACTGTAAAATGGGCTTCTGTCTTTTCCTGTGTGTAGTTTCGTTCGGTATACACTGCTTTCATTGATCTCTAATTTTTTTTTATTCTGAAAGGGATATTATTTATCTATTTATATTGTAAAAAATAATTTAAATATTTTTTCAAATCAGTATATAATGTCCTCTATTGTAGGTGTTCTAGGTCTCAGAATCTTGGTAAGGATATTCATACAAATGTAACTCCCTGTTTCTTCTCTATCGGCTGTTGAACTAAAATATGCATTTTAGTTTTGTGTGTTTCTGAAATAAACATGACTAAAATTTACAGTAATAATCTTTTGGTTTTTAAATGCAGTGAATTTGCAGAGTCTCACAGTTCAGTCCCTGGATCTGTTTTGTTTTAGCAGTTCATGTACAAAGTGTAATACTGCTCCATGTACCGAATATTCTGTAAGTAAAAACATTCTGCTGCATAATAAGTTTTATTAAATATTAAAATAAGTGGCATCTAAGTAATAGATTTGAGATTATCTAAAGTCTTAATGTGCAGTATGAATCTAACATGTTAGAGTACTAACATTTTAATTTGCAGTTTTTTCCTAATTGCAATTTATAGTAAAACTAAAAGAAAGGGTGTGGATAATAACCACTTTTAAAATTGAACTTGTTTTGCTAGTGGGAATAAGTTACATTGTGATACAGCTGGAAAAGGAACATTAAAACTTCCATTTAGCTATGTAACTAAACTGATAACCTCACAGTAATTAATCTGCTAAAGCAGCACACTGTAGTTTTATCTTGGAAATAGATCCTTCAACAAATATTCAGTGTCTTATTACTGGATTTATAATCTAAATTTTAAAAATGGCTACATTAGTATATCAGCTCTGAGTAAAAATCAAGGCTTTTTCTATATTTTTAAATAAGTAATTTTTATACATATTGTAAGAAATTCTAATTGTTTATACTTAGACTTCAAATTTGACATACAAATACCTTTTTATGATTTACTTGGGCCGAGCCCGTGGCGCGCTCGGTAGAGTGCTGTGCTGGGAGCGCCGCGACGCTCCCGCCGCGGGTTTGGATCCTATATAGGAATGACCGGTGCACTCACTGGCTGAGTGCCGGTCACGAAAAAAAAAAAAAAAAAAGATTATTTACTTAATCTGCCAAAGTATCAGAGGAAACATGACGTGGTAGGAACTATGTAAGTGATGTTAAAATACTCATAGGGAGTAAAGTGCTTCCCCAGATGATAAATAAGAACATTTTTATTCCAAGAAGTTAGCTACTCCTTGATTTAAAAACACCTGGAATGTTTGGTAAAGTAATATAAACTTAAGAACATCTAATCCTTCTCTTGTTTCTTATAACTAAATTACAAGGCAAATTCTTTTCTGAGCTTTGGTTTTCTTACATGTCAGATGGAAATAACACCAGGTATCCTTGTCATGATAGAATTCAGTTAGCTTATCACATTATATGGCACCTAATAAACATTACTTCCTTTCCAGTTCTTACCTCTTTTGGTTATAATGAATTATTTAAGTAAAAGGCAAGCTAGTAACTGCTTAAGTTGGTAGTAATTCTAAAGTAATTAAGTAATCAACGTTATAAGTTAAGGTTTTGCACTGTTATGAAAAAGCAGTTTTCTAATTTAGATGTTTGTAAGAAATATTTATTTGATTGCAATTAGCATTAATATTTCATAGCTGACTGTTCTATCTGCCAATTTCTACAAGCCATATGACATAAATATGAAACATTCAAATTCTGTTGAGGTCTCTGCCTTTAAGAAGGCATCATTACCGTTTCACACTTCTTCAAAAGTTCAACATGGCAAATATAGGTTACTATGTTCTGTGGCCTAGTGAGCACTGTTAATGACATGAGTGTGAATTTAAACCTGCAATGAAAAACCTGATTTGCAATATTATTTCTTATATTTTATTTTAGAAAGTATAATTGCCTTAAATGTATCTTAGATGGAGAGGAAGAGAAATTCTAGATAAAATATAGTCGGCCCTCTGTATTTTGTAGGTTTTGCATCCATGGATTCAGCCAACTGTGGATTGAAAACATTTGCGAAATAAAATTGTGTTTGTACTAAACATGTACAGGCCTTTTTCCTTGTCATTATTCCTGAAACAATACAATATAACAACTATTTACGTAGCATTTACATTGTGTTAGGTGTTACAAGTTACCTAAAGATGATTTAAACTACAGGAGGATGTACACAGGTTATATGCAAATACTATGCCATTTTTTTATCAGAGATTTGAACATCTGCAGATTTTGCTATCCTAGGGAGATCCTGGAACTAATTGTCCTCAGATCCTGAGGGATGACTACAATTCATACTCTTTCTGAGTCCTAGATTTTCAGTTGGAGACTTCTCAAAGTTACAGCTGAAGACATGGCTAAGTAATGCTATTCTTCATTATACTCTTCCAGAATTGATATCATAGTCCTATAGAATTGTAAAAAGATAATAAAATGCCTGTAAGTACCCTTATTACAATGTAAGTAAAGCCTGGAAGGAGATTTCTGAGCTAAGATTCAGCTTTTCCCCATGCAATGTTACTGGCAGTTCCTTAGAAAGGATCTCTTTGAAGTTAGCGTTTTATAGATTAATTCTTAATTTCACTGTGTAGAAATAAAGCAGTCCAAGTATATACATTTTCTACCATTTCACTAACTCCAAGACGACCAGAAAACACTTATCCTTGTATAAGTCAGATATGAAATTAATTATTGTTTTGAATTCAGTGTTTCTTGAACACCTACTATGTAACAGGTGGTGTGCTTGACAAGGGCTGACTATACAAAAAAAGAGGAAAGTCTTACAATCTGGGAAGGTAAAGTAGGCTTAAATATTGGGAGTTTTATTGCCTTCTGTGTTGGAAAAAGTTTCAGTTTTGTGTGTTTCTAAAATTTGCAGTAATAATTGGTTCTGTTTTAGTTGTGTGAATATTTACAAGTCTGATAGTTTAATCCTTTGATCAGTATTATTTTAGATATTCTATTGTAGAGTGGATAGGATGTGGGGATGTGCTTTTGCAATATTAGTGAACTGGAACCCATTCTTAGACAAACACAAATGCATTAATGATAGGTTACTTTATATAAACTCCAGAAAATGTTTGCCACTTTGGTTTATGCTGTTATATAAAGTTAGATTAAATGAATACCTTCACATGAAAAAAATCATTGGTGGAATGTGCAGTCCTTATGCCTTTATACGTCTTTCCAGTTAAATGATGAACTTGATGAGAGCCTGTCACTGTTGCTCCTTAATCAGTAGGAAGGGGTCATCTTTGAGTGACATGAGGCACTCTTTCCCTCAGGCATTTATCACGTAGCTTCCACACCAATCACACTTCTTGCTGACGTGGAGCTTGCAAAATTCAGAATGATAATTGTTTTTATGACAAATGTGGATTGAGTTAGAAAGGTCAGTGATGGCATTATTGGAATTAGGCTGCATCTTGTGATGTCAAAACTGCATGAAATAGTTATTCATAGTAAATCAAATTATGTTATCAAAAAATTCACCTTGTAGGTTAAAATGAGTGGTGACGGGAGGATGTACTTTGGTGTTTATTTGCTCTGATAAATATTTAGAGTTATTATACTATAAATTAATTGGAAAAGGTTGTAATATTGTTTTAGTTGGTTCTAAGCATACATCTTTCAAGGTACTGCGAATCCTACTCAAAGAAGACATTTTCAGAGGAAACAAACATCTCATAAGAATTTTTTTAACATCATTGATCATTAGATATTTAAAACATTTGCCCTCTTATAGTAAATGCTACTCTTACAGAACATCCAAAATATGTTTAATTCATGCTTTCTAGTTTATGAAAACAGCAAGCAACATACACCCATATTTTGTTTCTGAGACACATGAATTTATATGAATTGTTGGAGGGCAAAAAATGTTCTATTAAATTATTTGAAAAAGAGGCTTGTTAGGTTTACCAAACAGAAATCCAAATGATTAGCTGTTTCACAGAAGAATCTGCTGTTTGGGAGTACTTGTGTACATTGTAAGCTGTTTGCAATCTTTCATATATTTGAATTCATTACCACAGGTTTTTTTTTTTGTGTGTGTGTGTGTGTGTGTGTGTGTGTGTGTGTGTGTGTGTGTGTGGTTGTATAGTTTTGATTTTAAATACACTTGCACTGTGGTTTGTTTTTTTCTTTAAAAAAGCTAGATACAAATGTTTTTTTAGGATGTTGTCTTTTTGTTGTTGAAGAGATGTATATATCCACCCTTCCTCTTTTTTAAAGAAGTGATATAGTGAACTCTTCTGGGTTTTTTAACTGTTTGCTGAATTAAGATCCAACAGTATCACGTTAGCAAAATGGCTAGTGATCATAAAAACAATGTTCCTGATAAGTATATAAATGTAATGTAACATATAATATTGCCCTTAACAAATATAGACTCCCCCCCCCCACACACACAATGGCCCTTATTCTATAAATAGCTGTCTTCAATTAGAATAGAAACATCTTCTCCAATTTTTTTGTTTTTATATTGTGGCCCCCAAATCTTTTTAGGATGTTGAACCCAGAGTTGGTAGATCTAATCCTCTTCCTTTCCAGAGTTATCTAAGTTAGACCAAGAGAACATTAATGTGTAATGGGTATTAAATGTTAATACAGAATGGCTCACTACTTTGGAATATATGATTTAGTTCTACCAAAGAATGAAGGTTTTTAAAAAAATGTTTAGCACTTCCAGAAAGTAAGTTACACTGAAGTAAAAATCTGGAATCCAGCTTTGAATTTACACCTATCATGCTATCATTTATCTTGATAGTAAACGAACTAAAATTACCACTGCTTCTCTATTCTTCTGTCCCCAAGTAAAATAAATAGTCATGTTGAAAAAATCATTAATCTTAAAGTGGTGACAGAGAAAAAGAACTTAGTTTGTTGTCAGTGACTTCTCAACTTAAAGGTTAGGTCTGCAATGGTTTCTGTCATGACTCGATAAAT
Organism: Cynocephalus volans; assembly: GCF_027409185.1. Lineage (NCBI taxonomy): Eukaryota > Metazoa > Chordata > Mammalia > Dermoptera > Cynocephalidae > Cynocephalus > Cynocephalus volans. The sequence goes on from NC_084461.1 coordinate 81,633,861, forward strand.
TTTTTTAATGATCAGAATGGTTTGATTTATGATAGTTTTTTGTTTTTGTTTTAAGAACTACATATCTTGGGTATCGTGACTTTTTTCTAAAGATGCATTTTTCTAGTTTGCACTGTTTCTTTTTAACAATGTAGAGATGAAATTACTGCAAAGCAATAAGTAAAATTTAGTAAAATTGAAATATGCATTTTAAAGAACTTTCCATGAAAACTTACAAGTAGAATTGAAAAGACAAAAACTGGGCAAGGGAATGAGGGGAAAAAATGGTTAGAAATTGTTCTGGTTTAAAGGAATCAAGAGGGTAAAAGTTTCTAGATGCTGTTTAATATATTGATTAAAGGTATAAAATCAGACAGAAATAGACAAACAGATCTCCTAATCTGGAAATTTTGAATAACATTGAAAATTTTGAATAATATTTAATAAACTAAACCAAGGGTCCAGATAATTGTTTCATAAAAGATTCTTTTAGTTGAAATTTAATAAAAAAATAATGAATATAAATACCAGTTTTTATGGTATCATGAGAAATAGGCTGTTTTGACAAATAATATTTAGTCCTTTCCTCAAGGTTAGGTAAATCTAGAAGTCTTATTTCTTATTTCTTCATCATTTTGGTTCTTTTAACTTTCCCTTTCAAAATACTGTTCAGTTCATACTCAGTCATGTTATTAGAAGAAACATACACAAGGAGAGGCTGAAAGCTATCTATTAAAGGTGATTGAACTGGTTCCCTAAGTACCATTTTTCTTAACTCATTTTAGTTCTTTTTTAAAAATAGAATCTATTTGAGTATAATTGAAAATAATTTTATCTGAATTAAATTACATAAGGAAAAAGATTGTAAGTAAATACATTGCTAATAGTGATTGTGTTAATGTGACAGAATTTTGAGTATTTTTCACTTCTCCCAAGTTTTATTGTAACATGATTTATACCAACTTATGATGGTTAGACTTAAGATTTTTTTACTTTAGAGTAGTGCAAAACTGATGCACATTCAGTAGAAATTTTATTTCCAGTACTCATACAACCATTCTGTTTTCACTTTCAGTATAGTATTCAATAAATTACATGAAATATTCAACACTTTATCATAAAATAGGCTTTGTGTTAGATGATTTTGCCCACCTACAGGTTAATGTAAGTGTTCTGAGCACGTTTAAGGTATGCTAGGCTAAACTACAATGTTCAGTAGGTTAGGTGTGTTAACTGCATTTTCAGCTTATGATATTTTCAGTTTACAGTGGGTTTATCAGGATGTAACCCCATCATAAATTGAAGAGCATCTGTTTTTGTTTATAATGCCAGTAACCAATTTATTTTTAAAGTAATGCTCCTAATTTAAGCAAGAATTAGTCTTAAATTTAACATTGTTTTTTTTTTTTTTTTAAAAAGATGACCGGTAAGGGGATCTTAACCCTTGATTTGGTATTGTCAGCACCACGCTCACCCAATGAGCTAACCGGCCATCCCTATATGGGATCCGAACCCACGGCCTTGGTGTTATCAGCACCGCACTCTCCCGAGTGAGCCACAGGCTGGCCCTTAAATTTAACATTGTATTCAGACTGGCATCTTTTGGATTTTTAAAAGATAAACTTAAAAGATAAAAGTTTTAGAATGTGTCATTTTTCTTCAAGGTAGGATATAATTAAAAATATAATTAGTATCATCTAATACATATCTCAAATGATACACTATTCTATACCCCTCCTTTGAGAGTGAATCCGACTTACCACTTTACTAATGTGCTTCTCTAGTCTTCATTTTAAACCACTTTGAAGTAGGGCATTACCATGTTGGGGTGGAGATTAAGGGGTCATTACTCCTTGGTAGTATTCTTAAATTGCCAAAGATTAAATATTTTCATGTGGATGCCATGTTGAGTCACGATAATATATCTTTACTTTTTGATTTTAGGAGTGTAGTGGATTGAGTGATGTCCCCCCAAAACTCCCTGAAGCTTAAGTTATGTCCCCAAGTTTTATGTATTAGGGACTTAACCCTCACTGTGACTGTTAAAAGGGTGGGAAATCCTATTATGGTAATTGTAAGGTGGGGCCTTGAAGAAGTGATTGGGTTGTAGGACCATGTGGTAGTGAATGGATTTAAAAGTGGTGGTCAGGGGCATGGATCTGAGGACTTTAAAAGAAGAGAAGAGTCTGTCTTGTTCTCTGCTCTCTCTGCTTCCACCATCTTGCAATGGGAGACCCCTGGGTCACTGTCATCACCACCAGATGGACTTTGGACTTCCCAGCCTCAGAAACTGTAAGCAATAAATGTTGTTTTTCTTTATAATTACCCAGTTCCGTGTATTTTTGTTGTAAGCAACACAAAACGGACTAATACAGAAAATTGGTACCAGGAGTGGGGTGTTGCTTATAACAGACACTTGAAAATGTGGAAGTGGCTTTGGAATTGGGTGTTGAGAAGAGGCTGGAGGAATTTGGAGGAACAGCCTAGAAGAAGTATAGCTGCTGGTGGGAATTTAGAAGACAGGAAAACCAGGGAAAGTTTAGAATGTTTTAGAGATTGTTTAAATGGTGGTGACCAGAGTGCTTGTGGAAATATGGACTGTAAAGATCATTCTAAGGAGGTCTCATAAAAATAGTAAGGAGTTTATCAGAAACCGGGGCACAGATCACCCTTGCTGTGAAGTGACAAAGAATTTGGTTGCATTCTGTCCATGCCCTAGGACTTTGTGGAAGTTGGAATTTAGGAGTTGTGAACCAGAGTACTTGGCTGAAGAAATTTTAAGCAGCAAAGCCTTAAGGGAGCTGCATGGCTACTTGCAACAGTCCAGGCTTAGTTATGGCAGCAAAGGCATGACATAAAGCCAGAATTTAAAAGGGAAGCAGAGTAAACATTTAGAAAATTTGCAGCCTGGCCATGTGGTAGAGAAGCAGAGAGCATGCAATGGTGCAGCCCAGTGAACATTAACTAAGAAGATTAGTACAAAGAAAAGGGATTATCAAGAGGAGAAAAAGGCCCTGAAGGCATTGCAGAAGGCTCTGGGGCCAACCCTTCCATTTCAGGCCCAAAGGCCTATGGAGACAAAATGGTCTTGCAGGATAGGCCTGAGGCACCCTCCACAGGCTCACTGCTCAGGACCACCTCAGGAACCTGCTTCAAGCACCAGCACCCCAGTTGCTTTGGCTACTACAGCTGTGGCTAAATTGGCCCCAGGTGTAGCTGGAAGTGCAACTTTGGAAAATACAAGCCAGAAGCCTTAGTGGCATCCACGTGGTGTTAGGTCTGCAGGCTCGCAGAATGCCATAGCTATGGAGGCTTGGCAGCCTCCACCCCAATTTTGGAGGATGTATGGAAAAGTCTGGGGCTCCAGGAAGATATCTATCACAGGGGTGGAGTCACTGCAGACAACCTTTGCTAGAGCAATGCCGAGTGGAAATGTGTGGTCAGAGTTGCAGCAGAGAAACCCCATCAGTGTCATGCCTGGTGGAGCTGTGAGAGTGGGACCACCATGGAGGCCCCAGACCTGTGGAGCTACCAGAGTGGAACCCCACCCTGGGAGAGCTGAAGTGTGGCCTAAGACCAGGAAAGTCATAGGAGCAGAGCTGCCCAAGGACTTGGGACCCAACCCCCACACCAGCATGCAGAGAACATTGAACATAGAGTCTAGGTATCTGATGCTCCAGCTTTAAGATTTAATGCCTGCCCTGATGGATTTCAGATTTGTTTGGGACCTGTTACACTTCTTTTGGCCTATTTCTCCCTTTTGGAATGGGAATATGTACCCTATGTTTGGCCCACCATTGTACCTTGGAAGTAGATACTTGTTTTGAATTTCATGAATGGGACTTTGAACTTTGGACTTTTGAGTTGAAACAAGTTAAGACTTTGGGTATGAAATGCATGTATTTGCATGTGAAAAGGACATGAGTTTTGGGGGGCCAGGGGTGGAATGTAGTGGATTGAATTATGTCCCCCCAAAACTCCCTGAAGCCTGAGTTGTGTCTCCCGTTTTATGTATTAGGAACTTAACCCTCAGTGGATGTTAAGAGGGTGGGTAATCCTATTATTGTAATTGTCAGGTGGGGCCTTGAAGAAGTGATTGGGTTGTAGTGAATGGATTAAAAGTGGTGGTCAGGGGTGTGGTTCTGAGGACTTTAAAAGAAGAGGAGAGTCTGTCTTGCTCTCTGCTCTCTCTGCTTCCACCATCTTGCAATGTGAGACCCCTGGGTCACTGTCATCACCACCAGATGGACTTTGGACTTCCCAGCCTCAGAAACTGTAAGCAATAAATGTTGTTTTTCTTTATAATTACCCAGTTCCGTGTATTTTTGTTATAAGCAACACAAAATGGATTAATACAAGGAGTATTCATGGAACTTGAAGAATTACTTGTTCTCTAATGGGTCTTTCCAGATCCAACACAGAAAAGGCAAGGAGAAACTAGTAAGATTAAATGATAGTTGCACTTATCAAAGGTTTTACCTTAAATGTCTTTGAAGGGAGTTCACTATTGTGTTTTTAACTTTAAGAATTTTTGTCCTCTGTCATCATTGGTCTGGGGGAAAATACACTTTATAATAAAATTTTATTATTTGCAACATTAATGCAGATAAAAACAGCCATCTGTTGAGAGAATTCTGAGTGAGAGCGTCTTGTCACTCTTCTCCAGAACATATTGTTTTGCACCTCTTCTGCAAAGGCCAGGAAAATTTTTTTTTTTTTTTCATCTGTTTTTGTTTTTTTCTCCGTTATTTCTGAAAATGCATTTTTTTCATGTATATCCTACAGGGAAATTTTTAAAGTGATATTCAGCAACTTCAAACAAATAAAATGGAATACCACATTGGTCTATTTAATAACTGCTTCAAAAGTGCATAGTATTTAACTTTTCTGGGTGGTTTCCCCTGTGCTTCAAAGACCGTGCAGTGGTTTGCTAGGTCTTGGTGTTGATGGAAACTGAAGTTTGTAAGAATTCCAGGACAAAGGTAAGAGGTAGGTATATCAGTGTGTAAAGGTGGTCAGAAACTGGTGGTAGCTACCTCCCCTGTTAATACACAAAGATGACAAAATCACAAGCACATTCCTCCTTGTATAATAGGAAACAGACATACCTTTATAAAAAAATTTTTTTTAAAGTTTGTTAGTTCTTGACACCAAATAAATTTTCCATGGTTTCAGTATTACAAGTTACACACAGATTTTTTACTCTTGTCATAATCACTACTATATAAAAGAAGAATGTTTGTGGGGAATGCAGTTCGAAGGTTTCCAGTTCTCTAATAGCTTTACTAAAAAGGGATCTCTGACCTTGGGACAAATACTGGCTTTTCCTTCGCCTCTCCTCTCTTCTATGGCCCAGCTGTCTTTGTAATAATGTTTGGCTATTGTCTCAGGTGTCTTCAGTAATGTAAAAGACAATTAAGAGTAGTTGGGGCCAGGTGTGCTCCTTTCTCTATAAATTTAGCATTTCTTCCAAATCTGTCACCATTTGAACTCTGGCAACATAAAATTCCTCAAGTTCACTGAAGCCATTTTGAAGCTTGTCTTTGCTAGAAAGTGAAACTGAGCCTCTATATTTTTTTCCTCACCAGTAGCAGCAGCAACTCCATTCAGCCAGGTCTTAGGATCTCCTCAAATGCATTCCTCCTGAGAAAATAAGGTGGTTTTCAGGTTCACACATTGACTCAGATTGGTCGCTCCTTTTCTCTTTGGAAGGAACACTGGAATCTACAGCGGGGGAGAATTACATTGCAACCTTAATTGTGCTACATACTGAAAACCTTTGGCTCAACTACTTATCTAAACTATTTCTGTTTTCCTTAAAACAAATAAAGCTTTCATTTTGGTTCTTAACCCAGATCCCCTTGGAAAAGCACAGATAGAATCACTAAATTCCAGCAAACCTTTCGTGGTGGTGTTAGTTTCTATGTTATGTGAATACGAAGGTACTTCAAAAGTTCATGGGAAAATTTGTATTTTCTTCTAATTCTGTTTTTCTGTGAACTTTGTGAAGTACCCTTGTACTTCAGACATATAATGGTTTTTATTTGCATAGTATTCTTACATAATGAGATATTTTCCTTAGTATTTCTTAAATCTCAAAGATTCACCTGGAATAAATCTTATGATGTGACTGTGTACAGACTGCCAGTGTATAAATGTAAAAACAAGTATGGGTAACATTTTCACACACACACACACAAAAAGATATGTCTTATGTTTTTTTCTTTTGACGAGTTACACCAATCATCCTGGAAAAGAGAATTATAATTGAAAGAAATGACACTATTGTAAGAATTCATTAAATTTTTTTATGTGGTCTTAATTCATACTTGACTGAGCAATTAGGAAAGGCTGATTCTAGATACTCTAATCAAACCAGTGAATAGGCATCTGTATATACACTCACACTAGACATTTAAAGACCCAGAATTTAAACAAGAATATTTGAGGCTTTTTCAAGAAGTATAATGATGTTTGTCTTTACTGGTACATCTGGCACATCAACTGCCTTGTATTTTTTGTTTTTTCTTAATGCTCAGTGAGTACAAAACCCAAAAACATTGCATACATTTAGGTTCACTTATGTTTATAAACTGAAGTTACAGCCTTTAAATAAGACTTCTATACAAAAGTGGACTACTTTCAGCATTGGAGACCTTTGGATATTGAGATCTAAATGAAAAGGAAAAAAAGAAAAGCTCCTATGGTCCCTGGATAAAAGAGCTTACTTACTTATTTATTTTTTTGGTGGCTGGCTGGTATGGTGATCAGAACCCTTATCCTTGGTGTTACCGACACTGCACTCTAAACCATGTTAGCTAACTGGCCAGCCCACTACTTTTACCATACTATTATTGGTTTCACCATTGCTATGACAAGGTCATACAGAAAGTACTCAATAAATATATCACAAAGCAAAGTCATTTAAAGAATCTCCCAACTCAGATTATCCTAGTACATAGATTGGTTCAAAAATAATTTGGAATACCTACAGAACCTATCAATTTTACTCTGGAACAGGACCAAAATGAACAAGAAGTACTATGTTCTTTTTATAGGGTTAAAATATGTACAAGTACACATTTCTTATCACAATTAAGAGTAATAATAGTTTAGAATATAAATATAAATAAAGACTTTCAATGAGTTTACTCACTAAGAGATACTGAGAAATACATTTAGTACTTCACAATGTCTACTATATTTAGCAGTCCAAATCGGTGTTAGAGTGACATCTAATCTCTTAAGGTATCTTGAAATATTTACATCCTAAATCTCTCAAAACCAAGGCAAGTCAGACTGCTCTCAAGACAAAATCGTACCTATGTGAGAAGGGGAAAGAAGTAATTAAAAATCTACTGCACATAGTCTGTTTTCAACCTGAGAAGATAGTAGTTTGTAAAAGCAATGAAGATTCTCCTGAATATCACTTTCATGCCTCCAGCTATTTACTTCATTGGATGCTCACCCCTCCAAGGGGCTGAGTTTTATACAACAGTCAAGGTTTCAGGAAAAACTTGGTTCAAACCAAATCTGTTCTTTAAGTGAAGTGACACTTACAAGAATATGCACACAACCCCCCATTATTCCTCTCTCAACCACCAAAGAAAGAAAAAGAAAGGAATACTGATTATACGTAGAAAATATTTTCTTCTATATTTAATGCAGTGAATGTATAATCAACATTACCATTAAACTAGACATCTGAAACTTGATACAGTGAAACAAACAGAAGTTAGTCATTTGTTAATGGTTTTTATCCACTAGATATACCTGAGGTGGTAGAATATCAGGCTTATAGACATCTGTGTAGACATTGTCATTACAGAATATAAATCTCACACAAGGTATAATCGAAAATTATTTTAAACAAAATATCTCATCAATAAACTTTATGTAGTAACATCAACTTCATGAGTATTATATTTTAGCAACAAACAGTAATGGTATGCGGATGTAAGCTTGTCATTTTAAACATGGTGCACTAAATAAAGCATATTGAGGTCAAAGCCTTTCTTTAGAAAGGGAATTTAATTGACATTCTTTCAAGCATAGTGTATAAAGAGATCAAAATAGTTCTATTATAAGAAATAGTATTTAACAACATATTTCTAAAATAAAAATACTTTAAAAATCAGCTTTGATGAGATTAAATTTATTTTTAAAGAATCTTCCTTTACAATGAAATATATGTTTCTTGCTCTTAGCTTTTCTACATTTTTCCAGCATAACCCCTACATTTACCCCATCCCAGTCTATTATTAATAAAGTAGTGCAAAATATTGTCTGAAGAAATCTCAACCAAGTTTAATCCCCTATCAGGTCAGGGAAGTAAGACATTCTCACCAACCAAATTATTTATTTCTCCAGAGGTATTCCCCCTTGATATACCGGAGAGTTAGATACAAAAACTACTGTAAGAGTTCTTGGGAATGTAATTTTTAAGTATAGATTCTACGGTAAGTAGTGAAACATTTTTAAAGTACCCTCCCCCCACAAGCAGTTTATTTTACAAAACAGATTTTCATGCATTCATATTATCAAGAATGATTTTTCATAAATGAATTTAATGAAACACTGGCATATCACTTAGCACACTGCATTCTCTACATTAAAATTTACGCTAATAACAAAAATCATAATATTCATTAAAGCATTTCAGTAACAATGAGAAAGCAGAGACTTTATTTCTGTGAGAACACTTGAGTATTAAATATTTTTAAATGCACAAAGGTATAATCTGACACCAAAAGCAATACAGATTTAGTTTGCTAGTATTTTTGACAACTGAACCCGGTTGAAATTTTCTAACTCAGTATAAATTAAAGTAGTGATAGGTATAAAAATTCAGATAGGCAATCATTTATAAACCTGGCAGTATTTACGTTGTATAGTCCTGTAGAGATTTTAAGGTTTTAGACGGAATGATAGAAGGTTTTGAGTGTTTTCTTTATAAGATTTCAGAGCGTTGAAGATTCTCTTTAGGGGGTGAATGTACCTTCACTTCTTAGCTTAAAATCAGTGTAGTCATTCCTATGTAATTTGCACAGGAGTGAATATCAGGATCTAAAGTAAGAATCTGTGTTAAATTGAAATGCAGCCATTCCATTATTCAGGCTTTGGGATTCCCTCCCCGTCTCCTTTGAAATGTATAAAACATAGGAAATTGTAATGAATTACTTTTCAGATAAAAAAAATAATCACATTTAAAAAAAACTTTAAAATCAAACTGACATTTACAATTTATGTAGATTTAATCAGAGCACAGATGAGTATTTAATCCAATATTCTGGTTCTTCCGCTTGTAATTAGAGAAGTGTGTATCTTCTAATGTTATCATTCTTACATTTGTTTTTTCAATGTGTTATATTATTACCCACAGCTAACAAGGCTTTCACACAGCAGTAGCTAAACCTTTATCAAGTTGAGTCTGTACAATAGAAGTATATTTTCAAAGACATATGCCTTTGTACACTATTTACAAATTCTCTCGATCATGATAAAAAGTCAAAATAAATAAAAAGCAGAAAGAAAGGAAATGCTGCTGAGGCTGAAGGCTTTTTCTTTTATCTTCTCAAACAGATGCTCGTCTCCTCAGTGCTGGGAGCTGGCTAGCCAAGATTGTTTTTCTTCTTTTTATATGGGCTATGAGAAGGATCTGGTTTCAGTTCTTGGTACTGCACCTGTTTAAACAGAGTTCAGAGAAAGACTGGTCAGGTGGCCACTTTTTGGCAAAGGAAGGAAAAGCAAAGGAATGAGAGACAGTGCTTGGGGGGAAAAATGCTTACTCTAGAAGCTGTATGGGATCTGCAGCTTGGATACAGAAAACAACATGGTGATAGAGCAAGAGTCAGAAGGGAAATCCTGCCAGAAACTACATAGAGCCCTGATGTGAACTTTGGTTATGGGCTGGGGTCTTCACTGTCCATAACACATTACATTAAAAGCAAAACCACCTCGATGTATTTTGAAGGGCTGGATAATGGTTCTTTGCAATTTATTGTTTGTTTAATACCATTTCCCTCCAGCCCAATCATGTCTCATCAAATGAAAAACTCAACTGAAACAAAGGAAAAAGATTTCACGGCAACCCAGTTTCACGATTTTGATAAAAACTTTTCTTATTTCACATTGAATGCAGTTGATGGTTAATGGACATTAATCTCAAAGGATTTCAAAGGCTTTTTGAGATATGCTTCAGTCTTCAAAAAGCAGTCAGCTTAACCACCCCCCTCAAATCCCCATACTACACATCTTTAAAACTAAATTTGTGCAAATTTGGGGAAAAAATGTTTTTCTCTTAAATGTCCACTGACACATTTTGCTTTCATCATCTAATATTTCTATTTCCTCCACTCAGGTCATGGTGACATCCCTTCACAAACTCCAGCTGAGGAGGATTCTCCCTGACAGCTGTGGTAAGTTCTTTATGCAACCTGCTCTCATTTTCCAATTCCTCATTCTTCTCTATGAGTTCTTCTTGGATAGCACCTCAAGTGGGCTAAATTCCTGATTGGTAAAATCTGCTACAGGCTGTGTCAACTCTACCTGGCTCTTCTAAAACCTTTGAAATTAAAAAGCATGTAAAAGTTAAAACCCAGCACCACACTACATTAAAACAATAATAATAATGATGATGATGATGATGATGGAACCTACATACCACTTGTACATCTGAAGGGACTCTGGAAAGGAAATCAAGTAGTTCATTGTTATCAATTGCATATGGACTCCGAAGCTTTTTTGTAAATTTATTGATGCCTGAAAAAGTAATAGATCAAACACTATCAAAATCTCCAAAGTCTGGAGTTATACAAAGCACATTTCTTGCAAAAGTGTTGCAGTAATTTGAAGATCTAGCTTGTATGCTACCCCTCAGCCTTGACTGAATGAACAAATTCACCCATTTCTTCCCTCTTACCCTCCCTCCTATCTTTCTGTTCTTTCTCCCTCTTTCCCAACTGAACTGCTGTTTTTTATCCCCCTATTTTTGTTTTGTTTTGTTTTGTTTTGTTTCTGTCTTTCTCTTTGCTCTTTAGTAGCTCCTTCCCAGCAGAAAGGCATTTTATTTGGGAAATAAAAGGGGGTACCTAGCAGGAATGAACAATATCTTGGTTTTTTTCTCCCCAGTGTTACAGTACTTAGAAGCCTTGCTTTAGTGTTTCATCTATGGTGAAACTTGTCCTCCTACATTCTGGACTGAGATTGCTAATGCAAGAAGTCTAATTTATTGGTTTCTTCTTTTTCCAAAAATACACTTTTTGGTGGAGGAGGGGTTAGGGGGCTGTTGCTGTTATGCAAACTACATGTTTAGAAGATATGTGACCTTGGTTTTTTTCAAACATGAAATCAAAGAGGGTTTGCCACAGCTTTTTGAAAAAATAAACAACTTTACTTGAAAACAAAACAAAACAAAAAAACACTGGTAAAAAGTGAGCCATAAACTAGAGCATTTTGTTCTTCTTGGGAAGTTCATGCAGAATGAACTTCTTCTGGAATCTTGATTTTGGTCTCTCTCTCCCCATGTAAGACCTGTGTCTTAAATTTCCGGCTAATATTTCAGCAATCACCTATCACTAAAGGAATACTGTTCTTGTTTTATTTCATTTGATGAAACAAGAGGCCAAAACACATTCTCTAAAATTAATTTTAAGACAGCCAGCCAGTGAGGCCATCACAGGCTACATAGCCAGATGTCTACCATTGGCTCCAGTTTCTGAGAACCTGGGGAAGCAAAACTGGGGGTTTGTTACCTAGGGGAGCAGAGATGACTCTGCAAGCCCAAGGTGGGTCTGACCCTAGATAAGTTAGTGTTAATAAGCTGCCACACGTGACACTCTACCCAAATTCCTCCAATAAAACAGCAACTGCTTTAAATATTGGAGGAAAGAATGAAAGATGAGGGCTTGAACACACAGTCGGAAGCAAGAACATGGTGGAAATGCCTCTTCCCTTGTGTAGTGAATAGTGCTGTCCTAATTGAATTTCTTTGAATTGTAGAAATTAGGAAACAAAAAAATAATCACCATTTCTCCCACCCACGGTGTAAAGATAATCTTAGTGTTGATGAGGGGTAATAGGGCTTGCTCAAGATATGACAAGATGAGCCAAAAAGAATAGAGAAATAGGAATGGTAAAACTGGAGGGCTTGGAGACATCAAACCTCAACTTACTTTTCATTAAAAGTCTTGAACAAAAAACTCCCTTTGATATTTTTGCTTTCAATGTAAGCTTGTTTTCTGAAGTTAAAACCCATTTTAGTTCTTTGCATTTTGTGTGGATTTAGCAATCTTCGGTGTGTGTGTATGGAAGTGCAGGGCAAGTAGAGAGTTCTACTTCTACCCAGTCTTGCCTGTATATATCATTGTCATAGTTTTTACGTTAGTAGATCTTACAGACTGAAAATGGAGTTTTCCAAACAAGAATTTTGTCAGGAAAGGGGGAAAGAAAACACCAAACTATGAATAATGCTGAAACTGACTACCTCCTAAATGGAATCTAAGTATGTGATAACTTTGGCAAGCAGCATAATTGCATTAAAAATTAGGACCAATAAAAATCACCTTTAAAGCACGTTTTTGCAGAAGCATTCTTGTTTAGTACACACAAAGCAGATTTTTGTTGTTGTTCCTAAGAAGTCTTTCTCCAAATCCTAGAGTTGACCACTTAAATATGTGGCCATGTATAGTACCATGTTTACATACACTTCCACAAGATAAAGTAACAAAGCAAAAAAGCACATTGTCCTAAATGCACCATATGGATCGAAATGCCTCTGTTTGCCTATAAGTGGTGAAAATAAATCAGAGCAATATCTAGACAAAGCTACACTTTGATATATGAACAATCTGCACAACAACATGTTTATAGTATGATGGAGCCTATGGTGCCAGATAAGAAAAATGCATTTTGCAGGTAGAACTAAATCTTCATACTGTTGTGATTTTTAACTGACCTGTCTCTTTTCATCATGGAGTAGTTTCATGACCATAATCTAGGGAACTACTGACAGTATAACTCATCCCTTAAAAATAGTTTGTTCTTAGCTAAGACAGTTTAGAAAAAAAAAAAAAAAAAAAAGCTTTACTTACCCCAGACAAGGACAATGTATCTCAGTGGAATGAAGTACAGGATGACTGTGAACATACAGAGGGCTACAATGGCCAGCCAGCTTAAGAATGGGACAGTCCAGTTGAAAGTACTGAATGAAAAATTAACACATCAGCAATCTGAGCACTTCACACCTTTTTCAAACAAAGATTAAAATAAATGTGCTTCTGACTAACTTGGGACCTAGTTAGTCTGCATTTCTCTCTCTGGAGTAGAAGTTAATTATAGCAGGCTGTCAGAGGACACAGATTCGTCATAACTTGCTCAATTCTATAAACACAGGGCCCAGGTAAAGGGTCTTCCTACCAACCCCACCAGATTATTCCAGGTGACTTGATTCTAAAGTCGTTGCATTCCTTGGGTGACTCCCCACATGGTGAAAAGATCTTTTCTTTGCTACCATTAAACTAGTACAGCCTTGTTTTCTCCAAAATCTCATAGAGGGGAAGACCCCTGGGCCTACCATTCTTTCTTTCTACCATTCATTCTCCACATGGGGAATAAAATGTTGCCAGCAATTGTCTATAGAATAAATTTTTAAGTAAGTCCTCTGAATTTTAGAATTCTTTAGGGGAATACTCACTTTCCTACTTCAGCTATGTTTCAAATAGAACTGGAAATCAGGTTAGCAGTTAGCCTTGTAAAAAATTCACCTGCCATCATTGCCCTTCTTCCCAGAAATACATAGGTAATTGAGAAATACAGCCAGTATTGCTTACTATTCTTCCTGTGACTTCCGGCAAAGGAGAGCATGGCATGTAGTAGATTTGTTGGCTAGACTGAAAAGGGAGTGCAAATGGAAAAGTGTGTATTGTAGCAGGGCAGAGCTGCGATACTGCTGGTGGTTGATGGTGTGGAGGGCTGGAGCACAGAAGGCTGCAAGACTGAGTACTGACAGCAAGACGACATGGTAACAAAGAACAGAAACAGGACTGGTGAACAGAAGTAGAGGAAGTTACAAAAAAAGATAGCACTAAGGAGATGGGAAGGAATTAGTGGGACAAAAAGGGAAAAGAAAAATGAAGACTAAGAAGGCAAAAAAGACAGTGTAGAAAATCAGGGAACTGGAACATGGATTGTAATCATTTTAGGCTTTTTATGTAGAAGTTCTGTGGTGAATCTTTAAGAGAGAGTGACAAAATTACAAAGAAAACAGGAACATTGTGTGGCGCTGCCAGGGTTGGGTACTTAAATATTTCACCTTTCACAGGCATACCGTTGCATTCTTTGAATTCTCTCCTCAGTGTTCATCTACCAAATAGGATCTATTTAAGCTGACTTACTCTTTAACACGGTTCAATGAAAAGAGCCAAGAAGCTAGCAGATCTGTGTTCAAATCCTAGATTCTGTTAGACTGTAGATGAATCAAACTCTCTAACCCTGAGTTTCCTCCTTTAAAACATGAGGATCGCTTTTATTTTATCAAGGAAGACTAGATGTGGTGTAACATGTTTATGTGAATCAGGTGATATTATTAGAGCTAATCAACTCCAGCAGTCTGAAGTATGGATTTCTTTTCATAAGGCAGTGAGAAGGGCCCAAAAGACACTTTAGAAAAATATGAAATTGTATGTGATGTGGATAAATGTTAATGTTTTTTATTTTTTCTCATTTCCTGGTAGTTTGTATTGTACTCATTTGGGGTGGAGTTTGTCCAGGGCAATTTTGATTCAATAAAGGATGATTGCTAAGTGATTTTCTTCCTATGCTGGGCCTCAGCATAACACTTAGGAACTGTTCCTTAGCTTCATGGTATATAGCCTGCTTTTTGTGTCTCTCTAGGTCAACTGTTTCCTAAAGTTGTTTTTTCTAGTAAAAGAGCCAAAGTTGGATCATGCTGGTTGTGCTGCTTTCAGTAACCTTTGGGGTCTGGCTTTACCATCTTTTGTCTTTTTTTCTCTTGTGGTCAGAGTGAGCATCCTGTAACTGTCACCAGGTAAAGGATCATGCCTCATCTGTGCTTCTCTTGCTTCTGCCTCCTTGTGGAGAGAACAGAAGGCCGAGGGTCTGCTTGCTTTCCTGTGGCTCAGCTTAGAGCCATCCATCACACTATTGCATATGTGAGGGCACTGGCTCTTCACTCCGAAAACCTTTCTTCTGCACAGCCCCACTGAAGGACTGCCTGTGTTCTCCCTACTTCTTTTGGAAGGATAAACAGCAAAAAATCTTCACCAGTGCAGCTAATGTTAGAAAAAAAGACTGCCCTTTCTATTTCCACACTCTGCATTATGGAATCTAAATCTAGAATAAGATCTTCCTCAAAAAAAAAAAAAAGATGCAATTGGAATGATTATTTCGTAACAAATAGTAACAAATAAAAATTTAGTAACAAATGAAATGATTATTCAGTAACAAAATACGTTAATAATAGAAATAGGCATTAATAGAAATAGGTAGTAATTTCATTTTGTGCTTAAAGATTACTTCTGAATCTGCTTTCTGGGTAGATAGATGCTTTTAATCCCACGTGACCCCAAGGGACTTTCTCTTTTTTAGCATCCCAAAGATGGTTGTGCAGAAGAGATGGCTCCTATAAGACTCACTGGATCCTATAACTTATTCCTTTATCTCAGCATGGAAAGTTCTACAAAACCCAGCTTTCCCAAGCCTGGTCCACTGCCAGGATTTGGTCATAGCCTTCAGTTAGCCATCATGTTTTCCAGCCATGCACCTGTTCTGAGGCCTCCTACCTCTAACGGTTAGCATTCACTAGCCAGACCTCAGAGCTGACCCAGGGTCTTCCGGTATAAATGAAGACGTTTCCTTCTGGTATCAGCACACAATGCACCACAGAGAAAGGACAACACTCAGTAGGGGAAATGCCCCAAATTTAGGGCTTCATACTGTGCTTCAGTGGGCAGGGTGTTGAAGGGAACATTCTCAGAGATGAAAATAACACAGAGAGGAAGAAGAGAAGGAAAAGATGTAGGAATCAGTCTTCAGAAGTCTGAGACTGAATGTTGCTTAGAGGCACATTTTGGAGAGACAGGGAGGCTGTTCTGTCTACTATAATGTGGAAACTCAGCACTTATGCATACGTGGAAATGTATTAAACAAAAAATTATACAAAATAAAATGCATTATCTCTTGCAACATTAAAGGCACTGGATGATGACTCACACCTTCAGTTTAAATAATTTACTCCTTTCAAATTCTGCATATGCCCAAGGATCCAAATCTGCAGAACACTTTTGGTTATGAATAATGAACAATGAATTGATATATGAAACCAGGAAAATAAAGGCTTATTCAGATATACAACACCCCAGATATATAGACCATCAGCAATAATTATGTAGGCAAATTTTCACATAGTTTAGTAGTATGGGGCTTTAGTATATTTTTAACTGATAATCAATTATTGTAAATCTACCTTATTGTTTTTATAAATAAGCAATTGTATTTAAAAGTATGTTAGTAAATAAAGTTATTTTATATAAAACACACTAATATTAAGAATTTAAGTTTATTACATGATATCTCAATGAAACTGTATTTCCTTAGTTTAAAAAATTAAGGAAAGGATTAATTTTTTAAGTAAAGGAGTCTGTATTATTTAATTATAAAAATTCTGTGTGTTTTCTAAATGACAAAGCATTAGTTTATTTCATTGATAATTATGATACCAGCTATTTAAGTACACAAATATGAAAGAATTTAAGAATATTTTTGCATTTTAAGAGTATTATGTGATACATAATACAATTTTTTAGTATTTAGAGTAACTTGATAAAAATATAACTAGACCAATAATAAAATGCAGGTGTGTCTTGATTACCTGAAATCCTCATTTGGCTTGGTTTATTTTTTTTTCTATCATGATTTCATATTTCATTTACGAACAAAGTCTTTCACTGTGAAAAATGTGCTAAAATTTAGGACGGTGTTATTTCTTCAAAGCTACGAGTATGACTTCTTTCCAACCAATATGTTCTAAATTTCAGGAAGGAAATTGATAGAACTTTCATAAAACCAAAGACAGGCAGAAACAAAGTAAATAATGATGAAACTGAGCAATAGATCACCCAGAAGGAGTGCCCTCTGACAAAAACAATGTGGCATTTCAACCTCCGAGAAACAAATGGACACCCCGTCCCACAGAAGGCCAGGGTTCACGTGTCAGCATCACTCACTTCTTTATCCTTTCGCCAAAGGAAGCCACTTCATCTAGGATGTTCTGGACACTGACACATACCTCCTGGATGGCATAGATTTTATTTATAAATCCCTTTTTTTCACTGTCCTGAAACAAAATAAAAGAAATTCTGTATGAGTGAAGGTATTCCTCAGTGCTTGAATGCTTTGGGTTGTCCCACTCTTGCATTTTTAAACTTAAATAAAATTCATCCCTGTGTATATAAATGGATAATTGGAGCCCATGAAAATTCAGGATATTAAGGGATATGGGGAGGAAGCATTATGGACCTGTGCTACTATATAGGTGGTTGTAAAGCAGAAGAATCAGGTTCTATAGCTTTTGCCCTGATGAACAAAAACAATTAAGGGACTAGGGGCACAAGAGAGAGGGCAGGTCTCAGAATTACCAAACCTGGATCCTGCATTGACTGTGGACCCTCCATGGCCCTCTAGTTAATAGACCCAGTTTTTTGATCCCACCACCCATAAACCTAAGTTTGGCTATGGTTCCAGATATTTCAGCATCCGAGAATGCTGGGTGCAAATGAGATGACCTGTGAGCATTGAAAACTGCAAAAAATGACAAAGTCAACTGAAATCCATTAAGTGGACGCTTTCTAGATCAGATACACACTAAGCCTGACCTCCATCTTGAAAATAATAGTCTTATATTTATTTTATATAGTAGCATATACTACATTAGGGTTCTAACTAAACATTTTCCCCATCTTTGTATGTACTTCATTTTAAAACTTGTGTTGAATTTAAGCAAAGCTGATGTTCCAGGTAATGGGTGGGTGGGATTGAGCATAAAGCACCCGGAGAGTGGTGTAAGCCTGGGGAAAATGTGCATTTTAGACCCAGAGGGAGAAATAGTGGTGGCCTTTCACAACTGAAAATTCACTTAGTAGCCTGGCATCATAGGCACTTGCCTAGGCTGTTTGGTGGAGACCATCCAACCCTGATTCCATGACTCCATCCTTTCATGCCAGCTTGAATATCTATGGAAATGTAGATCCAATTTCATTACTTTAACTTCTTTTGAACACTTGCACACTATGCCAGAACACTTGAGACCTCATGTGGCAGTCAGTGCTTGCTGAAAGCAGCCAGGAAGCTAGAATAATAATGTCATGTTGCACATTTACATACTGACTTTTATTTCAGAAGAGTTTAAAGCACTTTACACTGTGAACACTTGGCCAGGGCTGGCATATACCTCCTGGATGGCATATACCTCCTCACCTGAGAAACCGAGGGCAAGTGAATGACAGGAGTGCATGCATCCCCCAAGGACAGGAGGGTGTACTGGGACCAAGGACATGGAGTCCAGTTTTATAACTTGATCTTTAGTATAGACACCAGTTACTTAGAGCCTTCACTTAAAATTTAATTCCCATGGGAGAAACTGTCTACATTAATCATCTTGCTTACACCAAAACAGGTTGGCAAACAATGGCGTAGAAGAGATACATAAAGCTAAGTAACAGAGTAGGAAACAATAAGCTATCCTTGGGGTCCCCACTATCTTCAAAAGTCACCCTTGACTTGAAGGGTGCAACCACTTCTTATCTTTTCTCCACTTACAGTAATAAGATGCATTAATTTCACCTATGCAATTGTACATTTTACAATAAAATTAATAACAAATGGCTCCTTCTAGTTCCTTTCATAACTACAAAGTTGGTCTGTCCTAACAATCTACATGCCCTTAGTATTCTCAATTCCCAAGCATCAGCCAAGTTCATTTATATCTATGAAGCAAAGTGCTCTTAAAAATGTTTTTCCAGGGAAAATTACTCTCTTGTGGTGCCCCCCGTGCTTTGCTTTCCCCTAGCATGTTAAATAATAAAATTTTCTATGCCTTTTCTTCCTATTGATCTAAATTTATCAGTGATTTTTATTAATGAACCTTTAGGGGTGATGTTTTCCTTTGGCCCCTTCAGTTATGGCTCTGTGAGCAGGATACCAAAAGCCACCCTGCCCTTCTGGAGATGCAGATAGAAGAGATCAGAGCCTGAAAGCCAGCAGAAAAGAATACCTTTCAAGAATCTCCAGGACCAAACTGGAGAAGAAATTAATAAAGCTCTAAACAGAAAAATGGTTTAGAAGAATACTTTGGAACAATCAGCATGGAGCTGAAGACTTGCTACAAGACACATAATGTCCAGACTTTGAGAAACCAAGGAAGACGTCAACAAAGCTATGCTGGTTCCATCTTGAATCAGGACCCTAAGATAACATCAAGGATGGGAACAGAAAACAGAGGTGGCCTTAGGTAGACCTTACACCTGGCTCCTTGCCTGGCTCCTTGCCCACAGGTCACATACTCCTCCCTCCTGCTTTTCCTTTCCCACTTTCTACTCCCTCACCCCCTCTTTACAAACCCCTGAGTAAATCTGAGTCTTTGAGATGGCTTTAGTCTGGCCACTCTCCTTCAGGTTTACCAAAAGAGATGGGCGAGCCTAACGTCTCTCTTCAGGTCATCTGTATTCCTGAATAAAAGCTGACTTCCATTTTCAGCCCCCATCCCCCAAAATATATACTATTATTATTTATATAATATTTATTATTATGTATATATATAATTTTTTCCACATACAGAATAAATCAAAACTGTAGATGAACCAGGTTGTACAATGAAGTCCATTGAGATTAAATAATGTCTTCCCAGTTCAAAATTATGAGGAAACAGTTCTTTTACAATAACAATAAAATATATAAAATACATAAGCATAACCTTAACAAGAAACGTGCAAAATCTACATGTAGAAAATAGAGATACCATGTATCTATTATGCGATACTGAATACTAAAATAATTTTTGTTTCACTTGAATGTATAGGCTTAATGCAATTTCAACCAAATCCTAATGTTTGGAGTGGAGTAAAATGGGGAGAATTTGACTAAGTGTTTCTAAAATTTGTTTGGAAGAATAAATAGGTAACTACAGCCAAGACATTTGTGTAAAGAGAAACAATGAGAAGGCATTTAGTGTGCCAGACATTTAAGTAATTAAAATGAGATATGGGCATTGAAAGAGAGATTGGTATATGATAAGACACTATCATAAAGAAGAAAGTATATTACTGGCAATTGTGTTAAATATTTGGGGAAAATTACATTAAGTCCTACCTTAAATAGGCTCTCAAATATATTTGAGGTACCCCAAATCTACCTCAATATCTACCTCAAATAGATATCCCCAAATACATTCCAGGTTAATATTTAAAAAGCTAAAAGCTAAAAATGAATTATAAAAAAGCAAGACAATATAGCTATTTACTGACATTAGAATAGGAAAGAACTTTCTAAACGTACAAGCAGTAGAAGAAATCACAAAGGAAAATAATTTATAGCAATGGTTACATAAAATCAAAAACATTAAAAACATGTCAAAAGTCATCATAAATTTAAAAGTCTTAAGTGGAAAAAGCTTTGCAGGGTCAGCCCGTGGCTCACTCGGGAGAGTGTGGTGCTGATAACACCAAGGCCACGGGTTCAGATCCCATATAGGGATGGCTGGTTAGCTCACTGGGTGAGTGTGGTGCTGACAACACCAAGTCAAGGGTTAAGATCCCCTTACCGGTCATCTTTTAAAAAAAAAAAAGAAAGAAAAAGCTTTGCAACAAATATGACAAATGATGGGATGATATTTTTAATGTATTCAATAAACATTTGGAATTTTTATTGCTGTTTTGTTTATGATAACAAAAAGAAAAACCATTAACATGTTGAGTGGGATTACTTATGGCACATATAATTAATTGATAGACTATTAATTGATGAAATCAGAAAATATTTAGAATATTTAATAACAACAAAAATGCTCATGATCTAATAGAAATTGAAAAAAAAGTAAGAAGTAAATGTGATATATAGTATAATCCTAACTTATTTTAAAATGGCTATGTTGGGAAAGAAGATGAAGGGAATGTGTCAAATAGATAATGGAAGATAATTGTACTTTCTATAATATTCGAATTTTTTGCAATTAATGTTTTACTTTTATAATCAGAATATTTCCCTGATATTCTCGAATGTTATTAAAGGAAGATGGGTATAAGAAGTCAATGAATTGGTTCTTATTGAGAACGACCTTACTGTGGTTTACGTTTTTTTAAAGTATTTTTTGTATTTTTATAAGCTATCTTATGAAATTATTATTTCTGGAATCATTATATTTGGAAAGAAGTAGAATATAAACAGACTCTCATTAAACACTGTAAAGTACTTTTCACTTAGCACATTCAATCCTCACAACCATCCTACAATGTAGTTATATTTCTCTACTCTGTGGAAGAGGAAACAGGCTCAGGGAAAAGTGACAGAGCTCGGATTGGGACATGACTGGCCAGCTCCAGAGTCTGTATTCTCCATAATACACCCAGTGAACTTGCTAGTCTATCCAGGAAGATTTCAGTTTCCACCCAGAATCCCTGTGAGATAAACAAGGAGAAAAGATTTGAAAGTGTTTAGGAACTTGTGTTGTAGACATCGTGATCTAGCGTTGAGGCGCTCATCACGCAGCTAAAATCTTCAGCAAGAAAATGAAATCCAGAAACTTAATTCAAAGGTAGAAAATGAAAGATGTGTTAGAAACTACCAGACTGAACGTCAACAATGTGGTGAGCAAATATTAAACATGGGACCTTCATTAACAGGATGTATCATTTAAGTCATCTGCAAAGACAATTTTTAGTAGATACTTTAAAATCCAAGTGCTGATGTATCATTATTGACTAAGAATTTTTAAAAATCTGCTCACTCTTAATTTTCTTTGTTTCTCCTGCACTTGCAGCACACCTCCACTCCTTTACCCCTGGCCACCAAAAGACAAAATAAAAATGGTCTGTCTGTAATGTTGGCAAAGTTTTGAAAAGCAAATGCTTTGGGATAAAAATTTTATTTTAAAATCTCTTTCATCAAATTCTATAGTCCTTCACTGTGGTCTCCAACCAATGAAGTAATTACTCTTTATATACAGTATATGACCCAAAACTGCAATGGGTAATGGAATTGCTCTGTGTTGCATTCCAATATTTCATACTTTTTTCACTAATGTTCAATACTTTATTAGTAGAGAATAAATTGGTACATTTCTTTTATTGTCGTTTTTGCTTTCCTTTATAAACCAGCTTGGATGAAGGAAATATCATAGGGTAGTTAATCATCCAAAGGCTTGGCACTGACACAGTTTTTTTTTTTTTTTTTAATGCATTATTAAGGTTTCTTTTGAAGATGTAAAAAAAAAAAATTACCCATAAAGAACAGCTATAACTATAAATCTGAGAACATGCGAGATTTATGTTGCATAACTATCTCTGATGATTCTACACAATTTTAAAAAAAGCTTTCTTATTAGATTTTAAATAGTTCAGAAAACATCAATAACTGCAAAACTTGAATTACAGTGTTTGTCTAATATTTGCCTATTTTACTGTCACACATCACAACAGAAAGTTAACTAGATTCTCCCAAAGAAGTAGCTACTTCCTTGCCTTGAGATATGTAGGAAAATCTAAAGACCTAAAGAACCAATAGGAATATCTTACATATTTGGAGAATCCAGCTCATTGACTTTCAAACCAAAGTGACAAATGCCCTCCTTCATTGATTGTGTTTTGAATGGAAACAAGAAGCCCAAGTGATGGGCATCAGGGGGTGTGTATTCTGGGACTGGTTCTTCATGCTGAACTGCATCCTACTTCAGTCATTAATGCATTTAGGGGCGCTGCCAAAGTAGTCATTATCAACCTTGTTGATATCATAGAAAATGAATCTATTGAACACCTGTGCTGTATTTATCACAGTTAGCAGGTATATAGAATATGTTTGCTGTAATATTACTATTATAAAATTAACGTTATTTCACTTTCTAGGGTGAGAGAGTGTCTTAAGCGTGAAAAGAGCTATTAAATCTTATGTTGGCATAACAAACATAAAACCAAACTGTGACAGCAAACCAGAGCATACAGTCACCTTATTATTTCTGGGAGGAAGTATTTAGGTTTGAAATACCTTCTACCTCAAAGAGCTAATCTTGATCATAATTTTGCTTCTCCTTTAAAGTCTTGCTATATATATAAAACCTCTATATAAAGGTAAGGGATAAGTTGATATTTGCTATGAGACATAATTATTTATTATAGTTTACCATTGACTACAGCTCTTTTGTGGACAACTATACCCTCACATAGCATGAAATCTACAACTGTGTTTGGAATATGTTTATGTTCTCTGTGATTTATTTTCTATGTTAAAAATGGCTTGGGGGCACCACTTTCTCTAGTTCATTTAGTAAAATGCCTTGCAGAATAGAATTCCTCTCAGATCTATACTTCTAACCTATGGAAAATACATTAGTTTGAGATACATGGATTGGATAAAGGCACACAAAGAAGTGATCAAATGTTTTCTCTGTGCCAATATTTCTTCTTTTTCAGATATAGAAAACTACTACATTTCAGCCAGAAATCTAGAATACTGAAATTCTCACAGCAAGCTGCTTGGCAACTTATAGAGTCCCTTGGCTACTGAATCTTAGATCTAAGTGTCTTACTCAGTTCTTACTACATCAAGTCTTACTCAATTTACTTGGTGCCTTGGCTCTTTTCTTTTAGCCTTTAAAAATAGGGACTCTCCATTGAGACACTAAAGGATTCTGAGACATATTTAATGTTAAGAAGATAGATGGACACCATTTAACAAGACAGTATATTTTTCTTTTAAAAGAATAAAACAGTCCTCAAAAACATCTATATATCAGGATTATGAAGGGACTAAATTTTTTTTTTTTTGGTGGTTGGATGGCTGGCCTGTATGGGTATCCAAAACCTTGACCTTGGTGTGGAGGACTAAATTAAATAATGCATGTAAAGCTTCTAGTACAATACTGGTATAAATAAATTGTCTATAATTATTATTAGTAGTAGTTATAATAAAATTATGGACACGATTCTTTAGTACAAAGAATTAAAAGTATTTTTATTCATTTTGGCTTATATGAAAAAAACAAAATTTTGTATTATTAGAGTGAATTCCCAACTATATTAAACTTTTTATGCATGTGTAGTTTTGCTCCAGATGACTTACTGTTGTCACATTTTATTTTAGAAAATGATGGCAGATTTTTTATAATGTTACATTGAAAAGATCTTTTTTTCCCCTTGTGTTGACTTGGCACAGGAGTTTTGCTTGTTTTTTTGTTTGTTTGTTTGTTTTTTGTTTTCAGAACGGCATTTACTTGGTCTTAATTTTTTGGTTCCTCTGTTGAAAGGTAGCCTTATGTGTTTCAGTGCTCATTTTCTACAGTGCAATTTGTGATTGCATTTAGATGTTCTTTGCCATGTTGGCTTAATGTTATACATTTGCATGTGACTTTAAAGGTGATTGTAAAGTAACAAGAATTTGGAGAGAAATGTTCCCAGGGCTAGACAGTACAAACAATAGGCATTTTAAAATGGGAGCCAGCACTCCAAGGGTTATGATAAGAAAAGAATGTAAAAAAAGAGGAAGGAAGGAAAGGGAAAGAAAAGATAGGAGAAAAAAGGAGAGGAAGAGAGAGAGAGAGAGAGAGAGAGAGAGAGAGATGGAAGGGAAAGAAAAAGGAGAAAAGGGAAAGGAGAACTTGGAGAAGAGAGACTCCAAAGGACAGAAGGATGAGGAGGAGGAAACATAGACTGAGGAAGGGAAAAAAAACATCCTGGATCAGAAACAAAAATGACATAAAGCCAAGGCAGATACAAAACTTGCTAACCATGTCAACTTCTACTTAAACAAAAACTAAAAACTATTTGTAAAGGCTGTACACAAACATCTAGTTTTCATTAAATATAAATGGAAATAAACCCTACAGAAAGCACCCAGGGATACAGATGTACCTGTTGTCAGGAGAGTTCCCTGAAGCCAAATTTCTTCCTGCTCAGACCCCCCCCCCAAACACACGTAGGGGCTAAGGGAGTTGTGAATCTCCCTGGTCCTAATGACTCAGGAAAACCCCTTCTAACTGTCCTGCAAGTACTTGAAAGCTCTTAAAGATTAGGACTATATAGCAATATCAAAACCTTTGACTTAATCTTATTATGAGCTAGCAAGGCCCCTAGTCTAGATAAGGGCATTATAGATTATCCCATCTCAGGCTTTGTCCCAGGAGAAGTTCTGCTTTCAGATGGACTCCAAGTGAAAGGACCAAAGAGGCCTCCTGGCTGACCTTGGCAGAAGCCATGAGACTGCTGTTCCCAAGTAACCAGAGAGGAAAATGAACAACAAAGGCTACTTTCACCCAGGACAGTGCAAGTGTTGAGATAAGAATTTGTATGGCTCATAGGGTTTTCTATAAAGTCAAAATGAACAGACTGTGGAATGGTTTTGAAAATGTGAAAGCACACTGATGATAAGAGTGGCTTGGGACTAGTGATGTCCCCTTCAACCTCATCTGAAAAACAAAGAAAAGGTTAAATAGGATGTGTTCTAAAATCCTTCTGGTGAGGTTTAGTCATTTTACTGATAGATAACCAGGGCTGTGGAATAGCCTCTGCTCCTCAGAGTCATTTGAAAGCTTATTTGAGGACATTGCTGGTGGGCGGAATTTCTCCTGCTCTCGCTTCAGTCTGTGGTTAAAGCTTGAGTGAGAATACAAAATAGAAACACCAAGCTTGTTCTCAATCCAAGTAGCAAATTCTGGGCTAGGTTTTCTTTATCCCAACTTCTAATGAAAGAGTTGTATATGCTTATGTTTGTTTTTAAAAATCTCTTTTGAAATTCTTTCATTTTCAAATATGTGCTTAAATATGGTTGAAGTTCAGATGCAGATCTGAGAGTGCAATTGAGAGCTTAGAAAAGGTTGTGGGCACTCTATAATTACAGATAATTCTATCTTTATAAAAAAAATCTATATTTTTAAAAAATTTGTTTTTTAATTGACACATACTTATGGGGTACGGACTTATATTTCAATACACACATACAATGTGTGATGATCAAAACAGAGAAATTAGCATATTTGTCATCAAAAAATTTATTGTTTCTTTGTGATGAGAGCATTTGAGCTCCTTTCTTCTAGCCATTTGATAACATACAATAAATTATTATTAATTAATCTTTTTAGAAGATGATTAGAGATTCTTAAAAGATAGAAGATGACTAGATTTTTGAATAACTGGATCTGTTGCTAAGCTTGGTTCAAATGCTATCTCCATCTTTTCCTTAGTTACATGATTTATTTATATATATATATTTTTCTTTTTTTTGGCAGCTAGGCAGCTCAGGGATGCAAACCCTTGACCTTGGTGTTATAACACAATGCTCTGATCAACTGAGCTAACAGGTCAGCCAGCTATGTGAGTTGGTGCAATGTATTTAAGTTCTTCATTTGTAAAATGGGGATAATAATGGAACCTACCTTTGTGATGGTTATATCATTAAATTAGTTTAATACATTTAAAGCATTTGCCACAAATGTCTGGAACCTAATAACTAATGACTAATGTCTAAACATTAGTCATTAATATTAGTAACAATTTGAAAAGACCAAAAAGGAATACTATAAAACTTTTAAATGTTAAATGTTATTAAATCTTAATAAAGAGTACAGCATTTTCTCCCTTCTTATTTATGACATATCTCAGGAATATTATTTTATGTTTGTATTGACTTCTCTGACACGTATCATCTTACGTGATCCTCACAACAATCACACAAGGGTGATAAGTATTATTCTCAATCCCTGTTTGAGGAAACAGAAGACCAGTTGCCTAAAGATCCACCTTAAAATTCTACCTCAATCTATGCTCACTCTCCTTTGGTGCCTCCAGCTGTATTTGTTCTCACCTGAGATACAGGATTTAAACAATGGCATCTGTAGAAAGTTCATCTGTTCACAGTATTCCCCAGCCACTGGACATTCCCCGAAGTCATATGTCCTCCACAGGCCACTAGTTACACTCATGCAAGACACACAGCTTTTACCATGTGTTTTGTCTGTCAGTGCTTATGCAGGTAAGACTTCCCATTAGAATCAGTGATTTGCTCTTCAATAAGCCTCATGGCTCAATCAGGACTAGAATTATTTAATCTTAAACAGCACAAGCTCTGTTTAAACAGCATCAATCTACTTTACTAGTGCAGTTTTTAATCAAAGAAAGATGCCTTTTATCATATATACAAGAAGATATGTGCAAGGTGTAGGACCCTCATTTTTTTTCTTACATGGATTTGTTACAAAAATAATCATTTACCATGTATAGGACTTTATGGCTTATAAAGCATTTTAAATTTATTTTCCCACTTGAAATGGCAGGGGAAGGTGGTTCCCTCATTTTACAAATAAGGAAACTGAGGCTTAGAGAAGCTTGGATCTCAGTAGTTAAGAGTTCTTGGGACTATAACCATGTCTCATAATTGAAATCAGGCTTCTTTCAAGTCACTGTCAAAAAGCCATCGAGTTACATATGGTATTTTTTTTTACTACATTATTTTAAATACTTAAATTTCGCTCTTCCCGAAAACTAACTTTGAGTTATAATCGAATTGTGTGAGAAAAGAATCATATCAGTATTACAAAAACAATGCTCTCTGTGACATATCCAAGACCAAGTAAGGATTACTTTGTGAAATCCTGAGGCTATTTTTCTTTACAAATATTTTACAAGACAAACTTGTACCTTCCTTAAAAAGCACATCTGCTGTAAATTACTCCCTTACAGAAAGAGAGAATCACCATCCCTTCTCCCCATCTGAGCTTAAAGGAGATTTGTTGACATATTCTAAGGCCGGCATAGACGAAACAGCACAGGAAAGAGGAGGCGGTCAGCAGGACCAAGGTTCGGCTTTGCTTAAACTAATTCCACATGCCCCATGAACCATTAGCTGTTTTTTATTTCCTGCTCTAAAAATCTGTAGTGAAAATAATCTGGGGTAGGGAAAGGCTGTACTTATTTTTTTTTTCTCCCAACAAGATGCTGTGTTAGCAAATAGAACATATGAGCCACCTTCAGCAACTCAAGGTCTTTAATAATCCATTTTTCAAACACTACTGGTATTTCCTTTCCAAACAAAGATAGACTGTGACTGGAATCAATTTCATTATTTGTATGGTTACAATTGCCAAGTTTCTGGAAATAATCACCATTTAAATACTGCATAATATTTTTTATATGAAGACAACAACAGTTTTATTGCTATTTAATTTCCATGATTTGTTTGTTTGCTGTAAGTTCTCAGTGTTCTGAGAGTATGATGTTTGGGGGTAGAGAAAAGTCTTAAGAACAAATCAGGAGAAAAGTAATGTCGAATTCATGTTAAAGGCCTGATTCAAATTTGCCGAACTAGATAAATTAGCATTAGAAAACAATAATTTCCTCCATCATTTTGGGCTTTTCTTCCCTCAATTTTCCTATAAACTTCATAAGAATAACATTACCCTTTATTTTCAGACCTTGGCATAATGTGGGGAGATCAAGAACAGGACTGAGAACTCAATTCCTCCTTAAGAAGACAATGGAGTTTTTCAATGAAATTCGACAAAACAGAGGTGATGTCAGTACAAATAAAAGGTCTGGCAAATTTGGAGGGAACTAACCCATCTTTCTCTATTGATACCATGTGTAGCATTTGCTGAATAACAACTTAGTACTCTATGGGATGCTGCTGATATATGGGGTAGGCCTATTCCCTAAACCCCTTCTTTACTGCAGACTAAATCACTAAAACAGGCTCATTTTGAGGTCATCCTGGAAGAACATGCCAAAAGCCCACTTTATTTAGCTAATGGCAACATTGTTGTTTCCTTAGTTGTGGGGATCATGGTTTGATTTTTCAATTTATTTTAGAGGACCGGGGGGTGGGAAAGGGCAAGAAAAAGATCGGAATTGATTTTAAAAGTGTCTCAAATTCCTACACTGGGGATGGCTATTGGCTTAATAGGATAAAATAAGTTAGAAATGGTTGTTTATGTATCTACATTTAAAATTTCTGCATTTAAAATAAAAGTAGAATGGGCATGAATCAAGGCCATGATGTACCCTCCTGGGCTTGTCCTTATCAGGCAGATGGATGTTGTGGGCTTGAATCCTGTTGTACATTTACAAGCCGTGTGACCTTGCATAAGTTACTTAACCTCTCAGCTACTCAGTTTCCCCTCAGTAAAATAGAGATGGTGTTGCTGTGGGAACAGCATTAAATCATGTGTGTAAAGCATCTGGCCCATTAACAGATATTATATAAACATCAGTTTCCTTCTCCCTGCTCATCATCTTCCCAAAGGGTAATACTGTCCTTATTGCCCAATTTCTCTCTCTTTCTCTTACTTTCTTTCTTTTCCTCAGAGTTTGAATTGAGAGGACTCCTTATCATTGCTTCATTCAGCTCATCCCTCACTTGAACAGTATTCTGTTGAGCCAAATCTCAGTCTATTTCTTTTATTCATTCATTCAGCAAACATTTATCGAATACCGACTACATATATATTGTAGGCTCTGAGGATACTAGACTCTGGGGATTAAGTGATAAGCAAGACAGCACCAAACAAACATATAAATAAACGAGAAACACAGCAGAAGTAGAAAGTGCAACGAAGAGACTTGAACTGGGTACATGTGCTTAGAGTGACCCAGTGGTCAGTGAGGGCTGCTCTGAGGATGAACTTCATAGTTAAGAACTGTATTGGCCAGGAATTTCAAACAAACGGAATTTAACACAGAGAAGTGGCTACACAGATGACAGAAGAATTGAGAATGAAATCAAGTGTGGCAGATATTAGCAATGCAGGAAGCCACTACAGAAGGAGGTTGGGTTACTGGAGCCCAGATGCTGGACCATGTGGACCAACCAGGCGGCAGGAGCTGGAGCCATGCAGGGAGCTGTTCAGCAGTATCTGGGAATAGGGAGGGGTCTGCGTGGTGGGAGCTGAACCACAGAGAAGACCCAGCCATCTAGTCGCTATTGGAAAATGCCCCAGAAACAGGGAGAGAAATTGGGGGCGAGGGAGACAAAGAAAGAAAGGAGAGAAAATTGTCCTTTTTTGTTTTTTTTCCTTCTTCCCTCCTTCCAATCTCCTCCATTGGCCAAATCCCCCAAAAGAATGTTGTTTGTAGGAGAAGGGTGGATGGGGATCAACTTGGAAGTAGAGGCAATAACCAGCATAAGATCTGAAGGGCCAGAAGGAATTAACCAGGAAGATCAGGGGAGGCAGTAGAGGTAACGCAAAGGCTAGGGCAGGAAACAAGCTCAGCTTGCTTGAGGACACCAAGGACGCCTGAGCGTGGCAGCTGGGTGAAGGGGAGAGTGGCATAGGAAGCCATCAGAGAAGTGGGCAGTGCCACAGAGGGGCCCTGTAAGTCATCATCAGAAGTGGGGATTTTGGGCCGGCCCCGTGACTCACTCGGGAGAGTGCGGGGCTGGTAGCGCCGAGGCCGCGGGTTCGGATCCTATACAGGGATGGCCGGTGCGTTCACTGGCTGAGCGTGGTGCAGACCACACCATGAGAAGGGTGGCAATCCCCTTACCGGTCCCCCCCCAAAAAGAAGTGGGGATTTTATTCTATGTGTGAGGTGTGATGGGAAGCCACTGGAGTGTTTCAACCAGGGGAATAACAATCTAGTTTAAATTTTTAAAACACCACTTAGGCGGAATTGTATTGTAGAGGAAAAAGTAGATAATTAGGAAGCTATTGAGTAGTCCACTAAGGGATGACAGCTTAGACCAGGGTGGACATATTCAGGATGTTTTGAAAGTAAAGTCACCATAGACACGTTACTAGATTGGATCTGGAAAGTGACAAAAAGAGAAATCAAGGAATTGCCTACATTTTTGGCTTGAACAACTGGGTAAATGAAGCTGATTCTATTAAGCTGGGGAAGAGTACAGAAGGACCAAGCTTGGGGAAAAGGCAGATGTAAAGTTGTGTTTGGGCCATGAGAATGTATGAGGTGCCTGTTAGAGATCCAGGAGGTGATCAACAGGTGGAGGAATATATGAGTCAGGGCAGGAGATACAGATTTGGAAGTCCTTGGTATTTAGAAGGCCCTTAATGACATGGGAATAGAAGGAGTCACCCAGGAGAATATGGACAGAGGGGACAAAAACAGAGCCCAAAGGTACAACAAAACTTAGCTGTTCGGCAGATGGAGAGGAGCCAGCAAAGGAGACTGGAAAAGACTGAGGTAGGAGAAAAGTTGGGAAGAGGCATCATAGAAGTCAGAAGAAAGGAAATGTTTCAAGGAGGGAGGGCTAACCTCTCTGAAACTCTGTTGAGAGATCAAAAGCAACAGAAAAGTGCCCATGGATTTGGCAAACGGAATTTACTGTGACTTTGATGAAAGCAATTTCAGTTCAGTGGTGGGGATGAAAGCTTTGCACAGATTGAGTGGGGAATGTGAGTGCAGACTGGACACACTCACTGTAGACACCTCTCTCGACAAGTTGTGCCATGAAGGATTGCTAAAAAATGGGGATGATGCTGGAGATTATATGTATAGGGTCAGGAGAGGGGATTTTTTTTTTTTTTAAATAGGACATCCTAGAGCCTTATAATTCCAATTGTAATCTGCATTTTAACAAGATCTCCAGGTGATTCCTATGCATGTTCAAGCCTGTGAAGAGCTATTTAGAGCATACTTACTTGTTCTTGGAATGATCTAGCATAGAGGAGAAAGGATGTTGCAGAAAAGGGGGACTAACTGAGGGAACAACATGTTTGTGAGGGGTTGGGAAAGCCCAAGTGGAGGGGAAAAGCAGCTTCCCTCTTCCCTAGTGACCAGAGGGAAGGTAAGAGAGTGGTGTAGTTAAAGTTGGTATTAATTTTGGTGACAGAGATGAGAAGCTGTGGGGGTTCCTAATGACTTCTGATTTTCTCAGTGACACAGGAGGCAAAATCATTAGCTGAGAGTGAGCAAGAGCAGCAGCAGGTGGAGGAGGCTGGTGCAGACGGCAGCAGGTATGAAACTGTCTTTCACCGGATACGTAACTGGATACGCAATCTAGAGCTTGGCCAGGCCACAGGTAATTTAAATTTTTTCATTATGCTGTCATGGTGGCAGAAAATGTATCTCTAAAGCATGTGAACAGCCCCACCAGATTAATATCATCTACCTGGGAACTTATTTGCTGCTGCCGTGAAAAATCTTTATTGACTTCTGGAACCCTTCGCATACAACTGTTCATGTTAAAGGGGAGAGAAAAGGTTACTGTAGTCCCACATCAAGGTGCTCTAGGTTTAGTAAATCGTATTATCCTTACTCTGGTTCTTCAAATAAACATCCCTCAAGTCTGTGTTCTGAGTGGATCTTTCACCCCAGTCTTGTTTGAGCTGGTGATCCCAACATCTATTAAGGAGGAGGAATTGTTTTGGATGCAAGCTAGACAGAGGTGGCAACAGAGAAGGCCCTATACACAGGTGGTGGTGCAGATGCAAGTCTTAAAGCCATGCCTTGTAGCAGCAGGAGCCCACTGGGCATCTCATGAAAGTCCCCCAGTAGCTGTCTGTCACTTGCACTCCTGTCATCCTTTGACACCCATTCTTCCCAGCAACCCACCACTCTCACATGTTTCTGAAGGGAATTCAAAATAGGTATTTGTCACTGTTTGGGAACTGCTGTAATAAAATTAAACACTTTGAGTTCTGGATCGCAGTTAATATTAGAAACTGTAGCCAAAGAAACACATACATACACACATACACAAATTGTGGAGAACTTGACCCATATAAAATCAAATTTTAACCTGCATTAAAAATGTAAGACAACCTCCAAAAGAAAGAGATTGGGAAATATTGCACCATAAGAAGGGGTGATCTGACTTCCAGTACTTTTCTTTGGGTATACATTCCAGGTGGACAAAGAAATTCGTTATACTTTTTTGCAGAGTTTAATAAATCACAACATATTTGGAGAAATTTAGAATTGTTCTGAGTCTAATATGGTAAATTAATCCTGAATTTGTAAAGTATTAAGCCCACTACTTGGTATATAGAAAGTCCTCAAAAATGTTACTCACAAGGGTGCTTCAAAACGTTCATGAAAAGGTTTGTATTATCTTTTAACTTTATTTTTCCATGAACTTGAAGTACACTAATATTGCCATTTTATTATTTTTACCATTATTTTTGTTACTATAATTATCGTTGAGTGCTGGAAGATACATTATAATAAATATTGACTTTTCCTACCTGATTTTTGATGTTTCTGCGATGTCAGATATACACAAACGTTTAAATGTCTCTGTCTATAATGCTCCCTGATTGTAAGCATGAAAGTTACAACAATCTGCTCTTCCTCAAACACACTGTGCAGAGTTGATAGAAATTATTTTGAACCTTCTGGTTTGTGTGACATTTTGGCACAACCACCATTATTATGAATTAGATATTTTATCTGAGCCAAACTGCTGCTATGCAGAAATACAAATGGAAGTATCAATCTCCAGACAGACAGATAGCAGGAGAAACAAAGACAACTTTATAAATTAACATTTAAAAATTTATTATTCATTTTATTAATCCAAATGTCAAAATTCTCCTAATTTTTGTATTCTTGTTTTCTTTCTATTTCTGAGAAATCATTTAAATACTTTAGTAAATGGACATTGTTTATTCTTTTAACTTAGTAGAGATAATGGGCAGTATTTAATTAAAAATGTAAAATAAATGATCTGTAAGGTCATTTTGTGAAAGACCCACTTAGTGGCAAACATCTTGTGAGTTTCATCAATACCAGGGAGAAATTAGTCCTTAGTGACTAAACTTAAAAAACATGGTTTTAGGAAATATTAAAAAATAGTATTATTACATTACAGAAAGGATTTGTTGATAGGCAATGTCCTTTAACATTGCTGATTGCTATGATTTTATTCTGCCAGGATAAAATGGTCATTCATCTAAAAAGTTCTCATGTTTCTTCACAGTACCCTATTTCTTAAGAAATTTATTTAACTCTTTAGTTGCTTAAAATATTTGTCAAATCATCCAGGTATAGTTTATAGATTTGTTTTTATACATTAAAATTTTATAACCATAATGTTTACATTTAAAATTAAGTTTTGCATAATTACTTATAGAGTAATTTTATCTATTCTAAATACAGCAAATTTGATCATTCTCATCTGTTTTATTCTTTAAGTAAGCTAGTTGTGTTAGTGTTAACAATTATTTGGAACACTGGAAAATTATTTTGTGAAATTAGTATTTCAAAAAAAAATTTTTAATGCAATTAAAGCAGAGAGCAAAGAGGAGCAAAGAATTTTCCATTAAAAGCCCTGCTTTATCTATTCGCAGGAATTACGTGCGTGATGAGGAATTTCTCAGGGCTGGACAGTGGACATCAAAAGGTTTGTGGCTATAGGCAACATCCAAAACTCAGACTAATGTAATAAGTTTTCCAGTGTCCTCAGACACAGCAGTGCAATTGGTAGAGAATTTTCATCTTCTCTTAGAACAAAATTCTAGAGGTCACTAAGATGATCTGAATATCAGCACATTGCAGGTGCTAATCACTGGGTCTTCCTTAAGGATGGCCACAGATCTCCAGGCAATGCTCTCTTACCACATCAATAAAATGGGATGAGGGATGATTCATGTCCTAAAGGAATATTAGTAGTATTAAGGAAAACGTTTGATTAGAAAATAAGTCCCTTCCCCACTTCTAAATCAACTTTTAGTTCTTTATTTACACCCAGGACTCAGTGATGAATGTGGGAGAAAGAGAAAGGGGAGGGAGGCGTCCTGAGAGGCTTCTATGTCAATTACTCTGTTAAACCCTTCACTTGCATTAAAAATGCACTCCACAAGCAACCCTGCAAAGACCACACTAGTAGCCTAGTGTGCAGATAGAGAAATATAATCTTAGAAAGGTCACAGAGTACGTAAATGTCTGAGTGAGGACAAGAACATAGATCTGTCTTTAGTCAAAAACTTGGAAAAAGCAAAAATCAGGTCTCATGTTACAGAAAAGATCAATGTTTATATAACTGTTCAGTCAAATAACTCCAATCCTAGTTCTGTAATCCCTCATAAGTGTACAATGATATTGTAATTAACATTCAAATTATCTGCTCATGTACCTCCAATACTCACTAAATGTACCAGCTGCCACTTTCATACCACCACCACCCTTTCCAGAATTTCTGAGTGCTGCTGATCAAATATGAACACTCACTGGTACTCATTAAAATAACTCTTCATTCCTCCATTGATAGACATGGCATGAAAAATATGAATTATTTAAGGATGCAGTCTTACTTAATGTACTTCTTTCCAATCATAACATAGTAACTTCATTGCAGAACACTTGAAAGCACAGAAAAAAGTAAAAATCTCTGGTAAACATTGTTAACATTTTAGGGTATATCCTTGCAACCTCTTTTCTATTTATTAATCTTTCTGTAATTATTAATCATGTGATTACTATGTGTCAAGCACTGTGTCAGATGCTGTGGATTCAATGAACAAGTCAGGCCTGATCTGGAATCCCTGATATTGAACCTATAAATACGTTGCATTTACAAAGAAGATATGCAGTGTATACACACACATTTCTTGCTTTTAATTTCCAAATGCTGAACATTTTATTGATTTCCTTCTCTATTTTATCATTATACATAATGATGCAAGGAACATCTTTGTACATAAGTCTTTGGAACATCATTTATAATATCCTCAAGCCAAAGTCATAAAACTTGAAATGCGGGATTGAAGAATATGCATTTTTTAAAAGTTTTTTAAATTAAAAAATAAGACTTTTTAGATAATACATTTTCAAACCACAATGGAAAAGTCTCCCTTTCAATCCCTTGTTCCCTGCCAATTTTTTCCCCTCCCTGGACACAGCTAATGCCACCAATTTCTTACATATTCTTCCAGAGATTATTCTATGCATAGTCAAGCAAATACAGGGTGTGTGTGTGTGTGTGTGTGTGTGTGTGTGTGTGTGTGTGTGTGTGTGTGTGTGTGTACACAATTTTATTTCCTCTTTTCTTAAGGCAAAAATAGTAGCATATTCCATACAGTGCCATGCCCTTTTTTTCCCACTTTATATATCTTGGATATTGTTTCATATTAGTGCTAAAAATCTTCTTCATTCTTACAGCTGCATAGTGGCCCATAGTACTGATGTACCATAATTTATTTAATCAGTTTATCCTTATGGATATTTATGTTTTTTATCAATTTTTTGCTATTACAAAAAAAGTAGAAGCAGAGAATAGCTTGGGGATGTGACAATTCATACGTGTAGTAAGTGTTGCCTGTAGGATAAGCTTCTGGAAGTGGAATTGTTTGGCCAAAGGATTTGTGTTTTTGTAATTTGGTAACTATTGCCAAATCACCTTCCAAAGGAGATTGTACAGTTTCCACTCCCACCAGGAGGACATGGAGGTATCTGCTTCTGTGCCAGGCTCATCACAGATGTATCTCCTCTTTTGCATGTATTTTCAAGACTATTTGGAGACTCAGAATAGTTGCTATGGGACTCCATAGTGTCAGTTTTTACACTTTTAACTGTATTTCCCCGTGTTATATTTTTAATTAAGAGATATTCATTTTGATTCACAGGAATGAGTACATAATATATATTAGACAAGAGGATAGTTTCACTCTGGCTATAGAAATGGCCAAACCAGTTGAGTATTCTACAGTATGGGAAAGTCAGCAACAATTTTCAAACTACTGAGAGCCTAAGTTGAATTTTTCTTGTTAAGTGGCATTTCCACCAAAATTCCTACACTGAAAATGATTTTTTATATTATTTGCACATTATATCTAAGATATCTAACTCCATAAGCATGTTTGAATAAACGTTTCTATTTTATTGCTTTGGATGGATGGAAATTCAACACAGGCAGTATAGCATTCCAGTGGAGTACACAGGCTATTATAGCCAAATAGCTCTGGGTTTGGACCTTGTTTTCAATTTGCTGCCCCTGGGTTTAAACCTTGCTAACTACATGTCCTCATGTACCTTACTTATACCCTCTGAGCTTCAGCTTCATCTATAAAATATGATTAGTAGTACTCAGCTACTGAAAAGATTAAATTACGTATAATAAATACTCAATAAATGGCCACCATGACTACCACTTCTCATTGTAAGATGCATTCCCATGTCTATATAAATAAATGAGTATAAGCAAATAAGTATAGGTTAACTCTGAGAATTTAGCATAACCACAGTCGTAATCTTGTTGAATTATTTAGAAAGATTAATACCAAAGTGCCAGGCCTCTTAAATACATACATACACATAGCCCCTTGCACACATGCATATCTTAAATGAAAGTCTGCAGGAAGCAAACAATACATGAAAATCTTTGTGGGAACTCTTGAGTCATTCTCAGAAGGTAATAGAGGTAAGTTCTGATTGCCTGATTGGCAAAAATATACTATTAAGCTGTGCTTGATTTCCTGTGATCACATGGGAAGGACACCGCATTATTATTATTTGTTTTTTACTGGCAGAAAAAGTTCATGAACTCATTGAGGGGTCTACTCTGTGCTCTGTACCATACCAGCCCTGGGATAGAGTGCTAAGCCCGACAGACATTATGCTTATAGTCAGGTAAAATATTTTGAGGTAGATAGTGCAAGTAACATGCTCTCCCTGGGCTTCCTGGTGGTAGCAGAATCACTGTCAGATAGGGTGGTATCTAAGATATTAGGGCAAACAGCTAAGTAGAGCAAAGAGGCTCTAACCCAGAGCAGTCAGCTTAGATATTAGAAGGTAGCACAATTTCCAAAAGCCAAGCACCCAAATAGTTTGATGTCGTTTATTACACTTTCAATACTAAGTAAGGATGTTTACTCATTGAGGACTGATAGGAAAATTAAAATAAGATGGGGAGTCCCGTAGGAGTTTTATTTATTTATTTATTTATTTATTTATTTATTTATTTATTTATTTATTTATTTATTTATTTATTTTTTGGTGGCTGGCTGGTATGGGGATCCAAACCCTGAGACCTTGGTGTTATCAGCACTTGCTCTAACCAAGTGAGCTTACCAGCCAACCCAGGAGTTTTGTTTAAATCCAATTTTGTACACAGGTTCTTCTATGTTTGAAATAACTACCACTAAGTAATAGTTCAGTTTCCTCTATTAATAGCCCCTTCAATAAACTATAAAGGTATATTTCACTAATAGGAAATCTAATTTGATTTAATTTAGAATTTGAATTCTCAAAATTAGCTAAACCTCATTCACCAGAAAAGCAGCAAATGGCTAATCTCAAGTCACAAATAATGCACGTTCACCACCTAGTGGCACTGCGGCAAACTTCAGGTACATCACGCTTAAAACAGTTTATTCTGTATACTAATTATCCTGAATTGAGCATCACATATTACACACGGATATTGATATTCAACACTACCCCACAGATATGTACAATTATGTTTCAATAACAAAAAAAATGAGAATAAATACATAAATAAAAACAGTTTATTCTGCTAATTTAATTATGGATAACTTCAAAAACTTTATGGATAACTCCTATTTTCTAGATAATTTATGATGTTTTGGTCCCTAGTAATCTGGCAGAGTAACCTCTCTTTTTTATTCATTCTCAGTCCCCACTGTGCTACCTCGTTTAGACCACCCTCCCCTTACCCTGGCATTCTGGTACTAGCCTCCTGATTGGATTCTCAAACATCTTTTAAACACTGCCGTCATATCATTTGTCTGCTTAAGAAATATAAATTTGTTTGCAACGCATCCAGTAGAAGCACCTGGGCCTGATACAAAGTGCCCAATTATGACCTTGCTCCACCAGCTGAATTCTAGCCAGAGAGGTTCAAGTGTGGCTACTCCATGAGCACACATACACTTCCTGCCTACCTGAAGCATCCTTTCTACCTCTTCTCCCCCTGGGGAATTTCTACCCATGCTTCAAGATGTAGCTCAAAGCCCATTGCCTATAAGACCTCCTTGACTACTGCAGTTGATTCATCTCTCTCCATTGTGAATTCTGAGAATGATGATTGTCTCTAACCCAGAATGTATCCAAGATTTGTTTTTGCTGCCCTCTTATTAGTGTCCATTATGTCTGTGTACTGGGAAATAGTTTCTCTGATGATGGGAAAACACCTTGAGGACAGTGGTGGTTCTTGCGTTTTTTTTTTTTTTTTTTTTTTTTAATCTCCACTCTCCACTGCACCCAGCTCAGTGAAGAACACAAGCTCAATAAATACTCGAGGGTTGTATCCACCCATCTTTAATAGCATTTCATTATTCTGATCTTTTAGTCTGCAGATGTCTCCCAGGTGTGACTTCTGATCACCCTGTCATCTTTTACTAGTTAAAACACATGTGATCTTTTCAACAGCAGCAGTAACTTCTTGTCACTATAGCTGCATATTCAGTGAGGAGGAAAATGGGCTTGATGTTTCCCAGTAATTTAGGCCAAGATAACAGTTCTTCTTTGATTACCTGAGTATTTAAGGTAAAAATTGGGGTTAAAATTTGGCAAGGATTTGTCTCATTTATTCATTTCACTTTGTATTTGCAGGTCAGTTGTGATTTATGAATACCTTTCAAAGGTCACTATCCATCTTCAAAATACATCAATCCTAAGTAGGCAACCTTCCACCTTTGAAGAGAGAAACTTTTACTGTTTCACAAACACATTAGACAGGAATGTGGTTTGATCAACAGGGCATAGGATTCATGAAATCAATATTTATTCACATGACATCACCTGCAGCAGCCAGCACACTTCTGGTTCTGATTAAAACTACTGCAAAAACAACTGGTGGATCTAGGGGAATACTTTGTTCTTAAATTAATTTAAATATATCCTGGAATAATAAAAGGTATTGAACTTCTCCACAGGAGCCATCAATGACATGGTGATCTTAATAAAACAGATAATCCAAGGAGTGCCCACACCCAGCCCGTTGGTACCTTAAGCCTCAATTTTAATCCTGTAGTTTTAAGCATATAATGGGATCTTAATGTTCTTTAATTTGGAATAAGGTTTAAGATAGTTTAAAATAAATTTCTTAGAAGGCTCAAATCCCTTCATCACATGAAGTGCTACAGCAATTACTTGCCAGACACAATATTTTCTTGAATCATACACATATTGAAAATATATGTATATATACATTTCAAAAATAAAATTCATGTTGATTTATTCTTAAAATAACTTTCTCTACACATATCTATTTATCTCTAGACAAACAGTCATTGAAAATATGATTTGCCAAGGTTTCAAATTTGTGTATCTACAGGCTGCATATTCTTACAATAAAAAAGTAGAAAAATCTACTTACATGCCTTCAGTTATCTTTGTTGAATTTGATTTTTTAGATATAAATAACCAAACTCTCTCAATGTAAGCCTGACACTGATAATGAATATGTTTCAGATGGCAACAGGAAAACTACTGCTGCAATTAAATGCAAATGTTTTGAGTGTATGCAGTATTAAAGTTGAATTTAAGCCACTGAATGAGCAAATTTAGAAGTTAAGTGGCTCAAAAGGAATAATTTAAACCTGCTGAGTCAGGTTTTCCCAGTGAACAAGCTGCCTCTTGGGAGTAAATCTGGGGTGGTTGTAAGTGGTGGAAACTGTCTATTGGATTTCATAATTTCAATGTAAGTGGAGACATATATCTAAAATAAGATATTCCTGATATCTTAGCAATTTTTTTAATGCAAAATATACAGGGCTTCATTCTGAGACAGCCCCTGCCTCTTTTTATGTAGCCAGCCAGTCCATATTTACAGAGTACCCTCTGTGTGCTTTTGAAGAGATACTGGACTTTGGTGCCCTCGAGGAGCTGAACAGACCCTACATGAAAATACCTTCAAATACTTGAGAATCCTCAGCCCATTAATTTTGGCGGGACCTTGAGCAGAGGAGTGATTAATCAGGGAGGTGAGATTAATCAAAGAAGACTTCCTGGAGGCGAGGACACAGGATGCAGAAACACATAAGTTATTGTATGAAGATGAGAAATCAAAGTGCTGGATTCAAGCCAAGAATCCACATCAAGGAGAACTAAGGTTAGAGTGGGCTGGTGGGGAAGCTGTCAAAAGCCTGGGTGACCTCAGGCACCTGCTCAGCCATCTTGGTACCACCTCCTCTCTCCCCAAGTGTGAAATGTTCACTATTCATTTTAGGGTTATGTATAATGTGAGAAAACCCTGAGAAGTAAATTAGAGCCTTATTTACAATTCTGTTGCCAAAATTTATAATTTCACAGATATGTCACAGAAAACACTTGGCTTGTGGAGACGTTCTCACGTACTGACCCCTGTAAATTAAAATCTCAAGTTAAAAAAAGGAAATGATCCCTCACAATAGAAGTATAAAAATGTAACACTGGTTTATGCATTTCTAGCTGTATTTCCCTTCTTAGACTAAAATATGAGAGAAAACACTGAGAGGCACTCTGGTTTCTAATATTCAAACATTTATACCTGCTTTTAGTAAATAAAATGACTGCTCTTCCTGTACTAATAATTATGCTGTTAAATCAAGATGCGGTCCAGTACAAAACCAGTCCTGGATGACAAAAGGGGAATCCTGCAAGCTCGAGGACTCAGATCTGACAACTACTTTGGGAGGCTCTGCTAATGCTAAATGCATGACTTAAAAATTAATTTAACTTGTGTCTAGCTTCCTCTCAGATGCTTTAATAATAGTTGAATAATAACAGCCCACACCACCAAGTTAGGAAACTTCTCTAGTGAAAGTCACTAGTGTATTTTGGATGGGGAATTTCTGCAAAGAGGCCTGTAAGAGTAGAATTTCAGGATAGCAGAGGGGCAAATGCTTACATGACTTGAATTGGAATTCTACTCTGTGATTTACCAGGTGTGACTTTGCATGAGTTCCTTAACCTCTCCAAACCTCAGTTTCTTCACATGTAAGATTGGGGTTAATAGCGAAACCTGTTTCTTAGGGTTGTTGTAAGGATCAAATGTAATGATCCAATTAAAACACTTATCCCACTGCTTGGCCCACAGCAATATTCTATAACTGTTAGCTCATATTATATTCCAGAATGTTTAAGTGACATCATGTAAGCTGTGAAGTTTAAGGTAAAAGCTATTTTTAAAATTTAAAAATTTTTTTGGTGGCTGGCCGATCGAACCCTGGACCTTGACCTTAATGCGAAATCTTGAGTATCATTAAGGCAATAAAATATTAGGGTAAAACTGAAAAGTGGAAAACTATAGGGGGAAATTACCCTGTAACACTTCTACTATAACTCAGCAGCAGAAAATAAAAGAGAAGGTACATCTTTTTTTTTTTTTTTTTTTTTTTTTGTGCCAGTTTTAAGTATTTCTATTGGTTTTCCCATCTTGAACTTGGTGCTACTAAGTAAATGGATTATGATGGCTGTCATTTGTTTTGGTCAACAAAGTTGGAGTTGAGTCAGGAACCATGGCTGCTCCACATGCTTAGATCAAACCTTAGCCCTCCACAGGTCTCATGACTTGCCTGTCAAGGTGGCAGCAGTAAAGAGAATCAAAAGCTAATGAACCTAATTCCTGCCTGTTCAAACCAGTTCAAAAGAAGAAAGTACAAGGAACTTATGAAGCCTCCTGGTTTTGCCAAGAATTCAACAACAAAATAACTCTGCTGTTTAAGACTTTAACATTAACTGAAAAGAAATATAAAGAAAAATACGATATTAAACTATCGATGCCATTGATTAACTTGAGGAAATAGCATCTATGTTCCTTTGTGTCAGACTAAAGAAATGTCAGTATAGATCCTCTTTCTATCTATTGTGTATCTACTTCAGGCAATGATTCAGTCGTCGAAACCGTATTGAACACCTATTATCCACCAGGCAGTATGATGACTGAAAGAGATACGAAAATGACTAATGCACAGTCCCTGCTCTGAAGGGAACAGGCTGGTAAACAAATCCGTAGGATGCTATCTGATAAGCTCTGCAAAAGAGGCATAGAAGGGAGGGGAGATGGCTGACTGGCAGAAGCATGGAGGATTTCACAGGGAAAGGAAAAAAAGATTTTCACATCTACCAAAACAGAACAATCAAGAACAAACGTCTAATGAAAATCTAATGAAAACATTAATGTCATCCAGTGTCAGAAAAAAATCAGGAGGATTATTCACTATTTTTCTATAAAGGGACTATGTAAGAATTGGCTATACTAAAATTAACCCAAAAGCTGTATTTGGAGAAGTATCAAAGGTAAAGCTTATTAGCAAACCTGTAATCTTACTAATATTTAATTCAATAAAAAAAAATTGCGTCTATGATATGCCTATGCCAAGTACCGATTTCACGCTAGGGAGAGGGAAAACATCTCAGAAAAGACAGAAATAGAGGAGGAAGCCTGCAGCCTCGGGAAGGTGAGATGAGATAAGGAGAATGTGACAAATGCTTTATGACAGGTGCCAACAGAGTTATCAGGGACACAAGCTCAAATGCCTGTGCAGGCCAGGCTGTTGAGGGTACAGGCCCCATGGAGAGGGGGCAGCCATGACCCAGCTCCCTGCAATCATGGCCATGTGGGGACCCAGAACCAATGTTGTCAGAACTTTCTGTTTTTTAAGAGAAGCTCAAAATGCCAATTTTTCTATGAGATCTCTTGATTTTTGAAGATTATTTTAAAATCCTGCCCACAGCTGTATTCAGCCTTTTGGCTGCCAGTTTGCAGCCCCTGTGCTACCAGAACACACAAGGAGCAGTTATGGTAGATAATGGGATGACAGGATGCAGGGTTAAGAACA
The DNA here is from genome assembly GCF_027409185.1 of Cynocephalus volans. Taxonomy (NCBI): domain Eukaryota; kingdom Metazoa; phylum Chordata; class Mammalia; order Dermoptera; family Cynocephalidae; genus Cynocephalus; species Cynocephalus volans. Next base: position 81,677,788 of record NC_084461.1, read on the forward strand.
GGGGCTGTAGTATTAGCACTGGGTTCAAATCCTGCCGTGCCTGTGCTGTGCAAACTTGGTTAAATCCTTAAAATAGCTCTGAGTTTTGGTTTCACTATCTGTAACCTGGGGGTAAATAGTTCTGCCTTACAGTAGTTTTATGAGAAGAAAATGTGAGCTAGCATGTAGTAAGCTCCCCCAAATGACATGTTTATTATTATCTTCAGAAAAACCTTCAGGAAGGAAGAGGGATGAGAGCTGATTCTTAAGGGACAGGTAGGATTTAGACTGGCAGAGATGGCCTGGAGGGCTTTCCAGGCATTCCAGGGAGAGAGAGTAAAGGCTCAGACACTAAAAGCAGACAAAAGATCTAGTCTTGGAAAAGTAATGTCACCTGATTTGGCTGAACAGAGAGCACATGAAGCAGTGTAGAGGGGGTGAGTACTAGAATGTCAGACCGTGGCCCAAGCTCTGGAGCTCCTTGAATGCCAGCCTAGGGAGGGTTGGACTTTATGTCATGGGAAAGGAGAAGACAATCAAGTTTTTGAACAAGGGAACACTAGGTCAGTGTTCTTTTTGATGCATTCATCTAACCAATATTTATTGAGGGCTTACTATGTGCCAAGCACTGTACTTAGTCCTGGGGATGCAATGGTGAACACGGCCGATGAACAAGGTCTCTGCTCCATGGAATTTACATGCTAGAGGCATTAGGAAGCAGATCTGGGTTGGACTGCAGGAGCCTAGGGTGGAAGAAAGAGACTAATTGGTAGGCGGTTACCAGTGTCCAGCAGGCGGTAATGAGGGTCTGAGTTAAGGCAGTGGTAGCGAGAGGGAAGAGTAGTGAGTGGCAAGAGAAGCAATATAAGTTGTTGGCATGACTCAGGCTTATGAGCTGCAGTGACAGGGCGGTTCTGATGCCATTAGCAGAAACAAGGAAAGTGAGAGGAGACACCACCAGTTTATGGGCAAAAACGATGAATTGACTTTATCCTAGTAGAGTTTTGATAAACAGCATATTCTTCTGTTCATGTCTCCATCACTGAAGCATCTTAGCCAAGTGACCATTGCTGAAGCAGTTGGGTTTTCTTATCAAAAGGTAATTCCTGAGATTTGATACCAAGACTAAACTTGTGTTCAGTTTATTTCCCAAAATATAGTATCAAAGGCAGGGACTGAACACCGAGCATTTCTTGTCCGATAACCATTTGTTGTTAACATGTTAAAAACAACAAGAGAAGGAAGACTCCAGAGCATTTCTATGACATACTCCCACCCACACAGAATAAAAATGTTCTCCGGCCACGTCTCATACCCATGGTTTTCTTACCACATAAGCCCAAGTGCAGCAAGATACAAGAGTTTAGGGACTTCAGTTTGAGGATTTGCTTAGTGAGGACCTTTCTGTTTGTCAGCAGTATACCCACAAATGAACGAATCTTTTCCCCAAATGGGTCTATTATAATGTTCTAGACAAGGATTTTATAGTTACTCAAGAGCTCAGAGAATGCTCTTTGGTGCAAGATGTGAGGTGGAACAAAGGAGTTGCACTGGCTCTCTTGATCTCTTACAGATGGGCCACTTCTTTCCATTTCTTCTGAGGGCATGGGAGGAGGCCTGTGTAATAATGCATACATATATATTTGGCTCCTCCTGGCCTCATTGTCACTTTGTGTCTTTTTGTCACCTTGGGAGGTAGAGACAGAGAGCAGTTAGTGTGATACCAAAGACAGAGGAGGAGAGAAAAGAGGCATTCTATGTTCTCTATCTGAGTATCTTCAACAAAACCATCCAGTATTCTTGCAGAGAGAAATTAGGGACAGAATCATATTTGTATTTCTAGCATCTAGCACCATGCCTGACACATAATATGCTTAATAAACATTTATTGAAGAAATATTCACTGAAGAAATGTTTATTTATAAAAGTGAATAAACACAGAATTAACTTTACTCAGTGAATCTTCTAGCATTTACTTGCAAGGAACAGAATATTCCACTAACAGTAGTTTAGGTAGTAGAATTAATTTTCCTCATATAATAGGAAGTTCAGAGATTGGTGGTTACTGATGTTTTATTTATTTTTTTAATTTATTTATTTTTTTATCTCACTTGTATTTTTATAACACCCCGGTTTATTTTGACAACAATCTTTTCTGACTTATATCCATATGAATTTGAGATTAGTTATCCCAAAGTACACAGAAATTACCTATATTTACCTGTAAGATTATTAAATGCTGACGAATACTTATTAACACATCAATTTAAGCACGCCAATGCAATAGAACTTTTTCCAACTTTTGAAATTATTTTTTCCCACCTAATCCAATTTATATCTGACATTTAGTTTACATGTGTATGTAAAACAGACATATTCTTCAACTGACCATAAGATAAACCAGCATACAAGTGTCCATACTTCTGTATATAATTAAATTTTCAGAGGCAAAGTGGTTCAAATAGGAGCAAATAATTTGACCTCATGAAATAAACCAGACAAAAGAAGTATTACACGTGTTGAAGATTAATTCCAAAAATTTTTCTCCTTCCTGTTTTTTAAACATACAAGTGTGCACTATGGGTGTGTGTGAATTAAAACACTTCTAATCTAGACTGTGATCTCCTATGCACAGGCTATTGTTACTCAATAAAAAGCCCTGGGGCAAAGAGTGAGGTAGCACAGGTGAGAGAGGGCACCTGTCCTCATGAAGCTATCCACACAAACTACTGCAGAGGTAGACTCAATTTCCTAAGTCTCAGTGGGCTCAGGTGCTGACCTGGGCCTTTCAAGTGATGTTTTACTTCATTTTTGTTGTTCTATATGAAGGCACTTCAAAAAGTTCGTGGAAAAATAGAATTGCAGGACATACAGATCTTTCCACGAACTTTCTGAAGTGCCTTCCAATGCTGTTTGTTCCACTGTTTTTGTAATTGGGGCAAACTGGGAGGTTCAACTAGTGCACAAACACTTGATATACTCCATGAACTCCCCCATAAACTGTCTGAATCAAAGATTTTTATTTTTTCTTCTGCCAAACACAACTGAGTTGCATCTACAATTATTTTTAAGATATGAAACAGGAAATCAACTGAAGAAACAGCTGGGGCCTTGGACTGTAGAGCACACTGGCTGAGAAATGCAGAGGGTGGGGACGGATCACCGCCTGCAGCAGAGCATGGCCAGCCTCAGTGCGCCTTCTCCAGGAACGCCGAGCAACACCTGACACACTGTTGGTACACCGCCTCAAAGTCAGAGTCATTCCCATAATAAGGGTCTTCAATAATAAGCTGTTTTTGTGGATCATAGCTCCCAAGTAGTTCAATTTTAGCTTTGCAGTTTTTAACTTGATTACTTTTTCTCTTCAAATCCCTCAGATTGCTTTCATCCATACACAGTATATAATCAAATGTGGTGAAGTCTTCTTTGGTCACCTGCCGGGCTACGTGACTCATGGGAATACCATGCCTCTTCATGCAGCTTTGCCCCCGATAATCAGGAGGGTTCCCTACTTCATACGTGGATGTCGCTGCACTGTCTATCCTCCAATTATCTGAAACATTTTGGTCAGTTACAAGTTTTCTGAAAACTGCTTCTGCAATCGGTGACCGACAGATGTTACCCAGGCACACGAATAGCACTGACTTGGGCACCTGCTCGGCCATCTTCCTGTGTTTACTGATGTTTTAGATGTTCAAAGATATCATTTGGGCCCAAGAACTTTCTATCTTTCCCTTCCATCATCCTTTTGTTTATTGCCCCGTGGTGGTAATATGGCCGCCCCAGCTGTAGGCATTACATCTGCATTCAAAGGATGAGAGGAGGAAGGACGGAGCCAGCAAAATCTGTCCTCTTTTATCAAGAAAGTAAAAAGCTTTTTCCAGAAACTATCAGAAGATGTCCTCTTCCAGCTCTTTGATCAGAACTATATTAGATGGCCATTCGTAAATGTAATAAAACCTTAGATTATAAGTAATTAGAATCTTTGCCATGATGTACTAAATTAATCTTCTATTAGCAAGGGAAAAAGGGACAATGGCATTGGGTAGACAATTAACAGCATCAGCCACACTTATGGAGACCTTTCTGCCTCCACTCTTTCTGAATACTCAAATTACTCACATTAATTCATTTATGTCTTTTATTTTTCCTCTCAGATTGAAAGCAGAACTCGTGTTTTACTCATTTTCCTCTATCTTTTACACAATAGGCCCCCAATAAGTGTTGTTGAATATATTAAAAATATTATAAAAGTTTTTGAAGTGTATGTAAAATAATGCTTTTTAAAGCAGTTATAGAAAGAAAAAATAAAACGTGATTTTTACATTGATGCATTAGCTACTACTCCATTTCAAACATACTAGGTAAAGTAGGCTTAAGTGAAATTTCAGAGAAGAGAAGAGGAACAAATATAAACAACAAATAGAAAACATTTTTATAATTGTAACAACAATTCAGACAAAACTGAAATTCATCTTCATAAAATGAAGTTAATTTCCTGTTTCTTTGTCCTCTAATGCATTCTGTACCACAAAGATAGGTAGATTATTCCAGAAATACTAATTCTTTCTTTCAGGTTCAGAAAACTTCAGTGGATCTCAAGGCTCATAAGAAACTTTCCACATTCCTTGCTCTAGTGCTCAAAACTCTACAATATGGTCCCAACCAACCATCCTGTCACTCACACTTCTTGCATCAGAATATTTTGCTCTGGCTAAATTCTTCTACTCAGAGGCCTCTCAACACCTCTTTGGCATTCCACTTCCCATGACCTCAGATACCTTCAGTTTCTCTCTTGGCTTGTTTGATCCTGATTTAGCCTTCAAAAGCTAGCTCAAGTATCAAGTTGATAATTAAATAATGTGCATTTCCAGCACTCTTCAGGCTGGAAATACAGCTTGCTTTTGGCATATCTTCTGCCTGTATTGGGTTTTGTTACTTCAGTTGTCCAAGAGTCACATGTGTGAACTGCCATCATTTCCTTTACATGAAGTATCGTCCTCAGCAGAGCACTGCAGCAGCAACTATGTCTTCTGTAATGGGAAACTGATTGCTACAGTTCTGGGAGTGATCATGCTTACCATTTAATTACCAATTATAAAATTATATATTAGCTAACACTATATAGGAACTGTATTAAGAACTGTCATCTGACTCAATCTTATAAGGTAAGTACTATTTTCATTCCCATTTTGTAGTTGAGGAAACAGAAAATCTACCTTAGATAGCCTCTAATTCAGGAGTCAGTATATTTTTTCTGTAAAGGGCTAGATAGTAAATATTTTAGGTGTTGCAGTCCATACGGTCTCTGTTGCAACTATTCAACTCAGCCATTGAAAGCAGGAAAGCAGCAAAGATACTAAGAAAACAAATAGGTGTACCGTTGTCCCAGTAAAACTTTATTACTAAAATAGGCAATGGGCTGAATTTGGCTCAGGGACTGTGGGTTGCTGACTTCTGTTCTAGTCCAAATAATCGGCTTTATATATTAGGCCAAGAAAGGTAAAGTCACTTGGTCCAGACTGCAACAGAAGCAGATATAGAGTCCAGGTCTTCTGATTGGTTGCTTAGTGGTCTTTCACTACTAACTGAATGGGGGTAATTATTCTGTAGTAAATTGAGCCTTTGAAACTATAAGGCAGATCTGATACTATTGAAAAATTAGATCATTTTAACGGAGATGATTAGATTCATATAATTTGATACGGATTTTATTCCATCTTCTGGATCTTCCAAAGGTGAATGGACTTTAAAACTCAGTTTCCTGGGCCAAACCCGTGGCTCACTCGGGAGAGTGCAACGGGAGCGCAGCGGCGCTGGAAGTGCCGAGGCCGCAGGTTCGGATCCTATATAGGGATGGCCTAGTTTATCTTTCAGAGGAAAGCATTTTTTCAGACTAGATAAACAGATGCCACAATTGCATTTATAGTAAGAACTTAGTGCTTGTTACAGAGCATCAGGGTTTGGTGGTTATGAAACTACTAAAACATTATCAGGATAGTAGTCCCTTGACAAGATTCCTCAGAGTGGTTCTGAATACACATCACTCCCTGCCAACTTTCTAACGTGGCCTCCCATTTTACCAGGGAACATTTTGACATGGTTAGATGCATAGGTATATCCTTTGTGGCTATAGGACAAAACCCATGATTGCTTGACCTCCTTAGCCCCATGTTCTAAAAATATTTAGTTCTGCACTGTTGATTCAAATCTTTGACTGGAAATAAAATTCCTGTGGGGCAGGCTATTATTCTATGAACTTTGTTCCTTTTATTAATAGCCTTGGAATGTCATGGAAAATATAGTTAACATTGCCTTAAAAATCTACTTCTCGAGCACTGTTATCAGCACTCTAAGTTTCTCAATGATTGTCTCAGGACTCTGTGATGATACTAATAGTTTCTAAGAAGAATTTCTTGAGCCAGAAGTCCTATAATGCTAAAATTCTGGCTCTCTGTTGGGTCCTGAAGCTAACCAGAAAATAAGAGAAGCAAATTGAAAATAATATATTTTACTCTCCTGGGTAAAGACAAGATGCTGTTGCCTTGACTACACACGGTGGAATAACCACAGTAGACTGGCCAGCCAAAGCAATAGTGCCCAATGCAATAAGAAGTCTGGGAGATGAGCTGACTCTAGAAGGTCAAGGAATACAGTTATCTTTCATCTTCTGCTGTAATTGTGGCCCCAGAGCATTCTTGTCCTTGACTTATGTTATGACCTGAGGTTACATTTTGATTCTGAGCATCCATGTCTTATTTTGTTATGCGCATCATGTTTAAATACTTAGGATGGCTGGTTAGCTCAGTTGGTTAGAGCATGGTGTTATAACACCAAAGTCTAAGGTTCAGATCCCTATACCAGCCAGCTATCAAAACAAACAAACAAACAAACAAACAAACAAACAAACAAAAAAACCGTATCAACCTTGAAAAAAGTTCAGAATCCTCACCGATCTATATAATTTTTGCGAGTCTGATCTATCATCAAGGAGACTAAGTAAGAAAAATATTTTCTTTGAGCTCGCCAGTTAGTTCAGTTGGCTAGAGTATGGTGCTGATAACACCAAGGTCCTGGGTTCGATCCCTGTACTGGCCAGCCACCAAGAAACAACAAAAAAATCTGTATCTATATCTATATATTTTTTTCTTTGAGTAAACTGAAGTATTATTTACTGTGGGGGACTGGGCAAAAAATGCCTGCACTGTGCCTTTTTTTTTCCTTTTTAAAAAATGCCTACAGTAACTGGTATTCCCAGGCAATCTCCCATCCAAGTGCTAACCAAGCCAGATTCTGCTTTACTTCCGAGATCAGATACTTCCCAGATCAGACAAGATTAGGCATGTTCAGGGTGGTATGGTCATGGACTGCAATGATATCTTATTAGATGGCACCTTCTAGCACTTAAGATATATGCAGCCCTGTGCCCTGAAACCTGTTTTTGAAGAAAAGAAAAATATTTTAAGTATTTTGTCAAAGCAGTGCGAAAAGAGCTAGTTTCCCCAGATTTCAGAATCTATAAGTATTGGTATTAAAGCGGATAAAAAAATTGCCAGCAAGCTCCTGCTAGGGATAACATCAGTAGAGCCTTGGGTTGAGAGCCATAAATACATTTCATCAATGCTGTGAGTTAAGTACAAGATGACTACTACATTCATTATACAGATGAGGAAACTGAGGCTAAGATAGAGAGGTTAAGCAATTCACCCAAGATCATTTAGCTAGTACATGGTGTAGCTAGGACCTAAACTGAAGAAGTCTTACTCTAGAGCCTGAGTGAACCATAAGTCTGTACAATCACTTGGTAAAATCTATACCCTTCAGTGGAGAACTTGCTGAATGAGAAAGAGGCAGGGAGAGGAAATAGCATTGTCCAGTCCCTCGTTCCCTAGATCAATGCTGACTTATTAACAGAGTACATGTTGCAGAGGGACATACCAGCCTTGAGGACCCATGATCAGATCTCATTGTTGCTATTTCCCAATAGTTATCAAAGTCTGTACCTTGCTTTTGTAATGTTATTGAAGTGCAGGGGGAAACGTTACTTTCTTACTTGTTCAAATTACGTGTTTTGGGGTAAATGAAATTTGGTTTTTATACTCATTTTCTCCCTTCATTATTTTAGAATCATGAACTACTAGACCCTTATAGTAATCATTAAGATGATGCACAAATACTCTGGCTCTTTATAATATGTCATAATATAAGACCATGCACAAATATTCTTGGGCCTGTGGTGGGATCACACTTCCCCACCTCCTAGAAGTGACTTGCATTGGCCAATAAAAGTGAGCAGAAGTGGTCTGTGTTTCTCCTAGCAGGAAGCTTTAAGAGCCAGTCTTCTCCTTACTTGGTGACTAGCAATATTCCAAACAGCATAGTATTTAGGCCAAGGGCCCCAAGGTGAGGGTACAATGAAGGTGTGGAGGCAAAGTCTCCTGCCCGTGCCTGCCATCAGTATAAAAGAGTATACTTTTTTTTTTTTTAAAGATGACCAGTAAGGGGATCTCAACCCTTGACTTGGTGTTGTCAGCACTATGCTCTCCCAAGTGAGCTAACCGGCCATTCCTGTATGGGATCCGAACCCATGGCCTTGGTGTTATCAGCACCACACTCTTCCAAGTGAGCCACGGGCCAGCCCTAAGAAAGTATTATTTTCAGGCAGCATATGAAAGGAGCAAAGCATTTGTGGTTTTAAGCCTTCAAGATTTGGAGTTATTACTGCAGCAAAACCTAGCTTCTCCTGACTAGTCTGCTCTTACAGAAAATATTGATGCCTAATTCAAAGCAGCAATGCAGAGAATGTGGCAGAAGGGGATTAAGCTTCTGGCAGGAGTGAAGGCCATCAGTGCTGCCAGCTCAGAGGAAATATCCAAGTATTTCCAGAAGGACTGGAAATAGCAGTACAGAAAGTAAAGTCCCCATGATCCAAGACTGAAACCTGGTCAGGATTTCTTTGGAAACAGAAGTGTGGAATTTCCATTTCCTGCAACTGACCCACACTGACAGGAGCACCCAAGTAGCCCCATGCTTTTTCCACGTGCCCTTAGACATGAAAGAGTATACCTTGAAAGCAATGTGGAGTTTTTAACTAGAAATTGGCCAGACTGAAGTAACTGCTCAGAAGCATATTTTCATTTTCCTGATAAATATGATACGTCAGAAGAGAAACCAAGTGCTTTTCTCTCTCCTTTTCTCCTTTTAGTAATAATTGAAAAGAGTGATGCTGTGAGTTAGGGGTTTAAACAGAAAGAAATTGAAATCTGTGACAGTGATGACTTAATAATATTGCAAATTACAGTTTTTACTTCAGGTAATTTAGCATACCAAATCACAGTTTAATTTCCTTCTACCGAGCCCAGGCATGTGAGGTAGTGTACAGAGAAGGGGCAAGGCAGCGTGGAGGGAGGTGGTGAGGATGTGCATGAGGCAAAAAATTTTAAGGCCTCTCCAATGCAGGTGCCCTTGAAAGACTAATAAAAGTGGCCTGGAGAATGAAAATGCCAGTTTGTTACTATGTGCAAGGCCTGTAGCCCTGATCTCTGGGAGGCCAAGAGTCCTTGCTTCCTTTTGTTCAGGTGTCTGCTCCTCCTGCTGTGTGGAATGCGTGGATCATGGGCCCAGAGGAATGCATAAAGCACACAGCGCACTGACAGCTGTGAGAGGAGGGACGACTTTGAGAGTGTCAGCAAAGCGGAGCTGCTGGTGAATGGCATGTGTCCTTGATTGCACACAATGCCACACGCATGAAGGGCCGGGAAAGGGGGAGCTGAATCACTTAGGACTTGTCTTTTCTTTTAGTATCAAACTTCCAGATGAAACACACACGATTCAATCCGTACTCACCACTCTCCTTGCAAAATACTCAAAATAGGTAAGTGAATTAACTCACCTGGCTGAAGCAGTGCCTGTGTGCTTGGCAGGAGATTTGGGGAAGGGTTCTTCTGATTGAATTTCACCCAAAATAATTATCTGAGTTCCAACCACGAGGTAATGAGGACGGGCCCTCTGAGCTAGCTTGGGAAATAGTAGCCATTCAAACCGTCAGTTTCCCACAGCCAGGCTGCAGCCGGTCAGTTTGACCAAATGTTCACCAGAGCCCTTCATAGTTATTCCCTTCATAGTTATACCCTTCATATGTACCTGGATTCAGAGGTTAAGGGTCAAATAGCTAGGCACCCACAAAGGGTGCTTGAAACTAAAATTCTCAAACTCGGGTGCCTAAGAACCAGCTAGTTAAAACAACTCTTGAGTCCCACCCCATCCTTACTGAATCAGAATCTCTTGAGGTGGGCTAAAGAATCTATATTTTCACATGGTTTCAAGATTATTTTGAAAACTAGGGGGTTTGGGTTTTTCTTTTAAATTTTAAATCTCCTCAAACTTAGCTGAGTGGAAAAAAAGACAAATGTAACCCTTCATAAACATAAGAAGTACAAACACAAAAACACCCAGGGAAACAAAACTCTGACCAAAGACCTCATATAAATAGAGAGATCATATCGTTTATTATCCAAACTGGGACATTTCTGAAAGTGAAATGGGGTGCTATTGATAATTATATCAGGATAACAAGCATAAACTAGGACTCTACTCTGTAAACCAGGACTTATAGTCACCTGAGTTCTACGACTAATCTGGGCAGGAACGTTGTTTAGGATTTAGGCCACTAGAAATTCTTCATCCAGGTCCTGAAGCTTAGCCATCTCTGCAAATATTTTAATAGGGAGGGTTTTATGAGTCCTAAACCCAGAGGATCTGGTTCGGGGCTCACTGTGACTCAGGCAGAGCAGGATGAACTCTTAGCTCCCCACTACCCTGGCTGGGAAGAGGCCAGTAGAAACCTTGACCTCCCTGTGGAAGAGTGCACATACAGCAGTGACATTTACCCACAGCAGTTTCAGAAGTCAGTCTCATGAAATGTAAAGGATTGCTCCTCAGAGGCAGAGATGATGAGAAACAAACCAAGCATTCTTCTATTCCCTATACTCATTTACAGTTCCTAAGAGACAGATTTTTCCCAAGTTTTTAGTTCTGTTCTCATGCAGTCTGCACAAACCACCTAGTAATTATTGTCACACGGTTTCCTACTGCTTTCTTCCCGGGGGGGGGGGAAGAGGTCACAAATATTGCAACATTCTTATACAGCAAAGGAACAATGAGATGAGCATTTTCATTATTCAGTGTATGGCAAAGAAATCAGTGTGTAAAGGGTGTCTTAGAAACGCAAAATAGCTAACCAAGAAAGAATGTATTTCTAGGAAATTTCATTTATTTCTTTGGTTTTAATAATAAATGTGGCATAGAGCTGTTTTTACAAATAATTACAGTGATGCTATTGCACATTTCCTTTCAGGTATCACTTCCATTTTTAAGATATTCTCAAAATATTGTGTTTGTTCAATTATGCATTTCTTAGCAAACTAAACACTCCTCTTAGTTATACAAGTAAACTTCCCTGCATTGGAACTGCCTTCTTAAAATGGGAAGACTAATGAAAATGCATACGCAGAAGAATGTGGATCTTTACAAAGTAACTTCTCTTTTAGAAATTACTTGTATATGTAGGGTAGACTACGCCTCTTCCATGTACCATTGCCAGAGCGTGGAATGAAAGGAAAACATAATTGGCGTTCTGGCCCCCAAGAGAAAAGCAGTATCTGAGGAAACATTGAAATAATTACTAAGTATGTGGATAAAAGAGGCATGGTGATAGTTACAGGAGAAGGGAAAGGGAAGGAAAGGAAGAGAGAAATCGTTCTTAGATGATTATAAAATATATCTTATTTACCTGAGAGAGTTAAACTTCATTGGCTATGCTTTTTAAAAACTGGTCTTAATTACCCTTGAGACCAGAATTCCATACGAGATAAATATGTTTTTAGATAGTTTTCTAAAATATGTATAATTTACTCAAGGAAAAAAGGACTGTGTCCTCTGGAGCCAATCTAGCCTCACAGGTAAATACAAATTTAAGTAGATTCCTAAGAAGCATATTATGTACAGTAGCTGATGGAGTGGAATGTCTGTGAAGAAGCTGGGAAGGTCCGTCAGTTAAGTACATAATAAAAATGTATTGGAAAAATACATCATTTTCTCAGTGGACTATAATTGTCTATGCATAGTAAAAAGCCTTATTTTCAAAAATGTATTCTGCATCCACAGAGTTTAAAATCTCAATAACTGTGTTATTTTTAAAACTCAGAATGCTAAGCAATATCCGTGAGAGTGACAGAAGAACATTGTAGATGTTTTTCTACAATTCACAACTCTCTTCATCACCTTTTTCCTTCTTGTTCTTTTAAAGCAGACTTCATCTAAAGCCATAGGTGGAAAGTTAAAAAAGACAGAGAAACAAAATCCAACTTTCCTTACTAAGTACTTTGAGCGATGCTTTCAGAAGTACCAAAGTATACTTAACTTTAAAAGTATATCCTCTTTTGTTATCCAGGCAGAATTTTCTATTATAAACACATAAGAAAGAGAAGGAAAGAAAGCATCTAAAAGTCTGAAGCACCACATAATCTGCTTCTGCCATTTACACCTGCACATGGTGAGCAAACCTTCCCCATCCCACTGATTTGGAGGCTTCCTCTGCCCAACGCCTTGCCATTCTCCCAGCCCATCCACTCAACTTTGGCTTCACTTGCAACCTATATGAACTTTATTGTACGTGTCCTTATGTACTTTCTATATTATATTGTTTTTATACAAATTATTCCAGCTGTTTACCTATGAACTGCTCGGTTTGGGCTACTGTACACTCCTGTTATGTCCAGCGGGGCCTTTGTTGTGACTTGATGACCCATTTATTCTACTTATGCTGAATGGCGATCACATTTCTTCCAAGTACTCTTTCAATTTCCCTTTCTCCAGAGCCTCCGATCCCAATGTTCACACTCTCACCAAGTGACCATTTCTCCCTCTTTCCTGAGAGAACTGAGGCCACATGTGCTTCCTCAACACCCACGTTCCTTCCTCACCCAGAACTTCCCCAGGGAGCTTCATCCCTTGTGCTCTTGCTTCCACACAACTCCCATCTCTCTGAGACCTTGGCCCTCCGCTCTTCCAGCCCTGGCTTCCTCCTTCTCTCCTGGTTCCTTCTCTCTATTATTAAACCAAACCCCAAGGTCTTGTCAACTCCTTAAGTTTCTGTCCTGCCTCCCTCCCAACGCTACAGAGTCAAACCATTCTGAAGGGCAGTCACCCCAGCTGCCTGTGATGTGTCCTCTGCTTTCTGCTCTCACCACTCTAGGGAAACTATGAGCACCAAGACCATGACAAATCTAATCACCAACGTTTGTGACTTTCTTCTAGTGCTCATCTTCCATGACATTTGCCATATTTAATTCTAGCGCTATGTTTCTCAACACTGTTGGTCTCCATGATAGGGATCCTTCTGATTCCCCTGCTATCACTCTGAACATTCTTCTCAGCCATATGCTCTGTTCTTCGCCCTTCCTTTGCCCTTTAAGTCGAGGCATTCTCCACAGATCTGTCCTTGGCCGTCTTCCTTCCACTCTCAACGTCCTCTGCTTTGGTGATGACTTTTGATCTTTATCGGGTAATTCTCAAATTTAAGTCCCTGGCTATATAACCTCTTCTTTGAACTCCACATTTCTATTTCTAACATCTGCTAGAATACCCAATTTGATGGCCTGGTGACATTTCAAACTCAACATGTTAGAAACAGAAGTAGTTTTCTTCCTGTCTGAAATCTATTTCTACTCAAACTTTCTGTTCCACTTAATAATGTGACAATTTTCCTGAGCACTCATGACTGATAATGCTGCTGTTAATAATAATAGTGATTATAATAATAATGATATTATTACTACTAAGATTATACTTATGAAATTCTTACTATATGCCAGACCTTGTTCTAAGCTTTACATATATTTAATCATTTAATCCTTACAACAACCCTATGACGTAGGAATTATTATTAACCCCACTTTACAGATGAGGAAACTAAGGGACAGAGATGAAATTCCTTGCCCAACATCACACAGCAGCCTGGGTCCAGAGCCAATACTCTTAACTAGCAGGCTATACTGTCTCAGGAAATCTTCAGTGACTGTTGGCAGCATTCTTAAGATGTGTTATAGCTGAGAGTGTTTGGAAGGTGGCTAATTTGAGGTCTGGGGGATTTGAAACTGGGTGGTGGTTATGAGAATGGAAAGAAGAGTAATCTGACAGGAGACAGTGGAGCTCTGTGAGGACAGGAACTGCACTCAACCCTGTGTTATCTGCAGCATCTAGCATAGTGCTTTGAACATTTCAAGTGCACAGTACTTATTGAATGGATGAATGGATAAACGAATGAAATTAAAGATTTTGGAGTTATCTTCACCGAGGTGATAGTTAAAATTGTGGGCCTGGACTAACCTCTAAGGAAGAGCAAAGTTGGAAGATATCCAAACATTGGAGACAAGAGAAGAAAATCGAAGTGTTACAGTAAAAAATAAATAAATAAATAATAACATGAGCAAACAGGGAAATAGAAGGGGATATTAAATAGTGGTCAAGGTGGCACTGGTGTACATGAATTGGAAAGGAGGAGAACCAAGTAAAGTTACTGATGTCTTCAGGGACTAAGTTTAGTAAAGTGTTATAGATGAAAGCTAGTAAAGAAAGAATTAAGATTGAACAAAAGTGGGAAGTAAATGGAGGCAACAGATGCAGAGTATGTGTGAGATTAATGGTGAATGAAGGAAAAGAAAACTCACTACACTCTTTTCTAAACATGTGTCAGTATATGATGCACAGAAAAGACATTTGTTGGAGGTACTCAAATATTTATTAAGTGCACACATGCATGATATGTGAACAAATGAATGAAGGAATCATTTATATTGAATATGAGAAAAATACTATATCTTGACTTCTTTTTTCCTAATTTGAAAATTTCCACCTTCTTTTTTGTGCTGTTAGTGTGTAAATATGAAATACAAAAGTACTTGTAGATGACAAAGTCAATCAACTCTTATAAGAATTGATCTCTTTCTAAGGTATTACTCTTTTACCTGTTGTAGTGGAAAAAGACTCACACAGGAATTAATATCACTATGATTTAGATTGTGGGAAGGTGAATATTTGTGAATAAATATAAGAAATTTTAATTTTCATATCAATTGTTTTAGTATAAGCTATAACTACTCCAGTGACTCTCATCCGAATAGTTTCTTTATTAAAACTAATTGTTTTGCATGTTTGAAAAATGCACAATTTAATCATCGTGGAGAAAAGTCTGCACAATGTCATTACAACATACAAAGCAAACATGACTTGTGGAAATTGGAAAAAACACCTGAAATCAATAAGCATCTATTTGCTTTTATCATTAAATTAAAAACAGAGATCAGGAAAATATTTTAGCTATGGATTTGCCTTTTCTTAATGCTATGAAATTCATGCTGAATGGAGAAAACCCATGCTTGATATGTTCAACTGAGAGTACATTTTCAAGGTGAATTATTAAATCCTCAAAACCTGACCTTCTGAAGAAGGCACTGATGCAAAGCACAGAGTTGGTGACAAAACCCACAAAGATATAAAAATGCATAGATATATGATCAACTAGGGACAAATTTTGATGGAATTATCACCAGATCTCTACAGACAAGGCATATCTATCTAACACACCTACCATAAGCTTTGATTTCATTAATTCCCTGAAAAAGGACATCATGTAGGGTTCTGGATACCAGGTGTGTAAACACTATGCAATTCTGATATTATGATATCTTTCACATAGAAACCCGAACACAACCCCACCAGATGCAGAAGCTAGTTTCCACTAGGAATGCTACCTATACTTTTACTACTGGTATCATTATTTAAACGCTTAATGTAGGAGAAACTGAAGGCCAAAAAAGAACATGCCTGCACTTAATTTCAAGTGACAGCTAATACAGTGCATTAAAGATGTAATACTATACACATGGTAGTTATATATAAATAGTAACATTAAAAGGGGTTACAACATCCCTAAGACATCCTAAGTCTAAAACACTTAAAAAGCACATTTGCAGTACAACTTATCTTAAATTATTTTAATTGGTTTCAAGAAGACTACAGATTAGTGATGGGCTTTGACTTTTTCTGATTATAAAAGAGAAACACAGATGAATGCTTTTTAGGCAGCTTAATATCATTCCCAGGTAGACTACCACATAACCTATATTACTTAAATGCCATTAACTATCAATGAATGTTATTTTCACATAAATGTTTTATGTAAATTTTGTTTTCTTAAGGTTGTTACTTCTCCTAATAAATATAGCTAATGCAAAATGTCTTTTTTGTTCTTTCTTTGCATTCATTATCCAGGAACTTTTTCAAAAAGAAAAAAAAAAAAAAGCAGAGAGACAGAGCTTGAATACTCAGCTACCATTTCACTGTTGGGGTGTTTTTATTTTTTGTAGTAGGAAAAATAATCCAGTTACATTCTTTAGCTCAATTGCTTACAAATAACTTATCTGAAAAGAAAAATCAAGTAAATCTGTCAGTTGTGGAAGTTTATTTTTCCATGTGTTATCTAGAGATAAGCCAGCTGGTACTATTAGATTTCCACTGACATAATTGTGCATGAATTCTGATCTGATTTGGTATTACATGGTGCAAAAGGTGACACGTTTTCTCTAATATAACCCATTAGAAAGGAAAGAAATTGCCCAAGTATGAAATCTGAGGACCTTGATTTAGAAACTATGTAACTTTGAGGTTAGCTCAAAGGAAAAAGGGACTTGTTCAACTACCCCAGGCACTGAAGGTTGTGACAAGCAAACCTAATACCCAGGGTAGTTACTCTGTTAGATAATCAATAAAATCTTACATTATCAGACTGCCACAGCTGTATATTTGTTTATCATATTGCCTTGTATGTCTCTAAAATATTCAAGTGTGGAATCACAAAGAGAATGCAGATGCTGTCCCCATTCCCAAAACACTGCTGATCAGAATACTTGCCTAAAATGACAGAACCAAGAAATAGCATTTATGTGCAGAACATGCCGAATATTGATTTTAACATCCACGTAATGTTATCTCACTATAGCAGAGAAATATTGGCTCTAGGGATACCAGAAAAGGGCCTTGACTGACCTATTCACAGTTACTAGGACAAAATTTTTAGAGATATTAGTGATCCTTTAAGTCCTATGAGAAATGTCCTTGAACAAATTAGTAAAATGCCAGGTGTGAACTGTTAGCAATTTCAAATTACATTTTCTAAAAAGTAGAAACTATTTTGTTATAAGAAGGAAATATTCTGCAATCTCCTTTCCTTACTTGACTTTTTATTTTTGGCAGTCAGTCCCAGTAGGTAAAGCCTGACTTCCAGAACACAGACCATTGACATTTTGTCCTCCTTTATTAATGGAGAACAATGGATGTCCACTAGAATTTAGATGGGGATTTTTAAAGGATTCTTTGTAACTCCTTCCTCCTTCCCAACTAGCTTCAAGGGAGAGATTAGAAGGTAAAATTTTTGGATGAAATCTTTATCTATGAGCACGACAAAAGAACTCATGAGCCCTTTCATATTTCAGTGGGAAAGTAGAGAATGACAATTAAGTCAGTCCTTTGTTGCTTCTCATATTGTAAATCAAAAACAAAAAATACATGTATATAGGGTGATAAAACATGAGCCTATCTGGTGATTTTAAGGTGACGTGTTTGTTTAATTTTTGAGATAACCTAATCCGGCACTATGTGCTGATAAACCTTGGATGAGGAGACTCTCCTGGTAGGCAAGAGGCTCCACATTCCTTAATATGACACATTCCTTAATATTCCTTAATATGACATCTATTAGAAGCTTTTGCTCTTTGAAAATTGTGGAAGATTTTGTTTTCCAAAGATAGCCACACAATATCTCCTATCTCATAGGTTCTTATGCAATATGACCTTTATATTCCCTATCAAGAGGTAGAACTGAATTCCCCTCTCCTTGAATCTGGGCTGGCCTTAATGTCTTGCTTGACTAACAGAATGTGGGAGAAGTGACATTCTAGGACTTCCAAGGCTAGGCCATAAGAAGCCTTGCAGCTTCCACTTGGGTTTCTGGAAACACTTGCTTTTGGATTCTCTCTCTCTCAGAACCAAGCTGCCATAGTACGAGGAGCCAGCAACAACTGCCAGTCACCTGACTGAGCCACCTTCAATGTCCAGCCTAGTTGAGCTTTTAGAAGGCTACAGCCCCCAGCATCTGACTAGAACCACATGAGAGATTCAGGCAAGAGCTGCCCAGGTGAGCCCAACCAACCCATTGAATAATGAAAGAGAATGGCAAATTATTACTTTAGGTCACCGTTTTGGGGGGTGTTATGCAAAAAATGGTGGTCTTTGGAGCCTGAGAGACTAGAGTTTAAAGTTTGGTCATTTCACTTCTTTTGTGACTTTGGGTGAGTTACTTATGTCTCAGAGGTTTCAGTCTTTTCATCTATAAAATAGTGACAGTAGTAGCTGTTTCTCAACTGATCCAAGTTCTTTCAGCATCACATTGTCCTAATGACTGTTAGATCAAAGCCAGAACTAGGATAGTTACTATATACCTTTTACCTTTATCCTTCTTGTTTCCACACCAGATCTGTGCTTAGTTATTAAAAATGCTCTGAATGGATAGAAGACACTGTTTATGAACCTGTTGCCATCATTTTTCCCATTGCTGTCAAAAGACAGTGCCCAGGGAAAAGAGGGCCAGGCAGGCATATGGGACACTTTCTCTGTCTATAGTGAGCAGGATGGGCTATGGCTATGCAAATTGCTTTCCAAGTGGCCTACGTTTCATCTCTAGATGAATCAACAGGCTTTGCTACAACATGCTTGGGAAGGAAAATTAATTAAAGGATTTGTTCTCTGATCTCAGTTTCTTCATCACCAGACAAGTTACCTAATTCCTAGTCTTAGCTGTGTCTCTGATAGAAAAGTTAACTTGTTTCTAGGCTCAACGACCTACCCATGATCTGGTTTCTAGGCTTAGCTACTTCCCCACTAGCCAGGTTAATCTTTCTGATACTGGTGCAGCATGGGGATGATGTTTGGTATGCAAATATACAGAGTTGTTGTGAATAATAAAAAAGGTAAGAAGGGAAAATACCATGAAATATGTAAAGTACTGCACAAATATATCTCAGCTAGACATCTCACCATCATCCAGAATCCTAAAATTTTCCTTACTCTCTTCCACACAATTTTTTTCAATAATCTTGTAACACTATTAAAAATCTCTCTCAATTTTTTTTTATTATCACTATTACCATTTAAATGAAAGATGCCCTTTTTTCTTACCAGAGATATGGTGATATCTCCCAGCAGATTTCCCCACTTCAAGTCTCATTTTCTTTTTATTCCTTCCTCTGCCCTGTTGCCAAAGTTCTCTTCTTAAAACACAAATTTCTTCATGATGATTCCCTACTTTACCACTGCCATCGATTCCTTATAACTTGGAGAATGTAATTCACACTCCTTAGATGACAGCCAAGCCTTTACACTCTTAAATGTACATTTCCAGTGCCATTTTCCTCTACTTCCCCTCCTGCACTCTTTGTTTCTACTATACTACACACCCCTTGATTTTATATGCCACACTGCATGGTATGTTCTCATTCATTCAAGATCCAAACTAAATGCCATTTCCTTTGTGGAACACTCACTGACAATTCTGTGAAAATGGTTATCCTCCTGTTTTCTCACCAAAATGTTTCATAACTTTATTATAACATTTTTCTCATTGTATCGGAATTATTGGCTTGCATAACCAAGTGCCCCATGAGTCAGTGACTCCTGAGAGACTCATATTGGGTCATATTCATCTTCGTCTACTCAGTGACTTGTTCCTCAATACATGTTTATGGAACAAAGGTATCATTTTTCAATAAAAGAGATGAAATAGCAAAATAGTTAAACCTTTATCTGAGATTGGGCTTCAAGAAGGGATTTGTAGGTCTATAAACATAGGAAGAAAAAAATATTTTTTAACTTCCTGAGGCTTTGCTTACTCTTGTAAAAAAAATTATGTTTTATGTCAGATTACAATATTAAGACATTGATTCACATAGAGTAATATGGTCTAGGCTTCTGTATCTATCAGCAGAGACTAAGTTATGTTGCAGTAACAAAGACCTCAAAATCTTAGAACCTCATAAAAACAAAGGCTTATTTTTGGCTCACACTACATGTTCATAAGAGCCGAATCCATGTTATCTTTGTTCCAGGACTCAGGCTGAAGGAGTGGCTTCTATGTGGACAGTTCCAGCCTTGTTGTAGAAAGAAAAGAGATGGCACAGCCAAGGATGGCTCTTAAACCTTCTGCTCGGAAGGGACACATGTCAGCCAAAGTGAGTCACATGGCCAAACTTGATATCAGTGGACAGGGAAGTATATTTGTAATATAATACAATCTGCCAAAGATGCTATTGTAGGTAAAAAACTAGTGACATTGTCACTACCGTGTTAAGACCTCTGGGATAGTTTCCTGTTGATAATAATCTAAGAAAACACACCCTGCTAATATGATTACAAGTCATGCATGTCTGTTTACATTGAGTCTAGATTAAGTTAGAAAACATCAAAGAAAAAAATAGTTCCATGAAGTGCTCATATCTATTGGTTTTATATTAATTATGGAGTGTGATAGAACACAAAAATTGCAGTACTTCTTCTGTGGCAAGGTTGTGGCCAATGGAAGCACCTGAAGGAACAGACAGCTTACTCTGAAAATCTATTAGACATTGTGGATCTTTTTCTTTATATAAAAGTCATCTTGATTTTTAAAGACTGGGACTTTACTTGGCTTTGGATTTGTCCCAAGAAAAAAAGACTTGTATTGAAACTTTTCTTATGAGTTAATCATATCACCAAACAAACAAACAAACAAACAAACAAACTGAACAAACAAACAATAAAAAACACTCACGTGCCACTGGAAATATTCTGGTAAAGCCACACATTTCTTAAAGTTGTGTCCTCAAACAATGTCAACGCCACAGAATTTCTGACATTTCCCTAATATTTCTCTTTTGCATGTGACTTAATGAAAATAGATACCTCTATTTGCATAGCCAACTCCTGTTGGCAAGTTCTTACAGTCAAGGAAGAATTCCTACTTTGTGAACTCCTTTTAGAATCTGCAGAGTCAATGTCTTTAACATGGTGAAGAATTTCTTTGCCAAACAAACTTTGAGGCGGAATAAGAATCTTGGCACTCTGGGCTCAGATGGAGCATCTGCGGTGCTTGGCAACACATCTGGTTCTGCTGCTTTGGTGAAGAAACATGCTTCTCATCTCAACATGCAGTGGTGTCAGCTGGTGTCAACGACTCTGCCAGCAATCCTGAAAAAATCGTGTCTATTTCTACAAATGTTGTCAACCTCCTGAGAGCCAGGGCTGACACACTGCTATTTCAAGAGTTTTTGTCAAGAAATGGGAGTAGAAGAGGAAGTTCACTGCTGCAATACAGAAGCTAACTAGCTTTCCAGAGGACCGGTCTTGAAACATTTGATTGACCTTCAATTGAAAGTTCTGGTGTTCTTTGAGGCAAAGGAAATCCAACTGTTAGAATAACCCAAAAGGACAAGAGTCCATTTATAGTTTGCTTTCCTTGATGGATATTTTTGCCAAATTATCTAGGTAAGTCTTTTCATTTAAATTCTTTTAGCACAACTGCCACTCTGGAAGGGTACATCAGAGGTGGATATCTACCTAAACTTTCCAAGATGGGAGAAGTATGTCTGCAGAAGAAACCCACCAACATCTGGAATCATTAGATAACTCTTTGAAAGCTAATTTTTTGCCACCAATGACCTTAACATGGCTCATGAATATTTAATCCTTTTTTAAAAAAATGATAAAGCATTAATGATGCAGACTTTTCAACAGATGATCTCAACACAATATGAATTCAATAAGAATTTTGGAGAATTTTGAGAATCCTCACTATGCCTAACCCTCATCTAATGAACCTCCCCTTTGGTTTGTAACTGTTTTCTTTTGCCAAGTCAGTGTTTCCAGCACTTATTGCCGTGAACTGATAAATCATAGTCAAATGGATGTCAAAGATAACAAACCCATTGCTATGCCAAAAACCACTCCATAGTATCAAAATCAAGCCAAACATCAGCCTTCTTTCAAAAACTTACTTTTGAACTGAATTAAACATTATTTTTACTTGCAAAATTTGCATTAATCTTAGGCATTACTGTCAATAAGATGGTAACAATAGAGATGACTTTATGAAGATACTTTAGAGTCTCTAAAATAATTCCATTTCTATGGTTAAAAAAAAGGCATGAAAAAGTGTGTTTGTGTGTGTGTGTGTGTGTGTGTGTGTGTTTCTGGGGAGAAAATCTATTGTTTTCTTTAGATTCTCAAAGTGTAACTATGACCTAAATAAGGCTAATACTCATGGCCCTTGGTAGGGTGAAATATTTTAAGGAATACAATAAATGTTGTAAGGAAGTGAAATTTTTCTGTTGAAAAATAAAGTTGCTCAGGATTTTCTTCTCTATTCACCAATGTACAGGCTCCTAAATAAGAAAGTACACACAACTACATTAGCGATGGGTCATAACCCAGTCTCATTTTTGGATGAGCTTTTCTGAAATAAAAATTAAAGCAATATGGATACAAATATTTGCTTTGTTAGACACTGTTTTTAGTTTCCATACTGAACGAAGAACTGCATAGCAATATTTATGTAGATGAGTAGAACTAATAGGAAAAAATTAGGAGCTCCGATGTACTGCTTTAAAATGTAGTGTTTTTTGGAGAAGTATAAAAAATGCAGTTGAAAGACACCTGTATTAGTTTCCTATTGCTGCTGTAACAAATTACCATAAACCTCGTGGCTTAAGCAACACAAATTTATTATCTCACAGTTCTGTAGTTCAGGAGTCCAAGATGGGCCTCACTGAGATAAAATCAAGATGTGGGCAGGACTGCATTTCTTTCTGGATGCTCAGAGGAAGAATTCTTTTCCTTGCCCTTTCCAGTTTCTAGAGACAGCCCACATTTACTTGGACTGTAGTCCCCTTCCTCCATCCTCAAAGCCAGAAACATCAGTTGCCACCCCATCCCCACAGCCAGTTTGTGTTTTATTGATGCGATGCTCGGGCCTTGGCCGCGTACTTCCCAGGGGGTAACAGCTGCTTCTTCCGTGCCTATTTTTCAGTCTTCAGGTTCTCCTCGTGCTTGTTGAGCCTGCAGTGCAGGCACATGCTTTCTTGGGCTGCAGATCGAGGGGCCTGTACTTCTTGCCCTTGCAGAACATTCTGAGGTTCTGTTTCTCAGAATGGTTAATGACAGTGAGAACAAGGGTGATGGATTGCGGACAGCTTGGCTGTTGGAGAGTTTGGACCCGCCACCTGTCACTTTGGCATTGTGCAGCTGGGAGAGATCCACCTTCAGGTGCTCCAGCTGTTTCAGCAGCTCTTTCTTCTTCTTGCTGTGAAGGTCCTGAGCCATGATCTTGGCCATAGCTTTGCAAGCAGCCCTCAGCTGCTACCTGCTCTGATGGCCTCTTCCATTTTTAAGGACATGTGATTATATTGGGCCTGCTTAGATAATCCAGGATAACCTCCTGTTTTAAGGTCAGCTGATTATCAACCTTCATCCTACCTGCTACCTTAATTCTTCTTGGCTTTGTAGTATGACATATTCACAGGTTCTAGAGATTAGGAAATGACCAGTTCTGGTATTATCAGCCTACCACACATCCCCTTAGCCGGTATGGTGGGAAAGGGTGGATGTGTAGGAAAACAGCAAGAAGAAGTGGAAACTTAGAAGTAAATAGCCTCTGGCTGGGATGGAACTACCTAAATACTTAAAGATCATGTCTGAGGTAATTTGCATCTGCACTTTGATAATCTGGAAAACCTCCTCTTAAGGAAGCGTAAGTATGCCAAACCTGGAGTCATAAAACCTGAGCATTAGTCCTAGCTCTACCATTTAATATTTATATCACCTTTAGCAATTCACTTATGTTTGACTGAACCACAGTCTCATTTTCTTTTTCTTTTTTTGAGGGGGTGGGGCGCAGCTGACTGGTGTGGGGATCCGAACGCTTGACCTTGATGTTATAACACCACACTCTAACCAACTAAGCTAACCAGCCAGCCCCAGTCTCCTCATTTTAAAATGAAGGGGTTGAACTAGATTATTTCTTGGGTAGAAATAATGCAGTTTAATGTCGCTATGATTCTACATAAAGTAGAGAGTGTTTCTATGGGCTCGATGTCAGTGGGCTATCAGGTTAGTGGGTCTAAGCACCAACAGGTCCCCAAAGGAGGGATGGATCCTTCCCCACGTGTTGCTTATTTTATTCTTATTCGCTCTTCTCCCCAGAAGGAGACAATAAGGGGAAAAAAATAGCCCATCAGGCCCTTTGTCTGCCCAACCACCCCTCTCCTCAGATCAGCATTAGACAATAAGCATGGGATATAGTGTACTACGATTGTAAAATATACTTCAGTTTATAACTAGTATGAGATGTTGCTGTAATCTTTGAAAGGACATGTCTAGAGAGGCAGGCTTTCCTCATTTGTCTATTGTAGGATAGTGTGTCACAGTTTAGCAATAGATACATCCGAAGAACGTAAGGATGTTTCCGCTTTCACACAAAGCATTAGCAGGTCTTGATAGCTGTGGTAGACAGGATTCTAAGATGGCTGACAATATTCCCACCTCCTAGTATTATGTCACGTATAACCCTTGCTTGTGGAGGTAGGTTTAGGAATATGAGGGATTAGTCATTCCCACGATTAGGTTACATTACATGGCACAGTTGCCCTTAAGAAAGGGAGATTATCTTTGGTGGGCCTGGCCTAATCAGGTGAGCTGTTAGAAGGGACCAGCCTCTTCCTGAAAAAAAGAAATTTGAAGTGTGGGAGAGATTCAATCCAAAAGAGATTCTCCATTGATGAATTTAAAGATGGATGGGGCCATGGAAAGTGATCACTAGTAGTGGAAAGCCACAAAAAAACAAGGACTTTAGTCCTTCAACTACAAGGAACTGAAACCTACCAACAGCAGGAACGAGCTTGGAAGTGGATTCTTCTCCAAAGTCTCCAGATGAGTACTCTTTCTGACTGTTACCTTGATGGGAGACCCTGAGAAGAGAACTTAGTTGAGCTGTTCCCAAGCTTCTGACCTACTGAACTGAGGGATAAAAAATGAGTGTTGTTTTAAGCCTCTAAATTTGTGGTAATTTGTTACGTAGCAACAGAAAATGAATAAAACAATGGTATTCCAGTTAAATGTGTTTTCATATTCTTTTTAAAGAATTTTTTTTTCCTTTTTACCTTTCTTACTATCTTTCTCCAAATCCTTGGTCGGTTTTCACACCATGCAGTTATTTTATTGACTATCATTGGAAAATGCATTTTGTCAGATTAAAATCTTCTCTTATATCACTTATCAGAGTTATCTTTTTTCTCTTCTCATAGTTGATTTGAGATGAGGAGATGTATGAATCTCGGGTATATTATATATATATTTAGGGCTGAAGAATTAAGCCAGAAAACAGATTTCAAGAATTAAAGCAAACAATCTGTGTATGTTTAAGTGACAGATACGATTCATCTGCTGTATCTAGTTATCTTGAAACGTAATAACCTTGACGTAACAGTTGAAGAAAAAGAAGCAATGTAAACATAAATGCCTTAACATTTTAATATATTTTATCAATAAACATTACCAGAATGCCATGTATTTGAATCCATGCTTTTCCTAAGGAAACCTGCATTCTATCTTCTGCTTCCTGATGTCGCAGCTGGATCCTATTACAAGGGTAGGCTGCACCACGGAAAGCATGCCTAAACTTTTTAAACTACAAAAGGAAAGCTGATCTTTATTAATTAGATGTCTAGATTATGCAGATTGACCACTGTATTATTACATATAACATGGAGAAAAACACTGTTATGTGGTGTATTGATAGCTCCACTTAGGTAATTTAGCTAAGCCTTATTTGCTAAGATATTGTATTAACCACAAAGGCAGGATTTGGTGTCAGGTCAAAAAATCAGATCAAACTGTGACTTTGTGGTTGATGGTTGAGAGAATGCTCTACAACAAAGGCAACTGAGAACACAGTACGGTGTCGTCTTAACGTTTAGTTCAGGAAAAATGTCATCTCCAGTACAGCTTACCATAGTACTGCTACATAATGCAGATAAGTGAAAATATTAACAAGTCAATGATTCATAACTAAGACTCACCATACAAAACCCATATTCTCTGCCTTTGTGAAAACCATAGAATTGGATTAAGAGAGAAACCACCTAATTTTAGATTTAAGCAAATGTGGACAATGGGTTTTAAAATGAAAGACAAGTCTGTGGATCACAAACCCTCACCTGAATAATGATTAGCTCTTTCAATAAAAAGGAAGAACTCAAGAAAAAAAAAAAAATACTTAAAAGGCCATAATCTGGAAAAACTTCAAAATCTGGAGAGCCAAGTAAATCATGATTTAGCTTTTACCAACTTTAACCAAAGTCTTCCCAGGTATTAAAGTCAGCACTAAAAAAAAAAAAAAAAAGCTATTACAAAGCTATTATGTTAAGTAATTATAATCTTTGCTTCAACTTCTTATACCTGTGTCTTGCCATGTATATCATTATGCTGAGGAAAAACACACCAAGCTCAAATGAAATAAAGCACTTCAGTTATGTCCACACGGACCTTGTCAAGTAGCCAATGACTTGCCCTTTCATTGTGAGTGACTAATATCAATGCTGGTTCTAAAGAAAGACACTTTTCATAATCGCCCAACAATCTGCTAAGTGAAAACATATGGATAGGCTTAGGCAAAGCCTGCCAGGGGTCTTTGCTGAATGGAAAACAGGTGCTCCATTCTGTGCCACGTAATACCCCATTTACCCCCAAGTCCAAAGGTTATAGGACTAATAGCTGCCTTGTGGTAATCAGGGAAAGCCAAGACACTAGCCCTGGTGAAACATCTGGGACATATTTTACATACTTGCAACAGATGCTTCAGGATCAATTAAAGTGAGGCTTTGGCACATTTATTAATCTTTTTTACTTTTATCCTATAAGAGGACCCACTGACCTGACCCCACTATTATACCATATGAGAAAACAGAGAAATAATGAGAGCTAGAGGTCAGTACCTGCTCGTATGGCAAAAAACACATTTGTTTTCTCATGAAATTCCATTATGCATGACTCTATACACAAACTTTAAATAGAGGAACCAATGAATTTTTTAAAGTAGGAAATTACCCTTCTCCCACTGATATCCGAGACATAACAACATTTACTGCTGTGAGAGCCAGTCAAGAGATGGAAGCTGGTAAATGGAGACTTGCAGAACCCTTTCTTATATCCATTTCTTGTAGCTAAAAATCTGTATGTCAAGATGTCCACTGTAAGATTCTTCCCACTATTAATGCAAGCACTTAGAAGTCCATTGTATATTATTACATTTGAGATTATTTTATTCAGATACAATTTTTATGCTGTCAATTGGATTATGAGTAAAATAGGAAAACCTCTTTATATCAGTCAAATAAAGGGTTGGATTTATAAAAATCAGCTCAGAATTCTTTCACATGGTAAATACAGTGTTTGTAGGTATCCTATACAGAAGAATATAGTTGAATTCACAAAGTGATCTAAGCACTCACTTTCAATCAACTTTAGTAACTAGATAGGAAAATATGTTAGAACCAGGGTGTTAATTGCAGATAACCAAACACTAGGTTACAACAGATGCTACTCCAGAGATTTGGTGATGTTTTCACCCTGGCATGTTCCGTTGACATCTATGTTATGGTGAGCTGGCTAACCAGGTGTGGCTATTCGTTTTCCATGCCTAACATCCTCTCTATTAAAAAATGACCATAAAAAGTGAAGATCAGAGGTATAGAATATAAACAAACTGGCTAAAAAAATATAGGTTGACTTCAAGCAGGGACATTGAAGTACTAGACTTCACTAAAGGTTTCCATTTATTAACATTTCTGGGGAAACGCCTGCTGCTGGGGATGGATCTTTATGGTGGCTTTAATAATAAAGCAGCAACAAGCAAGGAAAAATGGCCATAGATGGATGGCAGCTCAGTGTTTATCAGCGGAGAAATGATGATTCAGAGCTGGCATGTTGAGTTAAAATACAAGCTCTCTCCAGCTCTACAACTGACCTTCACAATAAATCATATCATTTATTGCCAGAAGTGTATGCTTGTGTTATTTAACATTAAAAACAAGCACATATGTGTTTTTTCAGGAAGGAGATTTTGTTAGTTTATGTTTGATGATGTCGCTAATGACTAAGTGATGTACAGAAGAAAAATTTCACATAAAAGTTCTATCAATTTAAAAATGTTTGAAATAGCATTAGAAGGGAGAAAGCGTGTGTGTGTGTGTGTGTGTTTCCATTTTCCTTTAAGCACTGAATAGTAGTTAGGAAAAAAAATCATTTGGGAGATTAACTAATCACTGTGAATTTCTTTTTGACATTTCTAATGCTTGCTTCCAGCACACAGATTCTTACACTGGGATATAACTGTACATCTCTACTGGAATCAAAGGTCAAGGGCATAAATTAAGATACACTGTTTTTCTCCTTTCTTCAAAAAAATTTCATTGCTTTACTATAACAGAAGTCAGATAGATTCTGGTGAAGGTCAAAATCTGGTTATATATGCTGAACAATGTAGAAATAATTAATGATATTCTCTCCCCTGCCTCCTGATCTCACCCTAGGACTTTTTAGATTTTAGGTTTGGAAATGTCCAGAGAGGATGATGTAACAGCATCACTATCCTTGCCATAGAAAGCGTTCTTCCAACCCCAACCACTGTTGCAGTGGTGCGAGGTCATGCTAATTCCTCCCTCCAGTGGTCCCCTCTCCCTGGGGGACCACCAATTCTAGCAATCCTAGAAACTAGCTGTTATTTACCATGGTTACTCTCCCCAAACCAACCAGCAATGGAAATATAAGACTCACTGAATGGGCTTTCCTGACCAAGGAGCCAAGGGGCCATTTCAAATCTAGGCAAGGGCTGTGAGCACCGGGGTTATTTAAATGTCCTCCAGAGCACTCCACACACATGCATTCTTTTGCTGAGCAATTTTTCGAAAATTACAGATGACAATATCCATGTTCAACTCATGCAGGCTGCTATTTTTTTTTTTTTTTTTTTTACTTCTTCCCCCAAAGCATAGCCCGATTTGTAATACTCGAGATAGGACAAATTTTTGCCCTTCAAAACAGTTGTCAATGCCGTTATCTTCATGAGAGCTATCAAATTCCAGACAAGCTGAATTATTTTTTTTTTGTTCCTGGCAGAAAAATATTTGACCCAGCTCTGGACAAAAGCGAAGAGGATTTATAGCCCTCTCTCCCTCTTTGCAACATGCAGTGGCATTGTTAGGATGATAAACAGCACTGTCCAATTTTCTGGACTCAAACACTTCAACTCCTTTTTTAACTGTCTGTGAAAACAGTGTCATGTCTACATTTCCCCATCCCCAGGTACCCAAGTGCTGGGAAAGATAATTACCTTGTCATCTTTGTCTTCTTCTTCTTCCTCGTCCTCTAGCATGTCCTCCACTACCTGCAGACAGAAACAGAAGTCATTTTTGTGCTCTTAAAGGAGAGAATTTTGTTCTGTCATTTTGAACCTTTCAGAAATGAAAACTTTATTAACATTTGAAACAGATGCATAAAGAAGGAATATTTGATCTAGAGACAGCGATTAGGAAAATGCTCTGCCTTTAATTGATTAAAACCAGGGACCTGCATCCCAGTCAGGGGAATTCTATTTATGTGAAGTGTTTTGTGACAACTTAAAGAATCTGAAATATGCATAAGGTAAACTAACATTAATTTGAGGGATACTTTAAATCAGGAAATTTCCTTTCTACCTATTCTGCTGTCTATAATAATCAGGCACTTTAGATTTAGGTCTAGATAACTAAGCATGAAACAGTTCTGCTATTTCTAATTTACTTTTCACCAAACTCTAAGGTAAAAAACTATATCTGTTAATTGATTCATGCCTATGGTCTATGGCATAAAACTAACAATATCTTCTATGGCTCAAATTTTAATTATTATGTATAAATGTCAACTCTTGACTATCTCTCTATTACTTTTTGATTTTTGCAGATTACCTGAAAGTTTCATTTTAATTCTCTGTGATTTTATACAAGAATTATATTAAGGGAATAGATATTATTAGGCAAAAATTAGAAATGTATTCTATAATCAAATGTGTACAGTGTGTGTGTATAACCCAGGCAGGTGGATATGGATGTGTGTACTCTTTTAATCACTCTTAGATCGTCTACTTCAGCAGAATGGAATAGTCATTTTGGATTTGCCAAATAATTTCCCTTTGCCTCCATCAGTACATAACAGCAGGCATTAAGAATAGAACTTCATTCCATTTCAGGTGTTTATGATTTTACACATGTACACAAGCATACACAACTGCACTCCATGGATCCAAAAATGTTTTAAACTTTGGGGAATGTTGTTATTCAGGTAAGTCCCAAATGTATTTATGACATTTGATACAGTTTCTAAATTTCTGTAATATTTTCCTAATTGAGTCCAGATATCTATCTCTGAATAGACTTAATAGAATCATAGAATCATGGTTATCAAATATTTTAAAACCTTACTCCCAAAGCTCATAACTTCAGAAGAAAGAGACACGTAGCCCTTCTTTTTGATATAAACAGGAATATTCTATGAGTGAAAACTCCAATAAACAAGACTGTATTATACAAAGAGTTACATAAACTGAGATAACATTTCAGGACTCTCAGTTATTCCCTATAATTTTTCTCAAATATTCTAAAAGCCATTAACTGATTTAAAAGAATAGCCAAAATGCAAACTTCCAGGTCTCATGAATCAATATATAATCCAAAGCATATGATGATCTGTGAGATTGTTTCTAATTTAATGTCATACTTTACATCTTCTGTGAAATGGTAGAATTTTGTGTTTTTTCATTTGGACATTCAACATTTCAAAAGTATCATAGTAGCACCATATGCTGTTTCCAATATCTAATAAGAGCTTACACTTTCTTTGGGAACATATACAATGATTCAGTATCAACATTAAAGATGAACTCTTGCATTCTCTCTAAACATATTCAGCCACCCCATACACATTTATTTATAAACCTCCTTGTCAGAGGCACAGAGTGCTAGGTAATATGGGAACACAAAGATGAATAACACAGATGCTTTGTGTATAGCCCTATCAACCCTCAAGAGGCTTACAATCCAGTAGATTTAAATGGGGCCTATCAGATAACCTTTCATGTTGACTTTCAACTTCCCCAAATTGGAATCATTCACATTACAAATAACAGACAACAATAGCAACAATGTATAGTTGAGGTGACATATGCCAGGCTATTCCAGATTGGGCTATTTGTGACGCAGGTTTAAAAAGGAAAAGCAGCTGCAATGTTTCAGCGCATTATGTTGCAGCAAAATAATTCACCCAACCCTCACCCGATTTTTTAAAATGGTTACTATTTTGTACCTCTAATAAAATTATCTTTAAAATTTTAGCTTTAAATGAAGTAATTTCTTTGCTAAAATTATCCGTGCAGTCATATCAAATATGTCAAGGAAAATAAAACAAATATACTTTTACTCCTATGAATAAATTCAACTATTGCAACTAGTTATTATGAAGAATGTATTACATGCCTCCTCTCTGCAGTACTTATCACACTGCAGGTGCTATGAAGGAAGAATGGCATTGAACTAGCAGATTGCAAGGTACATAATAGATGTTCAAGAAATATTTGCTGATTGAGTGAGTAGATTAATGCATCATCTATTCTTCATATCTTTGAACATACTTTTGCTAAAGTACTTGTTATTTTTCTCACAGAACTAACTTAGCTCACCTGAAAAGACATATACCTAATCAATGATGCAGATTAATAAAAGCAAATATTGAAAATGCTTTCAAACATTTGCCTGGAAATAGAACTGATGAACACTTAACCTTTATTTTAAGATTTGGAGATCTCCACTATCTTCAAATTAATATTTAAAAATCCAAAATATGATCGAACCATAAAACAAATCACTAGCTTAATTTACACATTTTACAAATCGGCTGTAGATCTTATGTTCAAGTATGACTCAAAGAGGTCTACAGAATCAAGCTCTTCATTTGCAAACCCCTAACTGTTCTTACCCTGCACAAGCGGGTAATTGGCTATGCACAATTTCTCCACAAATGTGCTGCCAGAACCACCCAATACAACCATTTGCTTTTACATTGGCAGAAAAGTGTTGTGTTAGCGAGAGGCCTTTGTGTTGTGTTTTAGCGCCCTAGTGAGGGCTTTTCTCCTCCTCTGGTGCCTGTTTAATGTTACATCATAAACATCTACAAGTGAGGATTTATAATACAGATGGTTTCCTATTGATGCCTTTAAACTGCTTCAGAGTGTATTCCACTATCACATTTTGCTCAGGTGAAGCGTAAGGTGCCTTGGAAAATGAAGAGGATAAAAGCACCTATACCACAGTGTTGATTAAGGAAGGATCTGATGAGAAAATATATACAAAGTACTTAGCACAGTTCCTGTAAGTACTCAAAAAATGTTAGCTATTAATAAACATAAATAACCTCAACTTAATATTTTAAACATTAATTTTTAGGAATTAAATTATATATTTTTCCTGGGCAAAATATTTTGTGTTCTAAATGACATACAAAATTCTGATTCATGTTTTCATTGACACTCAGAAACACATACAGAGGCACAGGTAGAGGTGTGGATGAAGATTCCAAATTAAAATTATGATGCTTTCACAACTAATCGTCAGGCTTTAATGGTCCAGTGAAATGGATGGCTTTGAGGACAAGAGTGTCTCAGAAGCTGAGCTGTGCTTTAAGACAGGAGCTCTAGCCAAATGCAAGGAACATAGGAACTGCAAACTGAGCTTTAAAAACAAACTGTATATATCACTGAAGTGCATTTAATGACGGCACAAAATTGTAACCTTTCCCAGAGAACTCAAAAAACACCTGCTATTTAGGAAGAGCATGCTGGAGTTTAACACTTAACTAAGGAAAACAAATAAAATAAAGGAGTTCTAGTCTCAAATTCCATCTCTTTCCTCTTCAAATTAAACCAAATAAGCACTACATAGTTTTGTGTTCAAGTATACAAAGTCCAGTTTCCCAAACACTTGTCAGCAATAATTTAATAACAACACATTCATAGGATTTCCTTGATGGGGGAAAAATAAAATGAGTGACGAAAAATGCATGTGTTAGAAAAGACACATTTACAAAATCAGTTTTTTCTCTTTTTTCTTAAGGGGGAATATCTTAGATCGACTCTAGGATTCTCTTTCCAAATTATGCTTTCTGATACCTTGCTTGAAAGCAAGTAGTATTAATCAAACAAAGGAAGGGCACTAGGGAAATCAGAAAGATGTAATGCAAGCAGTTAAAAGTGACATGACCTTCTGTAATGTCGCTCGTCACAGACTTATATGCCACACACTGGAGGAAGGTCTTGAAAGAAGCTGATTCTCGGTACTATTCCTTGAATGTAATACTAATAAAGATGACATTTTAAAAAACACACATAGACAGCCCCAAATGCAGCACGCCAGCTACATTACAGGCAAAGAATAAGCAGATAACATTATTTTAAAAAGCATAATATTTCTTCTTCCATATTCAATATTTGCTGAACATTTGTCATTAACATATAAAATATAACATGTGGCTGTACATTTTAAAAATCCATTTTTAAAATGAAACTATATTGCATCTACAGAATCTAAAATATCTTACATAGTTGGAGAGGAGCTCTTTTCATATTACAAGATTTTTAACTGTAACACAACACAAAACACTTCGTGATTTGCAAGGAAATAAAATGTTATTTGACTGAAAACATTAATAATGATGTTGGTAATTTGAATAAAAATATGACATCACCTTTAGAATTATTCCACAGGCCAAGATATAAGGGAAGCGACAGAAGGATGCAGTATAAGACCAAGACAGTGAAAGGATAAGGAAAAGTGGATTCAGGCAAACTTCATTAGTAAAATAATCATAAACAGTGGATACTAATTATCGCTTTTCAATACCATTTTAGGGTACACGTTTAAAACTAAAGTGACAAGAGGGGGTTAAAAAGTCCATGAATAATTCTTGAAACACTTTGTATTACGATCTTCCCAGGAATAAAGTCTTTGACTTATTTAAATCCCTTTAAACAAAAAGAAACCAAAAGAATCTTGGAAAGATAAGCGAAGTACTGAGTACGATGAAGCCCAAACTTCTCAAAAGCCAATGCTGACACAAACCAGTTTCTTTTGTATGTTTACTTTCTTTCCTTGGAAATAACCTTTGGATTAAATGGATGTTTTGCTATGCTGAGAATGAAGAGTTGCACAATTCAAATTGCTTTCCTCAAAACCAGTCTATAAAGAAGCAACGCATTTAAATTAAAGAAGAAACACTGCTGTCCAGATGTGCAACTGTGATGTTAAAACATTAAAAAACTTGTCACAAAAGAAGTTTCATATTTAATTTCATATTCATAGAACATCCAAGTGTACAGTTGTTTATATCTGGATACATTACAAACTAAATGCTTATTTCTGCCCTAGAGATATGGAAGAATTTGGGGAGAGTGGTATTCTTCAACGTGGGTCTGGAGTTCATTTATATTATTGTGTGTATGCAGGAACTAAGCAGAACATGCTTTTGTGTGCCAATGGGTTTATTACAAGTACGTGTAAGTATAGTATGAAATTTTACAGTGCTATGGATTGGGAAGATGCATAAACCACGCAAATGATTTCAGATTGCTTGAAAGTGCAGGAGGTCAGGCTGAAGACTTTTGTGGTCATTAAGATCATTATAGATGTGCTTGGGCAGACAATTTTACAGCAGTATACCTGTTTCTCACAAGATTTTTGAAAAGGAACTTTGCTAAATGAATGGCACAGTTAAACTGTACTTTACTCCATATTTGTAAGCATAATAAGAGTCAAAGAAGTCTGGGATACTGTTTCATCCAGAATATCTGAAAAGCAGCTGCATGTATGATGTCTGCTTAGTTTGATTCATGCTATTAAGAATTTGACCTTGTAGTATTTCAGCTACAGTAGTCATCAAGATAACTGAACCACTAGATGTAATAATAATTAGTGTGATAGGCTTGCCAGTGAGGCTGAATATATTGCAATACAAAAGAAGGCAGACTGAAAAGAAAAGCATTAGTGCTTACTGCTAAAACACTTCCTGATTTTTACTGAGACACTCAAATACAATTATTTCTTCTTGCAGAATGTATTTCCTTGGCTCATTCTGGGAAGTGCCATGTTGTAATTTAGTCTGATTCTTAATAGGAAATGTGGCTTTAATGTGGCTATCAGATGACTTTTGATGCATGCCACTGATTATATACAGCCTGTATTCTGCATTGTCAACAACAGCATTCTTATTTGCAGTATAATATGTTTTGCTGTAAAGGTGCAAGGACAGTAAATTTACTTTACTGGCCAAGAGTATGTAACCTTTTATTTTCTTAAGTGTCAGCTTAATATGCAGAAAAAAACCCTTCCATTAAGAAAGACTAAACAATAACTAATATAAATTCTATAATCAGTATAAGCATCTTAAATGAATT
Organism: Cynocephalus volans; assembly: GCF_027409185.1. Lineage (NCBI taxonomy): Eukaryota > Metazoa > Chordata > Mammalia > Dermoptera > Cynocephalidae > Cynocephalus > Cynocephalus volans. Next base: position 81,713,441 of record NC_084461.1, read on the forward strand.
TCTTTTCATATTTCCTACTCAGTATTCTTAAACGTTCATTCTCACCCTTACACAAAGCACTGTGAACAGAATTCTGGTGTTTCTTTGAACTATGTCTCCATCTAAAGGCTTCACAATGTATTGTATTTTTTGCTTGCAGGAAAATTCTAATCTTGGTTATCTTTAGGATATTGCATATTAATTTAATTGAGTAGGAAAAAATAGGTCAACTATAAACCTATAATGTGCTTTTTAAATAATAATGCTTTCTTGAAGCTATATTATCTGTCAGGTTAAAAAAAAAAGCATACAAAAGGCCAAAAAGTTGAGTTATTTCATATGCTTTGCTGATAAAATTAAAAGATAACTAGAGACAACACTAATCTATTTCATAAAATTTAATGTTTTCAAAACAAATTATTTTTGTAGTTAATAATAGAGTTCAACTAAAAAATAAAATTATGTATATAAGCCTCTATATTTAAAGCCAAATTTCCTTTCAAGATCCACAACTTTGTAACAGAAAAGACACAATTATAAATGTTTCAAACCTTGAAAACGACCTTAGGAATTTTAATTTTTTAAGCATCTAATGAAAGTTCCACATTATCTATTTAAAACATTTTCTTCAAAGCAAGAAAAGAAAGCTGCTGTGACCTTTGTATGAATACCATGTACTGCCATCTTCTCATAAGTGTACTTTGCTCTAACCCTATCAGATATGTCTGGGAGCATTAAAGCTACAATTGTCAAGAAATTCTTTTTCAGGTAAATGCGTAATTTTGCACATGTATTACAGGTAAATACTATACTTTTGGAACATTAGGGATCATAAAGAGCAAAATTTGAAAACAAAACCAAATTCATCTTGGAAATTAATGTTAGCAAACTTAAGACCATACTGATCTGTTAGGTTTGATTCACTTTTAATGGAAATTCACAGCAACTCCCTATTTTAAACAATATGTTGGGGGATCATGAAGGGGAGGTGTGGAATGGATACATATTTGAAGAGAAAAATATTCTGACACAAATTTCAGTTTTCTTTTCCTTTCCTTTCTTTTTTTTTTTTTTTTTTTTGCTGAGAATATTTTGAGGCCTGAGAACATTGTGTCAGAAAATTTAACTTTAAAAATGGAGCATGTTTTGAATGTCAAAAAATCATACAGTCAGAAAACTTCAGTTCTTTCCTTCTATCTCTTTCCTATAAATAATAATGATAAAATATTTTTTATCTTTTTTTTATGAAGAATAATCACCTTACAAAAGAAAGCCCTAGTGGGTTTAGACCTACATTTGGACTGAAAAGAATGTCTGTGGTGAATGGTGAATTGTAGCATAAAAGCCTGAATGAAAAGAACGTTTGCAAAACCTCACACAAAACCTCGGTGACCGTCATATCATGAGCTTCTTGAAATATAACACAGAGCTCTAGATCCTAGAAAAAGCCTGCCTGGTCTAACTCATCATTTCTGCTTTATGTAGTGTACTGTGTGATTGCCAAATTAGTGTATAATGCATTTATAATATTTATAGTACCAACATTTGGTTAAATAACGTTTATATAAGATTTATGTTGATTTTTTTTATTTCTCATTTAATGGCAAATTATGAAGAGCATGTTTCATAAAGATAATTCTCCATTTAAATTCATCAGTCCATTAAATATTAAAATTATGTTTCTGATGCAATCGAGAACAAATTTGTCCAGCTTCAGTGATTATTTGCACTCATAAAAATTAGGTTTGATTAATAAAATTTAAATGCTTGATTAAGTTGACATTTTCATGTTCCATTCTGATTTATTAAAATTAGTCCCTGTCTCCAGGCCTGGTATGCTGGTGTAGGTTTACCTTTCCCCTTCTCTTACCCAACATCCTGAGTGAGGCTGTTAGAAAGGAGTATTTTGCTTTTGGACTCAGTGATAGTTTCAGTGAAATGCCCTGTTCTTTGCTCATCGTGCTGCCTGCCTTTGTCTTTATGGACTGTGCATGGTGGAGATTTGTATTAAAATAAACAAGAAAAATGTTTCTTTCAGATATCCATAGATATGATCTGTAAAATGGCATACACTTACGGTATTTCTGTAAGATTTAGTTACCAAGAAGCTTTAATTTGTTGAAGACTGCTTTTGTTCAAATTTCTTCATATGCTTTTTTTATTGATAAAAATATTGTTTTTATTTTTGTGGGACTCCCATGTACATAGCAGGGAGATCATGAACACAGGAAATCTTACTGTGGCAATGCTGTTGTCTTCATCTTAAGCTTAAAACTAAGAATGACTAATGGCCATGAAAACCATCCTCTTCAACAGGACTTACAAGGGAACTCTTCAAGAGAGGTCATGACTTTATGTCCAAACTCCATAATACCCACTCTGCCTTGTTCTGTTTCATACACACTGGGAAGGTGCTTAGTTGTCATTTATGAGCACTCACTATGTGCTTACCATATTGTGTTAATCATCTCTTAAATGCTCAGAAGATCCCAACAAGGTAGCTATTGTCTCCATTTTATTGATGAGAAAATTGAAGGAATGAATAATTTTGTACAGCTGACAAGCAGAAGGTTTGAAATTTAATCCCAAGTCTTCTGAATTTTAAAGTTTCAGCTCTTAACCTCTACCAGCTGAAAAGGCATAGTAGTAACACTTATTTTTAAGATGTTTCTGGTGTTGTCCAAGGGACTGTGACACATTTGGGAACTTTGTTTAGGTGAACTGTCTTTCTCTTATTTAAGCAATGCTACCAAAATATTTAGTTATTTTTGAAATAAGTGATAGTGTGTAATAATTATTTTCTTTTTCTTATATGATGAAATAAATTCAGTAACAAATGGCAGAAAATGCCCTTTTTAGGTGTATTTTAGTTTGGTCACTGAAACAAGTAAGATATATTTTAGTTTGGTTAATGGTCTAGTTCCATATTTAGGATGGTAGAAAGGTCTCAAAGTTGCATACTCTTGACAAACGTATCCCATACAACACTTAAAAAATAAATGCAAAACTCGTAGGATTATTGGACTCTTAAGAATAATGATTTATAAACACTTTCCAGAAGCAGATAAAGACATATCATTTGATTTCTACTTTTAATTTCATGTCACCTTTCTGAACCAGGGAGAATAAGTCTCCACAAATATCATAAGAAACCTTCTGCCAACACCACTCACCACACTGGCCATGATAATCAAGACTAGCAATGCAAACTAGTCACAGGGTCATGAATCAGCCAGAAGGTGCTTCTGTTGGCCCCACATCCTACCTCCCTCACCACAAGATTTCTAGGAGTTTGGCTATCTACCAGGAGGAGATTGCAAAATCATTTAGAAAGAACAAAGAGGAAATCACTAGAAAAAGGTATAATAACACATCTACCCTGAGTCCAACACTGTGGGTATCCTTTTTCTCCTCTCCTGAGTCTTACTCCTCAGTTACAGAAATGACAAAATTGTGGGGACAGACCTTTTGGAAGGAGGACATAGGTGATTAAACCAGTAGGCTGACATATGGGTAGACTCTTCAGTTGGACACTTTGGAGGACCATCGAGGTGATGAATTTCTTGGATCCATGGGAGTCTTTGAAGTAAGCTTAAGGTGTCAGTTTTTCAATGATTCTTTGGGGCTCCAGGGGTCAGATGGGGCTCAAATACAAGACAATCATCCACCTATGGGTGTAAGACCTTCAGGTGTCCTTCAAAGTTGCCAAGACAATTCATTTGGTGGAAAAGAAGCAGGGTTTCAGGGAAGAAATCCTCTATAAGAACTAGGAGTAACTCTTTGCCCTGTTACATTCTCATATATGTCTCTGCAGAATCTGAGCAAGATAGGAAGAATTCAGGAAGGTGGTGGGGGACCAAAATAGGAGAGTCACTGTAGGCATCCTCTATGGCAGCCTCCACTAACTTTAAACTCTACGTCTCTCTTCTGAGTCCTAATAGATCTAAGGCAAGAAGTGTGCCTTCCAACGAGGAAGATCTTTAGTAATTGACTTTTAAAAATAGAAATGCTTTCCTTTACATCTTTCTCTATATGAACTGACATGTCACGTACAGGTAACTCTCATCTTCCACCATTCTACAATTTTATCTTTCTAATTTTCAGTTTAGCCACAGTTTGAGAATGGAGTAAAAGGATAGTCAATAAACTTGAGAAGTATTAAAGGCAAACATGGAGTTACTCAGTGAAAGAGACAGACTGAGGAGTGAAATAAGAGCTGTGGCTACAGATAGTTAACCCTCCTTTCTTTACAATACGGCACACACACACACTCTCACACATCTAGGATGATCTAAATGTCTCTTTTGTGCATTATGCAATCATATACAGACTTCTATCGCTGCACCTATTATATTCATGTATTCTATTTAGTTGTTTCCCCTCACGAGACCATAAACTATCCTGGGAAAGGAGCATGTCTTAATCATCTTTAAACAACAGTCAGCACTGTTATTGTCTATAAATGTTCAATAATTTGTTGAATGGAAATAATTATGCATAAAAATTAGACAATTTTTGGTTTGGAAAGAAATATTGGACTAAAATATTTATTCATTCATCAAACATTTTTTGAGCAAGTGATCATGCTGCTGTCTGACACATCTTGCTTTGTTCTGGGCTTAGATACACAAATAAAAGAAACAATTAGATCAAAGGCTGGTGAGGAAGACCCACAGTGAAGCAATTGTTACAATACAGTGAGAGTGTTGTGATTTTTATTGTTGTAGTTTTTCTAATTTGTTCTTGAGGGCTCTCTCTTGAGAGTGGCCATAAGACAAGATAGCCACTTTCTAGGAGAGCTCTGACCAGGGGAAAGTTAGGTTCAGTTGTGTCAGTTAGGTGAGACCCAATGCAGAAGTAAAATTGAAATGCATGAACCAGAAGAAATTTATTACTCACAGGTCCAGAGAGGTTAGGGGTGCCAGTGGGAGGCTGAGGGAAGTCTGGAGGTGACAGGGAACTCAACCAGTGGGTGTGGCATGTGAGAGAAAGAGCAGAACTGTGGGAGTATGCCTTTATTAAGCTCCATGTGCATAACCTCTTGGCTAGTTTAAATAAAATACCTGTGAGGGGGGAAGTTATTTACATAACTCTGGTGTTGACCATTAAATTTTACCATGGTCAGCAGCTGTGGGGTGTGCTGGGTTTTGGGTCAGTGGGATGAGGAACAAGTGGGTTATATTACAGACAACCACATGGGGAGGGAAGTTTTAACTAGCCAAAGGTGATGGGGTACCCCTGGGTTTCAAATGACTTATGTCAGGCCTAAAAATGGATGCCTAGCAGCAACTATATTAAACAAATTTATGGCTGGGAGATGTGGGCTCCTACCCAAAGAGGGGTGGGGTCACTTAACCTCTAGAGTTTGAGATGGTAGGGGTGGACTGCTGGTAGGGGAGGAGAGTGGGAAGTCAGGGCTGGCTCTCCAGAAGAAAAGATAAAGATAATTGGTGCTTACCCAGGCCCATATGTATAAAATGTTAACGCTTAATAGGTGGCAGTATTAGTGTTAACTACCAAAATCTTCAAAATGCATAAACTATGACCCAGAAATTCTTCAAGGATTTTGCCAAAGGATGTTATCAGAGAGTTGCTCAAAGACTTATTTAGGATTTTCTTTATAGCATTATTTTAAGATAGCAAAAACAAAAAACAAGATAAGCAAGAAATATACATTTGCATTTGGAAATATATCTTATAACAGAGTAGAAGGCATAAACAAGGCATATCAAATATTTGGGAAAATACAAATACTTGCCAGATGCTCCTGCTGCTGCTGAGGCCACCCCACGCTCAGTCCTCCTATCCGAGGTCCAATGGATACACCACCCTTCAAAGCTTTTCCCCAAGGTTTAAGGCCCCTTGTCCAACCCCTTTCTCACTGGGGCCTTGACCCCTGCAGCAGGGCCACCACATGCTCACTGATGCCAACTGAGACGCCTATAAGTACATGTTGCAGCTGGAGGAGCCCTGGGGCGTGCCCCAGAATGATAAGCCCAGGAGAGTCCAGCCCTTGCCAGGGCTATAGCTGTCCAGAAGGTACTCATGTCTTGCCAGCCTCTGCAATGGCAGGGCCATCATTTGTGCACTTGGACCTCAAACCCTTCATGTGTAAGGCCTGTGGCAAAACCTCTCTGCATCTTGGTTCCCTGCTCTCCCAAGTGGTGAACAGATATTGTCTGGATGAAAGAGATGACAAAAGAACATGGGCAAGGTCATTTCTTTCTCCCTGCCTTTGGCCCACTGCTCCTACCTTTTGCTCAATAAACATTGTGCACAAACAAAAGCAAACCAAAAAAACAACACCAACCCCCTCTTCCCCCCCAATCCTGCTGGAATATAGAAAAGATAATGCTGAAGCTATGGTTTGGGTGGGGACTGCTGATGAGAGGTCTTCTATGTCATGATTGATGATTTTGGAGAATCACTAAAGTAGCACAATGACACAATTAGAATTTTATTTCAGAATGGTCACCTTGGGCCGAGCCCGTGGCGCACTCAGGAGAGTGTGGCACTGGGAGCATGGCGACGCTCCTGCCGCGAGTTCGGATCCTAAGGAATGGCCGGTGCACTCATTGGCTGAGTGCCGGTCATGAAAAAGACAAAAAAAGAATGGTCACCTTTTCTGCAGGTCTTGAGGTAAGAATATAAGGTGCAATTGGGATAAAGTTGCCAGATAAATATAGGACATTCTGTTAAACTGAAATTTCAGATAAATGATGAATATTATTTAGTATAAGTATGTCCTGTTCCTATATGAAATTCCAGTTTAATTGGGCATTTGTGTTTTTATTTGCTAAATCTGGCAACCCTATCTTGGGGACAAATTTACAGGGCTTCAGGCTGAAGTTTGATTGAAACCTGCAAAGTAGAAGGCCTGACCATTTACTGAGAGGGAGGGGATGGCAGCATGTGGTGGTGGTGATTGCAGAGGACTCCGGATGAGTGGAGAAAATGTGGAAATCCTGTTGGTCCGTGTCTAGAGCCTGATGAGGTGGTGGTCATCAATGTGTTGGGACATCACTCTGCACAGTGAGTGGTTATCTAGCAAGGCTAAGCTTTTGATGAACAGCTTTGAGAAGGGTCATAAGAAATGAACTTTTCTACTGTCATCTGATTGGCTGCTGATTTCTACTTCTTTATGCTAGTGATTGCACTGGAAAATTAGAAGGTCTGGTTCTTTTCACGGTCCTCCTCAGATTTTTCCAAGCTGGTGACCTTCTGAAAAATTGAGAAAATTGCCGTTGAAATAATCACGAGGAAGAAAAGAGTGATCATCCATTTTTAGATGTGTTTACAGGCTGTATGACTCAGTGCTGCTTCTGTTAAGAGCACCAAGTATGTGGTCTTTTTTGGTACCAAGAGGCAGACACGGGAGTCTTGTAGTCTGTGCTTCTTTAGTGAGTGATAAAGCCCTTATTGAAGTAGAGAAGATCTAACTGTACATTCAATGTGCTTTGTGTATGGAGGCCTCTTTTCTCTCAGCTTGGCTTTGGCCAGTCTCTTTAGATTCTGTTAGGAATATTTCACTTACTCAATCTTCCATATATTGAGATATTTCACCACAGACTTCTTTGGAATGAGAGCACTGGCTGAGAAAATAATAAATGTGTTTGCTTTATAGGAACTCAGGTCAAACAATCAGATGTTTCTTTGGTGGGCCATCCCAAATTGTCCGATCAACAGCAGTTATGGTGGCAGAGAAAATTTTCTACTTAAAAGCTTTATTTCTAGAGATAAGTCCTCTGGGCCTAATTGCAACAGACCCAACAAGAAACAATATTCAGTACTATTCTGAAGGGGAAAATAAGAACCTGGTGCTTTGTCATTAGGGGGAGCTAACTCAACATTTCAGTATTTACTAAAGTATTTTAGCAGGGCAGCCATTGAGCCAAAGTCTCAATCTGGGTCATTTGTCATATCATGAGTCAGAGAATGCTTTCATTGATCTGCCCCCCTCTTCAGTGTTTTAATGCCACCATTGATTAAATGACTGAGATTGTTGTGCGGGAGGATTATCATAACAGTAAAAGTGAATGTTATTTTAAAGTGTAATTAAAAAACACTGCTCGAAGAATTCTTGTATGTCCAAGAAATTCAGTCTTTCTTCACTAATGTGAAAGATTCTCAGCTTTTATTTACTCCCAAGCTCACCTGGGTGAATGGAAGGCCGTCCTCCAAGTCACAAATGCTCCTGAAATTTGGGGGCACCTGGGCTAGAGCAGAGGATCAGCACCAGTTCTTGAGAGGTCACTGAGTAACTCATAGGAAGGAATTTGGGGACACCTGGGATTCCATGCAATGCTCTGGACACTGAAAAAGTGGTTCCTTGGGAAAGGCATGCCCAAGGATGTACCATGGAAACAGCCTGGGGCTTTAGAACTGGGCAGAACTGGGTTCACGTCACCTTCATCTATGAAGTTCATTATTCATCCTCTTTGATTTTGAGTTTCCTTATTTGCAAAATGGGGAAAAACCCATTTAAAACTAATTACTTAATATAATTACAGTAAAGAATAAAAAAAGATAATTCTCTAAAAGTCTTAGCAAGATACCTGATATATAGAAGTTGCTTAATAAATATCTGCTCATTTTCTCTTAATGAGAGGTAAGGAAGATATGGGGGGTGGGATGGGGAAAAGGAGTGTTTTTAATCAATATGTCTACTTGAAGGTAGAATTAGAGCTACTGGCTTTTCTGTAACTCATGTACATGGGCTGTAACAGTGCCCAGAGAGAGATGGAATGCCCCAAAATATGGCCCCAAGGGAAATGTGATTGGTGATTAGGAATGCAAACTTTAGACAGATTGATCTGTGTCTAATACTGGCTTGCCATTTTCTGTGCACCTTTGGGTAAGTTAATTAACTTCTCTGGCCCTGTCTCCTTGTCCAGTAGAAATAGTGGTACCTATAGTGTGTGCAATAGGCCCCCGATTTGCTTGTCCACTCCGTTTCCTTCATTCTCTGAGACTTATCCCTTTCCTCAGGAAAGGGCTTTTGCAGCCATGCTTGTTCCTTATGAGCAAGTTTTCTTGCTTGCCACAGACAAAGGGACCAGAGGGGGTCACATTATTTAGGAAGACTCAACCCAAAGGCTGGGCTGACACAATCAGCTTCTCTCTCCTGGGGTAAGACTAAATGACATAATGAATATGTACACAGCACCCAGGGTATAATGAGAGTTCTGTCGTTTTTAAATCCAAAGTAAAGACCATTTCCTGGCATCTACTCCTTAGCTTACAATTTCTGTTCACAGTAAATGTAATTTGGATAGTTGGTAGAAGCCTAACAGGCAGTGCAGAGGAGAATTTTCCCCAGGTTTTGGAGTGATAGCTCAAACCAAGAGAAGGATGACATTCCCATCATTATATCCCTTTCATGCCAGGGACATTTCTGAATGAAGCATGTATTAAACAGTTTTATCTGGAAAAGCCTAACAATTCTCATGCTAGAAATTTTAATGTCATGGTCCAAGTCTAGGTAGATTCAGACCTAGGACTGCTTATTTTTAACACGTCCAACTGGGAAACAGCAGAAGTGAAATACCATTTTTAACCACACCTCTTTCTCATGTGCACTCTCTGAGTCTACTGCGCTAGCCTCAGGAATGGCTGTTTATTTATCCTGTCCTTAACAAGTTCAGCTCATTAAATGCAGCAAAACTATTTGGCAAGGATTACATCTCATTTTTCTCATTGAACTAGAATAGGCACCATGGTAGGGAAAAGGTAGGGGGTTTCAGCTCCTGTGATCTTAGCGTCTTCAAGAAGAAAAAGGCTCCCCTTAATAAACAATAAACACACAAGGTAATCCTTTCCTATTTTGGTGTTAATCTCAATTATCAACTAATATGTTGAAGAAGAATTTTTATGCATATTTTCATCTTTCACAGTGTTCATTTTCTTTTCTCTTTCAGCTTCTTATGTCATAGAAATATTATTTCCTTTTCTCTCTTTTTCTTTACAAACCTGAAGGTCATTTTGATTGGCTTTTCTTTTATAGTTTTCATCCTAATTGAATTTTGTCAGCTGAATGTACAGATTTTTTTTTTTTCATGGCAGAAAATTGTCTTTCTCTCTCTCTGTCTGTCTCTTGCATAAAACCAAAAATTTCCTGGTTTGGAATCAGCCAACAGGTGATTAAATCATCTCAGAGATCCAGTAAAGTTTCTACACATGCTGAAGGATTCTGAAATGTTTTGGTGATATCAGTAAGGACGTAGGAAAAATATCATTCTTCCAGTGCTATGTGCCACGCAGGAGGATCACTTAGCCACAGCATGGCACCCTCTACAAACACTTTCCCTTGATTTGCATATATATGTATATGTATATGTGCGTGTGTGTATATATAAATATACAAAGTATAATCCAGTTTTCTTCTCAAAATGAGCAACCAATTCAACTGCACAGCTGGGTACTCCGGAAAACACATAATTAGATACATTGGATTTAAGAGTTAGGTAAGGTCTCAACTGAGCCAGTGAATAAGAAGCTGAATGAAGCGTTATGATTGCTGCTCTGGTTCCTGGAAAGAACAGAACATGTGGATATGTGTGTTTTGGGCAAATAAAAGGCACTTTCTGGGAGGTATGAAGTGTAGTTGGCATTCCATGAGAGACTATAGAATGTTTCACAATGGGCAGTGCCAGGGAACAAAATATCGTCCATGACTAAAAAGGAGAGTCTGTTAGAGGAGATGTGCCTAAAAGGAAGAGATTTGGTAAATACTATTTTGGAGTTATATTTTGGAAAAAAATAGAGGCCAGTAGAAAATAATACAATATGTAATTTTTTAATAGGCTCTACTAAGTCTTAGGGAATTTTAAGTACAAAAGGATACATTACATATTTTTCTTTCCTCCCTAAAAGTGGAAGTTTCCAGCCAAAGCAGGTATATTCTGGAGAAGATAACAAGTAAAGTCTACCATTTTGGAACTTTTTACTAAGAATACTCAAACCAATGACTAAATATTAAAGATAAGTCCCCTCATAGGATTAAGAAACTAAAACTAAATTACCACTTTTTCTTATTTGCAAATAATCTTATTTGTGAATTTGTCTCAAGGCAACTAAATGAAAAGCAGATATTATTCTCTCTCGATGATCTCCCTCAAATAAATGCGACAAAAAAGCAATTGTCTGAGAGAGTCCTATTTTCTGAAAGAAAACATCCTGGAATAATTGACAAAAGTACCTATTAGTCCCCATGACACCAATGCTTACGCATTTGGGGCTTGTCTCTCAGTGTGCAGTTTAAATACATATCCATAAAATCCTTGCCAATAATACTAATAACTTCATGTCTGTTGATACTGTGTAACCATTAAAATCTCTATTAGTGATCTCATGTTTGGATTGATATACTTTACAAGAAATGTTTTGAACACTCTAATTTGTGAAGCAAATGCTGGAAAGAGTAGAAACACAAAGATGAACAGAGTTCCTTCCTCGAATTTATAATCTAGTGAGAGAGACAGAAGTATAATAGGGTTATATAACATGGTGTGTTGTTGGCAACTTTGTTATGTACTTGGTGGTTGTGCATCAGGATTTTTCTTTAATGGTAAAGAAAATTATTTTGAGGAAATACATTTTGATTATGTTGCTATTAGAAGTGTATTTTGCTTGTGTTATTTAAAAAGAAGTTCTTTTATGTCACAGGTATGTCTGTGTGACCATTATGATGCTTACTATTATATTCCATATGATAAAATATTATACATAATATTTTTAAACTGATGGTCAAATAACTCTGCATCATTATGGGCACTGTAATTGGCAAAACATCCTGATTCTAAATCAAATGGAGACCTTTAATGGTGAAATTTTTAAAAACTATGTAATCTGATGAGGACATATAGCTACCAAGTAGATTGTCATGTTTGACAAATCTTTAAATTCTTCTCAATAGCTGTCTACAGAGTTATCAAATTGCAAATGTCATATTTGGAGAAGACACCCTACCATTTATTTATATGTGGGAAAGCCTTCTGAAGTATGTTTGCTAGAGCTGTAGTGGCTGAAACAATCCAAGAGGAACAAAGGTTGGTGGGAGAACAGCACATGTGATTGTAGTGTGGCTACCTTCTACTACTTAGTCTAAAAAACTCTTTTAGAGAGGAAGAAGGTTGTCTCACACATGCTAAAAATTTTCAAAAACACCAAAGAGGGCAGGTGGATTTAGTATAACTTTCCCTAGATTAAATGAAAGCTCTTTAATTCTGAGCTGGTATCTCAATACACTGCTGACACAGAGAAGGATATTTGCTGCTGTTCAGTGAACATTCACTGAATAAAAGTACTTTATACACTTTTCTAAGCCAACAACCATCAATCCTTTCTTCCTTCCAATGACAAAGTACAGAAACTGTCTTAAGTAAAATATATTTGTTTGGTCTGGTCATTAATAATTTGGTGACATTATGTCTTAACTCAGGATTCATTAAAACAAATGAGAATTTTAAAAAACAATCATTTGGAGTAACACCACTTATGATTAAAAATCATGGTTCATTCTTTGGTGTGCTCCCTGCTTTAGTTTCTACCAAGATGCGTAATGTTAGAAATAAGAGAATACTTTCCATTTTATTAGGACCAAAGAGTTGTTAGTTTGATCTGATAATACTTTCCTCCAAACTCGAGTATTTATAGACAGAATTTCTGATTTGTAAAAAAAACCCAAACTTTATGTTGATCTTGTCAGAGGGACTAGGAATAAGAACAAAAACACACGCAAGTAAGAAGGTAGAGACTTACTGTATCACGTTGCCTGTTATCTTTTCCTGATATTATCAAGAAGTAGTTCCATGTCAATAGTAACAACAAAACCAGCGGTATCATGTAGAGCTCAAAGTTCCAGACAACAAAGAGAAAGAGCTGGAGGAGAGAGGAGAGGAAAAGAGATGAGTCAACTCTGCATTTCATTAAATGGACTCCCTTATTCGTATTGCACTTCAAAAAACACAAAACTCAGTGCTTCAGAATGAGATTTATCTTGAAAACAAAGCCTTGAGAGCGTGCTAGGCATTTTCTAAAAACACAGCTGACCCCTGGAAAGTCACTGTTAGGGTTTTTACTTTGTTTAATTTCTATGAAAGAAAAACTAATATCATTACGTTGTCAAAGAGGCAATTTTAATTTTTCTCCTCCAGTGAAATTATTGTTAGGTTTGACAAAATAAAGCTTTAAAAAAAAAAGGCAGCAAAATGAGCTCACTACATTGTCAAAAATTGCCTCTTCTGTCTTAATGATAAAGAATGAATCATTATTTAATATTAGAGACTTAAAAAAAATCTCACTTGGATAATACAATGTAACAAGCATAAATACCAAGTCCACCCTAGACAGCCCCCAAGATTTCTCAAAATGAAAAAAACACTATTATCGACAAGCATTAAAAAAAAAAGGTAGGCTTAACATTCAGCATTATCATAGAAATCAAACAGCTATTAAAATAAAATTTCGCCAAAGAAAATTTTTAAATGCCTATATGTATTATTTTTTTAACACTACCTACTTCTCTAAGTATATAAACTATTTTTTTATTGTAAGGCAAATGTTAGATTAAGAACTCAGAGTGGCAGATAAATCCATTCTAAGAGCATTCACATTGTAAGACAACATAACACTGGATATAAAGGGAGACTCACCCCACCCCCACCAAACTCTTGTAATCCTGGACAGATTGTCTAAATTCTTTGGGTCTGTGGCTCCTGCTGTCAAATTAAGGTAATGTTAAGTCAGGTGATGTTTAAGAGGTGGATTCCATTCCTGACTCTAATGCTAAGTAGCCATGTAACCTTTCGGCAATTTACATATTCCCTTCTTTAATTTCTTCCTCTGTAAAATGGGAGTAATAGGAGTATACACCTCATTGTGAGAATTAAATAGTTAAAATGTGTTGAAGATTTAACACGTTGCTTGGTACCCAGTAAGTGTGCAAAAACCAAAATGAAAAAGCATTATTGTGTAAATGTTATTAACACCTTACGAAACTCAGAAAGTTAACTAATTATCAACCAGGATGTTCAGGCAATACAAATTCTAATACGGAAAGCTAGAAAGTCATCTGCCTGATAAGATTTAGCTGAACCACAGTATAACTGGAAATTTTAGTCAGCTGGTTGGGGTAACGCAAACATCTTGCATTTGATAGGTCGGGAGAGTTGGGGTGGTGCCCTAAGGACACTCATGTCAGGCACAGGATGGGCTGTTTGCAGCCTTCTTAATAAATCTCAGGCAAGCCTACCACTTATTCAAACAGCAGAGAAAATTAAACTGTGTGGTATGGGAGAGAGACCCTTGGCCTGAGGGCCAGGAGAACCATGTTCCGGGTCTTAGAAGGTCACTTTGCTTCAGTGTTTTTGTATCTACAAAACACTGATAATACAAAAACCTGATAATCTTTACCATCTCTTCTCAAATACTTAAAATTACTTCATGACTTTACTGTGCCATCTGGTTTTTTTTTTTAACATGACATTAAATTTAGAAAATTGTATATTTTACTGAAATCTTTACTATTCATAACCCGAATGGACACCAAAAAGCATAAATAATGAATGGTTTAGTAACCCAGGAAATGAGTTTTGGACAAAATTACATGGTAACTATAGATTCAACTTGTTGAATAAGAAAAATTCCAAATACTGCAATGCATGAAACATGATCCATATCTTTTCTTTCACCAGAAAAGTAGAAAGATTTCCAGAAAAAACAATATTTACATTTAATTTTTAAAATTTATACATATACAAATTTGATATAAGTTGTAATTGATGGTTATGATTATTGAAATGTATTTTTTATAAAGATAATTTTTAAAGAAGTAAATTAAGGTAAATTTAACAGACTTCAAACACATGTAGAAAGGAAAACTATTTTTGGCTAGAGTGCATATTAATTCTTCACATATTTATTTGTAACATTTAGGCAGTCACTAGAAAGTAAACTCCTTAAGGGTGGAGACTTTTTGTTTGTTCAGTGTTTTATCTCTTAAGCCTAGAATAGCAGTACTGGGGTGTATAGTAGATGCTCAATAAGTAAATATGGAATTAATGAATAAATGGACACTGGGCTCCCAAATCATTCAACAGATGTATATTTAATTAATTGTATTAGTAAAAGTATGATAGAATTACTACATAAAATGAAGCAACTTCAGAAAAAAGAACTCAGAGTTACAACTGGGATTCTACTAACAAATTTCTCCCTCTGACAAATAAATCTTAGTTCTTCTATACAAAATTTTCTTTCTATCCTGTCTGTGTAGTCATGACTGTTTTGCATTTTATGGTCTGACCACAGTCGTTCCTCTGCGATCTTACTGTAGGTTTGCATTTTTTGAGGGCATTCACTCAACTCAGAATGTTCTGGCCTCGTGGATGGGAGTTAGATCACTCCATTGCTAAATAGGGCCAATTCTAAGCATTTTAACCTATTATGCAGATATATCCTCCACTGTAATGTTCACTCATTGGTGTTTGAGTCCTGGTGTTATTCAGAAAAAAAATTCCTTGTAATGTCTTGTAATGTATTGGTGTTAGTTGTAGGAGTGCATTACATAGAAAAAACTTCTAGATGGACTCCTGCAAGTAACCAAGACATCTATCATGCCCTTTTATTCTCTAAGTTCAACATCACCAGTTACAAGGTATGGTTTCTGGGCACTTCCCCATTGCAGACATCTTCCTCTCACTGCATCCAATCAACACATCAATAACTTTCTTAAAACACAGCACTCAGGACTGACACACTCCTCACGAATACCTGTGGTATTTATATGTCCTAACAACATGGACACCAGAACATGGGTTGGAGAAAGACATAGAAGAGACAGACAAAGGAAGAAATTACATTAATTTTAGGTATCCTGGCAATGAAAAAATAGTCTTTCCTATAGTGTGTTCTTTAGGAATCTAATGTTTGGGTAATTGAGTAAGAAGCTCCTACTGTTGAAAAGATATTTTTTTAAAAAAAGCAAGAGAGTTTTGAATAAACTCTAAATACAAATGCATCTATTTTTTATTTTTCCACACCTAATTGATGATTTCAAAAGGTTTAGAAAAAGAACGTGAACACAACTTAACAATAAAAATTTATTTATTGAACACTTACTATGTGCTATGCAATACTGTAGGGTGTTCGAAAGTAGGACAAATGGTCTCTGGATTCACATTGCTAAGAATCATTAAGAAAAAAAGCAATCGTTCATGACAGTATTAACAAGGACTCTAATTCTTGTTAGCTGGTGAGGGTCCTCTAATAAGGAGAGCCCTCAGAGGAAGAAAGGAGCTTGTTAGCTCACTCTCTGCACTGAAGCCTCTTCTCTCCTCCCTGTGGTCCACCTGTGCTAAGGTTGATCTTTCCTACAAGAACCGAGGTAAAACAAAGGGCCGGCCTTCAGTGTCCCACTAGGAAGTAGGGAAAAGGAGAAGGCAGCGGGAAAAACTCTAAGACAACACAGGATCTATTGTTGGTCCTCACTACATTTTTTCATTGGTTTGGAGAAAAAGAGAGATATACTAATGGGTTAAAATGGGATAGAAAAAGAAATTAAGGAACTAAAAAAAAAATGCCTGAGACATTCACAGAATACAAATATAAACCATAAAATGTCTAGCATTTGTCCTAACTCATACCTCCAGAGCCCTTCTTTTGCCTGCGTGGGACATGGTAAGAGAACCCAAGGATTCTAGAATTTCTCAGCATTACAGCACGTGATAAGGACTGTCACAATTTTATACACAGTGTTTAGTTTCCTTTGACTCCATCACTGTGTCTTCCTTTTCTTATTTTTCTTCTCTCTCTATGTCACACAGTCTCCTTGCCTCTCCCCCTCACTGCCACCCCTCCTCCCTTTTAATAAAAAAAACTTGGGCTATCTACATTTTACTTTCTTGGAATCCATGCCTTCATTCCAAACAAAACGTCTAGCCTTACATTAGTCATTCCTGATCATTAGAGACTAAAACTACTCCAAGAATTTGACGGTTTTCTTTTTTAAAAGTCACTAGATGGCTGCTGTGATTTACAATTAGAATTCTGTAGCAGAAAATCTTTATGGGGCACTAGTCAAATGGTAATAAGTACATACAACTACTTCATTAGAAGAAGGATATTGAGAGTTTTACTCGTTATCTTAGATGTTAGAAGCTCTTTGTCTACTGGCCTTAGACTGTTGGCCGTGACCGTGAAATCCCTCAAGGAGCTGCTGCAGGGTGGTACCATGGAGAGAGTATGGGTGCTTGAATTCCACCTAGGGGCATTCAAGTCCTCCAGTCACTAGCTGTGTGACCTTGGGCAATTTACTAGATTTATCTTAATTTTATCATATGAAAAGTAGAAATTAAATAATTTACTTTGTAGATTTGAGATGGAATTAGCCAAATGGTTGGCACCTATAAGGCTCATACCACATACAAGTTTTTTGGCCCTTCTTGCAGCTATCACTTTTCCTCTACCACCTTAGAATCCATAGCTAATGATTGTTTCAAGCATAAAAGCTATGTTAAAGAAGCCGTGCCAACTAGAGTAGGAAGAGATGATGAAATGAGTGCCGTTTTCAGGATTTTTATATTTAGTTTGTGGTGACTGTGCACAATTTGTTCATGTCTCTCCGTATCCTTGCCTTTTGTAATACTCTCCCACATTGACACTGGGATTGGGCAATGCGACTTGTTTGGCCAAGGGTAGAGTAGCAAATATGATGAAAACAGGGGACTAAAAAAACACGTGGCACAGTTGTCTCCATCACCCCTGCTGGAAGCCAGACAGCATCCAGAAGCACAGCTACCTAACTGACCAGAAGCTGACTAAAGATGCGTGAGTGAGCCCAGATGAGAACAGAAGAAATGCCAGCTGAGCCTAGTCCAAATCGCTGACCTACGGAAACATCACTGAATAAACGGTAGTTGCTTTAAGCTATTAATTGTGGCGTGGCTTGTTATACAGCAAATCTAACTGATACATATTATTCTCTCTCCAAGGAGACACTGTGGTTTGGTAAAATACAGGCTGGACCAGAAGCCTGAAGGAGTGGTTTCAGTTCCCTTTCTGCTATGTGATTGTCATAGGACCTTGGGCAAGTCAGTTATTTCTTTTCTTTTAGTCTATTATCTATAATATGGAGATGGTAATACGCTCCCATAAGTTGGCTGTGGGGAGCAAGTGATATAAAATATATGAAAATGTTTTATCATGAAGTACTACATATGCAGGTCTTATCAATTTAATGCTTTTGACATTCAAAATCATTTCTAAGAAAATTACACAGACTTTATAAACTAATACTTCAAGGTAAGTCAATATGATAACTGTCTTTGAGCAGTTAGAGAAGATGAGTGGTGTTTCTTAGATGACTCCTGTGTGGTGGGGTAGCAGGTGTTTGTTGGAGGGAAGTTGTAAGTATCAAACAGAGGGGCTGCAGTTAAGATTTTACTAATAGTCAGACTCTGTCAACTCTGGAGTTAAAACAATTAGGTTTCAAAATGTTAACAATTTTTAAAAAACTAATGCCCCTAGATATAAAAGAAAACCTTGTCCTGAACTAGAAGTCTCATAAATCTCAATTCCTGTCCATAATCTATTTTCATTTTTAAATCTAAATAATTTTTATCTAAATCAATTTTATATTGCCTATGATATTAGCATCCACGTCGCAAAATGCAATTCTTACGGATCTATTTGGGTCAGGCTTTAAAAGCATTCTGAATTTTAATCATAAATAATCAAAATGGGTTTTAAAAAATTTTTAACTTACTGAAAGGCAAATAACATAATTTGTCCTAACAAGAATCTTATATTACAATGCACAGAGTGAGCCTTAGGGAGAAATTCCTGACAGGCGGCTGGGAAGGCAGAGACTATTATCTTCATTTTAAGAATGAGAAATCCAGTTTGAGACTTGTCTAAGGACACCCTCTACTGAGTGGCAGGGCCAGGTCTTCTGATTCCTAATTCAGTGTGCTTTTCCACAAAGCTCTACTGACTCTGAGGTGAAGGATTTTATAGTGAATGTTGATACTTTGAAGGTATCAATTATTGAGGGACTGATTATTCAGTTGGTAGATTTTCTCTCTCTTTCTTCTCCTTCCCCTTGCTCTAACTACTTTTTGCATCCATGCAAAGAAATGACATGTCACTTCTTAGGTGTTCTGGTGAAGGTTTAGTATGGCAAAGAGGTCAAAAACTAATGGTGGAAAAGAGGTTTGTGAAGCCAATTTCATTCTTTTTTTTCACGATCCTGCGTGCTCCGGATAATCAAAAGTTGGCTATTCACAAGGTTTCTATTAAGTGGAGTTTTCTTCTGTCCAAAATGTTTAGAAGAGGTTAGGAAGGTGGCTGTAAAGGCAAAGATTGGAAACTGAATGAGCCAATTACATTTTTACCGATTAAAAAAAGCCCTACTTTTTCACCTGAAGATGAAACAAACATAAAAATCTGCTCTGCTGAGAAGCTACGTGAAGGAGGAATAAGGATTTTCACTCATATTAAACAGGGCAAATTATATAAAGCAGAGGAATGATTCACAATATTAGGATTTTTATAGCAACTCCCTTTCTTAGGAGGTGCAAAACATACATGATTTTTATTTCTTTGAGCTTGGGGTTTTAAGTTTTCCAGGCAGGACTGGGCTGTTCACATCATCCCATCAATTGATGCTCTCATTGAAGTGGAGTGTACGACGCCTGCATTCAATGATCATTCAGTGCAACACATGACAGTATTCCTGGGGGAGCCCACTTCAAAAAAATCATTTAAGTTGGAATATTGAATATCCTATTCTTTTGCAAACTACAGTATATTTTAAAAAGAAATCTCATCCAAAATGATTAACACTTCCTACTGTTCAGGAAAAAAGCCTGCCCTTTCAGACTAACAGCTGTGGATCATTAGCTCTCCAGTGATGAGATGTGTTTGATGAGTATTTTTCTTTCTAATTAAGAGATGAGATTCTCTATTCGACTGTCTCTTCAGAAAGCAGTGAAGAAAAAATTTTCTGCCTGCATGGAAAGGCCATCTCCTACAAAACAATTAATTATTTCACAGTCCTTTTAGAAAATCCTTTTCCTCCCTAATTTCAATTCATTTTTTTTCTTAAACTTAACACACACACTCGAGACTTCACAGAATTAACCCATTTTTCACCCAACCTTCACCCCCTAATGTCTTCCTGTTTGTTTCCTCATTCAACAATATCTATTTCACATAAAATAGAACAAGGAAATGTGTCAAAAGTGCATATATATTTACAAGAATTAACCCAGAACAACTTTTTTTTGGTCCTAACAGAGAACATTGATATGGGAATATTCTCTGATGTGAGAGAGGTCTCAAATTAGAAAGACAATAAATACATAGAGCATGTCTTTTGAAGAACGAGGCAATGCTTTAAAAAACATCTTCAAGGTTTTTAGCAATATATGAAAACTGGTTATAGTCATGAATCCCTAAAAACGATTTCACCTCTACTAATAAGACTGGCCTTAAAGAAGAAAACTAGGGAAAGTGAAGTGGAACCTAAAATATATTGCTTTTCTTTTTGAAAAAGCCACACTATAGTTGGCAAAGACGTAAAATTCCTGAATTAAAATTTTGATTAAGAATCGAGTAAGAAGGGCCAGCCCATGGCTCACTCGGGAGAGTGCGGTGCTGATAACACCAAGGCCACGGGTTCGGATCCCATATAGGGATGGCTGGTTAGCTCACTGGCTGAGCATGGTGCTGACAACACCAAGTCAAGGGTTAAGATCCCCTTACCAGTCATCTTTTAAAAAAAAAAAAGAATCGAGTAAGAAGCCCAAGAAAGTACTGTTTGTGAGTTAATCCCACCAATTGGCTCCTTAAATCCTTTTTGGCACAAGAGAAGAAAGGAAGAAAGGTAGAGAGGAAGGTCAACTTCCAAACATTTAGGTGCTGTGTTGCTGCTTCCCACCCCTGGGGCACATTTGGAAACATTAGGGATGTTTTCAGTTGTCACAATGCCTCAGGTGGGAGAAGGGAGATACTGGCTCTCATTTAGTTGGTGGAGCCAGGGGTGTGCCTCGTTCTAAAGTATGTGTGACAGTCTCACCCAGTGAAGAATCTTCCTGCCCAAAATACTAACAGCACTCCTCTTTGAGAAACATTGACAGTTTCTAACATAGACAATAGAATATTCTACAATTAGCTTAGAAGAGAAACTGAACGTGTCTATGCAAGTGTATACAGAGGAAGGCTAGGTGTATTTCCTAAGTGATGGCATGAAATACTACTTAAGGAAATACTACTTAGGGTAAGTCAGCGTAGAGGGGGGAAAATGAAATACTACTGTAAGTCAGCAGGAGAGAAAAACAACAAAAAACTGTACTCATAAGCATTTACACTAGATTCTTTCTATTAATATTTAATATTTCTTAAAAATATGCCTTAAGAACTGGAGGTGAACCCTCTTTGCCTGTTCACTCTCCCTTGAATTAAGCCAGGCCTTACCACACCATCAGAATCTTCAGACCTAGTCTTCTGACAAGAGGGTGTTTTCTCCTTGATTTAAATAGCCAGATGGCATCACCACCTGTTCCAAGGTCTTTATTTCTGGTTTGTTACACCAGAGCTTTCTGACCACCTCCATTCAATGAGGGAGAGAAGACAGTCAAAGTGATCCTGATTCATTCCCAGCATAACAATAGCCTCTCCGAGGTGGTTTTAAAACATGATGTGTTGCTCTTTTGAAGAGAGACTTTGCTTTGTTTGGACCATTTTCTGAAATAAGCGTCATCAGGGATTTGGTGACTAACTTAGACCCACTGGATTTCTCCAACTTGTTTTGCTGTTTCCTGTGATCATGCCACAGTGATACAGGGAGACTTCGGAAGCTCAAAAAAACCTCATGCAGAGTGGTTTCTCTCCCCAAACTCAGTTAGAATAACTGCTTTCTTTTTGACTAGCTTCAACTGGACATCAAACTGACAAGACTTTTGTTTTGTTGTGTTTTGGGGTATGTGTGCATGTGTTTTATGTGTTTAGAGAAAAATCAAAGTGCATTATCTACCAAATGATCCTTTATGTTGAATAGGCAAAATATGTCAAAAGAATCATCAATCTCTGTTTTGGTGACAGGATGAGTTACATAGTTATGAGTCGGGAAAAAAAACGGCAGATTGGTGGATTTATTGGCAATCTTGGAATTGAATGCATGTACTATAATTTAGTTTTATTTACTAATGGTGTTAAAAAACATTGTTTATTCAGATTTACTTAGTCAATGTAAAGATTGAGATCAGAAGATCCAATTCTTTATTTCGTAAGATTGTACACTGGATTTTTGAAGTTGCTGTCTGAAACTTAAGGTACACAATTTTAGTACATCAATGCTTTTTTGAAAAGCATAGCTTGACTCCATCTATTAAAGAACCAAGTGTGACAACTAGATAGGACTCTTCTGAGGATGTACTGCATATGACCCACAGAAATACCTACTGAAGAATCTCCACAACAAAATGGACCAAAACAACCTCAGAGATGGTGCTATCAACTAATCATAGCATAATGCACACTACTTTCCTTGATGGAGATATTATATCAATAGAACCTGCCAGCCAGAAAGCTTGGGAAGTTATTTATTTATTTAGATTTTTTTTTCATCTTCAGCTTACAAGTTGTACAGATATTTTGTGTCATTTTTATCAAAGTTAGAGATGAAAGGCTCTGGCTTTGCTTTGAGAACACTGACAACTCCAAAAGGTAAAGTATGTCCAACTTGAGCATCACATCAACCACACATGAATAACTGATAAGAAATCCCAGCAATGTTGTGAGTTTAACGTTGTAAAAGTTTGGATGTAGAATGAAAGTGACAAATGTGTATAGATGCCTAGAGAATGCTGATTCTCTGAAGTCCCTTTCATTAGAAATTAGGCCTATACCTAAAAGTTTGTAATGTCTGCATTGGTATCAAACACTGTTGATGTTTCAATTTTAAAAGCTTTATCATTCAGAGGTTCAGCTCATTCAAAATCAGGCTGCATGCAAAGTCATTCTTGCATTCAACACATATTTACTGTTTTAAATGACCAAATATGAACAATTACGAAGAACTGGTATTATTTTGTCCCCAAGGAGATTGCTGATATCAAGTAACAATCATTCCAAAAATATTCAAGGACTACATCAAAGAAACATTTAAGAAGTTAAGGCTACTAAGCTCACTGAATCTCTCCTTTCTCTAGTACTCCATTTCTCCAGGATCTGTCTTTGGAAGAACCCATGAGTATTTCACTAGTGTAAGCAAAAATCATTCCATGCTTTAGTTATTTTCTAAATAAGAAAAAAAGAAGTGTTTTAATGTTGGTTCTCAATTTGTTTTAGTTTTTCTTTTTGTCTGCCTTCAGTGCCAATGAAAAAGGTACTATCTTTTTTGCGATATTCTAGTCATTATGTAATATTCTGATATTCCTTCCTGTCTTTCAAGTTCTTAAACTATTTATTGTTTAAAAAAATGGTTGCATTAAATGTGACCTTTTATTTAGGAATATTTTCACACAAATTTACCATTTCTATATATTTTCTAGGTCTTTAGAAGTGCTGTACAGATTTATTAAAACTTATTAAACACGGTCTCCTTGTAAATGTTTAAAGAAATGAATCTGTTACCATTACTATTTTTGAAATAGTTTTTTGATCCATTCCTCTTTTTGTGTATGTAAATGCTGTATCTAGACACACAAATCCACCAATGTTTGCTGATGTACAAAATGTAAAATTTTCCCTGGCTTTTAAAGCTATCTCCATCATGAACAGGTACAATATTTAGGGCAACAGCTGGCATTTCAGTTGCTCATGGGGGGAAACTCCCTCTGTTCTATATACTGTGCCAGAAAATAGGATACCCAGCTATCTAACAAGCCAAACACATGTTAGTGAAGTCTGTGATACAAGTTACTTTAAAAATTAGTCCTGCAGTCTTTATACTCCCAGTTCTAACTCACTGAACAGGAATGCCTTTAAAAAAGCAGATGATCAATTATGGTGATTCCTATTTTACAGTAGCTAATGTGCAGAGGGTTGCATTTTGCCAAGTTTTGGGATATTTGCTATCACTCTGACTTATTTCCACTCAAATTATTTCACTCAGACTTATTCACCTTATCATAAATATCTTTCCTGGGCTACTGGTTTCTGATCTCTCTTTTCAATCCTTCGTGATATAACCTTGCAGTTATTGTTGATGATTCTTTGTCCAGATTTAATATCTTCATTTCAATCTTAAAATCACAGAGCCAAAGTCAGAAAGCATGTTTTAAAATTTTTACCCTCATAAATAGATTTAAGACCTAATAATATCATATATTTCAGCTATCTTCCCAGCTTCTGAAACTTCATCTCCCATTCTGTCTTATAATTTTCTAATTTTCTCCTTCACTGGTCTCATTCCCCCAATCCCTCTGTTCTGGAAAAACTTCAAGAGTTATGTTTAGCAGCTCTAGCTATGTCTGAACATTTCTCTTTGCAATTCAAATAATCATCTTAGACTGATTTTAACAGGCTTCTTTACTCCATTCCATCTTTTACCCTTGCTGCGTAATGTTTACTGATGAATGTCTTTCTCCCATTTCTTAACAGATCTAAGCGGTCTAGTTACCGCACGGGAAGCCTAAAGGTTTGCACACTAAGTATACATTTCTCTTGGCTGTTTTCCACACCTCTAAACATTCTCTTAAATGCAACAGGGCTTGTGTTTCAATGGTAACAGAAGTTATCAGAGAACACTAGTTTAGACAGCAAGCAAGCCGAACTCCAACTGTTCAAACAGCCTGACTTTTACAGTAAAAGGAAAGGCCCTGGGCCAAGACCACTGAGATGAGCAGGTATTTTTAGTTCACTTGTAGGCCAGCTCTAATGTAATTCTGAAATGTTTTCTTCAAACCAAACCCAACTTTTTCAGGGCTGTCCAAATCTGTTTTCTTTTATAGCAAGTACAAATTCTTGGAGCAAGGGAAGCATGCGTATCATTTGCAATGCTGCTGCATGTCTATGGTGTTGATGCCCGATGGCTCAAATTAGTCCACAAAACAGATGAGCGCATTGTAATTAGCTCTTGTCAAACTGTTAGAAATACAAAAACCATTTCCAGTGTAATAAAAATTATGTAAAAGAAAAATCTCTCATATCATTTTTCAGCCAAAATAGTTCCTGAAATGTCTTGTAGTTTAGGATTCCAGAGTTCTAAAAGAAGGCCATTTCATTTTCAGAAAAGCTCTCACTTCATTGACATAGAGATGCTAAGATGTATTATTTTTCAGGCATTTTTGTTATATTTGATTGCCTGTAAAACTTCATTTCTAAAAATGACCTGTTAGGAGTAGGCATCTTTTGTCAAGCCACACTGTACTGATGTATGATTCCCCACAAACATTTACCCTTCTTTTAGTATAAAATTTTCTGGACTTTTTTTTATCAGTATGTTGTTATGATCAATTTCCCCCAATGACTAAATATTGCATTCTATTTAAACAGAAGAGGATATTAAGCAGCCATTAATCACAGGTTCAGATGGGATACCTTTGATGTCAAACTCTCACGATGATCATCAGTTTCTCGATGACAATTTACCAAGATATTCACTGTTGGGACAGTGACTCAAAAGACTGCATTGCTTACTCCTTTAAATTAGTCACAAGCTTCAAGAGTGTTCTGGAGCTCTCTGGAATTTAATGTCCTCTCAAGGGAAAATATGGGAAATTAATAGGTGGCTATTTTAAAAACCAAATTTAAATTCTAACCAAAATGTGGTGCAGTTTTAGATTAGCTCAGATATAGCAGAAAGCTAGTCCCTTCTACATGTCTTCAGAACTTGCCCAAAGATATCTTCAGGTGTACTTGTGGGAATGAGAAGGATGGTATAAATGAAACTATTTTTAAAATAAAATTACAGCACACAAAAGTTGATACAAAATGGATCACAGAGCTAAAACCATAAAACCTCTAGAAGAAAACATCAAAGATAATATTTGTGGCCCTAGGGTAGGCAAAGAATTTATATATACAATACTGAAAGCATGATCTCGCTCTCTCTCCCTCTCTCTGTAAATGTGTGTGTACACACACACACACACACACACACACACACACAGCTTCATTAAAGTTAAATACTTTTGCTCTCCAGAAGACACCATCAAGAAAATGAAAAGATAAGCCACACACTGGGAGAAAGCAATTGCAAATTACATATCTGATAAAGGACTTGTATTCAGAGTATATAAAGAACACTTAAAACTTAATAATACAAATACAAAAACCCAATTAAAAAGTGGGCAAAAGATTTAAAAAGGCATTTTACCAAAGCGAACATACAAATGGCGGCTACCAAGCACATGAAAAGATGCTCAACATCATTAGTCACCAGGCAAATGTAAATTAAACCACAAAAAGATGTCACTTCACACCCACTAGAGTGGCTATAATTAAAACTAAAAGTACTAAATGTTGGTGAAGATATGGAGAAACTAGAAACATCATACACTGTACATTGTTGGTGGAAATGTAAAATGTGATACAACTACTCTGGAAAACATTTTGGTAGTTTCTTAAAAAGGTAAACATAAACTTAGTACATGAACCAATTCTACTCCTAGGTATCTATCCAAGAGAAATGAAAACATATGCCCACATAGAGACGTATATATGAATATTCATAGCAGCATTATTCATGATACTTCTAAAATGAAAACAATCAAAACAGTTATCAACTGGTGAATGAATAAGCAAAATGTGCTATATTCATACAATGAAATACTGTTCAGCAATAAAAAGAAGACACTATTGATACATTCTACATCATGGACTCAAAATCATTACACTAAGTGAAAGAAGGTAGATGGAAAGGACACATTGTATGATTCCATTTTTATGAAATGTCCAGAAAAGGAAAATCACTACAGATAGAAAACACATTAGTAGTTGCCAGGGGTTGAAGGTGGGAACAGCGAGTGACTGCAATCAGGCACCAGGGATCCTTTGGAGGTGATGATTGTACAATTCTGCAAATTTACTAAAAACCAGTGAATTATACACTTAAAATGGGTGAATTTTATGGCATGTAAATCATATTTCAGTACAGTTTAAAATAAAATGTGATAGGGCTGAACCCGTGGCTCACTCGGGAGAGTGTGGCGCTGGGAGCGCAGTGGCGCTGGGAGCGCCAAGGCCGCAGGTTCGGATCCTATATAGGGATGGCCGGTGCGCTCACTGGCTGAGCGCGGTGCGGGCAACACCAAGCCAAGGGTTACGCTCCCCTTACTGGTCACAAAAAAAAAAAAAAAGTGATAAACTTTTGTGGCAGTAAATTTCAATACAAATAACGGAAAGAAACTAGGTGGAGGCAATGAATGGCCATCGATCTTGGATGTATCTTGCCAACATGCTTGAAATATTTAAAATGCTAGTTGATGAAAATATTAACATGATTCTTTGAACAGTTGCTCCTCATTTGAGTTAAGAGAAGTTCCACAAAGACTATTAAGAAATAGCTAAAACAAAAAAACTCTTGGAATTGATAAATGATTTCAGCACAGTAGCAGGATACAAAATCAACACACAAAAATCAGTAGCATTTCTTTTCTCCAATAGTGAACATGCAGAAGGAGAAATCAAGAAAGCCTGCCCATTTACAATAGCCACCAAAAAAATAAAATACTTAGGAATTGAATTAACCAAGGAGGTGAAAAATCTCTATAATGAGAACTACAAACCACTGCTGAGAGAAATTAGAGAGGATACAAGAAGATGGAAAGATATTCCATGCTCTTGGATTGGAAGAATCAACATAGTGAAAATGTCCATACTACCCAAAGTGATATACAAATTCAATGCAATCCCCATCAAAATTCCAAAGACATTTTTCTCAGAAATGGAAAAAACTATTCAGACATTTATATGGAACAATAAAAGACCACGAATAGCCAAAGCAATGCTCAGCAAAAAAAATAAAGCAGGAGGCATAACACTACCTGACTTTAAGCTATACTACAAAGCTATAATAACCAAAACAGTATGGTACTGGCATAAAAACAGACACACTGACCAATGGAATAGAATAGAGAATCCAGAAATCAACCCACACACTTACTGCCATCTGATCTTTGACAAAGGCACCAAGCCTATTCACTGGGGAAGGGACTGCCTCTTCAGCAAGTGGTGCTGGGATAACTGGATATCGATATGCAGGAGAATGAAACTAGATCCATACCTCTCACCGTATACTAAAATCAACTCAAAATGGATTAAGGATTTAAATATACACCCTGAGACAATAAAACTTCTTAAAGAAAACATAGGGGAAACACTTCAGGAAATAGGACTGGGCACAGACTTCATGAATACGACCCCAAAAGCACGGGCAACCAAAGGAAAAATAAACAAATGGGATTATATCAAACTAAAAAGCTTCTGCACAGCAAAAGAAACAATTAAAAGAGTTAAAAGACAACCAACAGAGTGGGAGAAAATATTTGCAAAATATACATCTGACAAAGGATTAATATCCAGAATATATAAGGAACTCAAACAACTTTACAAGAAGAAAACAAGCAACCCAATTAAAAAATGGGCAAAAGAGCTAAGTAGGCATTTCTCTAAGGAAGATATACAAATGGCCAACAGACATATGAAAAAATGCTCAACATCACTCAGCATCCGGGAAATGCAAATCAAAACCACATTGAGATACCATCTAACCCCAGTTAGGATGGCTAAAATCCAAAAGACTATGAACGATAAATGCTGGCGAGGCTGCGGAGAAAAAGGAACTCTCATACATTGTTGGTGGGACTGCAAAATGGTGCAGCCTCTATGGAAAATGGTATGGAGGTTCCTTAAACAATTGCAAATAGATCTACCATACGACCCAGCCATCCCACTGTTGGGAATATACCCAGAGGAATGGAAATCATCAAGTCGAAGGTATACCTGTTCCCCAATGTTCATCGCAGCACTCTTTACAATAGCCAAGAGTTGGAACCAGCCCAAATGCCCATCATCGGATGAGTGGATACGGAAAATGTGGTACATCTACACAATGGAATACTACTCAGCTATAAAAACGAATGAAATACTGCCATTTGCAACAACATGGATGGACCTCGAGAGAATTATATTAAGTGAAACAAGTCAGGCACAGAAAGAGAAATACCACATGTTCTCACTTATTGGAGGGAGCTAAAAATTAATATATAAATTCACACACACATACACACATACACACACAAACCGGGGGGGGGGGGGGAAGAAGATATAACAACCACAATTATTTGAAGTTGATACAACAAACAAACAGAAAGGACATGGTTGGGGGGGAGGGGGGGAGGGAGAGGGGAGGGAGGTTTTGGTGATGGGGAGCATTAATCAGCTACAATGTATATCGACAAAATAAAATTTAAAAAAAAAAAAAAAAAAAAAAAAGAAATAGCTAAAGCAAATATCAACATTGGTCATGGTTAATTGTATAATTATATAAGTAGAAAAGCAAGGTCCTAAATGCAGGTGATGTAAAGAAACAATAAAATGCTATCACCCTAAGGTGAGACTATTATGCAACTAGCTCCAGATTCCCATGAAAAATATGATGAATTTTGAAAAAAAAATTAAATTCCTTACCCTCTAAATAAGAAACGGCTGGGAATTAGAAAAAAAAAAAAAAAAAGCTAAGGAGGACTCCAAGAAGATACAGAAAGAAATAGAAAAGGAAGGAAGAATAGCTTAGGCCAACATGCTGAAAGAAAAAAGTCAAATGAAACAAAATGAAAACAAATCTTAGCACAGCAGAATGAGGATAGAGCAACAAGGTCATCTACCCTGCCCAGAAGAAAGCACTACTGGATAAACATGACAATGTTTTCTTAATTTGTTATCATGCTGGGGAGCTCTTTTAACTTGGGCTAGAGTCTTAGGTTTTCATTTGAATTCCTCAGTGATCTCTATTACCAAGTTACCAATAGTACCACCTATCAGGAAATAACACTCACTTTCACATTTATCCACAAAAATAGCAGGATAACATGTTAAGAGAGATTTGTTTTATTTTTCCGGTCAGCAACAGTCAGCAGCTCCCTTTGGTTGGGTGGGTTTGTTTTTCTCAGTATATTACATCAAGAAAATAGAAATGAGAACTGCTGAACACAGCAGGACCAGCGGAATAAATCTGAAAACTGCTTCCAACTGTTTTTATGTGAGCACTTCTAAACCTCCAGGATAATCCTGTATCTTCCTATATGGCAACAAAACATTTCTTAGATTTTTTTTTCATGATAAAGTTTAATACATGTGTTTATAAGTTAACTAAATTATATCAAGCCTGGGAAAGCAGGTGAGCCCTGGCAGATTTCCCACTGTTTTTACAGCCATTCTCCCTACCCTATCGATGGCTGCAATCTAAACTGGCTCCCTGTTCTGCTGTCAGCTTCTTCGGAACTATTCTATCAGCTTTTCTATCTCCCAGGGAGACAGGTGTGGCTTTGTCTTCTAAGGGCAGGACACTGGGCAGAATCCAGCTCCCCTTTCAGTCGCTCACTGTTGTGGCGATACTGCACTTCCTTCATTTCCATCTTAGTCTTTCAGACATGTTTGACCACACTTCTGTCCAGAAGTGCTCATCACTTTTCTTGGTCTAATAAAGACATTCACTCAGTGGCAACTCTGGATTCAGTGCAATAACGTGTCATAAACGGTAGCGACACGTTTCCTCTTTTTTAGCCTTAGCTCTTGAAGACACAGGGAAGGTGTATGGCTTTTAAATATTGGTTAGAAAAGATCACTGGCTCAGGAGGTCTTGGTCTCATTGCGAATTAGAGCAAACACAAATGAATTGGAGTTAGTGTCAAAGACAGGGCAATATACTACCTAGAAGCAGAACATTTGTCATACCATCTCTCAAGGAAAGTTCTGGATTGTCCATATATCTTTGTTTCCCTCTCTTTTATGCTTAGTTTATGCAAAAGGAAAGGTAATTGGTATACAGACAGGGAGGAAAAGCCTAAAAAGGATACCACAAAAAGGTAAAATAAAAAGGGCTGAGTAACGCTTTCTACGATTTCTCCCATGAAACAAGTAAGCTTGTTTTTGTTTTGTTTTTTTTTTCTACCAAGAAACTTTATGGAAAATGAGAGTCCTAAATCAGCTAAAACATTTTCGTGTTCAGGATAAAATAGATAATGTTTACCGAGTATGGATATGGATATAAGATGTGTGTATATAAATTTATATCATATCTATATCTCTTTATGCTTTTATTTAATCATCCCATGGAAAGTCTGTACCCACTAATATTAAGTAATTATTTATGGGCCCCTTTCCCTCAACTATAGAATGAAAAGATCAATTCTATTATAATGTGAAAGTTCATTAAATGCTGTTAATAACATAGTTTATTTCACTTCTAAGGAAATAATTTTACATGGGATTAAATAGTACTGTCAATATATTTAAGGACTTTTATTATTTTTAAACTTAAATAGGAACAGAATTTGAAGTTGGATTTAAATAATTTTAATTAAACAAAATTATCACCATGGAGGAATAATTATAACTAAGTATTTCTATGTCTAAAGGGGCCATTTAATTTTTTCCCGTTTATCACTTTTAATTATATTTTTACGTTTTTATTTCCATATTGCAGACTGAAAAAATGAGTTTAGGGTGAAGCAAGCATTTTCTAACATGTAAGACAGCAATAATTTTAAATATCTACTTCATAATGTTATTTCCAAAAATGAGGTGGTAAAATTTGATAGGATTTTAAACAATTTTTGTAGCCTCTCTTCAAGATCATATAAAATGATTCTAAATATATATTTTTAAAACTTGCTAAATGCAAAAGAGTATTATTATATTTAAGGCCATCATTTTATTAATCTGCTCTAAGAAATTCTCCCTCTCTATTTTAAGATCCATTTTAAAGATTGTGTTAAAGATATAAGGTGTCAAAGATAAATATTCTTGATAACCAGTACTGAAAACCTGTAACAGAAATCCTATACCTTGATGAAAACACCTTATCTTCCCACACCTTCAAGACTCCCCCAGTGCCTTGGCACAACTACATCATAACCTTTCAACTCCACCATCTTTTTGACAATTACAAGGGTCTTAGTCCCCTGGTGCACTGGTTATCTAAAAAAAGTATACAATGTTGGTTCTTGAGGGATTCTTGGTTGTTGCTTTCATTGCTGTTTTTTTGGTTATACTCCAGCCTCATTTCTAGCTAACTTCTGGTTGCATGAGTCTGCCTTGATTTGCAACACAAGCAAGCACAGGGAAGGAGGGCAGGAGAGCACCATGCCCCACCAAAAATGAGTTAATCAGTATATTATTTATATCTGGTGTTTTCCTTTTCTCATATAACTATTGGTTCAAATATATAATCATTACTGCCTTTATTAGGAACTGTTGGCCCATCCACCATAGTTCTATGGTTGACATCTCTTGTTTCTTTATTCAGCACCCTGATTAGGAGTGGAGGAGGGTTTCCCCCACTCTCAATTGATGGTTTCTGGTGGAGCTGGTTCCGCCTCTGGCTCTAGCTGGATGGACATTGGCACAGACCAGGTCAGTGAGAGCATCACTTGCTCCTGGTTGTAGGAATTGATTCAAGGATGAGCTGATCAGAACAGTGAGACTCAACTGTGGATCTTTGAAATGACTGAAAAAGAGAACATTTCTTTTTTTCTTGACCAACAGCTGGAAGAATGCAAACCTGGGTGTGATGATTGCCATTTAGGGAAAATCCTGCCTGAGATCAATGCTAACACGGAGGAAAACCAAGCCAAGAAATGTCAAGACACTGAGTTCTGATTGAATGGAGCTCCCAGAACCAGACATCTCTGCAAGTAGCATCTGGCCCTCCACAAAACACATGCAAAGGAAAGTAAAAAATACAACATAAACATTTCTATGTAATTGTTACAGCTTTTCAAAATTCATCCAGCACTTCTGGCTTCCATCAGACTGACTTAATTATAATCTTCAGTGGTGGTGCCCTGAAATCTGTATTTTTAGTTATTCCCTCAGCATTTCTGGTGATCAGTTAATTTAGGGAACCATTATAAGCATTCACCAAATGTTGTCACTCTTTTTCCAACACCATCAACAGAGCAGATGAAGTTCATATACTGCCCCAGAGGCTTCCTAGAGAACAGACTATGAAATAGGTAAAGTTGGCTGAGGGCCACAGTTATTCTCATTCTAATAATGGTAATGGCACCACCTTTTTCTCCTGCAGTCAAGAGAGAGAAGGGATTATGATTACTTTGTGGGAGAAACTTTAACGAAGGGGCTCCTTTCTTCTTTCTTCTCAATAGCCTCCTGGTAAATTCAAACTATCTCTAATCCCTTCTATGTTCAGGAAAATGGGGGCCTTACATTCCTGGTATGTGTTTGACTAAGACTGGTCAGAAAAGTAGGATGACCAGATTAAATTTAATTTGAAAAAGAACACCCAAGATCTTACAAAATTTAATTTTTCTCATTGTCTTAGAAAATTCAGGTAATCCACATGGAAAGACCTGAATTTGTTAGATCTTAGAACTTAGGACAAGGGGTTATTTGGGGGATAGTTTCCTAAAGTGTAAATGAAGTGAGTGAGGGTATGGATTTCCAGATCTCAATGAGCTGGATGGGTTCCTTTCCCCAGTTTCATAATACGAGAGGAATTACTCCAAATTTACCCTCCTGTATTTCTGATTGGCTTCCAGTAGCACTCTTCAGAGTGCAGTTATTTAGAAAGGTTGAGGCAAAATCTTCAAAGGTTTCCTTAAATCTTCAGATTTGCTTAAAGGTGGCTTCCATCCTTGCAGAAGTGTTCATCTATGTCAGCTCTTAGGGTGGGCAATAAGTCCAATGTGGCCATCCCATTAAAAAGAGGCTATTGTCTTCTCCAAAATTATCCTCTTTTTATATCATGAAACATTCTTGGCTAGTTTTCTCCATGATAATTTGCAAGTAAACCTCAGGGCAAAATTTCACCCAAGGAGCAGGAGGATTCTAGGCACAGTATTTTACCATTGACTACTGTATCTTTTAGGGAAATTGGCCATGAACAATAAGCTTTCAAATAGTTCATTATGGGACTTTTCAAAATGGACAGGAATTCATTATGGGCAAGTTGCATGAAGTCCTCTGGGTGTCCAGTGATTAATGATCCTCTAGAAGCTGTCCCTTTGTGTCATCTTGAGTGGGGTTTGGTGAAAAAGTTGTCTTGATGGATAGGAATTTCCTGAAATAAAACAGGATGTGTTCTCCCCTCCTTCGCACCATCCCACACCTTCTTTTTAACTTATACCTTAATGACTTACTTTTTGACTCAGCTGGATTTAGAGCAAAAAGAGAAAACAGAAAAAGCATTTCCTAATGTATTGAGGTCATGTATTTATTGTCACAAATTAGGTGTCAGCTTAAAAAACAAATATATTACGATTTAATGAGTATTGAAAAAAATAGCTTAAGATTGATTATTCTAAAACCCGAATAATTATTTTTGGCGGATACTCTGAAACACTCAACTTGCTTACAGCTAAACACTCTGAACAGGCTATTATTACTTTAGGGTAGGGTAGGAAGTTTTGGTGGAGGAGTCACAGGAAGTAATAAGGTTAGCTGTTCAACGGGTGCGCTAATGAGACCTTTTTTATGCCTTTGGTACTGGGAGTTTCATAACACTCTCCTTAACATTTTTGCAGGCTAAAATAATCACAGTCATGCTCTTTGGCATAGAATTGTGCGGTTTGTGAGAAAAATCTTGTCCCATTCTCAGCCCATGTCCATGTGGAGGCGAGGTGGCATTTTACAGACTTATGTTTTGGTTAGGCATCTCGACTTTTAAAAGAGTTGACAACTATATTCCCATCTCAGCTGAAGCTTAAAGCATGGTCTGTCCCTAATTGGCAACAGAATATTTGCACTCCAAGTACTTGTCAAAAGAGGATAACACTGAACACTTGCTGCCCAATGCCTATCAAAAATCAGTTGTGAGAAATTGTATTTATGGAAGGTTGCCTGAAGGACATATATTCCTTTTTAGATCTTCTAAATTATATTTTTGGATTTAGCCAAACCATTTGAGAGTAACAGACTTAAATCCCATGGCTATGTCACCTCAAAATAACAGTTATTATTTGTGGCCATGTGCCTAGCAATGAGATAGGTGTTTTTCATACATCAGTAATACTAATCTTTAAAATAACCATGCCAAGTAGGAGTTAATATCTCTGTTTTTCAGATCAGAAAACGCTCCCAGCACCATCAAATAGCTTGCTCAAGGCCAGCCAGCAAGTAAATGGCATTTTACACAATTCAGACCAAATCTGTCTGGCTCCAAATTTCATGCCCTGTGTACAGAGCCAGAGTTGCTTTTACTGAACTGCATTTTGGTATTACAGCAGCAGCCTCTATTGAGGGAAGTCAGAAGAAAGAATTCAATGAAACACAGCACTGTATTTAACTCTGCAGCTTTTGTTCACTATATAGAGTGTCAACTTTATGGACACTCCTAAATAAGAATTTTTAAGACTTTAGTAGTGGAAATAGTTGGGCTTACACTGAGCAACTGATAGGCTTAATGTAAAAATATTAAGAAGATTGTGATTCATGTAACTGATAGGGTTTCCCTTAATCTACTTTCTGGGAAGCCCAGATCCCAAAGTTTGTCCTTCCTCTGTCCAGTACTTGAGCTATTCATTTCTTGTGTCACCTTCACCACTTTCTAACCATCAGTGTGATTCCCTTATTTACATACTTCACTTGTTATAGTGCATGCATTTTTGTAATCTACTTCCATTATTTTTATATTTTTTTCAAATAACAGAAGTAAAATAATACACAAACAAGAAGGCTACACTTACGAAGCATTTAGTGTGTTCCAGGAACTGTGCTAACTGACAATATATTTTCTTGTTTAATCCTTACAGTAATTGTGTATTAGATTATATGATTAGCCCCATGTTACAGGTGAGGAAAATGAGGCTTGGAGAGGTTAAATAGGGCACCTAGCAGAGCCACATTTCTGGCTGACTCCAGAACCTGAACTCTTAAGCACTATGCATGTATCTCTCCAGCTCCACATCATGGGCAGCTAAATAGTAACAGATGGACACAACAGGATGGGAATAAAAAGACACATGGGGGAAAGGAAAAAAAAAGAAAATGGGGAAAGATGTCCTAAAGGGAAGAAAGGGAGCAAGTACAGATAGATGAGAGAAAATCAGGTAGAGAAAAGGAATAAAAGATAACAGACAAAAAGAAGAGTATGGGCTAGGGATAAGATGTATTGACAACTCTGCCTCAGAAGTATATAATTGTCTGAACTCAGAGTGATTTATTTCTTGAAGTTTCAGCCCTGAGTATTAACAACACAAAACAGCAGCTCTTCACTAGAAATTTCTGTATCTCTTCTTGTCTGATCTACTGCTTTGCACAAGTCTGTGCTATTCTGTACTGCTGTTTATCCTGTTTTGTGTTTGTGCTCTCAACCCGAGTAGCTTCTACCACCTCATGGAAAATGGGGCCACACTCTTTATAGCACTTAACCTAGTAGAGGCAGCATTCAGGATGCTTCATGTTAATTCCCAGGAAAGAGCCTGGTGATTTTTTTCACTCCAAATACAGAGGTAAACAAAAAGAAGAATTAAACAAACAAAACCAAAACCAAACTCCTTTATTTTCCTGACCCCCAGACCAGTTAAACATCACCTTTTAATGTCCTTCCACAGCTGGTGGCAGAGATAAATGTGAGAAAATCACTCTTGAGAAGTACAATTCATATGGGCTTGTATACATCAGAATATGCTATCCCTGAAATCTGAATTTATAATTAACTCTCCAAAAATATTAAAAGTAGCCCTTCCTGTATTAGAAAACAGCTTCCCTGCTTTTACTTCCAAATTAAATATTTATTTTTAAAATATGGGTCAATTGTACCATGGAATTTTAAAGGATCTGCTATAGAGTAAGGGATAATATGGATTTTAAAAGTTTGTGTTGGGGCCGGCCCGTGGCTCACTCAGGAGAGTGCGGTGCTGATAACGCCAAGGCCACGGGTTCAGATCCCATATAGGGATGGCCGGTTAGCTCACTGGGTGAGTGTGGTGCTGACAACACCAAGTCAAGGGTTAAGATCCCCTTACCGGTCATCTTTTAAAAAAAAAAAAAAAAAAAAAGTTCGTGTTGGAACCACTGAAGTGTCTATCAACTTACCAGGTGGAAACATCTTTAAAATTTAATATCTGACATACTAATGGTCCTTGAAAGAATTGTGCCATGTAATTGCTGATTTCAGTAAGTCCTATTTGGATCCAACATCCCAAATATAAGAATTTCTTTTGAGTTTTTTATTATTTAGATCCAATCTAGTTTTTGACTAAGTTGGTTCCTCAGGGAGGAAATATATAATTGGGGGTGAATATTCCTCATGTTTCCACATGGGGGCATGCTACTTCAAGGTTACATTTTTGGCTTCCCTCCTTAGTCTTTCCTCCTCTCCAGGGGAGTGATCTCTAAACAGACAAGTTGGATCATTTCTTAATGGTAGAATGGTAGGATAAGCACTGGGTTTGGTAACAGGTTCAGCCCCAATTTTACCACCACTGACGTGGGCCACTTTGAGTGAGCTATGGCCCAACCACTCGTGGAAGATTGTTTTGAAGGTAATGAATGTGGACATGCTTTGTAAATAACGAAACATTAACAAATGAAAGATAATTGGATCCAGATCCAGGTTCATATCTAGATATAAATAAAGGAAAGACTCTGGATTTTCATTCCACTGCTCCCGATTAACTAGCATTTATGGGTGCTGTTAGATTATCAGAACACATGGTGCCATAGGCTTCTTTAAAGTGTAGGCTGCTGAAGTGCAAGGTCACAATAAGAATTCAACACTAATATTAGCAAAACAGCCAGCATTGCTAGTAGACAGGAGACTGAGAGTTAAGTTTACAAGTGGGAATGCCAAGAAAAATTCCCGATGCTAACACTATCATAATTATAAGCTAATATAGTTCAGAGCTGATGACATCAAGTCAAGTAAATTCCTGAAAAGGGCCAAATGGGCCTACATATTATGTTCTGGTTCATCCAATTTTCCGTCACTAGGTGTCTAACAGGAAACTACAAACCACTGCTGTATGCTTCCAACTTGCAACGAATTGTAAAACATTTTGTTTTGTCTTTTGTAACCATACATAAATAAAAATATGTTTACAAAGAATTTTTCTAAGATCCTTGCGCAGTTTTAAATGCCAGAAATAATTTTTGATTATCCTTTGAGGACACACTAAAAATTTTCTTCTCAAAGCTGACAGACACCTGACATTTTACCATTGAGCATGGTGTTCCATGTTGTCTATGGGATCCATTTTTGAGTCAAAGTTGCTTAAATAAGAATCCTTTTTGTAATGTAATTCACCTAAGCTTTAATGAGTTTTATTTTAAATGCACTTTACAAATTAAATTCAACTTAATGTGTTTAAGAGTGTAAACATCCACAACAATTTCATGGAACACAATGTTTATGTATTTCTGAGGCAAATGTACCATTTTAGACTCTGAAAAACCCAAGAGCCACTGAATCTGATTATGTGCATTTTCTGGTGGCAAATAGGTATTCAGTTCTTTCAAATAACAGTAAAAAAGGTGGGATGAAATTTCTTAATGCCAATAATATTCAGGCTGGAAAGAAGGGAAAAAGGTAAATTCTAAAGAAGAAACACTTCTATGGAATCCTTTACTGATCAAGTAGCAACATAGGACAAGCTTTTTTAATGAACCTACTGATGCTTGGTTAGGGTATTAAAACATTTCTGAAAAGTGGGGCAATCCCAAGGGTTCTCCAGTTTCTGTGGTATCTTTAATTAATTCCACTTTGAGTTCATTATTCAGCAGCTGCTTTAGGAAAATAAAAGGTCTGCATCCCTTTACACAAATGTTTGAGAGTTATTTTATAATGCAGTCCCTCCTTGCATGAGGCCATTTGTTCTAAACCAGGTTAAGAGAAAATACAATGAGAAACTACTTTCATTGCTAAGGGAGTTAGAAAAGCTATCCAGTTTTACCTTTACCCAGTGTGAGAAAAGAAAGTTTGCATATAAGTACTTCACCCTCCTCAGGAAGACAGAGCCATTCCTTCCCCAGCTTTCGAAGCTTCATTTCTTTCTACCGTCATTTTTGCTGGGGAAATATGTCTGTGATTTCTTTGACTGACAAACATTTAGATCTGTCTCCATAAATTGCTTTGAAAAAGTGAATTTGGTTTCTTTGACTCATAGTCCACCATTTATGCTCTGACTTCTTCCCTCATTTAGTCATTTTGACACAACTTTTTTCTTTTGCTTTGGGCTATCTGAACTAACACACACAAACACACCCACACACACTCCTCTTCAGAATGACTTCATGACAAGTGGGCTGACAAGTGGTTCTGACACTACCTTAAATTTCAGCTGCCCTATTAAGTCCCCTTTTCATTGGGAGCCTAAGGGCATATTCAGGCTTACTGCAAAGAGTATGCCTAAGTAACGGTTAAAACACGTGTCATGAGCTGCAAGGGGCTTGTTTTCCATCAGGGCAAACAGTTCGCTGTAGCTCAAGCAATACCCTACAATAGGGTGGGTAGAGATAATGAGATAACCACACCCCACGAGGAAGTTGTACATCTCTGTCTTCAAGCATCTAAGAACGCAGTTATCTCGTTAGGATGCACCCTAGAGAGTTATAACTGTCTTTCAGAAAGGTAAAGAAAAACAAAGAAAATGCACTCGAAAAGTATAAGCAAAAGAAGAGTTGTGAACAATTTTTTAAAGCAAAATTTCAGTTGTACCAGACCTTATTGAATCAGGCCAATAAGTTCTGTGTGCTTGTTTTTTTTTTGTTTTTTTTTTTTTGGCAATATGTTTTACTTTAATTGTATGCAGATTTATTCTAATGTTACGATGCTAATCAACCTGTGTAGCTGTAATAAAATAAAGGCAATGTCAACACCTCATCAACTAATCACACTGCTTCTTTCATCCCAGACACTGTATCCTCTCTACACAACACCGAAGTACTATAAAAATTATTTATACAAATAAACCATTATCTAAAGACTGAAAAGGCATAATAAATTATGCGTAATATGGCTCAATTATGTGGTAATTTCTTTGTTTTAATTATTTGTATAGTTTTAATGAAGGGGTTGCTAGAAGGTGGAACCATTTTTATATTTAATGGAAAAAACAAATTTGTTTTTTAGAATGAAAACAAAGATAATTAGCTTCTAAATTAGAGGCATACTAATATATGCATGTTCCTAAATTATTACCAGTATTATTACTTTGTTTGTGCTATCAAAACTTCTCTCTCTGGAGCTCTGATGTTGGCTATTCAAGTTATTTTTCCATTTCTGTTAAATGTATTAATATCTTGCTGTTCATCAAGTGCCAAAATAAAGGTTAAAAAAGTTCCCTAGATTATCTACAGAAGAAAAATCTGGGTGGGTGATGACAACTATGATCTTTCAAGATGCAGTTTACGAATGCATAATAGCTTAAGAAAGTGAGAAAAAAAATAGATTTATCAAGAAAAAGAGAGAACTATCCTAAATTCAACACAGCAAATCAGCAAATTTCTTCAGGGAAAGACATCAAATTTGAAAGGCATCAATACTTTTCTGCTGTCACCAAACTGTTATTTATGCTCATGTACCAGCTGGATTTGTGTATGTGCGTGCATAATCTTTTTCTCACCACTGATGTCATCATTAAAGCTGTGCAAGAATTTTGATTTTTGCTTTGCACAATCTTCAGGGGAGACTTGGACATTATGGTGAAAGTTTGTGACAAGTTTGTAAAAGTAAGAAATTTAGGTTTTAAGGCAGTGAAATTTCACCACTGCAAAATAGAGTAAGCTTTCCTAACTGTGTATTATTTTGCCTGTCCAGTACATATTGAAGAAAACACACAGGCAACTGCAGAGAAATATGTAGTCAACCATTTTCGGGGGGGGAGAAAGACATTTAATATTACCCACACAGACTGTAAACTAGCACAGCCATTATGGAAAACAGTATGGAAGTTTCCCAAACAACTACAGGTAGAGCTACCATATGATCCAGCAATCCCACTGCTGGGTATATATCCAGAGGGTACTTGCACTCCCATGTTCATTGCAGCTCTATTTACAATAGCCAAAATACGGAACTAACCTAAGTGTCCATCGACAAACGACTGGATAAAGAAAATGTGGTATATATACACAATGGAATCCTACTCAGCCATAAAAAAGAATGAAATTCTGCCATTTGCAGCAACATGGATGAGTCTGGAGAAAATTATGTTAAGTGAAATAAGCCAGACAAAGAAACATAAATACCACATGTTCTCACTCATTACTGGCTGCTAGGAAGGAAGGGAGGGAGGGAGGGAGGGAAGAAGGAAGGAAGGAAGGAAAGAAAGAAAAGACCACAACAATACATTGAACTTTCAGAAGGAGAGAATAAACCTAAGGGTGCTAGAGATGAGGGGGAGGGAGGGGGTTTGGGGAGTGATAGGCAGGGCAAGGACATAAATCACGATTTGTAAGAATGAATATGCTAATAATAAATAAATATTTTAAATTAAAAAAAGTTACCCACATAAAAGTCCCCATAACTAGCTGTTCTTTTTAAATAAATATTGGGACATATTCAAGAATTTTTTGCAACGTGCAGATAGATACTAGCCATTGGACATCTGATTCTCAATGCAGAAACTAGAACTGCTTTTTACTGCTTATTTATGAGGTTTATAAAGGCTTCAAGATACTTATTTTCAGGATTTTTAATTTATGGAATCTCTAAGTTGTGAAGAATCAACTTTCAGAGTAGGAGGCAATAATCAGGAACAATGGGCAGTGGGGGACCATGATGTGGAAGAGACACGGTATGGTACGCCAATTCAGAAGCAGCTGATTCCAGAGTCAGAGATCTCAAGTTGCACGGTAGCAACCTGGAGAGAGTGTGGAGGGTGGAACCTGTGAAGGGGGTCCCTTCCTGTGTCATCAACATGGCTTCCCTCAGTACTCACTTCTGACTGGCCTAACAGTTCCTTAAGTCAGGAAATGTGCTCTTCTAATTCTTTCAGTGATTTTCCCAGGAACAATCTAACCCAAAATAACCTATCCCCAAACACAAATTCATTGGGAGACCCAGCAACTGGATTAGGAGATAATGTGCAGTTATTACACATTATCTCTCTTAGTTTAGTTAGGAGTTACAAATTCCTAGGTTTAAGGGTCTGAGTATTAGAGAGGTGATTTTAAAAGGGAATGTAAACTTATTCTTTGTTAATTGTCTCTTACGGGAGTGTCTCAGTCATAGACCCTTTTCTTACATTTTCTTACTTCATTCTCACAAAAGCCTGCAAAGTAGGTATAAGTTTCCCAATGGTGACAAAACAGGTAACTGAAGGTCACGTTTAGGTAACTTGTCTAAGATGAGAAACATAACAGAAAGGAGTGAGTCACAATGACCTGGGTGCAATCTGGCTCTGTGACAGTGGGCAAGTGACTTAACATCTCTGGGCTTCGTTGTTCTTTTCTATATGGTTGTTTGTCAAGAGCAGAAATGCTATGCACAGCAGCTCAGTGGGTGCTGATGCGTAACACATGCCCACTAAAAAGGCTGCTTCTGCCACTGCTGTGATTCCCCAGGACTTCTCAGAACCACACGTCATCACTGTCTTTCTTAGCAGAGTTGTAAT
This sequence comes from Cynocephalus volans, assembly GCF_027409185.1. NCBI lineage: Eukaryota > Metazoa > Chordata > Mammalia > Dermoptera > Cynocephalidae > Cynocephalus > Cynocephalus volans. The sequence continues at coordinate 81,756,160 of NC_084461.1, forward strand.
TTGCATCCAGGACTTTCAGAGCTCTTGCCCTTTCTTTAATACAGTTCTTCAAACTGAATTATGGGAAGAAGTGAGTGAAAGAGTAAGCCCATCTGTATGTCTGCACTGTGTCATTGAGAGGTGCCAAAGGTATATGAAATGCTAACCAGTCCTCAAGGGTTTACTATCCAGCTGGGGAGAGAAAACACAACAGGACCGATTTAATACATAAAACATGATAGTGTGTTGTTAAGCAGAAGAATGAGTGGTAAAGACACAAAGCACTAAAGCACTTTGGGGGGGGGTGCGGGGTCATTACTATATGTCTTCACCTTCTCCAGTCTCCTATGCTTTTCTGATTACCATGGTGGCTGAAATAAACTCAGATTCTTTATAGAGACACTCAGGGTTGAGATTTAATGCTGGAAGGTTTATACTATGAAATTTCCTTTCCCTAGTGATTTTATGATTTCACAGTCTGAGCCTCTGTCTTTGGAAAAGATTTAAAAGACCCACCTGATTGCTCATGGTTTTGTCCTGCTAAGCAGCAGCAACCTTAGTTTTGTAAAAACTGAAGCTGATAAAATTTGTAGTTTCCTATTTATAACATCTTCATTTTTCTTAGACAAAAGGGCAAGATAAGCAAGATAATTATGAATCCTGCTCTGCATTTTAAAAATCATGGACTTAAAAATTGTGAGGCCACTTGTGTCCCAGGAAGCAAAGAGGTTTTGATTGGGAATGTGTTTTGCTGTATATAGGACTACCAGTAATGCCAATCCTAGAATGCTTTTTTCCCCTAAAAGCAAATCTTCTTGTTGAAAACCTGACACAATCTTTTTTTAGGAAGATTGTATGGGTTTGACAGAAGCAAAAATGAGTTACTCTCTCCCTGGGGGGGGAGCAGTTAGCAGAGCACAGGGGTTAAAAACGCAGGGAGCTAGCATGTTTGGGTATAAGTCCCAGATTCACTACTCAAGAGTAATGAGTCCCCGGACAAATTACTTCATTCCTCTGTCCCTTGGTCCCTTCATCTGTAAAGTGGAGATAGTAGAGTAACTATCATATGAGATTGTTATGAGGGTTAAATGAGTTACTATTTATAGAGTCCTTAGAACAAAGCCTGGCACATGGTAAGTACAACTTAGGTTAAATGAGTCAAGAGAGTTGAGCTTGTTTGCACATTTCTGGAGCTAGTTTTAGTTAAGCATCTCTCATGTCAGAGGAATGAGAAAGTAAATATCTGAAATCTGAAGCTCTCTGGTGTATTGGTGGATGAGAGACTGAGGCACTGGTTAATTGACCAGTCATCTCTTAAAGTAGAATGAGCCTTAAGAAGGCTTACCAAATCAAATTATTCTTCACACTCATGTGAGGGTAAAGTATTAATTTATATAGTTAACATTATGCTTGCAAAGAGTCGGTAAGGCAGACATCGTGAGGCATAGCTCTTGGACAGGACATTTGGCAATGATATTTAAACATTCCTTCACATACCACTATTTGATTTAAGGCAGTAATTTGTTAACTGGGTCATCTGTAACACATATCCCTTCCTTTTTTTGGAAATACACCTGTTTCTGGGATTTGGTTTGGCTCCTAATTCAAACAGACCTCCAAGTGCTCTGAAACAAAATCAACCTAAAATTATACACTTATCTAGAGTTACATTTAGGCCATATGGTTTAAGTTGTCCAAATGTCACAGAAGCAACAGCAGCAGCCATCATCATACTTTACACTTACCCAGTATCTCCCCTGCCAGAATATTATGTAAGCTATAAAAGCTTCATTAAGGCAGAGGTGTTAACCCTAATTCCAAAAGGACAGTCACTTAACTGCTGCTGTGTTTCAGTTTAGCTCTGTTTCATAGCGAATTGCTACATGAGAGTTCTCAAAGTCCACTATAGTCGCATGATAGTATTTTTACACCTGACAATGTCTAGACTGTGAACTCCTATGATATGGAAGACAGTGGGAGCATGTGGGACCAAGACCTTGCTCTTGGGTCTCTGACGAGACCCATAACTAAATTATTAGACTTACTGCACTAGAGTCAGAGAACAATAGCTGGGATGTCATTTCCAGAAACACCTGTAAAATGCATTGGAAAAATCTAGGACATCTCAGTGCATCACCGTAAATCTTTTCCCACGTGAACTTGAAATTCTCTATCAGATTACCAGACCTGCTTCTTAGCATCTTGCACTATGCCAGTTATGTAGGAGGTGCTCAATAAATAAGTGTTGAGTGAACAAGTTAATGTATTAAATGCATGATTATCCTGTTGCAAGTGTGACAATAAGAGTTTTACAGTATACATCTGGAGTAACTGTGATGGATTTAGGCATAGAAAAGGAATAAGATGATGCTGTGCGAGGAAGATGATGATAGGGTTGTCAGGGGCAGAAGTGGACTGGTTGGACTGAAGGGATCCTGAGAGGTGCTGGTGTAAAATTCTCTAACTAGTAGAATGTGACTAAAGACAAAATTCCATCATAATTTTGCCTAGTATTAGTCCTATGGTATTTAATGTCTTTGAAATCGTTTAGGCTAAAATATTGTGAAGACCTAGCTTTCTTGCTCATGAACCAAATAACCAATGAATGAAGTGATCAACCACTGCAAGTGGAAGCCATCACAGCTGAATATACAGAACATTTTATCATCAACCAAAACTATGCCCTTAGGTAACTGTCACATGACTCCCAGATTCTGCTTTAACTGCTAACCCAGAGTATGTGGACATTAAGCCAATACTTAGTATTTTCCCTGCAGTCGAGTTTTCACACTGAAATAATAAAGAACTCCAGAGTTTACACAGCAGTTTGCTGAGGGTATGCAGAGATAAGGCTAAGCAAGATAGGAAACTTTTCTTTCCTTGGTAGTAATATTAAGAAGATGTAAAATAAGCATTAAAAAATTTCAGAATAGAATGGCTAAATTATATATACGAGGAGTCTTCAAAAAGTTCATGGAACAACTCATATTATCTTTTAATTCTATTTTTCCATGAACTTTCTGAAGTGCCCTCATATTTTAAAATAATACAAGGGACTTCAGAAAAATTTCTGGCCCACCATGGTCTTTCTCAGGCTGGGCCCATCCAGGCCTCCCTGGGATGGATATTCATTCTCCTCCACTGACAATGGGGTATCAGGGAAGCCTTGAGAAGCAAACCCAAACAATGGCTTTGAAGTCTGGCTCTGGCACTTCCTAACTCTATGATCTCAGGCAGATTTCTCTTTCAGAGCTATGATTTCCTCTTCCATGTAATGATAAAAAAAACAGCACCTTCTTTAAAAGATGATTATAAAGATCACATGATAACATTTGCACACTGCCTAGCATATAATATATGATCAATAAATATTCATTCAATTGAAAGAAACTAATTCACAAATCAAATTCTAGGACTTTCTATACCCTTGATTCAGTACTTAATTATGTCTTCTGGTGATAATTAGAGATCTAGAGCAATGACCTCAGATGAAGCACTGGAAATATGGCTGTATGTGTCCCCATAGGGGATACAGAGCCCAGTCCTTTGAATCAACCTGGAATCGCCATAAATGAATCTCATATGCTAGAACTGGGTTGGGTTGTATGTGACACCCATTTAAATTCAGGCAATGTAGCTGGGAGAAAACCCACCTTTCCCCAGCTCTCAGGGGGATTCTTGGAGCCATCTAAGTAAGTCTGACAGTGAAAGAAACAAAGAAGAGGGAACCTCCTTTAAGAATGCAAAACTGTATTCAAAGGAGAAACCAGACAAAATTGAGAAGACTGGGATATCTAGAAAGGAATGGGGTTATGACAAAGAGCTACTCCTTTTCTCCTGTCTTATTTCTTAGTTGCAACAGTAGGGGCATGGGAAGGTGAGTGTAAGAAGGCTTTGTTTAGATCTTCCAAGAGGAGAGCTTATAATGTGAGAAGATATTTTAACCCCTACTGGGACCACTTGATTGGGATTTTCAGTCTCCTCTGCTGGTCTGCGTTTCTTAAGGATCTCATCCTTTCTATGTAGCACCTTTGTTTTCTCTCTATTTCTTATTTTGAGTTGGGAAAGAAAAAAACATCCCACTTAGTAATCAAATACCCAGACTGATTAAGGCTTACTAGCCATGTGTTATTGGAGCAAATGATTTAAACTCACTGGATTTATGGAGTTCTGTTACAAGACTCAAGTATTCTTATAAGAACAAATCGTCTAGAATTTGCAATATCATCTAGACACCAATATCGCTTAATTACCATAAAGGCAATATTGCTACCTGGAAGGTAAGCTAGGGGGTTGGTTTTGAAGCTGCATTTGAATATTAAGGAACCTGTCTACGGACATACCACCTTGAACGTGCCCGATCTCATCTGAATATTAAGGAACCTGTTTTTGCTGGGCATTTATGTTTATTTGAGTTGAATGTCTTTTTTGGGAGGGAGGGGAGTTGTTGATGCAGAGTACCATTCTTAGTGGCCATTTGGCCATTTCAGATCAAACAGCTAAATACTTGGCACAGAGTAGGTGCTCACCATGGGGAAGCATCTTTGACACTGGGCTGCCACAGGAGACAGAAAAGCACAGAGCTGCCTGCCTGGCAAGCATCCTAGGCTTATAGGAGACAAGTAGAGAAGCTCTCTCCTTGTCCTTCTGGGGTTGCCAGCCCAGTTCACCAGGGAATGGAGACAGGGATCCAAAGTCACATCCTCAGGATGGAAAGGTGCCATGGAAAATAAAAGAATGTCACTGCAAAGAAAGTACTTAATGCGTGGGCAACCTCAGACACAATGATGCCAGAGGTAACTTAAGTCACAAATCTATGGTCAGTCACAAAGATTGGCATTTTGATTGGAAAAGGTCTTAGGATATCATTTCCTTCCATTAATAATAGCTGAGAAATAAAGCTGGTTTTCTATGCCGTTCCTACTCACCATTTCCTAGTGGCACAACTCTCACCCCAAATGTTGTGAAATTATAATCAGTATAGATTTGTTTATCAGTTCTTCTACCCTACCCATTTTTCAGCAACTGATTAGTCTCCCTGGGATGTAGACACATCTCTGATCAAGAGCAGCTTGACTCTTTCCTATCTTCACTCATGCATCCCAATATCCACATTATTTATAATAAATTGTGCTTATATGTACATACATAAACACATTTCTATGTGTATATGTTTCCCATATTGTATTCAGACACATTCTGAATGGATGTATATATGCACTCATATACATATAGGATTCCAACTAGATTCCCAGAGGGAAATGTGGAACACATTGTTAAAACGTCTGTCATCCATGTAAGAGAAACAGAAATGAGCTGGGCATTAAATTTGCATACAGCCCCGAGCACAGAGGTTCCTGTATGTGCACCGTTCTACTGTTCTTGATGATGGGCATATCTGACAGAAAGATTCTGTCAGGATTAGCTCAGGAAAAACACCCCCAAGGAGATAATTTGAAGACATACTGAGAATTTGCCTCAATACATGAAAATAAACATGAAATCCTCAGCACTCTCTGTACATTGAAAAGTTCCCACCACCACTCCACCACACACCGGCGGATCATCTACTGGAGCTAATTAACACACAGTCATGCTCAAGGCTGTTAGAAGTGCTTGCCACTTAGGATTGATTTAGTTGCTGCGGTGCTTAAAAGAGACTTGAGAAGGTTTTGTGTAAATGTGGGAGGAAAGAAGAGGAAATAAAAGTGTAAAAACAGCTGCAAAATTAAAAGGTGCTAAGGTCTTTTTTTCCCCCTGAAGACATTAGGGAAACTTACTGAGAAACGATTAGTATTCCAGTTAAGAAAGCTTTTTACTTGATTTTGTGTTTCCTTCCACAACAAAATTACACACACTCATGTAGTCTATAGATTGTGACGATGAAAAAGGGAATGTTTTACTTCATAAGCAAACAAGCTCTTCATTAAATGCTAACATATAGATTGTATCGTCTAAAAAACAGCTACAGTCTTTTGTATCTACTCACATTAATTTCATCTTTCTGACTTATTTAGATTTTTAACAAAGTTATTACTTAGTAATATGTTTTGGAAAAAAAATCCTCAAGGAATAAAGGACCACAAACAATTCCTTCTTATTATCTTTGCAGTATATTAAGAATAAAACAAATCTAACTACTTTAAAATGTTCTTCCTCAAAGTGAATGTTATAGATGCTAATAAATAAGCAATTTATCTAAAAATCATGATAGTAGAATATTTCAAATGAATAAATAAAGTGGTTTCAGCCACCTCCTTTTTTTTTTACTGAAACATGATGGAAAAATATGGAAAAGACCATTGGTGAAAACTCTATTGTCAGGCTTTGTGAAAATTTAGAGTTGCCATTGATTTTTTGCCCTGATAAAAGGGCTCACTAAAGAAAATTATAATCACATAAAAAGAATTTCTGGGGAGAGAGCATTTACTTTGGATTTGAGAAACTTCTTTTTGTTTTGCTATATTGTTTGTATCCAAAATAGCTAGAACTCAGTCTTAATTCAGGGTAATTCTGCTTGGCTATAATTTGCTTTCTACCTGTCGAGATACTGTTTATTAAGAAAAATAAAACCTACATGTAAAAAATTCTGTAAAATATATTACTTATCAGTTTAGACTAGCCTACAAAATAAAGTTCAAGAAAAATGCATTGACATTGAGAATCTGCTATGTAAAAAGCCCTCTGCCACATACTGAGTAGAATTACAAATGCGACATATTCTCCATCCTTTAGAGGCACCAATTCAGGAGGGCAGACAGACACTTTCATAAAGAGTTAATAGCCAATAGGTTCGTCATGAGAATCAGCTGTAAAAAACTGGTAATGGCTACTCGGAGTGTTTTTCTGAGGATTACAGGTGTGTGTGTGTGTGTGTGTGTGTGTGTGTGTGTGTGTGTGTGTGTGTGTGTGTGTGTGTGTGTGTGTGTGTGTGTGTGTGTGTATGTAAGCACATGTGCTGTGACCAATTTATAAAGTGTGCCATGAGAAAGGGCATCATAGGTGATGGAATGGAGGCAATTTGTCTGCCAACTCTGGTCTAGAAGATGAATGTATGGGTTGGAAAGGAAAGAATTATACGTAAGAAATAAGGTTAGGATGCTAGGTTGGGGTTAGATAATGGACTTGGGCTTTCCTCGAAGTTGATTCTAATCAGTGAAATTTTATTTTAAATATCTTTCAAAAAACAATGAATCATTAACAATGCTGTGGGGGCCATCAATTGTGCCTCCTTACATGAATTTTAGAGTGATTATCTAGAAAATAAGAGCATCAACAAAATATTAAAGCTGAAAAGCGTCATGTAAATGCAAGTAAGAGATTGCTTTGAACTGGATACAACAGAAGAAGAGTTCACGGGTTCTGACAATTGGCAACGTGAGACCAGCATATCTGAATGAAAAAACGGACTGATTTATTAAGTAGAGAGAAAGGTCATGTTCTTGCAAAAATAAAGGGTTTTGTTTGTTTGTTTGTTTTTGCTATCTGTCCAAATATTAACCAAGAATGATTAGCTGGAAGAAGCTGCTCAGTCTATTTTAAATAGAACAGATACCAAGTACTAAAAGAGGCTATGCAAGATCCTCCTCCTCCTATATTTTGCTTCATTCTGCTTCTTGGATGTCCCCCCATTCCCCTATTAACACTGCCATCAGTGATACTGGGAACTGACAAGGTTTTCCGTTTTTCATTATTAAAAAGGAATTAGAATTACATTGTACACTGCTGAATATACTAATTATCCTGATTTGAGCATCACATATTGCACACAGGTATTGATATTCAACTCTGTACCCCACAGATAGGTATAATCAATTATGTCTCAATAAATAAAAGAACATGAAATAAAAGGAATTGGAGAGATAAGAAAATTTAAAAGATCTTAACAAACTTGTGGATGTTTGTTTTTATTCATCAATTTACTTCCATAGCCGCACTCATCCTCTCTACAGGCACTAAACCCTGTGGGTTCCACTTTAAGAGTTTGCTTTTCCTTCTGGGTCTAAAGTGGCAGAGAGGCATGCAGGAGGCACTGCAAGAGGAAGGTGGATTGAAGGGTGTCAGGATGTCAGCCTCAGTGAAATCCTGGCAGCTCCCCAACTGCCAGCTGTAAGAACATTCTTCTGAACCTCCTTCACTCACAGGTTTGACTTTACATTGATGATTAAAAAATGGATTGTCACTGTTTCTTTCCCCTCCTCTCACACTGATTTCTGGTTTCTTTTTTTCCCTTTTTTGAGATTCTGTCTCCTTTTCTCTCTTGATTCAGTTCTTCCTTTTCCAATTTGTTATATATATCATTCTGTGGATGGAACCCAGCTGGGCTCTCTAGTCTGGTTTCACATTAGAAAACCCATGGGAAGTTGGGTTTTACTCATCATGCCTTTGACCCACCAGAGTCGTTGAAGGGCATGAACTGTGCCGTGTGTGTGTGTGTGTGTGTGTGTGTGTGTGTGTGCGTGCGTGCGTGCGTGCGTGCATTCTCCTAAAGCACCCTTGGCAATTCTAATGAACATCCGGTAGAGTGGATTGTAGGAGACCAGTGATTCTCAAAATATGATCCTTGGACCAGCATCAGCAGCATCTATAAACTTGTTAGAGGTACACATTCTTGAGCCCCACTCCCATCCTACTGCATCAGAAAACTTGAGAACAGGGCTCAGATTCCTATGTTATGAAGAGCCTTCCAGGTGATTCAGAAACATGCTAAAATTTGAGAATTTATGTGCTAGATCACTGACATTTTTGTGTTCCATGTTCCCTACTAGAAGCATCACCATCACCTGGAAACTCTACCCTTACCCTGCTGAATTACAATCTGGCTTTTAGCAAGATCCCCAGGTGATATGTATATACACCAAAGGCTGAGGATCATTCTACTAAGAACTTAATCAAAGTTCCATGCACTCTGCCATTACAGTCTTATTAATCAGCGTAATAATTATTTATCTCTCAAAAGTGGAACCCATTTATTATTTTAGCTGGTAAGAGAGAAATTTGATTTTCCTGTGTGGTACCAGGTCTAAGTCTTTTTCTACACTTCTGTTTCTGTTCTATGGGTATTATCATATCTCCTGAGAAAATGAAGAAATAAAGAGACAAATTCCTGATGTTTTCCTTAGTTCTGAGATGTATATATATTATTCCTCTGGAAACGGGATCTCTGGGGCTTGACAAAGAACAAGGATGGGTTCTTTGTTATGTATCCCTCTCCAACACATGGGAAGGAATATCTGGGGGGAAAAAAAAGCTTTATTGACCATATTAAGAAGCAGCAATGTGTGTATTTGTATTTATATACATATGTTGGAGTGGGGTAAATTAGAGAGAGAGGGAAATATCATCCCCACCAAGTCAAGTTCATCACCCCTCAGGGTCAGTGCCTGGTGCGAGGGTGCCCCAGACGTCTCTGTAACAGAGGGATCTCTGTTGCTTCTTGCAATTGTTCTAAAACTATGAGAACCAGTGTAATGGCAAAAGATCACAAACCCACCTGCTCAAGCACCTGTTTTTCCACTCTCCTATTTTCATCTGCAACTTCAGCCTCATTTAGCTCAGATAAGACTGATCCCTTGAAACTGCAGGTCCTCCACCTGTTTGGTATCCTAGCCTAAGCCTTCGTTTGGGGAGGGGGTAGTGAGCAGGTGGAGAGAAAGGCTGTCAGATGATCTACATTAGTAGTTAATAGGAAGAACATTTTCAGAGTTGAAAAGAGCATACTAAAAAATAATGATTTACAACTATGCCTGAATCTGATTAAAATTGACATGTAAATCAACTACACTTAATAAAGAACACGTCATTGAGTCTTTCAGCCAGAAAGTCTTGGAAAAATAAAGTATCTAAAATCAAATATGTAACCTTAAGAAATGAAGAAGACTCCCTACCACATTAAAGTTAGTTTTCTTGTCCCAATTTTGCCAGTCTCTTCAAAACTTCTTAGTCACTCAAGTTACTTCTTTCTGAGCTTTCTCCCCCAACCCTACAGCCCTGAGGGTCACCCTGTGAGAAAATGACTTCTCTATCTAACCACTTAAGATGTGAATATTTGCTGTGAACCAGCTGCAGCTCTAATAACCACTGATCCATGGAATCAAAGGCTACTGCTCACAAACAACAAGCTCTTCTTGTTCCCGAAACTGCACTCTGTAACCTTCACAGGTACTGTATTATAAAAACATAGGCATAGTGGATCCAAAATGCAATCACAGCCATAGATTTTTTATTATGATCGGATTAATTTCAAACTTCAGAGAAGTTAAGTAGTGGAAGCTTTATGAACAAAGGAGGTAAATGATGACACAATTTCTAGAAATTTAAGATAATTTCTGCAAAATAAGATTAACTATATTGCTAATTTTTGGGCGACGCCTGAAACTTAAAATACTGACAGTTTGGAATATGTTGACATAGTTGTTGACATTCAAAGGTTAGTGCCTCTCCCACCTAAATATAATTTTCCATATTAAGAAATAAAATTATTCAGAAACAAATTTTTCAAATGATTCCTAATATAAATTAGGTTCCATTCGCTAACAACGGATTCCTTGATAGCAAATTAATATACATGGAAATGAGGGTTTAAAGTTGTTTGAATGCCACAGAAACATCATGGAATTAGACATTTATAGGTGTGATATATTACCTAAAAGTAAAATATGTTGATGAGATTTTAGTGTAATTAAAACTGATTTCCCTCCTCAGTAAGATATGACTATAATAAAATATAAAAAATTTCCCAGGCTCTCAATTACCTAATATTTCGATAGTAATGATCAAAATAGAACAAAACAAATATTTTGTTCTGGAAGTGATAATTATTATTTGGGTGCTGATTAAACCTTTTCTAGCAATACATATTAATAAATATGTGCTGTTTGTTCTTTCTGCTTAAAATGCTCTTTCTTACCCTTCTTTACCATTAAACTCCTATTCATCCTCTAAGAACCAGCTCAAGTGTCTCTTCTCCTCTGTACCCTACCTCTGTCTATTTCATAGGGGGCAGGTAGTAACCAGCTCAGAATTCCAATCTAGAACAGGGCCTGGCCATTTGGTAGGCACTCAGCCAATGTGATGAGGAAAGGAATGGCAGAATGAAAGTAGATCAAAATTGGACAAATACAAGGGGACTTCAAAAAATTGGTGGAAAAAATGAATTAAAACATAATAAGAATCCTCCCATGAACTTTTTGAATACCCCTCATAGCCCTGTTAACAAAAGATTATCTTTCTGAAATAAACCAAAAGTTACAATTCTAAAAACATCATGTACTATTTTCAACCCACAAATTAGAAATAAAGGTACATTGTGGTATGAAACACATGCTCTGCAACTGTTTGAATTAATACACTGCTGTCTCTAAGTCCAAAAAACTGCTGCAAAAAAAGAGGGAAATTATCTTCTTTGCCATCTAAAAAATATATAAACAATGGCACTTTGCAGTATTTATTTAAAAATAACTACTCACAGTAACTATGCTGGTCCTTTAGGCTTTTAACTATTTCTTAATAGAAGTAAGATTAAACAGGTCTGAACTGGTAAAAGGTTCTGAGGTACTAACAGCATTACCTCACTGAATGCAAGAGAGTGCCTGACTCAGAAGCCCTTTTGTAATCTTTGCTAAATAAGTACTATATTTTAAAAGATTTGTGGATTTCTTTTTATCTGAAAGGCTGTATGAGAGACAAAGCGATACATTTCAGACAAGAAGCCTCATGATTTTCAAGATGCCAGGTTATGCACCCAACCATTCTGCTGCCTCCCACCTACATGAGGTCACAATGCAAAGTGAAGTCACCTCTGAGCAATATCGTGAACTTTGAGGCCAAACAACTGCATAAGTAATCTGTAGGCCACTGTTTCAAGACCACAGATCATCATTAAAGTCTGGAATTTATGCAAATAACACTGCTTATATTTAACAGATCTGTAATGGTGTAAGCTTTTTCCAGCCTAAATAAATGAGTAAATGGACAGCTTTTCTGGTGCAAGATTGCTACCTACTGGCCAAACTGCAGAATGACATACAAGACAATTGGTGTGGAGGGGGAAAAGAGAGAAACAATTTTATATAATGGCATGTAAATTATTGACAAGTAGATAAGCCCAGGAGCACGCAAAGATTGCACAATACACATTGGTATGTGCATTGACAGTTTTTGTTTTAAAACCACAAGCCAGTTTTAGTTTTTGCATAACTTCTCTTTTTTTCTCTTGAAGGTTTATCTTCTGAAAAATGTAAACTGCTTTTCTAATGGGGAAAAGGTTCTCTTTCAATAATGTACCATAATACCTCTAAATCCATATGGATTTTTTTGTTTTTAAAGATGACCGGTAAAGGGATCTTAACCCTCGACTTGGTGTTGTCAGCACCACGCTCTCCCAAGTGAGCTAACCAGCCATCCCTATATGGGATCTGAACCCATGGCCTTAGTGTTATCACCACCTCACTCTCCCGAGTGATACATGGGCCGGACTTAAATCCATATTGATTTTATACATAGATCCTTTATAGAATGTACATTGATAATTTTAATTGTTTGGGGTAGAGTGCTCAATCACAAAATTTGGAATTAGTTTCCCTGATTTGAACAAACCTCATGAGGCAGTGGTGGTGGGGAGAAGGGACAGTTTATATTACATTCTCCCTGCCTCTATAACGCTTTTAAAATTTATTTGTTCAAAACTATCTACATTCAATATTTAGAGTAATCTAGAGATTGTATATTTTAAAACTATATTTCTTCAAGAAAATATAGGAAATTTTGGATATGAAGTTCAGATGTTAGGCCATCTTACAATAAAGGACTTTGATTTTCACTGGCAAAAAATATCAAATTAACATTGAATTTTCAGTAATCTATATAATATCCCACATTTTCTAAAATATGGAGCGTGACTAACAATGCAGATCTTTACAAATATAATGCAAGTTATTAGACATGCATCTTCCCTTTAATTATAAAGAAATTTCAACTCTAAAGAGTGTAGGTTTCAAAACTGAATAATATATTATGGTTAAAACACATCAACAGTCTGTCACTCCATATGTACAAATAAACATATCCCACCATCACTGTGCATGCCATAGATGAGGCCAGTGAAACATCTGAGAAGGTAGAGTGAGTTCTTCCCATAGTGTGATAGATGCTAAATAGCAATGTCAACATTTTCTAAGATACACAAAAAGTTATCTGTCTTTAATACTACTAAGTGTATAGTTTGCACATTCCTTTGTTATTGAAACATATTGATCATACTTATTTGTGGTAGTTCAAACATGCTGCTTGCCTATCTGATGAAGATGTTCTACACATCCTCAATTTTAAACACATTTTAGCACATGTTCACGTTGCATGAAAAAAGAATACCATTCTTTTACTTAATTTTAGTTTTAAATAAAAATTTTAATTATTTCTTTGAAATATTTAGAGGTGATAATCTTAGATGAAATTCAATTAGAGTTCAAACAGAAGAAAATCATCAAAGAGAAGGCATTTGCTAGAAATAAATATGCTAGTTTATTTTGATTTATAAACAACTGCATATTGTTCAGCATTTCTCTTAACTCAAGTATGAATTTTAACCAATTAGGTGATGTAATAAATATGTGTAGTAGAATCTGTAACTTTAAAAGTGGCTATAGTGAAGGCATTAACCTACAGGTGGTTTTTTTTCCTCTACTATTAGACCCTCCTGAAGAGTAAATGTTTCATATATAGTGTTTAATTGTATGTAATAATAATATAATTATATAATGATTAAATGATCTCAGTTTTATTTTAGTTAAGTAGATAATCTTTTTATTAGAAATAGTTCTCTATAATTAATTTGTTTAGGAGAAATTTTAATAAAGATTGAGGACAGAATGATATAATTTCTAAAAGCAGAATCGTAAGTTTTCTGTGAAATTATTAATTTATCTAGAAATACTTTTCCTTTTATATAGTTCTCAGTAAATTAGATTGTTACTTTTCCAGCTGACTTATGCTTTTATCAGTCAGTGTAATTGTGAACAGAATTAGTGAGAATATTTAAGATGTGTGGGAGAATTATTAATTAGGGGTAAAAAAAAGCTTAATATTGCCCTCTTAGGCAAACTAGATTTTAAAGGCCTTATTATTATTTACTTGGGGCAAATAAATTCATATGTAAAGTCCTTAACCCTACCATAACATAATTATAAACTGTAATAAAGGTAAGACTATTCCCATTGCATTTTAGAAGGCTTTAGGAATGAAATATAAAATTAAATAATGAAAATTGTATTATAGTTGGTGGATACTTATCCTAAAGCTATCTATCAAAATCAACTAAAATTATTGATTTATGAAATAATGCCATTATTCTGTTGGCATAATTGTAATGCTCATAGCAAGGAAACCTACTATGTTTTAATGTGAATTGTGTATTGAGAAAATTGCCCATAAATGTAACAAAACTATCAGCTTGCAGAACTACCTTTAACATTTTTTTTCTTATTTGTGCATTTTCATTGTTCTCATGCTAAACATGAATGAATTCTAAAACTAAATTCACATTAAATGTGAATTCTAGATCTATCAAGTCTCTTTCTAGCAAGGGATGTTACTTATATCTTTGTTACATTCTCTGCAAAACTTACTGGTAACATACTTTCAGAAAATGCCAGCCAATAAACTATACTAAAATAATTTTCTTTATAAAAGCTCAGTGATCTTTGGCATCATTCACTATTTTCAAAGCCATAAAAGAACAGATAACAAATATATGACTCACAAATTATCAATTATGAAAAATAATCTGGTTCAGAAAGCTGCACTAATGTAAAAAGATGGATCACTTGTCACAAACCAATAAAGGCTATTGTTTGTGAATCCAATATTTGATTTTATCATTTACGTTGGGAAACTTAAAATGATTTTTAAACCACATTACTTTTTGAAAAAAAATGTTATAAAGGTGAACATGGAGGTTGTGGGGGGGAAGAAACCAGATGTAATCTGTCATCCTGAAACAATTTATATTCTTACATTGAATTCAGCTTACAAATCTAAATTGCAAAGACTTGGTCAGCAAGGGTGGATGCATTAGAAAGAACTCTACTGAGGTGAAGAGAATGGACAGCAGCAGGGATGTTAGTAAAGTATGACTTTGATTCTATCCTTTCTTTTCACATGCAGTTCTGGTGGCTGAAAATTTACAGCTATGAGGCTTCATTATGTAGAGAAGGTTTAACCCTGTGTTTTTGTGTTTAAGAAGTGCAGTTTGTTAAAGCTTATGAGGGTAGCTGCTTTTGTTTACTTTGTATTACACAGAGAAAAGCACTCTGAGGCTACCAAGCTCAGAAAACCTTTATGACAAATTCTCTTCTGGATTGTTTTATGTTTATCATTTTGTAATGAAGGAAGATGTACGATTCTCACCAACCAAGAAGGGCACTCCTGCCAGTGGCTGGGACTAGAAATTTCCTACACAGTGTTATCTGAGGGCTACTGTAAGGCTCTACTTGCTCTCTGAAATCTCAATTACAGACTTTTAAACCTGCTTGTAAATAAGAACTCAGATATCTAAGAAAATCAGAAATATTTTGTCCACAAGGCCAGTGATTAAATATGCATGTTATTTAGGGGTGGCTCTATTCTCACCCCTAGATAACAGATTTGATCATCAGACTGTCTAGTTGACATCCTGAAAGTTACAGGGAACAAGTCCTAAGGGATGATACAAGGCCTTGGTGAGTTTCGGTGACATAAAATATAGCAGGCAGAGGGTGTCTGGGACCATAATGCAGATGATGAGAGCCATATCATAATGACGTGCCCAGATGGGTATCTGGTGGGGAGACAGGAGAATGGTGAAAGAAAGGATAGTTTTAAGGGTAAAAAGGTAGTCACATCCTAGAGACCCTTTATCTCTAACACGATGGGCCTTTCCCGTAGGAGACGTCTTCTCTCTCCTTACTCAGTGAAGGGACACTAGAAATTACGAAATAAACAGAAAAAGGGAGAGCCCAAGGGCCTGGTTACATATGCCAAACATAGTAAGTAAAATTGAGTATTAAACTGTGTATCAACCTCTAACAGCTTGTTTGAGGTGGGTGTTGCGAATGTCCTTGGATATGTTCCTCCTTGGACTCTAAAAAGAAGTGAGAATGAAGTAGGGTATGGAATAATTGAGAACTTCTTCAATTATGGCAACTGCTAGCTAATGAAGACCTATTACAACTAAGTTTTTAATAGAAAATGTGCTAATTGACTAGGCTGGGTCTTAGAACGAGCATAAGGCTAAGATGTTTGATTACCTAGACTGGTTCCATGTTGGCGATCAACTACAACACCGTAAAGATGAATGTTTGTATGACAACTACTGAGCCTGCAGACTAAGGAGCTGATAAGCAACTTCAGGAATGAGTTTCTCCAAATAATATGTGATCCATTAGTCCTCTCCACACTCTATGACCTGGAGGCTCATTAGTTAGAGTGTGCTTTTTCTTGTCCCTTACTCAAAACATCTATCTTACTTTCAGCCTTGGAAAAACATAAGACTCTTATATGAAGAACATTGCATAGGATTTATTTTTTTAATTGGAAAGAGTATATAAAGCTATGAATCTGATTTTCGTATAAAAGTGAAACAGATCAACACACTCCATCCAGGTCCAAGTCTAGCATTCATTCAATCTCTTGAGAAGTAATTACAATAATTTCCATTATTTCTGGATGGGGCCAGTCTCTAAGTCAAAGTCTATATAGTAACTTTCTGGAGATGGCTGTTTCATCATCCACAATTTTAGACCAAAAAAACCTCTCTTTTCCAATGTCATTCTAAACTAAAATTCAAAACAGGTGTTTGATACTAAGGCTGTAACCAAAATATTCCCCTTTATAACCTGCCACTCTGATAAGACTTCCCTCGGAAATATAATGGTTACACAGCCCTTGTATTCCTTTAACAAACCCCTATTTTCTTCTTTCTGCCCCATACAATGTGCAGTCTATTTGCACCCATTCAGGACTAAATTACAGATAAAGTTACAGCAAATTTGTTTTCTCCAAAAAGCAGTCAGCCCTAATATCCCTTGAGTAATAAAAGCCTTGTCTTTCATTCAGAACTAGAACTGGCATAATTTTCTCCAAGAAACAAACTCTACTTCCTGTGACAATGGACCTGTTCTTAAAATTCTGAATGGGATACAGCTCAATTTGCAGGTGTTCAGGTATAAAGGTAAAAGGGCATTTGACCCCCCCCCCCAACTGGCAATTGTTGCTGTGGTAGGTAACTTCAGTCTGCTAGTTATATCATTCTATTAGATAAGCTGCCAGAGTTTTCAGCTCTGAATTACCGAGGTAGGCTCAAGTGAATCAATAATTTATACAGATATATCTCATTCATTCTGATGGTATAAAGATACATACTAACAGCCTGCCGCAGCCACAGAACAAAGCCAGAGAGACATCATTTAAAAAGTAAGAGGGAAAAAGAAACCATTTATCTATGGGAACAAAACCATTACGTAATAATGACCTAATGGCTTATTAATTTTGTTTTTCAACTATTTTAACAAACACCATGATGAGATAAATAAGCTCTTTTTGAGTCTCAATAAGGTTGCTCTAATGAATGTTGAGACAACATTTAAGACTTTCAGACTGATTTTAAAATAGAATAATATTTTACATAACAATGTAATGTAAGCCATTGGAAAAAGTTTACATGCTTAAAAAGATTGCATTATCTAACTTAACTAAATCCCTCATTTTATTATTGAATTTCAATATAAAATTCCGTATAAAATTTTAGTATAGAATTACTTTCTAAAAGATGAGAATCAAATAAATTTAGGGACTGTACACTAAGAGTATTGTTAATATAGCCTTATGCTGTTAATCATTACCTGGGGAAAATTATATAGTGTTTTAGATACTAATATTATGACATTTTTATTAACTCATAATCCCTGTGCTAACAGTGGTGCATTAAACAAGTAATAATTAAGACGGCAGCAAATATTAAAAATGCCTACTTTTAAATTCTTCAATCATGTTAAAGGGAACCTTTTAACACAAGAGTTGCTTGTTCTAAAGGAAAGCAGTACCAAAAACAGTGTGGTTACAATATTATGGTCAATAGCATAGATCACATAAAAGATATTTCCATAATTTCTGGTTATTATCCTTAAGGATTAAGGGGATTTGTGACCTAAAAATGTGATAAAAATCTCTCCTAGCAACTTTAATTATAAACAGTGATTGTTTCTTGACAGATCTGAAAGTCTATTTGTGCATTAGAAGTTGGTTCCTTCCCCCTTTTAGTTCAAGGCTGGACTTGTCTATGGTTTGGACACTTGAACCAATTGCACGCAGACTTCGTTTAGAAAGATTGTGTGCAAAATTCATTAGGGCAACAGACCCGATGAGAAGGAAAACAGCAATTAGAGGTAATACTTAGGTACCCTATTTTCCTCCACATATAGAAATTATCTTTTCTCTTCTTGGGAAACACTGCAGATGATAAAAGTCTGAAAGAAAATAAAATTGTGTGCGAGAGAGAAAGAGTGAGAGCAAGAGAGAAAGACTAATTCTGTGGCTTCCACCTAAAGTCCTGAAGCTGTTATATGTGATACTCCGGGGCTGTCTGCTGTAACCAGTTCACATCTCTGGCCTTCCCAGAAAATATAATGAGTCCCTTAAAAGCAGAGAGAGGAAGGAGAAATAATGGAGTGCCCCATTTCTGACAGTCAAGAGAGAAGAGAGAAATGTTCCCACACTGATCTCATTAAGATGACGAGAATAATGAGTGTGAATCTTATGTATGAATCTCGTAGTAGATAGAGTAAGGCATAAACGTATCCCCCATTCACCCTTTTATGATGCCTGATATACTACATTTATCCTCAGCCTCATCTGATACTACTGTTAGGGGTCTCTTGTACAATATTACAGCTTTAACTTCAAGTTTTGCCGCTGTACTCATCTGAGTCAGCCATTCAATGCAGCTTTATTGAGTGTGCATGAAAACGGGGGAAGACCTGTTAATGGCAACTGAAATGCATCTCAAGCAGAACAGCCTGAATTTATTTCCTGTCACTGGCCCTGGTAATGGATTAAAAATACTGACAAATGACATTTTTCAGTTTACAATCTATTTTATTTCCTAGTTCCTTAAACTTAGGTTAAACATTCTAGTCAGTTAGAAATAGAACCCAGGTATCATCAAATATGTCTC
The DNA here is from genome assembly GCF_027409185.1 of Cynocephalus volans. Classification (NCBI taxonomy): domain Eukaryota; kingdom Metazoa; phylum Chordata; class Mammalia; order Dermoptera; family Cynocephalidae; genus Cynocephalus; species Cynocephalus volans. The sequence continues at coordinate 81,775,346 of NC_084461.1, forward strand.
TGACATATTTTTGGAGGAAGAGCCATATATTTTCAGCAAGCACTGTTGGGACATTTTTCCTTATGAATTATTTCTAATTCTTAGGTCTAATATAGAATATTTTCCACTAATAATTTAATTACTTTTTCATACTGATACAGATTTTGAAAGACTACTTAGCTCTTGGAAACAAAGGCCTGTGTTGTTGTGATCATGTATATTATTCAAGTCTGAATTATCCACAGTTCCCTCTACTTAAGGACTTCAAAGCATCTCATTTGGATGATTTAATTTACCTTTCTTCACTCCAGTAACTCCAACTGCAATAAATTGGTGCACCAAGTTTATAGCAAACCATACCTCACATAATTTATATGATGAAGTAGGCAACACCCAACAAATTTGAATGGTATCTCAAAATATGCCTAAATTATTATTTTAGTATTGCCACTACTTTGTAAATGAATATACTATTCCATTATGTTGTTTAATTTTATGCTGGAATAATTTGGATCTACATAATTTTAAAGGAAATTTAGGAAGACAGCAATACAATAAAGCTGGTCACCAGTTTTTTTAAATAATTCAAGTATATACACTTTTTTCCTGGCTTGAGGCTAATGGAAATTTAGGCCATGGACAGGTTTATCTTAGCTACCATTAAATCAATATGGATCAATATACATAGTTTAAGTAACTCAGTGAATATATATATTTGTCTGAAACCTGGAAAATATATTCTTAATGAGTCGGCATTTACTTTTGGAAAAAAAGTCCTTTATGCTACTTAGAGGTCAAATGATATTTCTTGTCTAAATGTACCTTACTTAAACACACAATGAACTCTTTAGGAGTTTGTTATTACTGTACACACATATCTGCATAGTGTTTTCGGGATCTATGGTGTGATGTGCTCTCAACTAATAGAAAAGTTCACTGAAACGTAAGGTATGCGCTTATCACTTAAACTGCAGGAATACTACTAAACGGAGTGAGTACAGATTCACTATAGCAAGTAGGCAATTCCAGCCCTTCCAGATCAACATTCTTTAACCAAAATACCAAAGATCAAGAGTCCAATTTTACACTCTTAGAATTCTACAGGACAATGTCAGATACCTGGTTTCTTCTACTTAAGGACTATTTGACTGATAAACTTCACATTCTTATCTTCTCATTGCTGTTGTCTTTGAAGTTTCCATTACTAGCAATTGGGGAGAAGGTGAGTTAGTTTTAGCACTTTAGTCTCCTGTCCTGTAAAATAATCTCTAAGTTCCCTTCAAGTTGTTACATTCTATGACTTCATCTGCACTGTTTAAAGCCCGTACAATCTCTTCCTTTTTTAGGTCCCTTGCCTTTGCCTTTAGGAAGGTGCACTATCCTGAAGCTGAGGTTGGGGCAGATGTGTTCCTGGCAGCCTGAGCACTAAGCCGTGATTCCATTGAATCTACTTTCTCCATGTGCTTTTTCCATTCTCCAGCTAGTACTGTACAAAGGAATCAATAGGCTTTATGAGTGGTGCTGTATCATTACCTATGATATTTCCACTATGAAGAAATGTGTTCTAAGATTTAAGCAACTATGTCACAAAATAGACTTTTATGTTTTGTTTGGAGGTTGGGAACCTATATAAAAAACATCCCATTTCACCTACACATCAGCCAAGATATTTGACTCAAATAAAACTATAGTTGGCGGCTCATACTCTGAGAATTTAAAAAAATGAAGGAAAGAGTGCACAGTCAGTCAAGTTAGTAGAACCAGGTTAAAGCTCTCTGTTATAAATACCATACTCTTGGTTGAGGTATGCAATAGGCTCTTGCAATGAAAGAACCAAACTCTGTTTCAAAGAATTAAAAAAAACCCAGGTATATACTGAGTCTCTTAAATTTTTAATATTGATACCTAACTTAAAAAAGTAAACAGCTATCTGAACTTCTACATTTATGAATTAATTTTCTCTGAGTGTCAGCCATCACTTTATTAATAACACGTACTCAAATAACACCTCTCCTATACAACCACAGTATACTGTCTTGTGGATAATTAATGGACTACTTTTAATGTTGGTGATCTATTTATTTTAAATTAAATCCAAAAGTCTCTCTAATTCGCTCAAGGAAATATCATTTAATTTACCAACACTTTATGACAAAACTGGGTGAAATATTCTTGTCTCATATATTTAAGCATTGCCTGAAGTCCATTTGGCAGGAACTATATAGAAGGCTAACTATGGAAAATGCAGTTTAATTATTTGTATATAGCTATGTGGGATATAAAACGCCACATATTTACATACTGTTGATACATTGCAATAATAAATGTTTTTTATTCCTAAAAATAACTTGCCATGCAGAATCACCAGAAGAACAAGTATCTTCACTGTTTCAAACAACTTTCCTGTTCCATACCTTTTTTTCCAGCCCTTCCAATGAAGATCTAATAGGTAATTAATTCTAATGAAATATGCTTTTGTATCTCTGACATATGATATTCACTTAAGAATGTAAAGATTATCTGTTAATCATGAATACAGTGGAATGTATGAACAGAACCCATCAAACCCTCATAATGAGAGAGCTTATATTACTTAGTCCAGAGTTCAATTCGTGTCCACCACACTTCTCCAGTTTGGTGAAGCACAACAACGCACCCTTGGAATTGGGGTAGAGAAGAAAATACTCTCGTGGGTTTGCTTAAGGGGAAAGATCAAATTCTTCAGTCTCTATGAAGCCAAATAAAATCTTTCCTTTAACTGGACTCCAGTGTAGTCAATACTTTTGTGTAGAGATCACAAGTTCTCTTGCTTCAGACTGGTTCCCTATGGGAATAACTTGTATCATATGTAAACTACAGAAAATCCTAACTAGACTTTACTACCAAGAGTATGAATATAAATATGGTTAAACTTACCTTAAATGTCATTTATAGTATGCATCCTCAATGGGTAATATGACACCCAGGGGATAAAAACTGGTTCTTGGGGTGTAACAAAAAAATCTTAGATATTACAATGATTAGTGGCCCTCCAAAGCTCAACACTTCCTGACAAAATCTTATTCTTTAGTATTTCACTTCTCTCATTAAATTAAATGAAATCTTTCTGCTTAGGGGAAACATGAAAACATGTTGAGGAACATTGATTTAAGATCAAATAAAAGCCAAGTTTTGTCTCTAAAATCTTTTATTTCTTCTTTTAAAATCAGGGCCAATTTTTATTTTTATCCAAATATCTGTGTATACCTTTCCATCTTTCCTTGCTTCTTAGCTCTTATCTTATTTTCTCTTCATTACTCCCCTTTGAGCCAGTAGCTGATGACTGGTGTGAACATCTTTACTCTGTTACTGGTCTCTAAATGTTACCATTTGCTGAGGTGTTGGGCCCCTGCCATCACAACAAAGTAGAAGATGCAACACAGAGTCATACTCACAGACCTACCTGTGTCAAAGATTGAATAATCTGTCTATCTCCAATTCTTAATACATGTTAAAATATTAATCAATATTGTAAAATGATATCAAGAGAAGGGGCAAAGAAAAACAGGAACAACTTCCTTAACATTTCGGGTTAGCGTCTCTCTTAATAAATTAACTCTAATACATTCATAATTCTAAGGTTTATCTTCACAACTAGTCAAAATAGAAAAATGAAACAACAAAAAATATCCTATTCCTATTACTTGATGTTTGCCTGATACAAAGGGGCATGAAAACACATGAAGAGTGAACTTAATGACTAAAGTATTTTAATGATTGCATCTCTGTTACAATCTACAACCATTCAGAAGAGTAATTACTTTTACTTTAGAAAATTTTACTAAAATAAATTATATAATTATCTCCTTCATTTAAACTTTCTTTTTTGCAAAATACTTCATATAACAATATGTTGCAATGGAATATGGCTGGCCACTTTGCTCAGCACGTGTGTGTCTTACACATGTAAGTTACAATTCAAATTGAATTTGGAAAGTAGAAAATCCTTCAAAGTACAAGAACATTGGTTTAGGAATCTGGGGACAGACAGGAGACATCTCTGATTTATTATTGTTTGATTTTTTGATCCTTAGTCAACTCATTTGTAAAACATAAACCATACAATGTATTCTGTAGGGGGTCTCATAAAAGTTTGGGGGCTGAAATTAGCTGATGAGTAATGCAAAAAGCAGCTTGAGGTGAAGTGGGACAGGGTCCATACAGCAAGGGGAAGGCCACACTGAGGCTTTGGTGTCCTCCCCCACCCTAACTTTCATTGCATGCACCACTGAGGCTCATGAGAAGGCTAATTCTTGGATTCGGTAAAGTATCATATTATGCTGGTGATATGAGAAATTTGTATTTGATTATAATATAGCACAACAACACTATACCTGAGAAAAAAGTGAAATTATTTTATTTTCCCCAAATCACCCACAGAAGGAGACTTCCCCAGATTATAGCATCTTAGTACTTCCTATGTTAGAGGACAAGGAGATAGAGCAGAGATCATAGAAAACATGAGTGTGACCTGCTATAGGGATTACATTCTTCTTGTAAATAGAAAATTAGGAGAAATGAGCTTTTCAGAGAGTAGCAGGCCCTGTGTTTTATATGATTACCTCTCTCCAAAGAGCAGAAAGCTCTTCTGATGACATCTATTAAAATAAACAAAAAAGGACATTGGCATCATTTAAAGAGAACTAAATGCTGATTTGAAGTCCTACATTGTATATTTAACATATATTAAAACAAAACAAAAATGGCTACACTTTAAATACTCCTGCAAACTGAACTAAAGCATCATTCTTCAGGAAGGATTAGAGAAAATGTTTTGTTCCATTATTATCTGATTTGCTACACTGCCTAAGATTCAGAGTTGATTTTAGCTAATAGTGATTAATCCTAAAACCCAACCCACTTCTAAATTGTGATCCTTGGGAGGTTTTCTTGCATAATTACAAGAAGTTATATACAATGTTTTGTGAAAGGCAATGCTTAAGGAAACCTAATTTACAATTTTTCATAGGACAATGTTTGAAAAAAAATTCTTCCCTGAAATTGAGATAAATTTGGGAAAAAATGTATATGTTGAGTATTAACTTGATTGATGTGCCAGTATATCCCTCTGAACTGGGCATATAATCTGTATACTGAAAAGAAAGTTGTAGTACTAGAAACTCCTAAGTGTCAATACTTTTTTAACTTTGTAAAAGGAATTTTAGGCAACTTTGGAGGTTTATAATGTAAATCAATGAAATTCTATACAGGTTTTCTTCTTTCCTTACTTGCACATTTGTGAAGAAAATGTTTAATGTAGCTTTAAAATTTATATGTTAAATTGGAAGATTTGCTTAGTAAACTTAGCTAGCGTTTATGTCAGGGAAAGCATAAAGAAAGATGAGCAAAAGGGCATGGAAGTTAAGATTTACATAATTTTAAGAAAATTAATCAGTACAAGGATGGGGGTATCAGTTGTAGATCATTTTGCTTTAGTATTTCTTTCTTTGATGTTTGGGGGTCTTCCTGTTTTGCTTTTGTGGGGAAAGGAACAAAAATTACATCTGGGACATGTCCGATTCCTCTGCTAGCTCTAAAAAAAATAATCGTAGCAACAACAACAAAAAAAGCTTCTATAAAAATCATTTGAAAACTACCATAGACTTGAAGCATAATTTTGTTGGTGTGGTATTACAGATGTCGATTAAATTTTCAAAACTGAAATTTCTGCTGTAAACTCAGAGTGACCTTCAACATGTCTGCTGTAATTACCGTACATTTCATTGCTCAGTAATATGAATGCTAAGACTTAAACTGCAGGTGATAGAGACATGCCTTTGTTTTCACACTGATATTTCTTCTTACACAATGCTCCCTTTTTAGTCCTTGATCACAAAGGCCACTTAAAATGTGCTATGGTTTGTCATAATATTTAGGAAATTCATAGGTCGTTTAATAGCAGCAGCCTTTCTACATGGGAAGAACACGATAAGGTATCCTTAAGAGCCTATTGTCTTCAGATCGCTGTATTATATTCCCATCGCCTGTGCCAGTCCAGTTCCTCCTCCTTTGCTTGTGCTTCCTCCATTTTTTAAAAAATCACTTGACTACACAGAGCTGTCTCATGTCATTCTTTGCATACATCACCTCTGTTTTTTCTCTCTTCCTGCATAATGGCCCAGCTTTTCTGAGAGTAGCTGTTGTCCCGAATGTGATCCTTTACTAAAATGGGATTGAATGAAGATGCTGCACAAATGATCTTGAAGCAAAGGAAAACTAGGCATTTGAAAAGGACCCAGAGAGGAACGAGTTATGAACCAGAGTGGCCTCGATGAATTGCTGTAGAGAGAATTCTCGGTTTTGACACAAAAGGAACTCATGGATACCAAGAAAAACCCAGGGAGAGAATCTCGGTAGGAAGCCGGCCTCACAGGCTGGTCGGGACAGAGGGCTGAAGCGTGTAGCTTCCAGATATGAACAGAAACAAATGTTCCTCATGACTAACAGTTAAGCATTCAAACAGGCCGTTTTGGAACACAAGGTACCTTGGGAAGTTGACATTCCTTCATAATTCATGTTCATTGTTCCTCTAGGTAAAGTATGTGTCTCCCTTTAGTTATTCTGTTAGGAATTGTACTTTAAAGGCAAGAGGACATTTTTGATAATGCACCTCTTAAGACTTTTCATTAAAGTACCAAATTTAAATTCTACCTTTTTGTGCACTCTGACATTTTTGTCTGGCATTTTCATTAATTTTGCGACATACATAAATGTAGCTGAAATGTTAACTGATCAATACTTTGTCTCTCTCATGTAGCACTAGTGCTCCGTTCCCCAAGGACCACACAGCAGAACAGAAATTAAATGTGTAAAATATCAAATGTTAATGTTAAACACAGCGGCACTTACTGTATAACGACAGAAAAGGCTAAAACAATTCCAAATGGACAGATGGTACCACAAATTATCTACAATCACATTTAAAGATTAAAGTTTGTCCTGTAAAATAATTCTCTGACGCACACTGAAGTGTGTCCTTTTACTGATAGCTCAGTTGTCCAATTATTTTTGTGCTCATTACAGTGAGAAATGACAGTACTGAAAAGAAAGAGAGAATGTGCACTCTTTTTTTATTTTCCATGTTGCGCCCACTGACATCCACAAGAACACAAATGTCTGGTCAAGAGCCTGATGAAAATTAGGCCCAATTTATGAGACATTTTCACATCTACAATAGATGATTCCCCGAGACAAGCAGTGCCTTCTGCACCATACACACGTCTGTGTCCGCTCTTCGGCAGACAATATTCATAGCAAAATTTAAAAACCTAATTCGTACCACACAAAAACAAGGACATTCCCAGAAACATGTTTGCTTAGATTTTATCCATCACCTTCCAGACGAGTTTCAGCCTCTAATATCATCAGCTTGCTTGGAATCTTCCCTGTAGCACATAGATAGTGCTAAAGAGGCTGGGGCTGCTGTAACCCTGCATTTCTTGTGTTCTCCACTTTAATTGATATTGGGACAAAAAAATTATTGTTTTTCATTTTGATTTCATTATTCTTTATTTATTTTTGGATAGTAAATTAGAAAAGAAAAATAAAATGGAAGAGAAAAAAGGCACATAACATTATAAAGTTTACCAATCTAGGCCTAAAACCGAGCTGTATAACGGTGCAAATGCATGTGCTCCATGAGGTAGCTGCATTTATGAAAAAGTGGGCCAAGTGGATCCAATGTTATAACCATAGACCCATGATCCATCAACATGGAATGATGGGAACAATATGTTTGTAACAAGGGGCTGTTGCTCAGACTCTTCTAATGGAAAGCAGTTCTTTTCAATAAACTGGCCTAAAATGGCTCTGGGTATGCAGTGATGTCTTTGATACATTTTGGTTTAAAATACATCATTTAATATCTACAAGATGAATAAAAATCCTATAATAAATTCTGAATTATTATGATATCGAAATTACAAGGTAGACATTTTAAAGCTCTTTTAGAAAGGAAATAATATTTGCTGTGTGGCCTTGGGCAAGGTACTTAACTTATCTGTTCTTCAGTTTCTTTCTTCTGTATATTGGAGAAATAATAGAGTCTACCTCATAAGGTTGTTGAGAATATTAAATTCATTAATTCATGAAAAACAGTTCCCTGGAACATAGTAAGTGCTTAGTAAATATTAGTAGTTATTATATAAGGATCTTTTTTTATCGGAATTTAATCTGAGGTTAAAATAGATGATGGATAAATGACTATGAAATGGTTTAGAATATAAATGGAAACTTCAGGGAAAATTGCTACAACAGTATTAAGTTATGTCTATCATGATTTACTAACTGGCTTTATTAGAGCAAACCCTTATTTATCTGGTATCATTGAAGAATGAGTTTCTCCACATAAGAGACATTTTCAGAATGATTGATTGGTTCATCATTGGTCAATTGATTTAGTCAACCATTTATACTGGGAGCTTGCTCTGCTAGGAGAGTATCTGCTAGATACTCTGCAGATGATGCTGGAGTACCAGGATGAAAAAGGCAGAGTCCCATTCTCATAGAACTCCCAGGGCAGAGGTAAATAAATGAAGTTTGGTTTTGTTATTAGTTGTTTTTATCACATTTGATAGAATGTAATTTAGTGCTTCTTTTTTCCAGTGAAACACAGTTAATATTATGGTTTCTTCTCAAAACTACTGTAGTGTTCCTCATGTGTGTTCCCACTGTAGTTTGTGGTCTTTTTTCTCACTAGTGTCAGCAGGCCGTTTTCCTACCTTTCTTGCTCCTGTTGCTTTTTTTTGTAGAGCTCTTACATTCAGCTCATGTTTCATAGAACAGAATCTATCCAAAACTGACCACCAGCTAAGAGAGATATTATTACATTTCTTCCCCAGTGAACTTTGACTCCTTTACAGTAAAATCACTCAAGTAATATCAGCTACATGTACCTGTTTCTCAGAATCCCAGTGCCTGAATGGTTTTTGTTCTGTTTAGAATCAAAAGGAAATTGTGAAAAAATTTCCCATCTTGAATTCATTTTACATGAGTGACTTCCGGAAGCCAGAAGTTTATGAAGACTTCCATAACACAGTCATTCTAAAGTGTTCAGAATGAATGTTCCTGAACAAATGATATAATTATATACATTTCTTTGTTTTCAAATTTTACAAACAGCTGTGAGGAATGACTTTAGAAGGAGTAGATCAAAAATAGCAGCATGACCTTTTCAGCAGAATTTTTTTGCATCTCTTATAAGGCCCCATAGAACCTGGAAGTAATAGTATAAAATATACATAGAAACACAGTATCATTTTTTTCTCATTAACATCAAAGTGCCTGTATGCTAGTGAAAAATCAGAATAAAGTTTTCTTAGTAGTACCCTGATATATTTATTATTTGAAAGAGCTACTAAAAGAACAATGAGAGAAGGAGATTTAAAAAACAAAAACTTAATGATAATGACAATTGCTTTCTTTAAGGAGACAACAACATGTCTATGGGAAGCAGGCTGCCTAACTTTCTGGTAACTTACAACACAAAGGGACATACACACTCTTTGTTCCATGTGCTCAGACTTTAATGAAAGTCCCATACAAGGCCTGAGAGGAGGACAGAACTCAAAGTACTAAACAGATGTGCATACACTCATTTGAATGGTAATACTAAAATGTTGATTTGTTACTATAATTAAAGCTCTTATTGTCAGCTCCCATAATAAAGTTGTATTCTGCTTAACTGGCAGCTATAAGGAAGCATAAGGTACTCATATTCTAACAAACACGAAAATAAAATAAAGGATTTCAAAAGAAGGACTCCACTTAAACTTCATACTGAAATCCTGAATAAACAAAAATAACATGAGAGCAGAAAATCCCAGCTAAAGCTCAGAGGAAAGTATGCTTTTGGATTTTCTAGCTCTGCCAGTTGGTCTCATCAGCAGTTTTTAAATAATCAAAGTAAAAGGCTACAAGATGAACATTGTTAGAGGACTATTTGGATCAAATTTTCACTTACAACTGTTAAAAACCTGAAAACCTCAGAAATAATAAAAGGTCTCTTATGTAGGTCACATCCACTTCCAGTTGATTCACATATTAAAGCATTACCAAGTAGCATTCTACTGCCAATAATTTTCATATTTTGAAAAAATAGCTGTAGAATGAATAAAATCAAATTGAGGATGGTCAAGATTATTATTTTTCACACTGAGGACTTTTCTTGGCTCTCCTGTTGGGATTCGGAATTATGCAATATGTAAAATTTTACTTTTTAACTGTCACAGAAAAAAATTATATACCGGCTGAGATGTCTTGCATTCCGGAAATCTGAGGGGTGGGGGGGGATGTATTCTTGGACTCAGACCTTGTACAATCCATCGGGTTCCTGCCCACGGCAAATCTGTCCACTCAAGTCTTAAAATAGGAGTTTTAAAATGCCCATATCAACATAACTGTTACTATAGCCACAGAAACATGCAGCTATGATTACTGAATTTAATGAATAACAATGTAAGTAATACAGTATGATCATACCACAAAAGCAGCAAGACTCCTTGGGGGTGAATCCCAATCAAAGCAACTATTAACGTAGTATGCAGCATTGACGAGCACCATGACACAACGTTTCATTCTGATAAAGTTTCTTAGTAACAGCTGTAACGAAAATGAAAATCTTTTTAGAATTTGCAAGACGAAAAACCATCAGATATACTGAAAAATTCTTCAAGCTTATTGAGATTTAAAAAGGATTTAGAAAGTTAATAAACTTATAGGAACATAGCAAGCACTTTGGCTCACAAGTTAAAGGGAAAAGTATTTCTGGAGAAAGTGGAAAGAACTGACATAAGAGAAAATTCTTAACTGAATGTATATGTTTAAATAATGTTGTCGTGTAAGTTGGATAACTTCGGTCATAAGAAAAAAATCTCTAACAGATCAAAAATTTTTTTTGGCTATTCACATATTATGAAACAATTTTAAACTCAAATTTTATTGTGTTTTTAAGATTCATCAAATGCTTTAACATATTTCAAAGTGAAATGGATAACTTGGAATGTTTTTATTTAGGGTCTTAGAGAAAAACCTGTCAAGTACTTCTTTAGTATAGAAAATAATTTTTTTTTACAATTTTAGTAGGAATCTTCCCTTTTTTTACTATCATATTATCTCTCTTTATCTTCTCCCCCTCCCCACAATAAATTTAATCTACAGATTCTATAGTTTCTCATTACTTTTTCATAATTTTGGAGTTAGGGAAAAATTTATGGCAACCAAGTGCTTTACAAAATCTTTCATTAAAAAGGTATATGAGAATTGATATAATTTAAAATTTAAAACTAAGGCATGCCTACAGCTATAAAAAAGAATAGCCCATGTACTACATGATGGTTCAAAAAATTACATATAGGTATATTAATAGTTAGAATAATTATGTCGTCAGGTTAATATTTTGCTACTTCCAAATATACTTCAATGTTGATCTGGTATTTTTAAGAAGTAGTTATGTGAAATTTACCGAAGTCAAATAAACAAAAATATATGTGTTAATACAGAGACATGTACGTGCATCCCAGTTTTAACAATTTGCTAAAACTGCAATTCATTTCAAGCTAAGTAGTTTCCCTATTTGTTTTTCTTCTTGGCCCCTATCACCTTCATTTAAGAGCTACTTTTGTTACTTTTGTCTATAATTAGGGAGAAATGTAATGTGTATTTCTATTTAGATAGACGTTGCATTTGTAACACTGTCTTTGAATAACTTAAGATCCCACTGTTTTGGTGAATTTATTCAATTAAAAATAAAAATATATTTAGGCTTCTAATATCATAGCAAAATAATTAAATATGTCAAGGCACGAATAAGTACAGTAAAATTTATAGCCATAACAAATACATTTTATTATAGCTCTGTCAATTGGATGTTAACGTTTTTCTTAGCACTTTTTCTTAACTTGATATCAAGCCTAATTTAAAGGTATAAGCCACAGATATCAAGTTTAATTTAAAATTGCTTCATGATAGAAAAATCAGATTTCTTGATTTTCTATTTTGTTAGCTAAAATGCCAATAAAAGTTCACTTCTAGAAGATCACAGTTAAAATTTAATTAACAGGAAGATTTCCCTTAGAAGATGGAGATCTTCTTAGAAGATCTGTATTAGAGGGGAAGAGCTTTATGCTGGGCTCACTTTACACACACCTGCACCATACCTGTGGGTGGTCTGGACATATATTTGAACCTCAGCTTTTGGCATACTCATTTACACATTCCATGGCAATCAAACTGTATTTTATGTTCAAAATGATCATTCTGTTGCCAAAACATGAATACATATCCATTATATGCAGCATCTACAGTATCCCCTTTCCTTTCTGACCACCCCTATCCAATTTATCAGTTTGGTATTGTCCTTGTTTGATCTTTTAACGAAAGAAAGAGAAGGGAAAAAAAGGAAGTAAGAAAGAAAGAGCAATTTTCAGTAAGTAGATGATCAAAAATTCCATAGTCTTCCCCCCTCCATATCTCTGAAGTTTATTTGAATTTACTTCGATGTTTTAAGATATCATCAGGTCTTCCCAGAGGGATTAATCTTTCCTTGCTTTTTACCTGTTTAGAGAGTCTGTTTTCCTCTTCAATGTACTTCTGTTCTTTGGGTATTAATGTTCGTAAGCTGGCTTTCACCTGTACATCAACATATGTGTCTGTTATGGATTAATATATTACAAATGTTTACAAGTTTTTCACGTAGTTCAATTTGCAATAATTTCTAAAGTTGCAAAGTTCTGGCTGCTGTGCTCATAAAATATAAATGTATACAGTTGCACATGCATGCGCTTCCCTTTCTTAGGCCAGCAGGTAGTGGCCAGAGCACAACCACAGCGGCAGTCGCCAACTATAACAGAAAGCGTGGGTGTGCCAGGCAGTGGCAGAAGCGTATTCTCCAGGATACATCAAGGTTTAGAGAAAATGAGGAATGACAGAAATTCTCTACAAATCAGGAACAAAAGCTTTCATGAAACTGAACTCTTTAGCAGTACAAAAAAGCCAAAGTTAAGACTTACAGCATTAAAAATCACATCTATTTCAAGATAGATGACCCCCTTTGTTGGCCCTGTCAGCTGCTTGTTTTTCAAGACGTAGGCTTTCTGTTCACCATTTTGAATCTGCGGGAAAAGGACATGACAGCCGTCTGTCTCGCGGTCTCCACTGAATACACTCCCTCGGTGACCTTTGACCCCCAGCTGCTGAAACTGACAGAGAACCCAAAACAACTGTGGCAATTCTGACAAGTACCTGTTCATTACCAGGATCAAGTCTGTCAGGAAAAATTAACTATCATGGGATTCAACATGGCTGTGAATTGAGTATGTTAAAATTTTTAGTGTTCTTATTACAGACCTTGGTTGAGAAATGACAGACGTAAAGCTAAGGGGTTTTTTTGTTGTGTTTTTTTCCTTTTTTTTTTTTTTTACGTGAGCAAAAGCAACACAGAACAGTGTGTCAGGTGAATAAAACTTACAGACAGCAATGGTATAGCAACTTTGCCCAGAAAGTCAGCACTTCGATCCCGATCTTCATCGTAAACTGTCACTTCAAGAACTGAATGGATATCTTTAACATTGCTGCATAATAAGTATATGTAAGAAAAAAAGATTTTATCAGTGGGAAACACGAATGAGAATGGTTTTGAAAATTTAGAAAGCTCCAGCTATTTTTGTGTGTGTGTTTTTATGTATGCTATTTGCATACACACATATACAAGATAGCTTGAAATCTGACAGAATTTCCCATAATGCACCTTAGTTGACTGCAGTGATGGTTCTATTATCTAAAATTTTGAACACCATTGTCATTTCAAGTTATAATTTTTTAATGAAATATAATTTCCCAGCAGGATGAGCACAGAATAAGTTATTGAAAAAAAAAATCAATAGGAGGCACTGGTGGTTTTTAGATTTTTATCTCATTATCACAATAATTCCTATCTTTCCATTATTCCCACATAAAACACCACCAGATTTGATATCAGTAAGACTCACACTATATTTTATATAATTATTATTTTTTATAATAATAAGACATCTCCTTTTTGTTTACAGCTCTCACCAAAACATTGACTTAGTTTCTGTTAGGTTTATAGTAAAAATTAACAAACATAAAATAGAATGAGGATAATGTAACATTTATAGCTATTGTACCACCCTGGAATTTAGATTTTAAATAGTGTTCCATTATGTTCCAAAGACAACATATGTTAATAAACAACTGTGTGAGCTCTTCATATTTTTGTTTCTGGAAAAATAAGCACAAATTGTTGATAGCATTTATTCTTTGATCAAACTGTTTACCAAGAAAACATGAATTAAGAGAAAACAAAAACGTGAATATATTCATTACTGAGAAATCCCAACCACATGTGAGAAGAGGCTTTATCAGGGCACAATCAATTAATGGCTTTGATAATAATCAAACCTATTCATTCAATTATGCATTCCAGAGAAAAACACTCTCCACAACCTTCTCAGGAGTGCAAGTCTCCTGTCCAGGCTTTCATCTCTTATAAAAATGTGGAATTCTTTAAAAATAAATTGGTTGGATAATTAAATTCTGATTAGCTACTGCCTCTTAAGCAGAGACATTATAGAAATTAATGAGGAATTTAGCAGTTTTTCATACACAAAAAAATAAAACTATGTTAGAAAACTTCTAAGAAGTACTTCTGTTTGGAGAGTTTTCCTTTGTTCAGAATTTATTTCTAAAGCCCAATGCAAAAAAACCGAACTTAGGAGACACTATAGTGTAGCACCACCAGCATGACTGAAAAGATTTACAAACTTTTTAAAACAAAAGGGAAATTAACTCAAAGGGTGTTTTGGTATCTAGGACAATACTTAATATTCTTATTGTGCTAAAATGAAACAAACCAAAACTGAAGCATCGGCCGAATTTGTGACCGGATCGTTTGCTGATTTCAGCAATGGAACAAACAGAGCTTTGTCCTCCTCGGTGTCAATGCAATTGGGAAGAATTTCAAAGGAAAGTATAAAAGGAAGAAGCAGTATGGCGATTCAGTTAATGGTAGCAAAACCCTTCGTCGAATCATAGTTTTTAAAAAATGTCCATGAAAACAAAGAAAAATGGCGTACCCTTTCCCCAGGTTTCACAGGAAGTTAGGAAATTCATTGTTGTGAGCAAAGGCAGGCCAGATGCATTGAGTTGTGAATCCGTTAAGAATAAACAGACACATTAAAAATCTAAAAAATAAAATGTACCACCACTTCTGAAATGAGCCCAAGGTAATGCCTACTTACAATGTGAAGACCTTGTTCCACTCAGGATTGAGATTTTTGTAGACAGTGTGTGTTAGCAGCCTATCGTTGTTCAGTTCTACCACACAAAATGGGTCACTTTTACCTACAAAAGATTTTTGGATGAATATTTTTAGTATAAATAGCACTGACAGTTCAGTGTCATGATCATGACCATATCTCTTTTCCAAAAAAAAAGTGAAGTAAAATTTTAAGAATTTTTAGAAAGCCACCATCAAAATAGAGTTTGATGTAACTGGATGTTATCAATTGCTAAGATTCATAACAATTTAAAACCTGAAAAAAGTAAAAGAAAGCAAATTATATAGCTGGCATTTTAATTTGCAATTTTCTTTTCTCTCTTTTCTTTTTTTACAAAAATTAGACTAACTGCCAATTGTAAGGGAGAATGTGGTGACGCACGTCCATCTCTAAATCACTTTTTACTTAATTCTATAATGACCATTTGAAAAGTTCACTCCCTTTGCTCTTATGCACGTATTTTTCAACTCATCTGATTCACTAGTGACTTGTAATAGAAATATCTAATCAAGTTTATTTGGGGAAAACTGCTATATTGCAGAATTACAACATTTTAACCTCACTAAGATTTACTTTCTTCTGAGGGTATCTACGGCATCACAAGAAGGTAAATTAGACCCTCTGAGGCAGAAAAACTTCTGTGATTTGAAACTTAACATCAAGAACCAATCTGCATGTTAAAGAGCAGTATTTTTTTCTGTCCACCGAGAGGAAAGGATTTGGAAGTTATCTGTTTACAGTGACTCTGCCCTTCCATAGTCAAATCTCATCCATTCTGCAATTATGTTTTGTGATGTCCTCAATATTTCTGTAATGTCATGTCCTGTATTATAAGAACCCATAAAGTCAGAGGCTCTGTGGGGGCAGCATTAATGATATTAGTGCAGCATGTAATTTGTTTGATATCTTATACAAATGACAATGAAATCAATATTTAGACAAAGCTGTCCAGAGGTCATATCTTTTAAGCTACAATATTGATTTAGACTACATAAGAGGTTAATGTGCATATTATTAACTTTAATGATAAAGAATAATTGTTTTAAATGCATTGTGAATTGTAGTCACAGTAGTTTACACTTCTGTGAAAGCTTAAATATCATTGAAGATTTTCAATTAAATTTTAATGGGAAGGAATTCATTAGCTATTATTGACAGATAAGCTATGTATTCCCATACAGCAGTGTATTTACTTTCCATATTGTAGTTCTTAAAATGAGCTGTACAAACTTTGACTCACTTTAATTTAAATTATTAATTTTTTATTAAAAAAGAGATTTAATGTGTGTGTTAGTTCAGTGGCCTCATCCACCCAAGGATAATTGCATATCTTAACATTATGGTAGTCTCAATTTTGGGTCTTGGGAATAATTTTCAATAAAGAATAGAAAACTGGAAGTCCTTGAAGTCTGTTGAAAATTTTACTTCTGGCTTAGGATCTGTATTATCTTCTTTCCCACATTCTTCATTCATCTTGCCCTACCTCTTAATCACCCTCACTTTCAACTCACACAGACCCAAGAAAATAGTGTTCGTAAAAGAATATTTTCTTCATTAAAATGCATTGTAATAGGTTTTATCTGATACATCAACTTTATTTTCTTCCATAGAATTCAGGCACAAGCATAAAAAGGCAAATTCAAATAATTTTCAAAATATATTTAAATGTAAGCCACTAGGCAAGACCTTCCCCAATATCTGTGCCATATCTTAGTAGTTAGTAGGCCACACACATAGGAAAAGCTCAGTAATGTTCTGACTAGATTCACTCATTTAACAAATATTTATTGCAAGTCCCAGGCAGTGTTCTATGTGTTAGAAAGACAACAGTGAATAAAACAATTTTTAAAAATCCCTGACCTCATGGAGTTAGCACTAAGGAAGGAGACAGACAATAAATACATATTTCAGTATTTTAGAAGACGAGAGTACTATGGAGAAATACAGCAGTGGGAAAGGTGAGGGGGAGTGCTCGTATTATATGCAATTTTTAAGAAGGCTGCAGAGAAGGTTTGCTGAGAAAGTGACATATAGTCAAAGAAATGAAGGAAATGAGGGAATGAGCCTTGGGTTAGTTACCCAAAAGAATAGGTAATGGAAAAGCCAGGAAAATGGATGTTCCTGGGGTTTCCAGGAATATCCAGAAACCAGTGTGAGTGAAGGAATGAATTGGGAGGTTGGGATGTGGGTGTAGTAGATGACACAGAGAGGTCTGGGGAGAGTGGCAGGCCTCTGAAAGGACTTGGCTTTCACTCTAAGTGAGAGGGGGAGCTTTCAGAGGGATTTGAGTCGAGGAGTGACCTGATCTGATGGCTGCAATTTGGAGAGTACAGCAGAGAGAAAGCAATGGAGGAGATAGGGAGAAACATTAGGAAGCTATTGCAATCACCTAAGTGGTGGAAAGTGGTTGGATGCTCAATATATTTTGAAGGTAGAACCAACAGGATTTGCAGATGTCAATATTGTACAATCAGTCTAATATGCCCTAATATTATTATTTGAAGATAGAAAATAATTCATGGAGCTTAGCCAAGCCAGTCCTTTTCTTCAAGGACAATAAGCATTCAACAAGATGCTCAGACTAGATATCACTAGAATCTGACAAAGAGGAAATTTAGGTAAGGAAAGAGGAGGCAATTTTATGATTAATTTCTATTCATCTTTTCCTTCTAAAAAGTTATCTTTTTACAGTTATTGGTAATGAATGCCAACATCATGTCTTTACACACTGTTATTTTTCACTAATATAGAAAATATCCTTCTGCCACTGCATGATTCAAGGGCAATTAAAAATTAACAGCAATTTCAACCAAAATATTAGTAAATGTACAATAACAAATTCTATAAACTCACCACTAAAAGGCACCACTACTACAGTTTTATTTTAAAGAAGTGGCTACACATAGTTAATGTGCATATCTGGTTTGCTAAATAATGCTTTAAATGACTGGCTTTTCAGTTCCTAAATTTTGCAGCCTTGATTATCTGCCACTTAAACAAACAAAAACAATCAGAGAAATACTAGTGATGGACTTAACCATTAATTATCTCCTTAATTGCGCCTTCTTTTCATCCTTTTATCATTCCATTTAGACCCTGTGATATGCTGCTGGGCCTGCTGACAGTACCTGAGTTGTGGGGTTGGCTACAGGGTGGAGTGCTGATGTCTATAAACTGCACTAAATTCTGCAGAGCTCCAGAGAGTGACACAAAGCAGTCTCCTAAATGTTTTTATTCAATATTGTATTGCTAGAAGTGCAAGAAATGAAAGCAGCATATTGTTTTTGAATTTTTTTTTGAATATTTAAAGAGCCTAAATGTATGAGAACACAGATTGTATAATCTCTTGTCTCCCTCTCACTTATTTTTGTCATAAGACTGAAACTGATCTGTAGGTACCGAAGGGCTTTTCCTTAATCCCCATAATTTTGGCTTAAAAGTGCCTATCCCTCTCCTCCCACTTGTTAGCAATGCAAGAAACTGGAAAATTTGATTTGGATAGAGGATAGAAATTGCAGCAGTGCTGAGTGAGGGTGACAGCTACAAGAGAATCAGCCTTCCTTGAGACTATGATAATTTTCCATGTTGACAATTTTCTAGAGAGAAATAGGAATAAGAATGCCTTTTTAAGCATTCAGACTTATTGAGTGTCTGCTCTGCTCACCCCAGAATTATAAGTATGATTAAGACATAGCCCAGCTCTCAAGGCATGCACAATTTAGTGGGCATGATAGACATGTAACTACGCGATTATAATACCGGGTTGTAAATTGCCGTAATACAGGTAAGTGAAAGGTGCAATGGGAGCAATGAGAAAGAAGCAAGCCATTCTATAACTCTAGAACAGGAGGGGGAAAGGAAGCGAAGATCATTTCCCCGTGGAGATGACCCTTGAGATCTATGGTGACCGTACATCTCTCTCACCAGCATTTTTAGAAGTGAAGAGCAGACACGTAAAAAATGGCCTTTAACAATTTATGATTAGGAATATTTAGCTTAAATCTATTTGTGTATCCCTTTAATAAGGTGTCTATAACACAAAAGACCTAGATATGTGTTACATAACTGCTATAACATAGACACTTGAAAATATTATGTTAGGACTGATGCATTTATCTGTAATCTAGTTAAATATTCAGGGCTATTTTTTTCCCTATGGATTTTTATAGGAAAAAAAAAATCTTCCATTGAAGTTAACATTAGAAAGAGACTCTTTTACCCTAACTCATAGAACTATATCCATTACAAATTTTAAAACATATACAGTATTACCACAATTCTTCTTTTGGTGAAAAGCCTTTCCTACAACAATACAAACAAACATTGGAATTGTCTCCAATTCTGTCTCTTCTGGCAATCTTCAAAACAGCACCAAGGATTAGATGGGGTGCACTGAGTGGCTAATTCTGTCTCACTCTTAGCTCTTGCTCTTGAGGTCATAACACTGACATATTGATAAAGAACTGTGGGAAAGTCTGCACCGCCCCTGCTCACTTGCTACCTGTTTTGTGGGCAAGTGGATGACAGTTTGTGCAAACTACTGTTTTGAGCATTAAAGTCATTCAAAAGATACTGAATGATATTCTTGCTCCCAGAATAGAGAGTTAATCCTGATCCATCACTGGTGGGCTTTGTCCAGGGTCATTTTGCTGCTGACAAGTGGCACAGTTTGCTCATGTGATGTGCTATAAAAATGTGTGTGTATGGGGACCCAGTGATCACTTCTTTGTTGCCATGTCTGAAAACACAGAAGGCTTTCAATAGCATAGAAAGCAATTTGTACCCATGGGGGCCTTTTATTTTGGGTCTACCTTGCACAAATTAAGTTCTTTGGTTTTATTTCCTCACTTGCCACACTTTGAAATGGCTATACTTTAATTTTTTAAAAAAATATATAATCAAGGTTGCCATCTTTCCTTTTTGCAAACTGGAATTTCAATCATAACATATAACAATGTTATAGTTGAGGGAATTCCATAGGGTCCATCAGGACAAAAAGCAACATACATTGAAGATATCTTCCGAGCCTCCTCATATCACTGGAGATGGGGCTTTGACCTTAGCCTTTTTCATCAACTGACCTAAACATATTTTAAACATCTGATTGGTAGAATTACATTAACTGACAGTCTTCACTATGTCCCCACTGGGTCTGATTCTGGGACTGAGTAGTAATAATAGGAAGTCTCTTTTCTCACGAAGTCATAAAGCAGGTTTCATTGTGGCCGAAAAACTGACAGCCTAGAGTCATGGCTCTCAACTTACTAGATCTAATATATCTTTTTTTTCATATTAAAGATTTTTTAATGCCCTCTTTACTAACCTGAAATAAAATAAAATAAAAGTGATCTACATGATATCAAAATTTAATATAATATCTGAATTCTATTATAAAGGAGGACTTAAAAGGAAGTTGTTTACAATAAAATCATACATTGATTTATTTAACAAATAATTAATGATTGCCTAGTGGATGCAGGCCATATGGACAAAAAAGAGAAAGGTCTCTGCTGTCTTGGAATTTACTTGCAGTGGGGAGGGAGAAGGTGAGGTCTGAGCAAAGAACTGGAGGAGGTGAAGGAGTAGGCTAGTGGATGCCTGGAGAAAAGTGATCCAGGCAGAGGGAAGAGCCAGACCACAAGCCTGGTGTGCTCAGGGCCTCTGATACTGGGGTGCAGTGAGCAATGGAGGTATTAGTAGAAGAGGTAAAAGAAGCAATGGGGAATAAGATTACAAGGATCATTTTAGGATGACCTGGGACACCATCCTAAAATGGCAGCCATTCACAAGACTTGAGTAAATAATATGTATTTCAGGATACAATCTAGACTCAGATAATCATGAAATAGATTTTAAACATATATCAATGTCTCCAGTTAGTCATGCAGGACATGGGACAATTTTCATTATGTAAGATTGTCTAATGCTTTGTAAAACATTTAGCATCCCCAACTCCCAGCTACCAACCACCAGTAACACTCCCCAATCATTGTGGCAACTAAACTTCCTCAAAAATCAGCAAAGTGCCGAAGGAAGAACACTACCCTCCCCCTAATTGAGAAGCATTGCCCTATAGCAACAGTTCTTAAATGTTCTGGTCTTAGAAACTCTTAAAAACTGTTGAGGGTCTCAGAGTTTCTGTTTATGTGAACTATATCTATAAAAATTTACCATTTTAGAAATTAAAAATGAAAACATTAAAAATATTTATTAATCCACTAAAAATAATAATAATAAATCAGTAAGATTTTAACATCAGAGTGGTAAAACATTATGTAGTGTTTGGAAAACTTCATTATACACTTGTAAGAAAAGATGGGTGAAAAAGGCCAATAACATCTTAATAACACCATGAAAATAGTTTTGACTTCACAGATCCCTGAAAGGGTCTCTGGGATCCCCAGATGTTCCTGGACCACACTTTGAGAACTGTGACTAATGGAAACAGACAAAGCTTAATGTAAATATGAGTTTATTTCCCTTGGGATCTAGAACTAGATGCAAAAGAATATATTTACAGGATTATGTATAACTAGATGCATTCTTGAGTCCTAGAATTGAACCATCTCAATATATGCTGGGAAGCTCAAAATTCATACAGAAGAATGGGAAGTAAAATGAAACAGATGAGAAACTGGAAAAGAAAGAAGAGGGAGACTATGGGATCTATAAAATGAGGAGAGGCCATGTGAAAATTATGCCTAAGCTTTTAAGAGTTTAGATAAATTATAATAAAAGCATTTAAAGACTTCATTTTCAATTCATATTTAATATAGAAACTATATGCAAGTTATTTGTTAACAAGCTTAGAAACACAAAAGTCATTTGTTCTAAAATGAATATAAAAATGTATTATAAGCTGCTTTGTTTTTGCAAGCCTTCCTAGGTACTTTAGGACCTATAGTAAATATACACTCAATTAGACTTCCCTAGAAAAGCACAAGGTTTCAGATAAGCATCGCTATAAGTGAACCAATTAGCTGAAGAGATTATTTACAGTGAAATAGAATGTTTCAGCCTTAAAAAAATTATTAGGTGATCAAACCTTTTATATACATATATTTTAACTGATCAAAGACAACTGAAAATTGTCATCTGTCAAGTCTTTGCCTTAAGAATGATGTCTCTGTCTTTTTATTTGTCTCCTACAAAATACTTCATTCAAGAGTCTTATATTGATCTTGGTGCCTACTGCAATATCTCAGAATATAAAGACTTGGAAAGAAGCCTTAGAGGTCAAGTTCAAAAATTAATTTAGGGCTTGCCTCCCCTTTGTAACCAAGCGGTCATTCAGGCTCTGGTTCATCAGTTCCAATGATGGAGAAATCACCACCCCCGCAGAAATACTCAGATCTACTTTTTGGCAATTATAATTTTTGGAAAAATGCTTTTTTACATTGTACATGAAATTATATCTCTGTAGCCTTGATCTAGTTTATGATTTGCCTTCT
This sequence comes from Cynocephalus volans, assembly GCF_027409185.1. NCBI lineage: Eukaryota > Metazoa > Chordata > Mammalia > Dermoptera > Cynocephalidae > Cynocephalus > Cynocephalus volans. The sequence goes on from NC_084461.1 coordinate 81,798,111, forward strand.
GAAGTAAGTTTAAAATCTAAATGAAATGATAGGTGTAAAGTGCAAGTGCAGCACCTGTCACATAGAGTACTCATATGTAACCAGTTTTCACTGCTTGCTTTCCTGTGCTACATATTTTGAATGGCTTGTGAGCAGCCATTTGAACTACCATCTAGTGTTTTTTTCTGAACTGTAGAGGCCATGAAGCCGAAAATGATATTTCTAGACTCCCTTGCAGCTAGAGATGCAAATGTGATTTAGGTTGCACAATCAGATGTACTTGCCTAAGGTTTGATATTAGAAGTTAGTTAAATGAGAGCCTGTGGATTTCATTTTGCTGCTGTAGACTGCAAGCAGGAATCATGTATGCAGTTGTCACATTGTCTTCTCTGCTGGCTAATGTCAGCAAATCCTTGATTCTGCCAAGTGGCTTTAGTACTTATCTCTGGAAGCTGAGTTTAGGGTTTGTTTTCTTAGGACCTTCCTGTCCCCAAAGATTCTTCAATCGATTTAATACTCTATAATAAATCCCCTTCTGACAAATTTGCTAGAAGGAAGATTGCTCTTTGGGCCTGAACCTTGGCCATTACCCACTTGCCAGCTCTTATCTACACTCTCCACATGATAAGCCTTTCAATAATTAACAAAAGAAATCGCATCCCCTCAACATCTCCCTTTCTCCAGCACAAGTAAGCTGGTGGCTTTCGTGGAAAGATCAGGATCAGCATGCCTGCTCTGCCGTCTATTAACCGGTGTGTGTGTGTGTGTGTGTGTGTGTGTATGTGTGTGTGTGTTGATTGTGGACACATTACTTAACCCCTCTACATCTCAGTTTTCTTGGGAAAACAATATTACCTAATAAGGTTGTGGTGAGATTAGTTGTTATAATCCTTGTACCAAGCTCAGAGTAGTGTCTGACATGTGATTAGGGCTCAGTAAATGTTAGGTGCCATTATGATTGTTATTATTATCATTATCCTCAAGCTATTCTCAATTGACTTGATTTTAAAACACCAGATATCCCAGTTGAGAATTGAGAATATTCCCGTTAGTCAATATCCTTCTTTAAAGAGTAGCTTCCAAAATTGAACTCATACCCAAGCATGTCTGATGAGTCCACAATAAAATATTAGTTTCAACATTTCTCTTTATTCAATGTAACAAAATTGATGTATGTATTATTCATTTTCATGGAGCTTAAACTCATTTCAGACCCTAAAGTCTTTTTTTTATATTTTCTACTGTTAAAGCAGGACATTCTGGTTTGTACCCAGGAAAGACTTTAGATTTATACTTTTTAATGTTCATCTTGTTGAATTAAACCTATTATTTTAGTCTGTTTAGTAGTTTAGTGTGTGTGTATATGTATATATACATATATATACTGTATATGTATCTATAAGTGATATATAGATGATATTATATACATATTTTGTACGTAAATGAATTAACGAGCCCTCTTAGCAAGTTTAATAAGGAAGTAATCAATTATCTCCTCAAAGTCATTAGTAAATACATTGAACAGTTCAGATCAAAGACAGAGCCCTGTATCCCTCTACTTGGCATCCCTATTGACTACAGTCCTTTAATAGTCACTCTTTTGGACTTGATTGTTCAGTCATTTATGAGTCTAACTGTACTATCATATAACTCAAATATCTCTGTAGCAAGATTTTTTAAAAAACCTCCCTAAATCCAGGTCCTCTCTTTTTTCAGCATTTCCCTGATTCATTGTTCCAGGAAATGCATTGCTTATTTACACAACCAGATTGTAACAAAATATGAATAATACTTTTATTTTAAACCATGATCGTAGCATCTGAAAGCATGTCTTCAAGCATTGAGTGAAATCCTCAAGGTAGCCCTCCAAGCCAAATCAGCAATTCACCATTTCTTTACTCAAAGGATCATTTTGTAATCTTAGTTTCACAGAACCCAATTAATTATTTTATAGTATTTCCCTTTCCCTCATTTCCCATTGATAGTGGGACCACCACTTTCTCGGCCCATAGTCCTTCACCTCTAGAGCATATCAAACCCATTTATTAATCTCTTTTGTCATCCCACCTTTTCTTCCAGAGCAGTTTCTTCTAACATGTGACTTGCATATGAATCATACATGATTTCTGTAATTCCCTTTAAAACACTGGTTCAGACACCAGCCTCAGCAGTCCTTGTGTAAATTATTTTCATTTCTCTTTTCAGAAATACTTGATATCAATTGTTTGATTTTAGAACATGTTTGCATTTCTATAATTAGAATGTGATTAGTTTTTAAAAATGCAATTACTATAAGAAAAGTAACTTTCATTTTTATAAAAGAGGTGGTGACATAAAATAAGGAAAAGCAATGAATTGCTTTCTTTCCTTGTGATGCTTTTATTTGCTTAGTCTCATTCTTAAGGAAAAGATTTATGCAGCACTAATACATTTACCATGCGTATGCGTGTGCGTGTGTGTGTGTGTGTGTGTGTGTGTGTGTGTGTGTGTAATATTGTTTTCTAAACTAGGTATGTTATCATGATAAGAATGCCAGGTGTTGGATATTTTTGGTGCATTATAAATTGGATGAAATGTCTTCTCAAAGTATACTATCTGCTTAAAAGTATTCTATAAGCATAATTATTAAAAAGTGAATGGGGACAACATTAGCTTATATAATGAAAATAAAGCATACTTTGCTTGGGAAATTTTCAATACATTTTATGTTAAGACTTAAGGTTTTTGTTTCAAGCAATATAACTTTAAGATGTTAAGATAGTAAAAGTTAAGAAATTAAGAATATCTGCACATAGCTCTGTTTTATTTGGTAAATTACCCTTGATAACCCACAAATATGCAAGATTTCCACTATATTTTATATAGTACTTTAATGGAACTATACAGAGTTTAAAGGATTTATATTTTCTCCTCTCCTAACACAGGTTTTAAATAATTATCATAAAGTCTAAGGCTGCATTTATCATATATCACTGTTATTAAATATGATGATGGCAACTATATGATGATGGCAACACATGCTATTAAAAATTCAGACTGCTACAATTCTATAAAAGAAGCGACTGAGCTACTTCTTTCAATAGAGCAATTGTATTCCATGGGCCGCTTGAAGTAACAAGTACATATACCTTATGCAATTTGTTAGAGTAACCCACAAAAAGTTATTTTTTTTAAAGGACAATATCTTGTCTATGTTATGTATCTATCTTGGTATTCTCCAACTGTGTATAAAACTTTCAAAGAACAGACTTGCCTTTTTCTATACAGCTGCCTTTTCATTTTCTTTCTCTGAATAGACCCATAATGTTCAGGGAAAATACCAAGAATAATAAATCCAAATCTCTGCATAAAATATACCTTCATGACACACTCAAGCTGGAAATCACAGGAACCAATAAAAATGCAGGCAGCCTACTGATAATGAGGTTGGAAATACAAATAAATTTACTTTTAATGAAGACTGGAGGCACAGTAATCAAAGTGTTAAAATTCATTTCATGCATATCTCATTTGCTTCTTAGCTGATATTTACCACGCAATTCTGTGAGAAAGTAGAGGCCTAAGATGCTCCAGATAAATGGCTCAATTAATTGTACAGAGGTAGACCTCTTTGAGCTGAGCCAGAGCTGTGAGCTCTTTATTAAAAGCACTATTCTGTAGCCCATAACCTTGTTCCTTGACTCCTCTCTGGTTTCCAATTTAAACAAGTCCCCATGCGGCCAGCTCTAAAGGGCTTTGTCTCCCTGTCATTGTTAAGAGAGCTGAGGCATCCTGGAAGTGTGAAATCAGACCTCATGAGTTGAACGGTTCCCCAGGGAACGCTGGACTGTGCAGAAGGTCAAAGTCATGGGCCGGACCATCTAAAAGTGTCTGATCGCTGGTCTGTGACACAGCAAGTTGGGGGTGGCGGGTGGGAGGGCGGGGGCCAGACTGAAGAGGACTGAAATTGAACACATCTTAATTAAAGCCCACAGACAGCAAAACAAAATGTTTTCTAGGCAGCCTGTCAAATGGGGCTTAAATTTAGCTCTGCTAATGAATCTGAGCTGCTAACTGTTATTTCTTAAGATAATAAGACTCTCACGGAAGCTGATAAAAAAACTGTAGCATGTCTTTTTCTGCTGTTTTGTTACTTAAATATTTTCCAACAATGAAGACAGTTTTCCAAAAGAAAAACATGGGAAAAGTCTATGCAAATAAAGGGGTAGTAAACATCTCTCTTAATAACTAGTAGGTTTCCAGACTACAAGACTGGTGAGTCACAAGTCTTTGTGCAAAGCGTTGTTTTAGAAAAAGATATGCTCATTTAGTGGGACGATTTCAGTGACAGATTCTGTTAATCGCAAAATTCTCTCTTTCTCTTCCCTTTTCTCTCCCTCTCCCTCTCCTGTTTCCTGAAAGAGATGGTGCATTAATTTGAAAGATCAATTCGCCTGGGGTGGAGAAGTTTTGTATTAGTGTACCTTTTAATACAGTGGAAAGGTACAGCATTTTTGAAGGGTTTCCCAGTTCTCCCATCTCACTCTCTCTGAGACTGAGTGGCTGATCTCCCTGGGGAGGCTATGACCTCTTCCTCAGGAACTCAAAAAAAAAAAAAAAAAAAAAACCCAGGGGAAAATGAAGGGGAGGGGCTGAGGAGAAGAACTCTTTTCTCTTTCTTCTCTTAGAACTTGAAAGAACCAATAGGCCAGGTCTAAATACTCTGCAAAGAAAGCCTCACTCAGTATAGAAGACTTCAAATGTTCTGTTGAAGCAGAAATTAGGCCCTGCTCAAGGAAAAGAATAATCAGAAGCCAGAAAATACAAATTACAACATGAACCATTTCCCACCACCAAAAAAAAAAAAAAAAAAAAAAATTCCCCCCTCATTGGTCTTTCTTTCGTCACAATCTGTCCAGTTTTAAGGAACACTTGATTTAGCAGTGGAGAGAATCTTCCCCAGTGAACACAGGGCCAGACAGTCTCTGGGTTTTTCTTTGATGGTACAGAGAAACATTAACCTTTTCACTGACTGGTTGAAAGGTAAGTAAGTTGTACTGAGCAGTATTTTTCAATTACTCAAACTTTTTCCCCCACGAGGAATTTAGCTGACCAACTTTTCAAACCAGAGTGCCACTTTCTCAGGCTGTGAAAGGCTGCCCACAATTTGACTGAAATTTCAATCCACTCTTGTGCCGGCTCAATGCATGTGTATGTGTGGGAGTTGTAAATTGAGGCCTTAACCACCAGAGTTAATCTCTTTTTAAAATCTGTATTAACCTTAATGATTTGAAGTACACTGTCCAACACTGGGCTATTGAGACCGAAGAAAAAACTACCCTCGACTATCAACAGTTTATTAGGGGCTTAACTGAAGTGACCTACTGTAGTAGTGTTCAGCTGAACAAGGCTATAGGCTTTCTGTGGAAAGGGAAAGAATTGAGGGTTTCATTAAAAAGTAATTTGTGCTTTATACTCACTCATTCAAAGAGAGTCTCAATTGCTCTTTATTCACACAGAGTTAATACAGTATCACAATGTTTCTCAATGAATGTGTTGTAACAAAAGAAAAATTTTACATTTTGAAAAGGAAAAATTCTTTGTAACTGCAGTAAGATTGATGGCTACTTAAAAGATTATAGAATCTTTTTCTCCCATGCTCATGTTTAATGATGGAATATTATAATTTTAAAAATTTTGCTTGAACAATGGAAATTTAACTTTATGTTCAGATCATTAAAATTATTTTTAAAATAGAGCAACGTTGGCTAAATATAAATTTGTCTTGTTAGACTTGTCTAGAAAAAAGTGTCCTGAGCATCTTATACTAATAGCCTCATTTGTACCCAGTCAGAAAATATTTCTGGCTTAGCACAGTTATCAGTGAGTGATTTAAAATCTTCCCCCTCTCCACAGCACTCCTAGATGCTAATTTGATGATCTGAAGACAGCACTATTCACTCAATTCCCTTTTTCAAACTATTGCTTAATATCTTGTAGAGCTTGACTGTTATGAACCACTGAGATGTACACCATATCTTTAAAGTTCTTCCTTGAAAGAGTAAGAGATAAAGTACACACAGAGCTTATTTGTGCCCCAAATTTAATGGTAAAGACCAGGAAGTACCAGAATATATGTAAGTATTTATCCTTTTCAGAAGTAAAGATCATTTTAAAACTTGGTGGTATATTCAGACATTTCTGACTTAAACACAGGGTCCTCAATTTTTGCCACCATCACACGTGTCATAAAGACCACAAAAGGTCCAAGAGTGGGCAGGGTCAAAGACTGAATTATCCTCTTGCCTGAATAGTTCAACATCTCTCTTGTTCAATCCAGAGCACGTTAGATTATAAGGTCAGAACGAAATGAGGAATCATTAGATTTATATCCCTAAAACTGGAGGAAAGAATGGTGACTCTATTATTTAGTATTCCCCAAATTAATGTTCATTTTATAAAATCAAAATTATGTCTTATTGAATCCCTAGGGGAAAAGCTATTGTTATTCACATAAATTTACATAGAACCATTAGGAAAGAAATATCTCTATTTTTTCCAGCCTTGAAAGAACATGTACTTTAACTTCCATAGTGGCATATAGGCCAACTGGGTTAATGTAGTTTGCATATTCATGAAGTTTTAAAATCAATGACAGCTTCTTTCCAAGAGAAGACAAACTTATGCAATTGCACTCAACTTGTATAATGGACAGTTATCTAAGCCTTTAAAATAAATGGTACTTGAATTTTTTTTTATAAGAAATTATTGTGCATAGATTAATTTGATTATAACCAGACCAGAAATAAAATTAATAAAAAAATGAATAAACTTAACATTCACTAATTATATAGCACAGGAAGCCAAGTCATCATATATATGGAAAGAGATTACCTCTCTTTCACTATTTTCAGGTATGCCTGTTTTGAAATAATATTTGACAGTTGTTATATTCTTGGTTACAAATGAGTTGATAATTACCTTTTAAAGAAACTAAACTCCCAACACTTTTATTTTTATCACACAATAAACAGTCACTTGATAATATGCAAATATTAAAATTTAAAAATATTGCCGTTTTGGAGCAAACATCTGCTATTTATTTTGAAAGCATGTTATTTTTTAATTTGGTTTTGATTCTGTCAAGTTAATTAAAGAAAGGCACAGGGATTTGCAGACCCTTGGATGGTAGAAAAAGTACATTGTTCCCCTGAAACAAGTCTATTGCCTCTTTAGGATCATCTTGCTAAACATTTGCAGTGGTAAACATATTTCCGCAAATAATAAGTGGATACTTTCTTTCACGAACAGTAAAATTTGCACAAAAACTGGTCAAGACTGTCCTATTTGTTATTCAACTTGAGGTGGATAATTTAAGGAAGGATATAAACATTCTCCAAATCCTTATGAAATTAAATAATAATAGTTGCAAATTCAAAACAGTGATTTGATTCTGGAAATTGATAAAATAATTACCATAAGCACATTTGTTAATATGTCATAGAGACAGCAATACCCAAATCAGGAAGCTTTAAGAAAAAAGACTAATTTCGGCACTTTTACAGGTCTGTTTCTTGGTTAAACAAAATTTCAGACAATCTAGATGCTTAGTTTAGATCCAGAATTAGCTCTGGGATGTGCTAAGGAATTTAGACAACTAAGGAATTGGGTCAAAAACCCAAATATCAAGAGTTCATACCAAATTATTGAGTATTATACATCTGAACTTTTCAGTGCACTATGCGACAGACTGCACGCATGTCTGAGATGCAAGTGCTGATGCTGTAAGCGAAGCTGATACTGAGAAAAGATGATACAGCATTGCTTCGATATGCCCAAATGACAAGACCCAGAAGAACATTTCCTACCAAGTTCATTGAACTTTGGAGAGGGCAACAATTGAAAAGCTATTTTGCTCTTTTTTTTTTTTTTTTTTCTGACCGGTAAGGGGATCACAACCCTCGGCACGGTGTCATCCGCACCCCTATAGAGGATCCGAACCCACGGCCTCAGCGCTCCGAGTGCTGCACTCTCCCAAGTGAGCCACGGAACTGGCCCTATTATGCTTTCTTAGAAAAAAATATATATATTATTACCTTGCCTTTAAGAAGCATGGATAGTATAAAAATCAGGGGGATGGCAAATCTTTGTAAGATCAACCCTGAACCTTTATGTTCATATTATTTATTTTGATGATCCAGTCAGTGAAATGCAGAATTAAATTATTAAATGGCACAGACCTTGCATACTGCTTGATAAGTGCGACAGAAGAATCACATCATTTCTTACCTGTGACGTCAGCAGCCATCAACCCTTCTGCTCTGATCACTTTAACCTGGAGAAATCCCACATCTTTCAGGTTGTGAAATATCCGCAGTGGGCTCTGAAAGACCCCGACATTTGTATTAGAAAAGAAAGGTCCTAAGGAGTCTCAAAGAGCGTGCCGAGAAAATAAGAAGTTTTATGGTTTATCCAAGGATACTTCTTAAGGGGTTCAAAGGGTCACTTATGTTTCTCCAACACAAATAACCTCTCCACCATTCTGAATGCGCGCACACACACACACACACACACACACACACTTATGTAGATAATTGCTGCTATAGATGTAGATTTTCTGGAAGAATAAAAAAATCACATTCATTCCCCATAAACAATTATCAATAGATGGTGAACAATAAATTATGGAACAGATATGCCTGCTTTTTGTCCCTCAATCTCCTCTACCAAAGCACTCCAAGAAATCTCCCACCTGTAGATATGATGGTTTGGAGACTAATAATTCTTAACATTCAATCTTAAGTTGTTGGTTATATAATACTCTTCAGACTTTGTGGGTAAGAAAGTCAACAATAAATAAATAAATAATTTTTTTCCTACTATTTTCTTCTTGGTGACTTTTGGAAATTGCATGTGCTAGATGAGGGTAAAATGATCTAAAGACTATTTTCTAATATCTAATTCAAAAGGCATCTGAAGTAATATAAACCTTTTAGGTAAAAGACGTATATAATCTTTTAAAATAAACCAAATTGATGACTAAAACAAATTCAAAAGCGGTGAGTAATTTTTCTTAAATTTATAGTTTTATTTGCTATTTAAATATGTGTAGAAGCCCAAGTATGGAAAAACTAGATCCAAGTGATAAAACCTATTCCACTTCATAAATTAGTAATGGTGGTGTTTTAGTAAGTGTCGTACTTGAAGGAATTAAAAGAGGGAAACCAGTACAATAATTCGGGGCTGTAATTAATGGGCACAAATACTTTGAGAGTAAAATGAACCTATAGAATGCTGATATGCACTTGTTTATTCACACTTCATAGCATTTTCCTTACGATGAGAGCACTACTTCTCAGTAAATCAAAGGTACTTCTTTATTATAATCTTTAAAACTTCTCATGACCAGGGAGCATAACACACTTTTGTATAATAAAGTTATTTCTTAAAATGTTACTAGCGTAAAAAGCATTCCCACCATTTTATTAATAATGTAAGAACACTGACGAGCAAAAGCTTGCTGCGATATGAATTTCATCAGTCCCGTATGACTAGTCATTGTTTACACTGAAGCGATGACCCTGGTATACTGAGAGGAGGAAATGCAGATGTATGTATAATCTCATAGCCTAATTTTTAAAGAGTGTTCAGCACCAGGATTAACCCTTAATCTTTTATGGTTTTTAAACAGTTGTTTATAACCAAAAATATGTTTAAAATACCCAAATGACAGGGTTCAGTAAAAAATGCCCTTCTCTCTCCATTTAAATTCCTATTAATTAAGGGTTTCACAGTAGGGGCTTTAGACAGCAGTATTATGACTCAGAGGTTTGTAGGTGTGTTGTGTTCTTACAGTAACAATCGAGTTTAGGAAGTTTCTTACTTCAGAGTGTACCCAATGTTATTAACCGGATAAGTCTTCCCCCCTAAGGATGGATAAGTTTTATGAAAAGGTTCCTGGACTTTAATTTTCAGGAGCAATTTAAACCAAGTTTCATTGTGACTAAAACAAACATCATCAGTCCTCATGTCTGAGAGTCATTTCATACTAGTAACCTCATTCCTCAGACATACTGTCTTCTGGATCTTCAGCTCTGATATTTTGCTTCACATTTGGATGGGTAATTATTGTTTGATGGTTTCATTTCCCCAAGTCAGCTGACACTCAGCAATTTATTGTAAATTTCAACTGTTTAGGCCAGTGATATATAGATTATAATAACTCAAAAATAAAAAAAGCAAATAAATAGATCAGTTTAAAAATATAACTTGCAGCAATTCTTCATCACGAGGTATCCTGGCCTTGTTATTTATGGTTATTTTAGAAGGCCTCAAAACCTGGATGGCTTCTGAAGCCAGAAATTTCCATAGCAGAGGAATCTATGATTTGCTGTGAATCCTTTCAGCCCTCAATAGATGGGAAAAGATTGAAATGCTCTGGAGAGGAGTCCTCTTTATTTTTTTAATGAAAGGCTGTATAATATATTTTCTCTATGGCTGCAGCAGCTGTCAGGGAGAGCATCTCAGTTCAGCTCTATTACTGGAGAGGCAATACCCCATCCTATGGCATCGAGATGCTCTGAGGGGCCAGAGCTGATTGACAGCTTGTCACCGTGACGTCTTATTCCATCTCTGTTATGGAGAAAATTAATGTCACACCACCAGCCTTATGACTCGCTGTCATCTTAGAACCGCTCACCTTTTATCAATGCTCTAAATAACATTTCAAGCCCATCGTCTCACGGTGGACAATCCGGTCAAGGGACATTAAATCAGATGACTGTGAAATGTCATAATAAAAATGGAATGCTAACAACTTCTTCTCTAAACTAGCTCCTCTGGTTTTTAAACTGTGACAAGGGGGAGCAAGGGTTCAGCATACCCGTTCTGAAAAGGTCATACAATTGCTCTTGGTCTACTACCCATTACTACCTGCCCCCTATTGACCTTCCCTCCTTTCCTCCTCCTAAAAGAAGAAAAAAAAGAAAAATGGAATTAGCCATCTTTTCAGAATGTGGTGATCAAATAATGGCTCACACAGTAATGTCTGTTTAATTTGTGGGGCTTCAATGCCTAGCAATGAACAGCTAAAGGACAGCAATGAAGAGCTTTTTCAGGGCTGTTCCATATCAGAGTAGGGCAATTTGTTACTTTCATGACCACGATCAGAGCCAAATCAAATTCTTAAGTTTAAACTCAACTTTAGAAAATACCCATATTCTTACAGGAAAACATATCAATAACTCTCCAAAAAACACCCTTCTTTATATGTTTCTCCAAAACAAGTGATATTTCAGACATGATATAGCATTCATTCAGTTCATAATCTGTATAATGAAAAGGAAACACATTGAAGACCTAAAATATAGGTCTTCATCTTTGTATTGCTGTGAGTAATTATAACACATGTGCTATATTGCATAGAGTACCTTCTTAGCAACTGTATCTCTAGAGGGAGGTACAGGCCTGTGCCTGAAATACAGGGCTGAAAAAAAAGTATATTTAAGCATGGTTCACTTGTTAATATATCGAGTAGAATATGATATGAAAATTAGCTGGGACATTCACATAATATTTTACATCTTATTGAATAACTAACATTTGAAAGAAGGTGTGGAAACAAATATTCAAATTCCGAATGGAAATGACTGATTTAAGGAAGTCAATCCATCAAACAGAAAAAAAAAAATTAATAATAGATGGATTACTTCTAATTACCTAGGCAGCAGTATCATCTTAACATATGGGATAACATCGAAATATTAATCCATTAACTACAGTACTATAATACCTAGAAGAATTTTTATTTTAATATGCCAATTAATTTTTTAAAAATTGTTTCAATTCATGAGGCTCACTTCTGGTAACAGGTGAATATATTTTGATGGGTCCCAAAATGTAAAATAATAGTTATAATTGCAATTGTATATTAAAAAATGCCACATGATACCTTAGGCTCTTACGTGGTTTAAAAAATATGCTATTTAGACTTGCTAAGTCACCTCTATTAAACTGTTTATGATAACACCATTCATTGGTGGATGAGTTGTACAAGCATTAGGAGACAGCTGATTCAGTGCAGATAGCCAGAATAAATTTGCTGAAGCACACATCCTGCTAATCTGTTTGAAGAATATTGTAGAGCATTAGTACCAGCACTTCATGTTATCTGCACAGCCTGATAAGGTACATCTTTATTAAATTCAGTTATTGAAAGGATGTCACTCAGCAAATAGGAATATTTTAAAATCTAAAAAAAAAAAAAAAAAAAGGAAAAAAAACCAAGCTCCTTTGTTAGAGCTTGGTTTCATGGCTGAGTGTCTAGTGGAGCCTTCTAAACACCTGGCAGCATTGTACAATACAAGCTTTGTAATTTTAAGTGGAAAAGCTTTTCTCCCAGCTTCATGGGTACTGAGGCATTTACTTTTTCAAGCCTCCATTGAAGGAGAACGGTGGAGTAAGAGCTCCCCTCTCTGTTGATTCAAGAAAACTACATGTGGTTAAATGCACAGTAGCAGGATGCTGGGAAATAGGAAGACTGGTGCTGAATATTTTCGTTTGGTAAAATTTTAGAAGGGTAGTTAATTTTAGTTACTCACTATTCCACTTATTATGCCACATTTGATCAAAAGGAAGGAGGCTTTCTTTTAATTTTATTTCACATTCAATTAAAAAAAATTAAAGTAATGAAGTGAGGCTTTTCTGAGCTGTTAAAACAAAAATCACTTACTCCCTAGCTGCCAAGCTTCTAATTAACCTCAGTGCCATTAACTCCATTCCAAACTTGGAAAGACAAAGAAATCTTAATTGCAACTACAAAGAGTCAATGCCTTAGTTTTAAAGTTATGTTGAATAAACTTGACTGTCCTTTATCCCTGCATGATAAAATTACTGAGTAGGATCTCAGAAGCCAGAACTTGTTCTGGAAGAGATTCTAGAGAAGCCTGAGTGTCTAGACCTCAGTGGGTAATGCAAGTGCTTTGGCGAAGGTCTGTGTGGCATTGACATTTGTTCAGATTTCTCCTTCTGCTGATTTTCCCATCAGACCGCTTCTCAAAAATACTTCTGTCACTCCAGGCACGTGACTCTGGAAGGAGGATGTTTACATACGTACATATCTCCTTAATATCTCCTCTCGTTCTTTCTGGTCCTCCAAGGAGTTGACGGAGAGGTCAGAGATACTGACTGTGGCCGATGCTGTCAGAGTGACCAGCAGCACCAGGTGTCCCTCACCCTCTTCCAGCTGCAACTCCAGCTTGTGCGTCTGTTCCCTACTGAGGGCCGACAGGTCGACTTGGCACCTAGAAACAAATGTTTTGAATAAGCAAGTGGCTTTTTTTTGGCCACATCAAATAGCAGAAGTGCAGCCTGCTCAGAGCTATGTGAAAAATAGATCTATTTCCAGTACTATTTGGACCACTGGAAGAACATATCTTTTTAAGTCCGCTGACTTTCTTCACAAAATTCAGACCCTGATTATCTTAGGGTCTGTAATTGTTTATTTCCTATAAGACACAAAATACATGCTTATCTGAAATTCGACTATTACCCACTGTCATCATAGACATAAAGCGGTGGGACTCCCCATCCCCCGATGGCTTAAGGACCTAGGGCCGTGGGGCTTTGCTTACAGAAAGACTGGTGTGAGCTGTCTAGACAGGCAAACTACCAGATTTGCTTGTTATGTTACTTTAAACGATGGGTGTTTCCCCTCATTCATAAATGATATTCAGCAGTAAATAGAATATGTACTATGGTGATGCTATAGTTTCACATTTTTAAAACCACACCACTTTTTTCATAGTACACTGCATCAATCTGAATGAAAACACACAAATCCCCTGAAAATATCCAGCTCCATTGTTACATACTAGAGTTGTCCTAACAGGGGTTTTATAACGTGCCGGTACATGTTCTGTCTGCCACTCTCACAGCTAAATACCTTGCAAACTCTTTTCATAAAAATGTCAATTGATTTTGAAGAGAAAGATAATGTGGTGACCACAAGGCTAATAAACTGAGAGAAAGGTGGCAGACATGAATAAAAGGCATTTAAAACAGGAAATAGCCAATTACAAGAATAAATGTGATAATGTATCATAAATCGGGTAGCCAGCTGTCAGGGACAGATTAAATTCTTGCTCCTTCTTTTTCCTCATTCTGTTTATTGTATATTGTTTTGCTTTTACACTTCTATGAACAGACCCTCAAAGCTTGCAGTTGGGTTCAAACGACTTCAGTTTGAAGTTGAACCAAAGTCTCACATTAACCTTTTATTTTTACCTGTTGGTCAACATGAGAAATGGCTGGGACTGGACACAAATGGGAAGAAAGAGAATATAAATGCAAGAAATGAAAATGAAAAGAAACACCTTGGTCAGCCACAGAAAGCTCGAGTGTGCGCAAGGCTAACTACTGAGAAAGAAAGCAATCAGAGTCTGCACCAAGTCTGGAAAACACCACAGAAGGTATATCAGATAACCTCATTGTTTCTGCTAACACTACATCCATTTCAAAATACTCTCACACTGTCTCCTTAAACTCTAAAGGATGAAAAAACATCAAATGCCTTATCTAATATTCTAATTTTAATTGAAATTAAGATCTTATCAATAACACCTGAAACAAACTGAGGATAAAACATTTAACAGTGAAAAACAACCATTTAAATGTATTCATTAATAATAATAATAATAAAAAGGTATATAATTCTTTAGAGATCTTTCCAGCACCTGGCACTGTGCCTGGCCCATAGTTTGTTGAATGTAAATGAATATTCGGCTTGGATCAGGAGTACAATACTAGAGAATTGAACAGGAATTATAATTCAGACAGTACTTTTTGGTTGGATACAGTTGGAACCAAGAAAAATCTGTCACTCACTTTGTTTTTTCCTTTTTCTTTTTTTCTTTCACTCACTTTGATCATGTATTTCTCAGTCCCTTCCTTGCCTTATTCTTTTATATGATGCTGCATCACTCTTAAAACTCTAATATATACTGAAGCCTTCTGGAGGATTTCTTTTTCTGTCTATTACCACCTTGCCCTGGTCACCTAGATGCTGGCTTATACTTCATTTATATCAGAGTCATTGCATTTAATGCTTTGGAGTTGGGGGAGGTGCTCTAAAGATTATTTGGTACAGGAATTGCAAATTGGCAATTTACAGATGGAACCTGGCCCACAGATTAGTTGTTTTTGCTTGTAGTACTAAGAAAAAGTTTGAATCAAAACAATTTTAAATGTGGGGCAAATGTCTTCTGAATTAGTTATTGTCCTCAATACTGTCTATTATTGACAGCTGACCTACTTCATTTAATTACTCTACCTGGTTCCAACAGGCATAAGGACTTGTGATCCCTGCAATCTCCTTAATTTACCAATGAGAAAACTGGGGTCACATGACTTAATGGAAACATACAGTTAGTTTTCAGCAGAGCCATGACCTGAACCTGGGACTCTAGAATCCAAGATCCAGGCTATTTCCTCCACCAATCTGTCACTAGGTAACCATGCATCCCAGGAGGAAGTGTGTGCTCTTATAAAACGATTAAGAAAAATTTACAAATTGAATTTTTAAAATCATAAAACTGATAAAATCTAAATTTTTTCTTCAGCAACTAAATTTCAGTATTGGGTGTACTCATAGAAATAGTCAATCTCAAGTTTTGTCCTGTATTTAATGTTTTGGAATTTTGACTTTAATAATTCTATGTAGAGAATGCCTGTTTACATAAATATATTGGACAAGAGAGTATTAAACGACTTCAAGTTTCTTTGTGCTAGTTGAGGTTATTCAGATCTCCTATTTATCTAAAAATTCTGTTCAAGAGTAAGATGCCATTTTAAATGAAGTGTCACCAAAATTGTCTTGTTAACTTGACCATAAAGTTTGCATTACAGCTTCACTGATGATCAAATTATTGCTGGAATTGGATAAAGAAAGAGCATTTTCTACATTCTTATAGCTTTTGAACAAATATATACAAAGATGGAAGCCTTGCGACACAGTCTGTTGCAGTGTGAACACAGTGCTAAATGCTGTGGGGCAGATTCTCCTATCTTTGTGTTAGCTGTCCTGTTACATCCTGAACAAGGAAGGATTCACTATAGTTTGAATACAGAAGTACCAAGTAGTCATCCAGATGGTCCAGAATAGGCATACATTAATGGCTTTATATTGTTATCAAAATGAAAATGCAAAATTAAAAGAGCACTGAAGCAAATTCATGAACTCCAAAAATACATTTAAAGATACATATACAAAGAAAAGAGCCCAGCAGTGTAAATCAGATTCCCTTGGTTATCTTTCACTAATTAGTTGTATGACCTTTTTAAAAATACTTATCCTCTGGAATTTCAGATTTCTCATCTGCAATTATGAGTTAATTGTACTGATGAACTTTAAATTCTCAAAAATCCAAAATTCCACCATTTGTTATAACCCTGTCCATGTTTACACTTGCTATATCTTCCTTTCTTTGCAATTCCACAAACCAAAAAACTAAGATAAGTTTATCCTATAGGCAATGAAATACTATTCCTTGGATGTATTACCAAAAAATAAAAAATAAAAAATCTGAATGTGATTCAAGAAGGCATCTAATCTAACTTCAAATAGTATTGCAAGGAGAACTAGGGTGTACCTCAAAGGTCATCATGGGAGGGAGTGTGAGAAAAGGGGTGGGGACTCTCTGATTCAAAGAGCAGCTCCTCTTACATATGTCTTATATTGGAGTTTCTACATGTGTGGTTTGAAAACTTATCTGATACATCTTACACACCTCCCTAGATTCTCCTGGAGGCACGGTATCCTGGGCCCTCAGCTACTTGCTTTGCCTCAGCTGTTACTTTGGCTGTGCCTCCCCAGAGGACTGCTCTTCATCCCACCACCATGACCAATTGTCTGTGCTTGGGTCCTCATGGGTCTGCCACCTTGGACAAATGGATCTTTCACTTTCTCAAATGGGTAACGCACTCCACTTGGCTGCCATTGTGCATCAAGGCCTAGCTGCCCTATGCCTGGAGTTTCTGGCATCTAAGGCCATTTCTTCACTTGAATGCAAAGCCACACTGTGCTGATGGGATTTGGCCCCCAGATCAACTGCCAAAGAAGCTGGATGAAACAATGCAGAAGTTGTCTCCTTGTGGGGTGAACTTTGATTTTTGGAATAGGGTATGGGGAAATAATTTTCCACACCTTCTTCTCTTTTACAGACTGTTCCAAAATATGATTCTCCATGTTGCCTGTTGACATATGGCCAAGTTGGTGCACCTGTTAAGCAACCAGCTGGGTCTCAAACACAGGAGACAGTGACCAGCCCAGTAACATAATGCCTTTTATTGCTTCCTAGTCTTCCCTGAATCATGTTATTTCTCTCTCACTCTCACTGTCTGGGATTGTACTTCCCAATAAAACACTAGCACTTAATCATTGCCTCAAGCTCTGTTTTCTACAGAACCTGGGCTAAGGCCAAAACCATTGACACAGTTCAACCTTCTTAGTTATGAATGCGGGAAACATAAATCTGACCATGTCCCTCCACTGGCTTCCCACCACCTGTGAAATATCCCTAGCAAGTCAACAGTGCCCTCCATGACCTACCATCAGCTTGTGTGTCACTTGCTGAGGCATATGTACTACTTGTCATTGCAGGTGGCTTATAATTCTCCCACAATCCATGCTCATCTGTTTCTTTATGTTTGTACAAGTCATCTCTTCTGCTTGAGATGATGTATCACCTATCTTTGCTTGTCAAATTTTTCTAATTTTCATTGAAATAACATTCATTTGTCATTCTCAATATCCTGAAACACCTTGAGGGTAGGGACGATGTCTTATTTCAGCACCTAGCACAGTGTCTGTAATATAGTTGGTGCTCTGTCAGTCCCAAAGTACTTATGGACCAGGAAATGGAGGTTCAGAGGCCAAGAATTTACCCTTAGTGACAATGCTCGATGGTGGCAGAGCCAGGACTATTACATAACGTGCTCACTCTACCACTTCTGTATTGTCTACCTAGAAAGTGATTTGATTTCTTTCCAATACTCATTTCACTCACTCATTCATTAATTAACTATTTATTAAGTGCCTATGTGTCATGTCCTCTGTTAGATTTTGGGGATTCAGCCCCTTCTAAACCTTCTGGTTTCTCAGATCCTCATTTCCAGAATCTGAGTTGTTTTGAACAAAGTTATTTGGCTTCAGAGTCCATGGATGAGGGTTCAAAACACTGAAATTTTAATAAAGCTCAATTGTTCATTAGCATTATGATACTAAGCAAGTCACAAACTTTGTGCTTCAGATTTCCTCATTTATCAAATGTAATTTTTTTTAAAACATGCTTTTTCTTTGCATAGACTTGTAAGAATACAAGAATAATAGATTAAAAAGTACTTTGAAAAGTTGAAAGTTCTATGTAAATATATCTGATTATATTATCACTTTTGCCTTAGTTTGATATGGAAAAATTTAAACTATCTGTACTGAACCCAACTCATCAATCAATCAATTAATAGAGTAGTCAAAACAAACTCAAAACTAAAGATTTCAGTGCTGCTTCCCCTCATTCCACAAATGGGGAAATTGAGGCTCAGAGAAATTAAGTGATGAAAAGAACTTGAGCCATGTTTCCTGACGTCCATATCAGAAGTTTGAAGTTATTTGCACTTCTTAAAAAACATACATTTAAATTATTTAACCACCTGAAAGAAATATCAGTCATCTTTATTTAGTGACATTTTCCTGTAAGAGTTGAAGGAGACAAATCTGAGTTCTTTTTTCTTCCCTACCTTCCCTCTGCCATTCCTAAACCAGTGACCAACAACATTTCTTCCCAGATGAAACAGTCTTGTCATTAGCACCCCAGGTGTATACATATGAGTCCCCTTGAATACAGGAAGTAAATTATAGAACTATTTAGAATTATTTTTAATTTAAAAATAAGACAGAAATCAAGCTTCATCAATATTTAACATATTCATTAACACAGGTGGCTTATACATCAGATACGTCACATATGGCCTGCAAGTATCTTGAAGGAAGAGCAGGAGCTGAGTAAGACATGGGGGTTGACTGTGGCGCCCTTCCGTGCTCACTTGAGTTCACTGAATTGCAGTTCATACATGCCCTGTTAAGTGGATTTATGGATTATATAATCTAGTTTTAACCAAACTAATCCTCACAAAATGGACAATTGGCTTTAAAAGATCCCAGTAAAGGAACTGTGGATTGAAGATAATGCTAATTGAACAAGCCCGAGTGAACAGCAGTGATAAACAGGAAGCTGCAGAGCTGATACTTCTCGTACTTGAGCTCCGTGTCAACCACATTATGATTCAGCAACCAATGGGGGTATAATCAGCTCTAGCAAGAATTCAGCCAAAACAATCCAAAATTATCAAGAAGAATGTTTGCAAAAGAAATTTATATCTATTCTCTTTAACAATGAACTTCTAAGTGTTATGCTACGCCTAATAGTATTAGCAAATGATATTTTGAAGCCATCATGATTAGTGAGACATGAAAATGAAACATTCAGAATAGAAAGACAAATCTCTATAGATTTTTCTTTCTTTGACTTTTAAAAACACAATTTTACATAATTTTTATCAAATTTAACAGTAAATTTTATAAAGCTTTTTGAGATTTCTTAATATATGAAAATTACATTACTAGTATGACTAATAATACACAATATATTATAAAATCTTATATTATAAATTAATATAATATATACTCCTTGGAACGTAAGCGTTTTAAAGAATTCAATATGTAACTGCTGAAGTTTTTTCAAGTTTTATAATTATGTAGAAGTTTTTATGTCATCTCTGACATTACAAAATGCTAAATGCTGTTATTGCCTTTCTGTCGTCAGAAGCTGTCACTGTTCAACTGTCTTTGGGGAGATTGCTTTACTGGAGCACACTTCTGCAAACTTTAAAATTCTGTATTCATTGAATTGAAGGTAAACTAACATGGCAGTTCGTGGAAACTGTCTTCATAAACTTCTTATTTAAGATATATTACAATGAGTATAAGCTTTCTAAGAAAATCTTCAAAAGAAAAAATAGTAACTCATGAAAAAAAATGATCAAAATCTTGATATATTTGGTTTAAGTCGAGTTTGTGAAAAAACAAGACAAAAATCAGTGACACACTCCATTCTTTATTTAAATATTGTCTATCTCCCTTAAGAAATGTTTCACTCAATCCTAAGTAAGAAAAATAGTGAAACATAATGATTTCATTAAAAAAACTTCAGTTTAGAATTTTTTGACTAGCTGTCTCTCTGCTTTCAAAAAAATAATGCAGCAGGATTGTTCTGGCTCTATTCATGTAGGAAGTAAAAAAATCATTAAGTTTTGGTGCACAAATAAGAAATTGTTCCAAGTCAAAATCTATAGAGTGTCAAATGCTCAGATGCATTGACCTTCAACTTTAAAAGAACATAAGTTTGGTTAGGATCCAAAGTCAAAGGTTGTTTCCTCACTTGCCACAGTAAACCTAAACACACATACTTGTGTACCTCCACATCCCACATTCTCTTTCCCTCAGCACTAAATACAGTCATTGATTTATTTTTATGGCTGTAGAATTTGAAAGCATTTATTCCTCACTTAGAACTTGCCAAATTAGAATAAGTTTTTCTTATCATACATCTTTAATAAAATTTTTGTTGAAATTAAGCTCTGTATGCAAGCTTACATTTGTAGCACTTTGGTCATCATAGGCAGCACCAATGCATGGGCTCTGATAACAATACAACAAATAAAGTCAGTAGCAATTCACTAACCTAAAATATATATATCCCAAATCAATGCCACTTTAAAGATAAACAAGCATTTTGCACACTAATGAATAATGCCATAAATCTTGTTGTATTGGATTGCAAATAACTCCGACTGAATAAAATTACATGACACAGGATTTACTTATTCTGCACGTTCATAAAAACAGCTTGTTCTTTGACAGCACTCATTCTTGGCAATTTACTGCAACTGTCAGCAGCCAATTTGTTCAGATTACTGCTCTGCATAAAAGTGTAACAATCATGAGGATTTATTAGCTGATTATCATAAAGGTGGCAGCCTGTCTTGCCTGCCAAAATGCAGGTGATCAGAAAGTTAAATAATTACATGCAGATTAACATTATTTCACCTTCACTTGAAATCTGTAGTTCAGCGCAGCGACAGGTAAAATGTGTGGTTCGAACTTGCAATATGGTACACATTACCTAAGTTGGTTTACTGATTACTTGGCATTTTACTGAGCACTCGAAGGCTTCGGGATAACATAATGAATGTGAGACTGTGGCGAAATGAGGGTGGACTTTAGAGTCTGGAGACCGAGGTTTGAGTCTCAGATCAGTCACCCCAGTTGTATACTAGTTGAGCCACTTCTTAACCTCCTTCGGCCTCACTATTTGCATCTGCAAAATTGGTGTAATATGAACCACCATTGTTACCCCCTAATGTTGAGCTAATGAGTATAATAGTGCCCCATAAGGTATAAAGTATTATTATTATTATTGGTTTTTTCCATTTCATAAGTTTTTTTGTGTAAAATTTAACAATCAGATGGCATTAACTCCCTAGATATCATGAGGATTAAAAGTTATGATATAAGCATCTTGGTGAATGTATAGGCCACTCCCCACCCCACCTCAATACAACAATTTAGTATTTCTTAAGTATAAAGGTTATTCAGGTACTTTTATGCTTTAACTCATTAATTCTCCTCTTTTGCATCAAATCCAAACATTTCTTCACAATTACATAGAAACTTTGTACCTTCCACTAGTCATGGTGTTCTAATTGCCTTTTCATTAACATCTGGTGTCACATCAGTATTTTTTTAGAGAACAAAGAGTTTTAACTTCCAGTATTAAGGCTTCAGGTTTTTAAGTTCAAATCTCTGGAGTTCAGAGAAGAGTTATGGAGAGGATCTGTATATTTGTAGTTATCAACCTATAGGTGGTATGGAAAGCATAAGAATGGATGAAGTCACCATAGGAGCAACTATAGATCAAAATGATGCCCAAGGAGTGAGCTCTGAGGTTCTCCAGAACTACAATATGAGGGGCATGAGGACAAACCTGTGAAGAAGACCAGGAAGGAGCCTGCAATGAGGTAAGAGGGAAATCTGGAGAGTGTAGTGTTCTGGAAGCCAAGAGAAAAGCATGTTTCAAGGTAAGGAAGTGATCAGTCAAGTCCAGCACTGTGGCTGGGTCAGGTAAGATGAACGTTGAAAATGGGCCATGGACAAAAACAACCTGATCACAGGTTACCTTGACAAGAGCAGTTTGGTGGCTTGTGGGGGGCAAAAGCCTGAATGTAGGGGTTCGAGTGAGAATGGAAATGAGTAATGTTCAGTGTTAAAATAGTTTTAATTGTTTCAACACTCCGGAATTGCAAGTGGCTTTTTCATTTATAGCCATTCTTGTTTTTATTATAAACAAACAAACAAACAAATCTTGTTATTGAGTTGGCATTTACAAAACACATTTTCCAAAATCATTATATGTAATAAAAAGTATAAAATCAAAGTGGACAATAATAAAACCATAGCATAATAAACTAGTCTACATAGATAATCTAATCCATACAAGAGTTCTCAAATTTTGAACTCAGTTTAGACAATGTCCTTAAAAATGTGACTAGCCATTGAAATGATAACATTACCCTCCATGGTCAACTTTAAATGTACTTAACAAGCCACCAGCCAATTCCCAGAATAGTCTCTAATATTTAAGTTAATGCAGACAATAGAATGCCTGCAATGATAACATGCAAAAGAAGATGGAAGGTCATGATGATAATTTTACTCCCATTACTTTACCCTGAGAATTCAAATTTAACAGGAAGGTAAGTCAATTCTCTTCTAAACTATTCTAGGAATTGAGAAATTTTATTAATTTCTTAGTTAATTAAAAATTAATAAAATTAACTTCTTATTTTAACTAACTTATCAGAAAGTGTGCTATCTCCACTGTTAATTACAATGCAACCTTCAAAATAAATACAACT
This sequence comes from Cynocephalus volans, assembly GCF_027409185.1. NCBI lineage: Eukaryota > Metazoa > Chordata > Mammalia > Dermoptera > Cynocephalidae > Cynocephalus > Cynocephalus volans. The sequence goes on from NC_084461.1 coordinate 81,821,097, forward strand.
TGCCTGCCACTTAGGTATAATAATATGTTTGTTTGTTTGTTTTTTCCAGTGGCAGGACTTGTTAAAAGTGCAATTTAACAAGCATAAAGTTAGATAACTAGAGGTTCTAGTGTTATGTGGACATCAAAAAGATTTGAAATGATGATTCACCATAGTCATTTTCTTTTTTTTGCAGCAGGCATCTTTGTTAAACTAGCAGAGTATGCAACAAGTTTTTATTGCCCATCTTTGATTATCTGAAAATTTAACACTAAATCCCTTCATTGTATAAACAGTTTAAACTGATACTCAAGAGGACTTCTGGTCAAGATGGCAGAATAGACAGTCCCTAGCATCACTCTCTCCCACAGATAAACCAATTTACAACTATTAAAAAGCAATGACAGCCAAGCTGGGGCTGCTAGAGCTCAGGGGAAGAGGAGGAGAGACCTACGGAGAGTGTGAAGGTGGGAGAAGCCATGATGATAGAAAGAAAGGACTGCTTGAACTGTTTTGAGCCCCAGCCACTTCAATGCTGGAGCTGCTGAGCAAACAGAGCATGGAGCAGGAGCTGGCAAAAGCCACAGCTGCACCCCTTAGATGGAGTTGCTTGGAGGCTACAGGGGAGAAGAGGGCCTTGGTGGCCACCAGGCCAGCAAGACCACTAACAGGGTTCCCGTGGATCCACATAGGAGCAAGGAGACACAACAACTGACTAAAAGGAGCCACTCAGAGACTGGTGAGTCATTGCAAGGGACTGGAGCATGGCCTGTCTCATGGGAAGTGTTTGGAGCATGTGCGATAAGGAGACAGGCCACTGGGGGAACACTGGGGCACAGCAAGGACAGCTGATCTGCTTCCCCATCAGCATAGGACCACTCAGTGGAGACTGGTCAAGAATATAGAACTGCAGGGGGTGCAGTTTGCTGAAAAGACTCAGGCCCAGATCGGTGTTTCTATAGAACCTGGGTGTACTGTATCTCATGAGACCAGGAAGTACCTATAAAGTCAACTGTTAAAACCTGAGCTGCACAAAAAGCCTTCCCTAGGAAATCAGCAGCAAAGCAACAATTTAGCTCAACCACAGAGCTCAAGTACTGGTCCCCACAAGAAGTTCCCTCATTTTAGAAGTAAGCAAAGGACAACAAATTAGTTCCAATGCAGAGTTTAAGTGGTAGGAACAGCAAATAATCCAATGCAGAACTGAAAGAAAAAACAAAATACCTACAGACCAAAGTTAGATATCAACTAGTAATGGTCTCACATCACCAAAGAACACCTATAACACCTAGAAGGATCAGAAGTCCCCTAGGCTACTAAGCCAGGGATTGGGGGCCTCAGCCATGCCCCCCCAACACTCCCAACCAGCCCAGTGATGACCACCGACCCACTGCAGGAAGCGCCCTGGGCTCCCAAGCTGGGGCAGTGGGGGGGCCAAGAACTTCAGCCACACCCCTCAGACAACTGCACCCAGCTCAGCAATGACCAGGCCACTTCTGGAAGCCCCCTGGTCTCCCATGCAGGAATGAGGGGGTGCCACAGGACTCAACTCCACCCCTCTCCTTCCTCCTTCTCCCACTCTATTTCCTTCCCCTTTCCCTTCTCCTCCTCCCTGCTGGCTGCTCCACAACAACATCATAGAATGTAAAAAAACAAACAAACAAACAAAAAATAATAAATAAATAAACTTAAAAGTTAATAACTAAAATAAACTGATACTCAGGAGCTGTCCTAGGAGTCATCTCATCTCCACCTGTGCTCTTGTTTCTGTGCTCTAAAACTTTTGGCCTCAAATTGCTTTCAGAGGCAATTGTGCTTAGCATATAACCAAAAATGTATTTCTTCTCTTTTATCAAACTTCATAAGACTTCCTTAGCTTCTCCATGTATCTAGAGCAACCCGTGATCTCATATCCACCTGTTTATCACTGTTCTCTCAAAGTTTACCGAAATATGGACAAACCCTTAGAAACAACGTAAAGTGAGATACACAGGTCCACCCCTCTGCCAACCATTTTTGCCCTTGAAGAACTCATATTATTAGCAAGTGAGAAAAAGGGAAAGGTCAGTACCAAATGGGCTGAGAAATTTTCATAACATCCAAATTTTGAAATTCTTCCCAAAGAAAAAAAATATATAAAAGAACATCTGTCAATATGAAAAAAAGATAGAAAAAGGGATATGAAGGAATTCATGTAATATGTACCCAGAAGCACAGAAAGCCAGTATATTTTAGAGCATACTCCCTTCATTATTAACCAATCTAAGAAAGTTTCAATATGAAGTAAAGAGATTGAGGTAGCAAATTACACATGACTGTCATTCTGATTATCTTGTGGTTACCAAATAGAATTAACACTGCTGTAAACTATAAAAATGAATTAACCATTCAAAGAATACATGGATAGTACCTATTTGAAAGAGCTCATAGCCTATTGAGAACGAATCATGAACATATAATTATAAAAAATGTATTTAGTGTATTAACAGATGTATACCACTACTTAAGCTAGTGGTATACCCCAAAGAACACAAGACAGAACTTTAAGGAAACTCTGAAAATAGTGTTTTACTGGAGGGCAAAAATGTGCAATTAGCCCTTTGCTTTAAAAAAGGATTGAAATGTAACATAGTATTGGATTACAGTAGTGTTTCTCCAATTACATTTTCTAAGTAAAATATTAAAGGTTAACCGAAGCTAATTTTTGACCTCTCACTTTATAAACCTATGAAGCAAACTACTGCTTAAAGCATATATATTAGAATTATTAAAAAATAAAGACATAGATATGTTGGATTGGATTCCTGCTCTTACTCTTCTAGAGTAAAATTCCCTTTACTATTTATATGTATGAATTTTCTTCAGGCTGTGTTTAAAGACTTGGAATTCATGCGAACCATAATGAAGAAAGAATTTTTTAAACAAATTCTTCCGTACACTATGCTTCATTTCAGTATTGGCAGGTTTGGGTGTGTTTTGCTACAAAGACACATATGTAACTATCAAAAAAATAAATATAGGTTTTAAAATAAGAAAAGAATTCATGTGATTTCAGTAGCCATCCAAAATAACCTTGACTTTGTGAAGAAAAGTCATGTAAGCCTCAGAATACTCCTTTCTTCACTGCATTCTGAGATTAACATGGATCTGCCTCCCTTACATGCTTCCTTCACTAAAACCTGGGAACTCTTTACAGATTTATGAACTCCTAAGAGATTATAAAGACTCTCTGCCTTCTGGGGAGTTGTAGAAAATAATGCATTTCATGGTCACAATATGCTTTATGAAAATAAATATTATCTCAGATCACTTTGCAGACTATGAATATGTTCTTTGTTCCTTGAAGTATTTTATATCAGCTGAAATTCCTCTTTCTCATCTCCCATAACTTTTATGCACAATATTCTGACATCTGGAGAAAATTTCTGGATGTCGAATTTAGATAGTTTGTGTCCATCAACTGGTCAAAACTGCCACCTACTGGTCAGTCCTCAAATCTATTTTTCAGTTTATCCAAGTATTGGCTTACCATGGTTAAGATCCCTTCTTTCAAAACAATGAAGATTATTGACAATAATCATACTTAAAGTGAATATACTTTTAACAGATATTCACCATCTCTTTAGTGAACCAAAAGTAACAAATTTCACAAACCTGCCAATAAAATCATCCCTTTTTCCGGCATCTTTGTCCCATGCTGTGATATCAATGATTCCTCCTCTTTCTTCATAGAGATGAAAATCAAATTGTTCCCTCCACTGAGGATTCAAAGTTTTTGGCATAATCTGGAAAACAAAAAAGTCATTATTGTCTTAGCAATAGCAGTCCTTTTAAAAAATTTAACTTGAGTAAATAAATCAAATTTTAGGTACTATCTAGAAAAGCATGTATGTGTGCTACTTGAACAAAAGATTTCAGAAATAATGGAAACAAGTCATTAGATCTCTAGCATTTTTACTGCATACTACCTAAATGGACCCTAAATAATATGTCCTGAAAACCAAAAGGCTCCCCTTGATTATCTTAAATAACGGATGAGAAATATAAACTATATAGAAAATGTAAATAGTCTATAAATGAAACAGCTCGCTCAGCTTTTACATAATCATAGTTAATGCATGAAGACATAACTCACAGTCAGTCATCTCATAATAAGAAAAGATAAGGATTCCAAGAGTTTCCTTCTTTTCCTGACTCCCCATACATACTGGAATCCTGAGCTAGTGCATGAAAAACAGACAGTAAAGTTCCATGGGAGCAGGAGGAAAAAGCAAGAAGCTTTTGGGTTGTCGGACAAACTTTTACCTTAGAATTATAGCACTGATGTACTATCTCCATTTTATATATGAGGAAACTGAAACCTGGAGTTTAAGTGGCCCATCTAAGTTCAGTACATTTTAGCGTCCAGACTCTAACTCAAAGTCTTTGATTAGAGCTTCAAGACTCTTCCTCCAAAGCCATATGCCAAAATTGTTTGTGAATTAATAAGTAAATATATGAGGGGTCTTCAAAAAGTTCATAGAAAGGTTTGTGTCATCTTTTAATTCCATTTCCACAAACTCTTTTGAAGTACTCTCATATATATGTGAGTACATATGTATGTGTTTATATTACATATATGTTCTTTGTGTTGCATGTACAAGAAAGATGTCTCATCTGAAGTGCAACTTAAGTATTCAGATAAGACACCTGGTAGAATCAATGAACAAAGTGATCTATATTGATGCGTTTCAAAATTCCATTCACCACTGGGTTAATCAAAATATATTTGTTTCCCTGTTCTTTTTTTTCAGCAGGAAAACATGAAGTGGGCTGTTCTCTCTTTAGTGAATGACAGACATCTCTTCAGATGTAGAGAGTTTGAAAGCAATGAAGTATGTTATGTGCAAAGGTAATGCAAATGAATCATGATTTTTAAAGTTCATAATCTGAAATTAATCAGCAATAGATCATGGAAAGAAAGAGCAAAGAGAGACACATGTCCATAGCTGGGTTTCATATTTCATACATAAAGAGCAGAACTATAAAAATAAGTAATGTTTTAAGCCTGCTGGAACATGGAAATTGTGCTAATTGAGAAAGGACAAGATAGAAGTGGTCATAGGTGCCTATTTTTGGAATCAGCAGCTACTTTAAAATATGTTATTAAGCCCCTTGGCAGAAAAAAAAAAAAAAAAAGATGGCACTGAGTGAAATGCTTCAGGTATCTTATAATTGGGCTCAGATGAACTTCTATGCTATTTTGGGTGAGTTGTCTGTCTTACTTACCTGGCCATAACCAGGCTAACTTTTCAGTTTTCTTTTTTAGGACTGTCTTCCCTATCTAATTTCCTTCAGATCAGAAATGATGCCTTCCCCTTCCATGAGGGCACTCCTTAAGGTAACGAATCAGCCTGCTAGCAGTACTCACTGCCTGCTAATGAATCAGCTCTGTGATACCTTAATTACCGTATGTACTAAGGAAAACTTCCCAGGCCAGAAGGGACCTAGGCAGATTGTTTATCAAAAATCCACGACATAATGACAGCAAGGTGAGGGAGTTCCTATCAAAATGGCATATGATCTTTAATACAAGGTGGATATGATAAGCTGTTCCAAGCTGTCTATAAATACCAGCTGCAAAAACTGACCAGTAAAGGGGTCATAGTTGGATACAACATAGATAAGATGTGCCCAAAATATAGCTGTGCCTACTATGACCTTTACTCATTATTATTACTTCTATCAATAATATAATGATATTATTATTTAACATAATACATTATTACTACTAATGCAATTGTTATTACACAGGATAATTATTACTACTGCTGCTACTCTTCCTCTTCCTTCACTATTACCATTTACCAAGTACTTATTATGGGCAAGGCAGTATGAGAAGCCCTTTACATGCATAACATATATTCATTTAACCTTCTCAATAACTTTGTTAGGTAGGCATTATTTTAATTCTCATTTTTACAGATGAGGAAATTGAAGTATGGAGAAACTAAGTAACTTGTCCTATGGCACATTGTTCATCGTGACAGCAGGAATTTGGCCCTTCATTTCCTAAATAAAATAAAAAACTTGCAGTCTATCCTGGTGCAAGTCCAGTTGAATAAAATGACTCAGAGTAATGTATAAGGATTTGTATGGCATGTACAATAATGCTACTTGTAGTACTGATATTAGCACTACTTGCAACAACAACCACAATAATAATAATAGCCAACACTCTTTGAGCTCTTTATTTTATCTTTTTTTACTCTTTGTGCCAGGCATCAACTATGTTCCTTTTGTTGTTGATGCTTTTTTTGTTTTAATCCTCACAGATATGGTAATAGATAGTTCCTACCATTATTCCTGTGTTATAGATGTAGAAATTGAGACATAGAGAAGTTAAGTAGTTTACCCAAGGTTAACTAGCACATAAAATAATGAAAGCAATACAATTGTTGGTCTTGTTTTCTGACACGATGTTCAAAAAGTTCCATTAAGCGTTTAAAAAATCATCTAGTGTTTTCATCTCCCCAAGCACAGCTATTAACCAACCAATGCCTTCTAAATATTGACAGGAACACAATAGAGATAAGATTACCTTGCTCTTGTACTTCTGATGCCCAAGTCGAAACTTCACATAGGGGTCACTCAACCCATTGGAATCCATTGCCTTGAGGTCTCGCCCCTCAATCAAGGTGATGCTGACTATTCCCCTCCAAAGATGTGACTTTCTGTGCAGGTCTGACAGACGTAAACTTTGGGTCTGAAACTTTTGGCAAAGGAAGACTGAGTTAGGTCATTTTGGGCAAAGGAAAACTGAATTAGGTCATTTGGCATTACCCCTTCTCCTGTTGCTATAAGTTTCCAAAAAATAAAAAATAGGCAGTTATAGTTTGTTAAATAAAAATAATTTATGGAGTATAACTATTTATTAATTATAAAATAATTAAAATATTAGTTATAAAATTAATTATAATAAAGAATTATACTCCATAAATTATTTTTATAATAATATAACTATAAAATAATTAATAACTTACGCAATTATCACCTCATGATAAATTTGTGTGTAAAAGAGGTGAGTGCTCAAAATAAAGTCAGTTTAGCTTTTCGACTCTTAAAATTCCCAGTGTAGATATTTCAAGATATCAGAGAATGTTTACATATGTGTACAAGATACCTGTGTTAAAATATGTATAAAATGAATATTATAAATATCAAAGGCCTCATCCACACTATGATATTTAATTTTTAATGATTTATGATTTTTGAAGATCTCTTTTTTCATGTTACAAATGGCTTTTACAGGTGGTTTTTAGTTGTAAGATTAGTTGCAAGTTTTACTCAGATAATTTAAACATTTTCTTCTTGTAGCATTAAAAGATAATCGAGTTTCAGCTCACTATAAAACTATCTAAGGTACTATAGAACAGAAAACAAAATCAATAAACCCACCCAAAATGTCTTGCTTATGCCTGAAACTTGAATCACAAATATTTAAAATTATTTTTAAAATTACATGTGTGATTTATTTTGGCAAGTGTGTTTCTGAATTTATTTCTCCTTCTAGTATTTGAACATTTTCTTTAATGATTTTTATTATGCTCACTTCTAAATCACAATATTCAAGCCAGTGAACAAAATCAGAATTTTTAAAAATTAGCAAGTCTACTAAAAATGGCCATATAATCTCTTTGAACTAAATACCATATAAAACAAGCCAGAGAAAGCAGTTAAATGTTAAGACATTTTCAATCTGGATTCAGCGCCAAGCATTACTATAAAAATTATTGTCCCTTTCATATTATTAAGCGTGTTTTTTCCTCTTATAGTCATTTCATGAAGAAATTCAACATTCCTCTCAACCTCAAAGTATTCCAAGTCTAAATCAAGGATTAGCCTTACTTTCTACCTAATCCCTTCTATGTCAACATTATAAAGTTACAGCCTATTTTGTATATCTCTTCCTCCCACTTTTGACTTCCTACCTTTCTCCGTACTATAGTAATGCCATAGCCATTTTCATCTGATATCATCAGAAGTCATGCATTTCAGGGTGCTTTTATTAGGAAAATGCAATCTACATTCTTTAAAATAAAATACTTCTAATATTTGAACATTCCAGTGGAAATCTTTCTAAATCACATTGCACGTTTCCCTGCCTTGTTGAACAGCAAATCTTAAATATTGCTTGGTGGCTCTGCTTTATTAATATCAAAGCAGGACTTTGCCTACAGCCCTCCTAACCTCTGCAAGCTTCAAGAATATTCTCCAACTGCGTTCCGAAGTGCAAGAGAGGGTTCGTGGATCACCTGCAAGTTCCATAGAACTCCATGCTCTCTCCAGCCAGAGCCCCTCTGCTCCCATCTGTTCTGTATATTGGATTTCCACATTGGATTTTGTTTGGACAATGGGCTTGTCAGATTAAAATAATTGTTTACAATTCATTTCACCAAGTGATGGTCCAGGTTTTTAATTTTCTTTTTAGGTCTAAGATTTCATGCTATTTATTATTATATAATGCAGTAATGCATTTTGTTGTGTGACTGATTGAATGATTGATTGATTGATTTAAACAACTTCTGCTGATCTAAAGCATCAGGTTCTAGACTTTGGATCTGAAACTTTTGTTAAGGAGTATGGGTGGCAAAAGATGAAAGAAGAAAAACAAATATTGTGGCAAGTAAGAAGAAATAATTTTCTTAGCAAAGACCAAGGAGTCAATAATGGCTCATTTATACACAGCTTTAGAATTTAGAAGTGCATGTATATATATACATTATGTCATTTGGTTTCTACCAAAACCCTGTGAGTTAGGAAGGCAAAGCCTCTTAGCCCCATTTTACTGATGAGGAAATTGATGCTTATAGTGGTTGGGCTAAAAAAATGGTGAATGTGTGACTAGAACCTTAGTATTTCTGATCTTTACTCCTGAGTGTCTTTCAATATTGGTGTTTGGGGCTGAGACTCATGGGTTTAAAGGTAATCATAATTGAAATATAATGTAGCCAAAGGGTACTCTTCAGGTAAGTGAGCTAATTATATTAGAAATGACATTCCAGTATAGATTTTTCTATGTGGCTAATTCATGATATCAGCTTCTACTCTTCTGTTATATGAGCCCATGTATTTATATTTACAATGTTTCAGCATGTTGAAGAATATACTTAATGACACTTTCTATGTACTCTTTAGAAGCAGAAGTCATGCTTCATATGTCACTCAGTCAAATAATAGTCGGGTAAAATCTAGGTTACACAGCATCTTCCGTTAGCAATGTGAAGACAGTTTTTTGATAGTATCACATCTGAAACCCTTACGTGCTTGCTCCTCCTCCTGTTTTTAACATAGGAACATGAACTTGACTTACAGGGTGAGGAGGAGAAAGAATGCTTTCCAGGCGATCATTCGTGCTTTCACAAAAATAAAATGAACTTAATGGAAGCTTTACCTACTGCCATTAGTTGTTATAAAATATGGGCTGGCCAGTTAGCTCAGTTGGTTAGAGTGCAGTGTGATAACACTAAGGTCAAGGGTTCAGATCCCTGTACCCGCCCGACGCAACAGACAAACAAAAAAAAATGTTTGTTACAAAATGCTTTCTATAACCTATAAGTACATTTCCAAAACGACTTTGGAAACTAAGTGGGGTGGGGGGGGGAGAAGAGTATTCTTCATAAAAACAGGGTGTGGGAATTAGGCGACCTGCACAAAAGGCTAAGAAAAAAAGAAAAAAAAGACACACTAATGCTCCAAAGACAAAGTAATCAGATTTTTTTTTAAAGTAGATTTTTCTTCTTCAATAATTTTGCTCAAAATGGCACTTTTCTAAATAGAAACTCCATAATTGAACTGTGGATTTTACTGTGTAACTGCATAGTCATGAAACAGATAAATATTTAGTCTTAGTGTGAAGCATAGAAACTTGAAATAAAATTATAAGGTAAGGTGGAAGATTTAAACTGAGGCTACCAATAGTAGAAAAGACAAACACTTAACATAAATATTCAATCATATCTTTCTAGAAATTTCTGGCTACATGACTTGGACATGTTGCTTCCTCTCTGGGACTCAGTTTTCTTATCCTTGATTTTCAAAGCTGGACTCCAGGGTCCCAAGTGTACTGAGAACACTCTTCTGCATGTATATATGGGGGGTTGGGTGTTGGGGGGCCTGCGTAGAAAAAAGTATATTCTGTAAACAATGAAGATTTAATTTGCCTAAGACAGTCATTTATTACTTTTACCTATTTTTGAAATCAGTGTTCTGGGGAGCTCATTGAAGAGGTGATGATGAGCTGAGATTCACAGCTAAGAAAATCTTTGAAAACCAACTTCGATGTTCTCTGAGATACTTCTGAGTCACTGGCTGCTCTGTTTAAAAAGTTTCCTTCCTCTGAACAGCGTATTTCTCAACATGTGGACCACAGACCAGTGGCATCAATGTCACCTGGGAACTTGTTAGAAATTCAAATTCTTTGACCCCATTCCAGACCAATGACATCAGAAAGTTTGAGAGTGCAGCCTGGAAGTCTGGGAGTGGGGCCTGAACCTCTGGTTTCACCACCTCACAGGTGATTAAAGTGTGAGACACTCGAGTGTGAGAACCCAAAGTTATACGGTGCATGGTCATTGGCTGTCCCCTATGTTCTCACACCTATTGTTAATTAATATGATTGTAAACATTATCTACTTTCTGGCATGGATATTATTTATGCTATTTAACGTACTTCTTCAGTCCTGCTTCTAAATTTACTGATCAGGAAAGCACATTGGTCTAGATATTTGGAGCATTTAAAGAGAGAAGTAGAAGCCTACTGAACAATTATGAAAAGTTTATTTCCTTCCTTTATTAATGTTTTTTTTCATAGAATGTATCCAAATAATACAATAAATATTTGTAGTGTTGATAATCAGTCAACCAAAAGATACTTATTGAGCACCTAAAGGGCAAGGAGTATTAAATCCAAGATATCCCTCGATAAAATTAGCATTATTACAGCTATTCCTTAGTTATCTAAGGAAATGTTCTCAACTAGTTCCTTGTTGAATTACAACTCTATTTGAGAGGGGAAAGAAAAAGGAAGACTGATTTGATCATCAAACAATGTATACATGTATTGAAATATAACTCTGTTTCCCACAAATATGTATAATCAATACATTTCAAAAAAAAAAAAAAAAAAAAGGAAAGGAAAGCTGAGGGAAGAATAAAAAGAAAAGCCAACCCAGCTTCAAAGCAAAGAACTAAACCTGCAAAAGGAAGAAATAATCTTTGAAGTTTTAAGTCAGTAGTTCTCAAATTTTAGTGGTCAATTTGCTGAAATTGCTGGGCCTGATCCTCCCGGATGTGTTGCTTCTGTATTTCAACATGTGCCCTGTGTGATTCTTGTACACACCAAAGTTTGAGATCCACTCTCACAAAGAATATTCATCCAAGTTCCGAATGAATACAGATTATCAAGATACGAGATAATAATATAAATTTCAAAGCCTGACATGATTAGGCAATAGCACATACCTTTAGTATGATTTTAGAATTAGTAAGCTGGCACTTTAAAGAGAATATTAGTTTTCTTATATTATTCCTCAAAAAAGAATTCAAGAGTACAATTCCTTTTCACGTGTATAAAATAGGTTAGGATAAGGAATGGGTTCTCAGTATAGTAGGTCAGCATCCAGAGTTCACAGCTCATGCAAGCTCAGAAAAAAATAAATGAACTGAATGGTTGAACTTACTTGTGCATTTTGGCAATAAGGACTCTGAAGCTCTGCTCTGCAGAATCCCAGGAGAGGAAGAGCAGGCCTGCCACACGTCTGGATGGAAATGAATGATCAGAGCTGTATGGGAAAGTTTTGTGCCACTCTCAACCCCTCATTTTGATCAGCATTTAGAATTGCTCTCCAAAAGACAATATTTGAAAAAATATGTGTATGCTCAGGTCATTGTCAGAAAATGCCCTATAGCACAATGAAGATAAATGCCAGCGCAACTCTATAGTTTCCAGCCACCATTTTCTTTAGTAGAATGCTGTTGCAGTGGTCAAGAGAATAGAGCCCAGAGATTACATAGTGATAGATCCTGCTTAAGTGGTTTCAGGTTTTTGTTATTAGGTGTATCAGAGAAAAGAAGCATAGCAAGAGAAATCATGGAGAGAATAATTTTTCCAAGTCTCCTTCTTCAAAATTTCTTGGAGATTATTTCCAATGTCAAAAAAGTGATAAGGCTTCAGAAGAATAAATGTTTCATGAATAGGAGTAACTATGATCATATTAAACTTTCATGCCACATGTGAAACTTCTGTAATAATTAAAAGTTATTTCTAAAGTAAGAGAAATTTTGTCCCACATAATAGTTCCCTTTGGTGCCTTTGCTACCAAAAAAAGCAACCCAAAGAGTCCTTCACTACCAAGACCAAGAGCAGCAAGAGATGGATAAAGAAAGCTACAGCTAAACAAGAAATTCAGGAGGGAAATTATCAGGTGGAGTTGAAAGTTTGTATTAAAGGACTTTTTTAGAACAGCTATAGAAAGTTTCTGAACAATAGTATTATCACTGATAAGAGTCACCATCTTTAACAGCATCAGCAGGGAGGGCTGGATTAGGATAGTCTGAAAGATAAGTTAGATCACACAGAAAGAAAGAAACATTTATTAAGCAACTATTATGTGCTGCAGTTTACATACTCCAGTGATTTTCATGACAAGCATCACATTTTTAAGGTATAGAAACTGAGGTAAAGAGAAGACAAATACCCTACTCTAAGCCAAATGGCTAGAGACTGGCAAGGCTAAGATTTGAATCTGGGGGTTGCTGACAAGTAATCCATGATTTCCCCACTCTATCTCATTTTTTTTGGACAGAGCCCAAGAAGTTCGTGGTCCAAAAAAAAGCAATGAACTGGTATAGGATTTCTTGAAACACCTTGTTTTTTGTTTAGATGAAATACTCATATGTCCTTGGTTACAGATTATTGAGAAAGGCTAATCAGGGGCTTAGAGGAAGTAAAAATAGGTAGTGGTAATAATTCTAGCATATGTTACTCCGTAAAGTATATGAGAGTTAACTGTACCCTGTAATAAATTATAGTCTAATGTCTATTAACAAGGTGGTGAAGTTGTAGAATCTAGCATATAAATTGAGAACATTTCTATATTCCAGTTCTAGTCAATACAGTTTACTAATTCCATTCTTTGAAAAACCGGATCACTTATATATAATAGGCTGTATTCTATTATTATAGATCCTGATTTAAAAATAGATCAAAATTAAAAAAAATCTATTTAGACTTAACGTATGACTGAGGGAACACTGGTATACCAATCCTCTCCCTGATATGTACAAATAATCCTTGGCTTTTATTATCCTGGATTTTATTATCTGTGTTCAGCCTAATCCTCCCAAATGAGAACCAGACATTGTGAAACTGGAGTGAAAGACGCGGCTTGTGTGTTTGGAGTAAGCCATGTGTGGAGTGAGCTTTTTCCTCTATTTTCAGCACAGGGGTGCGTGTGCTTTTATTTAATCAAATGATCCAGGAGACAGTACAAAGGAGAGATAATGACAGCCTAGAATGACTGTTTTGTGCTGCAAAGACTAGAGTGTGGAGCAATTATTAGCTCAATCCCAGGCACAGCCATGTTCTATCTTTTCCTTTTCCTGCTGAGTTTATTCCAATGAATTGCACCTGGATGATGAAGTCCAACCAGTAGATTTGTTCTGCAGTCCGTCCACCCTCTCAAAGCATCCTCTCAATTGCCTTTACAGAAAACCCTGCCGGTGCTTTGTCCAGCCTAGTTGGAAGTGTCTCATCTAATAATAAAGCTTCAATCCCTTTATTCTCAGAAGATGATTCATTGGCACTATAATCCTTAGAGAAATTCTCCTGGTTTTTATCCTTAAATTTTCTTTGGCATTTCTGTTGCTTCTTGATACAATTTATGGTGCCCGGAAGTTACTTATGTTTACTTTATATGTTTTAACCATCCTCCCTGACTGTGGCCAAGCAAAAGTTCTTAAGTTTTTACTATGTTTGTTCAAAATATATACTGATACAAAATAATCATATATATTACAATCTCATTGGCTTGCTAAAATAATCTACAAATTTCTTTCAAGGGTATGGTAAAGGAATAATAATCCTGGGTTTGACTTAGAGAGACCTTTTTTTTGAGACTTGTAATTAAAATTTATAAATATTTTTTGAGAGTCTTATTCTCATACCTAAAAATGGAAATAATGCCTGAACTTTTCCTGGGTGTATGTCATATACAGTTGAGTTGTTCAGAATGTAAGTGCTTTAGGACAGGATCACATTCTTGTTTTACAAAGTCAATAACTCTTTTCCTTAATCTTCAGTCTTCTTTCAACTGCACTTTCACTTAACCTGACCGTAAAGCAGTGCTCTGATATAACTCTCTATTGTTCTGTATTTTTCTATGTACTCTCCTTTGACCATTATGATCCTTTTCTCCATTTTTATATGAGGTGTCTTGGCATATCACACCCTTTTCCATTTTAAAAATATTAAAACTTCAATTCACTGCAATGTTCATGTAAGATGGTTTGTTCAATTCTGTTAGCAGAGTCTAGATATTTACTCAATGGAGGTAACTAGGAAGAAAATTAAGCATGCTGAATATTTGAAAGAACTACACTAAATTACCACCCTTCAAGAAGTTAAGTCTTTAATAAAATTCTGACTTAGAGTAATCTGATTTGATTTCACATAATTTTTGTTGTTTTCATGAGAAACATGGTAATTGCCATATCCACTACTTAATATTTTGTGTCCGAAGATGTGGTGTTTTGATGAATTGTAAATATTATGCTTTTGAAAAATTAGAATATATCTGTATCACTTCAGTCTTTTCTTTCCATTATTTTTCTTTCAAGAAAAATTAAGATTTAGCAGGTATCACTGATATTCCAGCTGAGCAAGTTCTCACTAGGTTTTTTGCATTTCTGAAAATGTCTGTGAGAAACCTTTCATATATATTTCCTCTTAAAGGTCATCAGAAAACAATATTGCTTGGGTAAAGAGCAAGGGAATTGGTTGTCAGGTGACCTCTGAATGTGACTGTGTGAGATAATAATACTCATCTAAAGTAGACATGGTCACAGGTTTTCTGATTTTGTAAATAGGACATCAGCCAGCAAGGTCAAGACCCTCAAACACAACTATCCATTGGTGGCTTAAAGAGCTGCTGAAGAGAAGGGTCAGACAATGCAAGAGAAATCTGAAAGGGTGTCAATAAAGAAAAATTAAGGAGCAGCTCTATCTATACATGGCATCTCTGTTTATCATCAGCCCAAAGAGGAACTTTACTGCTTTAAGTTCTTCGAAACGTTTATTTCTATGGCATTCAGACAGAGAGAAATATTGGTCCTGATCACAGCATCTGGCTACTTCAGGGCAATGACATCACTTCTCTGGGCCTTAGTTTCCTCATTGGTAAAATAAATGTCTCTTAAAGGTTCTTCCTTTATGACTCAATTTGTTTGTCACTCATTTGTTTTCATATGCCCAGAAAAGAAATTTACGATTGTCCCTTCGATACAAAAAAGCTGTCTTTTAAACTTGTTATTCTAAAATCAGGTGGTTCAAGACACTGAGAAAGGTTATTAAAGAATATTTAAGGATAAATACAATCAAATGGAGAGAGAGTGCTGATAAGCAGAAGACTAATTTGGAAGTAGCAAAGTGGAAAGAGCCACTTGAAAGGGACACCATTGAAAAAGTATTAATTGTGGAGTTGGTCCTGATGGTCAATCTTCATTCACAATGACGAGTCTGCACATTTTCTGCACATAGAGCAAACTCAACACAGAACACCCCCAAATTCTGCTCTCAAAGAAATGTGCCATGTGAAGTCACCATATTTGTGGTCACCATATTTGTGGGTCTTAAAAAAATAGTGAAAAAATTTTAGCAGAAAGCCATTTTCCTTTAAAGGTCATGGAACAATTCAAAAGTAGTCATACTGTGTGCTCGTGGACAATACATGAATATATAAAATGAATTATTCCAGCAAAGATGCAGAATACCTTCAGCAAGGGCAGCCATACAGTAGACTGAAAGGAAATGAGGAGGCTATAATCATTAAAATAAGCTCACAACAATAAAAGGTTGAAGGAAAAAAGCATGTGTGGTGGATTAGTAGATCGATAAGGATCAGTAAGGATCAATAGATGTGGCTTATGCTAGCTCACTGGTCAATACGTGACTTAATCTGGTACCTGCCACTCTATTTAAGAGACACTAGAACAAATCTTAAAATTCTAAAGGAAAAGGGTAATCTTCAATCATGAGCAGTCTTAAAGTCAAGAAAGAAAGATCTCAAAGCCCTAAGAGTGTAGCATTTTCATTGCAATATCTATTGCTACGTAATCATATAGCAAGTGTGAATTTTCAAAGAAAGAGGGACACTCTTAAAGGCAAAGTAGTAAGTGCATTAGTAATAAATCTTGCCGTGCATAATGCAGAAATACAGCAGAGAAAAATGGATGACAGAGCTCATTATGCTTAAATCATCACAGAATACATTAAATTGCAATGGCATTTAAAACAAATTCTCTGTGAAATTTTCATTTTTGCCTTACTTAAGTCAAAAGCAGAGTTGCTGTTTTCTAAATCATAGAATTTTTTTTCAGAGAAAGAGCACTGATTATCTAGTATATATCTAGTCTAAGATCACTGTAATATAAGTACATTTTTCTCAAACAGAAATGGAGCAGAAAATAATCCCATTTTATAAGAGAGGAAAAAAGAGTCTTAATGGGCCTTCTAGAAAGCACCATCATATTCCTGGAAGGTCCCTGGGCCTCTAGCTATTCAGAATTTGGAATAAACTTGGTTCCACAAAGAACCTACTTCAAGAAAATATGTTAAATGCATGAAGTTCTTAATTTTTGCAAATGAAGAAATAAAAATTAGTTACCTAGATGACTTAGAATAAAACTTAACAAAGAAGGCAAATGAATACATCTATTTGAGAACCTATTTTGAAAAGTGATTTCTTAATTAACTTTCAAAGTTACTATCCAGAACCAAAAATCAGGAATATTAACATAAATGATTTAGACATTACCCTCCAAAAGAAAGACTTCACAGAGAAATAAGATCCAACCACTTCATTTTCTGAGAGTTCCTAAAAACAAACAAATATTTAGCTAACTTTTGAGGTGTTTTTGAGAATACTTAGCATTGTAAATCAAAACAAGTAAAATCAAAACAAATAAAATCAAAGCAAATATAAAATCAAAAATTAAATATCTTAAAGATACTTTGGATATTTAGAAACTGTACATTTTCTTCCCTTGAATGAATTAAACATTTTGTCCTATCATCTCTGACATCAGTGGTGGTAGTTTCGAGAAGACTCTTTCTGTCATTTTTTTGAGTTCACTTACCTCTTTATTCTTAATTGTTCCTTAATATATCTCCAAATCTGATGTTTCGTTATAGAAAGTAGAACTGTTTAAGCATATTTTAAGATTTTGAAATAAAGAAGATATGTTTCCTTTAACAAAACAATTGTGTTTACCACAGACCTTAAGAAAATTTTTAAAGAATGACAGAAGAAATCTTATTTATAAACATGTACCTAGTCAAATTTGGTTTAAATCCTTACAAAAAACTTCCTAATTTTATGGTATAAAATAATATAATATAATGTAATGTAATGTAAATGACTTAGTTAACTTGAGCTACCTGAAAATAATTTTTAAAAGAAATGAATACTGGGAAAGATGGTTATTGGGCTAAAAACAAAGCAATAGATTCACGTTGAATATTTTATTAATTAGTCCTCAGATCTTTATAAAGTGAAACCAATTCAACTTTGAAAACTGAATAGTTACCCACTTTTAAATAGAACATTTAAGTTACATGCTTCCTTTAAACTTCAAAGTTTTGTATTCTGTCTCTGGATATCAGTTATAATAAGGTTATGGGAAACTGATGATAGTTATGGGAACGTATCAATCATTACATTGTGATGAAGAGGAAGCAGTTTGCACCTTCCTTGATTATTCCATGATTTTGTGTTAGCAACTAAGATCGTAGTGGTCCAGCACCTCCCATCATGCCTAATGCACGACGGGTGCTTAATAAATATTTATTAATTGACTATTAGTTAGAGTGACATTTGGTTAAGGACACATATCCCAAACATGATACCAAAAATAATATTAGAAAATAATAACGAACTAAAATACTTTAGGGTGCTCAGCAATTTGAATAATTTAAGTTTAGACCTAGAATTCCATCAGAGATTGTCTATGCAAACTACCCGTGCTTTTCACCTGGTATCTATTTCTTAATGAAACCAACTACATTTTCCCAAGTTACTTGCTTATGGTTTGGTCAGGTAGCATGACTAATGTGAGAGGTCATTGGGAAAAGTCTTTCATTTAGGGCATAATTTTATCATCATTATAGAGTTATAATTCATTTACATTTACACCTATGGTTTTCATCTGCCACACTTGACACATTATCATATAAGTTTCTACACAAAAAAAGATCCTAAAACATACACTTATATTTGGACATTGCAGCACAAACCTTAGATGAAATGACTGTAGTCTTCTTTAATGCTATACTATTTTTTAACTTGGAGAACCCTATTTGAGCTTTTAGAAAAAAAATGCATGTCTTTCTTTTCAATTGTCAATTCTCTTTGCTTTGATCTGTAATTAATTTTTAATTAAGCAGAATGTCTAGTCACATGTGGAAAAATTTTTTAAATATCCTATGTTAAAAAAATTACTGTTTGAAGTCTCCTTATGCAAATAATAATTTCTCAGAGCCAATAACACAGCTTATGTCACTAAGGGAGTTTTATTTTAATGCAAAGTGTGTTAAGGCAACTTTAATAGAAATGAAAGCCTGGGCTCTAGACTCAAGATAGTTACAGCAAACATAGACCAGCATTTAACATTTAAAGGGATGAGTAATTCACTTAAAGTTTTAGGTGGTCTGAGGTGACTAATAGTAAAGCTGCACCAACTCTGTACTTTCCAGTCTTCCTCAGATAAATGCAGAGTGTAGAGACCTAATTAAGTGCCTAGTGTGCAAACAGAAAAAGAGATCCATGAATTTTGGGGGTGATATGAGAACGTTAATGATCAAGGTTTAGGATTAAGGTTTCTCTGTTAAAATTTGAGAAACAGAAACATCAGCCACATTTGGATCCACTGAAGTCCCTAGGCTATGCTTCCCAAGCCATGTTTAATTACTTCCGTCATTCATCAACTAAAATTTATATTTCATTTTACAACTCACATTCTCATGTAAATTTAGCCTTTATTTCAAATGAAACAATTTAATTTTCTTGTGGACCCTTGTGCCAGTTATTGCTCGGCATGGATATGAAATTTACAACAAACCAGTGAAGGCCACCTTTTCACAAGAGCTTCTAATGATGGTAACAGTAACAACAAAAATATCAGTAATAAAACACCTGGCATTATGATAATGAGTCCAGTCCTAAACCAAAGTGGTGATTTTATTATGGAGAGCAAGAAAAACAGCAAAACTATTCACAAATTCCAGAGACCTGTCTTAATCACAATTGCAGATATTTAGTTACACTTTAGGCTCCATCAAGACATGAGGCTATGTGAGAGAAAGTGTCATTTTACAAGTGCTAAAATTATGAAGTAAAAGCAAAAGGAAACAGAACAAAAACTAGAGACATCAAATTGATAAAGGAAAGTTACTGAAGTTCTTCTGAATAATGAATTGTTGAATTATTTCTACCAAGGTTTCCAATTTTTTAAAGCAGTAAAGTCTGTTGGTAATATTTGTATCTATTTTTGCCTCCAAAAATTTAATGCACAATCAGAAAATTTCTTCTCAAAGCTAAAAAGTCTAACCATGAATCTAAAAATTGACCAGATTTTTAAAAATCTAGAAAATACATTTTTTCTCAGAGAAATCAAACTGAGACAGTTTATTTTTCCCAACAAATGAATATGATGCTATATATAATAAATCATAGAAATCTTTAAAGACTTTGTCATCAGATGAAACAAGAATTAGCTACTAACTTTTATTAAAAGTGGTATTTTAAAATTAGCCTTAATGTGTACAGGGCTTTAAACATAATACATCTTATTGTTATTCAGCTGTCCAACACTCAAAACATTCACAGTAGGTTCAAAATTTTGCAGCCTGAGATTCAAATGTCAGAGTCACGTCAGCTAGCACTCCTGATTACACAAGCATGTTTTCATAGGAGTACAATTTCCTTTTATCAATACCATTTTGGGCTTTAAAGAGATTTTTAAAAATACATAAATGATTTACATGAACTTTGCTGGTCAGACTGCAATCACTTTTGATCAAAGCCGTGGTTCTTGGATGCTTCCAACCTATCAATAATGGTAACTTATGATACTGACTAAGGCTGTCAAGACTGACATCAACCAGGGCTGTGGAAGCAGAATTCTCACAAATATACAAATTGTTTTCATTGTGAACATTTAGGGTTCTTTAAAACCAACAGATCTCTTCCCGGTTGCACTCAATTTAACATCTATCTATCTATCTATCTATCTATCATTTATCTATCTCTTTAAATTAAAAGGCAATGTAGTCAAGGGTTTGGATCCCCAAACCAGCCAGCTGCCAACCACCCCCGCAACTCAAAAAAAGCAAACAAACAAACAAACAAAAATCAAAAAACGAAATAAAGTCCATGTAATCTGCAAACCAGCCCTTAGTTTCATTATCCTGGTGCCCAGATATATTAGTTCTTCTCCTTTGATTAGCCCAGGAAAGATCTTGATAAACTCATCAGTTCACTTGGTAACACACGCCAGCAATGCAAAGACCAATCAGCGGTACACAATAAACATTATGGACCAGGTCACAGGCATTGTGGAATCCATTCTCTGCTTTAAATTACATTTTGTCCTTTCACTTTGTGCCAGCTCATCCAGATTTGCTCCCAGAAGGACCCACAACATTTAAAAAATTCAACAACAGCAGTCATATAAACGTAATGCTATTGTTACAGCAAATCCCCATAGTTATGAATTACAATACATAAAAATGTATGATATTTTATACCTATGGGGAAATGTTGTCAAAACAGCAAGAAAAAAATCATCTAAATATAAAATTTAATTATAGTTCCATGTATTTTGTGGGATAATCAAATATTTACTGTGATAATTGTGATAATATCTCTGTTTTAAATAAACATACCACAAATTTCAAGAGTTTGGTAACTAGGGTCAAAAACATAGTCATTGCTGTTTGCCATTTGTTCACTGTTGCATTTTGGAATTTCAGAAGTCTTAAATATGAGGTTGACTTTACAGCATTTCCGAATAACACAGATTTGGGAGTACAAACAATAGCAAAGTAAGAATTTTTTAAAAGAATTTTATGTTTCCTTCAAAAACAGGTTAGCATATTATTTTTTCAAAAACATATGCATAATAATAATTAGAAATGAGGAACTAAAGAAAAGCCATTCTGGTAACTCATAATTGAGAAAGTCTATGACCAATAAAGTTTTCAGCTTAAAAAAAATCACCTATTTATTATCAGGATATGAAGTCTTCATAGAAAAGACTTGACTTAAATAATGACTTTTTTTTTTCATTATGTCTGGCTGACTGAGATACTCAAAAATGTGTTAATCTGTTTCTCCACAGTTACTTAAATTAAAGCACTTAGGAATTTTCACTGATGCATTTTTAATGTGTCATCGAAGGTGTCAGGTTTAACCAAGCCCTGCAGACTTACACGGCTGAAAGTGTTCTTTAGTTTAAACTAATGATATCCTTGCCAGAAGTCTTATGAAAAATTGCTGCATTCAACCAATGAATAAAGTGTTTTATAGTTCATTAAAATTACTCTGTGATTATAATAAAGCCTTTATTAAAAGGTGTATTACCAAAAAAAATAGATATAAGCTGTCACGTAAGAGAAAATATGATGAAACATCACAGTAGTCTATATTATATTATTCAAAGGATGAACTTTTCTTAAAGAAAAAACTAAACTGTTATTGTTGAGGCTATGAATTATGATGTGTATATCTTTATATTATCACAATAGTATTGCTCATATAATTGATGTAATTTATTGAAAGCATGTAAGTTTATTATTATCTTACCCTCACCCATTGATAAAATCATTCTTTTAGGATAAAACACACACACACACAATGTAGTGTAAGATCTAACTTCTTATTGTCTGATGGAACCAATAATTTCATTTATTTTTCCCATTTTTGGTTTGACCCTACAAAATTTATTCACAAAATACATAGTCTTCTCTTTTGAGCTCATGAAACTTTCTTAATGAATAATTTAACATTAGAATAAATTACCAGTGATAAGCTTCTTCTAAAGAATAAAATATTGCAATAACTCAAAGCATTATCATTTCTCTCCCCAAATGCATTTTGTCTCATAAGTGGAACTCTTTGACTGGGATGATTTTCTACTTGTCCAAGTTTAGAAAGACATAGATCCCCTTCTTCTTAAAATATCATTCTTCTATAACAGCTGAGTGTGGGGCAGAATTTCAAATGTGCTTGCTGGAAAGTGTGCTTGTGTTATAAAGGATGTTACCATCTCTAGGAGATATTAAGGAATTTATAACTATTTATTGGTTCACATATCATTCCAGTATAGGATATATTTTATACATCCTTGCTTTTCAGAGGTAACTTTGGGTGTATTTTTTTTCCTACTTGTTATTAAGTGATAACACATTTACTCCAAATAATATATAAGTTGGTCCTGAACAACAATTGCATTTTCCTGTCCTTATGCCAGCTGTTCTCTTGATTTTAATAGTAAATACAACACCCTGTTATGTGAGTGCCACATACAAAATTTCCATTGAAACAACCTACTATTGGCAGAAGTGTGGCAACAAATATGCTGAAAAAAATCCCATCACAGAAAGTTGAGATGATGAAAATGATGAGCAGATATTTAAGTAATGGGAAATTCCATTACAGATTCACCTTGTACAGAGGGGAGACATGCATATTAGAAAACAAAAATGTCAATTTAGCTTTTCCCCCTCCGTAGTCATATCACTTTTGAAGGAAACCAAGTAAAAGAAGACAAACTCCATGCTGGAGAAAATCTGTAACAATATTATCTGGCTATCTTGAAGTTTTTGCTACAAAGCTTATAATCCTCAGATTTTATTTTCACCACTGGTACTGAAAGTCAGGCTGCATCCTGAAGCCCTGCCATAAAAATACAGAGACCTCATTCTCATGGGGAAAAAAAAAAAAAAAAAGATTCCAAAGGAGAAAATGATTTGTGTTTATATCATTCACCTTTTTCTTTGATTGCAGTTATACATAAAATATCTGTATTTAAATGTAATGCTAATAAATCACACCTTCTTTCCATGAATAAAAGAGGGAAAAAAATCTTTACTCAGACCAGAATCTTTAAGGGGAAGATTGAAATAATTACAAAAGGGGTACATTTCCACAAAACAGTAACATTGTAAAACTTACAAAACTACACAGTTCAATCACTTAACCCTTAGTCTCCCAAGAAGCACAAATTACTGGAGGAAAGGATTCTCAGGGAGCAGTTTCAACCTGTGTGTGAAGGATGGTGGACCAGGTTATAATTAAAATTGCAAACTCTCCCTGATTTTGAATTTAACACTGTTCTTTTGTAACACTAATATATGTGAATATGGCAAATGTTTTAGGGCAGATAAAAACTGGAAAGAGTTGGCAGATGTTCAATGTGTTATCATAGAAAAAATCAAATGAGTGAACTGATTTGACTCCACTCAGCATTCAATATTCCCGTTAAATTTTACAAAATTGGAAATCTCTTAGGCTAAGGACCCAAAAGCCATATTAACACATGTACTACACATAACCTATCAAGTACTCAAATGAGTGCTGAGTTAGACACAGGAAATCTGCATCTTTAGTGGCAATCTTGAAAAATGTACCAGTTTGAATGTATAAATGGATTATTAATGATAAATAAAAACTAAGAATTTAAAATTTTGTAGGAATTTTAGTGGAGGATGTTTATTATTTATTTTTAATTTTTTTGTAGACCGAAGGAAAATGTGAATTTATTTTATCATTAAAATTAAACTTAAATGCAAATTTAATATATTTTTTAAAAAAGAATATTTCTGTTCTTTTATACTACAATGCAGTGGATCAGTCTCATTAGTTAATACTAAATACTATGGAATATCCTGCTCTAGTGCTACATGTCAAATACATCTGGAAGAGAGAATATTACTACATATTAATGAACTGTTATGTTTGTAACACAAATATATCATAATATAGATAGAGAATGAGGAAAGTCAAATTACATAAATTTAAAAAAAAAATATTTTTAATATATCACTAATTTTAAAGCACAATTACAGAGAAATAAGAGCAATACAAACATGAACGGTGCAAATAATTCTTTAAAACTTCTTGAAACTTTATTTTGATTAGCAAAAAACACCATAAATAGTAACTCAGAAATATTCAACAACCTTTCTTAATAAGTATTTTTCATTTCATTAAAATGATGATTAAAAGTTGATTTTTTTAAAGGGTCCCTGACCTTTTTGTGAGCCAAATTATCTTGTGTTCATTAATGCTATAACAACTGCGGAGAAACTATACAATGAGAAACACTTGTTAAAACAGACTAACCCATTACCATAAATATAAAACGTTTTAACATAAAAGTTTTTTTAAAAATTCACAATAATAAAAATGACAAAATTAAATAAAAAACTTAAGTAATAGCATGATTCGATCAGAATGGAAGAAAAAAGATTGTTATGTTCCAGGGTCTAAAAAAATTAGTCACTATTAAAAAGAAACACTGACTTTTAAAATAGAAAATTGAGCAAACAAGATTTTTGAAAATAAAATTCCCTTGATTTGTTTCATAGCATATTCATACAAAAGCTCAGTTTCATCTTGATATTTATTTGTGTACAAGAGTGGTGCCACCACTGAACAAATTAAAAGCTTAGTTTATATATTACATATTTTACAAGTTATAAGAAGAGCCAGGGCTTAGTAAGTTATAGGAACCATAAGCTCTCACTCCCAAGATCCATTTATTTATTGAAGTGAGAAGAGGCAATGAGGAAAAATTGTTCTCATTGTATACCTCGAAGGTGTAGCGATAGAAGGATTTTTGAGTTTAGAAGACCTCATACTCAATTTCCCGTGAACGAAAAGAAATAAGTTGTGTGGATCTTTCTTCTGTCTGAATTTGTCCCTGCCCTAGCTTCATCATTTTATTCCTGGAGCAAAGTGATTTTCTAGACCCTGTTGTACATATAATAGAAACCAGATGCTGAGAATGATGTTGAAGAGTGACCAGAGATTAGTGAGAGGATGGTTTGGATGCTATTGATCAGCAAGATTTCTATTTATTTAAAAAGCGCCACATGGTTTGCTTAAAGTGTATGGGGAAAAAATAACAATTGAATAGGATGAAATCTCGTGGTATAGTCTGAAGAGGAATGAGAGAGATTTGGGAAAGCAGCTGATAGTTCTTCTCAATAAGGAAAGCTGAAAGATCACATGCTAAGAATTACCTTACTTGATCTTTTCCAACTCTTCCTCATTAGCATTGTCTGTAAATGAAATAAAGCATTTTCATTATATTTTCACTCACGTACAGAAGAGGGCAGCCAATTGTTTTCTCGAAGAAAGGTAACATTTATTAGCCCTTTAGACAGCAAACAGTTTCCAGCAACAACTATACAAGACAAAAATTGTATTTCACACACACAACTAGAAAAACACCTTTAACATTCAAGCAGTCTTTCTGGTGAGTTCACTTGCTTTATTTTGTACAAAGAAATGGGACAGTATATTGTTTTAAAGGATAGAACATTTGGAATACCTTAATTATTGACTGGAAAAAAACACATCGAGTCTCATGATTTGCAATTGTTCCTTTTGGTGGTGGAGGTTAAGGGTGTACATGACTTTACCAGATATATAATAATTTCTCTCTTCAAACATATTAAAAATCTGAGGCTTTGTGTCATCCTAGAATTGTCTCTGCTTCCAGTTAATCTTTTAACTACATTCCAGTTGAGAAAAATGCTGCATATTGAGATGGCTATTTGTGCATTTTTCTGCTAAATGTTCATCTAAAAAATATCCTTTAAACTAGTGTGTTTGTGTCAGAATAAGAAGTACTTACGACCAAAATTTTAATTAAGGTTCTGAAGATTTATAACGAGTGCCCAAGATCATTGATTTCTTGCATAAAGTAAATCATAAAAGCCCAAAGATTTTTTATTTTCTCTCCTCACTTAAAAATTTCAAAATAAACACTGAACACTGAGGTATGAACTGTCCTGATTAGCCTCTCTACTCTGTTTTAGCTTTACTATTATCTTTATGGCACATGAAATGGAGACTAGGAAATATTCGGAATAATGAATATAGCTAACACTTGTAGAAATGCTTGTCAAATTTGTATTTCAAGGAAGTGCACTGGTGACTTTAAGAACTGGATCTCCTTCAGCAGAATTCACTTTAAAGAAGGACCATTTCAGAAACCATTCATGAATTACAAAAATACAAAAAATTTTTTTAATATAAGGCTAAGGCAACCTTTGACCTAAGCCAAGAGAATGGAATGATGTGAGGCTCTAAGGTAGGAAATAAGAAAATCATAAAATTGTCAAAGGTAATCATCAAAGGTATATTCCTCCTTTCTGTAGATTCTGGTTTTATAAAGAAATTTCTCTCTCTGTACATGCTGTGTTAAATATTAAGCAAAACACAGAAGAGTAACAGATTTCCTAAGTTTCCCCCTGCCCCCAACTTGTTATTTTTCAAACAGAGCCAGGAAACTACCACTTCTTCCATCATCACCAAAAGGCAATTGGAAATCGAATACTTTATTGGTGTGCCTTCTTCACAAACACTGCCCTTCCAAGGGTCAGATAATAGGTATTCAACTTTCTCAGAAAGCAGAGCTTCAATGGACAAAGAATGGTAATTCCTAGAGACAATATTCTGAGTCAAATCAAGTCAGAACAATTAAGATCAATAAAAAAGCAAAATCTCTTAACTCATGGTCATTTATCATCATCATCTAGCATCTAAGAATCTTATAATATAAAATTCTATTCTATAAGAAATGTTCTGCTATGAAAAGGGGGCTTTGAACATGAGGAAGAGTGGATTCTCATGGCAACACTAGTCAATAGTACAAGGATTCAATACTACTGGTCAACGTCGCTTCCCCTCACTCAGAAGCACTGCGTATAATTAACCCTTTATATAGGTAACACAAAATATAGGGCTGCTATTTTTCCTGTCTCTCAAAATTGGCTTTATAAACAGGCTGCATGGTCTTATTTTTCAGACTGGGAAACTGATACAAAACAAAAAATTAGTGATTTCCCTAAGTATAAATATGAAAGGTTTGGCAGTTATGAGGACCAATTCATTATTTTTCTGATTCAGTCTCTAAAGTTCTATTATTAGATCTAATGACTCTCAAAAGGGCCCTAGATTTTATTACAAAATTTCTGCCTCTTGAGCCAAACCTACTAGCTAAGTAATGGGTTTAAGTTACCCACTTCCAAGTCTTTTTTTCTTTTAGGTAGCTGGGTTAAGGGAGACTCACCAAAACTGAAAACAGTAGAAAAGTTAAAAAGAAAATAAATTTAATAGACATACTATTAATACTGCTATCTTTTCTAACTAAGAGACATGTTAAATAAGAAAGATTGTTTGGGGAATGTTAATGATAGGAGATGAAGCAAATTCTAGAAAAATATGATTTATTTTTGGTCTATAATCTTCAATTCAATAAAATAAGATTTATTTTTGCTCTTCAGCTGAGAAACATATGAATTCGTTTTTGAAAGTGTAAGTATCTAACATTACTATAGTATAATTCGAATTCTTCATTAACAGCCCAATAAAAGAAATAAGTAGTATAAAAATATGGCCTGTTATAGAGCTGCAGAAGTGATTGGTTTTAAAAGATTCCACAATCTTAATCCACTTTTTTACTTTCATCTTTCATTGTAGTGATTTTTTAAGGCAATTATATAGCTACTGTATAAACAAAAAAATCACAAAACAGATATTATAGTATATACATTTTATAAAACATATTCTACTTTTTGTAGGTAGATATTTCCTCAAATGTTGGCTGTATAATAATTCTGAAAAATATCAAAATTAAACCAAGATAAAAAATATTTTTTTTAATTCCTTAATGGCCAATTAGAGTCAATTCATATGTTTCTTTGAATTTTCTATTTTTTAGCCTTAGCCAAGCAATTTGTAGATCTAGGTTATCTAAGAGAGTGTGTAACACAAATTAACTCACTTTTATTTCACAAATTCTCCAATGAAGAAATCTGTGGATTGAACTCTGCTAGAAAAAGAGCCAGAAAGAACTCAAACACACTATCAGGCAAAAATACCATACACAGGACACACATTATGCACTATAGACTTTTGCAGATTCAAAAACAGGACATGCAATTAAAACAGAAATGATAGTTGTGCCATGCAACTCATCCGCATGCCCCCCATGATGGTTTTGGTTTCTTGTACACTCAATGCTGGAAAATTGAAAAAAAACATACATCCATTCACATCTGGGATTTTTTTAAAGACTACATTATGAACTAAATGGAGAGGATTTTAAGATAGGCAACTATGAAATACATTTACTATTACTTATACTACACTTCCTAAATTGCTGTAATTAGACGTTGCATGTTTTAGAGGCTGTAGTATATTCTGTAGGCTGATAGGTTTTTCAGTTCACTCTTCAGTTTTCCTGATTTCCAGAACTGGCAATCCACCCAAGGAGAAATCATCCCAACTGCATTATTCATGCAGTGTATTACCAGTATTAACAGTGAACGAAAAACTCATAAGATAACTGATTTAGAAAACTTAGCACTTTGTAATGCTACGTACTCATTTCTTCCTACATTTTTATAGCATTTTCTTAACATTAATGTTCTATTTTCTATTTGATTGTTAGAATTTATCTGTTAAAGGCTCTTGAAACTCATCTCTTTCATTCTCCATTTTAACACATATAAGATATTTAGCAAAGTTTTATAAACACAGGCATAAGAACAAATAAGTAGTTTTTGAACTAAAGTCTTCAGGCCCAAAAGCTTAAAATAAATTATTTCCAAGCTAGTAGTCAAAGAGAAAAAACTCTTCTTATAATTTTGCTGTGTGAGGGCCAAATGCAAAATCACCCTCTATTCCTTCCCTATACAGCATCCTGAATATTAAATGGCACTGTGAAGCATTCAGTAACTGATTTCTGAATCAGTTGCTGCATTCTTTGTTTGAATTTCTCTAAATAAGATTTGTTCCCGGATGATTTGTGAAAGTTCAGCATGCCATTTTCCCTGCAGCAGTATGTTATGTAGTTTAGGCAAATGAATATTCAATTTAAACATACATTGGGTCTCTGATTTTTTTAACTAAGAAACTTCAAATGTAGCCTGGAGAAACACATTTAGCTAATACTCGCCACATTACTAAATGAAGAAAATACAGTGACATGTTTATAATTCATTGTCATCATTAGAAATCCTTAAGAAGAGCAATATAGGTTGATTTTAAGCAGATTATCATTAATATACAAATATTAAGAACTTACGAAAGAAAACAAAATCATTATTTAATCATAAGTTAATATTGTTTGTAACAACCTCAAGGATTTGAATATGGAAGGAAGAAAGAAAAAACTTGAAATATCTTCTCCTGGTCCTTTGAAATATCTCTTCAAATCCATGTAGAGATACATCTACAACTCATTGGACAACCACTAGGTACAGAAGGCTGGACTAGGTTTTGAGAGAAGTCATCATGGAAAGGTGTGTGTGTGTGTGTGTGTGTGTGTGTGTGTGTGTGTGTGTGTGTGTGTGTGTGTGTGTGTGTGTGTGTGTGTGTATCCCTGTAGAAGTGATAGGTTAGGTGAAGTACAGGCATATTTTAGGTAGGACAAGTGACATTGACATTGACGAAAGCTTGGACTTGAGAGAAGGTGAAGTATGGAGGAGTTTGTATGGCTGGGACAGAAGTTACAAGTGAGGAGATATATGTTGCTTGTTGGAGATCCCTGATGCACCTCATCATGAGTTTACATTTAATTAGAGAAATAGCCACAGATCACTGAATACTTAGAAGAAGAATGAGGGAGTTAGAACAATGCTCAGTAGATGACCAATAACTGTTTTTGTCTTTTTAAAAAATAGATACCTACAAATGATCCTTGTACAGAGTTCAAAAACTAAACTAGTGTTGATAAGCCTAAAACTAGTTTTTGAGAACTTAATAAAATAGTCATATAACTGCTAAATAGGACAAACAGGAAAAAGAAAAAATGTGAATTTCTATGTATTTGTTGGGAATTATCATAATGTAAAAAAAAAAGCACTTGCTTAAAAATCCAGATTCAAATCTAGGACATCAGAATAGCTAGGATACTGGATCCCGGTAGAATTTCCTTTTGGAGGTCATTTATCCTTCCTCCCCTCTCCCCTGACCCAGCTTGCTCCTCTAGAACCAAGCCCATGTCTTGGCTATTAATCACAAGGATAAACCAGGATAGCCACACTGGTCACCCTTCTCTCTGCCTTCTCACGTGTGGCTGAGGTCAGGACTGGAAGAACAAATATGTTTACCAGCCCGAGGCTGGCTCTGGTGCAGACTGCAACCACTGTGCCTTTTCTGAGCCCTGGATAAGCTATGTGCTCCTGTGATGAAGAAGAACTTAGCCAAGGGAGAGTCAACAATGGAATGGAAGGGAAGAAGACTTCATTTCCCAGTTCACACAGCAGAATAAATCCAGTGTTCTTTGGGACTCTGAAAGGGGAGGGCACGAAGTAAGGCAGTGAGTGAAAAAGATACTTGGCTGTAAAGGATTTCTTCCGACAAGTCTGGGGTAGTCAAAGGGATTTGTATCAAGAAAAGGGCCTGAGGATTTCAGGAGGAACTCTTTGTGTTAAGGGTGAATGTGGCTGGAGAAAGATAACGAAGACAAAGGAAAAGGAAGAAAAAAAGAAGATAAATAAACCAGATTTTTCATCTATAACTGTTTCATGTAACCCACCTGTTTTCTTCCCTATTCATGTTTGATAACTTACTGATGATCAGCTCCCAGGTACTGTAATATTTTCAATGACTTTTTCTAACTAGAAAGACATTATGCCTAAAAGATAAGTTTGAGCAGCCATAGAGATTGAAGAATTTTTCAAAGATTGTTAAGGAAAAATTAATATTGGGAACTACTTTGCCTGTGCTGACATATATGTCTGTGTTTAGAACAACTCCACAGCTTCATCATGAGGTCTTTTGATAACTACTGTTATCCTTCAAACCCACAGTTTGATGTTAGAGTATTTAAGAAGATCCCTTTAATCTAAAAATTCAGCAGGCAAATTATACAAGTAACTACAACAGCTGCTATATCATTCCAATCTCCAGTAAGATTGCAAGTTTGGATGGCCTGGGAATTCCCAGGACCTCAAGTACTTAGATATTTTTATTAATGAAGAGCTGTCCTTCATTGAAATAACAAAGAACCCCTATGTAAGAATATTCTACCACCAAGTTTTGTCGATTTTACCTCCTACAGGTAAACCTGCTGATTTCCCTCCATCTCTACCACTGACAGTCGAATCCAAACCTCCATCATTTCTCACCCGGATTTTTGCAGTAATCTAGTTGGTCTCCAAGCATCCATTCTTACCCTTTCAATCTGTTTTCTACAAGGCAGCTACAGAAAAAATTTCAAACAGCAAATATGATTATGTCATTTCCTATCTCCCTTTCAATGGCTCCCTGTTGCTCTTTGGGAAAGGACCAAAAACATTAACACAGCCAGCAAGTCCTCCACAGTCTGGGCATCTCCTGTACATGCCAATGTCATCACGTACCAAGATCACCCACACCCACTTTGAGTTTGCCTTCTCTAAGCTCCACTACTTTTCAATTCTTGGAAAGCGGCATGGTTTTTCTAGCCGCAGGACCTTTGCATGTGCTGTTCCCTTTGCTTGAAATACTATCTCTCTTCCTGCTTTTTGCCTTATTAACTCCTATCCACACTTCACACCTCAGCTCCCATTTGACTTCCTTATAGAATCCCTGTCCCCCTGACTAGAACGAGTGTTCCTATGTTTGCTCTTTCAGCAACATGTGCCTTTCTTTCAAGGCACTTAAAACAGTTATTTTATATCTCTGTCAATGATTATTTGATTCCTGAGGTCTTCACTGGATCTAAGTTCTATTGCATCCTAAGTGTCCAGTATAGTAACTGGCTTACAGTAGGTTCTTGTTGAATACCAGGATTATTTGAAAGAAGCACAAAATGAACATTTATAATGTATTTCCATGTGTGGACTAGCCAGCTAGGATATACTTCTTGGCTTGTGCTGGATAAAATAACGTCTTCTGAATTAGTGGCTTCTAAAATGATGGACTTCCATTTCTAAATGTTCTTTGTAAAAAAATTTTCACCACACACCTTTCTATCTGCACAAAGGTGCATCTGCACACTATAATTTCACCATCTTAAGTTCTCACAGGTATTGTTTGGTAACACCTGTTGGAAAAGAGAAATTTTCTCCTCGGTGAATTAAGTATAGATTCTTAACCCTACTTAGCAAATATTATATATGAATTTGTGTGCTCATTATTTAATTTTTAAAAAGAATGGAGAGAAATACTTCTTCAAAGGTGGATTTTTCAATGAATTAGAATACTTCCAAATTTGAAATTGGATTTCATTATTTCTACCTATAATCTAGGGAAAAATGTCAATAATGCTTTTTCAGCAGATAATATATCCCAAGTTCAATCATGCATTCTTTTAACAGCAAAACCCACATTGTTGAAATACAGCACTTGAACTCGCCTAAACAAATTATGTTTACTACTACAATGTGTTACAATCAGAGCTAGTTAGAGTAGTTCCCATGTACATGAAAGCACATTCAGTTTAATAAACAATCTCTGGTAAATTGTGGCAGAATGTGCACTGGCAAGCACACTGATGTGGGTCAAACCTGATATTTTTTAACGTCACTTCAAGAGTGTGGGAGTAATTGGCTCCTCTGCATCCTTTGTCACTTCTCCTAGCAGCATGGTGTACAAGGAAGTACAGACAGCTAGCACTGAAAAATGAGTAATACCGATACAGAAGCCCATCAAGAAGATGAAAAATACTCACTCATCATTCAGTAAACAAATACCAGAGAGCAGAAACTCTGTTATAATTTCACCTCATTTTCTTTGTGATGGTACATATGACAATACAGCCAAAATAGTAGAGTCTGGATACCTCAAAGTGGAATTCCAAATATTCAATTCACTAATAAACATATTCCCTGAATGAATACTAATATTTGCCTACAATATAACATGTCTGAAGTTGAGAAATAAAATTATAATAGAAGATACAAATCTATTCCATATTTACAACAAGAGGTTCTGATCTGGAGTGTGGAAGAGGAAATTTGAGTTGAAAAGATATAATAAGCATGGACGAGCGATACCCAGGATACTCACAGAAACAAAGAACAGGCCAGATTTTCATACGCCGCTTCTCTTTATTATTACTGCTGGGTCCAAAGAAGGCTCACAACAATCAGACAAGTGAGAACAAGAAAGAGCTCCTGCTAGGCTGGGGGGCGACTTACCACATCCCTGGGTTCTCCTTCTTTAGGGGTAAGAACGACTGAGAGCAAAATGATCCCAAGATCATGGTCAGGATAATGGGGGTCTTTCAGAGTTAGGGTCACATCTGTGGGCCTGTGATATAAAATATTAAAAATTTTGAACAGTCATTAAACGAATAAGCCAAAAGCATATTTTCATCAATAATTTATTATTTTAAGAGGAAAAGCAATTTTGTCTTCCTTTGCTTTCTTAGTATAATTTTTGTTATTATCAAAATATCATTAATATACAAAGTTGGCCAATAAAATATCGGCCGATGGGTATATGTGAATTCACTGGATGGATTTCTGCCATTCTTGGGGTTCTAGAAAGTTGCTGAAAAGTCCAAGAAACCGCAACACTATTGAGAAACCTGTAAGCCCCTTCTCTGTCACCTCTACATCCAGAGAAAGCAGTACCAGCTATTTTCTATAAATTTGAGTCCAGCAACTAAACAAGGGTCATTTTTTGACCACTATTTTCCTTTTAGTTTTTTAGGATTTTTTTAAAGCAGGGGTATGATTTAAAGTAAAAAGGTGAGTGGGAGAAGAGGAAAATATAAAATAAAACTTGCCTGATGTACATTATAGACATACTTTAAAAATGATGCATAATTATTTAAAAGAACATCCAATATTTAAGATAATGCTTCTTCTTTTTTTGGATGTTTAAATGTATGCCTAGACATTGTTTAGATTTTGAAAGACAAGGAAATAAATATTTATAACAGTTGGGTAATATAGGCTTTGGAATGAGATAAACATCTCTGAGGAAGAGATTATACATAAGTCAATAATACCCACAATCACTGTTAGAAAATAATGCAATATACACATTCAACTGACAGTGTATAAGTAGCATCTTGCTTGCATGTTTCAATCAATGTTGAACAAATAGGGTTACTGCCCACCATAAGCCTAATAATCTGTGGAATATCCAGCCCCAAACAAAAGAATCTTGACATATTGGCAAATTAAGAATGTTCCCTTGTTTGTTCAGTAGTTCACTCATTTATTTCATTTACAAAATGTGTATTAAACACATATTAAATGCCATACACTGTGCTAAGTTCTGAGTAAAAATCAGAGGTCAAGACGAAGATAAGATCCTCGTCTTCGTGGAACTTGACTTTTAGTACACGTTACAGTTAAATTCCAGAATTGGGATGGGTTTGGGGGTTGGGGGGGATCTGGTCTGAATGAAAATTTTTAATACTGGCTGAACATCAGAATCAACTGGGAAGCTTTTAAAAAATGCATATTCCTGAACTCTACACCTATGACTTTTGTAGATCAGGGTGGGTTCAAGAAGTCTGTGTATTTGTAAATCTCCCCAAATGATTTTCTCGTACAACCAGGATTGAAAACCACAGGTCCATTTTAACGCTAAGATTTTCTGGTTTTATGATTCTAGGAAACCTTTCACATGAGGTTTAATTAACAAGTCAAGAAATGATGTTATGAAAAATATGAACAATTTTCTGGTGTTAAGGGTTTTAACTGAACCACAAGTAACCAGTTAGACTGATAACACATATAAATTGAAAGAGTTATAATGTAAATTGCTCCAATATTAATTTAGTTACAACTAATCATTATGATCTGATAGAAACAATTTGTTCCTTTTATTTTAACAAATACATGTTAGGTGTTACAGTGTATGAGTGTGTGCACATATATAATATGTACATATATGGAGTTACAATTTAATTTGGTTCATTTTTCTATAACAATTACATATAAAAAATTTAAAAACTTCATTAAATTGGTATAATGATAACATGGTTAAGATTTAAGAACATTTGCAATTGCTTTGTGATGCTTATCTATTTTCTTTAAAAGAAATAATTAATGCATTATATAGTGGCATAAGTATTCATATAGCTACTATTATTATTCACTTTTTTCTACACCCAGAGACTGATTTATACATAGAATAAAATCGCATACACAAATATGTGATTTTTAAAAAGTAGAAACTTGATGTTTACATGGTTTTGAGGGTAGGGAATGGTTAAATACACAAAATTTGTAATTGACAACATACACAATAAATACTTGCATATAATCTCTTTTAATTTTCTCAATTATCCCATATAATTTCATTTCAAATTATTTTTCACCAATGATTTATCTTTAATAGAAAATGAGAGAAATTTATACGTTGGTATTAAGTCCAGTAATTTGCATATCCTGATGCAGAGATCTACAGAGAAAACATCTGTGGCCTTTACAAAAGAACAGCATGGTCTACTCTAATTTGAGCTCAGTCTTCATGATAACGGACTACACATAACACCATTTAGGATGCCTCCTTCAGTTGCAGGGAGGTGTGAGCCTGTGTTAGGCTTCAGTTGGAATGGAGGATGTGTAGAAAAGGCTGCTCTTTTGGCCAGTTTGAGGCAAAAATGACCATTGGAAGACCAATAAACTGCCACTGTCTCAAACTTAGCTGATTGTAACACATATAGGGGTTTTACTATTTGTATTTCTCTATTCACCTACATTTACAGAAATATAAAGTAGTGATCTGGCCCATTACTCTGTTTTCCTGCTCTTTACTATTCCTGCCACGTGATGTAACATGATCATCAAAACAGACAGGAATTCCTTCTCTTTAAAACTATCAAAGATTTCACAGCTTCCTTTGTGATCCATCCCAGCCCTGCTTCACCTTTTTTAACCTATTTTTTTCCTTCTGTAGTACTAATCGATTCTTAGTTCATATATTGAAGTGCATTTTGAAAAATATAAGCCCTTTATTAGGTGAAGGGAAGAATTAATATTAGTAATAATAATAATGCAACTTTGCAAGTAGTTACACAATGTAAAAATGTACAGTGAGCAAACACCACCAATCTGACTCCCCTTTAGGAGCATTCCTTGGTAACCCAGTGATGGTGAACTGGCCATGGCAAGATCAGATTCTGCCTTGGCTCTAGCGATAAGAGTTGCTGTTTTTGAGCAAAGTGCACATGTTTTATTTCCTATAAGGTAGCTGATTCTTAAATTAATAATTATGATTAACCTGTATAATCTTCTTCATGCCCAATTACAACCATATAAGTGATGTGAGAGCAAAGGAATGTGTCTTTTATCTCTACAATTCCTGGTGCTTATCACAGTGTTGAAGGACAGAATTTTTCTCTAGAATAGTTATTGTTGAATGAGATAGTTAGGGAAGATGCCATTATTCCATTGGGTAGTGAGAAAGATGGATTTGAGAAAGGTTGGCTAGCGTGAAGGCTCACAGCTATAAGTGACAGAAGAACAGCTAGAACCCAGATCAAGGGGCTAGCCAGTTAACTCAATTGGTTAGAGTGCAGCCTTGTAATGCCAGGGTTAAGGGTTGGATCCTAATACTGGCAGCCGCCAAAAAAATAAAAAATAAAAACATTAGTTGCCTAGAACCCAGACTGGCTGACATTTTCTATTATTACACAGGCCTAGCTGCATAACAAGGAGTAGCAATATTCCAACAGTTCAAAAGTTACCTGTTTAATTCCAATTGTGTGAGATCCAGAAAGGCTGAACCCATGAAGTCATCCTGTAGTCCAAAATCATAGTCAAATACCTAAGAAGCCAAAGAGAAAAGACACTGTTATAAATAATTCCAATAGAAGCTTTAAACAAAAATGTCTTGATTATAACATGTTGGTTGTCTATGTAACCAAAATACATGAAACTTCCTAATGTTAGTTTTTAAAAAATATATTTGTTTTTGTACTTTGGAATATTAGGAATATTCCAAATTAGAATATTACAAAACATTCTAAAGAAACTACAAAATTTTTTTAAATTTATTTTTTTACTTAATGTTATTGATAAGTATCAAATAGAACTTTAAGACACAACAAAATCAAACAAAATACAGTGCGTCTTCAAAAATGTGGGAAACACAGGCTCAAAATATTTCCCCCATATTACAGAAGGGATACTAGCATTACTAGAAGTCAAAATGAATTAGCATAATTTCTACAAATACGTCTTCCTTGTTGGGCTATAGGTGATGAGAATATGATTCTAAGTTCTTCACATTTTTTAGGTCATTGATGATAAATTGTCTGATGTCATAGGACAATGGCATCTTAAATATACAAATAAGTAAAACTTGAGACACCATGACGAAAGTACTTTTTAAAGTTATATGAAGGTTAAATTAAATTGTTTATTGTCATGAACAATTACTGAGGGATGATACTAATGTGACCAACAACAATAACACAAAAAGGAAAAGAAAAGAAAGAGAGAACACATTTCTTCCTTCTGCCAACACTTTACCCAGTGTCTTCTCTGTGTCTTGCATGGTTCTTATTCATACTATGGTGAGTAAGACAGACAGCATCCCTGACCACTTGGACCCTACATTTGGGGGTTGAGACAATCCATGAAGTTTGGTGATGAGTGCTACAGAGACATATACAAGTCTAAGGGGTATGTTGAGAACTGCTATTTTAGATAGAGTCCAGGAAGTCCTCTCTATGTTTATTAAGCCATGCTAGTATGGGGAAGAGAACCCTAGCCAGTGGAAGCAGCAAGTACAGGAGAGAAATCGAGGTGTTTTAGGATCAGCAAGAAGACAGTGGGGTTGAAGCAAATTGAGAGAAATGAAGAATGGAAGGAGGTTGGAGGGCAAGCTCAGAGCTAGATCGCTTAGGGCCATTTCCAAGGGACTCCATGTAAATGGAAACTAGCTAACTTCCATCCATTTATTAATTTTCTCACTCACTAGTTCTTTCAGCTAATATTGATAAAATACTCACTATGTGCCAGGCAATATGCTAGGCACTGAGGACACAGTGGTGAGCAAAACTGACATTGTCAATGCTTACAGTCAATGAGGGAGACAAATGTTAACACGGAATTGCATGGGTGATATGTAATTACAACTTTTGATAAGTGTTTTAAGGAAAAGAACTGGGTCTGAAAAGAAAGAATAACAAAGGAGATGAAGGAAGGCCCTTAAGATGGGGGAGTTGAGGAGAGCTACTAGATGAAGTTTAGAGCTGTGATCCCTGACCTTATCAAATAGAAAATATCTGTATTGAGCAACACAGTAAATGAGCACAAACACATAAGTCTGCGCTTGAGTGGATGACCCAGGCCATTGGACTCTACAGGATGTGAGAATCCATGAGGCCAAGAGAATCAACAGTCCAGCACTCCTGGTCCCAATTCTTGGCACAACAGTTAGAAAGCTTAAAGCTGAGGGAACAGTAGGTACAGCAACCTTGAATCAGTTACTGTTTGTTTCTCTAGTACAGGTGTACTTCAATTTAAAAAAAAAAGAAAACATAATATGTAAAAAATTGATATTTAAACAAAAAAGATAAATACTTTGCATTACAAAAGGATTCTTAGATTTGAAGAGTCACAAGGGGATTTATTTAAGTAATAAGCTCCCCTAATGCCTTTTAAATTATTCAATTTGCAGTCATTTCATTTACATACAACCTTTCAGGAGTATATTTATTGCAGAAAGCTCAGCATTCCTGCAATAAATATTCTCCTTGATCAATTACACTTCTGAGCTTTAGTCATCTGCTCAGTGGCACATCACATGAACACACTGCACATCTCATGCAACTGACACCTCGATGTTTGCAAGTGGCTGCAGTAGTGTATTTTACAACATAAGATTTACATCAAAACATTAGAGAAATTTCTCTTGTGCAATCTCTTTTAATCATATCACCCTTAGGCTTAAAATCTCAGGGAGAAGATAGGTGGCATATAATCAATGAGAACACCTGGGGTACATCCACACATATGAAGTGGAGAGCTGTGAATCCAGTGAATTGATGAGTGCAGACGGCCCGCCTGGGTGAGTCAACATCCAAAATCTCTTTACCCTCATGATGAGAGTCTTTCCTACTGTCCTAATGCTAGATGTTTACTTCAATTCTCAATTCCTGTTAATCGGCAAAAGCATAAACATGGGAAAGAAGGGAAATGTCAGAATCCGTTCATTAGTGAAATTATTAGCTATGCTGCTTGGTTTCAAGCTCTATAAACTATTTGTCGGAGGGAGCATTACTCTAGGAGCTTCAGAAATATAGAGCATGGAAAAGAGAGATAAAAGAGGAAAAGGTATTCGTGCTGCAAGAACAAGCACAGTTAATGCTTATTAATGTTTATTCACCATTTACTATAAACTAGGCACTGTATTAAACACATTATATAGATTTAAAAATTTAGTTCTTACACAACTCATTTAGCATGGTATTGTTTCTATTTTTCAGATAAAGAATCCAAAACTGAAGAAGTTTATTTGCCCCCAATTCCTATGGCTAGTAAGAGGCAAGATTCAAATCTTGTTGTATTGGATTTCAGAAATGGTGCATGCTTAAATTTGAGAAATAGAACTCTGGGAGAAGCACTGGGAATTCAAACATGAATAATTTAGATGAGATCCTTGCTGTCATGGAACCTCCACTCCATGAGTTGAAAACATTATATAACAATAGGCAGAAGTTGCTTGGGACTTGCTAACGCTGTTCTTCATTCTCAATATATAACAATAAATATTATATTATATTTATTTATGTTATATAGTTTATAACAATAAATATTTTATTATGAACAATGAATGTATCTTGATTCAATTGTCTACCAAGGAAAATTGCACTGGGAGTGCATCAGTTACAATGCTTTTTGATGCAAGTCATAGAAAATTCAACTCTCTGGCTTCAACATGAACGGGAATTTGTTAGCTCCAATGACTCAAATGTCCATAGGTAATTGTGGCTTCAGGAGAGTTTTGACTTGGCAGTTCATATGATCCATGCATTTATTCACTCATTTATTTGAAAAATATTTGGTGAGCACACACAATGTGCCGGTACTATTCCAGGTACTTGAAATACAGCAGTGAACAAGAAAGTCCAAGTCTTTGATTTCTTGGAGCTCACATTTGGAGTGGGGAGGTGGGGTGGCAGCGGGGATAGACACAATAAGCAAATAAATATGCTAAGTAATAATAAGTGTTATGGAGAAAAATATCTCAGGGTACAGGAGTGACAGGAACGGCTATTTACATAAGATGTTCAGGAAGGACAAGGAGAGAGGGAGGCCTTCGAGTGAAGTGTGGAGGCACGATGGAGGAAAGTGTGTTCCATAATGAGGGAATAGGAAGTGGAATGGCACTGAGGAAACTGGATAGAGGCCAGTGTGGCTGGAAAGAAATGAGCAAAGGAGTGCTGGGATATTAGTTCAGGCACAGAACACGGAGACTACCATCAGAAGACTTTGGGTTTCATTTAGAGTACAGTAGAAGTCACTGGAAAATTTTATGCATGGAAGTAGTATTATCTAATGCAGGTCTTAAATGTTCACACCGAAAACCACTTGGTGAATTACATTTTGTACAGAGAGAAAAAAATATGAGCAAGCATACCAGTGGTTCCAGCAAGAGTTGTTGTCTTTGGATTAGACATCAAAGTGGTAAGAAGTGGTCAAATTTAGGATATACATTGATGGTAGAGCTGACAGAAATAGCTGATAGGTTAGATGTTAAGTGTGAGAAAAAGATGTGGACTAAGGATGTGCAGGAAAGAGCTAACACAGTGGGCCTGTAGGATTAGCTCTTGTCTGGCATCTAGGAACTTGGCTATTGAAACATTCCCACTGACAAGACTGTGTTGCTCGTCTGGTGCACTGAACATCTGCTTTCCTTCTGAGAGTCTAGAATGTTGATCGTGTGGCTGGTTGTTGTGCCTAAGTGACCAGCTCCCACTAAAAACCATGAACTCTGAGTCTCAAGTGGGCTTTGTTGGGCAGAAACACTGCACACGTGTTGCTGCATTTCACTGGCAGAGAAAGAAGCATGTTGTATGTGTGTCATTTCCCGGTGGGGGAGGGCAGAGGAAGCTTGTGCATGGATTTCTCTAGACTCTATATAATGTGTCTTTTTCTCCTAGTATCTTGCTGTAATAAATTATAACCATGAGTAAGTATAACTGCCTGAGTCCTG
The DNA here is from genome assembly GCF_027409185.1 of Cynocephalus volans. Taxonomy (NCBI): domain Eukaryota; kingdom Metazoa; phylum Chordata; class Mammalia; order Dermoptera; family Cynocephalidae; genus Cynocephalus; species Cynocephalus volans. The sequence goes on from NC_084461.1 coordinate 81,862,745, forward strand.
TGAGTCCTTCTAGTGTGAATCACTGAATGTGTTTTGGGATCCCCAACTGAAATGATAACTCTTTTGTCCTGAACAACTGGTGAACGGTGATAGAACTTACTGAGACGGGGAATTTGGGAAGAAGCAGGTTTGGGTAAGGGTGGGGTGGGAAATAAAGAGTTACTATGAATTTGACTTCAATTGTGTTGCATTTGAGATACCCATTAGACATCTAAATGGAGAATCTGAACTAGTGGTTGAGTACAGTTTGTTCAGGGAATGCTCTGGGATGAAGATACACATTTAAAAATCATCAGGGAACAGATTGTATTTAAAGCCACAAGCATGAAGGAGATCACCTGGAGATGAAGTATACAGTCAGCCTTCTGTGTATGTGGGTTTTGCATCTGTGGATTCAAGAAACTGTAGATTGAAAATATTTGTGAGAAAAAAATCTCAAGTTTCAAAAAGCAAAACTTGAATTTGCTGCATGCCAATTTCTACCTTGAATCCACATGAATGAAATGATGTGTAGGCATTGTGTTAGGTATTATAAGTATCTAGAGATGATTTCAAGTACATGGGAGGATGTGCCTAGGTTATACGCAAACACTATGCCATTTTATATAAGGCACTTAAGCATCCGCGGATGTTGGTATCCTCGGTGGCTCATGGAACCAATCCCCCATGGATATTGAGAGATGACTGTATAAAGAGAAGACATCTGAGGTCTAAGCTCTGAGGCACTTTAGCATTTAGAAGTCTGGGAAAAGAATCCAGAGAGGAGACTGAGAAGGCACAGCTAGTGAGGAAACAGGAAAACCAGGAGAGTGGTAACCTGGAAACAACTGAGGAAGTGTTTTAAGATGGAGGGAGTAATAGCTATATCAGAAGTAAGTGATATAGTCTGAATTCCATTTCTGTCTCTCCAGTTCTCATCAGAGTCTCCTCATTGTTAATGTCTAAATAGGCTAACTCCCCTGATGATCTAACTGCCTGCTAGGATCTCCAGGGTGGCATGATTCTTCATTCACATCCAGTGGGGAAGAGTGAATAGCTTTGTCCCAAAATTCCCAGCGAAAGTCCTGAATTCAGTCTGGATGGACCGGCTCATATCATATGCCTGTTCTTGGCCAAGGATACAAAGTTGGCTGAATGGCTAGCCCATATTGTGTGCTTTTTTAAAAAAGCAGTAATGAAGTCATTTTCCGGGGCCATATGATTCTCCCCCCAAAAATTGGGGGCCCATAGAAAAGGTAAAATGGTGGGATGTATGTTGGGAAAACCCCCAACACTGATCCCCAACCAAGAACTGAATCTGGGGTTCTTTCTTATGGCTCCAGGTACCATCACCACTTGCTTCATTAGACCTGGAGCTGCTTGACACCTGCCTGTAGCTCAGTCCTGGTCTCAGCATTAGGACAACCCTGGTATGAGTCAGGAGAGATTTTGGGGATTTCTAATTCAGTGCTCTGCATCTCAGCATCAAGTCACTCTTGCCAAATTCCTGCAACTTGTGCAAAGACATCCTTGATACAAGCCTATGTGTTAGTTTTAGAATCTCACTAAGATCTTGCTTTGGCCACCCATTTGGACATTCCCATAAATCCATGTAGGCACCCTTCCTTGATAATGGCTGATTCCATGGAGAACCTTCTCCTATCTTATGTTATTCACTCTTAACACTATTCTCTTCTTGTCCAACTGAATAACATGCCTGTCACCCAGAAAACCTGTACCTGTGCTGTGCGGAGCAGCCCCTTTTGTTTCTTCAACCTCTGTCTGCATTTTGTTCTGAACTTTATTTCTGATATATCTCCCTATTTCCTGCATCCCTGGAATCTGCTTTGTTGCCTTGCCATTTGACTTTCCTGGTCTCTACCACTGCCTGCAAACTGCAAATAGCCCTCACTCTTCCATGTAGTACCCTACTCTGATCTTGCCCAGACCTCAGGATCCTGCCTTGACACCAGGCAATAGAGTTAACATCCCCATGGGATTTTCTTCAGCCCCAGTATCAGGGAAGTGGACAATGGTTGTAGGGATAAGTCTGCCCTTGCCTATTATAGTCCACCGTTGGTGCTTAACTGTGATCTGAGTTATCAACATTGAGTTTCTAATTGGCATTCACTTAATAATATTAAGTAACTCCCACTGATTTTCTATTACATTCACCATGTGGTAATTTCTGTGATTGAATTAACGATAATATATTTATAATGTTCCATTTTTCCATTTCCCACAGAATAGATAGTAGTGAATCTAATTTCAAAATAATCTGAAAACATCTTAGGGTTAGTTTACTAATATTTTTAACCAAATTAAAACTTCTTTAAAGGCCTAACCCATTCTATGAGATTAGATAATATGATCCAAGGTATAAAATCCTACTTAGCAGCTGAGTCCATGACTCGTCTTCATGCCAAGGCAGTTTCAGAACAACCCTCACATTATTTAAGAATAGTTAAACTCGGAGGTTTCAAGATGGCGGCGGCTGCGGCGGCTGGCGCGGAGTAGCTGAGGTGGAAAAGGTGGCCACTGGGCCTCAGGCAGCCGGGAAACTTGTGGACCTTCCTCTGGCCATCTCTTAAGGGAGGACTGCTGCTGCTGGCCGGTCGTGGGGGCTCAACGCCACTTTGCCCCCGGCAGGAGAGGCTGCCTCATTTACAGGCAACAGCTTTGAAGTGTGGAGCAGGAAAAGAACTGATTCTTAGCTGCAAAAGTGAGTCTTGAAACAGGGAACACGGCGCCAGGGCTGCTGTGGATGCAGCCAGGATCCCGGAGACCGGGGCCGCGCTGAAGAAGGCGGCCAGCTGCCCTATTCAGGATTCGAGGTTTCAGGCCGGCATTAAAGAAGATTCCTGGGAGCGCCCGAGCGGCGCCGCGACTGAACAGCCCGAGGCGGCAGCGCCGAGAACACGGAAGGCAACAAACCAGAGACAGAGCGAGCGCCCGACCTGGCACAGCACTGTGAGTGATCCCTGGCACAGCTCTGTTCGGGGGGGTGGATGCCCACGCGGCTTCCGCCTGCACCACCAGGCCACTCATTGCCCCGGTGCTGCCTCCATTTTCCCAGGTGCGGGCAGCTCCGCCCTGCTCGGCCATCACTGAGCCAATTTGCTTGGCCTGGCACGGGGCTTTCCGGACCCTGCGGGCCGACCTCCTCTCCCACTCCCTCCGCGGTTCTCTGGCAGGGCTGTGGGTGTGGGGCGTCCCGACCAGTTTTGGGAGGGCTAGGAAGTACGGGCGGGCCAACTGTCACTCCACCACACCCTGGACTCCGCCCCGGTAAACTTCCTGTTACTGGGAGGCAGATACCATCTCTGCGACCACCAGTTTGGAAAAAAGCCTAACGAATTTCTGGTTGGGAATAGTGTGGTAGGAGAGTTCCCAGGTCCGCTTGAACCTGCCGGAGAGCAGGCTGCAGGCGGGCACTAGACTCGGTTTATACCGGGGGGATACAAAGGTGAACAAGACCCGAAAAAGATCTACACAGTGCTACAAAGGCACCCAGAGAGACCGGTCGTCTGTGCCTAGCAGAAACCTGGTAGACTTCCTGGGCGAGGCGGTGCTGAGCAGGGTCTTGAAAGCCCAGCTGATAGACGAGGGGTGCAGAACACACGCCCCAGCCCAGCACAGTGTGCACAGAGGGGGGAGACGTGCGGCCAGGGAGGCGGAGACTCGACAGGAACCACACACCCGGTGGGGTCGCCACTGCACGATCTAACAGCCTGGGCCAGAGCACACGGAACGGGGAGAAGTCCTGTACAGAAAGTGAAAGCTCAACAGAGATCACACACCCTGTGGTACGTGATCCACCAGCCCAGCAGAGTACAAGCTGACCAGAAAGGTGGCTCCCCGGAGAAGCCCAAGACCCGAGGCAACCACACACACAAGACACTAGAGGCAAACTGAGCAGTCACGGCGGGAGCCATACCAAATTGGCAACCACAGCAACATCCTAGTTAGTCATTAGTCTTAAACCGGTGGACTGTGAAACCCCCTGCCACAATGAATAAACACCAAAAAAAAGACACCAGAAATACAAAAAATCAAGAAAGTACACCACCAAAAGTTAATAAATCTCATACTCTAGATCCTATAGAACAAGAAGCCCTTGAAATAACTGACAAGGAATTTCGAGTGATAATTCTAAGGAAACTGAATGAGATACAAGAAAACTCAGCTAGACATCATGATGAAATGAGGAAAAGTATACAGGATCTGAAAGAGGAAATATACAAGGAAATCAATTTCCTGAAAAAAAATGTAGCAGAACTTGCTGAACTGAAGAAATTATTCAGCGAAATAAAAAACACAACGGAGAGTTTAACCAGCAGGCTTGTCGAAGTTGAAGAGAGAACCTCTGAACTTGAAGATGGGCTGTTTGAAATAACACAAGCAGACAAAAAGAAAGAGAAAAGAATCAAGGACATGGAAGAAAATCTGAGAGAGATATCAGACAACCTCAAGCGCTCAAATATCCGAGTCATGGGTATTCCAGAAGGGGAGGAAAATGGAGATTCCATTGAAAACATATTCAACAAAATAGTGGCAGAAAACTTCCCAGGTATAGGAAAAATCACTGATCTTCAGATCCAGGAAGCTCAACGATCTCCAAACGTATTCAACCCAAAAAGGCCTTCTCCAAGACATGTCATAGTCAAATTGGCAAAACTCAGAGACAAAGAGAGAATCTTAAAAGCTGCAAGAGAGAAGCGTCAAATCACCTATAAGGGAGCCCCAATCAGGTTAACATCAGACTTTTCATCACAAACCCTAAAAGCTAGAAAGGAATGGGATGATATTTTCAAAATACTAAAAGACAAAGATTGCCAGCCAAGAATACTCTACCCTGCAAGGCTATCCTTCCGAAATGAGGGGCAAATAGTATATTTCTCAGACAAACAAAAACTGCGGGAGTTCACTACCACAAGACCACCCTTACAAGAAATCCTGAAGGGAGTACTGGGTTTGGTTCCTGAAAAATAACTACCACTGCCATAAAAACCCAAGAAAAATCAAAACCCGCTAGTACAATAAAAATGGCATTCATGAAGAGAAAACAAGCTAACAAAAACACTATCTACAACCTAAGGAACCAACAAACAAAGAAACCAAACAGTAAATCAGAAAGCAAGGAACAAAAGACACCTAAGACAACCAAACAACCAATAAAATGCTAGGAATAAATCAACACCTTTCAATAACAACTCTTAATGTTAAAGGCTTAAATTCCCCAATTAAAAGACACAGACTGGCTGACTGGATCAAAAAGCAGGACCCAACTATATGCTGCCTACAAGAGACCCACCTCACCCATAAATATTCACACAGACTAAGAGTGAAAGGATGGAAAAAGATTTACCATGCAAACAGAAAAGAAAAACGAGCTGGAGTGGCTATTCTTATATCTGACAAAATAGACTTTAAACTAAAAACCATAAAAAGAGACAATGAGGGACACTACTTAATGATAAAAGGACTGATCCATCAAGAAGACATAACAATCATAAATATGTACGCACCCAATGTTGGAGCAGCCAGATTTATAAAACAAACTCTATTAGACCTAAAGAAGGAAATAGACACTAATACCATAATAGCAGGGGACCTGAACACTCCACTGTCAATATTAGACAGATCATCTAGGCAAAGAATCAGTAGAGAAACACAAGATCTAAACAAGACTCTAGACCAATTGGAATTGGCAGATATCTACAGAACATTCCACCCAACAACCTCAGAATATTCATTCTTCTCATCAGCACATGGATCATTCTCCAGGATAGATCACATATTAGGTCACAAATCAAGTCTCAATAAATTCAAAAAAATTGCAATTATCCCATGTATCTTCTCAGACCACAATGGATTAAAACTAGAAATTAATAACAAACAAAACTCTGGAAACTATACAAACACATGGAAATTAAACAGCATTCTACTTAATGACATATGGGTCCAAGAAGAAATCAAGCAGGAAATCAAAAAGTTTATTGAAACTAATGAAAACAATGATACATCATACCAAAACCTGTGGGATACTGCAAAAGCAGTATTGAGGGGAAAATTTATTGCATTAAATGCTCACTTCAGAAGAATGGAAAGATGGCAAGTGAACAACCTAACACTTCACCTTAAAGAACTAGAAAAACAAGAACAATCCAATCCTAAAGTTAGCAGACGGAAAGAAATCATTAAGATCAGAGCAGAACTGAATGAAATTGAAAACCAAAAAACAATTCAAAAGATCAACGAATCAAAAAGTTGGTTTTTTGAAAAGATAAATAAAATTGACAAACCATTAGCTTGGCTAACAAAAAAAAGAAGAGAGAAGACTCAAATAACAAAAATTAGAAATGAAAAAGGCGATATTACAACTGATTCATCTGAAATACAAGGAATCATTCGAGACTACTATAAACAACTATACGCCAACAAATTTGAAAATCTGGAGGAAATGGATAAATTTCTGGACACACACAAGCTCCCAAAACTGAACCGTGAAGACGTAGAAAATTTGAACAGACCAATAACAATAAAGGAGATTGAAGCTGTTATCAGAAGGCTCCCAACAAAGAAAAGCCCAGGACCAGATGGATTCACAGCAGAATTTTACCAAACATTCAAAGAGGAATTGACACCGATTCTTTACAAACTATTCCAAAAGATTGAAACGGACGCAAATCTCCCAAACTCATTCTATGAAGCAAACATAGTCCTGATACCAAAACCAGGTAAAGATATAACCAAAAAAGAAAACTACAGGCCGATATCCTTGATGAATATAGATGCAAAAATCCTCACTAAAATACTAGCAAACAGAATACAGCAACACATACGAAAAATTATTCATCACGATCAAGTGGGATTCATCCCAGGGATGCAAGGTTGGTTCAACATACGCAAATCAATAAATGTGATACACCATATTAATAAACTCAAACACAAGGACCATATGATCATCTCTATAGACGCTGAAAAAGCATTTGATAAAGTTCAGCACTCATTCATGACAAAGACCCTCTATAAGTTAGGTATAGAGGGAAAGTATCTCAACATAATTAAAGCCATATATGCCAAACCCACTGCCAATATCATCCTGAATGGGGAAAAGCTGAAAGCTTTTCCTTTAAGAACAGGCACTAGACAAGGATGCCCACTCTCACCACTCCTATTCAACATAGTGTTGGAAGTACTAGCCAGAGCAATCAGAGAAGAGAAGGAAATAAAGGGCATCCAGATTGGAAAAGATGAAGTCAAACTGTCCCTGTTTGCAGATGACATGATCCTATATATCGAACAGCCTAAAACCTCTACAAAAAAACTGTTGGAATTGATAAATGATTTCAGCACAGTAGCAGGATACAAAATCAACACACAAAAATCAGTAGCATTTCTTTTCTCCAATAGTGAACATGCAGAAGGAGAAATCAAGAAAGCCTGCCCATTTACAATAGCCACCAAAAAAATAAAATACTTAGGAATTGAGTTAACCAAGGAGGGGAAAAATCTCTATAATGAGAACTACAAACCACTGCTGAGAGAAATTAGAGAGGATACAAGAAGATGGAAAGATATTCCATGCTCTTGGATTGGAAGAATCAACATAGTCAAAATGTCCATACTACCCAAAGTGATATACAAATTCAATGCAATCCCCATCAAAATTCCAAAGACATTTTTCTCAGAAATGGAAAAAACTATTCAGACATTTATATGGAACAATAAAAGACCACGAATAGCCAAAGCAATGCTCAGCAAAAAAAATAAAGCTGGAGGCATAACACTACCTGACTTTAAGCTATACTACAAAGCTATAATAACCAAAACAGTATGGTACTGGCATAAAAACAGACACACTGACCAATGGAATAGAATAGAGAATCCAGAAATCAACCCACACACTTACTGCCATCTGATCTTTGACAAAGGCACCAAGCCTATTCACTGGGGAAGGGACTGCCTCTTCAGCAAGTGGTGCTGGGAAAACTGGATATCGATATGCAGGAGAATGAAACTAGATCCATACCTCTCACCGTATACTAAAATCAACTCAAAATGGATTAAGGATTTAAATATACACCCTGAGACAATAAAACTTTTTAAAGAAAACATAGGGGAAACATTTCAGGAAATAGGACTGGGCACAGACTTCATGAATACGACCCCAAAAGCACGGGCAACCAAAGGAAAAATAAACAAATGGGATTATATCAAACTAAAAAGCTTCTGCACAGCAAAAGAAACAATTAAAAGAGTTAAAAGACAACCAACAGAGTGGGAGAAAATATTTGCAAAATATACATCTGACAAAGGATTAATATCCAGAATATATAAGGAACTCAAACAACTTTACAAGAAGAAAACAAGCAACCCAATTAAAAAATGGGCAAAAGAGCTAAGTAGGCATTTCTCTAAGGAAGATATCCAAATGGCCAACAGACATATGAAAAGATGCTCAACATCACTCAGCATCCGGGAAATGCAAATAAAAACCACATTGAGATACCATCTAACCCCAGTTAGGATGGCTAAAATCCAAAAGACTATGAACGATAAATGCTGGCGAGGCTGCGGAGAAAAAGGAACTCTCATACATTGTTGGTGGGACTGCAAAATGGTGCAGCCTCTATGGAAAATGGTATGGAGGTTCCTTAAACAATTGCAAATAGATCTACCATACGACCCAGCCATCCCACTGCTGGGAATATACCCAGAGGAATGGAAATCATCAAGTCGAAGGTATACCTGTTCCCCAATGTTCATCGCAGCACTCTTTACAATAGCCAAGAGTTGGAACCAGCCCAAATGCCCATCATCAGATGAGTGGATACGGAAAATGTGGTACATCTACACAATGGAATACTACTCAGCTATAAAAACGAATGAAATACTGCCATTTGCAACAACATGGATGGACCTTGAGAGAATTATATTAAGTGAAACAAGTCAGGCACAGAAAGAGAAATACCACATGTTCTCACTTATTGGAGGGAGCTAAAAATTAATATATAAATTCACACACACACACATACACACACACACACACAAACCGGGGGGGGGGGGAAGAAGATATAACAACAACAATTATTTGAAGTTGATACAACAAGCAAACAGAAAGGACATTGTTGGGGGGGAGGGGGGAGGGAGAAGGGAGGGAGGTTTTGGTGATGGGGAGCATTAATCAGCTACAATGTATATCGACAAAATAAAATTTAAAAAAAAAAATAAAAATAAAAAAAAATAAAAACTAGAAATTAAGAAAAAAAAAAAAAAAAAAAGAATAGTTAAACTCTAAAAGCCATAGAAGTGACATTGTAAAACAAACAATCCAAAATAAAAACTAACTGTGGCCATTGTATTTAGTCATCTTTAGTGGAAAATAGAAGTTACATTGCTTAATTGCTTGGTAGACTTAAGCAAACCCTTAATCTCTCTGAGTCTCATTCACCTGTAAAACAGGGATGAGAACAGTTACATGTAGGGTTATTGTGAGGATTACATGAGATAATGTAGCCTGGGATTTATGACAGGGCTCAATAAGTGGTAGCTATTACAATGAAGATGGGACAGCAGATAGCATATTTCCAAGACTCGATAACCTCACATGTTCTTTGCCTATAAACCAAAAGGAAATAAAGTTATGCTTTTTTTGGTATGAAATAGTTGAGATTCTTGATTCATGCATTTAGGAAGAAAAATTATAGGTAGAAACTTCCTATCTCCATTATATTATCCAAAATGGCAGAAAAGTCTTTCCTCTCATTTGATGTAATTAAAAGAAAGAAAAGAACTTAAGGTAACAACCTAATTCCTTGTTACATTCCTAATCCCTTGTTTTGTTTTCATGACTGACTTCCCTTTAATTCATATCTATAGATACGTATACTCTTTTTTTCTCCTGTGTTCTGACAATCTATCAGTGACCAAACCTTTCTCTACTTTTACCACAATAATACATGCTTTTCTTTAACTTGTCACTACTGGCACATGAGCCAAAAATCTCATATAATCACTCTTTCAGCCATCTCTGGGCATCCTCCTTCCCTCAAATCTTTGTATTGTCTCCAGTTATTTCCCTCCTCTACAGAAAGGAAAAAGAAATAAAGATGTTATTAAAATTATAGCACAACAGTTTTTCTGTTATAAAATTTATAGCAGAAAGATTGATGAAAAGAAAGTCTCCTAAACATATGGTTGAGCAGATCCTAAGATGGCGGTGGCTGTGGCGGTTGGCACTGAGTAGCTGAGGTGGAAAAGGTAGCCACTGGGCCTTAGGCAGCTGGGAAACTTGTGGACCTTCCTCTTGCCGTCTCTTAAGGGAGGACTGCTGCTGGTGGCCGGTCATGGGGGCTGACCGCCACTTTGCCCTTGGCAGGAGAGGCTGCCTCATTTACAGGCAACAGCTTTGAAGTGTGGAGCAGGAAAAGAACTGTTTCTTATTTGTAGCGGCCAGCTGCCCTATTCAGGATTCGAGGTTTCAGGCTGGCATAAAAGAGGATTCCTGGGAGCACCCGAGCCATGCCGTGGGACCGAGTGAGCAGCCTGAGGCGGCGGCAGCCGAGGATGGGGACAGCGATGACACGGAGGTAGAGAGGGAGCTGCCCAGCCCAGCCCATCCCAGTGAGTGACCCCCGGCCCGGCCCTGCTTGGGGGGCAGACGCCCGCCCGGCTACCGCCTGCCCCACCGGGCCACTCACCAGCCCCGGGGCTACCTCCATTTTCTCAGGTGGTGGCAGCTCCGGCTGGGCTCGGCCAGGCCTGTCCTCCTCGCCCAGCTTGGCTCCTCACTGAGCCTTCCCACTTGCTTGCCATGGTGTGGGGCTTCCCGGGGCCTGTGGGCCGGCCTCCGCTACCACTCCCTCCATGGTTCTCTGGCAGGGCTGGTGGCGTGGGGCATGCCAGGCCAGTGTCGGGAGGGCAAGGGAGTAAAGGCTGGGCCGACTGTCACTCCACCGCACCCTGGGCTCTGGCCCCCGGTAAACTTCCTGTTACCGGGAGGCAGATACCATCTCTGCGGCCACCAGTTCAGAAAAACACCTAACCAATTTCCGGTTAGGAATGGTGTGGTTGGAACGTTCCCGAGTTCACTTGAACCTGCCGGAGAGCTGACTGCGGGCGGGCACCGGAGTCGGTCCGCGCCAGGAGGAATCAAAGGTGAACCGTGTGCTGTGGGCTCCTCCCCTGAGGAGCTCACACTCTGGTGTGGGAGATAAGACAAGTACACAAATAACCGCGATACCAGGAGGAAGGTGATAAGTCCCGAGAAAGATCTACACAGTGCTACGAAGGCACCCAGAGCGACCAGTTGTCGGCACCTAGCAGAAACCTGGTAGACTTCCTGGGCGAGGCGGTGCCAAGCAGGGTCTTGAAGGCCTGGCTGATAGACGAGGGTTGCAGAAGACATGTCCCAGCCCAGCCCAGTGCACACAGAGCAGGGAGATGTCCGGCTAGGGAGGCGGAGACTCGACAGATAACACACACCCTGCGGGGCCGCCACTGCGAGATCCACCAGCCCAGCCTAGTGATCCAGCAGCCTGGGCCAGAGCGCACGGAACAGAGAGAAGACCTGCACGGGAAGTGGAAGCTCAGCAGAGACCACACACCCTGCGGTACCAACCTGTGATCCAGCAGCCCAGCAGAGTCCAAGCTGACCAGAGAGGTGGCTCCCTGGAGAGGCCCAAGACCCGAGGCAACCACACAACAAGGCACTAGAGGCCAACTGAGCAGTCATGGAAGTAGCCATACCAAATTGGCAACCAAAGCAACATCTTAGTTAGTCAATAGTCTCAAACCGGTGGACTGTGAAACCCCCTGCCACAATGAATAAACATCAAAATAGATACCAGAAACACAAAAAATCAAGAAAGTACACCACCAAAAGTTAATAAATCTCAAACTCTAGATCCTATAGAACAAGAAGCCCTTGAAATGACTGACAAGGAATTTCGAGTGATAATTCTAAGGAAACTGAATGAGATACAAGAAAACTCAGCTAGACATCATGATGAAATGAGGAAAAGTATACAGGACCTGAAAGAGGAAATATACAAGGAAATCAATGTCCTGAAAAAAAATGTAGCAGAACTTGCTGAGCTGAAGAAGTTATTCAGCGAAATAAAAAACACAATGGAGAGTTTAACCAGCAGGCTTGTCGAAGTTGAAGAGAGAACCTCTGAACTTGAAGATGGGCTGTTTGAAATAACACAAGCAGACAAAAAAAAGAAAAAAGAATCAAAGACATTGAAGAAAACCTGAGAGAGATATCAGACAACCTTAAGCGATCAAATATCCGAGTCATGGGTATTCCAGAAGGGGAGGAAAACAGAGATTGCATTGAAAACATGTTCAACAAAATAGTGGCAGAAAACTTCCCAGGTATAGGAAAAATCACAGATCTTCAGATCCAGGAAGCTCAATGATCTCCAAACATATTCAACCCAAAAAGGCCTTCTCCAAGACATGTCATAGTCAAATTGGCAAAACTCAGAGACAAAGAGAGAATCTTAAAAGCTGCAAGAGAGAAGCATCAAATCACCTATAAGGGAGCCCCAATCAGGCTAACATCAGACTTTTCATCACAAACCCTAAAAGCTAGAAAGGAATGGGATGATATATTCAAAATACTAAAAGACAAAGATTGCCAGCCAAGAATACTCTACCCTGCAAGGCTATCCTTCCAAAATGAAGGGCAAATAGTCTTCTTCTCAGACAAACAAAAACTGCGGGAGTTCACTACCACAAGACCACCCTTACAAGAAATCCTCAAGGGAGTCTGGGTTTGGTTCCTGAAAAATAACTACCACTGCCATAAAAACCTAAGAAAAATCTAAACCTGCTAGTATAATAAAAATGGCATTCATGAAGAGAAAACAAGCTAACAAAAACACTATCTACAACCTAAGGAACCAACAAACACAGAAACCAAACAGTAAATCAGAAAGCAAGGAACAAAAGACACCTAAGACAACCAAACAACCAATAAAATGCTAGGAATAAATCAACACCTTTCAATAACAACTCTTAATGTAAAAGGCTTAAATTCCCCAATCAAAAGACACAGACTGGCTGACTGGATTAAAAAGGAGGACCCAACTATATGCTGCCTATAAGAGACCCAACTCACCCATAAAGATTCACATAGACTAAGAGTGAAAGGATGGAAAAAGATTTACCATGCAAACATAAAAGAGAAACGAGCTGGAGTAGCTATTCTTATATCGGACAAAATAGGCTTTAAACTAAAAACCATAAAAAGAGACAATGAGGGACACTACTTAATGATAAAAGGACTGATGCATCAAGAAGACATAACAATCATAAATATGTATGCGCCCAATGTTGGAGCAGCCAGATATATAAAACAAACTCTATTAGACCTAAAGAAGGAAATAGACACTAATACCATAATAGCAGGAGACCTGAACACCCCACTGTCAATATTAGACAGATCATCTATGCAAAGAATCAGTGGAGAAACACAAGATCTAAACAAGACTCTAGACCAATTGGAATTGGCAGATATCTACAGAACATTCCTCCCAACAACCTCAGAATATTCATTCTTCTCACCAGCACATGAATTATTCTCCAGGATAGATCACATATTAGGTCACAAATCCAGTCTCAATAAATTCAAAAAAATTGGAACTATCCCATGTATTTTCTCAGACCACAAAGGATTAAAACTAGACATTAATAACAAACGAAACTCTGGAACTATACAAACACATGGAAATTAAACAGCATTCTACTTAATGACATATGGGTCCAAGAAGAAATCAAGTAGGAAATCAAAAAGTTTATTGAAATTAATGAAAATAATGATACATCATACCAAAACCTGTGGGATACTGCAAAAGCAGTATTAAGGGGGAAATTTATTGCATTAAATGCTCACCTCAGAAGAATGGAAAGATGGCAAGTGAACAACCTAACACTTGACCTTAAAGAACTAGAAAAACAAGAACAATCCAAACCTAAAGTTAGCAGACGGAAAGAAATCATTAAGATCAGAGCAGAACTTAATGAAATTGAAACCAAAAAAACAATACAAAAGATCAATGAATCAAAAAGTTGGTTTTTTGAAAAGATAAATAAAATTGACAAACCATTAGCATGGCTAACAAAAAAAAAAGAAGAGAGAAGATTCAAATAACAAAAATTAGAAATGAAAAAGGTGATATTACAACTGATTCATCTGAAATACAAGGAATCATTCGGGTTATTATAAACAACTATATCCCAACAAATTTGAAAATCTGGAGGAAATGGATAAATTTCTTGACACACACAGCTCCCAAAACTGAACCAAGAAGATGTAGAAAAATTGAGCAGACCAATAACAATAAAGGAGATTGAAGCTGTTATCAGAAGGCTCCCAAAAAAGAAAAGCCCAGGACCAGATGGATTCACAGCAGAATTTTACCAAACATTCAAAGAGGAATTGACACTGATTCTTTACAAACTATTCCAAAAGACTGAAACAGATGTAAATCTCCCAAACTCATTCTATGAAGCAAACATAGTCCTGATACCAAAACCAGGTAAAGATATAACCAAAATAGAAAACTACAGGCCAATAATCTTGATGAATATAGATGCAAAAATCCTCACTAAAATAAGAGCAAACAGAATACAGCAACACATACATAAAATTATTCACCATGATCAAGTGGGATTCATCCCAGGGATGCAAGGTTGGTTCAACATACGCAAATCAATAAATGTGATACACCATATTAATAAAGTCAAACACAAGGACCATATGATCATCTCTATAGATGCTGAAAAAGCATTTGATAAAATTCAACACTCATTCATGACAAAGACCCTCTATAAGTTAAGTATAGAGGGAAAGTATCTCAACATAATTAAAGCCATATGTGACAAACCCACTGCCAATATCATCCTGAATGGGGAAAAGCTGAAAGCTTTTCCTTTAAGAACAGGAACTAGACAAGGATGCCCACTCTCACCACTCCTATTCAACATAGTGTTGGAAGTACTAGCCAGAGCAATCAGAGAAGAGAAGGAAATAAAGGGCATCCAGATTGGAAAAGATGAAGTCAAACTGTCCCTGTTTGCAGATGACATGATCCTATATATTGAACGGCCTAAAACCTCTACAAAAAAACTCTTGGAATTGATAAATGATTTCAGCACAGCAGCAGGATACAAAATCAACACACAAAAATCAGTAGCATTTCTTTTCTCCAATAGTGAACATGCAGAACAAGAAATCAAGGAAGCCTGCCCATTTACAATAGCTACCAAAAAAATAAAATACTTAGGAATTGCGTTAACCCAGGAGGTGAAAAATCTCTATAATGAGAACTATAAACCACTGCTGAGAGAAATTAGAGAGGATACAAGAAGATGGAAAGATATCCCATGCTCTTGGATTGGAGGAATCAACATAGTGAAAATGTCCATACTACCCAAAGTGATATACAAATTCAATGCAATCCCCATCAAAATTTCAAAGACATTTTTCTCAGAAATGAAAAGAACTATCCAGACATTTATATGGAATAATAAAAGACCATGCGTAGCCAAAGCAATGCTGAGCA
Organism: Cynocephalus volans; assembly: GCF_027409185.1. Classification (NCBI taxonomy): domain Eukaryota; kingdom Metazoa; phylum Chordata; class Mammalia; order Dermoptera; family Cynocephalidae; genus Cynocephalus; species Cynocephalus volans. The sequence goes on from NC_084461.1 coordinate 81,878,302, forward strand.
AAAGAAAAATAAATAAATCTGGAGGCATAACACTACCTGACTTTAAGCTATGCTACAAAGCTGTAATAACCCAAACAGTATGGTACTGGCATAAAAACAGACACACTGATCAATGGAATAGAATAGAGAATCCAGAAATCAACCCACACACTTACTGCCATCTGATCTTTGACAAAGGCACCAAGCCTATTCACTGGGGAAGGGACTGCCTCTTCAGCAAGTGGTGCTGGGATAACTGGATATCCATATGCAGGAGAATGAAACTAGACCCATACCTCTCACCATATACTAAAATCAACTCAAAATGGATTAAGGATTTAAATATGCACCCTGAAACAATAAAACTTCTTAAAGAAAACATAGGAGAAACACTTCAGGAAATAGGACTGGGCACAGACTTCATGAATACGACTCCAAAATCACAGGCAACCAAAGGAAAAATAAACAAATGGGATTATATCAAACTAAAAAGCTTCTGCACAGCAAAACAAACAATTAACAGAGTTAAAAGACAATTAACAGAGTGGGAGAAAATATTTGCAAAATATACATCTGACAAAGGATCAATATCCAGAATATATAAGGAACTCAAACAACTTTACAAGAAAAAAACAAGCAACCCAATTAAAAAATGGGCAAAAGAGCTAAGTAGGCATTTCTCTAAGGAAGATATACAAATGGCCAACAGACATATGAAAAAATGCTCAACATCACTCAGCATCCAGGAAATGCAAATCAAAACCACACTGAGATACCATCTCACCCCAGTTAGGATGGCTAAAATCCAAAAGACTATGAACGATAAATGCTGGCGAGGTTGCGGAGAAAAAGGAACTCTCATACATTGTTGGTGGGACTGCAAAATGGTGCAGCCTCTATGGAAAATGGTATGGAGGTTCCTCAAACAATTGCAGATAGATCTACCATATGACCCAGCTATCCCACTCCTGGGAATATACCCAGAGGAATGGAAATCTTCAAGTCGAAGGTATGACCTGTTCCCCAATGTTCATTGCAGCACTCTTTACAATAGCCAAGAGTTGGAACCAGCCCAAATGTCCATCATTGGATGAGTGGATACGGAAAATGTGGTACATCTACACAATGGAATACTACTCAGCTATAAAAATGAATGAAATACTGCCATTTGCAACAACATGGATGGACCTTGAGAGAATTATATTAAGTGAAACGAGTCAGGCACAGAAAGAGAAATACCACATGTTCTCACTTATTGGTGGGAGCTAAAAATTAATATATAAATTCACACACACACACACACACACACACACACACAGAATACTGGGGGGGGGGAAGAAGATATAACAACTACAGTTACTTGAAGTTGATACGACAAGCAAACAGAAAGGACATTGTTGGGGTGGGAAGGAGGAGAGGGAGGAGGGAGGGGGCTTTTGGTAAGGGGCAACAATAATCAACCACAATGTATATCGACAAAATAAAATTTAAAAAATAAAAATAAATAAAAAAATAAACATATGGTTGATAAGTTTCTAGAAGTCATTATAGGGAGTATTGCCCTGTATTCCCATAAGAAATTCTGTAAAGTGGACACTGGCTAAAGGAAATCAAGTAAATAGAGTCAGAAAACTGTTAGGGTATTCTGTGTTTTATGGCTGCAAACATTTTTCCAATCCAACTATTCAGTTGTTTCCATTGGCATGTCTAGAAAAGTGACCTCTACCCAAGTGTCCATCAGAATAACCTGTTGAGGTGTTTTAAAAATACCAAAGTTTGGACTGTACCTCAGAGGTCCTGAATCAGAGTCTTTGTCGTTTTTTTTTTTTTTTTTTTTTTTTCGTGACCGGCACTCAGCCAGTGAGTGCACCGGTCAGTCCTATATAGGATCCGAACCCGCGGCGGGAGCGTCGCCGCGCTCCCAGCGCAGCACTCTACCAAGTGCGCCACGGGCTCGGCCCTGAATCAGAGTCTATGGGGTGGGACTTGAGCACCCAGATTCTTTAAAACTTTGTGAATAATTCTGATGTACAGCCAGGGTTAAGAATCATTGGCATGCAACATTCTTTTGGGGCCCTTAAAACCTACAAAGAAATAATTTTGGACAGGACCATAATGTGGTCCTTAATTTGAACAGAGTTCAAAGTAGAATCTACAATTTTATTTTATTATTTTTTTTTATTTATTTTTTTTTTTTAGAATCTACAATTTTAAATCTTAAACCCGGACAGATATGAGTTATTTATGGAACTGTCAATTTGGTTAAAAATGACCATTTTAGAAACAGTAACACAGTCCCAAACAGAATCGTTTTCCAAATTATCAAAATATTTCTATTATTTAGAAGAATGCTCTAACTTAATACCCAGATCTCTAAGTCATGATTAGAGATTTACATAAACATTTCCCCCTTTATATTAATTCTATCTCTTGTACTGTAATTCTGGGCGTTCACTATGTGATATAATATTTTCACTATGTGAATAATAGTGTCGGTGGAACAACAATGGGGAATTTGAATTCAATTCAACTAAAATGGGTGGATTTATCCTGTTAGTTAAAATGTGTGCTGGAGCATCACTGTGCTTGTAGAGCAGGTTTCAGTGGCTCATATCTTAATTAAAAGTACTGCATTTTAACTCCCAGTTTCTGCTGCTACATTATTATAAATACTTTTACAGCCCATTCCTCAAGCCTTGTTCTTGCCTGCCCTTATGATGAAGTCATTCAGAGCTGAAGAAATATTCTATTTTCATTAAATTTAAAAATCATAGGCTTCTAACCAATTGGAAAGTATATTTTAAATACTATTAAAGTATTTAAAATGACAGTTTCAAGACTTTTTTAAAACAATTTTTTTAAAAACTGGAAATGGCACAAGCACTGCAACTTTAACGTAAATTGTAAACTTGGCTCAGAAGTTAATTTTGATTTCCTTGGTAACTTTTATATTGATAGAAATCAGATTACAAGGTACGTCTGGACTTTTTTTCCCTTTAACTATAGATGGGAGAGTTGTAGACTTAATATATTCTAACCATCTAGTTCACAGATGCATTTTCTTATTACCATTCACCTCAGAATCAGTTCATAAGAAGTCTTTTGGGAAAGGTTAACCATCCATCCTGGAGGATGTGGGCATCATATCAAAATCGAGTAAGCCAATCACACAGGGATGTATAGAGACAATAAAAACTATGCAATTCTCATGAAATTCTAGTAACTTAAAATATCATTTGCACCAATGTATTTCATTCAGGACTTTCAGTGTAAAAAAGCAAAAAATGGATAATGCAAAGAAAAAAAATGGAAAAAATAAAGCTAAAAGTTACAGATTTTTCTTAAAGGAAGCTGTATGCATTTTACAGAAAATGAGTATCAGTTGAAAAATATGAAAGCATTTTAAAAAGTACAAAGTGCTGCATAAAATAAAGTATTATTTCATGTTTGTACTAGTGTCCTAGATCCCAGTGAGATTTCTACTTAGCCTAATCATTTTTTCTTATGTAGAAATGTAAAAATGTGACAAATCCTTTACAATTCACTATGTATCTTCTTCTGTATGGCAGAAATTAAATTGTGGTTGCATAATCTTGTATATTAAATGCTCAAAGTGATTAAAAACAACAATAGAAACCAACCCTGGGGTTCTCTCTCAGCTCCTTTGCTAATAGTGTGTCATTAGCCAGGCCCTTTGGCCTGCATACAGTCACAGTGTCCATTTACAGTATATATGTGTATATTCTTGCTCTCAAATCAAAATGACTTTTTTTAACCACCATTCTTTTCTATGTACTTCAGATTTTTGTTTATTTGTTTTTGAGCCTAGTAAGATATACTTTTTTGAGTTTGCATTTTGACATCTAGATTCCTACATAGAAAAATACTCATTCTTGAGCACAAGAGAATAGCAAAAAAGAAACCCCAATATCTAATGTAATTTTGGGAAGTTCATTTGTAATCCTTTTAAAGACCAGAGATTCACACGGTTCTTTCATGGAGTAATAACATCTCATTAAAGACAGGTAGATTCAAGACAGAAGTAATTTTTACAAAACTCTCTTTCCTTTCATGATTTTTTATTTATGTGTCATTAATGAGATCCAAACCGTCTGTTGCTGTGCATATTAACACCTGCTTTCCTTCCCTGTCCATTTTCTTCATAGCTGCAGCAGCACTAACTCATCTCTCCTGACCAACTCCCATCCCCACCCCTGAAATCAAACTTCTTTCACAGCCCACTTGTCTTTTTTTATTCCTTTTTCATTCCCTATCTCAGCTCTTATAAAAGTAATTCCTTTTCTCATGTGAATATTTCTTTCTGTCTAGAGGTGAGGAGCAGGGGAGAAACGTCTCTGACCATGAAGGTCTTCCCTTTGGTGGGAGGAGGGTTGGCTACGAACACTCTCACATTAATCAGTCCTGTGCCGTCACACACATCATATATTAAAAGACAGTTCACTAAATTTCCTTTAGCCAATGTCCACTTCAGACAATTTCTTATGTAAATATAGGTCAATTCTCCCCATGATGACTTCTAGAAATGTATCAACCATATGTAGAAGAGACTTTCTTTTCATCAATCTTTCTGCTGTAAATTTAATAACAGAAAAACTGTCGTGCTATAAGTGTAATAACATCTTGATGATTTCTTTTTCCTTTCTGTAGAGGAGGGAAACAACTGGAGTCAATACAAATAAAGATTTGAGAGAAAGAGGATGCTCAGAGACTGCTGAGTGACTAGATGAGATTTTTGGCTCATGTGCCCGTAGTGACAATTTAGAGAAAAGCATGTATTGTGGTAAAAGTAGAAAAAGGTTTGGTCACTGAATAGATAGAACATAGGAGAAAAAAAGAATATAAGTATCTAGAGATATGAATTAAAGTGAAGTCAGTCATGAAAATACAACAAGGAATTAGGATTGTAACAGAGAATTAGGTTGTTACTTTTAAGTTCTTTTCTTTCTTTTAACTACATCAAATGAAAGGAAAGATATTCTTTCTACTTTTGATAATATGATGGAGATAGAAATATTTTTCCCCATTATCTTCGCCCTTCTCATCTTCTAAGTAAAGCATTTTGTTTGCAACCAGGAATGATGGATCTTAAATAATATAATTCTAAAACAGAAAGCCAGGATTCTGTGTAAACTTCTCTTCTGGCTTTATTACATGGAAACTTGTTTTTATATGCTCCCTAAGTGCACTAAATCAGCTGACAGTACCAAGCAGGAGAAGGTTTACTTTGTAATCCTCCTAAATGACTGGCAATAGACCTGTCCTGAAGAAAAATGCTCCCACTAGCTCCTCCTCGCTTCTATCGCATTATCAATAGATTAGAATTGTGAATAGCAGAATACGTCTCTGGTGAAAAAAATCTCATCAGACAAAGAGATATGACAAAAAACCATTAAACAGGAATTTCTACGTCAGATTGTATTAGGGAAAAACAAATGAATGGCTCACCTTTATATACAATGGCTCCCTAAGGTGATCAACAAGAATGCAAGCTTTTTCCTCCCACACAGGATTGAGGTTCTTGTGTATTGTTTTACTTCTAAAAACTTCTTTGCCTCCAATTTTAAACTTCACGTATGGATCACTTGTCCCTGTTAAAGAGATACAGATTGATCCATGTTAATCATGCCTTTCTATGGAAGCAAGAGAATCACTTAGTGAAACATCAGAAAGTATTTAAAGAAAAAGTTAAATGCCACTTATCACATGGGGAAGTAAGGGTAAATTTTTCCTTATATATTGAAGTGATAGTAAGTTATTAATATTATTATTTTATCTTTTGTTCTTAATCCTGTAACCTTGTCCTAATACTTTTTAAAAAAACAAAACTCCATTGCATGCTGAATATGTAAATTTAATTCAAGTTATACATCATAGAGATTAATCTAACATTTCTCCTGGTATCATCTGGTCAACTAAAAAAAGGATGATCGATCTAGGCTGATTTAAGTAGTTTTAAAAATATATATGCTGCAGAAATTTTATATTAGGCTAATGAGCTTAGGGAAAGGTGAGTCTCAAATTTGGTTTCATTTCATCCTATTTGGTTCTGTATTCTTTCTTGCTCAGAAGCTTCCATTTTACAATGTTAGGAAGGGAAGAAGGTCTCAGAGGAGGGTATCAGGGGAACGGTGACAAATGTTCATTAAATGAACTGGATACTTTATATTATCCCCTGATACCTCCCAAGCTCCCTGTGATGATAAAGAAAATTCAGAGCTTTCAAGTAAGTTGCTCATAGATACACAGTTGCTCATAGACACATGTCTAGCTCATAGATACATAGAGAAGGGTCTTTACATACTTACATATATATTATACTGTTTTTCATTTGGGAGTGAGGCTGATGAATGAGACCAATCTTGACCTAATGAAGGTCTTTGCTGTTATTAAGGATTCCTAGAAAAGGTGAATCAATGACATCCCCAAGTCATTCCAGTGTATGACAATCTTCTTCATTAGTCATAAGGCCTGACTCCCTTATAAAATTTGGCTTAATTCTTCCTGTTTTGTCCAAATTGAAGCTACAGTTGATAACTATGGTCTATATGATTTAAAGAAAAATATGCATGGAGCTCTGAAAATGGAAAAGCAGCATATAAATGTCAGGGATTACAATTATGATCTTGATATTCTTAAACTCAAACTATATCCATCCTCAATACTCCATTCGGCTCAATGACACATAAACACCTATGGTAAGTATAAGGACTGCTTTTCAGGATTTGATTGTCCTTATGTAATCATTTGGGTGCTCTCCCAAAACTCTCAAAATTTCCCCCCAAAATATGATACCTGTTTTTTATATGCCTGTTCCTGAGTATAATAATATAATGATCCCAATTTCCCATTGTGAAACTCCATTTCATTTTGACAGTTTGATTTCATCACAAAAGTACAAACTGTAAAAATATTTATGAATGTACGCATATGCTGGCTGTAGGCTGGTGTCTCCACTGGGCTGTTGGCTAAATATCTACACATGGCTCTCCATGTGGTCTTGGTCTAGTTTGGCTTCCTCATAGCATGGCATTTAGATTACCAGACTAGGCATCTCGAGATGGCAAGGTGGAAGTGCACGACACTTTAATAATCTAGCCATTTGAATGATCCTAGCCATTTGACTAAGCCCTGTTCAGATTGAAGGAAAGGAGACATAAAACTCACCACTTAGTGTGAGGAACGCTAAGGTCACATTTTAAGAAGCGCATGTGGTGTAGGAAATATTGTTGCAGTCATTCTCTGGGGAATACAAGCTACTACTCTTAGATATGGAAGAAAGAAGTATGAGGAAGGAACAGTGGAGGAGGAGGCTGGGGAGAGACACTGACTTTCAGAAGCAGCAGTTGTGCAAGTCCATTGTTCTGTGCTCAGCATCCGTGGTGGGAACTGGTTCCTACTGTGTGGCTCTTATGTACTGACCAAGATGCCCTTAACATTGCCCTCAGCTTGACTAAGCTAGACAGTTTCCTTCCTGATTTTAGGTCCCTGACCTCCCTTCTGTTAGAGCGTTTACTTTAGAAAACTTGCAATTGAAAATTCTTTCTCTGCCCCTTTGTAATGTAAATCTCTCCATCTCTTGCCAGTTTAACAACCCAGGAATGTTTTTCTCGAGGACCTGGGAGCCGTCCCTTTGAAACGTGCTCAAGAAAGATAGAACCCTATCTCCTAGTGTCTGTGGGAGGATAGAAACCTAACTTTGATAAGAGCCAATTAGCAAACACACTGACCAACCTCTCCCCTAACATCCTGTAGTATTTTTAAACTAGCTCACCCCAGAGCTTAAAAACTCCCCTTCCTTTTGTTTCAATGGAATTGAGTTCTTTCTCTGTTCCCATTGTAATAGTCTTCTTCTCTATTGCAATAGTCTTGAATAAAGTCTTCCTTGCTGTTTTTAACATGCATCCAGGCAATTTTGTTCTGTAACCTGCCAAAGAGCCATCTGGTAGTGTGCCTGCATATTGCTCCTGGCTACCTTGCTGAGGTGGATTCCATTACTGGCCCCAATTCTTCACCCCTTTCTGTATCCAACTTCTCTTTGTAACCCCTCCTGCTATGGGCAGACTTTGTACTTGACTACATGACTTGCTTTGGCCCATGGGTTTAAGTAGACCAAGCTCTGATTTTAGCAAACAGGGGCTTGAAATGTGCTTATGAAGTGGGTATGCCCTCTGTCGTGCTTCTGCCACTACCAAGAATAAAACATACCTGGTTAGCTCACTGGTCCCAAGGAGAGGGACATAAGATGTGTGACACAGAACTACTCCAGACATCTCAGCCTGATGCAGAGCTGCCGAGCTAACTCACCAACTTAAAATAAATGCTTACTGTTGCATGCAGTTGAGGTTTTGTGATTATTTATTAGGCAACACAATTGTGCTAAGAGTTAACAAACACTCTGGTCTTGTAGCTTAAGTTGCTGGTCCTCCTAGAGATTCCATACCCTGATTACCTTGAACACATTCTTTGTTTTTTGTTTTTGTTTTTTCTTTTTTCTAGAGTGGGTTCTACTTGCAGTTAAGATCTCTGAGTACTGTAGTGGATAATGTCTAATGTTGGTGAGGACATGAGCAGATGGGAAACCTTGTATTCTGCTGACGGAAGGACAGAACGGTTTAGCAATGTCAGAAAGCAATCTGGAAATTTCTTGTGAAATTATGCATATGCCTTGTGAGCCAGCAATTCCATTTCTGAATATTTTTTCCAGGTAATCATTGTGTGGGTCCATAAGTGCACTAGTCTAATCTTCTATGAAGGAAAATTGGAGTGAGAAATCTCATATGAAGGGGGATAAACAAAAACAGGGGAGAGGTCTTGCACAGGCCAATTGTTGTAAGCCTCCACTTTAAAAAAAAAAGGAAGGAAAGCAAAAAGAAGAAAGACAAGTTAAAGGAGGAAATGAAAGAAATAATGAAAAGGAAGGAAGGAAAACTAATTATATTAAGAGATATAATTAAATTAAGAGAGTCGGGAGAGCTTTGGCAAAGCCTCTCCAAATAATGTCCTTATGGGGCCATCTGGAACTTTGCCATCAGACTTAAAGCATTACAGCTCCAAAGGCAAGGTGCTCCCAATCAGGTATTCCTGATGATGGGTATATTTGGATTGGTTCTTGCTCCTGTAAAAACCATTTAAAGATGTTAGGGTTGTCACAGAAAAGTTGGTACCAGGTTCTTTTCCTTGTGCCCAACTTCATTCAGATTTTGTGCATGGCTTCTGATGTGCTATTGTGCTATTTGCTTGCCCCAGCCTTCATTTCTGCAGTCTTGGATGTTTCCTATAATCCTGGGTCTGTTCCCTGCACTATCTCCCATGTTGCTTGAATTTCAGGCTCTGGCCCATTGTCTGGCTCTGACCCTATGCATACCCCAGTCGAGTCCATTCTCCTATTTCACAGCTCCAGTTTCTGTTAGACCATTACATTGCACACCTGAATGAGGCCCATGCCTTACCTCTGCCTCTTACCCCAGCCCTGACTCACTACTTTCCTTCAGTCCTCACCTCATCTCTGCCTGTAGGCCCTGTGTATGAACACAGAAACTATGTTGTTTTCTTTAGCAACTGGAACCTAGAAAACAGTGCTCAAGGTATCTTATTTTTCTGAGTGAGTAGATTTCTTAAAAATATAATTTTGGTAAAATGATTAACACTCAGTACCTTTAACTACCTCCAGAAACTACAAATTAATAAATTTATCATAAAAAAGAGAGCACAGATTTGAAGCCAGATGGACTGGGTTCAAAATCAGACTTTTCTATTTATTAGCTGATAAAGTTATTTAATTTCTCTGTGCCTAGGTAAAATGGAGATAATCTAACTTACCTTAGAGGGTTTTTGTGAGGCAAAACCTCTCTAAGGTAAGTTAACAGGTTAATTTATATAAAGTACTAAGAATAGTGCCCAGTGCCTTGCATATGATAAGTAGCCAACAAATGTTAGCTGTTATTACTATTTAATGAGACGATGTAATAATAATAGTAATAATAGTAAACATTTGCCTCATATTTCATTTATATCCTTGGACACCACCCTACGGGCCATTGCAAAGATGGTTATCCTCACAGATTCTACGCTGATGGCAGCAGCAGGAAGCGAGGGATACAAGCACATTACGGAGCTTGTTAAGCCACCGCGTCCCTTCCTCCAGGGCGCCAGGTCCCAGGCTCTCTCGCCGCCCAACTACGCAGTGTAGTTATTTTCTCCAGCACCTTCAACTTCTACTTCGGCACTGGCAGCTCCTCCTCAGCATTTAAACACACTCCATGATCCCCTATCTTAAATTACCCTGCTCTCCAGGTACTATCCACCTTGAATGTCTACCAAAGACATTCTAGAGTATTCTATAAATGCTCGTTTCAATTTTCATCTCCGTTTCACTCTGTAAGCCTTTCCATTGGAGCTTCTGCTTCCATATCTTCTCTGAAGAGGCTCTTGCTGAGATCACCATGGCCTCCATGTTATCAAATCACGTTTCCAATGACCTGTCTGCAGCACTCAGCACTGCTGACCTCTCCCTCCTTCTGTCTTCTGCTTCATGGCACTGCTGTCTTCTGCTTCCCTCCAACCTCTCTGGCCACTCTTCTTAGTACTGTATTTTTTCCAATGCTTACTTTGGGGGGTGTTTTCTTCATGTGCTTGATGTCTTCTTGCACCCTCTGCCATCCATTCCCATGGCTTTAAATCCCAATTATATGCTGATGACTATCGCATTTATATCTGCAGTCCCAACCTCTTTGCTTGCTGCCTTTTGACAACACCTCCACTTGCATGCTAAATAGGCATCCTAACGTTAACACGTCCAAAACTTAACTCTTGTTTCTCTGCTGCTAGGCCTGTTCCCCCTTCAGGCTTTGTCACCTCTGTTAATGGTTCCATTATTTGACAGTTGCTCAAGCAAGAAACCTCGATACCTTATTATTGAGGAAATTATTCTCAATACCTTCTTTTCCTCATGCTTTTTATACAGGACACTACCACGTCCAGTTGATTCTCTTCCAAATACCCCTCGGATCTGTCTTCTCTGCTCCCACACTAGTCAGGTGACCATGATTTCTTGCCTGTATGTAATAGCCTCCTAACTGGGCTCTCCAGATCCACCATGTCCCATCCTTCAATTCTCTACACATCAGCCAGACTGACCTTTTAAAACTGTAAACATAATCTTTCACTTCTTAGCCTCACACATCTCGACAGCTTCCAATTACACCTTGTCATAGTCCATTCAGGCTGCTATAAAACACACTAAACAAAATATACTAAACTGGGTACCTTATAAACAACAAAATTTTGTTTCTTACACTCTCTGATTCATACACAGCGTCTTCTTGCCGTGTCCTCACATGGTGGATGGTGCAAGGCAGCTCTCTGGAGCCTCTTATATAAGGGGATTAATCCCAAGGCCCCATCTCCCAGGTATTGTCACATTGATGATTAGGTTTCATGATTAGGTTTCATGAACACATGAAGTTTGGAGGGACACATACATTCAGATCACAGCACAACTACAATAAAATCCACAATCTGTAACTGGTCTACAGGACTTGCCGCTACTCTAACTTCATCTTGGGCCCCTAACTATGTTCCAGTTCCCATATTACTGGAAGTTATTTTCTGCTTTCAGTCTTTGCGTATGCTAGTTAGCTTCTCTGCTGAAAAAGTTGCTCACTTTCCCATTCTCTTTCCCTTTTGCTTGTCTGATACTTTCTCGTCCTCCAGATCTCAATTTAAATATAATTGGCTCAAGGATGTCTTCCTCAACCTCCCAATCTGAATTAGGTCTCCCTGTTATTCTCTCTATTGATATGTGTTCCCTTCCTTACTAGTACTCATCATTACACAAGTTACATTTGTATGTGTACATCTGTAGTTACGTTTACATCTGTACATTGGTAATTTGTATGTTTACCTGTTTATTGTGTGTTTTTTCCTACTGGATATAACACCATGAGGGCCAGGATTCTGCCTAGTACATGGGAGAGTGTCTGGGGCAGAGTAGGCACTCAATAAGCTTATTTTTGTTTTTAGCATTAGCCAATTACATTTAATAATTTTGGAAACCACTTTATTGAGCTTTGATTGACATATAAAAATCTGTACTTACTTAATGTATAAAACTCAATGAGTAAATATATACCCGTGAAACCATCACTACCATCAAGGTCACAGACATATCCATCACTTTCCAAAGTTTCCTCCTCCCTCCATCATCATTATTATTTTGTAGTAGGAATATTTAACATAAGATCTACCCTCTTAGAAAAATTTAAGAATATAGTATTTTTAACTATAGACACTATGGTGTTCACTAGATCTCCAGAACTTATTTATCTTGAATATTTGAAACCTTGTACCCTTTAAAGATCACCTCTTCCTTCCCTGCTTGCCCCAGCCCCTGGCAATCACCATTCTACTCTTTTATTATGAGTATAGCTATTCCACATATAAGCCATTCCACACATAAGTGAGATCATGCAGTATTTGTCTTTCTGTGTCTAGTTTATTTCACTCAGCGTAAGTCCTTCAGGCCCATCCATGTTTTGCAAATGGCAGGATTTCTTTATTTTTTTCTTCTTCTTTATTTTTAATTGATTAAAAATTGTAATATTTATTGTGTACAACAAGATGTTCCGAAATATGTATACATTGTGGAATGGCTAAATCAAGCTAATTAACACATGCATTTCCTCACATATTTGTTTGTAGTGAGAACACTTAAAATCTATTCTCTTAGCAACTTTCAAGTATACAACACATTGTTGTTAACTATAATTACCATGCTATACAACAGATTTCTTGAGCTTATTCTTCCTTTCTAACTGAAAAATTTGTATCCTTTGACCAACATGTATCAAATCGCCCCCCCCCCACCTGCTCCCCAGCCCTTAGACTCATTCTGCTGTTGGCTTCTATGAATCTGACTTTTTTAGATTCCACATACAAGTAAGATCATACAGAATTTCTTTCTGTGAGTGTCATACTTCACCTAACATAATGTCCTTAAGGTTTATCCATGTTGTTGTATATTGCAGGATTTCCCTTTTTTAAAGGCTGAATAATATTTCACTGTATGCATATACCACATTTTCTTTATCCATTTGTCTTAGTACACTCCAGGCTGCTATAACAGAATACCTCAGACTGGGTAATCTAAAATAATGAAAACTTATTTCTTACAGATCTGGAGGCTGAGAAGTCCAAGATCAAGGTGTTGATACATTTAGCATCTGGCGAAGGCTCACCCTCTGCTTCTAAGATGGTGGTGTCTTTTTGCTGCATCGTCACACGGCAGAAAAGAGAAGGGCAAAAGAGCCTTGCTAGGACCCTCTAGCCCTTTAATAAGGGTATGACTCACATTCATGAGGGCAGAGCACTTACAACTTAATCACCTCCTAAAGGCTCTACCTCTTAAAATTATCACACTGGGTCTTAGGTTCTAACATATAACTTTTTGGGAAACACATACATTTAAACCATAGCACCATTCATCCATCGATTGATGTTTGGGTTGTTTCCATATCTTTGCTGTTGTGAATAATGCTATAATGAATATGGGAATACTAATAGCTCTTCTAAATTCTGACTTTAATCCCTTTGGATAAATACCTAGAGGTGAGATTGCTGGATCACATAGCAATCCTATTTTTATCTTTTTGAGGAAACTTCATACTGTTTTCCATATGTCTGCACCAATTTGCATTCCCACCAACAGTGTACAAGGGTCACCTTTTCTCCACAACTTGGCCAACACATTATCTTTTTTGTTTTTTTAATAATAGCTGCCCTAACAGGTGTGAGGTGATATCTCACTGTGTTTTTAATTTGCAATTCCCTGATGATTAGTGATGCTGAGGACCTTTTCATATGCTTATTGGCTATTTGTATGCCTTCTTTGGAGACATTTTTATTCATGTTCTTTCCCCAAGTTTTTTTTTTAAAAATCCAAGTTTTTATTTATTTATTTGTTTGTTTGTTTGTTTGTTTGTTTGTTTAGCTAGCTACCTAGCTATTGAGTTGTAGTAGTTCCTTATATATTTTGGATATGAGCTTCTTATCAGATAAATGGTTTGACAATATTTTCTCCCAGTCCATAGATTGCCTTTTCATTTTGTTGATTGCTTCTTTTGCTATGCAGAAGCCTTTTAGTTTGATGTATTCCTATTTGCCTATTTTTGCTTTTGCTGCCTGTGCTTTTGGTTTCACATCCAAAAAATAGTTGCCAAGACCAATGTCAAGGACAATTTTTTTTCCTACAATTTCCTTCTAGAAGTTTTCCAGGGTAAGGTCTTACATTTAAGTCTTTAACCCATTCTGAGTTCATGTTGGTACATGGTGTAAGATAAGGGTCAAACTTCATTCTTTTGCATATGGATATCCAGTTTTTCCGCCACCATTTATTGAAGAGACTGTCTTTCCTTCATTGTGTGCTCCTGGCATCTTTGTCAAAAATTAGTTGACCATGTACGATGTATTTATTTCTGGGTTCTCTATTCTGTTCCATTGGTCTTTATGTCTGGTTTTATGCTAGTACCATACTGGTTATTCTCCTGTAATTGATTTTTATTTTTCTACTTTTGTGTTCAGAAAAGATACTTGATATGATTTCAATCTTCTTAAATTTGTTAAGGCTTGTTTTGTGACCTAACTTATGATATATCCTGCAGAATGTTCCTTGTGTCCTTGAGAAGAATGTGTAATCTGCTGCTAATGGATGGAATGTTCTGTGTATATCTCTTAGGTCCCTTTGGTCTCAAGTGTAGTTTAAGTCCAGTGTTTCTTTATTGACTTTGATCTGTCCAGGGCTGAAACTGGGCTGTTGAAGTACTGCAGTCTATCCTCCCTTTAGATCTATTAATATTTGCTTTATATATTTAGGTACTCCAATGTTGGGTGCACGTATATTTACAATTGACATATTCTTGTAATAAATTGACCATTCTATTATTACATAGTAACCTATTATATGATGACCTTCTTTGTCTTTTTTTAGTTTTACTCTGTCTATTTTGTCTGATATAGGTATTGCTTTCTCTGCTCTGTTTTGGTTTCCATCTGCATGGAATATATGTTTCCATTTCTTTACTTTCAATTTATGTGTGTCCTTAAAGGTGAAGTGAGTCTTTTGTAGGCAGCACATAGCTGAGTCTTGTTTTTTTTTTTTTAATCCATTCAGCCACTCCATGTCTTTTGATTAGAGAATTTAAGCCATTTACATTCATAGTAATTATTAATAGGTAAGAACTTAATATTGTCATTTTGCTAATTGTTTACTGGTTGTTTTGTAGATACTTTGCTATAGTTATTTTTAATTCTTTTGTCTTTTGGCTTTTACGCCAGAGTTAAAAGTGATTTATGCACCACCATTATAGTATTAGAGTATTCTGGATTTGACTCTATTCTTACCTTTATTAATGAGTTTTATACTTTTATATGTCTTCACACTGTTAATAAGCATCCTTTTATTTCAATGTGAAGAACTCCCTTTAGCATTTCTTGAAAGGTAGGTTTGGTGGTGATAAATTCCCTCAGCTTTTCTTTGTCTGGAAAGGTCTACATCTCTCCTTCAGTTCTGAAGGACAGCTTTGCTGGCTAAAGTATTCTTGGGTGGCAGGTTTTTTGTTTTGTTTTGTTTTGTTTTGTTTTTTCCTGCAGGGACCAACTGGTGCTGGGGTGGGTCTGGAGCCTGGGTCTGTGGGAAATTCAGATGCACACTTCACTCTCCCCACAAGAGAGCTTCTGGAAAGAGGGATCTCTCTAGGCCCTGAGCTGTGTGATCTTGGGAGTGGAGTGACATGAGTAGAGCAATTCTGTCCTTCTAGCCCTCTTCACTGTGTCTTTTCCCATTTCTATACTCCACCAGCATGCTGTAATTTCTCACTCGTAATCCAAAGGTCTCACGAAGGTATTTTCATGTGTGGATGGATGTTTATTTCAGGGTTTCTTTGATTGCATGTGGGGTCAAACCTCCTGTTCTGCCATCTTGCTGATGTCACTCTTCTTAATCTTAATAAGTGTTTGTTAAATGAGTGAGTAAATGAATCAGTGTACAGAGTGAGAGTGCTATCAAATACATCCTTGCTATGGTTTGAATGTTTGTGTTCAATCCAAAATTCACGTTGAAACTAAATCCCCAATGCAATATTATTAAGAGGTGGGCCCTTCAGGAGATGACCAGGCCATGAGGACTCTACCCTCCTAAATGGATTAGTGCCTTATAAAAGCACTTGGGTAGGCGGCAAGTTCACCTCTTCCATCCCTTCTGCCATATGAGGACACACTGTTTGTTCTTTCTGGAGGACCCAGCAATGAGTAACAATCTTGGAAGCAGAAACCAGCCCTTACCAGAGACTGAACCTGCTGGTACCTTGATCTTGAACTTCCTGCCTCCAGAACTGTGAGAAATAAACTTCTGTTTATAAATTACCCAGTCTAAGATATTTTGTTATAGCAGCACAGATGAACTAAAACAATTCTCATAACAGCTCTGTGAAGGTGGAAAAAACATATATTATCAACCTATATTGCAGGTGAGAAACAATCTGAGATTCAGTGTGACTTACCTCAAATCTCATAATGGGTAAGCTACAAGTGACAGGAGTGGACGGCAAATTTAGAGTTTCAGACTCCAAGTCCAATGTTTCTTCTACTCAGGAATTTAGGAAATCTGGACACCGTATTTTCCTTCTTTAACTTTAAAGTGGTATTGTAAAACTATTGTGTAAAAATGTTAGGTAATCATTTAGATACTATAGAGGACAAAACTAGGAAAGGTTGAGTGGCTTGTTCCAGGTCGTGTTGTTAATAAGGATGTGGCAGGGGCCAGACTCAATGGCAAATCTGGAGATGAGATGAACTCGTGCTTTTTCTAGCACATCATCACAAAACATTCGTTAATCTTGAGGTGTATCAATCCCCTATTCTTTGTTCCCAAAAAACTGTGATTAGTCCTCTTACAAGAAAAGTGATCTCAAGAAACTCGAGCTTGTTGGGTTTGTCAGCAGTTATTGATATTAATATCCAACTCTATAACCTCTAGTAATTTAGCACAGAGGCCTCCACACTCAAAAGTAAGTCTTTTTGAAAAGGAATTTGCTTCTAGCTCCTTCACAGAAACATCTTCCTCAATCACTAAACAGTTTAACTGTCAAAATCCCCTAAGAGTTAGGTAAAGCTGGTTCCTGGAATCCTGCTGGGTGGTCCACTAGGTCTTGATGATACATATCTTGATGATATAAAAGAGAACTTAGATCACTATAGCTAACATTTATGAAACACTTATTATATCAGACGTGAGTTTACAGTAGGAGAAACTGCAGCATGGAATAGGAGAGTAAATTCCCTAAGTTGTACAGCAGGTGGCTTGGACTTGAAACTTAACTGCCACACCATGCCGCCTCCAAACACAACCTTTTTCATTCTCGGCATCATATCTATGGTGCCATTTGAAGCAGTAAATATCCAGCGGCCTAAAGAAGTAAATTGTCAGCTAAAAAGTGTAATCTAAGAGTTAAGTTATGGTTTAAGAACAGATTTTGAGACTGCAATAGGCACAAAGATATCAAAGATTGGCGTCAAGGAGAGAAGGACAGAGGCTGTTTTTTAGGGTCTCCGAAGACACATTATGATGGTGCAATATTTTGTAAGTGTGTGGTTAAAAGTCACAAGGTGAACTGGTCTGGAGACAGTAAGTATGTCAGCAAATTTCACAGCCAAAAGTACAGAAAAAAACAGATCCAGGTATACACTCATGGTGGGTCAGTCGTCTGACTTTTTTCTCCTTGTTTTGACTTCATAAGATAAAATTTGCTACATTTCTTTCTTTCCAGCCATCACATACAGCCCTCTGGGTGGTATTATTAAAATTTAATAAGGTTTAAATATAGCCAAGTTTCTTTAAGAAATTTCCAATAGCTTTCAAGCTCCTAACTTAAGGGAACCTTAGTCATTAAGAGTCCTTAATAGTTCAAGATCTTCAGTTTGTTGTGATTCCAATATGGGTAACTGGAGACATTGTCCTTTTAATTTGGGTTCAGTAAAAGATTTGTCACTAATGCTCTAAACTCTATGTTTGGAAGTGTTTTTACCAAGCTTATTTTACAAGATATTATCTGGTGATATTAATAGATATTACGTATTTGTTTTTTTTAAAAAGGAGTTCTCTGATCAAACATATTTGGAAAATGCTGATTTGAAGAAAATTAAATAAATTCAATGGTTTTAGACTTTAAATAAGTGAATGTGCACTTTAACTCTCCAAGAAGGGAGGATGACATGCAGAATTCACCAGTCTTTTTTGACTGTGGGGTCTACATTTCTTGAGTGCATCTTTCAGGACTAACAATCCTTAGATTTCTCTTTGAAAAATGCTACCTTATTATATTTCATAGCAAGAAAGTTCACTGTTGTTGGGGTTATTTTACTGTTACAGACTTTCCAGTGAACTCAGTCATTTTATTATAATAGATTTCCCAGTAAGCCCAAGCTACTAACACGTGGTTAATCTTTAATAAATATTATACAAAAAAAAAAAAAAAATTAGTTCATTGGTTCAAAAACTCAAACAATATATTCATGCGCTAGTGCTATTTTGTTGCAATGTTCTATTTTACCACAAGATGGCACTAATATTCATTAAATTATTGTGCAGCCTGTGGTTCTGCTATCAAACCAAAGTTAGGGCAACTCTACTGCACACTTTGTGGTTCCCATACATTTTCTAGCAACATATGCTCATTATCATTAGCTGGACCGTTATCCTCATTAAAATGTTTTTTAATGGTTATGATAAAATTTAAAAAGAGCAAAAACTGTGGAAGATGAAATTAGAAAGTGTTAGTTAGAAATTAAAATTCAGATTTTACTGTGATTAATGTCATATTCAAAAGAACCTTTTATACATTCATTTTGTCAGATAGCCTTAACTTCAGAATTTGTTTTTAAAAACATTATTATGTCATTTTATAAGTATAAATTCCATGCTTTAAAGTTCTAGAGTATTCTAAACCTAGGGCATATCAATTGTTTCTCAATTCCAGTATCAAATTGTTTTAAAAAGAGGAATTAGACGGTTTCTATAATATATTATCATGTAGTAAAGGAGTACATGTTCCCAATGTTATGTTTTATTTTTATTTTAGAAATCAGATTACTGATGAATACTTCAACATTTTGTGCAATCGTTTAGTCTTTAATGTAATTTAAATCAACAAAGAACTAAACTTGGTCTGAACAGGTCCACTTTAATGTAGCAATAAACACATCATACACAAGATGGCAGCCTCTCTTCTCTTAAAACAGTATTAAAGATACTTATAATATAAATAGCCATCTGATAATGGTTCTCTTGGTTTTTATTCTCAGAATAAATGAGTTTCCCGATTAACAAGTTTAAATCAATTGCATTCCAAACCTAGTACATAATGAAACAGAAACAGCTACTGTATGTTTTGGGGACCTATAACTACTTGATAATGCTAAGTCCTAATAAAAACAATGCCAAATTGGAACTAAGTCTCTGTATTAGAAGGAAAAGGAGGAGGAGGAAGAAGACAAAAGAGAAAAAGAGAAGCGAACATAAATATTATGTGAACAGTTAGTTAGAATTCAAATTTAAGCTAGAGCCTCCTGAGAGTATCCTATCTTTCCACAAATATTTAAAGCTAGCACGTTTGATGCCCAAACGCAACAGAGAGGGTGTCCTTGTAGAATAAGGTTCTTCACATTTGAACGAGGCTGTAAAAATAGTGAAGGTCAAAAAGTACTCAAAGCAGTAGATTGTCTTTATACACATTTACTTTCACTGATGATTTAAATCAACACAGGTACCTTATTTATGTGTTAAAATTATTTCCTTGTACTCTCCTAATCCTTCTTCATTTTTTTGTTGGAGACTAGTAACACCCTACAATGGAAATATTTCACAGGGCTAAATAACTAAATACGTTAAAATGCAGATGCAAGAGGTTTGTAATTGCAGATTGCTTCATATACTAGAAAAAAAGTAACATTTTTTTTCCACAATGAGGAGCATGAATAGTCCAATGAATTTAAAATTTCATGTTGATGAAGTTACCATGATACAGCACATGGACGAATTAAAAATAATACTATGATAAAATGCAGTATAGGGCAGAACTAAGTAAATTTCTTTCTTTGAGTAGAAGGCACATTAGACACACTATACATAGAAAGTGTAAAAGATAGGAAGAGACTTGATTTTTTTTGGAGTAATTTTTAAGTTTATTTTTTTCTCTCATATATGCAGAGGTTAGAATATTCGAGAACAATTATTCACATTGTAGTATGTTGTATTTGGGATAAATACAGCTTACTCAAGTTCCTCTTTAAATCTGGCATAAACAGGTGGTAACTAAATGCAATTTCCTGATAACTTCTGAAAGGTTAGGTAAACAAAAATATGCAAAGCTGGTGCTTACTTACACTGCTTTAGACAAATCCTGCTTTGGTTCTGAATATAAATTGTGTTTTAATCTGTGACAAAACAAGCACCACAATAAAGGAGAGTGTCCTAGATGTCTTTCTTTCCAAAGGACCTTACTCCTCTAGCCTCTGGAAATTCCTTCTACAACCAGTAATTAATGCATTGACTCTGTCACCATTAAAAAATATTTTTCTTTTTTTACCTAAAGGGAAATAATTTTCCCTGAAATTCTGCTGAAATATGTTACCATGTTTATATATAGCCATACTAACAAAATAAAATAAAATAAAAAATAAAAAAATAAAAAATTATTTTTTAAAGGCACTTTATCTTTCCAGGTTAAAAAAAAAAATTAAGAATATTAAAAAAAAAAAGTTAGACCCTAAACTATTTATACTCTCAATTGTTTTTTTTTTTTTTTTTTTGGCTCTCCCAATACTTTTCCAAAATTATTTCCTTGAGTGTCACTAGTAGCTTTTTTTAAAAATCACCAATTTCAAAGGCCTTTTCTTAGTCTTCAACCCCTTCCATCTGTGGGTCACACTGAATGTTGTTACCTCCATTGACTCTGGAATTTTCTTCCTTTTGGATTCTGTAACACTAGTCACAGTCCTATGGTAGAAAGAACAACAGCCAGAGTCCACTGAGCTTCTTAAAATCATTGTAATCTTAGAAAGGTCATTTAACCTCTTCTCTCCAAAGTTTTGTATCCTTCAAATGAGGGGGATCTCCCAAATTTCTCCATTTGCACACCCTTGACAGAGAATGAGCCCTTCCCCAGAAACTAGTTTTCCAGGAAACTAAAACTTACTGTGTTAAACACTAAGACCTGTTTTATTAATACACTTGAAAAAACTATTCCTATAATTTATTATATTTTTCTCCTTTTGGGGTAAATAATAAATGCACTTTTTAAAAAAATAGGCAGAGCATCATTTGTTGACTGTGTGTCTGGGAAATTATCATCAGGGTTTTAGCAAATGAAAGTTAAATTTTCTATAGAAAACGATTGAAACTTGAGCAGAAATATTTCAATTTCTGAAACTCACAATTGAACGTTGCTAAAGTTCAAAAGATTTTACCTATATCACAAGAGACTTTTTTCTCCCAATGGATATTTCTACAATCTGTTTATCCTATATATTCATTTTTCTACATACCTTTCAATTTAGAGTTGGTATAAACTAAGTGATAGTATTATTTCCATTACTACATGTGCCAGTGAACAAAATGTGGCTCTTAAAATATAACGTGTTAAAAGTGATTTGAGGTGGAAGGAGCCTGAGTTCCAAAATCACTGCATGGGGAGCCATCTGCCAACCAGTAACACCTGCCTTGGACTATATGTGAGTGAGAAGTAAAGTTCTACTACATTTGAGCTGTTAAATATTTGGGTATCTATTTATAATTGCAGTTTGGCCTACCCTAACCAACACAGATTCCTGAGTCCTGTGGATTCTAATTACTAAAAGTCCATTTGCAACAACAGTTTAACCTATTCTACCTGATACATTTCCTAAGTCCTTTGATACTAATTCTTAAAATATCTCTTGAAACAACCTCTGCCAACATTGCCTCATTATTCCTTATTTAGATTATTCTAAAAGCCTTCTGCATGGCTTCCCTGACTCCCTTCAAATTTAATCCTCTAAATGCCGACAGAATTCTCTCTGTCGAATGCAAATCAGGCCACTTTATTCCTCCTGGACTACATTTTACACCAAAATCCATACCCACAAGCACTGCTGTGAGCAACCCAGGCTCCAGAACTCAGGCTCAGGGTCAGTATTCAAAGCTTGTCCTTGACTGGGAGATTTTGTGTAAATGTGAATATATTTTAATTATCTCATACTTTTACCGTGGAGCCTTGTGATCCTAATTTGGCTTCTGTTGTAGGTTTAACCCCCAACATTCATTTTTCTCTTTTTCCTCCTAGTAATAGGGACTCCGTGAGTTATAGCAGGACACATGCTGACCCCATTGGAGAGTCTCTTATTCTCCAAGCAGTGGGTGTGGCCATGTGACCAAGTCTTTGCTGGTAGAATGTGAGCAGAAGTGACCTATGCAACTTCTGGGTCTTCTGGTGAAAAGTGGAACAGCTGCTTTGGCCCAGAGATGGAAGCCATGTGGTGATGACAACATAGCCATCTCATCAGCCTCGATCTCTCTGGACTTTATGTGGGAAAAAATATAACTTTTAATGTTATTTAAAAGTTGGGTCTTGCCGAGCCAGTGGCGCACTTGGGAGAGTGCGGTGCTGGGAGCGCTGCGACGCTTCCGCCGCGGGTTCGGATCCTATATAGGAATGGCCGGTGCACTCACTGGCTGAGTGCCGGTCACGAAAAAGACAAAATAAAAGTTGGGTCTTTTGGGTCTCCTTTACCGGAAGCTTAGCTCGCACCCTAACATAACTTTTCAAGTACATTTTCCTTCTAGAAAAGTATGTTTCTTGTTGAACTGATTTATTTGACTTTAAAGAGCCAATCAATCTTATGTGAATACCATTCAATTAAGTTTAATAAGACTGTGTAGCATGAACCACCTTTTCCTACAGCCTGGCCATTCCTGGGCACTGGAATTTCTCACTTACAGAACTAGAAGATACATCCAGCAAAGAAAACAAAAACAAAAACAAAAATGGGTTGAGGGGGGAGATAACTAACTTCCTTGAATATCTACTATGTGCCTGGGTCTTTTAATACAAATTTCATTTAGTTAGAACCATAGTCCTGTGAGGTGGGTTAAACCAGCACATAACAGACACCCAATAAAAGTTAAAAATAAATAAATAATTAATTAGTATTCTCAGTATTTTACAGGTGAGTAAACTGGTTCAGAGAGGTTGGGCGGCTTGACCTGGTTACAAGGCCAGTAAGGGGCAGTTTCAGAATCCATTACACGATCTATTTGATTCCAGATTCCAAGTTTCCTCCCTTACAACATGATGCCTAATCATGGTGAGATTTTCCAGTCAACCAACTTGTCCCAGCTGCCTCAAACTATCATTTTTGAGCTCAGCCCTTCCATAATCTATCGCTTGTTGCCCCTCATCAAAGACAGGACTTTCTACTATGAAGTCATGAGTCTCACCCAATTAGGCAATTATTAATTCGAAAGCATTAGCACAGCAGAGTTTTGGTTGGAAAAGCTTGGGTGAATTTGGAGAGATGACTTACTTAATGTGTTTTGTCTACATTAGACTGAAAATATCAAGAGGGCAGAGACTACTTCTGCATCCTAGAACCTGCCACAAAGTAGGTACTCAACTGATCAATAAATATTTGTTGACCTAAATGAATAACAAACATTAGTATTAATATTAGCTTTGCTAAGCTGGGCGCTTATTCAGATGCCTAAAACCAGGTTTCACTGCAAAGAATGAAGTTGCTCAATGGTGCTCTATAGAAAAATCTGACTAAATGGTATGAACTTGTTTAATGTGTTTTTGAAGAGGATGAAGGCTCCTGATTACTCCATAATGGAGGTGGTTTAGTGCAGTATAGGGTAGTAGTTAAGAGCTCGATCTCCAATTTAGAAAACCTGGGTTCCAATCTCAGCTCC
Source organism: Cynocephalus volans (assembly GCF_027409185.1). NCBI lineage: Eukaryota > Metazoa > Chordata > Mammalia > Dermoptera > Cynocephalidae > Cynocephalus > Cynocephalus volans. Next base: position 81,902,297 of record NC_084461.1, read on the forward strand.
AGTACTTACTAGCTGTGTGGACTTAGACAAGTCACTTAATGTAGTTGAAAATGAAGATGATTCTAGAACCTCACTGAGGTCATTGTAAGGGTTTAATTACATAATACATATAAAATACTTGGTACAGTTCCTGGCACAAAATAATCATTTAGTAACTATTGGGAATTATTGCTACTCTTAATCTGATTCAACACAGAGACAAAGTAATGTAATTGACATCACAATTTGAGAACTTAAATCAGTATAATTAAATTGAACCAAAGAACTAGAAACACACCAAAATGGGTATAAAATCTCTGATTTCACATGTTGAATAATTCATATCAATTGAGATAAGTTATTATTTAGCTACTTTTCTTAATCATTTATGAATACATAAATATATAGCAGAAAAGTTATTATTTGTAGGGGAATTCTTTCTATTGGATTTTTTAAATCAAGAAAAAAAGCCTATAAGTAATTATAAACATTATATGAATAAACCCAAGTCTAAGGATGTATCATAAAATGCGCATTAAAATAACTGAGGACAACAGAACATATCCACTAAAAAAGTTATGACCCTAAAAAGAAAACAAAACGCTTTTCATCAGTCAAAACCATAAATGATAACAATGCGAATAGTATATGACTCTTGTTGATTGATTACTATCATTAACTGAAATACTTTCAGGACAATTATATTATAATATGATTAAAGTGCATCACAAGTGGCCATGGTGATGAAATAACACATTCCTTAGACTATTCACATATTCAATTTGAGGAAAAAAACAAGTCAATGGTCTCCCATTTTTCTCCCTGCTTCTAATCTTCCCCACTGCAATTCATTCTCCAAAATCTTATGCCTGGACGGTTGACCAGTTAGCTCAGTTGATTAGAGTGCAGCCTTGTGACACCAATGTCAAGGGTATGAATCCCTGTACTGGTCAGCACCCCCACCCCTGGAAAAAAATCACAAAATCTTATGCCTAGATATTTTTCTAACACAAAAATATGGTGTTATTCCCTTGCTATTAATTCTTCATTGCTTTCTCAATGATCATAGAACAATGTTTATACTCTTTAGCTTGTGTTATAGACTGAATATTTGTACCTGCCACCACATTCATAGTTGAAACTCTAACCCCCAATGTAATGGTATTTGGAAGGGGGGCTTTTGGGAGGTAATTAGGTTTAGATGAAGTCATGAGGGTAAGGTCCTCATGATGGGATTGATGCCCTTACAAGAAGAGACACCATAGAGCTTGTTTCCTCTCTCTCTTGTTGCCATGTGAGGACACAACAAACAGTGGCTGTCTGTTCACAAGGAAGCAGGTCCTCACAAGGGACCAAATCTGCCAGCACCTTGATCTTCAATTCCCCAGCCCCCAGGCCGGTGAGATATAAATGTCTGTTGTTTAAGCCACCCAATCTATGGCATTTTGTTATGGTAGCTTGAGATGACTGAGATAGCATGCCATACAAAGTTTTCTCTGATAATTTTTCCAGACTCATCTCTTACCTGACATCTCATCTACAGAATAACTTGCAGCATTTCAAATTCACAGCTTCTCTCCAACGCCTGTGCCCCTCTTTGTCCCATCCCCTCTGCCTTGAACATCCTTCTGCACCATTGCCAGTCCTCCTTCAGTGTTAAATTCAAGCCTCAATGCTGTCCGGGCAGCTCTCCCACCCTATCCTATGGACATTATTAGGCCCTTCTCTTACACTCTCAAACATTCTTTGCTATAGCACTCATCGTGTTGAGGCCTTGTTGTTTATTTCTGAGTCCTGGTGTCTGGCACAACCCCTTGGTCATCACACGTGATCAAGAAATGTGTGTTGACTGAAAACACATGTATAATTGAATGAGTGTATATATCATCTAAAAACAAGCAAAAACTAATGAGGTAACCGGTACGTGAATTGCACACTCTTTATGTCCCAGTCTTTTATCCTCCACTTTTATGCACTATGATTCTAAGAACCTCATTTAAATCTTATTCTCACATACTGAATATGTAAAGCTTAATATCCCAAAAGTATAGTGCTACCATTTCTACAACGGCAAACATTTGCCATTGCCACTTTCCCAAACTATGGTCATTGGCCGTCATTGTAATTCCTAAAAATGGTCGACCTGTCTTAGCTTTAAAAAGGGCTTTCAGGGCCGGCCCCGTGGCGCACTCGGGAGAGTGCGGCACTGGGAGCGCGCAGTGCTTCCGCCCCGGGTTCGGATCCTATATAGGGATGGCCGGTGCACTCACTCACAAAAAGACAAAAAAAAAAAAAAAGTGCTTTCAGACAATCTCATTTTAGTAGTAATCTGCTTAGAGTGTTTTTTTATTTGATTCATTGATTGATTTAAATTTACTCAGAACAATCAACTAGAAACCATAGCAGGATAAAGGTGCATGAATATGCATGTGACATGTCTTCTATGTCTAATAAATAGATATACTAAACACACAGCAAAAACATTCATATTTTTGCATGAAATATTTAGAAGGAAGGTTATTCTTATATGCATGGAGAAATTATGGCTGAAATTGCCATCCCTCACCAATATCTGTGTTTTTCTCTTCTTCCCAGTCATATAGCTAAACTATAATTTCTAGTCCTTTTCCTTAGATGTGGCCATGTAACTGAGAACTAAGTTCTGGTTAATGGAATGAGAGCAGAAGTTGTGTGCCACTTCCTGGCCTAGTCTACACACCCTCCCATATGCATGCCTATCTCTTTTTCCTCAAAATTGAGAACCTACATGAGGGCAGGGCCACAAGATAGCAAAGTCTTGAGTTCCTAAATTCTCAATGAATGGAAGCCCTACTACCCCTACAATGAACTATAAAGAATTAAGAAATAAATTTTTATTTTATGCCATGAAAATTTAAATGCTTTTCTTTTATAGATCCTAATACTACTTACCTTAACCAATACAAAAATTGATTCCAAGAATGGATACTGCGCCCCCCCCCCCAAAAAAAATGTCTAAAATATATGACTGAATTAGTGGTTGGGTTGTGGGTGGCAAGGTAAACTGAAAGGCTGGAGAGCCTTGTTAGGCCACAGTAAAACATTTGGTAAAGAATAATCCTGTGATAGTTAAGAAGGCAGACCACTTACTATTGAATCTTATTTTGGGGGATATGGTTGGAAAGAGCCAGAATGAAGGTGTGTATTTTCTAAAATTGGTTGCCTTCAGTCAGTAATTATAAGAAATTAAGCTGAAAATGAGCACAGCTGAAAGTGGGCTGGTTTGCAAGTAGAATGAAGAGCAGTAAAAAGAAGAATTGGAAAAGCTGCTTATTTTTCAACACCAAATAATAGAAAATAAGATTGTAAAAGCCTCTGAGCAACAAAAGCTCATTAAAACAATGTAGAGACAAAAGTCAAATTGAGAGTATGGCCTTCCCCCCCCCAGCACGATGGCCTTAAGGTAGCTGCCATTATGTTGAAAGGGAATAAATCATGTCTGAGAAGTATCTCTAATAAAGAACACTAGTACTAGCAAGAACATTAAGTACTAGCAAGCTGAATTCAACAGCACATTAAAAGTATCATATACCAATACCAAGTGGGACTTACCCCTGGGATGCAAAGACTGTTCAATATGTGACAATCAATTAATGTGACATACTACATTAACAGAACGAAGGATAAAAAAACACACAATCATCTAAATAGAGACAGAATGAATATTTGACAAAATTTAACACTTTTACAAAAAACATTCCACTCTAACAAACTAGGAATGGAAGAAAATCACCTCAGCATAATAACTGCCATATATGAAAAGTCCCCCCAGCTAATAACATACTCAGTGGTAAAAAGTGGAAGCTTTCTCCTCTAAGATAAGGAGCAAGGCAAGGATGCTCACTCTCACCACTTCTATTCAGCATAGTACTAAAAGTCCTAACTGGAGCAATTACTCAAGAAAAAGAAATAAAAGCCATCTAAATCCAAAAAGAAAAAGTAAAATTGTTCCTGTTTTCAGATGACATGATCTTTTATAGAGAAAACCCTAAAGACTACAACAAAAAACTATTAGAATAAAAATGCAAATTCGGTAATATTGCAGAATACAAGATTTAACCATATACTAACAATAAACTATCTAAAAAGGAAATTAGAAAAACACTCCCATTTATAACAGCACCAAAAATAATGAAATACTTAGAAATAAGTTCAACTAAGTAGGTATAGGATGTGTACACTGAAAACTATAAAACATTGGTGAAAGAAATTGAAGACACAAGTAAATGGAAACATATCCTGTGTTCATGGATTGGAACGATTAACATTGCTAAAATGTTCATACTATCCAAAGCAATATACAGATTCAACACAATCCCTGTTTAAATTCCACTGGCATTTTTCACAAGAAATAGAAGAAACAATTCTAAAATTCACATGGAACTACAAAAGACCCCTAATAGCTAAAACAGTCTTGAGGGGAAAAAAATGAATCTGGAGGCATCGCATGTCCTAATTTCAAAATATATTATAAAGTTACAGTAATTAAAACAGTATAGAACAGTATAAAGACAGATATGTAGTTCACTGGAACAAAACATAAAGTCCAGACATCAATCCATACATATATGGTGAAGTGATTGTCAACAAGGGTGCCAGGAATACAACACAAGGAAAGGGTAGTTTCAACAAATAGTGCTGGGAAAACTGGATATACACATGCCGAAGAATAAAATCGCACACTTACTCTATACCATACACAAAAATCAACTCAAAATGTATTAAACACTATGACATAAGACTTAAAACTGTAAAACTCCTAAAAGAAAACAGGGAAAGAGTCTTACGCCATTGGTCTTGGCAATGATTTCATGGATATAACACCAAAAACATGGGCAACCAAAGCAAAAATAGGCAAATGGACTCTATAAAACTAAGCAGTTTCTACACAGCAATGGAAACAATCAATGGAGTGAAAAGACAACCTATAAAATGGGAGAAAATATTTATAAACCATATATCAGATAAGGTGTAAATTTCCAAAAAAATATAAAGAAATCTTACAACTTGACAGCAAAAATAAATAACCTGATTTTTTAAATGGGCTAAAGCTTGAACAGACATTTCTCCAAAGAAGACGTACAAATGTCCAAAAGATATATGAAAAGATGTTGAATGTTACTAATCATCAGGGAAATGCAAATCAAAACCACAATGAGATATCACGTCACACCTGTTAGGATGGCTATCAACAGGTTCTGGGGAGCATGCAGAGAAATGGAACCCCTGTGCACTGTTGGTGGAAATGCAAAATGGTGTAGCCACTGAAGAAAATAATGTGGAGATTTCTCAGAAACTTAAACTACCACGTGATCCAGCAATCATACTTCTGGGTATTTACTTAAAAGAGTTGAAATCAGGATCTTGAAGAGATATTAGAACTCCTATGTTCATTGCAGCACTATTCATAATAGCAAAGATGTAGAAACAACCTAAATATCCATGGATGAATAAAGATAATGTGGCATATACAAATAATGGATTATTATTCAAACTTTAAAAAGAAGGAAATTCTGCAATATGTGATAACATGGATGAAACTTGAGGACATTATGCTATAAACCAGTTACAGAAGGTCCAATACCGATTCATATGATCACCAATCATGATTCATAGATACACGAGATATTTAAAATAATAAAACTCATTGAATCAGAGAGTAGAATGGTGGTTGCTGTGGGCTGGCAGGAGGAGAAATGGGGGTTACTAATCAATGGGCATAAAGTCTCAATTATACAAGATGAATAAGTTCTTGAGATGTGCTGTACAACATTGTCTCTATAGTTAGCAATATTATATCTGTACACTTAAAAATTCGTTAAGAGGGTAGACCTCAAGTTGTGTTCTTATCACAATAAAATAAATTTTTTTTTAAAAAAAGCAAGGACATTGAGTGTGGTTGTTGGTACATGGAAGCGTACTGAATTTTTGAAAGAAAGAACTTAGTGGGCTGGCTGGTTAGCTCATTAGGTTACAGCATGGTGCAGATAGCATTAAGGTCCAGTACCCACCAATCCTCGTACCTGCCAGCCACCAAAAAAAAAGAACTTAGCTGATTGAGATCCTTGTACCAATTGCAGATAGGAAGCAGGATATGAAAGCTATACAATCCCCAAGGAGAGCAGGCTCCTCTGCACCCATTTCAGACCATAAAGGATAATGAGTAAAGAATAACTTCCCAGATGGTAGAACCAGTTGTCACAGAGAATAATTGACAGGGGATTCTTTCCAGATAGAGTTTTAATCAAGGAGTTTCCCTTCCTTTTATAAAGCCTGCCCATGAGGGTGTTAGAATTGCTATGGACCAGTAACTGCCCTGTATCTTCCACATTTTCCTTTCCATCATTATATAGTGGATGTGTTTGGGGAGGCAGTAGACAGATTCATAGTCCACAGGGCTACAGAGTACCACAATGGACCTGACAAAATATTTCCTTCTATTCAGAGATCCTTGACTTCGAGCAGGATACAGTGACCAGATGGGACTTTGGTTGTTTCACTTGGAGAAGGGAATGTCTTGTATGAGCAGAAGGAAGAACAAATCAAATATTTGGTGAACAGAAGGTACACTGGAGCAAGACTGCTATTGCTTGGCAATATTGATGTATTTCTTTTCTTGTTTGTTTGTTTCTGGGTATGACTGGACTATAGCTTTCAGCTTCCTTTAAAATTAGGGTGGCAATATGGCTGCATTCTGGCCAATTTACTATGAGCCCAGAAAATGATGTGTGCCAGTTTTAGGCCTGACCTATAAAAACCCTCCTATGTGTGACTCTTACTCTATTTTCCCATTCACAGGCTGTAGAGAGAAGACTTTGGGGACCAAAGGGAAGTAGTAACACCAGATGGAAAAAAATGAGGGTTCCTTAATGACAGCGTGGGGCAGAGCTGGGGCCCCACCCTCCATCACTGACACACACTGGACATGATAAGAGCAAGATATAAGCTTCTATTATGTTAAATCTTGATACATGGGGTTTATTTGTTTAATTATATATGTTAATACGTACAAAAATTAAGCCAAAACACACTAAGATTACATTGTTTGGTGCAAAGAATAAGAAAAACATAAGATTTAAGTCCTTAAAGAAAGGACTTCATTGGAAGAGACCTTGTCCAGTCTTTCACTAATATGAGAATTCCACATAAAAAACCTGGAGACATATGACAGTCGTGTAGATGGAAGGTAGAGGCAGTTTGAATGCTTCCAACTCAGCACTTCAAAATTCAATTCAATCTTTGTTGAACACATATGTGTTGCAGTATATTTTGATTTTGGACTTGTCTATTTTAAAATGTATGTTTATAGAGCTAATCTGCCTCCTCTGAATCTTTAGAGCTTTAGGAAAATATTTGGTCCCTGTTTCACAGACACCTTTTCAAAGCATGTGAATATATTTAGTCACTGGCACAATTATATATCTGACGTCATTAAAAGGAAGACACAATGAGCTGATTTTCTTGTCCATTGTTCTTCAATGAGAGAATGTTTAAAGAATGTGCTTTCACAAATTAGCAATTGGAAGAAAATATTTTTTCCTTTTTAAAATACAGGTTTTAAGGGAGTGATTACAGTTGCCTCCATATCCCAGATTATTAATTAAAGCTTTTCTTCAATTATCATATTATTTGATAGAGTCAATGGTTATATAACTTTTATAGGCAAGTAAAAAAGATAGGCAAAGCAAAATGTTAACACCTACAATGTAACTAAAATACTTGAGGAACAATGAAAAAAAACTCTTCACCCCTTATTCTAAAAACAGTTAATAAGTGTTTAAAGTGACAAGTGACTTCAAAACTTGCAATTATCCTGCTAAAGAGTGTCGTCATTGATAGAGGCAAAGACGGCAGATACAGTATAGTAATAGGTGTTGTGAGTGTTTGTTCTTATCTTCAACACAGTATTCCCTTCCGCTCTGTTAAGGTGTAAAAAATGCCTGTTACTTGCACTGGTGAGTTTAGTAAAACTAAAACCAACTGAAATGCTACGTGTAAGAATGAACCCACTTTTTCTTGCCTTCTGCCTTTCTGCCAAACTTGCTACTGTTCTATTACCATTAACATTCTATTACTTTGTTAAGGAAAACAGGGCTCTTGTGTGTTACAAGATTTGTGCTAGTTTGCAGAGTGAATGAATTCTCCAGCTGTTATAATTTTTCCTTTCTGAAATACATTCATGCACTCAATTATATTTACTGGATGTCAATTATGTGTTAAGCAGTGGGGATTTAGCAGTGCATAAAAACAAAGTCCCTACTCCCAAAGAGCTTTTATTCAAGTAGAAGGAGACAGCCAATAAATAAGAGTATAATGTGTCGCATGGTGATAAGTGCATGAAGCAACATAAAGTTGGGGAAAGGGACAGTGGTCAGAGTGGCCTTCTGTTTTGCGTGGGATGTGGAGGGAAAGCCTCATCTATCAGGAGATGTTTGAAAAGGGACATGAAGCAATGAAGCAATGAAGCAGTGAAGCAATGAACACACCAGGCAGAGAAAGCAGATAGTTCAGAAGTCCTGAAGAATTCTAATGTGGATGGAGCGAGTTGCCTAGAAAGTGAGTGGCAGGAGATGAAGTCGGAGCTTGGTGGGACAATAGATCATGTGGGATTCTCTTGGCCCTTAGTAAGGACTTGAGATTTTTCTTCAAGTAAGTCAAAATAGAAGAGCAAATGAATAACTGGAGAAAAATATTTTAAGATTGCCTTTCCTAATGTCAAATGATCATTCTTTGATTAGGGAATATACCAATAACTGAAAATTAGAAGGTACTCAAAGGCCAATTATAAAAGGGCAAGTATATCATTTTTGTAAGTTACTCAAAGTAATTACTAAGTTCCAGACTAGCTGGCCTGAAATATTTTGACAAAGCCAATGTAAAGGTTAATAATGCATATAAAATGAGTGTGAATGCTTACATTTCTCCTCTCTATGTCTACACCACATCCTTTAAAATTTAGATTTATTAACTATATATAATACAATACAATCAAATATAAAATATTTTCAGAATCTGTTATGACTCCCATTGACATCAATATCATCTTGTTTATCTTGATATTAATATAATAACATCAAATGTGATATGACAACAAACATTCATCACTAAAATATCAGATTTAAGGCGATGAGCATTCCATAAATATTTATACTTTACCAAGCACATAATGAGATAGCTATTATTGGGTGCTGGAGGTAAATGTCTTTCCTACTGTGGTAGACAGAATTCCCTGATTGTGAATGTGATGAGATATCATGTCTGTGATTATGCTACTTGCTTGGCAAAAGTAATCTTGCAGATGTTACTAAGGTTACTAATCAGTTGAGTTTGAATTAATCAAAAGGGAGATGGTCAGAATAGACCTAATCTAATCTCATTTCTTTTAAAAACACAGACGTTTCTCTACCTGGTAGCAGAAAGGAAAGTCAGATTTGAAGCATGAGGGGGATTTAACATGCTATCGCTGGTTTGAAGATGGTAGGGGCCACATGGAAAGAACCTAAAACTGGCCTCTAGGAGCTGAAAATGACCCCTGGCTAACAGGCAGCGAAAAAAAAACAAAAAACAAACAAAAACACCCCAGTGACTTCAGACCTATAGTCACAGGAACTAAATTCTGCCAATACCAGGAATGAGATGATCCTGGAAAAGGACCCTGAGCTCCAGGTGTAAGACCCGTGCACCATGCACAAATCCTACACACGCTGGGATGGCTCACTTCACGAAGACCATGAGACAGAGACCATTGCAATCAGGCAAGAGGAGTTTTATTCCAGCATGCTGGGGTCAGTCTCCTGGACAGAAGCGACCACGAGCTTACAACACAAGCACCTTTTATACAGTTTTTCTGGATAGACTTTTTGTGACAGGATGAGTTGTTGGTTATCTGTGGCACCTTTAGATTTATGGGTAGGCTTTAGCAGGCTGGTACCCCGACAGATCTGTGGTGCCTTTAGATTTACAGGTAGGCTTTAGCAGGCTGGCACACTGATAAGGAACAACACATTTCTCAATCGTTTATCTTCCCTGGGGTCTGGCCAGGTGGCCTTTAGATAAGGAACTAGTCAGTTCCTGGAACCGGGTGGGGGTCACTCCCTTCCTGGAATTTTTTAGTGTGCTTGGGCCCGCCTGAGCTCTACAAGGCTCCTTAGAAGCTGCTTTACTTAAAATGTTTTTTTTTTACTTAAAATGTTACAAAAGCAAACTGCGTATATTAAAGTTATATTTTTCTTTACACAGGCAAGCACCAAGCCCAAATGACAACTTGATTTTGGCCTTGAGAGAGCTAAGCAGAACCCAGCTATGCCCAGATTCCTGACCTAAAAAACTCAGAAACTGTGAGCTATTAAGTGGGTGTTGTTTTAAGCTGTTAAGTTTATGAAATTAGTTACAAAGTAAGGAGAAAGTAATAACTTATCTTAAAGAATATATTTATGGTATAGTTGGAGAAATAAAAAAAAAAAACGTTGGAAGGAAACTTTGTTAAATCTAGTAGAAGACTTTCTTAAAAAGAGTGTCTTCATTTTGGCTGAAGAGCTATTTATATAAGCTACTGTAACAAAAAGATCCAAAAAATACAGTGTTTTAAACTAGACAGAAATTCATTTCTTTCTTGCAAAGCCATCCAGGGATAGGTAGCCCTCAGCCAATAGAACAATTCCACTGTTCTCAATTTGTGTATTCTGACCTATAGCCCTTGGTCCAGTGCAGCTTCTCGTTCTCTTCATCTCCCAGCTCACAAGAAGATGAAAGGAGCCCATGCATATTTCTCTTAGGCATATGACCCAGAAGCTGCTTTACCCAAAGTAGCACATACCACTTCTGCTCACATCCCATTGGTCAGAGATTAGAACCTAGCTGCAAGGAAGGTTGATAAGCGTCACCTCACTAAGCAACCTTATGGCTATCTAAAAAATGGGAGCTCTATGATAAAAGAAGGAGCAAATGGATATTGGTGGACAACTCACAGTCTCTGCCACAGCCCAACAGAGCTCAGGACATTCTGTCTGCATTATGAATATTGAATCGCTCAAATTGTTATGAATTTCTTCCATGGAAGTGAATCGGGTATCTGCTTCATCAAAACTCTTCCAAATTAGGCCTAGATATATTTGTAGACTCTAGCTCTAGAGAAAAATGAGCAATTCCTCTTCTGTGCAACAATCTTGCGATATTTGAATAAAGTGGTCAGTATCCTCCATAGGTTTCCAGGCTCACTGACCTCCCTCTCCCGTCCTTCTCTCTCTACCATCCTCACCATCTTAAATGCTCTGAGTGGTAGCATTATTCTTTGCTTATAAATTTCCAAATCCTCATAGCATCAGATGTGCTGTCCGGACTCTGGACTTCCCAGCCTCTGGAACTGTAAGAGATACATTTTATCTCTTTATAAATTACCCAGTTTCAGATATTTTTGTTATAAGCAACAGAGAGGGCCTATTTTCTGATACAACCAGGTATCAGAAAAGTGTATGAGTGTTAAATGCAACCAAGTACTTCTTGGGAGACTGAGCAATAGCAATCTCTCCTTTGGCCGGTTAATGGTTAATATGTGATATTAACATGACTCAGTGCTACTGGTAATTGAATACAAATGCTGCCTTAATTTGGGCAAATGATTTGAAGCCCCAGTCACTAATGGTTTAAATTTTCACTTTGCTTAAAATAGGATCTATTTTTTACATTTTCTCTTCTGTTTAAATTTTCACACCTACAATGTCCATTTGGAAGTGAAGTATAGAGATCAAAGGCCTTGCCCAAAGGACTGGTAACAACACTGTCACCATTAAAATGTCACATACTTACAAATACTGCCAGTTCTAAAGCTTCTTATTTAAAAAATATATTCCAAATCTAAGTCCTACTCTCTAATTTTTCACTGATTTGTGATTGCAACAAAGTTACTTCATAAATTCTGTTTACTTAATACTAAAAACATAAAGAGTCGGTCTGGCTTTTATGTACCTAGCTCTGTAGCCAGAATGAAATTTTAAATGTACGAAAAATAAAAATGCTATAGAAATGCAGAGATGATCACTGTTTGTTAGTATGTCTTCTTTTTCTCACACAGCTGGAAGTATATTCTTTTTTTTTTTTTTTTTAAATTAACTTTAGGTATTTTATTTTATTTATTTATTTATTTATTTATTTTTATTTTTAAATTTTATTTTGTCGATATACATTTTGGCTGATTATTGCTCCCCATCACCAAAACCTCCCTCCCTTCTCCCTCCCCCGCTCCCCCCCAACAATGTCCTTTCTGTTTGCTTGTCGTATCAACTTCAAGTAATTGTGGTTGTTATATCTTCTCCCCCCCGCCCCCCGGTTTTGTGTGTGTGTGTGTGTGTGTGTGTGTGTATTCTGCCATTATTTATTTCTCCAACCTTTAGCTAACTATTTCTGTCCTGTTTTCCATGTTTTGGTGTAAAGTACAGTTGACCCTTGAACAGCACAGGTGTAGGGATGCCCATCCTCATGCAGTTAGAAATCTTTTGACTGTCCCAGAACTTAACTACTAATAGCCTACTGTTGACCAGAAGGCTTATTAATAACATAAGCAGTCAATTAACAAATATTTTGTATGTTATATGCATTATATACTATATTCTTACAATAAAGTAAGCTAGAGGAAAGAAAAGGTTATTAAGAAAATCATAAGAGAAAATACATTTGCAGTATTATACAGTATTTATTGAAAAAAAATCTATGTATAAGTGGATCCGTGTAATTCAAACCTGTGTTGTTCAAGGGTCAACTGTACTTGTATTATCCTGGACTCTTGCCAAGCTTCAGTCCTTCGATCATTATCTGTTTTACTGAGAATGTAGTACAAGGGCTTTTATCCCCCCTAACAACCAGTAGTTCAAACTTCAAAATATCCTACCACTGTGCTTAGGTTCATTTGTGGTTGTTATCTTTATTAAAATGGATAAAAAGTATTGCATGCTTACTATATGCTAAGCATCGTTCTTGTCACTTTACATATCTTAATTAAATCTTTATAATTCATACTACATTGTTTTATTATTTTATGCTATATTATTCCCTAATAATTGATAGTTATAATTATTATTAACATCACTATATTATCAACATGGGACTTTTCAGGGCTGCTATATTGTAGAACTCCACGTTAAAAGAGTGCTTCCTAAAATTCGCAATGTGCTGGGTGCTGTGCAGACTAGGTGCTAAGTAAATGCACGTGGAAATTGATTTTCTAACACTTTTACTCTTCATGCTCTTCTGTGTTCCTTTTCATATCCCTGGTGTTCTGAGAAGTTCTCATGACCTATGTTGAAGATCACCTCTGAATAAGGCAATATTTATAGAGTTTTAAAAGGGAATACAAATTGAAAGTATAAGACAGTTTGGGCTGGCACAAGAAAAAATACTTCAGGGAGCAAACAGCACAAAAGAGGACTATTAATGATGAAATAATTTAGGCTTCACTTTCAGACTTCCTCAAGATAGTTACCAGCACTGCTGGCATGACCTGAACACATAACTTAATATATATCGATAGAAAACAATGGCTACACTTCATTATTTGTTTTTAGGGGGCAGTGCACTATTTTTAATGCGTAAAATCCATGATTCGATGAAACCCCAAAAGCTAATCCTCTAATGTTGCGTTAAAGATCACTCAGGGAGCTTCTTATGCTGAGTGTGGTTTTACAAAGTGAGTTTTATGAGCTTACTCTGTTTACTTTAGCCTTTCACATGTAATTATATTCTCATCACGAAAGTAGAAGAAAATTAGGATGCTCAGATAACTTATTTTGTGTTTGCTACCATGAGAGACATTGATCTTGCTTGCCATGGTCTTCCTGTGCATTGGGAAGTGCTTTGTGGAAGCAGAAGGATCGAAGTCAAATTTCAGCAATAATGTCTTCCAAGGCAGAGATATGTGTTTATTTTTGTATTTCAATTTACTTACTTTAACATTGTTTCACTATAAATTTATTAAGGCAATTTTTTCCAAGTTGAAGCAAGTCTACTTTTCATGGATACTAAAAGCACGAAGGTTTATATTAATGTTTATTCTTGAATAGAGATATATCTTTTTAAAATACCTTTATGTTAACAGATATTGAGGTCTTTCCCCTACCCACCCCACCCACCGGGCTGATTTACAAAGTTTCACAGAATAGCAGTGTATCTTTTCTGAGTCATTTTAATCTTTCTTAATATCCCCTTTTCCATTTTGAAATGTGAAAATTGATTTCTATTGTATTCAAAGATTGCTTCCTCAAGAATTAATGAATCTATTTTGCAAATGCTAATGTTTTAGTGAAATGAACGTGCTCCTTAGCAATTCTGTTCCTTGGGTGTCATTAAAATGATTTTTGAAAGTAAGTTTTTGAAAACAACTTGACATCTTATAATTCCCTATGCTATTTTATTTGATTCTCCACCTTCTAGCCTTATTAAGGGAAACTATTTAAGATTTGGTTAAGACCAATGGCTCAGAGTGGATTTTAAGAGTATTTTCTGGAAGAGTTGATTAGCTGGGCATCTGAAAGCAAAGACAAAGATTCCTTTCTACTCTCTCTTTAACTTAGAGCCCACATTAGTTTTCTATTGGAATGTGACACATTAGCACAGACACAGTGGCTTAAATAACACACATTTATTGTCTCACAGTTTCTGTAGGCCAGGCTTGGCTTAACTGCTCAGGATCTCAAAAGGCTGCTGTGACATAATAGGAGATACATATTTGGTCTGTGCTCCTAGTTCCTGGTACAGAGCTTCTAAAATCCTTGTAACTTCCTGAGCAATAGAGATGGTAGCAGCATCTTTTGTTATAATATTTAGTCTTAGCCCCCAGTTCCTGACACAAGAGCATCTAAGACCCTTGGAACCTCTGGAGTGATAAATTCTTTCTGAATGCTAATGAGATGACCAATGGTGGCTGATGGTGGCTGGGGTCCCTAGATAGACTCAGGATGGGCTAGTTGCCAGAGTAACCAACCATATGACTCGAAGGTTTGAACTTTCAGCCTCACTCCTTGACTTCCAGAGAAGGGAGAGGGGAATCAAGATTGAGTTCAATCACCAATGGCCAGTGATTTAATCAATAATGCCTTCTGGAACCTCCATAAAAATCCTAAACAATGGGATTTGGAGAGTTTCCGGACTGGTGGGAACATTGGCGTGCCCCAGAGAGGGCATGGAAGCTCCCTGTCCCTTCCCACTTACCTTACCCTATCCTGTCTTTTATTGAGCTGTTTCTGAGTTGTATCTTTCATAATAAACCAGTAATAGTAAGTAAACTTTTTCTGAGTTCTGTGAGTGTGTTCATTAGGGTTCTCCAGAGAGACAGAATCAATAGGATATGTTATAATTATATGAGAGGAATTTATTAGGGGAATTAGCTCACATGACTATGAAGAAAAGTCCCACGATAGGCCTTCTAGAAACTGGATGCTGGTAGCGTGGCTCAGTCCAAGTCTAAATACCTCAAAACCAGGGAAGCTGATGGTGTCCTTGGTGTAAGTTCTGGACCCCAAAAGCTGAAGTCTCGAGCTCTGATGTCCACGGGCAGGAGAGAAGAGTGTATCCCAACTCCAGCAGATAGAGAGAGAGCTTCACCTCTTTCCTCTGTCTTTTGTTCTCTCCAGACCCCCAGCAGTTTGGATGATTCCCACCTACATTTAGGGAGGGTCTTTCCCACCCAGGCCACTCAGACTCTCATACTAATCTCTGCTGGAAACACCCTCACAGACACACCTAAAAAGATAGCTTTACCAGGTTTCTCAGCATTCCTTCATCTAACTAAGTTGACACCTAGAATTAACCTTCACAGTGAGCCATTCTAATGAATTATTGAACCCAAGAAGAGTCATAGGAACTTGATTTATAGCCAGTTTGTCAGAAGTACAGGTGGCTGGGACTTATAATTGGCATTTGAAGTGGGGGCAATCTTGTGGGACTGAGCCCTTAACTGTGAGCAGCACTAACACTGTATAGGGTCAGCATTGAAATAAATCACTGGACACCCACTTGATGTCCACAGAGAACCACTTGGTGTGGAAAACTCACACATCTGGTATCAGAACTGTTATGAGCATAGAAAAACAGTTTTTGATATAGCTGCAATCAAGGCATCAGCTGGGCTGGGTTCTCAACCTTGGGATCTTCTTCCAAACTCATTCAGGTTGTTGGCAGAATTCACTTCCTTGTAGTTGTAGGACTGAGGCCTTTAACTTCTAGAGGCCATTTCTCTCCATCGGCAGCTCACACGTGGCTGTTTGCTTCTTCAAGACCAGCAAGAGGCTTATTCTAGTTCTGGGACGGCTGAGGCCTTTTAAAGAGCTCACCTGATGAAGTTAGGCCCACCAAAAATCATTTTCCTTTTGGTTAACTTGAAGTCAACTGATTAGGAACAATCACAGGAGTGATATCCCATTATATTCACAGATTCCATCCACTTTAAAAGAGAAGGGATTGTACAAGGACATGGATCACTAGGGGTCATTTTAGAATTTTGCCTATACCACAGGTCCTAAACCCAGTTTTATTTAGCTGGTTTATTATATCCCATTTTCCAGATCGCAGCACAAGCTCCCTAGCGAGGTGCCCAAGGTACAGATAAATCACATTGATTACCAACTCTGAGGCCTTCCTTGGTATGGTCAGGTCGCTCTTCACAGGGAGTTCCCACACCACTTTTCCTACCACATCTACTGTAGTTATGCTGGACTTATTAAAAGACATGTGCAATGCTTTCTTTTCACAAAACGCTACCATCCACCTAAAAGCACAATATTTGTAGATAGGAAAAAACAGCCTCATAAATTTAAAATTTATAAAGTGACAATACATGTACCATTGAGCAATGGCAAAGCTAAACTATTCTTATCTTTGCTAATATACATTTTAAGGATGATTCTTATTTTCTAGTGAAAAGTTAAAATGTAATCTTGTTCAGTTTTCTGCATTACTGATACCCTACATAAGTGTACTTCAAGAGCAATAATGGTCCATCTGAGATGTGTTATCTTTTCACTGTACTGATTTATTGGTGCATGTGATGGAGTAAGAAAGAAAATCTATTGTCTTCTACTATGACATCTATTATTCATAAAAGTAAAGAATTTTTTGTTGTTTTTCAACACTATTGAAGCAGAATAGTGAAACTGAAATCAGTAAAAATTAACTGCAAATAATTTTAAATACTCTAAAATGCTAGTTGTTTTTCCTAGCTTTATTGCCATTTTGAAAACTGTTAATGATCCCTTTTCAGAATTTAATTTTGATAATCTCAGAGTATGATTCTGAAATGATTAACAAAAGATTACTATGATGTTTAGAGAAAATAGGAGTTTCATGATTTTAACAGATTATAAAGTATGAGAAATAGCCTCAATATCAGAAACACAGTTGCTTTTTCAATTATCAACAAAATCCTACTTTTCTTTCCCCATGAGGCAGATGGGCTGTTGTGCAGTATAAAGACATACAACGAGTAGGCTGTCGTCATCAGTCGCTTGTCAGGACAAAAACTATGGTGTGTCACTGTAGGTAGCACACAACCAGAGAAACTTTTAGCAGACAAAAACTCTAATACTGAATGCCAGAGCCCATTAGAATATGTAATACTCGCTAAAAATAATGAAAGAGAAGAAAAGTCCTTGCACTTTCATTGAGAAATATTCACTAATTTCATCAATAATGTTTTAGTTAATATCATGCTAATAATAATGTTGATGACTATGATACAAATAGAGGGCTTACTTTGTGCCTTGTTCTGAACACTTTATGTGCAGAATCTCATGTAAGCTACAGAACAAGCCTAGAAGTTGAATGCTTTTGTTATCCTCATTTTGCAGATGGGGCTTAGTTATTCAGTGACTTAGCTCTGGGCTCTGACACTAAACCCATGCTGTAGCAGATGCTGTGGCAGCCAGCCATCCTTGTTCACACTCTCAGTTCCCCTAAACACCAAAGGCTTTCTACCTCTCAAGCACCTGTGGCTTTCTCCAGCCACAGGAATATGCTTGGACCCTGCCTGGGCTAGACCACAGGTACCGCACTCTTGGGAGGAGGCCTTAGCAGATGGCAAATGAGAATTGCTAAATAACCCATGTTCTTGCTTCCTCACTGAGATTTGCTGAGGGAGTTCCACCCCTGGTCCCAGAGGTCCTAAAGGTAATCTGCTTCTTAATTCACTTTGTGCTGACTCCCTTTCCCCATTCCACCCTTGCCCTTATCCCTCCTTTCTGGGATTGTCTCCCAAAGAAACTCAAATCCCTGCCTCAGGGTCAGTTTCTGGAGGACCTAACTTAAAGACATGGTCTTTTCTTCTATGATAGACTGCTAGTAAAATATCATTTAAAATAAATTCACTAAATTTTGAGAATTTTTAAACTTCAATGTACTTTTTGGAAAAGCAATTTATTTTAGTTACTCTTATAATTTATACTCACAGATTTTCTTTAATAAAAAAGAACAAAGCTTTCTTCATTCTTTTCTCAATCTAACTAGGAATTATTCTCTAATAACTTTTTTCAAGAGGTAATAATTTCTCAGAACATTAGAAAATATAGAAAAACTTAAATATGCAATTTTGTACTTGTTGCCTTTGTGTACATTTGGTGTTGCCGGGGCCCAGAAAGTGATACCCCAAAACGGAGGCCTCAGAAGTAGCTCAAAAGCGAAATTTTCCTCTGATCTTCTGTTCTGTCTCTCAGCCTTATTCTCCCATGAGACAAACCATTGAAACTAGAATCCCTCCTCCTCAAGGCAGGTCATAGATAGACTCTAATCTTCCCCTCTGCCTTTCAGTCTTAGAGATGGCCATAAAGAAATTCCCTGACCTACCTTTTCTAATTGAAGGTCATAAGACTCCTATTCCAGAATGGATCCTGCCCCATACCCTGGAGAAATGAATGCAACACAGAGAGGCCAAAAAGAACCCGAACAAACAGGCCTAGCTGGTTTTCCCCATGCAGTCCATTAGCATTAGATCATACTTTTGTCCAATCACATTTCTACATGCCTCTCCCTGCTTCATATAATCTAAGCATAAATATGGACAATTTCCCCTATATCTTTGAGTCTTCATTCTGAAGTCTCCCATGTCATGTAAAACGATGAGATAGCAACATTTCTTATGCCATTTCTTCATATTAATCTGTGTTTATCAGGTGATTTTTCAGAGAATTCAGGGATGTTTTCATTGGTCCCTACAGTGTAAAACTTTAAAAATTCCTTTAAAATTCTAAACAAACAACAAACAAAAAGATAAGAAAAATAACAATACAATACAATTCTAAACAACTCAGCAGTCTACATTTTAAAAGCTGTTTGTGAATGACCAATTCCTCATTCTTCAACTATGAAGAGAATTTCACTCCAGATCATAATTTCAGAGCATCTACACATTTTCACAATGAACAAAATTCTTGATTAGCAGAAATGTAAAACAATAACTGGGACTTAATAAATAATGAACTAAATGCTATAAAGATAGAGAATGCCTCCTTTTCCTAGAACAATTTTCTCTTGTTTTCTGAGGTTGATAGGCCTACAGCCATTACTTAACATGTCAAAGGGTGGTAAAGACCTAAGAACTTGCTCCTTGTTTTCCAGGAGACATTTGTTTACATTAGAAAGATAAGATCTTTCTCTCTCTCTCTCTCTCTCTCTCTCTCTCTCAAGGGAAGGAGAGGAAGTTGTGCAGCAGATCTTATTGAAACTCCAAATGACGAAATGTTGGCTTCCTCTCCAGCAGTACCTTCCCGCTGTATGTACTGCTGACATCTGCTCTCATTGCAGGGGAGAGTAGAGATGGGGAACCAGGGCTGTAAATAATAATGTCTGATCTCTGTTTGCTTTTAGGATAAAATAAAGAAATATAGATATTAAAGGCTTATCAATAAAACGTTCTTGGAAATGAATCTTTAAATTGGCCTACAGCAAGGTTTTTCACTTGCAAAAAGGATTCCAGTACATTTCTGACACATGCTCATAAACTAAACTGACCGAAATAATCCCCCCCCCCCACAAAAAAAAAATCCTTGGACTCACTGAGATTGTCTGCTTCATAGGGAACACCAAAGCCAAGCAGATGTCAGCCTCTGGATAAAGGAATAACACAAGAACACTCCACATTTAAGAGTAGCTATTGACCAGCAAACTACCAGACTTTTCAGACATGGCAATTCAAGCTTATCGTCAGAGCTCCCTTGTTCTGTGATGCACAATTTCTTGCCATTTAACCTTAGGCCTAGAAAGTAAAATGGGGCTGAAGGCCTGAGTGAGACTGAGGGGATATTCAGGGGACATCAGGAGCTCCAGAAAGGGGAGCCCAGAATGGTTTCACAGCTTTCTAGAATATTTCAGATCTGAGAAATTCTGCGGTCTTTGTTTTGTGTTTGAGGAGTTCCATGTAACTGTCTACTGTGTTACTGAAGAGTGATTAAAACTCTTAGAAAGAAAGCCTAGGGTGGGCAAAGAATCTTTCACTGAAGTCTTTTGGCTGCACTTGGGTTTTGCCCTAAGAAGTTTTTTTACACACGGTTTGTGTCCATAGTCTCATTTACCTATTACTTATGTCAAAGAACAAAATTACAACAAATTTAGTTGAAGATCTTAACTGGCTTTATTGTGACTCTAGAATCCGGCAACATGTTACTCCATAAAATAGAATAAGTGTTTGAATGAGCCAAGCAGAGGAGGTTGGTTTTATAGACAGAAAAAGGCTAACGAAAGCAGAAAGAAAGAAGAAAAAATGGATTGGTCATTCAAAGTTACTTTCCTTGTAAGGTGGAAACAAGAAGACAGAACAATAAAAAAATAACATCAGGTTACTTCATGCTACCTCTTTAGTGTAAGGATTAAAACAGAGGGAACTTCATTATCATACCCATTGATGATTTAAACTGGCCTGTTAGGGAAACTGGCTGTATCTTTCTCCTGACTTCTGGGAAGGTCAGACCACAGTCTAAGTGACATGGAACTTAGCAGAGGTGACTCCATTTTGATTTTTAGTCTGGTCTTTTGGAAATCTAGTGCAGGAACTTTGTCCGAAACAATCGCCTCCTATAATTTTTATTTAACATTTAAAAATATATATAGTTATTGGTGTGGCAGTTTTCTGCTTGCCTGTGTATGACTCCAAGTGATTATCTGCAGTTTGTGGTGTGTGTGTGAGTGTGTGTGTGTGTGTGTGTGTGTGTGTGTGTGTGTGTGTGTGTCCAGTAAGATTCTTTGGACCTCTTTTATATCAGTGGTTCTCAAACTTTAGCATGCATTAGTATCACCTAGAAGGGCCGGTCATGGCTCACTTGGGAGAGTGTGGTGCTGATAATACCAAGGCCATGGGTTTGGATCCCTATATAGGGATGGCTGGTTAGCTCACAGGCTGAGCATGGTGCTGACAACACCAAGTCAAGGGTTAAGATCCCCTTACTTGTCATCTTAAAAAAAAAAAAAAAAAAAAGAATCACCTAGAAGGTGCCTTAAAACACAGATTGATGTGCCTCACTCCCATAATTTATGATTCAGTAGATCTGAGGTGAGGCCCAAGAATTTGCAAGTTCCAAAGTGACTCTGATATTGCTGGACTGGGAACTAAACTTTGAGAATAACCACTCTTATCTGCGACGGCACTTTTTCTTAGAGTTCCTCTAAAGATTAAGGCTCACTACACACATTATAAAAACATCTCATTAGATGAGTAAGTTTGCTTTAAAAATGAAAGAAGAAAGAATCTGATGGCTAGTTTCACAAGAATTTGAAGAGAAAGGGATACTCTCCCTGCAGAGTGAACTGAAGACATAGCTCTAATTTTAAAAAGACACAACAAACAAATTGAGCAAATGGCTTTTGTCCCTGGGGCAAGAGAGCTATTCCTAAACAATATCAAGACAGAATTTTTCTTTTTGATGAGGTACCTTTGTCCGCTTCCAGAGGGAAACAACAAGATTGTATAGTCCCTCAAATTGAATGGAGCTCATATTTTGATTGGTTTGGAGATTAATAGGTACACATAAATTTAGAATAAGGAGTTTCAAAACCTCCCCTTCCCCATGGAAATGGAAGAAGAAAACGCTCAAAAGGAAATGGTAGTTTTAGTTAATGGGAGTCTTGGTTACTAAGATAAGGTGAAGAACAAAAGACATGCCAATAGCCTGCCCTTAAGAAACATTTTTGTCTTTAAATCAAGATTTAAAGATATTAATATTACTTGGTAAATAAATATTAAATAATTATAAAATATTCTTTTGGTTCACCTAAGTATCCTTAATAATTCTGATTGCAGAAAATACTTGAACAACTTAAATTGTTTCTATAAATTGGCTTAAAAGACTTAAAAGTCTTCTCTTTGCATTTCTCACAGAGTGGGATATAATGCAAAGCTAACATGTACTTCCTGTCAATCAGATTTATTTTCTGATAGGAGGCCTAATTAACTGGAAGACCTTTTTACTTGTCTTATAGGACAGGTAAATGAATATACTAAAAATTATACAAATTATACCAAAAATTTAAGAATGTGTGGATGTAAACATGTGTAGAACTAAGTTGAATTAGAATAAACAGTACCTTTATTTTTTTAAATGTGGTTGTTTTAAACTTTGGCCAGTGCTGCACACTATTCTGTTTGGATTCCTCAAGAAAAACCTGAGGGTTCTATATTTCCCTGAGTTTTAATATCAACTGTGGTTGTATTGCTTTGTAATGTCAATATAAATTATAATCCCATGATCCATAATTAACTTTGAGACTTGAAGTAATTAATGTGTAGTGTTTATTATACTTAATCTAAAATGGTTATGAGCAAAGGTACTTGATCACCACATAGTAGTTTATTCTTTATAGCAATTTTAGGTTCACAGCAAAATTGAACAGGAAGGACAGACAGTTCCACGCACCTCCTGCCTCCACATGCGCACAGCCCCTCACCTGTCAACATCCCTCACCAGAAAAGTACGTTTGTTACAGCATTATCACCCAGAGTCCATAGTTTATACAATAGGGTTCGCTGAGTAGTTTTTATTAATGTATTTTGTCAATATGTACATGTGTTTACAATGTAAGTAGCATTCAAATTAAAAGGATAAAATCGATTCAATAAAAACTTTTATACATCTCAAAATTAATTATATTTAATTCAAAATTTATCATCTATCATTATTTTATATACATGTATGTATATTTAAAATACACATATGTTGAGAAAATTTTAAATTATTTTTTAAAGAAGCTTATGTATAATAGAAGATTGGTAGCTCACAAAGAAAAATGGTCATTGAATATAGAGTCTGTTCTTGATACAGTAAAATTTTTATTTTCTTTCTGCACAGATGGAAGATTTTGCCTCACCCAGACCAAACAGGTATTCTCAAAAGGGTCTGCTTTTATGCTGATTTTAATTATTTTATAACCATGGTCAATTATTTAAAAAAATAAGCAAACAAGAAAAAACAATAAGGGTTCATCATGTTTGGCAACCTAAAATCACTAAACTATTTATTATTTAGCCTCTATTATAGTTGCTGTAAAGTTTTAATATTTTGGTTAATAACACAGCCAAGGTTGTAGCTCCTTCTTGTCCTGAACACTTATGTGCTTGTCTGAAAATTCTCTTTGATTTTGCTATCTGCCAAGGTCAGACCTTAAATTTGGACTAATAAAACTGACAGGGTGTTTTAATATAAGAACCAACTTTGGTGCTTCCTGAACAGCTGCTAGGTAGCAAAATGCCTTACCCCCTCATCTCCAAACCTTTCCTGTGGTGCTCAAGTGCAAGGAGGGACCATATGATACAATTAGGCATGATAGGAAGGCTCCATATTTTTTCTTAATTTTCTTAACACTTGCCCCAGTTAGTGAAAACCTTTTTGCCCTTCTTAATGAGAATATAACCTTTGGTTAACTCCATTTCCCTGATAACCTTATTAGATCATATTTCAACCATGTTGCTAAGCAACATATGGTAAAAATGACTCCCTGGCTGGTAAATTTCATCTGGACTGGGACAAATAGAAGTAACTGATAGGAAGCCATGTCTTCGGGCTTCCCTGAATGTAATAATTGTTGTATGTGGACAAGTTTCTGGAAACTATTTCTATGAAATAGTTACAAGAGCTACTGGCTCCCGTGAGAAATGAGGCCTTTATACAAGATTGGTTCCCACACCTGCTCAATGTGGATCTCGTCTTTTTGCATCTGCACTGTGTCACCTGGAGAGCCAAGGAAGGTAACTCCCAGATGGCTGTGGGGCCTGCTGCCTGGACTGCAGCAAGGGATATCTGATGCTGTCTTGCTGGTGAGCTTTGGTTCCCGTCCTATGGCCTCGTGAATAGACTAATGTCAAGTGTGGCCTTGGAAAGTCTTGTAAGTCTGATGTTTAGTTGAACCTAAAAGCCATAATGGACATGGAATACTGTTTTGGGAGATGTGCAAAAAATTTCAAAACAAAACGAAAAGCTCAACTTTCCCAAGGTCAATTTTGCATAGGTAAAGTGTTATTCCTTTGATATGCTATCCCACGCCCTATTGGGGAAGTGGAAGTATGCTCATATTTGTACACAAGGTATGACACAGTGGCTGCCATGAAGCTTACTTCAAGGAAGATTTTATTTTTAGTTTTGATAAGCTTTTGTCAATTGGAGATGATTTTGGCACACCTCTACAGTATTATAATGCTTTCGAAATTCGCCAGTGCCTTCACTGCCCATAATGCATTTTTCCTTTCAGGGTAATCATCACCTAAATTATAGGTGTGTCTATTTGCTTATAGACTCATTTCCAATAGGAATGGACACTCTTCAGTTCTGGTGTCATTGGTTTCTGTAATAAATTAACCAGAACTATTCAGTCTTCCAACAACAGGTGGCCTCCGTTCTCCCCTCCTGCTTGCCTAAAGTTTCCTGCTATTAGCTACAGGTCAGAGATTGTGTCTTCTGGAAAAATTACAAAAAAGTCCATCTCAGACCTTGGTGGAAAAGACTATTGAGGCTGCAAAGAATAAACTTATGGGTGCAGGTTTCAAAATATATGACTTTGTCATGATGAGTAAGCACCTGACTAACTGCCAGGGGACTTAAAAATCAGAATTTCCAGAATAATTTTAGTCCAAGGACAGAAGAATTTGTTAAAGTGGACTGCTAACCCAAGATCAGCAGAAAAAGTAACGGGACCTTGTTGAAGTAGAGTCATATCTAACTGTAGTTAATTTTTTTAGAATATTGTTGGTGTTATTTTTTAAAAGTTGATTTAATGATAAGCGCATGATAAGCATAATGATAAGCCCCTTTATTCCTTTTTGCTTTCTCTCACACAAATTTAGAAGATTAAATTGGTGCCAATTAGAGAATGAATACCCTCTCTTAAAATAATCTTCACCAGTGGGCCTACAATCTTGTACAGGTTTGGATTATATCAAACAGCTGCACCAAAAATGGGAATCCATTCTTACTTGGTATAATGTGCCAATTGACCTTTTAAAATGTATGGAAAGAATAATTTTGCATACTTTATATTATCCAATTTTCAGGCATTATGTAACTAAATTCTTGAGAATATTTCTTCATATAGGCAAAATTCACCAAAATCCAGAAACACATAAAATTTCCTTTGTTTTTTTTCTCCTTGAAAGAACATACACTTTAGAAATCTTAATATGGAAAATCAAGAATGCAAGCTAATTAATCTCAGGTGAATTTAAGGACAAAGTCTCTAGTAAATGGAGCTCAGAAATGCTTTTGTTTGTTTGTTTGTTTGTTTTTGGTGGCTGGCTGGTATGGGAATCCAAACCCTTGACCTTGGTGTTATTCGCACCACACTCTAACCAACTGAGCTAACTGGCCAGCCCTAGAAATGCTTTTTTAAAATGGGTTAAGCTTAAAACTACCCTTTGTTAACAGATGCTGAATTAAATTATACTTATGGTAAATCAAATGATCTCTAAATAATCAACTCATTAAACAAACAAAAAATTCCCTGGCAGAGTCTATGCAGACAATGAAGGACATAGATGTACACTGATTTGCCTTGTCTATAAACTATTGAGAACAGTATCAGATATTGTATACAGTACCTATCTTGGGTCCTTTTACTTTCATGGCAATGTAGTTATTTGCAAAGTTTCGATAAGAATTGGTCCTTCATCCTATTTTAACATAATTAAACAAAGCAAATCTGCAACCACAATAGTAGAAGAAATAGCACCTTTAAAAGTATAACTACATTTCGTATGTGAAAACATCATTCTTAAGAGTTTCTTCAGGAAATTGGTGTATACCTGCTCTATAACTCAAGAAGTTCCAGGTTTACACTTGGTAAAGGATGTCACCTCCTGTTAAACCTTGGAAATCTTGAGGAAAGGAATAACCCACATACACAGTGGTACAGAATAATCCTAATATACATTGGTACACTGAACCCTTTGCTCTGGCTCAGACATGTATAAAAAGCTTTCTGGGGCAATGGTGCAGTCTTGGAGTCATTTACAAAATCTCCAGGTAGAAGTTCATTCTTAGTTTGTAATTATATGCTCTAGTTTTATTAATAAACAACAAGGAACTCTTGTATGTAAATGAGGGATTTTTTTGCATCTATGAAAATAAACAGTGAAAAAAAGGATAGAATATATGTACTCTGCAGAAACTTAGGTGTATGATATAACACATGTATGTACATATATATATGTGTGTGTATATCTCTGTGTGTGTGTGTATTAGAAGCTTAAGATCATAGACTATACAAAATAGCTATCATTAAAACTAAGTCACTGTGAATTATTTTTTTAAAAAATTTCCCAATGGTAGGACATTGGTTAAAGAAGTAACATTAACACGTATGTAAATGATAGTGTCTATACTGGGTAAAATAAGCCTGTACTGATTTCCACCATCTATAAGAAATGCAAAAAGTGATTGACTAGCAACACATTTAATTCATGATCTTAGCACAAAAATGCAACATGACAGGCCTTTTCTTGATCAAGATGGCTCATTAAAGGCTATGTAAATCTCAAGAAGGGGCTGCCAAGAAAAGTGTCTCAAACCTCCTCAGAGACAAACTTTTCTCTTATGATACAAGCTGCACTGTCATTCTGGGAAAAAGGAACATTCAAAATGCTTAATTTTCTGATGAACTTTAGTAGGATTAAGGTTTATTCTAAGAAGCATCAGTATATACTATGTCTCTGAAATGGGACTCTTTTGAGAGTGAAATGGGGTGCTTTTAACAATTATGCCAGTGAACAGGTAAAAAGCCAGAATTGTCCCCAGATAAACTGGGATATATGGAATTATATTTATATAATTATATTTATTAATTTTCATAAAGAAAACTCCCAAGGATCAAAGACAAAGAGGAACCTGAACACCAAACCATGAGCACACATGTAGGTGGCAGTTGCTCTTATGGCCAACCCTGTTAAGCTTAGAGGAAATATCTATAAATGCCAAGTGTCATGTCTGATGCAAAATACACATCAGAAATGTAATTGTGCCTTACCACCCAGAGAATAGCTCTCTCTTTAAGAGCTTTCATAAATTACATTCTAATGATAAAATTGCTGGCAGGCCCTCTAACTTGAAAAAGGCTTTGCTTGCATTTAGAATATAGAATATGTTTCAGTTTCATCAAATTGAATTTGTTTTTGAAAAAAAAAAATCCTCTCCAACTTCTTTTCTCAGATCTGGCTGTCTTCTGTCTGGTATAAGCCCTCAATTAGTAATGCTTCCCTGAACTGTGAGGAAAGGGGAGCTTAGCTGGGGTAAACTTCTACATTCTTTCTCATCTGCCAGACTTCTACAATTCTTACTCCAACCTGAAAACATTGTTCCCAGAACACTTGGAAACTTTCTTTCAGCACTGACACATCGAACTCATGGAGTAGACTTTAGGAGTTCCAGAGCGGAGTGATTGAGATTCTCTCAACACAGGGATTTCTAACTGTCATAAATAACACCGCAGTAAACAAATTCATACCAGTCACTTTTTTGATTACTTAAATTTGCTCTCGTACATGAAGAGAAAGTATTGTCTTCTCTAGTGGGTTACCTTGGGTCCCGCCCCCCAAAAGATACATCCAAGTCTTAGCCCTTGGTTCCTGTGAATGTGACTTTATTTGGAAATAGGGTCTTTGTGGATGTAATTAGGTTAAATATCTTGGGATAAGATCATCCTTGATCTAAGGCAGACCCTAAATCTAATAACTTGTGTCTCTATAAGAGAAAGGAGAGGGTGATATGAGCACAGAGATACAGAAGAGAAGGCTAGGTAAAGATGGAGACAGAGACTGGAGTGATGCATCTAAAAGCCAAGGAATGCTTGGTGCTACCACAAGCTGCAAGTGGCAAGAAAAATTCTCCCCAAGAGCATTCAGTGTGAGTGCTGCCCTGCCATAATTTGATTTTTGGACTTCTGGCTTCTAGAACCATGAGAGAGTAAATTTCTGTTGTTTTAAGCCTCCACATTTTGAGTAATCTCTTAAGGCAGCTCTAGGAAAACTATTCCATCATTCATGATCCAAATTTCAAAAAATCACATTGTAGGAAATTGCTGTTACCAGACAGATCTATGCAGATTGCTCTTATTTTTCTAACAATACAAATAACCATGTCAAAACATGACATTCAAAATCTGACAGAAAATAACATAGGTATCTTGCCAAAAGATATATCTCCTGAAAAGCCCAACATAATTAAAATATAAATGGCATTTTTCTGGTAATAACTAGACATGACAATTGCACAGGCTTCCAGATAAAATGACACCAAGTTAAATTAAATTTCAGATAAACAGTAAAATTTATTTTTAGTATAAGTATGCCTCAAATATTACATGAGGCATATATATATATAAGAGATTATGCATTATTTATCCAAAATTCAAATTTAACTAAGCATCATGTATTTTTATTTGCTAAATCTGGAGTTCTGCAATTACAGCGGAGAGATTACACATCTCACTCGAAGTCACATGGCTCGAAAATGTGGAACTTGGCTTTCAACTTATGTGTGTCAGACTCCCCAAGATCATGCACTTTCTAGTTCATCAGGCTGTCTAGAGCAGAGATAATAAAACTCAGAAAAAAGTAGTAACTTTTCAAGAAGCAATCTGGTTGTTGTTCTGGAAAACAGGTTATGAAAATGGAAGAATGATGACGAGCTCTGACTGCTGAGTCCACTTCAGTGCCTGTTACGTATGAAGGAGGATTCTGGAGAAACAAAGTTCAAACCACGTTCTAGTGGTGGGGGCAGTGGTGGAAATGCGTTTTTCCCTTCCACTCTTCTGTGCAAGGGTGACATGAGACATATGGGCACAGATATTTTGGCTCTGCTGAACAGTAGGTAGGACATGAACATAGTAAGTGCGATTTCTACTAATTCTAACAGTGACATAAGTGTTCCACTATATTTATTTTTTTCCAACCCCCACATGGCTCCCAGGCCCCATCAGCCTTAAAACCAGTGTTTTTTTGAGCACGCTCATCCAATTGACCCAAGTCTTACTGGACATTCTCCTGAACCATCTCTCGTATATGTCTCTCCTCCTCTATTTCCATACCCTACTATAAGCCCTCAAAACTATATTCTGACATGACTGTGGTGCTTTCTAGCTTATCTTCTTACTTCAAATCATCTGTCTTCATTTAGTTATCCTACCAACTTATATGTACATAAATAAACAAATCTAAAGTGACCCAATACTATCTATCCAATCAAATGTTTAACATATCTGTTATTCATACATGGGTCAAAGACAAATATTTAATCGATCTCAAACTTAACTCGGATTGTTTCCTCCATTTAAGTATCTCTTATTATCTCTACCCAATAAAATTTCACAAATGCAGACAAGTAAGTTAACTAAAGAAGCTAGATTGGAGTCGGCACTTTAAACACTTTGGAATATTCTTCGCTCCCACAAAGCTATATATTCTCTCCCATTTTTCTTAAGGGCATGGCCCTTTCATTCTACTGAAAATTGTTTTCATATTTTCGGAAGAGATGACTGTAGAGAACAATTGGCTACTATAAGAAAGAGAGTGTTGCACACACAGTGAGATCCAGATTCAAAATAGCGACACACAGGGAATGGTGCGACTAGATTGCACAACCCTGTCCTAAAGGCAGGGGCTACTCAATTCAGATAATGGGTGTCATATGTCACCAGAGTTTGCCCAGTGTTTTCTCATGATTACATTTATTTATTTATTTATTTATATTTTATTTTATTTTAACATTTACTGGTACATATTTGTGCAGTACAGTGTGTTGTTTCAATACATGCATATACTGCATGATGATTCACTTAACAGTAGACAGCACAGTTTTATACCTCTGAGTCCCCCACTTCTTCTCCTCCCTCCCCCGTAACCATCATTCTACTCTTGACTTCTGTGAGAACCATTTTTTTTTAGATTCCACATATGAGCGAGATCATGTGGTATTTGTCTTTCTGTGCCTGACTTACTTCACTTAACATGATGATTCCAGTTCCATCCATGTTGCTACAAATGATATCATTTCTTTTTATAGCTGAATATTATTCCATTATGTATATATACCATAGTTTTTTATCCATTCATCTGTTGATGGGCATATAGATTGATTCCGTCTCTTGGTTATTGTGAATAGTGCTGTGATGAATATGGGAGTGCAGGTGTCTTTTTGATATATTGATTTCATTTCCTTTGGGTATATACCCAGTGGTGGGATAGCTGGGTTGTATGGTAGTTCTGTTTTTAGTTCTCTGAGGAACCTCCCTGCTGTTTTCCACAATGGCTGTACCAATTTACATTCCCACCAACAATGTGGGAGAGTTCCTTTTTCTCCACATCCTTACCAGCATTTGTCATTTTCTGTCTTTTTGATAATAGCCATTCTAACTGGTGTGAGATGATGTCTCATTGTGGTTTTAATTTGCATTTCCCTGATGATAATGTTAGTGATGTTGAACATTTTTTCATGTGTCTGTTTGCCATTTGCATGCCTTCATTTGAAAAATGTCTGTCACCCACCCCCCCATGTCCGCATCCAGCCCAGGGATGACCACCCAGCGGGCGCCAGAAACACCCTGGGCCCCCGAGCTGGGGCGGTGGAAGCCTTGGGCCCCGCCCCGCCCCCCACATCTGCATCCAGCCCAGCCACACCCACCAGGCTCTCGAGACGGGGCAGGGGTCACGGGGCTGAGCCACGTCCCCCTGACGTCCACATCCAGCCCAGCCACAACCAAGCTGCCGCCTGAAGCCTCCTGGGCTCCTCTGCCAGGATGGTGGGGGTGGGCGTGCGCGGGGGGCGGGGCTGGATGCGGACATGGGGGGCAGACATTTCTCCCCCTTCCTTGTCCTCCTGCCCTATTCCCTTCTCCCTTCCTCTCTTCCCCTCCACCCCAACTGCTCCTCAACATCTTAGAATGGAAAAATAATAATAATAATAATAGAAAATAAATAAATTTAAAAAGTGGAAAAAAAAAGAAAAATGTCTGTTCAGGTCCTTTGCCCATTTTTTAATTGGGCTATTTGTATTTTTTTGGTTGTTGAGTTGTTTGAGTTCCTTGTATATTCTGGATATTAGCCCCTTGTCTCATGTCTGATATGTAGTTTGCAAACATGTTCTCTTATTCTGTAGATTGTTTCTCCACTCTGTTGGTAGTTTCATGATTACACTGAGGTAGGTTATGCACTTCGACAAGAATGCCACAGAAATGGCTTGCATTTTCCATGTATTTTATCAGGAGGTCCATGATGTCTCCTACTTCTGATGTTAACTTTGATTACTTGTTTAGGGTGGTGTCTTTCATGTTTCTTCACTGTAAAGTTACTATTTTTCCCTTTGTATTTCATACATATCTTACAGAGAAACTCTTTGAAATGTTGCAAATATTGTTTCACATCATAATTTCACACATATAATTTTAGCATTCATTGATGATTCTTGCCTACAAAATTGTTACTGTGGTGTTTGTTAAAAGTCACTTTCTATTTCCATCTTCCCTTCCACACTTCCTCATTGGAATTCTACTATAAGAAAAAGCTGTACCTTTCCCCCCTCTCTTTTTCTTACCAGCACAAACTCATAGATATTTATTTTATTCTATGGGTTATAATCCATCGTTACCATTATTTATACTGTTTCTGAAATTATCCCAGCTTTGGTCATTAGGAGTTCCTTTAAGTTGGCTCCTATGTCATTTTCATATTCTGCCATCAATTTTTGAGCACTTCCTTACTTTCTGTCAGTGCAAAATGTTTGAGGCTTATCTTGTACTCTCCCTGTCCCACGTGTAAAATCAAGCGTTTCTCCAGGAGCCCTGATTACTTTTACTGGGGAAATTGTATTTAGAAACCTACATCTGGGCCCTAGGTGTGTTGATTGCTACTTTGTCATTACATCTTTATCACTGCTTCTAGCCTTCTCAGCAGATAGGTCTAGGAAATACACACACACACACACACACACACACACTCCTTATTTTTACTTCTATTTGTATATATGTTAGAAACCATGAGTTCATACTGGTACCTAACTCCACAGGGTTCCTTCTAGCCTTCCTCTTTTCTATATTTGCAACAGTGAGAGATCTGGCTCTCACTATCTACAATACATTTACTTATTTGCTAGTTTCTAATATACACATGAAGTAGTTTCGGAATTGATAATTATGATCTAGAGTACAATATTCATGTATAATTCTTTTTGTCTTGAGTTTTATAGTATATAATCCAAATATTGTTTTACATAGTTACTTAGATTAGTTGTTTTATTCTCCATCCCCCTGAGATGTGTCATGGTTATATTCCATTTTGAGTTCCTCCCACATCCTGGTTGATTTTAATAATTTATTTATTTATTTATTTGGGAGTGCTGAAATGTTGCCATGGTTAAAGAGTTAAAACCATACAAGAAAGTTTACTGAGAGAAATGTCATTTCCTCCTCACCCTCTTTACTCCATTCCCATCTCTCATTCTTACCTGTTCTTACCTATATTCTGTATAACAACCTCATTAGTTTCTGGGTTTTGATTCCTGTATTTATTTTTGTAAAAATGAGCAGACAATGCATGACTTCCTATATCCCCTTCTTTCTTACATGAAATGTTGCATACTGTTGATACTCTTCTGCACTTTGCTTAAGTGAACTTCACAATATATCCTGTAAATTTTTCCGTATCAATTCCTAGACATTTTTCCTTATTCTTTTTTTTGAGCTGCATAGTATTCCATCATGTGGATATACCACAGTTTATTCAACCTCTCCCCTGTTTATGGGTATGTAGGTTGTTTCCAATATTTTATAATTACAAACAATGCTATAATAAATAATTGTCTACATATACATTTAAAATCGTTGGGGAGCATATCCAGGACTAAACTTATGATCTCCTGTTCTCTGGTCCAATTCTGTTTTATATCACATGATGTAATATAATTGAGAACACTTTGAAAATTAAAAAATGTTATATAAATATGCAAAACAATACTATGTTATTAGCATTATTTTCTTTCCCTAATCTAATCGTAACTTCTTTTGAGACAGGCAATTCAATTCAATAAACATTTGTCCTCAGCTACTAAACCACATGGTTAATTTTGAAAAGTTCCCTTATCTGTTTAAATTCCAACATTTTCAATCATGTCTTCATTCATTAAGAATGTTCTGATATTTACTAGTTTTTACTTAAAAATTGAATTTATTATTTGTACAGTTTCTAGTAATAAAAAACCTCACTGTTATATTAAATCGTTTTCTCTATTTTATTCCTTTAGAGACAGAAGACAGGAGACAGAAATTACAAACTACTTCCCCAATCTGGATCCTATTCTATTCCATAAGTATGGATGTCAGATAGGGTGGGAGGAGAAAAACAGGATCCTATGATGCCAGGAGCACTCTCTGACTGTCTGACAATGAGTTGGTGTAGTCTCGGGCCTCTGCTTCCTCCTGGTGGGAGGACTTATGTCCAAACTCAGCTTCCGTTAGGACTGGGTGCTCTCAGGACCCTCATGTTCCCGACCTCCTGCACTGCTGGTATTTCAATAGGTGCAAAGTATGCCACACAGTCTATTCAGGACCTATCCCTGGTCCTGCCCCTAACCTGGGTTCAAGGAATCCCCTGCGTGGTCCACTCTGAGATTCTTTAGGGATTTGGAATTCAGGAACTAGAGTACTTGCCTTGTATTGTCCTTTATCATGGCTCACAAAGACCTGTTTCATCCATCACAAGGCTATTGCCAAGTCCAACCAAGCCTTAGAAGATCATTTGTTGGGAATCTCCTAAGTTTTGGTGAGATATTAGTCCTGGATCCTGCAATTTCAGCAGATTCAACTGAGCAACTCTACACAGCAAAAAGAATTTGAGGTTTACCAAAAGATGACTTCTGATATGACTTTCAGATAGATGCCTCACTTATGTAACCAATTGGGTCACTAATTATATACAATGTAGAGTCTAAGCAGTTTGGTAGGGAACTTGCCATCTGGATTGGGAATAAGTTGGAGTTTTGAAACTTGCATCCAAACCTCTTCCTCCATGGTCAGAGGAGTCAAGTAATGTATCACTCCACATTTGAATTCAGTGTTGTAGAAATTATAATGTTGTAGTTAATTTTTTTAACTTAAGAAATCATAAGGAAATAAAGTTCATCATAAACACATAGAAAAAGCTTCTAGGCAATATTGTTCTTATGGTCTTACCTCCTCGATCTCGAGCAGCTAAACTTTGGCCCTTTCTTAATGTAATGTCCAACTGGTACATTCCGGGATCAGGCAAAGGAACATCTGCATTACTGGTTCCAGCAGTATTTATTTTCTGGAAAGCAAGAAATATACAAAATATTGAATTTACTATCTCTGTTCTATTTTTTCCCATGGGGGAACTACATGTAGCTTAACCCAAATTATAATAATTTATCAATAAAATAAATCATCTTGTGGTTTCACACAGTATCATAATCACCCAGTTCTCTGAAGGTTTTGAAATTGATGAAATTATTTAGACTCAAAATGAAAACATGGCAGTTACAGAAATGTCCTGTTTTAACTCAGATTAGGGATAACAAATGCAATATGAAAAACATTTCCCATGGAAGGCTTCACATAATTCAACCAAGAAAGATTAACGTGGGAATAGCATCTGAAGTAAAATACAACCAATGACAAATGAAGAATAGAGGTGTTCAAGGACAGTCAATTTCCACATAGCTGAGAATTAAAATAAAAATGATTTATGCAGGTGACTTTGTTGACTCATTTATCTATGCAAAAGCTCTCATACTGATGGATAACATACTTCCGTTTTAGTCCCAACATAAAATATGATATACAATTATACAGAAATAAATCCACTCAGAATTTTTTTTTTTTTTTTTTTTTTTTTAATTTTATTTTGTCGATATACATTGTAGCCGATTAATGCTCCCCATCACCAAAACCTCCCTCCCTTCTCCCTCCCCCCTCCCCCCCAACAATGTCCTTTCTGTTTGTTTGTTGTATCAACTTCAAATAATTGTGGTTGTTATATCTTCTTCCCCCCCCCGTTTGTGTGTGTATGTGTGTATGTGTGTGTGTGAATTTATATATTAACTTTTAGCTCCCTCCAATAAGTGAGAACATGTGGTATTTCTCTTTCTGTGCCTGACTTGTTTCACTTAATATAATTCTCTCGAGGTCCATCCATGTTGTTGCAAATGGCAGTATTTCATTCGTTTTTATAGCTGAGTAGTATTCCATTGTGTAGATGTACCACATTTTCCGTATCCACTCATCTGATGATGGGCAATTGGGCTGGTTCCAACTCTTGGCTATTGTAAAGAGTGCTGCGATGAACATTGGGGAACAAGTATACCTTCGACTTGATGATTTCCATTCCTCTGGGTATATTCCCAACAGTGGGATGGCTGGGTCGTATGGTAGATCTATTTGCAATTGTTTAAGGAACCTCCATACCATTTTCCATAGAGGCTGCACCATTTTGCAGTCCCACCAACAATGTATGAGAGTTCCTTTTTCTCCGCAGCCTCGCCAGCATTTATCGTTCATAGTCTTTTGGATTTTAGCCATCCTAACTGGGGTTAGATGGTATCTCAATGTGGTTTTGATTTGCATTTCCCGGATGCTGAGTGATGTTGAGCATTTTTTCATATGTCTGTTGGCCATTTGGATATCTTCCTTAGAGAAATGCCTACTTAGCTCTTTTGCCCATTTTTTAATTGGGTTGCTTGTTTTCTTCTTGTCAAGTTGTTTGAGTTCCTTATATATTCTGGATATTAATCCTTTGTCAGATGTATATTTTGCAAATATTTTCTCCCACTCTGTTGGTTGTCTTTTAACTCTTTTAATTGTTTCTTTTGCTGTGCAGAAGCTTTTTAGTTTGATATAATCCCATTTGTTTATTTTTCCTTTGGTTGCCCGTGCTTTTGGGGTCGTATTCATGAAGTCTGTGCCCAGTCCTATTTCCTGAAGTGTTTCCCCTATGTTTTCTTTAAGAAGTTTTATTGTCTCAGGGTGTATATTTAAATCCTTAATCCATTTTGAGTTGATTTTAGTATACGGTGAGAGGTATGGATCTAGTTTCATTCTCCTGCATATCGATATCCAGTTATCCCAACACCACTTGCTGAAGAGGCAGTCCCTTCCCCAGTGAATAGGCTTGGTGCCTTTGTCAAAGATCAGATGGCAGTAAGTGTGTGGGTTGATTTCTGGATTCTCTATTCTATTCCATTGGTCAGTGTGTCTGTTTTTATGCCAGTACCATACTGTTTTGGTTATTATAGCTTTGTAGTATAGCTTAAAGTCAGGTAGTGTTATGCCTCCAGCTTTATTTTTTTTGCTGAGCATTGCTTTGGCTATTCGTGGTCTTTTATTGTTCCATATAAATGTCTGAATAGTTTTTTCCATTTCTGAGAAAAATGTCTTTGGAATTTTGATGGGGATTGCATTGAATTTGTATATCACTTTGGGTAGTATGGACATTTTCACTATGTTGATTCTTCCAATCCAAGAGCATGGAATATCTTTCCATCTTCTTGTATCCTCTCTAATTTCTCTCAGCAGTGGTTTGTAGTTCTCATTATAGAGATTTTTCACCTCCTTGGTTAACTCAATTCCTAAGTATTTTATTTTTTTGGTGGCTATTGTAAATGGGCAGGCTTTCTTGATTTCTCCTTCTGCATGTTCACTATTGGAGAAAAGAAATGCTACTGGTTTTTGTGTGTTGATTTTGTATCCTGCTACTGTGCTGAAATCATTTATCAATTCCAACAGTTTTTTTGTAGAGGTTTTAGGCTGTTCGATATATAGGATCATGTCATCTGCAAACAGGGACAGTTTGACTTCATCTTTTCCAATCTGGATGCCCTTTATTTCCTTCTCTTCTCTGATTGCTCTGGCTAGTACTTCCAACACTATGTTGAATAGGAGTGGTGAGAGTGGGCATCCTTGTCTAGTGCCTGTTCTTAAAGGAAAAGCTTTCAGCTTTTCCCCATTCAGGATGATATTGGCAGTGGGTTTGGCATATATGGCTTTAATTATGTTGAGATACTTTCCCTCTATACCTAACTTATAGAGGGTCTTTGTCATGAACGAGTGCTGAACTTTATCAAATGCTTTTTCAGCATCTATAGAGATGATCATATGGTCCTTGTGTTTGAGTTTATTAATATGGTGTATCACATTTATTGATTTGCGTATGTTGAACCAACCTTGCATCCCTGGGATGAATCCCACTTGATCGTGATGAATAATTTTTCGTATGTGTTGCTGTATTCTGTTTGCTAGTATTTTAGTGAGGATTTTTGCATCTATATTCATCAAGGATATCGGCCTGTAGTTTTCTTTTTTGGTTATATCTTTACCTGGTTTTGGTATCAGGATGATGTTTGCTTCATAGAATGAGTTTGGGAGATTTGCGTCCGTTTCAATCTTTTGGAATAGTTTGTAAAGAATCGGTGTCAATTCCTCTTTGAATGTTTGGTAAAATTCTGCTGTGAATCCATCTGGTCCTGGGCTTTTCTTTGTTGGGAGCCTTCTGATAACAGCTTCAATCTCCTTTATTGTTATTGGTCTGTTCAAGTTTTCTACGTCTTCACGGTTCAGTTTTGGGAGCTTGTGTGTGTCCAGAAATTTATCCATTTCCTCCAGATTTTCAAATTTGTTGGCGTATAGTTGTTTATAGTAGTCTCGAATGATTCCTTGTATTTCAGATGAATCAGTTGTAATATCGCCTTTTTCATTTCTAATTTTTGTTATTTGAGTCTTCTCTCTTCTTTTTTTTGTTAGCCATGCTAATGGTTTGTCAATTTTATTTATCTTTTCAAAAAACCAGCTTTTTGATTCGTTGATCTTTTGAATTGTTTTTTGGTTTTCAATTTCATTCAGTTCTGCTCTGATCTTAATGATTTCTTTCCGTCTGCTAACTTTAGGATTGGATTGTTCTTGTTTTTCTAGTTCTTTAAGGTGAAGTGTTAGGTTGTTCACTTGCCATCTTTCCATTCTTCTGAAGTGAGCATTTAATGCAATAAATTTTCCCCTCAATACTGCTTTTGCAGTATCCCACAGGTTTTGGTATGATGTATCATTGTTTTCATTAGTTTCAATAAACTTTTTGATTTCCTGCTTGATTTCTTCTTGGACCCATATGTCATTAAGTAGAATGCTGTTTAATTTCCATGTGTTTGTATAGTTTCCAGAGTTTTGTTTGTTATTAATTTCTAGTTTTAATCCATTGTGGTCTGAGAAGATACATGGGATAATTCCAATTTTTTTGAATTTATTGAGACTTGATTTGTGACCTAATATGTGA
The DNA here is from genome assembly GCF_027409185.1 of Cynocephalus volans. Taxonomy (NCBI): domain Eukaryota; kingdom Metazoa; phylum Chordata; class Mammalia; order Dermoptera; family Cynocephalidae; genus Cynocephalus; species Cynocephalus volans. Next base: position 81,941,085 of record NC_084461.1, read on the forward strand.
TCTATCCTGGAGAATGATCCATGTGCTGATGAGAAGAATGAATATTCTGAGGTTGTTGGGTGGAATGTTCTGTAGATATCTGCCAATTCCAATTGGTCTAGAGTCTTGTTTAGATCTTGTGTTTCTCTACTGATTCTTTGCCTAGATGATCTGTCTAATATTGACAGTGGAGTGTTCAGGTCCCCTGCTATTATGGTATTAGTGTCTATTTCCTTCTTTAGGTCTAATAGAGTTTGTTTTATAAATCTGGCTGCTCCAACATTGGGTGCGTACATATTTATGATTGTTATGTCTTCTTGATGGATCAGTCCTTTTATCATTAAGTAGTGTCCCTCATTGTCTCTTTTTATGGTTTTTAGTTTAAAGTCTATTTTGTCAGATATAAGAATAGCCACTCCAGCTCGTTTTTCTTTTCTGTTTGCATGGTAAATCTTTTTCCATCCTTTCACTCTTAGTCTGTGTGAATCTTTATGGGTGAGGTGGGTCTCTTGTAGGCAGCATATAGTTGGGTCCTGCTTTTTGATCCAGGCAGCCAGTCTGTGTCTTTTAATTGGGGAATTTAAGCCTTTAACATTAAGAGTTGTTACTGAAAGGTGTTGATTTATTCCTAGCATTTTATTGGTTGTTTGGTTGTCTTAGGTGTCTTTTGTTCCTTGCTTTCTGATTTACTGTTTGGTTTCTTTGTTTGTTGGTTCCTTAGGTTGTAGATAGTGTTTTTGTTAGCTTGTTTTCTCTTCATGATTGCCATTTTTATTGTACTAGCAGGTTTAGATTTTTCTTAGGTTTTTATGGCAGTGGTAGTTATTTTTCAGGAACCAAACCCAGTACTCCCTTGAGGATTTCTTGTAAGGGTGGTCTTGTGGTAGTGAACTCCCGCAGTTTTTGTTTGTCTGAGAAATATACTATTTGCCCCTCATTTCGGAAGGATAGCCTTGCAGGGTAGAGTATTCTTGGCTGGCAATCTTTGTCTTTTAGTATTTTGAAAATATCATCCCATTCCTTTCTAGCTTTTAGGGTTTGTGATGAAAAGTCTGATGTTAACCTGATTGGGGATCCCTTATAGGTGATTTGACGTTTCTCTCTTGCAGCTTTTAAGATTCTCTCTTTGTCTCTGAGTTTTGCCAATTTGACTATGACATGTCTTGGAGAAGGCCTTTTTGGGTTGAATACATTTGGAGATCGTTGAGCTTCCTGGATCTGAAGATCTGTGATTTTTCCTATACCTGGGAAGTTTTCTGCCACTATTTTGTTGAATATGTTTTCAATGGAATCTCCATTTTCCTCCCCTTCTGGAATACCCATGACTCGGATATTTGAGCGCTTGAGGTTGTCTGATATCTCTCTCAGATTTTCTTCCATGTCCTTGATTCTTTTTTCTTTCTTTTTGTCTGCTTGTGTTATTTCAAACAGCCCATCTTCAAGTTCAGAGGTTCTCTCTTCAACTTCGACAAGCCTGCTGGTTAAACTCTCCGTTGTGTTTTTTATTTCGCTGAATAACTTCTTCAGTTCAGCAAGTTCTGCTACATTTTTTTTCAGGACATTGATTTCCTTGTATATTTCCTCTTTCAGATCCTGTATACTTTTCCTCATTTCATCATGATGTCTAGCTGAGTTTTCTTGTATCTCATTCAGTTTCCTTAGAATTATCACTCGAAATTCCTTGTCAGTTATTTCAAGGGCTTCTTGTTCTATAGGATCTAGAGTATGAGATTTATTAACTTTTGGTGGTGTACTTTCTTGATTTTTTGTATTTCTGGTGTCTTTTTTTTGGTGTTTATTCATTGTGGCAGGGGGTTTCACAGTCCACCGGTTTAAGACTAATGACTAACTAGGATGTTGGTGTGGTTGCCAATTTGGTATGGCTCCCGCCGTGACTGCTCAGTTGGCCTCTAGTGTCTTGTGTGTGTGGTTGCCTCGGGTCTTGGGCTTCTCCGGGGATCCACCTTTCTGGTCAGCTTGTACTCTGCTGGGCTGGTGGATCACATACCACAGGGTGTGTGATCTCTGTTGAGCTTTCACTTTCTGTACAGGACTTCTCCCCGTTCCGTGTGCTCTGGCCCAGGCTGTTAGATCGTGCAGTGGCGACCCCACCGGGTGTGTGGTTTCTGTCGAGTCTCCGCCTCCCTGGCCGCACGTCTCCCCCCTCTGTGCACACTGTGCTGGGCTGGGGCGTGTCTTCTGCACCCCTCGACTATCAGCTGGGCCTTCAAGACCCTGCTCAGCACCGCCTCGCCCAGGAAGTCTACCAGGTTTCTGCTAGGCACAGACGACCGGTCTCTCTGGGTGCCTTTGTAGCACTGTGTAGATCTTTCTCGGGTCTTGTTCACCTTTGTATCCCCCCGGTATAAACCGAGTCTAGTGCCCGCCTGCAGCCTGCTCTCCGGCAGGTTCAAGCGGACCTGGGAACTCTCCTACCACACTATTCCCAGCCAGAAATTCGTTAGGCTTTTTTCCAAACTGGTGGTCGCAGAGATGGTATCTGCCTCCCAGTAACAGGAAGTTTACCGGGGCCAGAGTCCAGGGTGTGGTGGAGTGACAGTCGGCCCGCCCGTACTTCCTAGCCCTCCCAAAACTGGTCGGGACGCCCCACACCCCCAGCCCTGCCAGAGAACCGCGGAGGGAGTGGGAGAGGAGGTCAGCCCGCAGGGTCCGGAAAGCCCCGTGCCAGGCCAAGCAAATGGGCTCAGTGATGGCCGAGCAGGGCGGAGCTGCCCGCACCTGGGAAAATGGAGGCAGCACCGTGGCAGTGAGTGGCCTGGTGGTGCAGGCGGTAGCCGCGTGGGCGTCCACCCCCCAAACAGAGCTGTGCCAGGGATCACTCACAGTGCTGTGCCAGGTCGGGCGCTCGCTCTGTCTCTGGTTTGTTGCCTTCCGTGTTCTCGGCGCTGCCGCCTCGGGCTGTTCAGTCGCGGCGCCGCTCGGGCGCTCCCAGGAATCTTCTTTAATGCCGGCCTGAAACCTCGAATCCTGAATAGGGCAGCTGGCCGCCTTCAGTGCGGCCCCAGCCTCCGGGATCCTGGCTGCATCCACAGCAGCCCTGGCGCCGTGTTCCCTGTTTCAAGACTCGCTTTTGCAGCTAAGAATCAGTTCTTTTCCTGCTCCACACTTCAAAAGCTGTTGCCTGTAAATGAGGCAGCCTCTCCTGCCGGGGGCAAAGTGGCGTTGAGCCCCCACGACCGGCCAGCAGCAGCAGTCCTCCCTTAAGAGATGGCCAGAGGAAGGTCCACAAGTTTCCCGGCTGCCTGAGGCCCAGTGGCCACCTTTTCCACCTCAGCTACTCCGCGCCAGCCGCCGCAGCCGCCGCCATCTTGAAACCCTCTCGATTTTTTCAATCCACTCAGAATTTTGACAGCATTTTCAAGAAATAAATTTTCAATGGAGCTAAATTTCTAATTCTGCTTTCAGTGGACTAAAAGTCCACAAGCTATTTCTATATCTAAAAACATCTTCACAAGGCTGCCTCTCTAGAATGTTTTTTAGCAACAATATACTCTTAATAATCTACTGGCCATTGAATTACAATTGCACTTGCAAAAGAAATAGCTATGTTAAAACAACATGAAAGAAATATACGGTAAAGTTTTACGGGTCTTATTTTATAAGAAAATAAGATACAAAGTCTATGTCACTTTCTATACATAGGAATGCTTATTTTCTTCATGTCTGAGGTTATTTTAAATTCTTATAATTTTTTTTCTGATTCAAAAAGAAATGTTCTTTTGTTTTAGAATATGCATGGATAAGGTAAAATAACAGACTATAGTCTGGCTCTTTTATTTTTATAAATGACATGAAACGCAACGATAAAGCAGCATCTTTTTAAAAGAACATCTTTGTTGAGATAATTTACATACCACAAATAGCAGCATATTTGGGGGGGGGGTAAGACCAAGATAAAAAGCTTTCCTATTGCAGCAATTATTATTTAGACAAGAAGCAGCACAACTTTGACTGACAACCTGAATTCATCACCTCTCCTCTGGTAACAATAGAGTTCCCTTCTCCTAGTGATATCCTTGTTTCTATAGATGATAACACCATTCCCTGTCACTCAGATTAGAAATCTCTCAGCCATCTTTGACTTCTTCATTCACCTGCCACCACATCCATATATGCAGATGCAAAATTCCATGCACTCCATTTCTGTATTTCATCTCCCAGTTGTCTTTTTCTTTTAATTCATATCTTTACTAATATGGATCAGGCCCTCAAACAACAGAGGAGTAAAGTGTAAAATGATTGTCTATGTCTTCCCTTACCCATCCAATTGCTCTGCTTCCTTGTGGTTACCAATTTTAACAATTTGGAGTTTATCCTTCTACCCTATTGAAAGTCTTATACAAACATATACACATACATATATATTTGTTTTTCTGTGGTTGAATTTTTAGTTTTCATTTGTTTTAAACAAAGATAGTATTATATTTTGTCTATTATTGACTAAGAAAAATATCATAGGCACTTTTCTAATCAATACACATAGATATCTCTTTTTAAAAAAAATTCAAGTTTATTGAGGTATAGTTGGCAAATAAAATTGTATTTTATGGTGTACAATGTGATGATTTGATATACATATATTTTGTGAAATGGTGACCACAATCAAATTAACATATCTTTCACCTCCCCTAGTTACCCATTCTTTTGTTTTGTATTATTTTGTATTGAGAACATTTAAGCAAATTTCAAGTATTTAATTCAGTATTGTTAGGTATAAGTCATCATGCTGTACATTGGATCATCTGAACTTATTCATCTTATAGCTGAAAGTTTGAACCTTTGTACCCTTGGATAGATACCTCTTCTTTTCCCCTACCCCCCTGCCTCTGTAACCACATTTATTTTGAGGCACATTATTTTCCTCAGTGTGGGAATACCATAATTACTTCAGTTATTTTCCTATTGATAAACATTTGCATTGGTTTCAACGTTTGCCATTACAAGGACTGGTGCTATGATTTCTTACAGAATGATTTTTTTCAAGAAAAATTCAAATAGTTACCACTCCTGTCAAAAGTGTACAAGAGTGCCTATTTCCCATACCCTAGTCATCACAGAATGTTACTAAAAATTGTTTTAACTTTTTCAAGTTTGATGGGCAAAGCATGCTATCTTCCTTCAATATATATTTTTAGAAAAATGGTAAGGTGTCTTGAAACCAGTGTAAAGGATAAGAGAGTGAAAGCTGTTCACTGAATCATACAGAAGATACCAACTTGGAAAGAGAGAAGGCCAAGCTAGGTGTTCTGAACAACTTTTCAAAGAAATGTTTGTATGGAGGTCGCATTAATAAGCAAGATTCAGATTTGGCAATTTGTTAAGCTTCAAGTGAGTTCTAAGTTCAAGTGAGTTCATTGTTTCCAAATAAACAAATCCATTAATAAATATTAAGCTTAGATAGGTTTACCACTTTCTAAAAAATGGAATAAAATCTGCAGGAAAGAACTTTTCCACCCTCCCCACATCCTCCTCTAGTGTTTTGATAGGTAGGTACCTTAAAGTCAGAAAAATTTGAATGCTCCGAGATCTGTATTTTTTGTAGCCTTCAGTACTCTATTCAGTGCTTTTTAAAGTTTAGAATGCATAATTTATAGAGTACTTGGCTTTATATTTTAAAATGTATGTTGCAGTTTATGTGCAGGTTAAGGAATTTCTAGGTTTTTAAAAAATTTTTATTGAATCAAAATTGATTATACATATTTTAGGGGTTCAACATTGAGATATGTTGATCAAATCAATATTACTAGCATATATATTGTTACCAGTCATACTTATTCTTTATTTCCCTTATCCAATCTCACCCCATCCCTCTTTCCCTCCCCCCACCCCAGTTACCCTAGATTTCTTCTCTACTTCTGAAAGAATAATGGTTACTCTGTTGATTTGTTGCCTAGATGATCTGTCCAATGCTGAGAAGTGTGATCAGGTCCCCCAATATTATCATAGAGCAGATGCTTCTTCTGTCACTCTGGAGTGGGCTTTGTGGAGAGACACATCCTCTTCTTTTCTTTACCTCTGCTGGTGACTCTCCTTGTGTCAATGCATTCCAGTGACTGGCAGACCATCTGCATGGTGGTTGTGATGTCCAGCCACATTTGTGGCAGCCATAATTATTGTGGTGGCTGTGGTGGGCCACCCACATGGCGGTGATGTTTTTGGCATGCTCCTTGGTGCTAGCAGTGTGCCTGGTTGTGTGTGGGGGGGGTCTGGTCCCCAGATCCATCCCTTGGGTCCTTGGGCAGGCCCCAAGGCGCTGGTATGGTGTGCCTGGTTGTGGGGGGAATCCGGTCCCCAGCTGCATACCTTTGGTCCCAGTTGGGCCCTGAGGCACTGGGATGGTGTGCCTGGTTGAGGGGAGGGGATCCCATTCCTGGCTCCATCTGTTGGGTCCTCAGGCAGGCCCCGAGGCACTGGCGTGGTGTGCCTGGATTTGGGAGGGGGGCTCCAGTCCCCAACTCCATGCCTCACATCCCTGGGTGGACCCGAGGTGCTGTCGGTGTGCCTGAGCCATAACTAATTTTTTTGTCCTTTGCTTACTTCTAAAGTGGGGGAAATTCCTGTTGGGACCAGTACTTGAGCTGCGTGATTGAGCTAAATTGCTGCTTTGCTGCTGTTTCCTTAGGGAAGGCTTTTCGTGTAGCACAGGTTATAATGTTTGACTTTATAGGAACTTCAGGCTCTCCAGAGACCTGGTGCACCTGGACTGTGTAGAAACACTGGTCTGGGCCTGAGTCTTTTCATCAAACTGCACCCCATGTAATTCTATATTCCTGACTAGTCTCCTCTGAGTGGGCCCTATGCTGATTGGGGTGCAGATCAGCTGTCCTTGCTGTGCCCTAGTGTTCCCCCCGTTGGCCCATCTCTCCCACTACCCATGCTGGAAACACTTCCCATAGGATGAGCCATGCACCAGTCCCTTGTGATGACTCAGCAGCCTCTGAGTGGCTCCATTTTTTCAGTTGTTGTAGCTCCTTGCTCCTATGTGGGTCCACAGGAACCCTATCAGTGTTCTTACTGGCCTGAGGGCCACCAAGTCCCCCTCTCCCCTGCCACCTCCAAGCAACTCCATCCAAAGGGCACAGCTGAGGCTTTTGCTGGCTCCTGCTCTGTGTGGTCAGCAGTTCCAGCCTTAAAGCGGCTGCAGCACAAAACGGTCAGAGCATTTTTTTCTTTCTTTCATCATGGCTTCTCCTGCCTTCATGAACTCTGTAGGTTTCTCCTCCTCTTCCCCTGAGCCCCAGCAGCCCCAGCTTGGCTGATGTCACATTTTTGTAGTTGTAAACTGGTTGATTTCTGGGAGAGAGTGACGCAGGGGACCGTCTATTCTGCCATCTTGACTGGAACTCTGGAATTTCTTAGATTTTAATTATGCCAGATTTTTCACTTCTGTTTTAGAATTTAACACCTGGTTAAGAAATAACTTCACTGGACTTATATTTGTTGACTATATTCACTTCCTCTTCTACAAATTTGTCATTTATATCTTTTGCTTACTTTTCTACTGTATTGTTTATCTTTTTAAAAATAGCATTAAAAACAGCTTATCAAATATATTGCAAATATTTCCTCCCAATATATCTTCCATCTTTGACTTTTGTACATGGTATACGTGGTCACATAGAAACAATTAAGCAGTTAAAGCTGATTTTCTTCCCTTTTATGACTTCTGCATTTCTTATCTTGACTAAAAAAAGTTTTCCCACATAATGAGAATAATTATTTTCCTATATTTAAATTTTTAAAATAATTTTAATTTTTACGTGTATCTCTAGATCATCTGAAATGTATTTTAAATGTACTGTGTGAAATAGGAAACTAAGTGGAATTTCTTAGTTGTTATCTGGATGGATAGCCAGTAGTTGTAACACTTTCCCTTTACAATACATTAAGTTTCCATATATACTTGGATCTGTTTCTGAAGTCCCTATAATCTGTTTATTTCTATGTCCACACCTTACTATTTGTCAATGACTTTAAAGTAAATTCTAATATTTGTTAGGATATGTAGCTCCCATCTTTCTTGTTTTTCAAAAGTTTCTTGATTATTATTGCATTTGTATTCTACCCTTTGAAAGCAGAACAGCTTTCGAGTTTAGCTGGGCCAGACCACCTAGGTTTTATGTGTGTGTATAGGCCTAAAATTATTTTTAATAGCACTTATTAAAGATTACTGTTAGTGTAAGCGTTAAACGGTAAAACCTTTAGGTTTTGTTTATTAATCCTGTGGATTACTTATATTATATATTTATTTTTATTGTACATGTTCATGGGGCACAGTTAGTTTCAAACATGCATATATTGTATAATGATCTAATCAGAATAGTTTGCAAACTATCACCTAAACATTTATCACTTCTTTGTGGTTATAACATTCAAGATTCTCTTTTCCGGCTATCTTGAAATATACAATACATTATTCTTAGCTATTGTCACCCTATTGCACCAAAACTTATTCTTCCTATCTAACTGTAACTTTGTAACTTTGTACCAGTCTACCAACCTTTCTCCTCTCTCCTACCCCTAGACCACCTAGGTTTGAATTTCGATTCTGCCACTTACTAGTTGAGTGATCTTGGGCAATTACCTAACCTATCTTTGCTTCAGTTTCTTACCTATGACTGGGACTGTATTAATACTACTGTCCCCTTGTGTGGATGTGAGCATTAATACACGTAAGATGTTAAAATAGTGCCTGGCACATAGAAAGCACTCAATAAATGTTAGCTATTATTATTTTGCAAAAATGAAACAAATAAAAAATACTGAGATTCTGATTTGAACCACATAGACTTTTTAAATTAATTTGGGAAGAATTTATAATTTCATGATATTAAGTATTCCCCTTTAAGGGAAATATAACTTTCACTTTTCCAAGTCCTATTTTATGTCCTTCACTAAAATGTTGTTGTTTTCTTCAAATAGGTCCTATTCCTATCTAGCTAAATTTCCTCTTGAGTATTTCACGGGTTTCATTTCTATTGTAAATAGAGAAATTTTTTTCCATTTCCATTTTGATCAGGTTATTTCTAGTATAATGGACAAATATCATTGTGTATTGGGACTCTACATCCTGTTAATTTGCAAGTCATCTTTTGGGTTGTCTGTGTATAAAAATCATATTGTCTGCATATAATACCTGTTTGATCTTATTTTCTAATACTTCAATTGCTTATTTTAGTAGTCTTATTGTGTTATCCGCTAAAGACTGCTCATAGTAGTGGAAATAGTGAGCATTTCTGAATTACATTTGATTTTAATGTACATGCCTTTTAATATTTCACCATTTAACATGATGTTAATCAAGCTGAGGAATTTTTTTCTACTTTCAGTTTACTTGGGCTTATAAAAATACTGACGGTTGAACTTTATCAACAGATGTTCAGCATCTATTGATAAGCTTATATGGAATTTTTGGTTGGTAGATTTTTCTAATATTGAATCATTGTCACATTTCTGGAGTAGATGCTACTTGGCACTGTGGATGTGTTCATTCTGATGCACAGAACTGATCATCTTAAAAACCATATATCGTACTTCAGCATGCTCGAGTATATCTGTACTTCTTGATGAGGCATTCACAGCCCCTCTTACTTAACTCAAACCTATCATTTTAAACTGGCCTTTGACTTTTCTCTTTCACAAACTCTGGACCATTTTTTCTAAAGAGAACAGAACTTACTTTTCAAAAACTCCTATCTTTGTCCTTTACTCTCCACCAGGACTGCCTTCCTGCTCTCATTTTCCATGTCTTCTTACCCAGTCTTCAAGACCATTTCATCAGTACTTTACATCTTCCTTTTCCCATTGCCACGTCCTATCTCAAATGCCACTATTATGGATTGAATTGTGTCCCCCCAAAGGTTTAATGTTTGAGACTTGGTCCCCACTGTGACATTGTTAAGAGGGTGGGAAATCCTGTTATGGTAACTGAGAGGCGGGGCCTTAAACAGGTGATTGGATTGTAGGACCATGCCATAGTGAATGGATGAATAATGCTGGTCAGGGATGTGGTTTGGAGGGCTTTAAAAGGAGAGTGAGTCAGGAGCTTAGGCTCTCTATGTGCTCCATCATTTTCTGCCACGTGAAATCCCTGGGTCATGTTGCCACCACCAAGACCCTCACCAGCTGTGTTCCCTGGACTTTGGACTTCCCAGCCTCAGAAATTGTAAGCAGTCAATTTTGTTTTCTTTATAAATTACCCAGTTCCAGGTATTCTGTTATAAGCAACAGAAATGGACCGATACAGTCACATTTGCCATTTTAGATTATAAACTTTTAAAATCAGGGAATAGAGTGTTTAAGGATAAAATTGAACATGAACTGTAATAAAGTCTTCAAGGATCAAAAGACATCTTTAAGGGCATAGGATCTAGCTGAGTAGAAACATGCCTTGGGATCTATAACAAAGTTGGCTAATCCATAGGCAGTTTGTTCTCTTTTCTCCTGTGCCTGTGTATGGTGTCTCATCTGTTTGGGCACATTCTTTCGTGAGGAACCCAATACAGAATCCTTCTCAATACAGTGCTCCAGGCAGGCCTTACCAATTGATCAAAATTGCATGTAATGTAAAACCGTGTCCACATGCTACAATAAAAGACAGACTGTAATATAATGAAGGCATTAAGTCATTGGGAGAGCAGGAAGGACAGACCAATTATTATGGGAGAAGAAACTGAGGAGATCTCATAGAGAAGACAATGGAGCAGGGTCAAAAATATGGGGAAGATATTGACAAGTGAAGATGTGGAAGAAGGGAGCATCAAGAAAATCAAGACGAACCCAGTGGTAAGTGGTCAGCAGAAAGCACATCACTGGATTGCATGAGAAATCATGTGGAAGGGAAGACTGATGTTCAGTGATGCCAGGCTGAGGAGAGTTTCATTCAGCCTGTGGGAATCCATCACAAGGCTTTTCAAGAAAGAATCGATATAACCAGGTCTCATCTAACAAACAGTTGTTACCTGTCTTTCATGTTTCATGCTTTGGGCCAACTGCTTAGATTTCAGAGATGAACAAAACCTGGACTTTTCTCTCTGTAGGAAGGATGACAGAAGAGAAGTCCTGCGGATACAGGAATTATTGAAAAGATTTTCTAACAGTTTAAGTCACAAAAGCCTGGTCTGGTTAGTGGTAAGAGAAACAAAAGATGGATTTGAGAGATACTCAGGAGATTCAGTTAACTAAATTTGCCAACTGGCAAGGTGGGAGCTGTGGGTAATGGATGGGTGAGTTACTCAGAAGTGGAGCTGAGCTAGTGGGGAGCAGAGATGAGAGGAGCAAGTTACAGGCCACGACTGTGTCAACTCCAAGCACACCCCCAACTCTATCACAGAAGGACATCAAGAACTTAAGGAGATCTAGACAGACATTTCCCTCAGGCTCACTGTAACGGTTCCAAGAAGAACACCAGCGGGCTGATTACAAAGGGATGCTAGAAGTAAATATATATTTTTTATGGTAAAGTATCTTTTTAAAAATGTTTAAGTTTTCAAACATAAGGATGTACTAAAAAAGTTGTACCTGAAGAGCTAGGCACCCACATAGTTCTAAAACAAACTTTGTTATTTGTCATTTTATATAGTATCTTGAATGACATGTCCAACCTGCTGTTTGCTGTAGTGATCTGCTTTTGTAACCAGGGAAATAGCCCTTTCACAGCATTTATCACAATTATCAGGAGTTAATGACCTGTGTGATTTTTTTAATGCCCCTTTTCTCACTAAACTGTAATCTCTGTGAAGGCAGAGACCATGTCTGTTTCGGTCACAGGTGTATCCCTGCCATATCCCTGGCACTTAGCAGAGATCCTGGCAAGGAGTAGGTGCTCAGTACATATTTTTAAATGAATGAACTAAGACATTAATAACTGAGAAGAGCTTGATTTTTTAACTCTTCCGAGGAGCTTTAGCACTCACAGAGGTCAATTAGAGAAAGAATAGCAGTGCAAGGGAACGCTTGTTTGAGGGAGTAATCATAGGCAATGAGCACCTGGGTGGAAACGACAACTGGGCATTCTGCGAGCACTTTATGTCCAAGCTCTTCACATTCCTTACTTGTTCCAATGTGGCTTATGATCTCAGAACTTCAAATGTCAGACACCTTTGATTATAGGCACAAGAATACGGAATGCTGAAATATAAAATGGCCCATTTTGTAGGTTTAAATACTACCTTCTTTATTAAGTTCTGCATATTACTCTAATAAAAATTGACCTTTCTTTTCTCTGCTAGCCCACTCTTTCCCTCCACCCCCACCCCCACCCAGGTCTCTAGACTAGGTTTCTGGATTCCAAATAGTGCATCAGATAAACATTTAGAGATTCAAGACTTGAACTAGAGGGAACAACAGGTGCTCTCCAGAATTAATCTCTTTAGTTGCTTTAATCTAGCCATTCCCTAGTATTGTAGTTTTAAGCTTCTGTTGCAGAAAATATAGATTGGGTCACTTAATGTGTATTCCAAACCCCTTCAACTTTCAGTTTCTGTTTGGTAAAGAAGCCGGAAAGCTCTCTCTCCAGTTTTCTTTGTAGCTAGGATTATACCATGTAACTTAGGTTCTGCCAAAGACATACAGTTATATGATACTTGGAGGTAGAAAATGATAACTGATACAGAAACTATCTGGTTCTTCTAGGGAAGCTATGGTAAAATTTGATCTCCGGTTCCTGGTATCATAAGTACCCCACAGCAGGCAGCAGTGGCAAAGGTATTGCCTTAATTATGTGATTAGTATTTTTCCAGATGGTATTTTGGTCCTTTGGCTCTGCCTTTCAGTTTAAATTATCTGGAGTGGATTTTGTGTTCTACAACTAAGAACCCTCCTCAAATCAATGATCGATGGTTTAAGTGGTTGCAGGCAAGAGACCTTTAGGGAAATAGTTATGTGGACTGGATTGTTGATTAACATTAGAAGACTGGATACATAAAAATATTATGAGATGGTAAAATATCTATATAAAGAGCCTTATTCAAGGCAGGTCTTTGGCAGGCCAAATGACTGCCATGATAAAACATTATCAAGGGTATAGACAATGGAAAGGACTTGCTATTTCTAATAACCCTAAAAATTTAAAGAGAAAGAAATAATGAGCTCAAAATTTTTAAATTCAGAGTTCTAGGCACAATCTGAGGATTGGAGAGTTTCTATGGTAATGCTCAATTAAAGTCTGGAGACTGATGAGGCCAAAAAGCAGATGCGAAGTTTGATGTTGTAAATTACGACAGTGGTTAAATTCATAGCCTTATCAGGTCACTTACGGGAAAGTCTGAAAAAACCTGTTGAAGACTGGGACTCTAAAAATTTGAAAAGAAGCATTTGGAAGGATTGTAATGGCCAGTGTGCCTGCATCCCTGACCCTAACAAGCTACCATTTTTGCAGAAGCCCTTCCTCTACTCTTCCTGGCTTGCTTGAACTGGAGTAGTTACCATCCACGGTGATGCCAAATGTTCTGCTGTCCAGTCCTTTCCTCCTTCCTTTTATATAGATTAGTGGTTCTCAACCTGGGGAACTCTGGCTGGACCTCCAGGAACTCTGAGGGTGCAACCCAGACATCAGTATTTTGGTTTTTTTTCTGTAGCCCCTCAGGAAATCCTAATATACAGCCTAGCCTGATCCATGTGCCAATTATAAAAGCAAGTCTCTCAGGAGGCTTATACACAAAGAATCTCCAGACTTTTCTTGTTTACATTACAAAACACCTGTGTAATGTGTGAGAATCAGTACAAGGGTGGGGTCCCTCTGGCTTTGGGCTCTGGTGCTCAGGAGGTCTTTTGATCTAAACGAAGAAAGCTTCCAGCAGAAGACGTAAAGGTACTGATGAATTGGAAGTTGAGACTGTCCCCTGGCCGCTTTAAGGTTTTCATTACAGGCAAAAATTGAGTTATTCTGTTAGCTGGGGTGGTTGCTTCTTATTATCAATAGGAAGTAGGGTTATTGCAGCACCACACATGGAGGGAGGAGGATGTCTGGATTTGAGGGGATTTCTTTGGCTGCTGCTAGTATTACCATGCCCAGTGGGCCATAGAGTGGTTAAATTATTCCATTATGTATCATAAACTCAGGCCATACTTACTGCAGGCCCAACTTTGTCTATCGACAAAACCCACTTCAAGTTAAAACTTCATGAAAAAGATTTTACATTTTCAGCTTTTAAAATTTAACCAGGCTGTGATGAATTATCAAGAAACATCATCAAAGGGTTACTTAGTCATTATCAGTTTCTACTTAGTCATCTCTCCTACTTTCTATGACACTGAAAACATTTGCACAATAAAATATCTATCAAGTGGCAATTAAAGCTTTTTTAAACTTAATTTTCAAAAACAGAACTCAAAAGTCTCCAAGATATTCAAAGATCAATGAAGCTCAAGGATCCACTTGTCAAGGAAACACTATAATTAGTTGGGGATCAAATGACCAAGTGACTTTCAAGGCTGAAACCCCCCACAGAATGGGGAAAATCGGGACATCTAAAGGGCATGCCCCACTATGCATGTCAGTCATAGTGCCTGACTAATCCACAGCCCCAACTCAAGGAACAGCTTCTGCTCAGTTCCAAGTAAGCTTAACTTCCTTGCTGCTTGTTCATAGCTGATCAGACTAGAGCTGAGGGCATCGGAACTAAGGGCAGGTAATGAACCGGCTGATTGGTTGGAGGTGGTTATTTATCAAAGGGTGTAATTAGGCACAGGTGACTTGGACTGAGTTCAGAGAAAAGAAAAACTTAACGGTGCTTGCTAAAGCTAAAGGGACATAATAGAGAAGGTGGAGAAGTCATGAGGCCTGCCTATAACCCCAAATCAGGAAACAGATACTATGATTAAGCAGAAGTATGGGGTTGAAAAATACATCTAGTAGAGGGTAGAATGTGACCCTGTAGCAAGACATATTGACACAGACCAAGTGACTGAAGTCATGACAACAGCTGGGCAGGACAGTGAAGATCTATGAGCTCCTACTGCTGTAGGCCTGGAGCAGCTCTGGGATCCAAGTGCTGGCTGCTCTGGGCTTTGTGCTCTTGGATGTCTGTGTGGTCCCTGATCACCTTCTTACCTTACCTGGCCTTGTATGAGACAGCTTAAGTGAGTCCTTGGCCCTTACAACAGAATAGAGTAAGAAAAGAAAAGAGCAACAAGAATGAACAGAAGCAGCCTAGGAAGAAGAAAGCAGCCAGGTAACACAAGAAATCCATGAGCAGTGGGCAGAGCACAGTGATGTGGGAGGTAGTGAGCTGCAGAGAGAGGCTGCAGACAGCGCTCCATGGCTCCCCGCCTCCCTCCATGGCACGGTGCACTGGTCAGCGGTGTCCACACATGGCACCCCTGAGGGGCTAGCTCACCACCGAAAGGTCACACAAGGTCAGTGCTCTGCAGTTCCTAAGTGAGGAAAACTTCCTGCTTTTATGAATAGTTTCAACAAAAATAGGGGAAAAGGCGAAGGGTTAGGGTGACATACAATTTATCACTTAAACTGGTATACACTGGAGAGTGAAAGGGAGTGTTATTAATAATTATATGGCGTAAACAGGTAGAAACAAAATTGTTCCAGGTAAAACTATGGGATGCATGGTTATAATACTTAATAAGTTAGCCTTCAATTAACCAGAGGCAGAAAAGTTCGATCCTTTGGCTATATCAAAGCTTTACTATATTTTAGATTTGAACTACAACTCTGGATTTAATTCTGGAATTTTGATTTTCTGGTAGCCCAAACCAGAAAAACTGAGTCCATAAATATTCAGACTCAGTAAATGTCAACATTTACTGCTGCTGAAAAAAAGTACAAAATTCAGTGCTTCCAGAATGTCTTTTCTGCAACTCCCTCAACACTGACTCCTCACCCATGGCTTGCCCACTAAATTAATTGTTCTGCATGATGTTGCTTCATTATTGCTGAAAACCTTCCCACCTACAGGTACAGTATATAAAACAATCTGAGCCAAAGCAAATACAATTCCCTTCTCAATCCTTATGTACGTGGACCACTCCCTTTTGAAATTAGACCATGTAACCAGCCTTTGTGTTACAAGATACAAATTCTGATGATGACAGCACATGCGTGATAGCAACTATTTAACCTCAGCCCCAAACACTATCCTCTCTGCACCTTTGTTATCTAATATTTAAAACGAAGTAACAGATACCTCACAGAGGGCTGTTTTGATTGAGATACAATATGTAAAAGTGTTCTGTACATGTAAGAAATTATTTAAATATAAGTAGTTATATAGGAGCAGGTGATGAGGAGAGCTGCTATAAGACACGGGAAATATCACAGCAGTCAGAATGCAGAGACCTGGACACAAAGCCTAGTTATACTATTAAATCGCTGTGAGGTAGAGTTCTAGGGGCTTCATTTTCCTCTTCTTTGAAAAAATAGACTTGAGAAAATTTAAAGAAATAATGTGATTGAAAGTGCTTGGGAAAGAGTCAAGTGGGTTCTTCCTGCTTTGTTCAAATTGTAATATATATTATATGTATACTATTGCTAGTGTTCATTAATGGTTAAACAGACGAGAAAGAAGATAAATCATGCTTG
Source organism: Cynocephalus volans (assembly GCF_027409185.1). Lineage (NCBI taxonomy): Eukaryota > Metazoa > Chordata > Mammalia > Dermoptera > Cynocephalidae > Cynocephalus > Cynocephalus volans. Next base: position 81,957,622 of record NC_084461.1, read on the forward strand.
GGCTAACTCTTAGCTTTTAATACTCTTATATTACTTAATGACTGTTCTCTTTACTATTTCACCAAGATAATATTTGTTGGACCAAAGAGTAAGATCGATTTTATTTGTATTAACTTGTTTGATCTTTTATCTTTTGATGAGTTCCCCCACACACCCTTTCTTCCCCAAAGAAAACCAAATATCATTAAAAAGCACAGAGCTATCAGCCTGTATAACAATTCTGAGAGAATAGACTTGTCAAAAGTAGATAAACTATATTAGCTTGTTAATGGATGTTACCTTCCTTGCCATGAATGCTTCTGGCAATAAATGCTTCAACAGACTAAGACCAGTTCTATTATTTCCAAAATTTTGAAAATATACATAGGAAAACATTTTGTTTGGTAATACTTGAATTTTTGAGATTATAACAATCTTAGAGAGAAGCTTATATGGCAGATGTTTTGCTTGATACTAAACATTTAGGATTTTGCTGAAAAAGCCTTCAGTTCTTCCATGCATTCACATCTACAAAACTGGCAACACACAGATCCATAGCCTCATCAGCTTCTATGAAACCCAAAGAAACCTGCTCATTTAGACTTACATGCATAACTCTACTTCTTTGGAATGACTCTATACTGTTCCCTTTTTTTCTGTGAATTACGAAGTGATTTCATTTGGGTTTCTTCTTCGGAACCCTATTATTTATTTCAAAGTTAAGTCCAGGAAAACCCAAAGAACCAAAATAATATTTAAGTGTTTCTATGTTATTAACTTTGTATGAATGTCCTATCTATCCTTCCTGTAAAATTAAATAGGTATCTAAAAAGAATATGGAAAAGCTCTAGGTAGCATGAAATCTACTACTTCTTTGATTCGAATACTTGATTTTCTCAGGAGAAAACAATGTGAATTGTAGTTTTTCTAAAAAGGAAATTAACAAAGAAAAGAAAGCAGGCTCCAGTAGATTTTTTTCCTTCAAATTCATCACTTAATAGTTTTGGTTATCATTAAAGATGAGGATATAAATAGTACCTACCTGATAATGTTTTTGTAAAGATTAAACAAGAGAATATGTATGAAACACTTTGAATTCTGTGGTAAAAATGAAATATTTAGACCTTGACATTGTGTTCTTTAAATTATAGTCTAATTATAGATAGGAACCTAAACTCGATAGTGTGAAAGATAGATTAGTATCTAGTTTAAGACGCATCCACAAAGGAAGTGCTTTAAAGGAGAAAAGTCTGGGAAGTTGTAGGTGGTCATTTTTCAGGGATAGATATTGAGATTTCTCTATTTTCACAGCTCTTTAGAACTCTTTGCCCATGAATTAAATATTCTCACTTGACTGCAATTTTGTGAGAAAACTGTCTTTCTCAATCATCCTTTATCCTTACAGTGGGTGAGCGGTTTGCAGACTAAGGCATGAATAAAAAAAAAAGGATAAGAAAGCAAAATACATTACTATTTCCTCTTGAAGCTTGTATGCTTGTTTGTGAGATTTAAAATTCTAAAATGTCACCACCTCAGGAGGAGTGTTAATTTTAAGTAGTAAACATGTCTGTCACAGAGAAAAGTAATAAGGGCTTTCTGCACATAAGTAAAATCTATTGGATTAATAAACATAATGCAGGATCTGCTATGGATAAAATGTAAATCCTAGAAATGATCAAGCATTGACTATAGAAGCTAAGCAAATGCAATGAAAATAAATGCTTAGCTCAAATTTTCAATTAACTGATATTCTTCAAGTGTTCCAAAGACATCACTAGAGCAAAGTGAATAACAGCTTATGAGTCTTCTCAGTATTGCTTGCAAAAAAGAGATCTAAATTGTCCAAACTTGAGTACTATCACGTGAGTAGATGATAACAGGTGTCACTTCTAATTTTTAAAAACTTTCTCATAACACAGCATTCAACTGATACTCTAAGATGTATCAAATGTCTCTCAATAATGGGTATTCACTGTGGGAAGTTTTGTCTAACTTATTACAGAAACACATACTGTTCATCTTGGCACCTGTTTTTTTTTGTTGTTGTTGTTGTTGTTGTTTTCTTAAAATTGCTCTGCTTCTAATAAATAGCAATTTTAAAGAAGAGTTTTGGGCTATGTGTTCCCTGAGCCCACCCAGGGACACAGAAAACTTCCTGCCTGCTTAGGAAGGAGACAACACTCTTGGTAGTGCCTGGATAAGATGACCAGAGTAGTGGCATGTATTGGTTATCTTCCCAGCATGTGCTTCTACTTTTCCCCTTCCCAAGAGCCCAGTATTTTCTCTTGATAATAGATATGGTTGTGGAGAAGCTGACTTGCCCCTCTTCTCAAGAAGAGGTGGAGAATGTCACAAAGATTAAGCCAATCCAACCCCCTGACCATAGTGACTGGTTCAGCATTGAGTATGTTACCTAAGTTCTTCCAACCAGGGTAAATCTTGGGACTTGGCTGACAATGCTTGAACAAAGAGGCTAATCTTTCCTCCTGGATGAGTGTGAGGAAACATGCAGCTGGCTGTGGGAGTGTTGGCAGCCATCTTGGATTTATGAGGGGGGCCAGCATGGGATAAAACTAATAATGGGAATGGCAGGGCACAGAGTCAGAAATACAGTAGATTCCTGTGACTTGACTGAACCACTGAATTGACGTCTGGATTTTATAATTATATGGACCAATAAATTCCTTTTATAATTTGTCAGTTTGAGTTGTGTTTTTTGTTACTTGCAACCAACAGCATCCCAATGATGAAATAGCTAACACTAATGGAGCACAAACATTGTTTTATTTTGTACAACAAACCTAAGAAATATTTACTCTTGTTATCCTAGTTTTACAGATGTGGAAACTGAAGATTAGAGAGGTTGTGTAACTCACTTCAGAGGGAAACAGTAGAAGTGGGATTCAGACTGTTCTGTCTACTGCCCAAAGCTCATGCTCTTAGCCAATAGTGGCTAATGCTTTCCTCTCAGATTAAAAAGAAAATTAGAAAGTGAATTAGACATATGAAAATACATGGTAATTTTAACTTCTCAGACCCTATATTTTACTCAGTTAAAAGTTGACATCAAAAGGGGAGAGTCGATTGTAGTTAAGGAATAGGCACCTTAAACTTCTAATATCAAGGGTTTCTAAATCACAGATTCAGTATCTTTCTCATGGAAAAGATATTTTTCTCTGCCTTTTATTACTTACTTCAAATAACTTGCAGGTCATTTTTTGGCTTCTAATTAAATCTTTTTGGTGTCATTAACTAAACTAATTAGCTGGGATGTTTTAGGATAAAGGCCTTGTTCAATGTATATAAAAATCAGGAGTTTATAAATAGTAAATAGAATACAGTCATACATACTGCCTTTATATCAGTTCATTCGGTATAGAAATAATACATAACTTTCTCCATCTCAGAAGTTGCAGGAAAAATATTCCCTAAGAAAGTAGAACATACAATTTAATTGTAAAAGGTTTTTTTTTTCCCCAAAGATCAAAAGACACCCCTTCATTTTACAGCAAAATATTTTTCATTTCTTTTTCAAACTCTTTTCCATCTCCACATCCTTCAGCTGAATCTGTCCCCTGTTTCTATGAGCTGAAAAGACAGAATTCTCTGCCTGTGAGCTCAGCATCTTTGTGACTTTCTACAGAAGTTCTAGTTCAAATTGCAAAAGTCTGAAGACCTGGGATCTAATCTTGTTTTCTCAGTCTCACCGCTTCATCTGTGAAATGTTAGACCAACTGCTTTTGTTGGTTCACTGCAGTAGTTCAAGAAATTCTGAGTTATGTGTAATAGGCATGCCCACACACATTTTCACAGCCAGTGGCCTATTTTTCCAGTTCCAGTAAGGAAGAGTTTGTGTATACAACCAAATCAAATAAGTATTAGGCCAATTTACTGGGCCCATAGATGCTTTAACGTAGAGCATCAGGTATGCATTGTAAAAAGTGCAAACATTTGGCAGTTGAAACTGCTCTATATGAAACTACTAGGACTGAGCAATAAACAAATATAAATGACATCACATTACCAGAGACAATGGAAGATCCACAAATTTACTGTCTTCTTGGTGTCATGGATTATGGATAATGATAGACAAGCAAAAAAGCAGAGTTAAAAAATAATAGCCTCATACACCATCCTCTTGTTAAAAGACAAACCGGTGTTTACACATATAGTTGGCAACACCTCATGTAGAATTCCCAGTAATGTCTACCTCAGTGTGTCATTCTTTAAAAACACATGCACTGGCTGCATACTCTAAATGGTACATAAAAGTAAAAGTGAAAAATAAAATTTTTCATCTCTCATCCAAATTTCAGTGCTTCTCTCCAAAGGTAATCACCATTATCATTTTCTTAAGTATATTCCAGAAAGAAAATGCACACATACTTTTTTTCAAAATGTACATTTATAGGAATGAATATACGCTATGAAGCACTTTACTCTTTTCGTCTAGTAATACCTTGGCAATCTTTTGACGTCAGCACATTCAGCACTACGTGATCCTTTGTAACAGACCTATAGTGTTCTATTGAACATATATAACATAATTAATTTAATCAACCTTTTGTTGATGGACACTTAGATTTGTATTCCCCTCCCCTTTTATACTATCATGAACAAGGCTGAAACGAATGTCATCTTATGCAGACCTTGGTGTACACTTTCGTGTGTATCTAGTGTGCTAACCAATGGAATTGCTAGATCAAAAGATGGTATGTTTTTAATTTTGAGAGATCGTGTCAAATCACCAACACTCCAAAAATATCCCACCAATTTACATTTCCACTAACAGGGATTGAGAGTCTTCCATACAGCCACCAAAAATAAATATGATCAGGTATTTCCAATAAGTCAGTCTTCTGTTGAGGGTCACGTTTAAAGATGCACAGTTCAAAAGTTAAGAAATCCCATTATTTACTTGCATTTCTCAAAAATTTCTAAATTTAGTTTAATTTATAACCTATTTTAACACTTCTCAAAATTGCTTTCCCCTCCTCCAAAAAACTCCTTTTCACTGACCTGCCCTAAATCCTCTCCTATGTCTACACCTACTAAGCAGTACTTCCCACCCAGACCAGTGCTCTCTAGCCCAGCCAGCAAATCTCATGTGACCCTCTCCTCAACCCCACCCTGACTCCCAATCTTCTAATTATATCATTCCATGTAGCCTTTTTCCTTCCCTTTTCCTATGCAGTTGTGGAGGAGAGAGATTGGGCATAAAAAGGCTGGAAATGTGGGGCAAGGTCATGAACATTCACACCTTCAATATTGTTGGTCTATCATACAAATTTTAAAATGTTTGCCATTTTGACAGATTAAAACAGGTGCCTCCTTGTTTTATTTTGCATGCCTTTGGTTACTAGCGAGACTGTCTATTTCATGTCTATTAACCATTAATATGTATTTCTTGTGAACTGCTTGTACATATTCACTCATTTTTATTTTATGTTAAGTGATTTTTAATTGGTTAGTATGCACTCTTTGTAAATTAAAGGAATTTATAAGGGCTGCATTCTAAAGGGCATGGCTTATGTGGACAGAGCCAAGAACCAGTTAGTACACCTTTGAGTGATTCTGGCAGAATTCTCATCAATTCTAGCTCTGCCTGCTGAACACCATATGCTTGCACACAGGCTTTCATGGAATGTCTTCCTGAAAGGGCCATTTGCTAAATTTTTCCTGTGCAGTGCAACAGAACTTAATGTTCTCAGGAAAAAGAATGTGGTTGATTTCCTATTCTTTGCACATAGGTGAGATGATATTTATTTATGAGTTAGCCTGGTTTTAGTGGATTGTATATCTGTGTGGTGTACCTTTGTAACTTTGTCTTTTAGAGTAGTACCTGGCAGAAAGGTAGCTAATAAACACTTGCTGAAAGACTGACTGACTGAATGAATAAATGATGAATGCTTTCTAGATTCAGAGAAAATTAGAGGGCTAGCCCTTTGGAAGTGGAGAACATAGTTTAAGAAGGGAACAAAAGCCTTAGCATTTGGTGAAGTGTCTCAGAAGTCAGCGAAGTGAGGATTGAATGGTGTGTCAGCCAGCATCATCAGTGAAAAGTGTCTGTGAGCTAAATGGGGTTGAAAGGCTACGGTGGCCTTGTCATTGGATACGGAATTCATACTTGGTGTGCAAACACATACTGAACATCTGATACATGGTTACATGGTAATTTCTGATATTTAAAATTCTCAAAATAATCTCATGATAAGAGTGCTCATTCTGAATTTCAGAAAGTGTACTATAGTGATTAAGGATACATCTCTGTAACCAGACTGAGTTTGAATCATGGCTCTGATGTTTTCTAGCTGTGGCAAGTGGCCAAACCTCTTTAAGCCTTAGCTTTCTCCTGTGTGAAATGGAGCTAATAATGGGCCGTGCTTCATCAGGCTGTGAGAATTTAATGACTTAATAATAGCAAGGTGCATATAACAATGTCAAGGACTTAGTAAACACTATAGAAATGTTAGGTATTAGTGTTGTTATTTCCAGAAATGCCAGGAAAGTTTGCTTGGGAGAAGAACTCTGAGAACATGCCTCCCAGCAATACAGAATTCCGTGGATCCTACAAAATGAGAGAATTCATAAAACTTTGCACAGATAGAGTTGCTATAATTTCATTGCTACTATTACATTGAAAAGAATTCATTTGAAAGGCTAATTAGCTATGCACAGTTCTTTAGAAAATGCACAGAAACTTGAACAAAGCTACGGTCAACTAAATAAATGTGATATAGCTCCAACAGCTAATTCCACAATTTGACTGCGTTTCAATACCACTAGAGATAGTGCTCTTAGAAATAAATGTTTCAATTATATGAACTTTTATTTCGGATGTTACTTCATTATGCTGATAGTCTCCCTATTGATCAACTATATTTTTCATTTTTGTAAAGCCTCAGGAAGAAATGGTAAAATATTCAAAGACCAAAAAAGAAATGAATATGAACACCAGCATAAATACTCTATCTCACCACTTTCACTTTAAAACATCAAGTTAGAGTGTTTTAAAGGATAATTAGTAGTTCACCAGACAGGGCCACTTCCTAGGAAAAGCCTTTCCGACCATCTCTCCCCTAACAATCTCTCTCCCTGATCCCTCCTGGTCCTGCAGTTAGTTACACTCCCCTCTGTGCTATGTCAATACCCACCCCTATTACTGTTGACTGCATTTTAACTCTCAGCTACACATATCTATTTACCCGACTAGGCTGTGAATTCTTAGAGACTAGGGCCATGACTGACTCATCTTTGCTCGTACTCTGATCCTGATGAGGTTTATCAAATTGATTTAATGTTCTTGAAAGACTATATTCATATTAAGTATTTGACATCTAATGCAGTATTTCAAATGGCATTCCTACCGGAAGGTAAGCTCTTCACAAGCAATGATTTTTATCTATTCAGTTCACTTCTCTATGTATCTAGAATAGTGTCTGGCATGGTGGGTATTCTGTTAATATTAAGTGAATGAGGAGAGGAGATCCTACAACCTAAAGTGCTATTTATGGTTTCTGTATCATAACAGGCCTGAGAATGGATCAAAAATTGCAACAACTATACGGAAATAGATGATGATCTTGAAGAGTTTCCCATGCATACTAGTCTATTTCACTTTGTACACCACAAACAAACAGGAATGCAGCCCCCCCATATGCCTATTTAGTTATGAAAATTCAAATTTACAAAGTATTTCAGTCCCCTTGTGGTTTAATTTACATGATGTTCAGTTAATTTACAGTCGCAAAGATTGGATTGAATTTCCAAGGCCTCAAGAACAGCCAAGCACTAGCTTGGAACCAGTACCCCCATGAACATCGTCTCTGTAGTTGCACAGGGCACAGGCTGTGTTCTCCTCTCTGAGTACTTAGGATTTGCTTGCTGAGAGCAGAGATTAACTTGTGCGTTGTGTCCCTTTTGGCAGGGACCTCTTCAACATTTTAACTTTCATATTAATTGTTTGAAGTGAAGAAAATGTTAAATATCAACGTCAATTGGCACCAACCAGGGAGACATTTTCATTTTACAAAAAAGATGTCTAATGGGGCTGCAGAATGACCCCTGAGCCTGCACCACTGCGGCCTCTGTGACATCTGTTCTTCCTAGCACCTCACATAATCCTGGTTAAATGGTCCATGGGGCACTACGTGGGCACCATGGCACAGACTCACACTGCTACCTAGTTGAAAGCTTCTCCTTGGCATGAAAAAATTTATTCTCTGAAAGTCAAAGAGGGAGAAAGATTTTGCCTCCTAAGCTCCTAACTGGTAGCATATGGTATGTCATGACTGCCTGAACACTACTGAAATATTGTCAGGGCATTAATAAAAATGAGGAACTTTAGTAATATTGCCCTTTTAATGAAAACTAGTAGATCTTTTTGACTCAATACTAATTTAAAAAAAAAGAATAAAGGAAATAAAGGCCATTACCATTGTGTCCTCTTATTCCCCTATAAATAGCATTCATAGGTAAATCCTATAAAGTTAAAAAATAGTGGCATTTTAGCAGTCTTACACCTAGTCAAGGTATTTATAACATTATTTCTAAGAAAAACAAATTCTGAGTACTAGTCTTCCCACCACACTCTCTTCCCCTTTCTCCTGTTTTCCATCTCTCTTTTTCATCCATCTATGCATCCATCTAACCAGCCCCTCACTGTTAGAGTGTCTATAGCATACTTATATTGGACTAGAGAATAAATACCCAGACATGGATTAAGACATGGCTCCCACCCATTAGGAAACTCATAAATTTGGTGTTGCATGTAATATAATAAGATATCAAGCAGAAAAGTTATTAAATTAGGTAATCTATTCAAAGGAAGTTTTCTGATAATGATCACATGTATAATATGCTAAGTACGGGGAGCTGATCATACTTGTGCTTGAATAACACAAACCAACTAACATAACTGCAGCATAATTGCTTTTTTCTCTTTGTAACACATCAGACAAAGGAATAGAATTTGTTGCTTTTTAAAAAAATAGATTATTTAGGAGTCAGAATGTGAGTAATTTACTGATGCACTTTTAATCTTTGTCTGCCATTAGTTGTAATTGCTGCCATAAACTAAAGATGGCAAAAAAAAAGCATAACATATGTTTTGTACGAACTTTTTACAAGAAAAGTATTATTTGGGCTGATAATATTTACCCGAATTTGTACCCTGTGGAAAGAGAAACACAGAGCATTATAATGACACATCTTTTGTCACTGAGATTAATTTCATAAAGAATTTATGTCCATTGCTGTTGTGCTAAGAATAGTCATTATAAATGTTGTTATAGAATCCAGTCAAAATGTCACTTATCTCCCGTGAAGGAAAATAAGAAGCTATTAAAGTGGCTAAATCATTGTCAGAAGTAAGAGTTCACCATTGCCCCAAACATGTACTAATATTCCAACTAAAGTGACATCAAAGAAATACTTAGGAATAGAATCCAAAGCACAAGATTTGCTGGTCTGAAAACGAAGCATAGGGGTGTTCTATGGCTGATCACTGAATGACTGGAGGGCCCAATTCTGAGTTTCCTTAGGTGAGAAGAATATTTATTATGCCAAGTTATAACAAGTGGTAGTGTTCTGGAAATCAATTCAACATCAGCAAGGGGATTTTGAGAGAGGAAGAGAGTGACAAAAGATCAATGCTACCATCTTCCTCTCTGCAGAAAAGAAAGGGGAAGTAAATTTTATAACAAAGAGCTCTTGAGGCTTGAATGCTTGAGTTTACTTCCAAAGAACTCCATTCTAGTCCTTGGAAAAGAGATGCGCATGACCAGGAAGAGGCACTAATGGAAAATCTGTGTGTGTATTTGGATATATTGAATTCTAAAAGGCATTGGTGGCAAAGCTTCTCAAGTTCTGGCATTAGCTATTTTATTCTCATGCCTCTAATTTATTTAATGGCATCATCTTTAATTAAAGAATGATGCATCTGAATCCCCAGAGTCTTACTTTCCTCACCAATCTCAGGTGTGAGGAGCTTTCAGTGTTGACTCTAGACATTAGCTCATTTCTCTGCAAAACAAAAAATGCCAGCAAGGCACTTCTGGGCTTAGCATTTTCCATTAAGTTTCATAACATGTGCCTCCTAAGAAACAACACTCTAATTGAAAGAAACAACCCTCTCATTCAAAGAAACAACCTCCCAGTCTGGTGCCAAAACTCTTTTGAGGAGGTTTGAATTACCAGCCACCAATAAAATCAAAGTTTGATGAAGCAGAAGACTCAGGTGAATACATCAAAATTCAGAATATTGTAAAGGCTAAAAAATTATTCTAAAATAATTTAAGTAAGTGATGAAATAATACCACATGGGAAAACGAAAGAAGGATAAAATTGCACAAAAACTAAAGAGTCTAAAATGCAAAATACTAGCTATGAAAGGACTTGACTCCCAGGAAAGTGATAATCTATTCTGTATTTATTTATTTATTTATTTATTACACACATATACAGAATTATTATATTTAAATTCATACTCACATTTTTAAGTTATACTTTTGAAATAAGAAGTATGGCTTAGGTTTTGCAACAAAGAAAAGAAAATATACAAGATAAGAATAGAGTTAACAGTAAAAATACAGCTATCTGTTCTCAATATAACATGTGGAGACTTTGTCAGAAAGCTACATCTTCTTAATCTGATTGTCCAACTCATTAAAATATGGATGATTCAGTGCCATTTTGCCTGAAATTTGTTAGGTGGGATCACAGACTAACAATTTCGAGAGCAGATCCAAGCCATTTCATCCAAGTTTTTGACATCCAAGTTTTTGACATGCTAGGCTTCCTGGTTTCCACTTGGGAAATGTATTCTTATAGTCCCATAAAGATTCCACTTCTGGCCACACTTCATTTTTAGGAGTGCCTAAAGCTCTGAAAATCCTGAAAAGTTGATCAATTTCTGAATCCCCATGAAAAAGTGGTTTCTTAGTCGCTAATTCTGCAGATATGCTTCCTATACTCCAGATGTCAACTGGGGTTGAGTAACGAGCTGACCCCAGCAATACTTCTGGAGATCTGTACCACAGTGTTACTACCTCATGTGTATATACTCTTATAGGTATTCCAAAAGCTCTGGCAAGGCCAAAATCATCCAGTTTAATTATTCCTCTGTCATCAATCAATACATTTTGAGGTTTTAAGTCTCTGTGAAGAACCCTTCTAGAGTGACAAAACACAATCCCCTGTAGAATTTGGTACAATTTTCTCTATTTGGGTATGATCTTCCATAGTTAATCAATAGGTGTAGTAGATCCCAGCTTATGATCCCGTGGTAGCCGCTGCAGCAGCTAACACATCCATGTCTCTCCTTCCCTCAACTTCCCAGAGCCCATTCTATATTTAAATAGCTCCCCCTGATAAAAAGAAATTATTACCTCACTTATTAACCCTTGATCTGGTTTTCTAATGATAATGCCCTTTATCATAATGCACAGAAATGCTATTTTTAAATTCATCAAATCAACACTGTAGTGCTAGGACCAGGGAGAACAAGAGAACCAAAAAGAGTCCAGCTCCTTTACCTTATCCCATCTGAAAATGGACAAAGTAGCTTAGGCGTGGCTGCCAGATTAAAAAAGCTCCCCGATCATCCTCTCTTCTCTAAGTCACATGTATCAAAATATAATTAAATGGTATTTTATAAAAGAATATTCAACAGCACAATCAACATTTGACGAACACCTTCATGTTCCCTCATTAGGCCTTCAGGGAAATGGAAAGCAGCTGGGGCTCCAGGTGACATCTAAGACCTACAGGTAATGTGGCAGTCTTCAGGCCATCAAAGAAACATCTGGGAAACATGATCCCTAGCACCAGAGTTAAATTCTCCTTTTACGGCCAAAGAAGACATAAGTGACCCAATATCAAGGTAAGTGCCAGATTTAGAAAAAAAAAAAACCAAAAAACACAGGATGCCCAGTTAAATTTGAATTTCAGATGAAGAATTTTTTAGTATAAGCATTTCTTGTGCAATATTTGGGAAATACTTATATTAGAAGGAATGTTTGTTGTATATCTGAAATTCGAATTTAACCAAGATTCCTATATTTTATCTGGCAACTGTATTTCTTAGGAATGTTAGGAAAATGAACCCTCCCTCTTGCCCTTTACCAGCATAGATGGCGCTGTGGGGGTGAGAGTAGGAATGAAGGCACCAGGTACCATGAGTCACATTCAGATGTTTCAAACCTATTCAGACACTGCTAAATTCACTTCTTCCTAAGTGTCTGGTAGCAACATCTGGGCATACGATGCAATTTTAAGCCAGGTATCATAGCTCATCATTCCTCTGGCCCAAGCCATGTTTCCTTCTAACAGCATGAAGCAAGCACAGGTAACACCAGGATCTTCCCACAAAGGTGCCAAATTTATGCCTGCTAATATTTGACATTTGGTCCTACCTTGAGAGAGGTGCTTTGCTATGGGTTAAATTGTGTCCCAGCAAAAATCAAATGTTGAAATCCTAATCACTGGTAAGTCAGAATGTGATCTTATTTGGAAATAGGGTTGCTGTAGATGTAATTAGTTAAAATAAGGGCATACTAGAGAAGGATGGGTCCCTAATTCAATATGACTGGTGCTCATATAAAAAGGAGAAATTTGTACACAGAGACATACATACAGGGAAAATACCCTGTGAAGACTGGAGTTATGCCACCACAAGCCAGGGGACTATCAGGAGAGAGAAGAGAGGCCTGGAACAGACCCTTCCCCTAATGCCTTCAGCAGGAGCATAGCCCTGCTGACACTTTGCTCTCGGACTTGGGGCCTCTAAACTGTGAGACAAAAAATACCTGTTGTTTAAGCCACTCAGCTTACGGTATGTTGTTAGGGCTGGCCCTAGGAAAATAATACACGCATTCAGTCAACATTCTATTGTCTTTATTTATTTATTTTTTCAAATTTATGTATTTATTTATTTATTTAAACTTTTATTCTGGTTACCAAAACTGGGCTCTGGGCTAATTGCTTTGGCCAAATTCTGCCTTGTACATCAGTCTTGCCCAATCCCACCCCACGCCCAAGGCTCTGTACCTACTCAGTATTCCATATCCTCAAAGGTTGAAGTCCTATAGAATCCCCAAACATTAAGGACCTACAGACTAACTCATAAATCCAAATACCCAGAGTGAATCCCACAGGAGTCACCCAATCCTGTGACCGTGATTTTATCTACCTGCTGAGATGACCATCTACCTTGGGGTCTCCCTGCTAGCATTCCTTTAATCACCAGGACTTCTTCCTCAGATTATAGAAAGTCCTCTCCAACCTCCTGTTCTGTCTAAGAAGAGTGGTCTCTGAGTTCTCAAGTGGCTTATTATACTTTAAACAGAAATATGAAGTTTCTTCAAAAAGTTTACAAAAAAAAAAAAAAGAATTAAAAGATAATACAAATCTTTCCATGAACTTTTTTGAAATACCCTCATATGATAAAAAATATATATTTGAGAAATATTATGTCTCTGCACATTGTATAAAAAAGTACAAATTGAAAGAATAAAGAAATGAACTGCAATAGGGTAACCTAAGAACAATACATTTGCGTGTAATGTTGATGTAAGTTTTGTCTGAAATTTTGGGAAAGTAAATAGGTATTTTCTAAGTCAGTCCTATAAAGCTTTAAAATAATACTCACCGTTTTCTGGGTAAGCCTTAATATAGAGTTGGATTAATTCCAAACAATTTAAACAGGTATTTCTCATAATGTGGTCCAATCTCCATCAGCTTGTTACCACGGCAATGTCTTGGGTTCAACCTTAGAACTACTGAATCATTCACACTCAGGGGGGATGGGACTCAGGAATATGCTCAGAGAGATTTTAATGCATATTAAAATCTGAGATTTCACATGATGCAAAGTGTTTTGGTGGTTGGTTAAAACTTCAAATGTTCTCCTGCCACTCCTTTCCTACATTTTTACAAATTAGATTCCTGCTTTCCAGTCCACAATCAAATAGCTCCAATCTCAAGATTTAAAGCTGCCAGTTTGAAGAATTGCAGGGGCATGAGGGGCCCCCAGAGTGAAGGACTGTGGTTCTGGTAGGAGGTGCCAGTCATGGATAATATTAGTAATGGACAAAGGAAGCTTTCAACATGTTTGTTTAAGAGCCCCAGGTTGAATTTATGATGCTGGGCTATAGTTTTAACATGTATTTTCTAAACACATAAAATTTTATTAATCTTATTTTATGAAAGAAGACGGGAGTAACTGTCCAGTTAAACCTTAGTTTTAGTACTAGGAAAAAATCCTGGGGTTTTTGTTTAATTCCAGCCATTCAACATTTAAATGAGAAGAACCTAATATCGCAAGAGAGAAAAACATTTTATAACTCTTTCTTTACCATGGAAAGTTACTACAGCAAAAGTAAAATGTTGCAAAGAAACACTTTCAATACTAAAATAAGTCTATTTGTTATTCAAAAAGAAATGGATCTATTTTCAGGCACAAAACAATATATTTGTGAATGTTCCATATTTTTACATGTAAATCAGGGAAATAAAACAATACTTTGGAGAAGTGCAAACCAAAGCTTGAAGTGACAGAATTATTTCCAGATATTACCAAGAGCATATGAAGCATGAGTTCTTTTCATGGGTTTACATAAGCATATTTCCACCCCCCTTAAATCAGAATGACAAGCTGCTCAGACCCTGTAAAATCATACACTCCAAAGCAGACATTAATTCGAGATATTACGGGGCTTGTGAATGTGCTGTTCACTTATGAATATACAACTATGACTAAGCATAAGTCATGGGCTTCGGGGTTCTTTCTGGATAGTAGTGAGGTGTGTTAGCACCACCACCCACAGCCTCTATTTCCTTCTTCTCCAACCCTGATGTGCACGGAAACCACCTGGAGACCTAGCTAAACTACAGACTAGGATTCTGTGATTTGGGGTGCGTTCTTAGCTTCAGGCCATTCACAGACCACTCTTTAACAAGCAAGATTCTAACCATATTGTTTGTGTAAGAAAGGAAAGGAGGAAAGGAGAAACAAACGGAAACACAAAAAGAAGAAAAGTAATGTTTACTTAATGCCTACTAGGTGCCACGCAGGAGGAGAGGACTTTGATTCACAAACTTCAACACGATCCTTTCAGTGTGATGTTGTGGGCAGGTGCGGCCTCCACAATTTGAAAGACAGAAGAAAAATTCTGTCAAAAGACAGAAGATGACAGTTGAGGATTCACAAAATGTTTGAAGCTGAAAAGCTGAAAGGTAGAAGGAATGTATTAGGTAATAATAAGATTGAATTTAAGACCAAAAAAGCTTTTACACAGCAGATAGAAATCAGTTGTCTTCTGTATCCATGATTAAAGGTTCCAAACTCGCCCTATCATAAGAATCACCTGGTCATTTGGTAAAGCAAGGCACCCAGGCTGCACGCCAAGCTGCTCAATCAGCCCAGGTCATTCGGGTAATTCTTCTAGTCTCTGAGTTCAGGAAATATTGGATTTTTATTTTTTATTACTTTTAGGAATTTTGAATATTTAAAGCTTCATATGATCTTATTCTGCTCTAATATGCCTAGTATAGGAATATACAACACAATGGAATAGAACAGATGAGAAGAGTGAGGGCCCCACAGCTCAGGTGAACTGTCCAGGATCATCCCCTGAGGGTAACAGTGGAGCCAGGACTTGTTTCCATTTCTCCAGGAGCCAAACTTAATACATCATAGCTATAAAACTAAAAGAAAAATCATTTTGAAACAGGTTATAGGAATCAAGAAGATTATCTTCCTGGGAATTTTTTAAAGAAAAAAACTATGATTTGTTTTAGAAATCGTTAACTATTCTGTGAAAGACATTGTGTTAGATCCTGCAGAAGATGTAAAAATGGACAAAGCAAAAATCCCCCCAGTTCTTACTAGACCTCTGAGGACGGGGTGTCACTTACTTGACAGGTGCAATCAAGATTCTGGTACCCAAATAGAACCCCTAATGTTTAACCCCCTCCCGCTCCTTACAGAATGATTCCTGGATCAGACTAATTTTTGATGTACCATGCTTTCCTCCCAATCCTTAACTATTAATCAAATCCCTTCTATATGGAAGACAACGTACTAGGTATTAATGGGAACAAATGAGGAGAAGACATAGTGCGGAGTATACTATAAAGCAAATATATTTCACAGGGCCTAGCTTCTTGTACTTTCAGGTTTAGTCTAACTTCTTAAAAGTACATATAAAATGTTAACCTTGTAAAAAACAGGAAATTTTCCCCAGGCTATAGTCTCTGTTGTAAGATAAAGAATTGTAACACAGCAAGGTTGCTGGTTCAAAGACTGATTGATATGTAAAGATACTGGGAAGCCTCTGCGGGGAGAAGGAATGTTTGCTAAAATCAAGCTTTTGTTGGTGGATCACTTAAATTGCCTTATAGAATGTCACCTTGCTTGTTTTACTGAATGTTACCAGCCTATATTTTTAAACTATAACCCCACCTATGTTCTCTTCCTGTAACTTCCTGGTCTGGAGAATAAATGCAGGAAGAGAACCCCAATTTGTGCTTAATTTCCCAAATGGAAGGAATGCCTCTCTCTTGAGGGTTCTGGGAAATTAACCACTTCGGGGCTTCTCACTGCTCAGAAGAGATGGGCTTTGAGTAATCTTTTGCAGCTCCATCACCCAGGGGAATAGGGGTGACAAATCCATGGGAGGCAAAGCACCAACATAGACCAACACAGAGCTGACCATCTACTTGGGCTTGACAATACCAAGGGAAAAACATAAATCTAGAGTATACTTTTATTGCCATGTATTTGATACACATGCCAGAACTATATAGTATTTATTTCTTTTGGTGCATCTTTTTTTTTTTTTTTTTTTTTTTTGGTGCATCTTAAGGGGTAGTTCACCACTGATAAAACAACCTATGGGTGTTCAAGGGGATTCGTTCCTGTTGGTTAGGAAAATTAAGTTTTCCTACGGGGTGTTTCCTATTTTGTGAATATTTTTAACTCTGTGTACTTGATCTTCCCTTTTTGTAGTTTCTCTTCTGAGCTAATCAAGATTATTATCAATCCTTATTTTCTATAGCATATATACAGTCATTTATTCATTTACACATTCAACAATATAAAAAGTTCTTGACAACTCCAGGAGTATTGAAGATTGAGGGAAATAGTTGATACTACTACTACTAATAAGCATTTATTGAATACCTACTATGCACCAGACATTTTTCTAAGCATTAAAAATATTGACCAATTTAATCTTTATAAACAGTTCTATAAAGAGACTGAGACAAGAAGAGGTTGAGATTAAGCAACATGTCCAAGTTCACATAACCAGTAAGTTGGTGCTTGAGCCCAGACAGTCTGACTGAAAATGCATCTCACAGCCAGCATTGGTCTATTAGCCTTTGCAGATTCCTAAGAAGTAATGTGGTGTGATAGAAAAGGCACTGGCTTTAGAGTCTGACGGTTGTAGGTTTGGATCTTGCCTCTGTTACATGCTAGCTATAACTCCTTCAATAAATTACTTAATATCATTAGGCCTCCATTTTCTGACCTGTAAAGTAGGATCAATAATATGTACTGGGTAGTGTTTTGGAGATGATTAGAAACAATGTATGAAAAGAAACTAGGACAATGCTTGGTTTACAAGCAATGAATAAACATTAGCTATTATAATTGTCTGTAATAAAAAATCAATATTTTGACTTGACTTAAGGTTACTATATTACACATCAACTTTTAATGTGATATATAAGTTGTGTGAGATAAAAATTATAATAAACTTCCAGGTTAATATTTTTCCACACATGCATACTATGTAATTCATAGTATATATCTGACATCAATCAAAATATAAAAATCAGTATTACCCCAAAAAAAAGAGTAGAAAAAAAATTATACATGACTTGGAATATTATGTAAAATTGTGAATGTAATGATTTCTTTATTGGCTTGATTTTGCACATATTTAACAATCTAGCTAGAGGGGATTATTAGCTCTTAATACATCCATTTGAAGAATGCTTAGACTTAAAATCTCATTAATGCATCGTTCAAATTCTCCCATTGCAGGCATATCTTGCTAAAATGAAACTTTATAGACAGTGTGAGTAGAAACATGTTTAAGAAAAAGGTGCTGGGGAAAATCAGATTATGGTAGTTAAGCTATCAGTGATTTTGAAATTATATTTCACAGGTTTCTTAGCTACTTAAGATTTACAAGTGTATAATCTAGGTGAAATGTGTGCTATCGGAATGACACTTTAATATATCAAAAATGGATATAATGATTTTCTAACTTGAATTATTAAGGATCAATTCAAACTGTAGATACAATTTTTTTAAAACATTTCAGCTATTAATTCCTTAATAGAGAGCAGGGTGGGCAGAAATTGGTCTTTCAGTCTCTGAGTCTCTCTAGTAAGTGTAGAGAAACTTTCTGCATTGTTTATGACACGGTGGACCATCTGCCATTCCAATTCTAGCATTTGGGTCCATACTTGGTGTCCTGATTTGATGCTAATAATTTCTATCTTAGTGATCTTGTTCTTGACAATTCTCTGGGGAAGTACGACTCCCAAAATTCCCAAATATTGCTGCTCCAGGATTTTTATTAAAAGGAATGAACTCCCTCGTCTCAAATACACACACACACAGACACACAGACACACACACACACACACACACACACACAAATATATACATATTTCCAAGGACTGATCTCAAAAAAGTTATACTGAATATCAAAAGCAAGTTACAGAGAAATATGTCATACAATTTTATTTATATAAATAAAAATTACTATATTTTGCTTACGGATTGATAGAGTTTGGATGTGTTGTCCCCTCCAAAACTCATGTGGAAATTTGATCCCCAATGTGGCAGTGTTGAACACTGATTGAGTCATGGGAGCCGATCCCTCATGAGGATTAATGCTCTCTGGGGGAGGAGGGATTAATGAGTGAGTTCTTGCTTTATTAGTTCCCACAGAGCGGTTTGTCTAAAAGAAGCACCTCCCCCCGCCCCTTGCTTCCTCTCACCATGTGATCTGCTTGTACCCACCGGCTGCCTGCCACTTTCCACCATGAGTAGAAGCAGCATGAGGCCTGTGCCAGATGCAGCTGTCTCAGAATCGTAAGCCAAATAAACCCCTGTTCTTTATAAATTACCCAGTCTCAGGTATTTCTGTTATGGCAACACAAACAGACTAATACATGGATACACACATATTTATAGAAAATGCTTAAAAGAGGATTGAAAGAATAGCAGTTCCCAGCCACAGAGTCTCTAATTTTACTTCTAATATTTTATTTCTTGGGGAAAATGAGACTGGAAGCAAATATTGCAAAATTTTAACATATTTTAATTATGGAGAGTGGAAACAGAGGTGTTTGCTATTATCTATATTTTCTGTTCTTTTAAAAATGTCTTAAAAAATAATAATATAAACCACTATGCAAGTTAACAAAATTATGTCACAGGAACAGTTGAATTTTAAAACATTGAACTGGGCAGTAAAAACCATTTTGAGATAGTTATTTTTATTTTGAAAACTTTTATTTGGTATACAATGTAATGCAAAGGGGAAATGAATCATTTGGAATTCTATAGATCAGTAAGTATACTTTAGTTTTTATGAATTAGTTATTAGTAATTCTTTCTGTATTAGATATAATTACTAAAAAATAATCAGATTATGGTACACATAAGCCACTTAGAAAATAGGAAAGACATTTAGTAAAAATTTATACAACTATTAAAATTATAAAAAAAATACATTTAAATAGAGATTGAGATTGTCTCTCAAAAGACAGTAACTCTGTTTTGTTCAGCAAATAGTTCCCTAACTTCCTGATAATTTGGGGCAGGAATAGTCCAAATTTAAAAATGCTGTCCTCCCAAACTTCATCTTGATGTATACCTTCAGGTGGCCTTTGGCACCCCCAAATATTTTTCGACAGCAGTCAGTGTAGTGACAGATGCAACTCTCTGAGCTCTGCTGTTGCATGGTATTTCCGCTTCTCTGCCTCTGTTGGAACACCAGTGAGCAGCAGAATGTCAAGATGGAAGAATGGGGCGCAAGCGCAGGGATAATCAAACCCAGATAATCATCCCTGAACAACCACACTTATTCGCCATCTCCATTTCATGGGACTTATACCGATGACTGGAGACCTGTTTATTGAAAGAGTAACTTTATTTCTATCAATTGAGTCTATTTGTATTTTATTACAGAAAAAAAATCCCCAATTTTCTCAGGATAAATCAGTGTTCTGATTGAAATCATTTTCATCCCAGCAGTTTTTACAGCCTCAAGTTTGTGATTCACATTCCAATGGGATGAATTAGCTGAGGCTTCAGCTCTTTTCTCTTAGTCTATTAAAGCTCTTCCAAATAATTCAAGTGCATAAATTGTTTATGGTTGTTTCTTAGAAAAAAAAATAATTGAATGTAATATTACATGTTACATTACATTAAATGTAATGTTAAAGAAGAAATACTGAAGGAAAATATATTCCTGCTTTAGTCTAAACTATTGCACAGTTCAGATTTTTAAAACATAAAACAGTTAAACTTATTCCTATTACTGTATTTTTGCTAATCCCATGAGTCGAGACCAGAATTGTTGGGAAAAATCCTGATGTGAAGGAGAAGGCATGAAGGAATAACTGAATTCCAGTCCTGGATCTGCACCACTCACACTCTGTACGACCTTTGGCAACTCAATCTTTCGGGACACTTTCTTCCGCATCAATAAAATTAGGTTTCTAAGACTTCCTTTGTCTACCTCCCACAACTGTTATGAGGGTTAAATGAAACACTGTATGGGAAAGCACTTTGGAAATTATTAAGACTTCTACAAACTTAAAGTATGCTACTTCAACATACATTTCAATAAAAAATAAATGAAAGGGGTGAGGACAAAGATTTCCATGTAGGGAAGACTGGGAATTTTCCCTTTTGTCCCCAAGCCTCTTGTTGCAGAGCTTCCTGACACTTGGGACAATTTATTCCTACTTTTACCTCACCCCAGGGATAACTCCAAGCAGGGTCTTCAGGTGATGAGGAGAACAATATCCTCTAGAGTTTCTTTGACACTCTCTTCCTAAAAATCCATAGTTCCTTGACCCCAGTGCTAGTCTAGTCAACAACGCCTCCAGCTCCCATCTCAGGTCATCCAGGAACATCCACCATCTTCACCAAGACCCAGGGACTCAGAAGTTCCAGCCATTCTGGTGATGAGCATACGTGCATGAAAGAGTTGAGTTAAGACTGTCCTCTGAACCGTGTGCAGAAATCTCAGTTGAATCCTTTTCATACCCTAAATTATATCATGGAAACCTTCTCTTCCCCAGATTAAAGTGAAATGAACAGAAGAAAAGGTAAGGGGATGGGAGGGGGAGGAGGAGAGAGGGGAGAAAGAGTAGGTTTGCAGGGTGGTAACAGCAGTCATGGGATGAGTAAGGAAAAGATAAGCATAATAAGGGCACTTTTTTATTTCTAGGTAGCTGTCCTTTATCACTTGGAGTGAAATTTCTCACACTTTCTCAAAAAGATCTATATTTTCCATGGCAAAGGAGAAGGGACAATGAGACACTGTTCTATACTGTGAATCCAAGATGGAAAGCAACCCCAGTCAGAAGCAACGAATTAGGGCAATGGAAAGAAACGTAGGCAGTTCAACCCCAAGGGTCTCTGGTGGGTCAGAAAAGAGACATTCAAGGAGTCAGTCTGGAAATAAGACATGTTTTTAGCAGGTCACCATTCCTAAGCCCCTAGCTATTCTTTGCTTACACTTAACCTGCTTCCTAGTTCACAATTCTCTTTAGCATTCAGGTCTCTAGAGTCATCAGCCACACTCCTTTCACCTGATGAGATCTCTGTCTCTTTGGGACAGCTACTCCAGGTACTCGGAGCTGGAGGGGCACCTGACCCGTTGGCAGGGCATCTCTGGCATTCTGGTTGGCCAGCGTCTGCAGAGCCGTTAGAACCTCACCAGCACACTTAAATCTCTGAGTTAAGCAGACTTGTGGGCTTTCCTAGGAAGTTGGTCATCATTCATAAAATTATTTCTATCGGAAAGTGCATCCCAGCTCATAGTAAACAACCCACAATAAACAATAAACCTACAGTAAACAAGAATTTATTACTAAATTTGAGACTAAAAGGTTAAAAAAAAAAAAGGCCACTTTTGCAGTTATACCAAAGCTTAGAGATAAAGACAGACTAATTCTTTTTACTTTCTGTAATAATTAAAAAATTATCACCCTCTGTTGGTAGTTTGTGGTCTATCCAAACTGACTTTGTTCTGCTCAGAATGCCAGACATTACATTAAAACACAGTTTAAAGAAGAATCTGCTCTTGAACCTGTATTCGTTTCTGCACTCTCAATTCCTGCACAAGGTCGTTCGGCCTGTGTTAGTCCTTCTCACCATCTAGCAACTCCATTTGGCTATGATGAGGACGTGCTGGTCACAAAAGATGAATTGATATGGATACAGCACATGGGCTCTCTGACACCTTTCTTTTTCCCTTTTATGCCAAATACAAACTTGACAAAAGACTAAAAAAGCATGAGCTGAGTGGATACACAGAGGGAATAACTGTAAGTGAAAGAGATAAATCAGGGAAAACATAATAATTAAAAAGCAAATTCTTAAAAATGGAGGTAAGTTTTCACAGTCCTATTGGTGAAAAGATTCCCTTTGTCTGTCTTTATACACCATCTTTTTGCTTCCAAGGCATGTCCGATGTCCTTCTATATCAATTTTCACAAACCCTCTTCAAGGTTGTTTTTAATAATTTATATTTATTGAGTGATTTTGTGGAAGGCATTGTATTAAGTGCTTGGACTTCACTGCCTCATTTGAAACTCATGACAGCATCAGGAGGCAGTTTTATGGCGATGATTGCTTGACACAGGAGCACACTGAGTCATAGAGAGGCGAACATGCAGGTTAAACAGCTGCAAGGGAGGGGCAGGGCTGGGCTTCCATCACAGATGCAGGCTGACTCCAGCCTGTGCACTTCCTCACTCTACTGACCCTGTTTTCTGAGGAAGAACGTGAGGTTCAGAGCGTTCATGCTACTTATCCAAGCTAGAAGTTAGCAACTTCAAACTTAACAGTGGAAAGCAAAGCAATTGGTAGACATGGGATTTGAATTCAAGAATTATCATTTCCACTAATTTGGTCAATGAATGAGATTTGGTCACAGTATTGACTCAACACTATTTAATTCCTTACAATAACTCAAACAGTAATTTAGAATCTATGTGTGTTCTTTATGTTTTTATTGAACAGTACATATTTTGGTGAAACTAGATGCTGGGAAAACCTGTCACAGTTAATGCCTTGATGTACTGTGGCTTATTTGGGTCTAAGCTTTATTCTGACTCTCAAATTTTGGTTGGTAGGAGCTCTGTCTTCAGGCTCAGTAGTTAAAGTTATATAAAAAAGATCTTCATAATGTGGAGTTAAAGTTATATTAAAAAGATCTTCATAGTTGCCTCCTCAGGCTAAGTTTCAGCTTCCGCTATAGACATGGAAATCAGATACGCAGCAGGAATAAGATTAAGAGGATAATATTTTGAACCCATATCCTCAGCACGGGATGTGGTTAATGGGACTGGACAATCCCCATAGATTCTTCTGCATCTGCATTATTTAATTTCAGTGATTATAAATCTCCAAGCCAGAAAAATCCACCCACATTCAAACTGGTGTATAGAAATACATTCCAATGTGTACTGCAAATGATGATGATTGTCCGGACGATTTTTTTTGGGGGGGGGTTATGAATATTCATGAGCTACAAAGGTGATTGTCACCCCTCATGCCCAAAATGTGATGGCCAGATTCATACTGGCAGCATGCTCATTACCACAAATTGCATTTGTACCCCATGTCCCCCACCCAATTATCCCCAACCTCCCTCCCCCTCCCCCTGTGCCCCTCCACCGCTGCTTTGTAGCCCAAGGAATGTTCTCTCCCTCTGCAAGTCCAAAGCACCAATGTGGCCTTTCTTTCCTTCCTTCTTTCTCTCTTAGCTCCCACATATGCGTGAGCACATGCGTATTTATCCCTCTGCTCTTTGCTTATTTCACTCAACATAAGTTTCTCCAGGCTCATCCATGTTGTTGCAAAAGAGAGAATTTCATTCTTTTTTATGGCAGAGTAGTATTCCATAGTGTGTCTATACCACAGTTTCCTTATCCAATCATCCATTGATGGACATTTAGGCTGGTTCCATGTCTTGGCTATTGCATTGGATGATGTTTTCTTAGGATTGCTGGGTCCAGGAATTGATACTTTAAAAAAGCACTTTCTCTGCATAATTTCTATTTTTTATTTATGGGGAGGGGGGGAGAATAGTTTTTAAGACAAATTTCTCCAACATTTATAGAGAATGAACTCTCCTACAGATGAAGAAAGAGGGCATGTTTACATGGATGATCCTGTGCAATGTGACTATACCAGAGAAAGCCAAACCTTTTACCTTCAGACCCCAGAACTCAAGGCTCTTTTCTTCTTAATTTACATTTCTATCTCTCCTTCATTGTACTACATAACTCTCCTGTGAAATGTTTCTATTAAACAAATCAGTGGTGGTGATACAGCCACCCATTGTTTTTTGTTTTTTTTTTTTAAGAGAGTTTAAGCTGCGGGATTCCCACCATCTCTGCCAAAACCAAAAGATCATACATTGGCACAGAAGCTAATTTTAGAATAAGCCTCACTTTTGGAGGTAGTTCACATGGATACATTCACTTAATCTGTATTTTTTAAGAGTTACCTCAGCCCAATTAAAACAAGGCAAATAACTCCATAGCCAACCTACCCTTCCTATTGCCACTTTCCAGTGTGAGACAAGGAGATGGACGTGCGAGGAAGACCGTGATAACAATGAACCATCACTGTGAGATCAAATTGTGTAAATATCTGCTTTAGCACTAAATGCAGGGGTAGTTCATAAAATTATATGATTATCTCAAAAGATTTACAGAAAGAATTTGATAAAATTCAATATGCATTAATTAAGAAAAAAATCCTGGCAAGCCAAGGATAGAAGAAATTCTCTTAATCTGATAAAAGCAATTAACAAGTATCATTGTACTTTAAGGCAAAACATTAAAAGCTTTTCCTCTGAGATTGAGAAAGACAGAATACCTACTATCATCACGTCAACATTTTTCTAGAAGTTCTGACTAGAGTGAAGATGAAAATGAAATACAAAAGATATAATTTAGAAAGGAAGAAATAAAATTGGCATTTTATGGATTCATGGATTTCCTCTACAGAAAATCCAAAGGGATTTACGAATAATACATTAAAAGAATAATTGCTAAAACATAAAATTGTTAAACAGAGGTAAACTAAGATATATCTACTACTAACCTATAATACATATTTATGTATACTTTTAAATATTTTAATCTATATTTTGTTAGAACAAACTTCCTTTTTATTAATTTATTTTAATTGACAAATAATAATTGTGTATATTTATTTTATTAATTTATTTTAATTGACAAATAATAGTTGTGAATATTGATGGGGTACAGTGTGATGTTTTGATCTACGTATATGTTGTAGAAAGATTCAGTCAAGCTAATTAACATATGCATCACCTCACCAACTTATTTTTTTGTGGTGAGAACATTAAATTTCTGTTGTTTGGGCCGAGCCCGTGGCGCACTCGGGAGAGTGCGGCGCTGGCAGCGCGGCGACGCTCCCGCTGCGGGTTCGGATCCTATATAGGAATGGCCGGTGCACTCACTGGCTGAGTGCCGGTCACGAAAAAGACAAAAAATAAAAAAATAATAATAATAAAATTCTGTTGTTTTAGCAATTTAAAAATATACAATACGTTATTACTAACTGCAGTCACCATGCAGTGCAATAGATCACTAAAACTTAAACTTCTAGTCCAGCTGAAACTTTGTACCCTTTAATCAGCACCTCCCCTTTCCCCCCTCCTCCTTTCTCTCTGTCCCCCACCCAGCCTCTGGTATCCACCTTCCTACTATCTGTCAAACAATTTCTTAACCTAAATTTAAAAATAAATCATTAGATTAATTCAATCTTTCAATAGGTTGTCTTTTTTTTTTTTTTTTTTTTTGGAAGGGAAAAAGAGGCAATTATTCTATTCTATTATTCTATTTAAATCAAATTAAATAAATACTATATTCAGCAAGAAGAGACAATGAACTGAGGTATATTTGACTGTAGGTTTTTCAAGGACATAGATAATGTCTTGGGTAGGTTCCTTGAAGGAAATATCCAACAAGAGAAAGTGGATTTGATTCATGGCAGAGAGAGAGAGAGATTGTTAATGGAAGGGGAAACATTTTAATTGTAAGGGACAGTAAATGTAGGAATTTGGCTACAATTATTTTTTAAAAGGAAATTTTAAAAATATAAAAATAAGTCAGGATTCTCTAGTCTGATATGTCAACATCCTCGGTAGAAGACAGATTTGAAGATCCCTTCCAGCTTTATGGGTTTATTTTCAACACTGTCTAACACTCTGGAATCCTGGGTGAATGGTAAATATTATATTTCCAGCCTTCAATTGCCTGATTGGTCAAGATGTGTTTTCTACTTAGTTTGTTTCCATTTCTTTTGCTGTTCCCAGCCTCTTGCTTGATGTCAGTTTGCATTACTATGGTTTTCACAACTAGGTCAAAAAATAAAGCTTCTATGCCTAATTAAACACTCAGCTAACACACTTTGGCAGTCACTTCTGTTTTGAAATTTATGTTTACTGCACTTAGTCTGTCCTCTCTAATCTTACAATACAGGGTCTGCAAAAGAAACTGTAAAAATTTTTCATAATATTTGCACCTGAGGGCATTATTTCATATCAATAGTAGCTTTTTATAGCTAAAAGCAAATTAGACTTAGCTTCAGGGGAAGATCGTGAGAGAATAGCAGGTATCTTGTCTTTTTTTTTTTTTTTTCCCCCCCGCAAGAAACCGTGAAACAACAGAACAGCCTGTGCTACATGCATAACTAAAACAGATGTTCTCAATCTTAATTTTCATAGCTAATTTTGACAGCCAAAGAAATGTACTTGTCTTTTGTACAGTCACCTATTTTCTCTCAAATGTGCCCTATTTTTCTCATGGCCCACTATGGCTGCTCAGTAGGAAAAGGGTGCAGTGACAGGGAGTGATGATGTGACAGCAAAGCTCTGCCCAGTTACTGGTAGGTCAATGCAATGAACAGACAGTGATAAGAAAAATTGGCCATAAAATAATTTTAAAGTCTACATAGTGTAAGCATTTTTATGTACTCCTACCTTTGCAGGTGACCGTTTTCACTGGCTTTGTAGAGTCTTGCATGATAGAAGCCAAGTTGATCATATTAAACTTAAAGAAACTGCTTCCAGTCACCTTTCTTTAGACAACCCAGCCTTTGACAGCATGGCCCTTCCTTCCTTCCTTCCTTCTTTCCTTCCTTCCTTCTTTCCTTCCTTCCTTCCTTCCTTCCTTCCTTCCTTCCTTCCTTCCTTCCTTCCTTCCTTCCTTCCTTCCTTCCTTCCTTCCAACAGAATAACATATATAAAAATATGCTACATTTTGAGGACACCGGCCAGGTGACAAGTGCAAGGGCAGAATCTGATGTGCTTGTCTATGTATGTGTCTGAAATAGAAATCACATGCAGGAACAATAAAAACATCCTTTCCCAAAGCCTGCTTTTCTTTGTGCTCCTTGCCCTGAGGCCCCTCACAATTGGGAGCGCGTCAGACTGAAAAGCACATGAGGATCCTTTTCCTAAGTGCTCCCAGCAGCCTGAACACCACAAACTTTAGAACCCACAAAGAGGGGAGAGAACTATCTTCCTGTTCTCCATGGTGGAGAACAAAGCACTCTCTGATGGTATCTAAGTTCTTTTCTTCCACATTTGCCCAACACCAGATCCATGAGCAGCCTATCAATAATTTGGCAGAGTTCTGCTATTGCGTCGTCACTCTTTGTCACCCCACCCCTATCCTTCTGCTCTTGTGCTACCATGAACCCAGCTGGGCAGAGGGGAAGCAGGTGCTGGAGTGATGCTGATGGCAGTGTGGTGCTTCTAACTATTGATGACAACACCTGCTCCAGCCCCTCTAGTTTTCCTCTCCTTTGTGGGGGGTTCCAGTTCTGAAGGACAGGTTGGGGATACCTTTAGGGAGCTTCAAACCTCTCGGCATCCACAGCAATTCCTTCGTAAGTACTCTCGATTCTCTGACAACTATTTCCAACACAGTCCCTTTTGAGCCCATTCTTGATGGCCCCAATCCTCTCAGCAAAGCCCAGTGGGATCTGATACCAACCCAAGCTACTGTCTCCACTGCCTGGGAAAGTTGGCCTGTACTGCTCTGGCTCAGGAAGCAACACTCTGGGACCTCACCAATTACCCACAGGCTTTGGCCATGTGTGAGGCAAGCTGATGGAGGGCAGCCTGTCTGGGGGAGTGAGGACTCTGAAGGCAGGCCTGAACCGTGGTGTGGTTAATTCATCCAACATTAATTAATTCCATCTTCCGAAGAGTGAGTGCAGGAGTGGAAACCACAAAGTCGAAGGGGCAGATAAAGCTCATTCTGATCCTAACTAGGGATTGCATAGGAGGGGCCTGACCTGGTTGGGTGGTTGAGGGAGGGGGCAAGAGGCTGACATTTCTCACTGGGGAGATGGCAATGTCATGGTTCTAGGAAAGTTCCTGGGGTTGGGGTACCAGGAGATGAACCTACTCCTAGGAAGAGGAAGCAGGGAATCAGAGCCAAGCCAAACAGATCGGCACACAAGGGAAGGGAGAGGAAGGGTTCTCATCTCTGCAGAGAAATGTTGAACAAAGCAGATCTGAACAGAAATTCACACACAGAGCATGCTCAGTGAAGGCTAACCAGAAAGGCTGTGGGCCAGGTGGGTCCTCGGCTAACCTGGGCATCCCTACAACTCACCAAATCCAGACCTTGAGGCAGCACAGCAGCCCAGGAGCTGGTCTATAAAGGCTGGCTTGACAGTAATTGATTAGGAGACAGGGTGAAGGTGAATCTCCTGGATACCTTTTGTGCCAGACTGTGGGTACATTACATACATTTTCTCTAATCCTCACAAACTTTCAAACAATGGGGAAACCAAAATGACCTCTATGCATCACTGGTCTCAGCTTAAAAGTCATTTTCTCAGATAGGACTTCTCTGAGCCTATAATCTAAATTAACTTCCCCTGTTATATGCATCTTCTACTTATGTCATCTTCTCCTTTGTTTAATGTCATTCAGTACAGCTCATAATTTGATGTTTATGAGTGTGATTAAAACTCCTTGTTAGCATACATTGTGTCCATTTTGTCCCCCAACTGTGTTCCCACAGTTGCTAGCACACAAGCTCTCAGCAAGAATTTTTGCATCTCTGAATGTGTGGAAGGCAAGGCACTGAAACAACCAGTGCATTGCATATGAACGCAGAGGCCCTGGCAGGGTGAGAGTTTCCCTCTGTGGAACGGCAGCCACTGCATGAACTAATATACCTAAAACCCAGAAGACATCATAATCACATAAATGAGATTGTCTTGAGTAAAATTTAACATTGACTAGATTTTTATTAAAATCTGACAATCACATACTGGAGATGAGTTACATTTTATTTCTTTGCTGGGATTCCAAGAAAATAGAATAGGTAGAAAACGGTATAAGTGAAAGTCCATCTATATGGTACTGTTTTCAGCACTTCCATATAGGAAAACTGCTAGAGAAATTTTAATAGATCCGTGAGAAAAATGTCTTCCTTTAGAGTAAATAAGTTTAACTGATATACAGGTTTCTTAAGTATCAAACTTCCCAGAGACTCTAATACAATATGACTACTCGTTACAATTTTTCTCTGTGTGTGTGTGTGTATGTGTGTGGTTGGGGGTCGGTTGGCATATTGATGGAAAGCACATTTGGCTTTGGTTCTGGAGGAACCAATGGTCCCTATCTAGAACAGAGTTTGACAAGCTGCTCTTGTATTCCAGTAAAATCAGGATCAAGAAGCATTCTGTCAGTTCTGCATGACATTAAGTCCTATCCTCTTAATTCTAGTGGGATAAACATTGAACAAAACAAATTACATTAGGCTGAGGAAACATAAACAAGAGATTGTAAACAAGATTCCAATAAATCAGTCTATTTGTCAAGTTTCCCCTGCATAGTACAAGCTTTTTCAATTTTTGCTCAAGACTGCCTCACATGAATCATGGCTCCACAAACCACTAGATGAGTGTATGCTTGAATTACGATAATGTGAAATGGGCTTGTGCATTTATCAGTAGGGAATATGGCAGCAGGAAGGAGCCCACATTATACTCTGCATTAGACCTACTGGTACTAGTTACAAAGAAGATATTTTTATTCTCATTTTAGGAGGAGGAAACTGAAGCTCAGAGATGTTAAGTAATACTCTCAAAGTCACACCATATGTGGTGGGGCTTGGACTTGAACCCAAGACTTCTAGCTCCAAGTCTGTACTCTACTCACCAACTACTTTCATTGGATGAATAGAGACCCTCTCGTGCCTTGGGCTACATGGCCCTCTCCACCGTTGTTACAGCTCATCACACTATCTCATGGTCACACTGCAGCTCGTGGGACTTTCATCCACTGCCCAGCTATCAGGTACAGCGGATTCTCCTCCTTTACAGGGAGTTTGTCTGAATTCTCTCTCAGCTTTGGGCAGAGGAGGAAACAAGCCCACATCGTGGCACTTGCCAGAGCTATTCACTGGTCAGCAGAAGCTCATCTTCCCCACCTCATTAGTTTTCTTTTCACCCAGACTCATGGCTCAACTTTTCTGTGCTGCTGAGGCTTGGCTGACAGCCTTTGGCTTAGGACTGAGGGCACCCATTCAATGCTGCATTTTGTGACTACTCCCCCCCCACCCCTGCTTCCTCACCTTACTGAGTACGGAGTAGGGAAGTGGCTGATCATGCCCCAACTAGACTCATTATACAGGGGATTCTGTGAGTTCTTCTACAGAGATCTGTTGTTCACCCATATCTTCTTAAATGGTTATTCCCACATTCAAAAGCTTTCTCCAAGTAATGCAAAAAGCAAGCTGAGCTAAGAGGTAGGAGCACACTAGATAGGTAGGTAGGAGCCACAGGCTAGCAGAGTTGTAGGTAGAAGGGCAAGAATGAGGAACAAACAGGAGCTCAGCTGTCTCTCCCGCAGTGTCTCCTGCCCTGGCGGTGGCATCATTAAGCTGCCTCCTTGAAACACTTTCTTGATGCCCCAGGTTCTCTCAACTTGGAGTGTACAGCAGAATCACCTGGGTGATTTTCTCAAAATTTACATTCTTGAGCTCTACTCATGACCTAATGAATCAGAATCTCTGAGGCCTAGGCCTGGGTACATGCAGTCTGAACAAGATTCCTTGGTAGATCTGTACCATGCAGTTGAAGAATCACTGCCCTGTAAGGTAAAGGCCAAGTTCCTTAGCACCATCCACCTAGAGATGTAGAGGATAGTACACCTCAAAGTGCTGCTGCCTGGGTGTAGACCAGCTTCTGGAGGAGCCACCAAGAAAAGTAGCAGGGCTAGCAAGTTCTAGGGCATTACTACTTTGGTGACAAAATAGTTATTAGTTATAGAGCATCGTTTAGTAATCATTACCATTTAGCTGGTTAAATGGTCAGGATAGGTGTGTATGTTGTTTACTAATATAATTTGCATTTGTGGAGTTTTGAATATGCATTTTTTTGTTTGTTTTTAGGATCTGGAAAGCTGGAGTAAGTGGAAGGGTATAACCAGTCTTATCTATGCACAAGTGGTTAAAGTGGGTCTAGCTCTGTGATTACAAGGTTATGTGCAGTGCCAACTGACTAAAATGAAGGCAAATTTTCAGGTCTGAGGAAAAGCTTCCGTGTAGAATCTGGGTTAAAATATGCCCTTCCAAAAAAAAATGTTTTGTAACCTAAAGGAAATTAGGCCAAGTTTAAACTGATTTATGGTGTGTATAATTAACATTTTAATAAGAAGCAAAAATCCTATGCACTATTTGAATATTAAATTCAGATAATGATACTCTTGTTGACTAATACAATAAAAAGAAGATTGCAGAGGTGCATGTCAGGAACTTCATGCCCAGCGTGGCTCTGTATAACCTTGGAAGTAATTTAATTTGCTTATGGCAGAATATTTTTCATTTTCAAAATGAGTGAATTGAGTTAGTTGATCTCTAAGGCACATTCTAGTTCCAAATATTGTGAATATGAATTACACACCATTTAGGTAAAGGAGGGAGTCATGGAAATTTTACAGCTGATAAAATACATTGAACTACTTTGACTTCTTGGACTGAACTTTAAAAATAAAACTGATGGTTGGTTTGTAGTTAACTTTCTCCTTAATTTTTGTTTATTAAACTTCAATTAAAATAGTAAAACGTAATAATAATCTTTCATGACAACTTGCAAAAATAACAGACACAATGAGGAATAGGTCAGGAAATAATGAGAAAAGTATTTTAATGTAGCAAATATAGCTTTCAGTCCTTGGTTAATGTCTGAAAAAAAATTATATTAATGACTGATATATTAAAACCACACACTTGGAGAATCTGCTCTTTGTTGTAAAACACCTGCCATATGGGATCTAGGAACAAGTCTATTTTTGATCAAGTCCTTTCATAGGATAATTTTCTCTGTTTCCTCTCCTTGGAAAACTTAAAACAATAAGTATCTTAATACTTTTTCTCAAAAGTGACTATTGCCATTATCAGTGGCTTTTGGATGGTAATCTAGATACCTTTGGCATTGTCATACACATTTCAAAAACTCTTGAACATTAATGTGCTATGTAAGTTATCAATAATTTAAAATCGGTAATAAGGCTACAGACTCTTCTTATGTCTCATGTATTAATGGTTCTTTGTAGCTAGTCACACATTTAAAGTATACATTTTCTAGGAGGCATTCATTCATTCATTCGTTTTAAGCATGAGCTTTTCTCACACTCTAGGCATGGGCTTAGCAAAAATTTTCCAGGTGAATAAATCTGAAGTATTTGTTTGAGATTTGATTTCAAGATTCACAGCAGCCACTAAATAAAAAAAGAAAAAAAAAAAGAAATCTCATCCTAAAATAACTCATCAACTTTTGGAAAATTTGAGAAAGGTTAGATCCTTCATTGAAGGATACTGAAACTGAGTCTTAGTTATGTGGAATTCGGATCTCCTGTCAGCCAGGGTAATGCTTTCCACTCTTTGACTTGGAACACGCTAGTTCCAAGATAGAGAAATAACCCCCAGGAAACAGTGAGCCACAGGAATCAATTACATTTCAAATAACACAAGGCACCTCTACACCAAGGAAGAGAATATCCTCAAATAGTGACCCTATGCTATTTTGTTTAGTACCACGGGAAAGAAAATCCACCCAACAATACTGTGTTGATTAGGATGGATTTTGTGTCTTTTTCTTCTTGTTTTCTTTTGTTTTTAATGATTGCTTTGGGTCAAGGCCAAGTGGGTAATTTTCCCAGTAGAGTTGTTTCCATTGTTTAACACTTGAATATATTTTGACCCTATTTAGTTGTGCTTGATCAAGTATTTTTGCAGGAAAATATTCTCTGTGTTTCCTTCCCTCTCAGAAAACTTGAAACAATAACCATCCTAATACCCTCTCCAAAATCTGCAGAATTTCCTAACTCAAGTCCTTAGTCACCACCCTCATTTTGGAAACCGTTGCTCACAATTGACTGATTGTGCCGAATAAATTTTGATTCCCAGACTTCTTAATTTGAGCTCTCTAATGAAATTTTGTGTGTGGGGGGGAAACTTCTGTTCCAAGATGGAAAGAAATATTACACTTTTGTAATAAACAAACATTAGAAAATGATTTTTAAAAAACACTTTCTTTTCTTTGATATTCTGCCTCAATTGTTTCTTCTGCATTTTGGTTATTTTTTTCACAATAAATTATAAAACAGTCAAACTTTGACAATTTCCATTTATTTAGGTGCTCAAATTTAATTTTATTATCCACTCTGTCTCTCTCTCCATATGTAAAATATGTATACATATATATGTATATATTTGTATCCTTTAGCTTTTGAATCAAGGAAGTGAAGCAATTACGGTTTATTATGAGGAATTTTAAAAACTCTAATATGAAATAGTGGGAAAGACTAAATGGCAAGAAATGACTTATAGCTATGTCCACTTCACATTGAAAACTATCAGATTAAAAGTATGAGATGAACCGAGGTAAATTCTTTTACACTTCATACATCATCCCCCTGTGTCTGCATGTTCAGTGGCAGTCTGGTTCCAAATCAGAGTCGGGTACACAAGTCATGACTCAGAGCAGATTTGGAGATGCCCCTGTTTATCCTCACTATGCATCCATCCATCCATCCACCCACCCACCCACCTATCGATCTGTCTACCCATCCATCCAGCCAACTAGCCGGGAAGCATCACTGAGGGTCTATTCTGTTTTAGGCACTGTGCTAGCACTAAGTGTACACAACATTGTGAAGCAAGTTCTCATTTTCAAGACTGGAGGAAACATGAAGGTTTGAAAACTATCTAAGAACTTTAAACATAATTTGCAGAGTCTCTGGGGAAAACAGATCAAAATGGACCTAGTTGCATAATGTACCTAAACTTCCCCATTCTACCATTCATTCAATGTGCTTCTTTGCGCAAATAATGACTTTCACCGGGAAATATTTAGGGAGTGTACACAGAAAAGTAGACACGACATTAATCTTTCCTCAAAACACAAAAATTCCCACAAGTTTTCATGGGAATGCATCAGATAACAATGCATATATGGAAAAGGGTTTCTTCCTCATGCCCCTTCTCTAAAACAACATCAAAAAAAGGGAACTCTTTTCATGCCACCAAAGACTATGAGAACTCTTAGTCATGTTTGCTCATTCCACACACATTTTGCATTAATATTAGCCCCATCTTACATGAATTCCCAAATAACTTCAGTATATTTCTGGTTCATAATATCCTGCTTTTCACTAAGAATGAGAATGTTGCAGTCATCAAAATGATTAAATGGAGTAACATTAAAAAGATGTAGTTTCCTTGCTGTAGCACTTTATAGCAGACATTTCAAAATACTAAGATCAAGGGATGCTGCAGGAGGCAGCATGGAATGCAGTTAAATATCTTGGCACTGCAGCCTGACTCCTACATTCAGTTCTGTTCCTTCTACTACATTCGTGGGATGTCAGAGACAAGTCACTTAATTTCTTTATATTTCAGTTTTTCCATCTTTAAAAAGGGAATAATAATTATAGTGCTCAAATCTCAAAAGACTTTCGTAAGAAAATAAATTAGATAGTTCATAAAAAGTTAATATATTGCTTGACTGCTAGACGTTAGTATTATTTTCAACTTGGAGAGAAACACTTGTAGAGTGAGGGATTTGGAACTTTATTTGTTATATTTGGGTATGCTGTAAATTGCCATGAATAAATATTACTAATCCCATCCCACTAGTGAAATGACTCAAGCAAAAGGAGACCAAATGACTAATTTGAGTATCTTTACTAAGTAAAGATGGAATTAAGGCCCAACAAATCATCTCCAAAGCTTTCTTACTTGGGATTATATCAAGGGGATATTCATTACAAACCTCAGAACTTATAACAATAATATATATATATATAGACTCTTCTACTGATTTTAAAGAGCGTCAGCCACTTGATGCTCACATGATTACTAATCAATATTTACCAAGCACCAATGGGATAGATGAGACTGTTACCTGGCATTACAGTGTTTTCCCAGTTTTATAGATAGCAAAACAAAATCAAAAGGAGACAAGGGCTTCACTGTCACCTCCAAACTGAGGGGAGTGGGCCAGTACTACAAAGAGGTATTGATTCTTCCCATCACTCTCCTACAGCCCATGATTTAGTCCCTTAGACCACACATTATCCTATTGCATTTATATTTAGCAATTTTAAAAAAGATCCATACCTATTTATCTCATCTGTTTTCCTTTATGTCCTAATGGCTATACAGGAGGTTCATATAGTTCTTAGAATCAAAGCAAACATGAACTTTATTACAAAGCATGGCTAGAATTTATTCATAAGATAGCATAATGATAAATTCCACTTATCTCTTGAAGCTATAAGTTGCAACACAGGTTATGAAGATAGCATAGGCTTTTTGTTTTTACATTTATTTATTTTAAAAAATGGTGATTGTGTTTTGAATTATTCGAAGTAAAGAATAACCTTTTTTATTTTATTTATTTATTTATTTATTTTATTTTATTTTGTCTATATACAATGTGGTTGATTATTGTGGCCCATTACCAAAACCTCCCTCCCTCCTCACCTTTTTTAATACCACCAACACAAGTGAAATTTTAATTAATTCATCTTCTAATCTTAGTGTTGAGAGGTTTTAAAACCAAATTTTCTTTTTAAACATATTGTGTTCATTGGTACAGTAGGACATATGCCTTTAACTTCTATAATTGTGAAGTCATGTTTTTCTCTTCTGATCGTCCTGAAAGTTCTAAACATATAAAATAGCCAGATCAATTCTAACAAAAATGGTTGGTAGTTCATTGGTTGTTTAAATTTTCCCTATCTCTGTATAAGGTAACCTTTCGGAGAATCTCTTTTTGCTAACCTCTTTCAACAAATATATCGAAACAACCTACCATACCACTTACAATTTTAAAAGCTACAAAATCTATCCCTATATGCACTAAGCACATTTACTTTTACGGCTCATTTCCCCAGAGTAAGGACTTGGACTTGTCTACTGTGTTAATAGCTAAGAAATTGTTAAAGTCTGATGTTACATTTTGATAATCACCCCACAAATCCTCACTCTATCAAAACAGACGATACAATCCTCAGCGCATTAAACTGGCAATATGTCATCTGTGAAACACTCTACAAAGAATATAGCTCCCTGTAAATATGTTCATCAACTCTTGGAAAACATTATTTATTAGTAAAACAAAACAAAAATCTCCTCAACAGTACGACACAAGAAACAGCTAGTCTTCTGTCCAATTTCTAGCTAACTAGGCATGCAAAAAGACTCAGATTTAGGTCTTCACTCAGATACTTGCTGAGTGAAACTAGGACCTTAATTCCCCACTTTGTGAAATGAGATTTGAGATGACATCTAAGTTCCCTTCCAAATATATAATTGTGAATATCTTACCCTGTGATAATGATCTTTGAGAGCACTATGGAGTTCACAAAGCACCCTCACATCAACAATCTCATTTGATCTTCAAACCTGATTTTCAGAGTTAGATAGGGCAGTTATTACTACTCATTTTTCCCAAGAAGTGTGCTGCTTTTGATATCCAGCAAAATTCACTAGAGACAATAAGATCTAAAGCACCACCTAGAAAAATTTAGTTTTCAGGAGTCAGAAGGAGCATTTTATAAAAAATTTCTCCCTATACTCTGGTTTCTCATCATGAACCCTTCAAAGGCTTACTTGAAATAAAAGAATGTTTAAAAGGATGAAATAATGTCACGCTTTGTGCTTCTGACGATATAGTCCCCAATTGAGACAAATCATATGTTGATTTTAGCTTGAAAATAACAGTAAATTGTTACTCAAGAAATATCTTCTAAGTGAGAATGAGTTTCCTTGAGCTGTCTGAAATTTTTAAAAGTGCTAGGGCTTAGGTAAAATTGTGTTTTTATTTTTTATTTTTGGAGCTTATCTTTGCAAAATATTTTTATATAAATTGGAAATGAATAAGAAAAATAGTTTATGAAGAGGAGGAAAATGAGACCGTCATTGCTAAAAAGAAATACACTAAATCCTGAGTGGAATTCCAAGTATCTATGGTGTCTTTACTTCAGAAACACACAAAAACAATTTCTCAAGAATATGCCTAACACTTTACAGTTAATAAAATACAACAAGGGATGCGTTTTATTTCATCTTTGCAACAATCCTGTGTGGTAGGTAAGGTCTGAAAAGTCTGTCCCAACCATGTTCCCAGATATTGTTTGTCTCAGAGGTCAAGGAATTTCCTGACAATTAAAATTCACAAGGTATCTAAAGGACTCATGTTAGCCATTATATCTAACTTCTTTCTGACTGAAGTTCTCTTCAAAACCATTATAAGAAGAGAGAAATAGAAACATGACACTATAGTAAGAGTTTTCTCACGTTCTTTCTCTGTCTCCTTCCTTCTCCCACCTCTCCCATTACCCACACCTTCTGGAAGTGCAGAGAAGCAGGAAAACAGTCAAAGGACGGGGCAACAGAAAGGAAGGAAGAGAAACAAGATGCCTCAATAATCTATCGGGTAATTATCAGTTGGATGAAAATTGTCATAAATATTTAAGTTCCTATTTGAA
Source organism: Cynocephalus volans (assembly GCF_027409185.1). NCBI lineage: Eukaryota > Metazoa > Chordata > Mammalia > Dermoptera > Cynocephalidae > Cynocephalus > Cynocephalus volans. The sequence continues at coordinate 81,995,925 of NC_084461.1, forward strand.
AAAAATATATTATAAAAACTTGATGGGTAATATTTCATCAGTCTGAGTTGCTATTCATAACAACAGTTTGTATGGCCACTGTAATCCATAATTAAGACTCTGAAACAATGCAAAGTACAATGAGAAATGCTTTTGTCTTGATGTAGGTATATTCCATTCTATTCTTTTTATTGAAGTTTAATAATTCCCATATAGAATAAAGAAAAATTCTCAAGCAGAATACTTATAACTAATCAGAATAACTCTCTCTCTTCCCAGGCAAAAAGGCAGAGTTCGATGTGTAAACTAGCACCAGAATATTCCACTTATACTATCTTATATTATAATCATTTGAGATATGTACTTTTTCACTATTCAAGGTCCCAAAGGCTCTCATAGCACTAAGTCATTTTCTCTAAAGCTTTCCTTTCCCATTACTGCTTTTAAGGATGTTTGGAAGTTGAAATAATTGTAATTTCCCCTCCAAAGAAGAGGAAAAACCATATAACTTCCATCAGCTCATTTGCCCTTTGGACTTTGCAAAAACATAAATTATTAAATATATATCTCATGAAAAGCAATTTCCATGTTTTAGTTAGAATCTAGCAATTTTGTGGTGGGTATAATTTTGAATATAAATGTAACAATCCCTAAGCATAATAGAAAGTCAATTAAGAAGAGAGAAAGTATTAATAATGCCAACTGTTATTAGACACATTTTAAAAAATCTTTCAGTTCATTAATATCTTACAAATCATAGCTACAGCTCCCCAAATCAAATTAACCTTACCTAACTTAAAGAAATTTAAAGGCCTTAAATATGAGTGTCCAAAGTTATGTGACACCAGATACCACCTTAACTCTGATTTAATGTTATTTCTTTAATTAATCAAAAGCCAAAACAACATTCCTGTCTTTCACCCAAACTTTGAGTAACAAATTTAAAGAATTTGAAAAACATCTCTCATTTACTCTCTATCCACAGATTTCTCTGTCCACACAATATGTATATGAGTGCCTCCAACAGCAACTGAGAAAGTAGGCTGTGATAAACAAGCTATACACATTCTCAAACAAACAGATCAATCAGAAGTTTATAAACATGATGGCCTCTCACTTAAAAAGAAAGCCAAATATGAAAGGGCAAAAGTCTTTCACTACTTTTCCACTTTAAAGTTTCTAATAATTAGGAAGACCACTTTTCATCTTAATGAAGAAATATAGTTACTGAACTATAATTATTTAGAATAAAATTCAAACAAAATCATATGACTCTTATGTATATTTCATCTTTAACCGAGATTGTAGATTAGCAAAAAGAAAAAGAAAATTAAGACCCTGGTACTACTTAATCCTTAAAAAAACTAAACCAATATAATGCTACTACAATGTTTCCATTTCTCAGGCACTCTATTTTTTATTAAAAATTATCATTAAAAAGAATATCAATCTATTAAACTAAATATCTCACAAATGGATTGTACTATAAGTTTAAAATCACTTGCATTAGAATCTCAAACGCCACCTTCGATACCCTGTGAGAAGGTATTTTCTGAGGCATGATCATTTACTAAAACTGCCACAGTAATTTAAGGCTGCCAAAATCCAATGAGTAAACCAAAACATGGTACTTACCTTATTACAAAAAAATGGCAAATTGCAGGCACTTTTCAGCTTGCAGCTATCTAGCATAGTTGATTAGAAATGAACAAAACATCTTTCACTCCAGTGAGAGAACTGCATATCCAGAGTTGGCTTTCTTCACTGAATCCCGGCAAGAGAGGCTGTTCACCTCCAAAAGATAGCAACAGCCTCTTTGCACGCACAGAGCACTTGCTGCTCTGAACTGCCGTGACTTCAAGTGACAGTGAGAGGAACCCGTGATGTTTAAATACCGTTGCTTCAGACTCACAGGATATGACTCAACTCTCAAACCAGTAAGGGTAAAATTTCCCCTTGCAAAAGTGTTAGTACTGATTATATAACAAACATCATATTTGGGGTCCTAAAATGCTTACAAACTCAATATTAAAAACTTCACCTGCTAAATCAAACACACATTTTTAGTAGTCAACCTCTTCCCTGTGGCACAAGCCACCAGGGCAAATGAGAATAATAACACCACACAAAGAAAACTATTTTGCTTGCTCACTGCAGTGAATTAATTGCATGTTATTACAGGTGTGTGAACTTGCCAACATCTCCCTGATAGACATATTCAAAGAAAGGCACACTAAAGTCACTAACATTGCCATCGGTATAAAGCAATGGGTAGAATAAAAGTCTATTTTAATATGCAAGAAGTGGCAATTCTATACAATACAATAGAATCTCCTTCACTGAGAATGGAAATAGATCTTTGCGGTTTGCTGTTGCTGTTGCTCTTTCCAACAGAAATCCTGTCCCACGCTGTCATTACCTTGCGATGCTAGCTCTGCCTGCCTCTCCATATTCAGAGTCCTCCTTAATCTGTTCTGTGAACATTTCTAAAGGAACATGACTAATGACACAACTCCCCTAGTAAATGTGGCAATGTTGTGTGCATTCTCCACCACTCGTTACCCCTTAACTCTGAGCTGTATTAAGCTTGATCACACATTGAATTATTACATTTGGACACCTCAGTCAATAAATATTACAGGCTTAGATCCTTGGAGAAAAGTCTACGATATAATTCAATCTCTATCACCAACATCAAGGAAAAAAAGCAGAAAAAGGCTATGTTAATAATGGCAAATAGGCTAAAACTATCTAGAACAGGACTGTTAAGTAGAAATATAAGATAAGCCACATATGTAATTTAAAACACTTAAGTAGACACATTAAAAAAGTAAAAAAGAGGGGGTTTCAAGATGGCGGCGGCTGCAGCGGCTGGCACGGAGTAGCTGAGGTGGAAAAGGTGGCCACTGGGCCTCAGGCAGTCGGGAAACTTGTGGACCTTCCTCTGGCCATCTCTTAAGGGAGGACTGCTGCTGCTGGCCGGTCGTGGGGGCTCAACGCCACTTTGCCCCCGGCAGGAGAGGCTGCCTCATTTACAGGCAACAGCTTTGAAGTGTGGAGCAGGAAAAGAACTGATTCTTAGCTGCAAAAGCGAGTCTTGAAACAGGGAACACGGCGCCAGGGCTGCTGTGGATGCAGCCAGGATCCCGGAGGCTGGGGCCGCACTGAAGGCGGCCAGCTGCCCTATTCAGGATTCGAGGTTTCACGCCGGCATTAAAGAAGATTCCTGGGAGCGCCCGAGCGGCGCCACGACTGAACAGCCCGAGGCGACAGCGCCAAGAACACGGAAGGCAACAAACCAGAGACAGAGCGAGCGCCCGACCTGGCACAGCACTATGAGTGATCCCTGGCACAGCTCTGTTCGGGGGGTGGATGCCCACGCAGCTCCCGCCTGCACCACCAGGCCACTCACTGCCCCGGTGCTGCCTCCATTTCCCCAGGTGCGGGCAGCTCCGCCCTGCTCGGCCATCACTGAGCCCATTTGCTTGGCCTGGCGCGGGGCTTTCCGGACCCTGCGGGCCGGCCTCCTCTCCCACTCCCTCCGCGGTTCTCTGGCGGGGCTGGGGGTGTGGGGCGTCCCGACCAGTGTTGGGAGGGCTAGGAAGTATGGGCGGGCCGACTGTCACTCCACGACACCCTGGACTCCGGCCCCGGTAAACTTCCTGTTACTGGGAGGCAGATACCATCTCTGCGACCACCAGTTTGGAAAAAAGCCTAACGAATTTCTGGTTGGGAATAGTGTGGCAGGAGAGTTCCCAGGTCCGCTTGAACCTGCCGGAGAGCAGGCTGCAGGCGGGCACTAGACTCGGTTTATACCGGGGGGATACAAAGGTGAACAAGACGCGAGAAAGATCTACACAGTGCTACAAAGGCACCCAGAGAGACCGGTCGTCTGTGCCTAGCAGAAACCTGGTAGACTTCCTGGGTGAGGCGGTGCTGAGCAGGGTCTTGAAGGCCCAGCTGATAGATGAGGGGTGCAGAAGACACACCCCAGCCCAGCACAGTGTGCACAGAGGGGGGAGACGTGCGGCCAGGGAGGCGGAGACTCGACAGAAACCACACACCCGGTGGGGTCGCCACTGCACGATCTAACAGCCTGGGCCAGAGCACACGGAACGGGGAGAAGTCCTGTACAGAAAGTGAAAGCTCAACAGAGATCATACACCCTGTGCTAGGTGATCCACCAGCCCAGCAGAGTACAAGCTGACCAGAAAGGTGGATCCTCGGAGAAGCCCAAGACCCGAGTCATCCACACACACAAGACACTAGAGGCCAACTGAGCAGTCATGGCAGGAGCCATACCAAATTGGCAACCACAGCAACATCCTAGTTAGTCATTAGTCTCAAACCGGTGGACTGTGAAACCCCCTGCCACAATGAATAAACACCAAAAAAAAGACACCAGAAATATAAAAAATCAAGAAAGTACACCACCAAAAGTTAATAAATCTCATACTCTAGATCCTATAGAACAAGAAGCCCTTGAAATAACTGACAAGGAATTTCGAGTGATAATTCTAAGGAAACTGAATGAGATACAAGAAAACTCAGCTAGACATCATGATGAAATGAGGAAAAGTATACAGGATCTGAAAGAGGAAATATACAAGGAAATCAATGTCCAGAAAAAAAATGTAGCAGAACTTGCTGAACTGAAGAAGTTATTCAGTGAAATAAAAAACACAACGGAGAGTTTAACCAGCAGGCTTGTCGAAGTTGAAGAGAGAACCTCTGAACTTGAAGATGGGCTGTTTGAAATAACACAAGCAGACAAAAAGAAAGAAAAAAGAATCAAGGACATGGAAGAAAATCTGAGAGAGATATCAGACAACCTCAAGCGCTCAAATATCCGAGTCATGGGTATTCCAGAAGGGGAGGAAAATGGAGATTCCATTGAAAACATATTCAACAAAATAGTGGCAGAAAACTTCCCAGGTATAGGAAAAATCACAGATCTTCAGATCCAGGAAGCTCAACGATCTCCAAACGTATTCAACCCAAAAAGGCCTTCTCCAAGACATGTCATAGTCAAATTGGCAAAACTCAGAGACAAAGAGAGAATCTTAAAAGCTGCAAGAGAGAAGCGTCAAATCACCTATAAGGGAGCCCCAATCAGGTTAACATCAGACTTTTCATCACAAACCCTAAAAGCTAGAAAGGAATGGGATGATATTTTCAAAATACTAAAAGACAAAGATTGCCAGCCAAGAATACTCTACCCTGCAAGGCTATCCTTCCGAAATGAGGGGCAAATAGTATATTTCTCAGACAAACAAAAACTGCGGGAGTTCACTACCACACGACCACCCTTACAAGAAATCCTCAAGGGAGTACTGGGTTTGGTTCCTGAAAAATAACTACCACTGCCATAAAAACCTAAGAAAAATCTAAACCCGCTAGTACAATAAAAATGGCATTCATGAAGAGAAAACAAGCTAACAAAAACACTATCTACAACCTAAGGAACCAACAAACAAAGAAACCAAACAGTAAATCAGAAAGCAAGGAACAAAAGACACCTAAGACAACCAAACAACCAATAAAATGCTAGGAATAAATCAACACCTTTCAATAACAACTCTTAATGTTAAAGGCTTAAATTCCCCAATTAAAAGACACAGACTGGCTGACTGGATCAAAAAGCAGGACCCAACTATATGCTGCCTACAAGAGACCCACCTCACCCATAAAGATTCACACAGACTAAGAGTGAAAGGATGGAAAAAGATTTACCATGCAAACAGAAAAGAAAAACGAGCTGGAGTGGCTATTCTTATATCTGACAAAATAGACTTTAAACTAATAACCATAAAAAGAGACAATGAGGGACACTACTTAATGATAAAAGGACTGATCCATCAAGAAGACATAACAATCATAAATATGTACGCACCCAATGTTGGAGCAGCCAGATTTATAAAACAAACTCTATTAGACCTAAAGAAGGAAATAGACACTAATACCATAATAGCAGGGGACCTGAACACTCCACTGTCAATATTAGACAGATCATCTAGGCAAAGAATCAGTAGAGAAACACAAGATCTAAACAAGACTCTAGACCAATTGGAATTGGCAGATATCTACAGAACATTCCACCCAACAACCTCAGAATATTCATTCTTCTCATCAGCACATGGATCATTCTCCAGGATAGATCACATATTAGGTCACAAATCAAGTCTCAATAAATTCCAAAAAATTGGAATTATCCCATGTATCTTCTCAGACCACAATGGATTAAAACTAGAAATTAATAACAAACAAAACTCTGGAAACTATACAAACACATGGAAATTAAACAGCATTCTACTTAATGACATATGGGTCCAAGAAGAAATCAAGCAGGAAATCAAAAAGTTTATTGAAACTAATGAAAACAATGATACATCATACCAAAACCTGTGGGATACTGCAAAAGCAGTATTGAGGGGAAAATTTATTGCATTAAATGCTCACTTCAGAAGAATGGAAAGATGGCAAGTGAACAACCTAACACTTCACCTTAAAGAACTAGAAAAACAAGAACAATCCAATCCTAAAGTTAGCAGACGGAAAGAAATCATTAAGATCAGAGCAGAACTGAATGAAATTGAAAACCAAAAAACAATTCAAAAGATCAACGAATCAAAAAGTTGGTTTTTTGAAAAGATAAATAAAATTGACAAACCATTAGCATGGCTAACAAAAAAAAGAAGAGAGAAGACTCAAATAACAAAAATTAGAAATGAAAAAGGCGTTATTACAACTGATTCATCTGAAATACAAGGAATCATTCGAGACTACTATAAACAACTATTCGCCAACAAATTTGAAAATCTGGAGGAAATGGATAAATTTCTGGACACACACAGCTCCCAAAACTGAACCAAGAAGACGTGGAAAATTTGAACAGACCAATAACAATAAAGGAGATTGAAGCTGTTATCAGAAGGCTCCCAACAAAGAAAAGCCCAGGACCAGATGGATTCACAGCAGAATTTTACCAAACATTCAAAGAGGAATTGACACCGATTCTTTACAAACTATTCCAAAAGATTGAAACAGACGCAAATCTCCCAAACTCATTCTATGAAGCAAACATCGTCCTGATACCAAAACCAGGTAAAGATATAACCAAAATAGAAAACTACAGGCCAATAATCTTGATGAATATAAATGCAAAAATCCTCACTAAAATACTAGCAAACAGAATACAGCGACACATACATAAAATTATTCACCACGATCAAGTGGGATTCATCCCAGGGATGCAAGGTTGGTTCAACATATGCAAATCAATAAATGTGATACACCATATTAATAAAGTCAAACACAAGGACCATATGATCATCTCTATAGATGCTGAAAAAGTATTTGGTAAAATTCAGCACTCATTCATGACAAAGACCCTCTATAAGTTAGGTATACAGGGAAAGTATCTCAACATAATTAAAGCCATATGTGTCAAAACCACTGCCAATATGATCCTGAATGGGGAAAAGCTGAAAGCTTTTCCTTTAAGAACAGGAACTAGACAAGGATGCCCACTCCCACCACTCCTATTCAACATAGTGTTGGAAGTACTAGCCAGAGCAATCAGAGAAGAGAAGGAAATAAAGGGCATCCAGATTGGAAAAGATGAAGTCAAACTGTCCCTGTTTGCAGATGACGTGATCCTATATATCGAACAGCCTAAAACCTCTACAAAAAAACTCTTGGAATTGATAAATGATTTCAGCACAGTAGCAGGATACAAAATCAACACACAAAAATCAGTAGCATTTCTTTTCTCCAATAGTGAACATGCAGAACGAGAAATCAAGAAAGCCTGCCCATTTACAATAGCCACCAAAAAAATAAAATACTTAGGAATAGAGTTAACCAAGGAGGTGAAAAATCTCTATAATGAGAACTACAAACCACTGCTGAGAGAAATTAGAGAGGATACAAGAAGATGGAAAGTTATTCCATGCTCTTGGATTGGAAGAATCAACATAGTGAAAATGTCCATACTACCCAAAGTGATATACAAATTCAATGCAATCCCCATCAAAATTCCAAAGACATTTTTCTCAGAAATGAAAAGAACTATTCAGACATTTATATGGAACAATAAAAGACCACGAATAGCCAAAGCAATGCTCAGCAAAAAAAAATAAAGCTGGAGGCATAACACTACCTGACTTTAAGCTATACTACAAAGCTATAATAACCAAAACAGTATGGTACTGGCATAAAAACAGACACACTGACCAATGGAATAGAATAGAGAATCCAGAAATCAACCCACACACTTACTGCCATCTGATCTTTGACAAAGGCACCAAGCCTATTCACTGGGGAAGGGACTGCCTCTTCAGCAAGTGGTGCTGGGATAACTGGATATCGATATGCAGGAGAATGAAACTAGATCCATACCTCTCACCGTATACTAAAATCAACTCAAAATGGATTAAGGATTTAAATATACACCCTGAAACAATAAAACTTCTTAAAGAAAACCTAGGAGAAACACTTCAGGAAATAGGACTGGGCACAGACTTCATGAATACGACCCCAAAAGCACGGGCAACCAAAGGAAAAATAAACAAATGGGATTATATCAAACTAAAAAGCTTCTGCACAGCAAAAGAAACAATTAAAAGAGTTAAAAGACAACCAACAGAGTGGGAGAAAATATTTGCAAAATATACATCTGACAAAGGATTAATATCCAGAATATATAAGGAACTCAAACAACTTTACAAGAAGAAAACAAGCAACCCAATTAAAAAATGGGCAAAAGAGCTAAGTAGGCATTTCTCTAAGAAAGATATCCAAATGGCCAACAGACATATGAAAAAATGCTCAACATCACTCAGCATCCGGGAAGTGCAAATCAAAACCACATTGAGATACCATCTAACCCCAGTTAGGATGGCTAAAATCCAAAAGACTATGAACGATAAATGCTGGCGAGGCTGCGGAGAAAAAGGAACTCTCATACATTGTTGGTGGGACTGCAAAATGGTGCAGCCTCTATGAAAAATGGTATGGAGGTTCCTTAAACAATTGCAAATAGATCTACCATACGACCCAGCCATCCCACTGTTGGGAATATACCCAGAGGAATGGAAATCATCAAGTCGAAGGTATACCTGTTCCCCAATGTTCATCGCAGCACTCTTTACAATAGCCAAGAGTTGGAACCAGCCCAAATGTCCATCATCAGATGAGTGGATACGGAAAATGTGGTACATCTACACAATGGAATACTACTCAGCTATAAAAACGAATGAAATACTGCCATTTGCAACAACATGGATGGACCTTGAGAGAATTATATTAAGTGAAACAAGTCAGGCACAGAAAGAGAAATACCACATGTTCTCACTTATTGGAGGGAGCTAAAAATTAATATATAAATTCACACACACACATACACACACACACACACAAACCGGGGGGGGGGGAAGAAGATATAACAACCACAATTACTTGAAGTTGATACAACAAGCAAACAGAAAGGACATTGTTGGGGGGGAGGGGGGAGGGAGAAGGGAGGGAGGTTTTGGTGATGGGGAGCAATAATCAGCTACAATGTATATCGACATAATAAAATTAAAAAAAAAAAAAGAAAGAAAAGGGCCTTAAATAAAATAAAGATGTCAAAAAAAAAAAAAAGTAGAAAAGAAATGTAAAGTTAATGTTAATAATGTTTTACCCCAATATATCTAAAAGATTAAAATTTTAACCTGTAACCGATCTAAAATTAATGAAATATTTTATAATTTTTGTACTAGTCTTGGAGATCTGATGTGTATTTTAAACTTATAGTACATTTCCTTGTGAACTAGCTACATTCAAGTGCTCAAAAGCCACCCATGGCCAGTGGCTACCATCTTGGATAGCATAGGTCTGAAACTGAGGTTCATTCTCAATCTTCTGGTTGTAATCAAATATTCTCTCTCCAGAAAGGTCTCCCCTGCCCACTTTTCCTGGTATGACCTTCTCCAACTATTTTTCATTTGTTTGTCTTTTTTATTTTCTTCATAATACTCTGCAATCTGAAATATTCTTCTTTATTCATTTTTGCCTATTTATGGTGTGTGGCCCCTAACAAGAATGTAAGTAACCTGAGGGCAAGGATCTTGTTGTATTCAATATTTTATCCACAGCCACTGGCATGGTGACCAAGACATACCAGAATTTAATAAACATTGTTTAATAAACAAATAAAACATAGAATTTTTGTTATGGTTTGACAAATAATAGAATATTAAGAAATGTGCTTATCACATCACTGAATTTTTAGCAAATATATTGCTTTCCTGACCTGAAGAACTGTCCCTTTCTCAGAATATTAATGATCCTCAATGTATAACATGCTTCATTTTCATATACAATATTATATAGAGACAAAATACTTGTTTCATTATTCTAGCAAAGATTTAGAAAGAAACTTAGAATACCTTAATCCCTATGACAAAAATCTGGATACCAGATCTATGCTGTCTATTTATATTCTATTTGCAAAAACATAAAATCAATGTATCCTATCTGCAGAGCTAGAGTCAAGGATGGGCATGTGACACAAGCTGGTCCAGTGAGAGCCAACCTCTCACTTTTGCTGATATAGGGAAACGAGTTAAGTTTGTAGAATGTAAAGCTGAAACTGCTGGTTGTCATATTTGCTACCACATGAGGTCACGTTTTCTGAAAATGAGGCCAATCAAGAGAAAAACAAGTCTAAATACACAAAAAGCAGACTTACTGACAATATTATTGGAATTCCCAGATCCTGTCACATTTGCCCTCTTCTGCAATGATGGATGTACTGGAACATTCACTGCAGAATTGTTTGAAATAGTGAAAAACTGGAAACTTTGCAGTGGGCCATGAACAGTGGAAGGATTAATAATGGGTTAACCACACTAAGGAATAGCATGTAGCTATTTTTCGAAAGAACTAGGTTATCTAGATGCACTGAAATGCAAAGCTCCCTAAAAGATGCTAAATAGAAGTAACATGTTACAGAAAAGCACATTATCCCAGTTATGAGTAGATAAAATTTTATATGAAAGTCCATAGAAAAGGGCCTAGAAGACTGTACAGCAGTTGTGGACAGGTGGTTATGTCTGGGAAAGAGATTTGAAGTAAAGGAGTAACAGGGGACCAAGAGGGATCCAATTGTTTTACTACCTATTGCATAAATCTTATAAAATAAAAATGAATTCATATATTTCTTAGGTAATATGAAAAGCACATGTTATTTTTTAAAAAACGAATAATTTTATATTTTATATCCATATTTTAAATATACATTTTAAATATATCTCACTCTAAGTGGACTACTCTTCTTTATTTTTTAAAATGACAAAATAGAAATGAAAGTGCTCTTCCCTGTCCTGCTCTCTACTCTTTACCAGCTCCAACTTATGCATTTTCTGATTTTTCAGTCTGGATCAAAGATATGCCAAATAGAAAAGAGATGAAGAAAGAACAGAGAGAGACAGAGACAGCAAACTGCATTAGAATCTCCAATGTACCTTCTGACACTGGCCAAGGTTGCTGATTTTTTTTCTCTTGGCCTCCTGCAAGCTCTTGTATTGGCTTCATAAAATACAGCTTGGATTTATGCAACTATAAGCATATCAACGGTCCAAAGTTTATAATGATATGCCTTATATGCATTTAGCTAGTCTTGGATCAGAAAAAACTTGTTTATTACCATCAGCTCACTGAAAAAATTCTTGTTTCTGAATTGGGCACAACACTTGCTTTTCTAATTAACTCAAACTCTAAACCTTTGATGCTTTTTTTTTTTTTTTTTTTTGGCTTGCTTTAGTCCCCCCGAATCATCACATTATCTTAGGTATATTCAGCACATCTCATGCTTTTGTATTCTCCTAGTTTTCCACAGTATTTCCTCAAAAAATTACAGCTAAAGATGCTTAGAGTCTGAAGCAGGAGCCAGGGCCCTTTTGACTTTCAGTATGGGTAGCCAGATTTGAATTTATGCAACGCTCATAAACTCATGCAAGCACTGCTGTTTTGTTCTCAGACTCACTCATCCTAGTAACTTAAACCTCCTACATAGTCTGTTGACATTCTCCTTCCATTTTCCTTACCTCCACTGAAAATCTTAACATTATGTTAAATTTGCTTCAGATTTTCCGGAAGCAATAAAGCATTATAGATTCATTTGAGGCCCCTATATGTTCCTGCCTATCCCATTCTCCTTCCTTTCTCTCCAAAGGTAAACACTTTCCTGGGTTAGCTTTTATTGTTCCCATACATCTTTTTTATGCTTTTATTAGATACGTGTGTATCCATAAATAAGATATTGATTTGCATGTTTCAAGCTTTATAAAAATGGTATCATAGGATATAGATCCTTTAAATCTTTTTTTTTTTTTTTTTTTTTTTTTGCTTAGCACTATATTCTTGAGATTTACATGTAGTTCTATGCAGTTTGTTTTTTTAAAGTGCTGTATAGCATATCAACTTATGTATCAATTTTCCTATTAGTGGACATTTAGGTTGTTTCTAATTTATTGCTATTATCAAACTATTCTAATTCTTGCACATGTGCAAGAATTTCTATAAAGATGAATCCCTAGAAATGAAATTATGGAGTCTAGGAAATGCACAGCTTCACCTTTAACTAGATATTGACAAACTGCATATCAACAGAATTAGACTGGTTTACAATTCAACCAGTAGGGATGAGAGTTCTTGTCACACCAGACTCTTGCCATCAATCTCCATAATACTGATATTCCAGATTCTGGAATATCAAAAGTCTTGATATTCTAGACTTGCCATTTTTGCTGTTTATTTCTGATTGGTATATAATCTTGATGTTTTAATTTGGATTTTCTCGATTACTGATGAATTGAGTATATTATCTTATTATTATGGCCTTTTTCCTAGTATGTTGTTTGCCTTTCCCTTATGTATTTTTAGGAGGTCTTTGTATATTATGGTTCTACTCCTTTGTCAATTATGTAAATTATAGATATCACCCTTTAGTGTGTGGTTTATTTTACTCTTGTTTGTAATGACCTTTGCTGCTGGGTTTTGTTCTTTTTTTAATTTGAAAATTCGTGGTTTGTTTTTTAATTAAAAAACTTATTTTTCTCAGTTATTTATCTATATTTCTTGAATCAACAATATGAAAATTAAAGTGTTCTTCAGTCATTATTCCTGAAGCATCACCAATAATAATGTCAGATTGCATAAATAAAGGGGAACTGAGAATTTCTTATGAGCAGCTCACTTCATCATTCACTGCATACCTGCTATGTGACCCGTATTGTATTAGAGGGTACAAACATGAAGCAGCCGCACAGCTAAATTTACAATCTAACTGAGGAAAAAGACCTGTAAGCAGACTGATGAGGAAGCTGATGAAATGGAGAAGTAACCATGTGCCAGAGATTGTGCTAATGCTTTATTTAATTTAACAGTAGTTTAAATTAGATGGAATAAATGTCATTGTAAGAGATACATACGAGAAGCTATGGACACAAGAGAAGAGAATATGTCATAACCTCGCACCCCAGATAAAGTGGTCAAATTTGAGCTACTGCGGACCTGTGAGATACAGTAAGACCTTGGACAGATATTTTTATTTTCTCCAGTAGATCTATTTTGCCAAATAGATCACTCAAGAAATTAATCCTAATTTATTTAGAAGATTAATAAGAATTAAAGGGAGACCAAGTTATTCATTTAAAAAAATGCTTCCTTGGAAGACAAGTTTATTTTTACAATCAGTGATCCAACTACGTAGTGACATTTTCTCCACTCATTAAAGACAACTTTTTAAAAAAGGCTATACTTCTTGAGAATCATAACAAGTGGTGCATGTGTTTTCATGTATCAGGTTATTAATAATTTATAACATCGAAGTTAAAAATAAGCTTTTATTCCTTAAAGAAATCCCATGGTAAATACATTTGTAAACAGTGCATCTAAATTTATCTCTTTTGTAAATACAGAGATTCCTATTATGTTTCTCTCAGTGTGGGTAGGCTGTATTTATACCCTTAAAGAATACAGAATATGAGAGTGCTTAATATTCTCCATCCAGGAGGAAGAAAAGGCTCTTGAGCTAGAAATAGAGAAAGGTGGCCATCAGCATCACGTATTTCCTGAGGAAAGATTACAGTATCCCACCTCCTGGAAGCTACGAGGTTTACACTTCAGCCTTCCTAGTGCTGTAACCTTCTAGGACTTAACAAACTAAAACGTGTCTTCCCTAGTTGGGGGAGACAGTGAAAGTGAATTTGAAAATGAGAAAATAAGAGTGCCATCTGAGAATTAAGCTTTGAAATAAAAATATAGCAAGTCAGAGAATAGATGAATGAAGGCAGCTTCAATTGTCAGAATGTTGCTCACACTACCAGCAGGGAATGCAGCAGGTCAATGTTTGGACCTGGCTGGGACCATGGGGAACTGAACAAACGGCAGGACTCAAGCTTCATTGAAAGGGGGCAGTCTCTACTCAGCTCCAGATGACTGACCAGATGTGGGAGGGGTCAAGATCTCTGGATTTTTCAAGAAAGGCTATAGATTTGGGTTGGTATATGAATGCTTCTGATTTTAAAATCTTAGCCTCTACACAGTACGAGACAAACAAAAGCTTTCGAAGGCTAGATGTGAACTATGGACAGCCAGTCTAAAAGCCCTAGGCATGGCAATGATCTGATTGAACATACTAGCTCTACCTATAGATACAAGGTGTCAAACAGGTAAGACATAGTCCAGACCAGGAAACAGGTAAAAGGCAGTCTCAGAAGCAGTCATAGGCAGTGGCCATTCAAATGCTGGGGCAGGGTGCTATAGGCTGGTGGCACCCTTCCTGTTGTGGACCTGCCTCTCTAATTCCATTAAACCTCTGAGTCTATGAACAGTCTGGCCTTCTGATTCCAGCTGCTTTCTGATTAGAATTTGAGATCCCATCTGGCATATCTTCAGGAAGAACTTGCTTTAAACTTCAGAGAGTTAAGGAGCAACTCAGCAGCTATGTCTCTCATTATCAATTAATAAATTGACAGCCCAATAAGAGATTTGCTCCCTATGTGGCCTGCCTACAGGCACAAAAGGGCTGGGTGGGAACATGAGCCACCCATGCCCGGCAGTTCCCTTCTCACTGTAAATGGCAACATTGGTATTCTGACCTTGCACATTAGTCATTTGAGTTTCATTAATGAGTCCGGCTCTGGAGGACAGATGCGCTCTGATACTGCTGACAAGTAGTTTTGGGGCCCACAAGGCTCATGGCCAGACTGTGGACAGTGGCAAATTCCCTAACACAACGCCTGTTGTGATGTTAAGTAACTTACCTTACCTCCTCACTTACCCTCATTCTACCCCCAGGGCCATCCATTTCAAAGGATCTTTTCCTGTGTCTCTCGATGTCCAGAAATGACCTAGAAATGTGAAGTTAAGAACTAAAGATAAACCCCTATGAACAGGGACAGAAAGCTCACAGAAATTAAAATAGATATTTATAATCACTGGCATTAGGGAACAGGCCCTGTGCTATGTGCTTGCCATAGACCATCGCACTTAATTCTCACAGAAACTCTGTGAAGCAGGTACTATGTAGGGCAATTATTTCATTTTACAAAGGAGGAAACTGAGGCTTAAGGAGGTTAAGTGATTTGACTGCATGCACACATCCAAGAAGTAGTGGAGTTGGGATTAGAACCTGTACTCTCAAACACTATCCTGTGTTGCCTGTACACTTTATTTCATTTTTTTTTAAGGCCAACATGCATTTTGCATGTATTGTATGCCAGGCACTGTTCTAACTACTCTACCAATATGAACTCATTTTTTTCTCAAAATAACCCTATGAAATGGACACTAAAATATCCCCATTCTGATAAGAAAACTGAGGCAAAGAGAAGTTAAGTAACTTGCCCAAGATTTTACAGCTAGTAGGTGGCACAACCAGAAATCGAACCCAGGCATGCTGACTCCAGAGTGCATGCTCTCAGACTCCGTGCTACTCCACACAATGCTCCCTCAGAACTGATGAAGATTCCAATTTTAAATATTAACGTCAGTACCATTGTAAGTGCAATTTTTCAGGAAGATGGATGGAAACACAAGAGAAAGAAATCTCTTATGTCGTATCATTTCTCTGTATTATACACTAATTAGAAAAACTGCAATTCTTCTGGGTTTAAGGACTAAAGAGCAAGTAACCACCATGAAATATGACAGGGCTGGATACAATTATTAGGAGATATGTCGAAAAAGGGTGACAAATTAAGGCCTGCATCTTTTTCCCTCACAGTAGCAGGGGGAATGAAAGGAATATTTTTTATTTCTACATTTATAAATCCTGGGAGGGAAAGATAGGAATACTTTTGAGAAATCCAAAATGAAACAAGTATTCCAGAGTTTAAAAGTTGTTTCCTCCTAGAAACTGAGCAAGTTTAATTTCAGAATAAAAATACATGAAACATAAAGGAGCAGATGTGGATACCTCCTACTTTAAACCGAACTTTCTGTTAAACTTAAAATGGAACTTTCAGATCCATAAATTGCTGACTTTTATTAAGAATAATACTTTGGAATTGACTTGGTAAAAATAACACCTTCTGACTCATACTGTAAACGTGGAGGAAATCTTCCTATTTAAACAGTGAGGGAAGCCCCTCCCTGGTTCCTACACCACTTAAACAATCCGGTTTAGACCTTCTCAGCCAGGGTCTAGAAAGTTAACTCAAACCTGAATCCAGAAGGTCTCTTTCTTCAGGTTCTTAACCTGTTTTGTTCGTCTCCAGTTTGATTTCGTTCATTAACTCTTTCCACAAACTGTTAAGTTGGGAGAGACAACCTGCTACACAACCAGCTCACAAGCTGGCCCTGAACAAAAAGGGCCAATACCGACCGGACTTTCTTTCGGCTTTCTGTCCACAGTCGGACCACTTTCGCCTAACACAATGTAGAGAGTCTGGTTTTCCAAACATAGCTTACTCCCCTTGCAACGCGACTTTCCTAGTCTCCACTTCCTAGAACTCTCAACACCGCCCACTCTCGGTCCCCCGTCCCCCGGGCCCTGTCTGTTTCCATCTTCATCTCTCTCTCCTCATTCTGTGCTGCTCGTTCTTTCTTTCATTCCTCTCCATATCATAAAGCAGTTTTAGGGACTTGAAAGCAGACGTTGGAGGCAATACTGCATGGCAGTTGGGAGAGTATGTTTTTAAAATCAGATGACCTGGGCATAAATTATGTCTCTGCCAGTTACACACTGTGTTTGCTATTGTCATCATCATTATTATTATATGTTCAATTTTGAATCATTTAATTTTGAGGTGATAAATTTTAAAAAATTGTATATATGAATTACCTAGTTTTCTTTTTGGCCAATGCCTCAATTTTCTAAAGCAAATATGTGCTAATTCTGTGAGTGAATCGATTAACGATTTTATATTTTCCACACATTTCTAAATCTCTGGGCTTTCCTTGTCTTACCTTTTCCTGTTCCTTAAATGCTGCTGCTCCAGAGTGATCAGTCCTTGATCCTCTGCTTTTCTTGCTGTAGAGCAGAGGTCCCACATCTTATGAGGCAAACCTGGTGTTCGGTGCACAGGGCACACGTGGGGAAGGGTGGCCACCAGCAATCACATGCATGGCCAAACGCACTGCTGCCACTGTGGTCTGCCCAGCCCTGTTTGGGACTGTAGGCCCAGTGTGGCAAGATTTTTCATTTTTAAAGACTAGGTAAAATACTTAGTTTTTAAAAAAAATATTGCTTTAATGCTCTGGCTGTCCAGATTCAGCCTGAGGAGCCCAGTCCAGGACATCATTTGTTCTATATTCTCATGGAGTAATCTTATCCAGGTCCATGGTACTACTTACTACCCCTATGCAGAGTGCTCCCTCATCTCTATCTTTAGCCCAGACCTGAGCCATACAGTCTCTCTCTCTCTCTCAGTATATGTATGCATTAACAAACTCATCGAGCCCTCTGCACTAGGCACTGGGAAATCAAAGATGACTAACACACAAACAAAGCCCCTGCCCAGAAGGGGCTTCTAGTCTATCAATTGAACCACTTTCTAGACTCTTCCATCTGGAGATGTTCCTAGCACCTCAAACTGTGCTTGTCTGAAATTATATTTATCACTGCCACCGACTCCATATCTCCCCCTTCCCGCTTTACCTGCTCCCCTCTGGTGCCTCTTCCATCACCTCAACGGAAGGCTGTTGCCCCGACCAGAGACCTGGACTTCATCTGGGACTCCTCTCTTACCACTAGGAGCCCAACATCACCAAGGCCTGCCACTTCAATGTCCTGTATACCTCTCATTCCCACGGCCTACTTTCCACCCTTCCAATACTTCTCCACTCATAATTTCTCATATGAATTATTGCAATTACCTTTTACGGCAATTTTCAAACATGTCTGAAATTTTTATGATACTCTTCTTCTCAAGGAGTGGGGTCTATGTGTTCTTCCTTTGAAACTGAGTTGGCTTTTGTGACTGTTTTGACAAACAAAGTATGAAAGAAGTGATGCCACGTGACTCCCGAGGCTAGAACATAAAAGGCTTCACAGTTACCACCTTGCTCACTGGAACAGCCACTCTTGAAGCCTTCAGCCACCTGGCTGCCTGGAGGCTGCCTTGCTGTGAGGAAGCCCAACTAGCCCTGAGACCACAGGAAGAAAGGTAGGTGTCTGGTCAGTTCTGAGCTTTTCTAGCTCATGCCTTAACTATTCCAGCTCTAGCCTCTATCTGACTGCAACTGCATGAGGAGGCTGGGCTAGAATCTTCCAGATAGATCTTTCATGCATTTCTGACTCACAAGAGTATGAGCAAAATAAAATGATTATTTTAAGTTGCTAAATTTGGAGCAATTTACAGCAATAGTAACCAGAACAGATTTTAATACTTGGACATGGGGTTCTACTATAATGAAAACCTAAGACATTTGCCATTAAGTTTGGACAGGCAGCAAGCGGAAGCTGAAAGGCTCTCAAAGAAGTCTTAGCAGAAGAAGTTAGTGGAAGTTAGTTTCAGGCTTCAAGGAGACTGTCAGGGAGGGCTCAAAGGAAAGTAAGAAAAATGCTGCTGGAAGTTGGAAGAACGGGGTACCTTATTACACAGAAACAAAAAGCTTTGCACAACTTTTATTTGAGATAATGTGGAAATTGGAAATGTATCTAATGAATTTAATGATCTAGCTAAGAAGATCTTGCGGTTTTGTGCTTTTTCTTCTTCTTCTTTTTTTTTTGGCTTTGTTTTTCTGCCTATAAAATTCAAGAGGAAAGAGATTCAAGAGTGAAAGAACAAACTTAAATATAAAAAAGTCAGAGGACTTGCTGGTTCATAAAACAAAAACAAAAACTGTTTCTTATTCTCAACCTCTTCAAACAGCAAACAATTCTGTTTAAGGAAAGGCTTTAGTCCAAAGAATAACCCCAGATGAAATTATAAGATCCTTTATTAAGACTTCAGAAAAAATTTAAGGCAGTGTCTCCTCAACCTTTTTAGACCAACAATGGCCCTCTAAGAATCTTAAGAGTATGCTTCAAAAATTTTCTCCATTGGGCTTTTGTGTATCTTACGGATATGATCTCAAGCTACCTCATAGGGAGCCTGTAGCAGAGAAGAATTTATCTTAAGGATATTGGTGGTTATGAATTCATAGAAAACCCACAAAGCATTTATGAGAATTGTTCTGGTATAAGAACCACCAATGTGGACTAAAAGAGACCAGAACTCCACAAAATGAAAAGTGGACTTTGGACACACAACTTTCTATGGGCAGTAAAGAGGCTAAGAAGACTATTTAGTTGCAAATGCAGTTTTTTTTAAATGGAAGATAAATGTTTCACTCAGAGGGTGAAACAAAGAGCTCAGAGGGTTGAACAAAGAGCTGCAAAGGACAATACCTAGCAATAGGAGTGAAGAAACTGGCACCACGAGCTTGGCTGGATTTCATGATTGCTACGGGCCAATGACTGCTGTGTGCTTCCTGTCTTCCCCTCCGACCCCCCACCCCCACCCAGCCACCTTGTCTCTTTAGTTCACAGGTCCTCAGATTGAGAATCTGTACCCAAGGAACTTCAGCCAAGGAGGCTAATCTTCACCTGGACCTTAGATGGCAAAGTACTGGACTTCAAGCGGATGTTTTAGATATGAGGGTTTGGGGGGATATATTTTACATGTGGGAAGGACTGGGTTGTAGCTGCGTGGCAAGTTATGGAAGACTGCACTTTTCAAAGAGAGCCACAAAAATTTCTCCAATTCCACATGCTGTTTTCACAATGTGACTTTGACACTGCTCCCATCAAGAGGTGAGGTCTAGGCTTCTTCCCTTATCTCTGAACAGGATTGTGACTACAGCAGGGGTGATGTAGTATGACACGTGAGGCTAGGTCATAAAAGCTGGCACTGTATCCGTCTGGTTGTCTTGAGGACTTGCTTTTAGAATCCAGCCACCAGAAAACAAGGAAGCCCAAGCAGCCCATGGAGAAGCCAACATTAAGGAAAATCTAAGCCCCCAGCCTAGAGACCAGCCCCAACTGGTCTCCCTGCCAATGTCCAGCACCAATTTTCCTTGTGTTTGAATGAACCATTTTGAAGTGGACCCTTCTGTATCCCCCCATCAACATTGAGTGGTAGTGCATGGAGCAGAGACCAGCTGCCTTTGCCAAACCCTAACACAATGACACGTGGATGAACAAAATAAATGACTGATATTGTCTTAAGCCATGAAGCTTTGGGTAGCATGTTATGCAGCAATAGATAACTGAAGTACCTGCTTACTGCTTTCTTTGCCTATTGTCTTGTTTCTCCTCATTTCCCATGAAGTCTTAAAGACAAACCTTACCAAGTCATGTTCTAAGCCTTTCTTTTTTTCTTTTTGTATCTTTACCGTGAAACTGTAAGCATCTTGAGGTTATAAATGGTTTCTTAACATTGTAGTAGTATTAAAAATTCACTAAATAAATCAATTATCAAAATATCTTATTCCTGGAACTTTAATAGGATCTATAATGGAATCTTGACTCATAAGATGTAAATTCTGTGAAATTGAATTACCAAAATAACAATACTGCTGATTTCCCTTTAAGGAATCCAAGGGAAAATTTTTTAAAATTATTTTCAAATGTTAAACAGTTTATAGTTACAAATATAGAGACATCCTTGATGAAAACACCTTCTGACTAAGAAAATATGGTGTGAAAAATAACCACACATTTCTTCATAAGCAGATGACATACTGTTTTGCCTAAACCTTAATAACCCGATTTTGATAAATATTGCACTATAAATACAAACATAGTTCTGCTTTATCACATAAAAGTATAGAATTACAAGGGATTCTTAACATCCTGAGTATAATATTGGCTATTAAAATTTCTGAGAATTTAAAAATTTTCTGTTAACACAATGGAGTCTAGCTCTTTTGGGAAAATATTCCTCTATTTCTTCTGTAGTACACAACTACTTTCAAACTCCCCTGTAACAAATTCTTGGTATTTGCACATTTCATTTTGCTTCCTACTGATTACTTCTGCCCAAGGCAGACTATTTTCTGTTTTATTATTCATGTTAGATTTTTATAATACCTATTTCCTCCAAGGAGTTTAAGTTGCTTAGTATAGGGAGGTTTTTTTGTGGTTTGTTTTAAGGAACATCTCCACTATAAATAGCAAAGAACAACAACAAAGTTAGGGGGGAAAGGTCACAGGGTAAGGAACCGAGCATCAGGGTAGAAGCCAATAGGGGTTGGTTTATTTACAGAGCAGGAGAACTCAGGGAATTGTGAAAATAACTGCACCCAAACCACATTCACCTGTATAGTGCTACTGTTGGGAAAAGAAGGTGTCCCGATCTTTCATCTCAACCCGAAGTAGCCCGAAGTCAATGACTCTATTTGACCTTAGCTGTATCTAAACCCACTGAAGAAATTAATTGATATATCAAGTAAAGGGCTGGGGGTGGTGATGTTTCATCTGTGCCACACAAGTGCATTCAATACTGTTTTCCATTGTAGAGACTGTGACGTCCTGAGAAAAATTTTTGACGGGGAGGAGCAAAAGCATTTCAGCACCTTTTAAAAAAGGATATTGATGACTCCATTATATTTGGTGGACAAATCTCTGAAGACTTTTTCATGCTTAGGCAGACAAAAAGGAAATTCTTAATTGCTTGTTCAGTTTAGTACGTCATTAATACATTCACAAAAGGAATAAACCTCTTACGGCCAATATTGCTTCAGCCGGTAACAACAGAGAGACTTCCAAGAAAAGTGATTATGGGCTACTCAGTTTCTACTTTGCTGAGAGTCTTAAAAGTAGTGAAGGAAAAGGAAGAAAGAGCCAGAGTGCAGTGAAGCCAGAGAGAACAGCAAGAGAAAGGGAAAAGCAAAGAGTTGCTTCAAAATTTGCTTGAGAAAATGTCTGCTTAAAAAGATTTTCCATAAATGGAAGAAGCTCTGATTCTTGCAGTATGCTCAAGAGCAAAGGCTTTTATCATCTTACAGAGCTACATGAAATAAATGGGAACTCAACTTCAGTAACAAAAGCTGAATGCCATAAAAGGCCTAAAATACCTTTTCTTAGAAAGGGCAAGATTTTAATTGCACAGTCTTCTTGTGAATATTGAATGGGATGAGAAAGAATAAGTTGAATTTTCAAAATAGTAGCCAAATTCATCAATGACTATTATATCATTCTGAAATACATAAGCATACTTCAAAAAGTTTACAGAAAAATTGAATTAAAAGGTAATGCACATATTTCCATGAACTTTTTGAAGTACCCTCATATATTACATACTGTATTGTTCTAAACAGCTTAAATGGGAGCCCCAGCTACATGGTTTTGTGTGATTCCATTATATTTTTGCATTTTCATGGTATTTAAATGTATTATGCTTTATAATTGCTTAAACACACAGATGTGGTGTTATACCATGATAGTGAATCTTTATTTTTAGTCACTTTTTCTCTGATTATATCAGTAATCAGAGTTTATCTGTACATATCAGGAAAATTCTAAAAAGTATAGATAGGAAAATAAATATTGCCTGTAATATCAACTCATATAAAGAACCATTTTAACGTATTTGTGTCTTTAGCAAATATTTCTGAGCACCTTCCTTGTGCCAGGCCCTTGTTTTAGAATAAAGATAGCAGAAAATCTATCCTTCAAGTGAGAAGAGACAAAATAAACCTATAAACAAATAAATAATATTAAACGCTAAAAAAACTATGAAGAAAATAAAATAGGTTAATGTGATAGTGAGTGACAGCTGGGGACAGGGAATAGCTTGAGCTAGTATAGAAGGATGAGTCACTTTGACAAGGTAGCCCTTGAGCAGAGCACCAACTGATGAGAAGGAGGCAGGTATGGCAAAATCCAGGGGAAGATTGTAAAATTGTTTTAGGAACACAGACAAGCACATGCAAAGCCTGGGGATAGGAATGACCTTCCGGTATAGAAGAGACAGAAAGTAAGCCATTGTAGCCAGAGCACTGTAAAAGAAGGGCAGAGTCAAGGGACAGGAGATTGGAAAGGTGGGCAGGGGCAGGGTTGGAAAGCAGGTGCACCAGTCAGGAGGTTGTTGCAGGAATCCAGGTGGCTTGGACAAGGGTGGGGTAAGATTCAGGATATATTTTGCACATAGGTGATATAAATTGCTAATAGAATAGCTCAAAGTATGAAGAAAAGAAAGGGATCAAGGGGCTGGCTGGTTAGCTCAGTTGGTTACAGCGTGGTGCTGATAACACCAAGGTCCAGGGTTCTATCCCTGTACTGACCAGCCAGCAGGAAAAGAATTGGGGGTATAGTAGTTCTATTTGCTGAACAGTGAAAGGTCATAAGTAAAGTTCTTTTTTTTCATAAGGTAAGAAATAAACTATAAAATGTTTTCCATTTTTGGTTAGCTACTAAGGACCTCAGAGACACAATTAGCTTTAAATTATAGTAATTGGTACTTAAGATTTATGACATATTTTTCTCTGTCCAACTAAATGATTTCTGATCTTTCAATTTTTTTTTTTTTATTTAAGGTCCTATTTAATAGATCAGTGGGAGGTCTGCTTTTTTTAATACCGTAAGGTCATATATTACAAATAAAGGTAAATATATTCTCAACCAGGTAACCCTAAATCCTGAGACTAAACCACCTTGGTCACCTTTATTTCTTCTTTTGTAATGGCTGACTTGTGTACTTTGCCAATTTTTTAATGTGTGTGTATATGTTGTGGGGAAGGGGAGTTTTCCCCACTAATTAAAAAAAATTCTTTTTATATTAAAAATATTAACTCTTAATCTGTATGTAATCTTGATTTATCATTTGTCAAATTTTGTTTTCATTTTTTTCATATTTAAAAGTATTTCATTTTTACACAAATTTATTAATATTTTCTTTTGTGCTTTTTTGTTGTTTGTAATGCTGTGCCATCTAAATAGTCACCTATATTTACTTTTAACATTAACCTTTTTAACACATTTGAGAATACATCAATCATTCATGCCATGGGGTTTTTATGGGCTTGGCCAGAAAGGAAATCATCAAATCAATTCAAAACATCAAATCAACTTATTAGGGGGGAAAGTAAAACAAAAATAACCAAGCAAGGGAAGAGAGCAAGGACTAAAATTGAATACAAATAGAAACATATTAAATGAATGATTTATTAAACAGTTCACATAGCCACATAAAGAAAATAGTCCAAGTATTTCCACCAAAAAGAAACAGGGATTCCTAAGCAAATGCCCAATTCCAGGTCTGATGCAAGGAGAGCATAGAGGGTTTGGGCATTTTATATCAGGAAAGGATTCATGACTTCAGATTAGTAGGTCATGCCATATGACCTAAGAATACAAGCTGCAGCTTGAACAGACTTTTGTTGGAAAGAAAAAAACAAAAACAAAAAAACAAAACTCATGGTAGTATTTGAGAGAGAGGAAAGAAGGGAGGTGGAGGAAAGCTCTTCTTTGCAAAATAAATTCAGGTAATAAACACAGAAGGAATGATAGATTTAGAATTTTTTAAACACGAAAATAAGAACAAAAAGTTCACACCTGACGAATTTGTATAAATAAAAAAGCCAAGAAGTTGTATATCCTGAAACAAACTATCTTATTTCAAAATAGGTAGTATTTCTTGTGAAGATACAGAATAGCATATATAAGGGAGAAAATGTCTTGTTTCTTTTTGGTTCAATTGGGTGAAGAGCAATACAGATCACACATATGGAGACTCTACTCATAGCCAAAGTAACGATTTTCATGAATTTATGTTTTGTGGTTGGTACAATCAATCTAATGGGGATCCTGAGCCAGAACCAAGGGTGTGAGTGATTCACTGCCTGCCTCACAAATACTCAGGCCGATCAATCACAGTGGTCCTGACTGTGTGTGGCAGGTGGCGTGTGTGTCCAGGGCGGGGTGGACTGGCCGTGGAAATCTACCTGGCAGAGAGAGAGAATCTAGAGAGTCATGCTGAAGCTGCAGTAGTAAGTGATCTCACTCTTCCTGGAGTTCCCAGGGATCCTGTTGAGAATACCTTCTGCTGACCACAGGTTCAAAGAAGTTGAAATGGAGAACCTGAACACGATAAAGAGTTCAACTAAGGAATACTCTGTCGACACTAATCTATAGCTTCAGTGGTTTCTAATTTCAGGTAAATGATAGAAAACTTAGCTGCTCTTTGTGATCTTACAAATAATACTGTATTTTATCCATTACATTGTATGCTGTTTTAGGGAAGGGACGTTTACTCTGTTTTTCCCTCACCATTTGTGGTAAATTGCAAATGTGGCCACAATCTTTTACTCATACTTATTTTCACATATAAGGGGCTAGGGTATGAATTTCCCCCCAAGCTCATGTAGAGAGACTTAACCTCCAATATGGTATTTGAAAGGTGGGGCCCTTAAGAAGTGATTAGACCGTGATGGCTTTGCCCTCATGAATGGGTCAATCTATTCATGGATTAATGAGTTAATGGATGAATGGGTTATCACAGGAGTGGCACTAATGACTTGACAAGGAGAGGAAGAAGCATGTCAGTGTGCTCTTCCCTCTCACCATATGATAACCTGCATTGCCACAGGACTGTGTAGGGAAACCCCACCGAGAAGAGGGGCCTCATTGAATGTGCTCCCTAGCATTCCCCTATATTTACTTTTAACATTTACCTTTTTAACCCATTTGAGAATAAATCAATCATTCATGAAACGGGATTTCCATGGACTTGGCCAGACATGAAATCATCAAATCAACTTTTCAGGGGTGAAAGCAAAACAAACCAACCAAGTAAGGGAAAAGAACAAGGACTAAAACTAAATACAAATAGAAACATATAAAATAAATAACCTTGAAATTTACAGCCTCCAAAACAGTGAGAAATAAATTTTGTTTCTTCATAAATTACCCAGTTTCAGTTATTCTGTTATTAGCAACAGAAACGGACTAATACATAAAGCAATGTATCTTTGCAGCTCCTCCTATTAAGAGGTAAAGTTTATTTTTCCTCTCTTTGAATGGAGGCTGAGTTGTAAGTTGTTTTAGATGATGGGACACATCAGAAGTAATGCTATGTTGGTTCCAAGCATGGCCTCAAGAGGCCTTTCCTGCTCTTGAAAACTTGCCTCTGTGAAAGAGCCCAGGCTAGCTAGTTGTAGGATGAGAATTCTTCAATTGGAGATAAGCTGAGGCTGTTCTAGTCCACCAGCATCAGCTGACCCAACAGCCAACTGCAGATGCACAAGTGAGCTAAGCCAACACCAGAATAAAAGCCCAGCTCAGCCCAGCCAAAATGTCAAGCTGCAAGATTATGAGCTACATAAGTGGCCGTTGTTTTAAACCACAAAGTTTAGAGGTGGTTTGTTATGCAGCAGCAAAAAGTAACAGATACACCACTATCCCTAGTGACTACCATAGTACCAGCATTTTAAAAAGGTGCACATCAAAAGTTAGATAAATATGTTGTTTAATAAAGTAATCCATCTAGTATAATGCCCACTGTGTGCCAATGATGTGCTAAGTACTAGAATATAGAGATAATAGACATGGTCCCTGTCACCAAGGAGCTTTGGGGACAGCCAAAGAAACAAACAATTAAATGTTATTTATGCAAGGTATCGTAACAATCTACAATAAGTGAAAGATGCCCAGAATAGCGGTAGGTGGAGCAAGCTCCTTGAGGAAGTGATAGGTTAGCTAAGTTTTCTAAATAATGAGCAAAAACAACTAGATGAAGTAATGTGTGTGTGAGGGTGGAGTGTGGATATGTGTGTACTGTACAGACATAGAGACAGGTGTAGAAGGCTGCAAAGTAACCTGCTGAGGAAAATGGGGCTGGAGTAGAGAAGGGGAAGATAATTAACTTTTAGTGGTTTCTCTACTTACTAGCTATGTGAACCTCAGAAAATTACTCCCTTCCCTAAGGCTTAGGTTCCTCATCAGCAAAACAGTATATAAATAATACTTAGATCAGAGAGTTGCCCTGAGGAATAAATTAGATAATCTTTGTAAAGTGCTAGAATAGTGCCATCACATAATATATACTTAATAGCCTGTCTATTGTTGTTGTTTTTTATTGTCTTATTACAATAAGGACATATTTCTTTGAATCTAAGAGCATTTCAGCAAAGTAGAAAACAAATCCTAATAAGAGATCATTGAACACTACAAATATCTATCTGTACGTAGTGGAAAGAAGCAAATTCTTTACCTGAATTTTTATATTTAGTGTTTTTGTAATAAATCAAATTAGCTTTTTTTTTTTTTTTTTAAGTGGCATTTTCTAGGCAGAAGAAACAGAAAATATAACGACAGGGCAGAGTGAAATTCCATGTCACTATGTGAGATTCAAATACCAAATCTGACCAAAATAAAATGCTCAAGACGCAGGACCTTGAGAGACGAAGCAGAGAAAACAGAAACAGCCAGGTTACAAAGGACCTTACATAGAAAGCAAAGAGTTTGGAGTTTATTCCACAGGCAATGGGGAGCTATTGCTGCCTCTTATCTGGAATTAAAGTAGGTAGCAGTCTTCCTGGAAAACAATCAAAATACAAACTTGCTCTTTAAGTAGGGGTGAGATGATGTCATTTCATTTATTCAACTTTATTCAACAACAATTTTTGAGTGTTTTCTACAGATCAGCATTTCCAAGGAATAAGATCCAGGCCCTGCTCTCGGAGCATTTCCAGACTGGTAGGTAAAACAGCCTTGGGAGCAAATTGCTACAACTCAATGTGCTGTACTGTAATAGGGAAAAGGATCAGGTCCTATGAGCATAATGTGTTAGAAGTACTAATGTAGGGAGATGGGGAGGGGCAGGAAGGTTAAGGATAAAACATAAGAAGGTAAGATATGAGTGATGTATTGAATGAAATATGGCCTCAGTGTTTGTCCATTCCTGTGATTTTTAGTTTCTCTATATCCCACTGCTTCCTTATAACCCTCTGTACTAGTCCGGTTCCTGTTGCTTATAACAAAATACCTGAAACTGGGTGATTTATAAAGAAAAATGACACTTACTGCTTACAGTTTCTGAGGCTGGAAGTCCAAAGTCCATCTGGTGGTGGCAACAGTGACCCAGGGGTCTCACATTGCAAGACGGTGGAAGCAGAGAGAGCAGAGAGAAAGACTCTCCTTTTAAAGTCCTCAGAACCACCTCACTACTTCATGGTCCTACAATCCAATCATCTCTTCAAGGCTCTACCTTTCAATGACCTTAATAGGATTTCCACCCTCTTAACAGTCACAAAGTGGGCTACGTTTCTAATACATAAAACTTGGGGGACACAACTCAAGCTTCAATGAGTTTTGGGGGGACATAGTTCAATCCACTACACTCTCTCCATCATATCAGAGTAACATTTTTATCCCTGCATCTACTGCCTGTGGTTCCAACATGAATGCTTTAGGTACAAACTATGAAAGGAATAATATAATTATTTATAATTTAATATAACCTGGGCCCAAAAGAATTAAATCAGAAACTCTGCATATTTAGACTTACCCCATTCCCAAGTCTCAGAAGTGAAATTTAGCAATTTTTTCCCTATTGCCAATAGGACCCAAACTTAAAATAGCTCTCTAAACATGGTTAACCAACTATACAGATCAGCAAAAAATCCAAAGTGATTATTTTGAATTCTGCGGCTCAAAATTGCATACATTTCAGGTTTTGTTCAATGTCAGATCATACATTAGAAGCCATGTTATGATTTATTCCATAAACTTTGACTTTTTGGAAAACTGAAATCCACAATGAAACTTTTAAGAAGCAAAGATCAACATGAAAAATGTCTAATGGGGGCTTGCTGGTTAACTCAGTTGGTTAGACCATGGTGCAGATAACACCAAGGTCCAGGGTTTGATCCCTGTACTGGCCAGCCAACAACAACAAGAACCAAAAAACATCTAATAGTTTGTTGTTATATAGGTTTCTATACTAAGTTTAGCTAGAGCAACCATTGGCCACCTCTCGAATATACAGGCATCAGCAGCCACCGTAGATGGTGTCACACAGTGACCCTTCTTACCAGGGCCCCTCACCTGTGGGTCCATATTTCCAAGCTTTATATTTGTGTTCAGTTTGTGTTCACTTGCACCACAACATGCACTTTTATGTTGACTGTTTTCAATTTAGCTACTATACCAAATCTACTGCAAAAACAGGTATACTCTAAAGAATAGGTACCCTGGATTTCCTATAAAAAAAAAAAAGAGAGAGTTCTCAGCAGTTATCAAATTTCTGACAAGGTTGGGAAAGTTACACCATTATCTTCAACATCCAGTGACACTTCCTTGCTTTTGTAAAGCCTCTTTCCTCAACTGAACATTTAAATGGGCAGGATTGTAGGTGAGATTAATATAACATAACATCTCTTTGGATGACTGGAACCTCCTAAGCTCCTCCTTTGTCATTTTCTATTATGAAAAAATTTACTTATTTCTACATATTCATGTGCCCTGTTTAATAGTACCCCAAGCGATACTGAAAAATTTTCCTAAAAACAGAACTATAACAATTCATAGTATGCTGTGCACAATTCTTTGTAACTCTCATACTTGGGATACTCTCCATGAATGAGAGCTACGTCAGCAGCTCTTGGCCAGTTAGTAAATTGTACAGCTAGGATTTGAACCCAGCCAGTCTAGCTCCAGGGTCCATGACATTAACACCACATCAGATGCCTTACTGCCATTCAAGTTGAGGTCGTTACCATGATATCCTAAATGGCATAGGGAGTACTTACTATGAGTCAGCTATTATTATTTTTATTGTTTGTATACGTACATGCATGTTTATATGTATGTGCATGTATATAAATCTGTGATCAATTTATATAGATGTGTGATAGATTTATATATGGGATAAATGTATGTTTTAATTATCTGCGATAACTTAGAAACATAATGATACAATAAAATTTTAAAAACTAACCAAAAGGAGAAAGAGATAATTATAATATTATGAATATATTAAGAAACTAAAAGAAAGTAAGAGATTTTTTACTTATTTTCTGCCATGTGCTTTCTTTCGTCTACTATGGACATTTATTTATTTTTTTGGTGAACAGTTTTGACATATGATGACTGCAAAAATAATACACAAGTGATAGTACTGAATTGAATATCCACAAAGAAATGAAAGAATATCCTGCTGGATGTTAAGATGAAATTTTGTGGAGGCTCAAGTAACTTTTGAAGAAATCTTCTAGGCAACAAAATAGTAGTGATAATAATAACAATAATGCTGACTATTAAGGAATAGAGAGAATTTTTTATTTCTTAGAAAACTTATCCAGCACTACACATTTAACAATCATATTCTCATGTGTATCTTGTTGCATTCATGTATGAATTTAAGTAATAATATGAAGAGTCACCATTTAGATTTTGTAGGAAATGTTGTGTATAAAAATAAAAGGCTATTGCCTAGCATCTGAATTAACTTGGTGAAAGAAACTTTTTCCAATGTATTACTATTTTAATTTGGATGTGAATATTGGAAAACAATTTTTATTTAAGAATTTAAATGAAACAATATTATTTTCTTATAACTATATTTCATCACAGTTAGTGAAAGCTTATTTCTATTCAAGTAATAATCAATATGTATTCTTTAAAGCCCAATTAATTTTCTCCAATAAATAAAAATATTCATAACATGTAACAATGGTAGAATATTGATATATGTATATATTTATTTATCAACATATCGGTATAATGAAAGCAAGTTTATTTTAATATTCACTAAAATTTTATTACATTATGCTATAGTAGAACCTTATTTTCAAGTTTTCTTAATTAGTGTGATTTCTCCAGACATTCACAAAAACTCAATATGAGATAATGTCACCAGTAAGTAATATGTCAGGAGTGAGAGAGATTACAGGAAAACTTGCAAATAGATCTTGTATTTTCAAACTAAGACAGAAAATAATAAGGTATGCTGTTCAGGTTTAAAGAGTGTTCAACATGACTTTATAGCAAGTTTCAGCTTCTACCTGGCCTGACCTCAGGAACCTAAAACTAGAACTTGTAAGGAAACTCCAGCATAATGTTAACTCAGAAATAGACTTTCTCATGGAACTTGGGGTCATTTGTGGGTCTTGTCTTGGAGACTCTGGGACCCACAAAACTATTCATAAGAATCAATTTGCATGTGAGTACATGTAACCCACAAGAGTACATTTTAAAAGAATTCTACAAACTTTTGCCAAGTTCCCTGGAGACTTGAGCTTGGATGCAGGGAAGCTGATATCACATCAATATAATATCTTTATACCCCAGGAGATTCCTCTTGAGAAGAATGGAATGTCCAGGGAGCTTCTGCCACCAGGATGGAGCCCTGGGAACACTGCTGAGAGGGAAGTCCAGGAATTGTCCCCTTGAGAGCTCCATTAGGAGTATAGGAAGGAAAGCAGGCTAAATAAAACCTGTGCTTGGAGATGTTCATTTCAGCATGATTCATCTTTAAGAGAAAAAGAATTCAGTCACCAATGGGCACACAATCCAGGACAAATATAATGATTAAGTCTTTCAATACTGTCTATACCAAGAATAGAGAATACTATTTTCTCACCACATCTTATAGGTTTAGAGGCCCAGAAACTCCAAGTGGAGGCTTGAACCTACTACTGAATTTCTTTTTTTTTTTTTCCAAATCATTTAAGGTTCTATTTATTACTGAAGCTGCCATAAAAAAGTCAAAAATTTGTTTTTTATTATTTTTATTATTTTTTTAAGTTTTTATTTATATTTTTTAAATTTTTTAATATTTTTTAAAAATTTTATTTTGTCGATATACATTGTGGCTGATTATTGCTCCCCATCACCAAAACCTCCCTCCCTTCTCCCTCCCCCCTCCCCCCCAACAATGTCCTTTCTGTTTGCTTGTCGTATCAACTTCAAGTAATTGTGGTTGTTATATCTTCTCCCTCCCGCCCCCCGGTTTTGTGTGTGTGTGTGTGTGTGTGTCTGTGTGTGTGTGTGTGTGTGAGCGTGTGTGTGTGAATTTATATATTAATTTTTAGCTCCCACCAATAAGTGAGAACATGTGGTATTTCTCTTTCTGTGCCTGACTTGTTTCACTTAATATAATTCTCTCAAGGTCCATCCATGTTGTTGCAAATGGCAGTATTTCATTCGTTTTTATAGCTGAGTAGTATTCCATTGTGTAGATGTACCACATTTTCCATATCCACTCATCTGATGATGGGCATTTGGGCTGGTTCCAACTCTTGGCTATTGTAAAGAGTGCTGCGATGAACATTGGGGAACAGGTATAACTTCGACTTGATGATTTCCATTCCTCTGGGTATATTCCCAATAGTGGGATAGCTGGGTCGTATGGTAGATCTATCTGCAATTGTTTGAGGAACCTCCATACCATTTTCCATAGAGGCTGCACCATTTTGCAGTCCCACCAACAATGTATGAGAGTTCCTTTTTCTCCGCAACCTCGCCAGCATTTATCGTTCTGAGTCTTTTGGATTTTAGCCATCCAAACTGGGGTGAGAAGTTATCTCAATGTGGTTTTGATTTGCATTTCCTGGATGCTGAGTGATGAGGAGCATTTTTTCATATGTCTGTTGGCCAGTTCTATATCTTCCTTAGAGAAATGCCTACTTAGCTCTTTTGCCCATTTTTTAATTGGGTTGCTTGTTTTTTTCTTGTAAAGTTGTTTGAGTTCCTTATATATTCTGGATATTGATCCTTTGTCAGATGTATATTTTGCAAATATTTTCTCCCACTCTGTTGGTTGTCTTTTAACTCTGTTAATTGTTTCTTTTGCTGTGCAGAAGATTTTTAGTTTGATATAATCCCATTTGTTTATTTCTCCTTTGGTTGCCCGCACTTTCGGGGTCGTATTCATGAAGTCTGTGTCCAGTACTATTTCCTGAACTGTTTCTCCTATGTTTTCTTTAAGAAGTTTTATTGTTTCAGGGTGTATATTTAAATCCTTAATCCATTTTGCGTTGATTTTAGTATACGGCGAGAGGTATGGATCAAGTTTCATTCTCCTGCATATGGATATCCAGTTATCCCAGCACCATTTGCTGAAGAGGCAGTCCCTTCCCCAGTGAATAGGCTTGGTGCCTTTGTCAAAGATCAGATGGCAGTAAGTGTGTGGGTTGATTTCTGGATTCTCTATTCTATTCCATTGGTCAGTGTGTCTGTTTTTATGCCAGTACCATACTGTTTTGGTTATTATAGCTTTGTAGTATAGCTTAAAGTCAGG
This sequence comes from Cynocephalus volans, assembly GCF_027409185.1. NCBI lineage: Eukaryota > Metazoa > Chordata > Mammalia > Dermoptera > Cynocephalidae > Cynocephalus > Cynocephalus volans. Next base: position 82,029,623 of record NC_084461.1, read on the forward strand.
TAGTGTTATGCCTCCAGCTTTATTTTTTTTGCTCAGCATTGCTTTGGCTATGCGTGGTCTTTTATTGTTCCATATAAATGTCTGGAGAGATTTTTCCATTTCTGAGAAAAATGTCTTTGGAATTTTGATGGGGATTGCATTGAATTTGTATATCACTTTGGGTAGTATGGACATTTTCACTATGTTGATTCTTCCAATCCAAGAGCATGGGATATCTTTCCATCTTCTTGTATCCTCTCTAATTTCTCTCAGCAGTGGTTTGTAGTTCTCATTATAGAGATTTTTCACCTCCTTGGTTAACTCAATTCCTAAGTATTTTATTTTTTTGGTGGCTATTGTAAATGGGCAGGCTTTCTTGATTTCTCGTTCTGCATGTTCACTATTGGAGAAAAGAAATGCTACTGATTTTTGTGTGTTGATTTTGTATTCTGCTACTGTGCTGAAATCATTTATCAATTCCAAGAGTTTTTTTGTAGAGGTTTTAGGCTGTTTGATATATAGGATCATGTCATCTGCAAACAGGGACAGTTTGACTTCATCTTTTCCAATCTGGATGCCCTTTATTTCCTTCTCTTCTCTGATTGCTCTGGCTAGTACTTCCAACACTATGTTGAATAGGAATGGTGAGAGTGGGCATCCTTGTCTAGTTCCTGTTCTTAAATGAAAAGCTTTCAGCCTTTCCCCATTCAGAATGATACTGGCAGTGGGTTTGTCACATATGGCTTTAATTATGTTGAGATATTTTCCCTGTATACCTAACTTATAGAGGGTCTTCGTCATGAATGAGTGCTGAATTTTATCAAATGCTTTTTCAGCATCTATAGAGATGATCATATGGTCCTTGAGTTTGACTTTATTAATATGGTGTATCACATTTATTGATTTGCATATGTTGAACCAACCTTGCATCCCTGGGATGAATCCCACTTGATTGTGATGAATAATTTTACGTATGTGTTGCTGTATTCTGTTTGCTAGTATTTTAGTGAGGATTTTTGCATCTATATTCATCAAGGATATCGGCCTGTAGTTTTCTTTTTTGGTTATATCTTTACCTGGTTTTGGTATCAGGATGATGTTTGCTTCATAGAATGAGTTTGGGAGATGTGCGTCTGTTTCAATCTTTTGGAATAGTTTGTAAAGAATCAGTGTCAATTCCTCTTTGAATGTTTGGTAAAATTCTGCTGTGAATCCATCTGGTCCTGGGCTTTTCTTTGTTGGGAGCCTTCTGATAACAGCTTCAATCTCCTTTATTGTTATTGCTCTGTTGAAATTTTCTACGTCTTCATGGTTCAGTTTTGGGAGCTTGTGTGTGTCCAGAAATTTATCCTTTTCTTCCAGATTTTCAAATTTGTTGGCGAATAGTTGTTTATAGTAGTCTCGAATAATTCCTCGTATTTCAGATGAATCAGTTGTAATATCGCCTTTTTCATTTCTAATTTTTGTTATTTGAGTCTTCTCTCTTCTTTTTTTTGTTAGCCATGCTAATGGTTTGTCAATTTTATCTTTTCAAAAAATCAACTTTTTGATTCGTTGATCTTTTGAATTGTTTTTTGGGTTTCAATTTCATTCAGTTCTGCTCTGATCTTAATGATTTCTTTCCGTCTGCTAACTTTAGGTTTGGATTGTTCTTGTTTTTCTAGTTCTTTAAGGCGAAGTGTTAGGTTGTTCACTTGCCATCTTTCCATTCTTCTGAAGTGAGCATTTAATGCAATAAATTTCCCCCTCAATACTGCTTTTGCAGTATCCCACAGGTTTTGGTATGATGTATCATTGTTTTCATTAGTTTCAATAAATTTTTTGATTTCCTGCTTGATTTCTTCTTGGACCCATATGTCATTAAGTAGAATGCTGTTTAATTTCCATGTGTTTGTACAGTTTCCAGAGTTTCGTTTGTTATTAATTTCTAGTTTTAATCCATTGTGGTCTGAGAAGATACATGGGATAATTCCAATTTTTTTGAATTTATTGAGACTTGATTTGTGACCTAATATGTGATCTATCCTGGAGAATGATCCATGTGCTGATGAGAAGAATGAATATTCTGAGGTTGTTGGATGGAATGTTCTGTAGATATCTGCCAATTCCAATTGGTCTAGAGTCTTGTTTAGATCTTGTGTTTCTCTACTGATTCTTTGCCTAGATGATCTGTCTAATATTGACAGTGGGATGTTCAGGTCCCCTGCTATTATGGTATTAGTGTCTATTTCCTTCTTTAGATCTAATAGAGTTTGTTTTATAAATCTGGCTTCTCCAACATTGGGTGCGTACATATTTATGATTGTTATGTCTTCTTGATGGATCAGTCCTTTTATCATTAAGTAGTGTCCCTCATTGTCTATTTTTATGGTTTTAGTTTAAAGTCTATTTTGTCAGATATAAGAATAGCTACTCCAGCTCGTTTTTCTTTTCTGTTTTCATGGTAAATCTTTTTCCATCCTTTCACTCTTAGTCTATGTGAGTCTTTATGGGTGAGGTGGGTCTCTTGTAGGCAGCATATAGTTGGGTCCTCCTTTTTGATCCAGTCAGCCAGTCTGTGTCTTTTGATTGGGGAATTTAAGCCTTTTACATTAAGAGTTGTTATTGAAAGGTGTTGATTTATTCCTAGCATTTTATTGGTTGTTTGGTTGTCTTAGGTGTCTTTTGTTCCTTGCTTTCTGATTTACTGTTTGTTTTCTGTGTTTGTTGGTTCCTTAGGTTGTAGATAGCATTTTTGTTTGATTGTTTTCTCTTCATGAATGCCATTTTTATTATACTAGTGGGTATTGATTTTTCTTGGGTTTTTATGGCAGTGGTAGTTATTTTTCAGGAACCAAACCCAGTACTCCCTTGAGTATTTCTTGTAAGGGTGGTCATGTGGTAGTGAACTCCCGCAGTTTTTGTTTGTCTGAGAAATATACTATTTGCCCTTCATTTCAGAAGGATAGCCTTGCAGGGTAGAGTATTCTTGGCTGGCAATCTTTGTCTTTTCGTATTTTGAAAATATCATCCCATTCCTTTCTAGCTTTTAGGGTTTGTGTTGAAAAGTCTGATGTTAGCCTGATTGGGGCTCCCTTATAGGTGATTTGATGCTTCTCTCTTTCAGCTTTTAAGATTCTCTCTTTGTCTCTGAGTTTTGCCAATTTGACTATGACATGTCTTGGAGAAGGCCTTTTTGGGTTGAATACGTTTGGAGATCGTTGAGCTTCCTGGATCTGAAGATCTGTGATTTTTCCTATACCTGGGAAGTTTTCTGCCACTATTTTTTTGAATTTGTTTTCAATGGAGTCTCCATTTTCCTCCCCTTCTGGAATACCCAAAACTCAGATATTTGAGCGCTTAAGGTTGTCTGATATCTCTCTCAGATTTTCGTCAATGTCCTTGACTCTTTCTTCTTTCTTTTTGTCTGCTTGTGTTATTTCAAACAGCCCATCTTCAAGTTCAGAGGTTCTCTCTTCAACTTCGACAAGCCTGCTGGTTATACTCTCCGTTGTGTTTTTTATTTCGCTGAATAACTTCTTCAGTTCAGCAAGTTCTGCTACGTTTTTTTTTTCAGGACATTGATTTCCTTGTACATTTCCTCTTTCAGATCCTGTATACTTTTCCTCATTTCATCATGTTGTCTAGCTGAGTTTTCTTGTATCTCATTCAGTTTCCTTAGAATTATCCCTCGAAATTCCTTGTCAGTCATTTCAAGGGCTTCTTGTTCTATAGGATCTAGAGTTTGAGATTTATTAACTTTTGGTGGTGTACTTTTTTGATTTTTTGTATTTCTGGTATCTTTTTTTTGGTGTTTATTCATTGTGGCAGGTGGTTTCACAGTCCACCGGTTTGAGACTAATGACTAACTAGGATGTTGCTGTGGTTGCCAATTTCGTATGGCTACCTCTGTGGCTGCTCAGTTGGCCTCTAGTGCCTTGTGTGTGGTTGCCTCGGGTCTTGGGCTTCTCCGGGGAGCCACCTTTCTGATCTGCTTGGACTCTGCTGCGCTGGTGGACCATGTACCACAGGGTGTGTGATCTCTGTTGAGCTTTCACTTCCTGTGCAGGACTTCTCCCTGTTCCGTGTGCTCTGGCCCAGGCTGCTGGATCGTGCAGTGGCGACCACACAGGGTGTGTGGTTTCTGTCGAGTCTCCGCCTCCCTGGCCGCACGTCTCCCCACTCTGTGCGCACTGTGCTGGGCTGGGGCTTGTCTTCTGCAATCCTCGTCTATCAGCTGGGCCTTCAAGACCCTGCTCGGCACCGCCTCGCCCAGGAAGTCTACCAGGTTTCTGGTAGGCACAGACGACCGGTCGCTCTGGTTGCCTTTGTAGCACTGTGTAGATCTTTCTCGGGACTTGTTCACCTTTGTATCCCCCCGGCATAGACCGAATCTAGCACCCACCTGCAGCCAGCTCTTCGGCAGGTTCAAGCGGACCTGGGAACTCTCCTACCACACTATTCCCAACCAGAAATTGGTTAGGCTTTTTTCCGAACTGGTGGCCACAGAGATGGTATCTGCCTCCCAGTAACAGGAAGTTTACCAGGGGCTGGAGTCCAGGGTGTGGTGGAGTGACAGTCGGCCCTGCCCGTTCTTCCTTGCCCTCCCGACACTGGCCGGGGATGCCCCACGCCACCAGCCCCGCCAGAGAACCGCGGAGGAAGTGGGAGGGGAGGCCGGCCCACAGGCTCCGGAAAGCCCCGCGCCGGGCCAAGCAAGTGGGAAGGCTCAGTGACGGTCGAGCCGGGCGGAGCTGCCAGCTCCTGGGAAAATGGAGGCAGCCCCGGGGCGGTGAGTGTACTGGTGATGCAGGTGGGAGCCAGGTGGGCGTCAGCCCCCCTAACAGGGCAGGCCTAGGGATCACTCACAGGGATGTGCCAGGTCGGGTGCTCACTCTCTGCCTCTGGTTTGTTGCCTTCCCCGTTCTCGGCCGCTGCTGCCTCGGGCTGTTCAGTCACGGCACTGCTCGGGCGCTCCCAGGAATCTTCTTTAATGCCGGCGTGAAACCTCGAATCCTGAATAGGGCAGCTGGCTGCCTTCAGCGCGGCCCCGGCCTCCGGGATCCTGTCTGCATCCACAGCAGCCCTGGCGCCGTGTTCCCTGTTTAGAGACTCGCTTTTGCAGCTAAGAAACAGTTCTTTTCCTGCTCCACACTTCAAAGCTGTTGCCTGTAAATGAGGCAGCCTCTCCTGCCGGGGGCAAAGTGGCGGTCACCCCCCACGACCGGCCAGCAGCTGCGGTCCTCCCTTAAGAGATGGCGAGAGGAAGGTCCACAAGTTTCTCGGCTGCCTGAGGCCCAGTGGCCGCCTTTTCCACCTCAGCTACTCCTCGCCAACCACCGCAGCCACCGCCATCTTGAAAACTACTACTGAATTTCTAAAAGCACCGAATCTACCAAGAGTAAATATTCAAAGGGAAGTAGGTTAATGTCATTTCAAACTTACAGTATATTTTGGGTTTGTGATTTGTAGTGGATTGGATGGCCCCCCAAAAAACTCATTAAAACTTGAATTGTGTCCCCCAAGTTTTATGTATTAGAAACTTGGCCCCAACTGTGGCTGTTGGGAGGGGCGTGTTAGCATGAGGCAGGCAACCAAGACCAAAAGACTCAGACTAGTGCTAAAGCTACATGCAGAGACCCTTCTCTTCTGGAGAAGGCTAGCCGTCAGGGCAACAGCAGTCTGGAGCTGCTGGTGTTCTTCTTTTCCTCCACATGCAGGGAACCTGCCAACCCAGAGGACAGCAGAGTCCAGAGAAGAAAGAAAAAGGGGGAAGCACAGTGTTCTGATGACACTGGGGAGACCCTTGAATACTGTTGAGTCTGAAATCATGTATATCCCTGGAATAGCTCAGATACTTGGGCCAATAAATTCCTGATTTGTTCAGGCTGATTTATGCTGGCTTTTCTATCACTTGAAAACCAAAAAAATCCTAACTAACTTGCCTGAATTTCCATTCACTTCAATTCAACAAATATTGATTGAGGGCCAAGCATTGTGCTAGGTTCTGGGTCTACAAATATGAATGCAATGTAGTCACTGACCTCCAGGGAGTGCTGTGCTTGGTAGTAAACTTATGATCTAGAGGAGCCCTACAAGTTAGCAGGTGATGTACTATTTTGAAAGCACAGTTCATGGATGTCTGTTCTGATCCCATCTCACTGGACTAGAACAGTCATTCTGAAGAACAAAAGAAGAGGATAATATCCAATTGATAAACATGCTTTAAAAAGCATAAACTGGCAGTATATTTTTAATATAAAATTTAAAATAAAATTAAAGACTAATAAGGAAAGAATAACATTACCTTTGAGAAGCTATTCAATGAGAAGCAGAATATTTCTCATCTAAAATCGGCATTTTAGAACACAATATAGTAAATACTTTGTTCAAAGCCCCCTGTACTGAAAATAACAATGTAGAAAAATAAACTCATACTACATTTAGCATAGTGTTAATTATGGTGGAGATGAACAAATGAACCCAGAGACAACATAAAACATAGATACACAATAATTTAGAAGTTTCATCTAGTTTTGTATTTTAAATAATTTACTTTGATACCGTTAAGGAGTACCCATTATCAATCGAAAAATACCTGAGGAAACATTACCTTCCCAAATGAACATACATTTACTTCGTTCATAGTATGAATCAGGTCCTCTGAGGGACACTATTGAAATGCTTTCGGGAATTTGCTTTAAATAAATAAAGGAAAGGTTGCATAGCAACACCATTCGTAGAACTATGTGAGCCAATCACTATTTTGACCATCACGTTATGGTGCAAAACTTAAAAGACCCAGCTAGAGTTCAGAATGGAGTTCAGGATCCACTAGGCGGTGTTCAGTTTGCTTGGAGGTAGCTGAGTAACCAAAAATGTTTAGTCTCTGATTCAATGTGCACATAAAGATCTTTATGACCAAGAGTCTGAAAAACTTTTTGTTAATGCTGTCTAACATCTGATCAACAGTGTTACTTTTCACTTTCCGAGCCCCAAAAAGAGGTATCAGGATTAATTCAACGGCAACAATAAACTTGCCATTTAAATTTATTCAAGAGCCTCACCAAGGTATCTATGTCAGACTTGTGGCCACTCTATACACACTTTGTTTACTTTTTATACAAATGAATATACTAAAGACTTAAACAACTAGATGAGTCAAAAAGAGACATTTCCCAAAGATCTCATATTAGTATTATTCACCATTTATAAATAAAAATAACACTTTATTACAAAAAAATTTCAAAGTAGATTATAGTAAAAAGATAAAATAAGAATTAGCATTTATTTTTTACAGAAGTAAATCTGATGGAAATACAAAGGTTGTCGAGTATAGCAAACTCTATGTAAAGCTGGGACATAAATAAAGTTTAGCTTCAGCCTCCACTCTTCTGAGCCTCTCAGTTTTGTTATAACATTCTTTAGGTGCCATGTGCCCCCAGCCCCACTAACTTAGAAAGTTCTCCAATTCTAAAAGTATTCCTCTCCTTTTGTCCAAGTATTGCTTATTCACAATTCTTAACTAGAGAGGAATGACACGATGGTCATTAACAAGCTACTTTGTTTAGGTGGGATAGGGCTAGGAAAACTTCGATTTTCAGTTTACTCAGTCTCAACATTCAGAAGCAATATGACATGGTTGTATCAAAAGGGAATTTTGAGGTTCAGTTTCCAATGACAGAGGTTAAGTGAAAGTGTAGGAACCAGACAAGCGAGTCTGAGTGTGCACAATAGTTAAAGAAAGACAAGAAATCTGTGCTCTGCATTCCTCTTTATTTTCATACACGGTAGTTTATTTTCCTTCTTCCAAATTCTCCTAGTAAATTCTTTAAAAGACTGAGTCTTATCTCAGCTGCCCTAAAGAGAAAGGATTTTCTCACTCTCCCTTAAAGTACAGTCATGAGAGCGGCCAGCCCAAAAGACCAGGAACATTTGCTGAGTCAAGGCAGCTCCTTCCTGCTGGGTCCCAGCCTGACACACCTTAACGACTGTCAAAGAGAAACCTCACAAAGAAAAACGAGCTGGAGTAGCTATTCTTATATCTGACAAAATAGACTTTAAACTAAAAACCATAAAAAGAGACAATGAGGGACACTACTTAATGATAAAAGGACTGATGCATCAAGAAGACATAACAATCATAAATATGTACGCACCCAATGTTGGAGAAGCCAGATTTATAAAACAAACTCTATTAGATCTAAAGAAGGAAATAGACACTAATACCATGATAACAGGGGACCTGAACACCCCACTGTCAATATTAGACAGATCATCTAGGCAAAGAATCAGTAGAGAAACACAAGATCTAAACAATACTCTAGACCAATTGGAATTGGCAGATATCTACAGAACATTCCATCCAACAACCTCAGAATATTCATTCTTCTCATCAGCACATGGATCATTCTCCAGGATAGATCACATATTAGGTCACAAAGCAAGTCTCAATAAATTCAAAAACATTGGAATTATCCCATGTATCTTCTCAGACCACAATGGATTAAAACTAGAAATTAATAACAAACGAAACTCTGGAAACTATACAAACACATGGAAATTAAACAGCATTCTACTTAATGACATATGGGTCCAAGAAGAAATCAAGCAGGAAATCAAAATTTCTTGAAACCAACGAAAACAATGATACATCATACCAAAACCTGTGGGATACTGCAAAAGCAGTATTAAGGGGAAATTTATTGCATTAAATGCTCACCTCAGAAGAATGGAAAGATGGCAAGTGAACAAGCTTAACAAATCACCTTAAAGAACTAGAAAAACAAGAACAATCCAAACCTAAAGTTAGCAGACGGAAAGAAATCATTAAGATCAGAGCAGAACTGAATGAAATTGAAACCCAAAAAACAATTGAAAAGATCAATGAATCAAAAAGTTGGTTTTTTGAAAAGATAAATAAAATTGACAAACCATTAGCATGGCTAACAAAAAAAAGAAGAGAGAAGACTCAAATAACAAAAATTAGAAATGAAAAAGGCGATATTACAACTGATTCATCTGAAATACAAGGAATCACTCGAGACTACTATAAACAACTATACGCCAACAAATTTGAAAATCTGGAGGAAATGGATAAATTTCTGGACACACACAAGCTCCCAAAACTGAACCAAGAAGACGTAGAAAATTTGAACAGACCAATAACAATAAAGGAGATTGAAGCTGTTATCAGAAGGCTCCCAACAAAGAAAAGCCCAGGACCAGATGGATTCACAGCAGAATTTTACCAAACATTCAAAGAGGAATTGACACTGATTCTTTACAAACTATTCCAAAAGATTGAAACAGACGCAAATCTCCCAAACTCATTCTATGAAGCAAACATCATCCTGATACCAAAACCAGGTAAAGATATAACCAAAAAAGAAAACTACAGGCCGATATCCTTGATGAATATCGATGCAAAAATCCTCACTAAAATACTAGCCAACAGAATACAGCAACACATACGTAAAATTATTCACCACGATCAAGTGGGGTTCATCCCAGGGATGCAAGGTTGGTTCGACATACGCAAATCAATAAATGTGATACACCATATTAATAAACTCAAACACAAGGACCATATGATCATCTCTATAGATGCTGAAAAAGCATTTGATAAAGTTCAGCACTCATTCATTGACGAAGACCCTCTATAAGTTAGGTATACAGGGAAAATATCTCAACATAATTAAAGCCATATATGCCAAACCCACTGCCAATATCATCCTGAATGGGGAAAAGCTGAAAGCTTTTCCTTTAAGAACAGGAACTAGACAAGAATGCCCACTCTCACCACTCCTATTCAACATAGTGTTGGAAGTACTAGCCAGAGCAATCAGAGAAGAGAAGGAAATAAAGGGCATCCAGATTGGAAAAGATGAAGTCAAACTGTCCCTGTTTGCAGATGACATGATCCTATATATCAAACAGCCTAAAACCTCTACAAAAAAACTCTTGGAATTGATAAATGATTTCAGCACAGTAGCAGAATACAAAATCAACACACAAAAATCAGTAGCATTTCTTTTCTCCAATAGTGAACATGCAGAACGAGAAATCAAGAAAGCCTGCCCATTTACAATAGCCACCAAAAAAATAAAATACTTAGGAATTGAGTTAACCAAGGAGGTGAAAAATCTCTATAATGAGAACTACAAACCACTGCTGAGAGAAATTAGAGAGGATACAAGAAGATGGAAAGATATCCCATGCTCTTGGATTGGAAGAATCAACATAGTGAAAATGTCCATACTACCCAAAGTGATATATAAATTCAATGCAATCCCCATCAAAATTCCAAAGACATTTTTCTCACAAATGGAAAGAACTATCCAGACATTTATATGGAATAATAAAAGACCATGCATAGCCAAAGCAATGCTGAGGAAAAAAAATAAAGCTGGGGCATAACACTACCTGACTTCAAGCTATACTACAAAGCTATAATAACCAAAACAGTATGGTACTGGCATAAAAATAGACACACTGATCAAAAGAATAGAATAGAGAATCCAGAAATCAACCCACACACTTACTGCCATCTGATCTTTGACAAAGGCACCAAGCCTATTCACTGGGACTGTCTCTTCAGCAAATGGTGCTGGGATAAATGGTTATCCATATGCAGGAGAATGAAACTAGACCCATACCTCTCACCATATACTAAAATCAACTCAAAATGGATTAAGGATTTAAATATACACCCTGAAACAATAAAACTTCTTAAAGAAAACATAGGAGAAACAGTTCAGGAAATAGGACTGGACACAGACTTCATGAATATGACCCCAAAAGCACGGGCAACCAAAGGAAAAATAAACAAATGGGATTATATCAAACTAAAAAGCTTCTGCACAGCAAAAGAAACAATTAACAGAGTTAAAAGACAACCAACAGAGTGGGAGAAAATATTTGCAAAATATACATCTGACAAAGGATTAATATCCAGAATATAGAAGGAACTCAAACAACTTTACAAGAAGAAAACAAGCAACCCAATTAAAAAATGGGCAAAAGAGCTAAGTAGGCATTTCTCTAAGGAAGATATACAAATGGCCAACAGACATGTGAAAAAATGCTCAACATCATCACTCAGCATCCGGGAAATGCAAATCAAAACCACATTGAGATAACTTCTCACCCCAGTTTGGATGGCTAAAATCCAAAAGACTCTGAACGATAAATGCTGGCGAGGTTGCGGAGAAAAAGGAACTCTCATACATTGCTTGTGGGACTGCAAAATGGTGCAGCCTCTATGGAAAATGGTATGGAGGTTCCTCAAACAATTGCAGATAGATCTACCATACGACCCAGCTATCCCACTGCTGGGAAATATACCCAGAGGAATGGAAATCATCAAGTCGAAGGTATACCTGTTCCCCAATGTTCATCGCAGCACTCTTTACAATAGCCAAGAGTTGGAACCAGCCCAAATGTCCATCATGAGATGAGTGGATACGGAAAATGTGGTACTTCTACACAATGGAATACTACTCAGCTATAAAAACGAATGAAATACTGCCATTTGCAACAACATGGATGGACCTCGAGAGAATTATATTAAGTGAAACAAGTCAGGCACAGAAAGAGAAATACCACATGTTCTCACTTATTGGTGGGAGCTAAAAATTAATATATAAATTCACACACACACACACACACACACACAAAAAAAAAAAAAAAAAAAAAAAAAAAAAAACCGGGGGGGGAGAAGATATAACAACCACAATTACTTGAAGTTGATACGACAAGCAAACAGAGGGGACATTGGTGTGGGGGAGGGGGGTTGGGAGGAGGGAGGGAGGTTTTGGTGATGGGCAACAATAATCAGCCACAATGTATATCGACAAAATAAAATTAAAAACAAACAAACAAAAAAAAAACAAAGAGTAACCTCACAAAGTAATTCACAGCAAGGTGTTAATGATTAATAACAAGCTTACTGTGTTACAAGCTCAAACACAAGCCAGGGACATATTTTAAAAGAGGTAACCCCAGGGCCAGCTGTGGCTCACTCGGGAGAGTGCTGCGCAGGTAGAACTGAGGCCACAGGTTCGGATCCTATATAGGGATGGCCGGTGCACTCACTGGCTGAGCGTGGTGCAGACCACACCATGCTGAGGGTTGTGATCCCCTTACTGGTCAAAACAAAAAGAGAGGTAACCACCAAGCAGAGGGGGTGAAATGTTACTATGGAATATCAAAGACCTAGCCAACTTATAAAGTCTTTAGAACAATAGGGTACCCCAGCACCCCACAAATCAAATCAATTTCCTAACATTTATTCCATCCCTCATAAGAGAAAACTGTAGCCAAACACCTTCCCTTTTGCATTGATACTATTACTTATACGTTAAAATACCAATATGCATAATAAGGCCCCTCACATCTATGGATGCTAATAAATATTTGTGGAGAGAACTTAGCATGGGTTGAAAGAAATCCAAAAGAATGAACACACCTTTGGAAGGATGAAGATCCAGGAAAAATATTAATCGGTAGTAACAATAGGTAGCTAACTATTATTCAGTATCTACCATGTACCAGATGCTACATTTTAAATTAAAATAGTACTTAACATGCTATTCAAAGAAATCATAAAGGAAAAGTGGTATTAAATAGAAGTAAAATTGCTTTTATTGTAAGACTGGCCATAAGAGTTACATGATAAGGGCACATTCAGTGGATTTTCAAGTTTACCAAGAGTCTGGACTAATCAACACACGGGCTGAGATCAATAACATTTTTCCTGCAGGAGCCTCAGCTGCTCTCATAGATCATCCAGAGCCCAGGGATTTCACATTCAACACAGTCTTGACCACTTAGGTTTTCCTCTAACACCAAAGAAACACCTTTATTTCCTATTACAGAAGGATGCATCCTTAAAGCAAAAGCAAGGCAGAGTATTGATGTAAGGATAAGAATGGTATAAACTACTCAATATAAATACTGAGAGGAACAATAAAATTCTAAAAGTCCCCCAAACTGGCAGATAATTATAAAACCATTCTCAGATTTATTTAGATATTAAATATTTTTTCTCTGAACATAAATTCTCAGAAGATGGGAACTCGGTGTTTGCCAAAGAAGCGCTTGATATGCCAGCACTTTTCTCTTTACCCTTAATCCTTCAGGCTACTCTTTACATTATGAACTCTTTAGAATATGACTTCTGTCCTGTTAAATTCCAGAGTCTTCTAACTATAGATCGAAAAGAAATTTTTTAGTACCCCAAAGAGCCAGAGCAGAGTCACCAAGTTCAAGTCTAATTTTACAGTTGAAGATGATGAAGACTTGCCTGGGATTATGCAGAGGCGGAAAATAAGAGCAGAAGACAAATTTACTGGCTTTTATGAGGGAGCTATTTCTTACACACTTACCTTATGTCTCTCAGTCCAACAGTGTAGTCATTACTTTCTGCTGTAGGTTAATATCTTTGTTAAAAGACAATTTCCTTATATCAATACTTCATCAGCTCAAATGTTTGCAGACAAGCAAAACAAGTCAGAAGTACTTTTGCATAAATTCCCACTTCCTTTTAGAAGAGATATGCAAAATTTTGAAAAAGAGAGTGAACAGGTTTACTGGATTCACAGAATCCACCCAACATAACGATTCCTAGACTATGCTTATAATAAGCAAATAACCAATTAGTGTGTGGAAGACTGATGAGTGTTTATTACCAACATATCCCAGTTACCTCTCTCAAGGAATTTATATACACCCAGCTGGTAGGCATGAAATATGTTCTGCAAAGCAACACAGCTTTGCAAAACAAATTACAACTGGATTTTACAGAGCATGTTCTCTAATCTGGTGTGATCAACTTTAACTGTGCAGAGACAGCTTACTCTCTAATAAAATTTATGGACCCCCTGGCATAATATAGATCCTGTGAATCCAGCAACTCTACTGCTGTGGTTTGAAGGTTTCCTCCAAAACTCATGTTGAAACTTAATCTCCAATGTGTCAGTATTGAGAGGTGAGGCCTTTAAGAGGTGATTGAATCATGAGGGTTATGCCCTCATGAATGGATTAATCCATTTATGTATAAATGATTTAGTGGGTTAATGAATTAATAGGATATCATGGGAGTAGAACTGGTGGCTTTATCAGAAAAGAGACCTGAGCAAGCATATCAACATCCTCTTTCCTCTTACCATGTGATAAGTTGTGATACCTGCACTGCCTCGGGACTCTGCAGAGAGTTCCCACCAGGAAAAAGGCCCTCACCAGATGCACCCTTTCAACCTTGGACTTCCCAGCCTCCAAAACCATAAGAAGTAAATTTTGTTTCTTTATAAATTATCCAGTTTTAGGTATTCTGTTACAAGCAACAGAAAATAGGCTAAGACCCCTACCCATTCCTTTTTTTTTTTTTTTTTTTTTTGTCTTTTTGTTGGAAAGCAGCTGCCCAGCCCATGACACTTCCTGGCAAATCTTGCATCTAGGTGGGGCCATATAGCTGGTTCTCATCAGTGGAATATAAGTGCAAAAGATGCATGTCACTTACTAGCAAAGGTGGATGAGAGAAGGCTGTGTCTTCTCTATTCTCTATTTTTCTCTTTCTGCCTAAACTCTGAAAACCCCAAAACTCCTACCAAATGACACAGTCTCAATATGGGAGGAACCTGGGTGTCAGGAAAGCTCAGAAACACCCACACTGGATATTACGGGAATGAGAAATAAGATTCTGTTGTGCTAAGCTACTGAAATTTTTGTTTATTTTTTATAGCCATTGAAAAACCCTAATTAACACATTGACCTTACTAGATATACTCTTGGGCAAAGTGGTCTGGGCATCAAGATAGTGGTAGCTGCCAATAAATGTGGCATAAAATATATCAATTATTATTAAATTTCTCCTCTGTCTATCATACTCTCAAGGTCACAGCCACTGGCCAGGCTAAATTAAGTGCAGCCAAAACTCAGAAGTTCTTATGGTCTAGCTAAGCATTTAAAAAGACTTTTATTTTATCAATATTGTAGATAATAAGGTTTACTACAATTGTACCTGACTTCATATTTCTACTCTAAATTACATCTTTGTAAGTCTCTGAAATTTAAGGGTATTTCCTTGGGACTCTTTATCTTAAGATGTCAACAAAAAAACCCTCTCCTTACTAGTAGTAGGCTCCATGTGAGAGAACACATTATTTTGTAAGGGGAAAAAGAAAGCATCAAGTCCTGGTACTAATGTGGAGAATTCTCCTGGAGAAACTTTACAATCTGCAATATATAAAGTTGTAAAACATTTTTAGATGTTCAAGTTTTGACTAAAAGTAAAGTCATGTCTCCCTTTTGATCAAAAAACCCACAAAAAAAACCCCAAAGTATAAATCTCCTATAGCCAATAAATCTTTTCTTAAATGATGATGTAAATCTTACTGTCTATTTTGCATGTTTATATAGAGCTGTAGATTGGATGCACCTCCCCCCCCAACCTCATAGAAGCTTGAATCCCCACAGTAACTGTTGAAGGGTAGGAAATCCTATTATGGTAATTGAAAGGTGGGGCTTTGAAGAGGTGATTAGATTGCAGGACCATGCTGTAATGAATGGATTAAAAATGGTGGCCATGGGCATCGTTTGGAGGGCTTTAAAAAGAGAGTGAATGAGGAGGTTAGTCTCTCTGCTTCCATCATTTTGCAATGTGAGACTTCTGGGTCACTGTCACCACCACCACCCATGTTCCTTGGACTTTGGACTTCCCAGCCTCTAAACTGTAAGCAATAAATTTCATTTTCTTATAAATCACACCATTCTGACTGCAAAATGGTGCAGCCTTTATGGAAAATGGTATGGAGGTTCCTCAAACAATTACAGATAGATCTACCATATGACCCAGCTATTCCATTGCTGGGAATATACCCAGAGGAATGGAAATCATCATGTTGAAGGGATACCTGTACTCCCATGTTTATTGCAGCACTATTTATAATAGCCAAGAGTTGGAACCAGCCCAAATCTCCATCATCAGATGAGTGGATAAGGAAAATGTGGTATATCTACACAATGGAATACTACTCTGCTATAAAAAAGAATGAAATACTGCCATTCGCAGCCACATGGATGGACTTAGAGAAAATTATATTAAGTGAAATAAGCCAGACACAGAAAGAGAAATATCACAGGTTCTCACTTATTTGTGGGAGCTAAAAATAAACAAACAAACAAACAAGTGGGAGGGGGAAAGAAGACACAATGATCACAACAATTCCTTGAACTTGTTAAGACAAGTGAACAGATATGATGTTGATGGAGGGGAGGGGAGAGAGGGAAGTGGGAAAGAGGAATTGGTAAAGGGACATGAAAATCAACTACATTGTATATTGATAAATTAAAACAAACAAACAAAAAATCACCCCATTCCAAGTATTTTGTTATAAGCAACAGAAACAGACTAATACATATAGCAACGAATGATGATGGTGCCTTCTCAACAGAAAACAAGTAGAGGAATAGAGGAGCCACTTGTTGATATAGGACTACATTGGGGAAATGTGACCATGAAGGCGTGTTCCCTTCACTAGTATACTAAAGAACAAAGGTTGAGAAGCACAGTGCCCCACAATTTTTTTCTTTTAATCACAGCTTGTGGCAGATGGAATGACCAGGTGTAAGACCCTTATACTTTACACCAAGCCAAAAAACCTATTCCCAGCTCAGCCTATGGATGGTTGATCTGAGATGTTGCTTACATAGCTCACATTCTCAAAATGCGTAAGCAATTTCACCCATTTTTAATTTGTGTTATAGTCATCAAATAACAAGTTCAGATTACCCAGAAAGAGTTTTGGCATAGACTGAACTTTTCACTTGAAATCATATATACCATTATTATCTTGGAAAATGTTCTATTTCAATTGAGCTGAACATGCGGAGTCAGTTTTTTTCCAGTAATTGAGACCAAATAACTAATTTCCTCTGTTGTTCATTTCTAATCAGTTTTGAGCAAATACTTTCTTTGTGAAGCTTTCCTTATTTTTTTTCTGATGGATATATAGTCCCTCTATTTATTTACCTTTTATGGCACTGATTCTCTAACTTGTTTATCTATTTATACACTGCATGTTACAGCCCCAAGCTCTGAGGAAGCATCCATGTCTGATTTACCTTGGTCTTTCCTGAACTCCAGTACATGATATAGTGACATGCATGTAGAAAGAACACAAAACAAATGTTTTAAAAGAGACACACATACACTATAGAACACTGTCCACTGGGCTTGTGTCTGTAATGCCTTATGGAAAAAAAGTTCATGACCAGGTGTCAATACAGATAAGAACACTATTTCTGTATCTTGTATAACAAGGCAGCTACAGCAGAAGTGCTCCTGGACACTTTCTTAGCAACTAAACTCTTCTCTGAAAGATGCCAGAGGACAGCTTTCAAGTTAACTTCAGTGGCACGGTCCCTAGAGCAAATACCCAAACTCTAGCCTTTTTAAAATACATAGATTTAATCACCTTATAAACACTGTGCTTAAACTTTTTTACAGTATTTCTTCATCTTCATCACGCAGTGACATTTGAAAGCCAGAATATTGTATTTTTAAAATGCGAGCTATATCCATCAGACTATATAGCCTAAGGTCCAAAAGCAATCAATGAGTAGGAATAAACTTTAAACTGTATTTAATTTTCATTTGAAGGTCTACATAGAGATCTAGCAACCTCCTCCTCGTTTATTTAACGCACCATAGTTCCAATTTGTCCTTCATTTTAAAAAATAATTACAGGACAAAATACAATATTTTATCTAATGTAAGATATACAATTATTTTGTGTTATACCATTATTTACTGTGCCGTAAAGAAATAAAAACATCCCCAATTAATTGTAAGATGCCAACAATTTTAAGAAGTATTTTAATTTCTGAAATATTAAAACATGAAATAAAAATATCATTTTAGAATCAATGAAATGAGATACTTGACAAAGAACATGTAAGATGTAATAATTACAGAAATGTAACACAAAAAGAATGAAATACTAGAGTAGAAAATGTCCTTTTATGATGCCTATTTATTGTCCCCAATTAATATCCATTACTTATATAACTATATCATTTTAAAAGTATAAAGTGTATTCATGCTTTTAATGCTTTGCACTGACTATAAATAAACTTAATGGTCAAAGAGTATAGTACTATATATGTATATATATAGAAACTGGTAACCCTGTTTCCCTCCAGAGAAAGAGCTAGGAAAAATAATACACTACAAGGAAAGAATTTTCACTGTGTGTCATTTAGTACCTTTCACCTGAGTAGAAGTTACCTGAGTACCATGCACGTGTGTTAATTATGCAAATTTGAAAAATAAAATAATTAAAATGGCCTCACTTCTTTAACTAAAAAATTAGGGTAACAGTATTTAATATGTAGTTTGATATTTCCAATCCACTGGATTAGGAAAAGAAACTAAACAAGATTTATGATGTTAGACTTATTGCAGGCATCCCCCTAAGTTTAGGTAACACTGAGGATCCATAATATGTACTTCAGAAGAGAAAATATTTTTCCTTTAGAGATGCCATTTATACTGCATTTTGTGAGAAAAACATCCACTTCTTTGCATGTGAAATGTCTGTTGCCCCCTTTCACTAAAGACATCACTGGGCTTCCTCTGGAGAGGCAGAATTTACTATGCAGAGCAAGATATATACTTTTGATTTCTAAGAAAGCATTTGGATGATAGCTAGATCTGATCTTTTTGGATAAAGCCATGTAGCAATATACAAATAATGGCTTTCTGAGACATTCTTGAATGTCTAAATGCATACAGAAGAGGTTTTTAAGGGTAATATCTAAAAATTTAACAGTAATATCCTATTTGTGTACCCAACCTGGGGCCTCAGAGATGCCACAAAGACCTTGGCAGACTAAGACCTTTATGCATCCAGCAGTTACCATCTGTGGTACAGATTAGGATCCCAGATAAACGGAGGTTTAAGACAAATTTTTACTTTAAATTTTAACCAAAGTGCCTCTAGCTGACTGGCACTCTCTACTTCAGAAAGGCTTCAAATTCAAACCTTAGGTGGGTGTGGTGAATAAAAATGAGTGAGCTGACAGATTTGTGTGGGAACGCACATACTATCTGTCAGGCTGTCTTTATAAAATGGAAAAAAGGCACTTTATAAAATGGGGACTCTGACTCAAGAATGTATAGATTAAATAAAGGATTCAAATCAATGCTTTAAAATGTTCCTGCCACCTTTAAAGCCACTCTCAGCTTGTGATTCACAATTCCCTCCTAATGTTTTGCTGTGATTCTATGGCCAAAAGCCAATTTTCACAGTACCTACAGCATGTAGCTAGCTGGTACATGCACAACAGAAAGCCAGTTCCTATGTTACGTGCACTAGCTCTTGTTAGAACGCTTCCATGGGCTTTCAGCACCTATCCAAACATTGACCAGGGGAATCCAAAATGGTGCTCTGAAGAGAATCTGGTACAATCATCACTGAATACAGTTATGCATTTGTGGTGGACTTTCTGTCATTAATTGAGACTCTAAAGGCTTGTGGGAAGGAAATTATTGCAGAGGTAAGTAGAGGGAGGAATCAGTGGTTTCTTATTTGATCAATGTTAAGTTAGGTTTGAGATGCCTATCAGAAATCAAAGCAGATGTGTTGGGTAAGCCATTGGCTATGTTAAGTTTAGAGCTCATGGGAGAGGGCCAGCTTAGATATGTGCATTTGAGAGTCAGTAGTACAAGATGGCATTTTAATCTGTGAGAAAAGAAAAGAAGAGGGCTGAGGACAAAGCTCTAGGGAACTTCAACCTTTGAAGGTCTTTTGTAGGACAAGGAACCAACAAATGAGACTCAGAATAGCCAAGAAAGCAAGAAATTAAAATTAATAAATTAGTTAATTAAAATAAGATTTAAAACTCTGCACAGTTCCCAGAGGCCTAGAGAATGAAGTGGTTTGTGTAGGAGACTGTCAGCCACGTTAAGTGCTGCTGAGATAGAAGGTAGGGTGCTGACAAAGAACAATAGAGAGGAACAAAGAAGAAATTCTGAGCCAGACTGCCCTGGCTCCACTACCTATCAACTGTGAGATCTTGGTCGAGGTAGTGAACCTTCCGGTTTCCTCATTTGTAAAATAGGTGTAATAATGGTACCTACTTTATACAGTGCTTGTGAGAATTAAATGAGTTAACATATATTAAGCACTAAAATACTGCCTGACACATACTAAGGTTTACAGAGGTATTATTATTATTATTACTTTTGGCTTTGGCAAGATGTTGACCTTAACAGAAGCCATTTCAATGGAGTGGTAGGAATGAAAACCTACTTGAACTGGACTGAGAGGATATGATGTAAAGAAAAGTGTAAAGCAAGAAGAAACACTTTAAAGTGTGAAAAGAATGGGAGAGTAGCTGGAGGATAACATGGGTTGAACAAAGGGATTTGTGTCTTTATTTTTAAATGAGTGGTATTAACACATTTATATGCCAAATGGGAATGACACAGTAAGAAGAAAAAAAATCCCGAAACAGGAAAGAAAAGAGGTAGTTACAAGAATCACCTGGATCCAGGGCCTAAACGGTGGATGTGGCCTTAGACGCAACAGGAACATGCCTGCCATCATAAAAGGAGGGATTGCCAAGGGCATGGGAGTGTGTAGATCAGAAGATTTTGGTAGAGAGAAAATGAGGTAGAGCTTGTCTAAGTGTATTTATTTTTTCTATGAGTATCTGGGAAGATAATCAGCTAGGGAGAAGTTGCTGGAGATCTGAGAAGAAAGAGCAAAAGCACTGTCTCAGAGAAGGTGAGTTTATTGGAGAAGAGACGTAAGATGGTCTGACAGTGTTGCAAGCCCATTTAAAATTGCAGTCATAAATTTGTGGTGAGTCCAGTTGGCATTATTCCAAAATATCCTGTCAAAATTAGCACTTCTAGTGCTTTATAAAAATAAAATCCATAACATATTTCTCTTGTATTCTCTCCATATCAGACAATTACATTTTAATATATTTGTTTAAAATTTACTATTGACTTACGTATGACTTAAATACTATTGACTTAAGTTAAAATTTATCTATTGACTTAAGAATATGATTATTCCTTTTTTATACAGGGAGCTGTACAATATATATAAACATTTTATTATTCAGTTAGAACATTTATTTTCATATTGGAACATGGAACTTCCCAAAGATAATGATCATTTTTTGAAATAAATTAACATGAGTCATATTCATTCTGAACAATGTGTTCCAGTTCACTAGTGATTGAATGTTTTGATGGCTAACTGTATATGTCAACTTGACTGGGCTAAGGGATGCTCGGTTAGCTGGTAAAACATTATCTCTGGGTGCATCTGTGAGGGTGTTTCCAGAAGAGATTAGCATTTGAACCAGTAGATTGCGTAAAGATGTGGTGCAGCATTGTCTGGTCCATTGAGTGTCAGAATATAACAGAAAGGCAAAGGAAGGGTGAATTCTCTCTTTACTTGAGCTTGAGCTGGGATATCCATCTTCTACTGCTCTTGGACTCTGAAGCTCCTGGTTCTCAGAGCTTCAGACTTAGACTCAGGGACTTACACCAGTGCCACCCCGACTGCTGGGCCTCCACAGTCATGTCGGCCAATTCCCATTTTTCATATATATATAAAATATGTGTAAACATCCTATTGGTTTTGTGTCTCTGAAGAACCCTGACTAATATAGACATCTGTTAGACATTAGGTTCTGAAATGCAGTACTTGCTAGTTTCAATATGAGGAAGATTTCAGACTGCATTTTGACATGTTATCTCTTAAAAATGACCCTAAACTATCTGCAATGTTTGCTTCTTCATCACTAGCATTTATGAAGCACATGCTGAGGGCAGAGTACTATCCTAGTCTTCACAGGAAAGCAAAGGAATAATTCCTATGTTTGTAGAACTTACACTCTATCATTTCCCAAAAATATCTGATGTTGCTATGCTGGATTTTGTGATGACTAAATCACTTAGCCAAATTATTCAATAAAATATAAAAAGTGGTTGGAGACCTCAAAGATATTTCTCTCAATCTTTTCCTTCTCTTCTTACATTACCTGGTGACTTTCATCTTCTGCATGTCTTTTTATTTTGTTTTGTTAAAACTTAAAAGTTCTTTCATCGGGACATCAAAGATATCCCTTCACCTAGAGCAGGTTAAGTTAAACCATAAGATCTTTCTTTGAATGTCCTTAAGTAGTGATCAGCAATCAAGAGCCAGAGTGCTTTTGGACTTTCATCCTTAAACAGCAAAACATTTTAAAAAGTCAAGAATTTGTTCAATGCTGAAATTACACACACTAAAAATCAGGACCTGTATGTTTTGTGCAGAAGGGGAAAATAATGTCCATTGATTATTAGGAAATTAGTCCATTGTGGAAGTCTTGACTAGTGAATCTCCCAATCTAATTGCTTGTTTAATTGATGGTAGTTATCTTTTTAATGTGCTTAAATGATTCAAGTATATATTTGTTAACTTCCATGTGAACCAAAAGTTGTCTGCCTTGAGTTTTGGAGGAACAATTTTAAACATATGAGTTATTATCTTGAGGACAGAGCTACAATATGATCACAAACTAACTCTCTGTTGTTAGCTAATTTACCTCGGCTGCCATCTGGGTCTCCAAGCCAGGTCAAGTGAAAAAGCCATACTGAAGTGAAAGAATAATCGGAAAACCACATATGCATTTCTGTTAGTTTTGAATTTTCATAGACCTAATGGTCTGTAAAGAAAAACTCTGCCTCAATTAAAGACACAGGTCCACAAACATCCCCAAATATGATTTTTAAATCAAATTTGTTCAGCCTTATAAACACCCCCCTCACATTCCCCCACATACACCTCCTTATTCATAGACAGACAATACTCTGGATCGTTGCAGTTTTGGTATTGGTATGTCATTATTTTGTTGCACTTTGACAACCTGAAGCAGGCAAATTCTAGAATTATTCTTTACTATATCTGCAGCACATTTTCAGATAATAAAGATGAATTTTCAAAACTCTGGTTAATGTACAATGAAGTACAGTATGTAAAGCATCTAAGAAGGCTATTTTTGTACCAGTGGCAAATCCTTTCTAATAAATTCCATATACCCAACTTATTTGATTCTTAAAAATATCTTTAATGAGAAAAAAATATGTAAGTTCAAAGCAAGTCTATTTTCCTTTACATTAGATATCAGTGGAAACCACAAATTTTAAAATAACCATTTTTTATTATTTCTGATATTTTGAATAATTTTCCTAAGCTTTCCATTTTACTGAAGGAAATCAAAACAGCAGATACAGCTAAACTTTTAGGAGTTTTCAAAAAAGAGCAGAGTAAGGAAGAACTTTTCAGAAATGTGGCAGGCCAATTCCTCAACCAGCCTTTAGTAAATATTAATGCCATTTGGATGATAGATAAAATATCCCTGAAGGGTGACTGACAGAGGGAAACTGACATTGGATCTAAAGAGAAATTTTCTCTTTTATACAGACAAAAAAGATTGCTACTCATTAATTTGTTCATTCTACCAATATTTTTTGTGTATCTATTGAATAACAATTAGAACATATTCTTCAGTTGGATACACAGGGGTGACATTCTAAATATTTAACTACCAGTGCCACAGGGGTACTTGAAGTGCAACAGGCTCCTTTGTTGCTGGATCATGAGGAAATCTGGGGAGCCCTGGGCAGGGTGTAGAGCAGTGGAAGTGGTCCTTGGGCAGCTCAGAACAGCGTCTATTTATTAATGAGTGAGGCAGTACTTCAACGTTTTAACAACCAGTAGGGTCATTAAGGAGCATAGAAGAGGTGTACAGACCCCAGACTACGGGGGTTGTGAGTGGAAGGGTCAGTGTATAGGTGGAAGAATCAGGGAGGGAAGGTCTGTAAACATCCAAGGACAGTTGGTCAGCCGACAGCTCCAACCCCTACGATAAGTATCCTTAGATATTTTTACCTTTGAAGTCAGTGGAACACCCCAACCCCCCAAAATGGCAATAACCCGGTCTGGGCTTAGAAGCAGTAGATTAGTATAATTAAAGTGCAAATGTTGAAGAATGATGTTTGAGGGAAACCAGAGTAACAAGGTGCTGCTGGAACCTAAAGTAGGAGGCACACGGTGGAGAAAGACAAGGCTGGAGAGCAGGGCAGTGGCCAGATGGTGGCGCTCTTGTGCACCTGGCTCGGGAGGGCTCGGACTCCATTGGTCACGACAGAAAGCCAAGGATGGTTTAAAACAGAGAAATGACATGGGTAGATATGCATTTTAGACAGTTCACTCTGGCCCCTATGCAGGGGTCAGTTTGAGAAGAAAAAGGCTAAAGGCTGGCAGGCCAAATAGGAAGAAGTGTGACCTGCAGTGTGTTCCCTGCATTTGTCTAAAACTCCACGGCAAGGTCCATGATCATCATCAAAGCTAGTTATGGTAGCTCCAAACGTAAGAGTGGATGAGAGCTTTGGAAAATAATCTGGCAGTTCTTCAAACGGTTCCTCAAATGGCTAAATGTAGAATTACTGCATGACCCAGCAATTTCACTCCTAGGTATATGCCCAAGAGAAATGAAAACATGTACACACAAAACTTGTACATGAACATTCATAGAAGCATTATGCACAGCAGCCAAGAAGCAGAAAGAAACCAAATGTCCATCAATTGATGAATGGATAAATAAAATCTGCTATATCCATACACTGGAATATTACTCAGCAATAAAAAGAAATGAAGTACTGAGACATGACACAACATGGATGAACCTTAAAAACATTATGCTAAGTGAAAGAAGCCAGTTGCAAAGAACCCTATGTTGTATGATTCCATTTATATGAATTATCCAGAGTAGGCAAATCTACACAGAGAACAGATTAGTGGTTGCTTAGGACTGGGAGAAGGAGGAAGGATGGAGAGATTGGACAGTGATGACTAAGGGGCATAGGATTTCTTTTTGGGTTAATAAAAATGCTCTAAAATTGATTGTGTGATAGATGCACAACTCTGTGAATATACTAAAAGCCACCGAATGTATACTTTAAATGGGTGAATTGTATGGTATGTAAATTATAATCTCAACAAAGCTGTTAAAAAAAAAAAAAAGAATGGATGAGAGAGTCCTTCCAACAATAACAACATTGTAAAGTGGCCCTTCAGTGGCAACCTGGGCAGCACCAACATTTAAGCAACAAGAAGTATTTAAGAAATCCCCCCAAATAAGAATAAAAAACCCTCCAAAAATGACAGAGAAAAAAATGGTTGGGAATATTTAGAAATGGAAAGAGCTAAAGAAATGAAAGATGCCTAAACGTATGATGGCTCAAAATTATTTTGTTAAGAAGATGAAATTATACCCATACATATGAATCAGTAAGGAAACCAAAGTGTCCAGTTTTCTCAAAAGATCAAAGAAAGACTCTGCTAAACGTCATGCAAAGTTAAAGTAAATACTATTTCAGGATCATCTTACAGGAGAGGGGTAGCACTGGGGAAAACAAACAAACAAACAAAAACAAGACCAAGTTATTAGCCTTGTATTTTTCAGCTCACACCTTTTAGCACTTTTTTCTTGTATCTGATGCAAGCTTTATCATTTTTGTCAAATGCACCAGATCAATGTAACTCAATAAACTATCTGTCTAAAGTGTGTTCTACTGGATGATTCATCACAACCGGTCTTCACTTAACTTCTGTCAGGAACAGTTACCTAATCTATGAAATAAAGGGCACATAGGCCAGGGTTCTGCAATCCTTGTGTGAGTGTGATGATTGATTTTCTGTGTCAACATGACTAAGCTAAGGGATGCCCAGACAGCTGGTAAAACATTACTTCTGAGTGTGTCTGTATGTTTCTGATCAGTGTGGGCAGACTTCATTCAATCCTTTGAGGGCCCCAGATAGAACAAAAAGGTGGAGGAAGTGTGAATTCTCTCTCTTTACTTTGAAGTAAATGAGATGGGATGAGATGCTGACAGTAAGTCCATAAGCAAAGCACCAGTGCTTTAGTTTCCTCTGGGAAGAGACGTAAAACAAAACAGGGGAGTGAGAGAGACAGGTGCCAGTGACAACGAGTTTATATGACTGCTGGAGCAAAGTTTCAGATTATTTTGGTAGCTAACAACCAGTAGGGTAAGGATTCCAGACCCGGGTTATTTCTCAGTGTATTAGTTTGGTAGGGCTACTGTAACAAAGTATCACTGACTGGGTAGCTTAAATAACAGAAATTTATTTTCTCATAGTCCTGAAGGCTGGAAGTCCGAGATCAAGATATTGGCAGGTTTGTTTTTTTCCTGAGGGCTCTCTCCATGGCTCGTAGATGCCGTCTTCTCCTTGTGTCTTCACACGTTCCTCCCTCTGTGCATATCTGTGTCCAAATTTCCTCTTTTTATAAGGACACCAGTCATATCAGATTAGGACCCACCCTAACAACCTCAATGTAATGTAATTACCTTTTTAAAGAACCTTTATCTAAATAGAGTCACATTCTGAGGTATTGAGGGTTAGGACTCCGAGAGGTGGATTTTTCGGCGGGGGGGGGGAGTGGGGGACACACTTGGCTAAGTACAAGGAATTAGAATTTAAGGGTAAGAATTATTTGCTCAGTAATTTGTTTTATTGTCTCAAAATTTGTTTGATGAAAATTCCAGGATTTTTTGGTGGTGTTTTAATTGAAATTATTCTACCAGTTCTGAGAAAGCAGGTAGTTCACTATATTCAACCCATTCTGGGCAACTGCGGAGGCCAATGCTGGTGTTGGTCATTTCCCTTTGCAGTACTGAGACACTTGCAGGATCCTTGGCAGTAACACAAAAACAACAGAGTTGCTTTTCCAGATCTCAGTGTTGCCGGAGTTGCCTCTGAGAAAAAGGAAGGAAACCCTGCCTTTCTTGCACTACTTCTGCATGACTCTCAAACCCAAGGCACTACAAGTAGGAGCAACAGAGAAAAGGTCAAGGACAAGCATATGAGAAACAGAATCATCATCAAAGCCAGGCTGAGCTCCTGGAAATGTGATTTAAGGGGACTGGGTTTGATCTTAATACACTTGGTTCTGTTCACGTGGCTAGATGCTGAGGACTTTTCTCTTATTCATTGGATCATAAA
This sequence comes from Cynocephalus volans, assembly GCF_027409185.1. Taxonomy (NCBI): domain Eukaryota; kingdom Metazoa; phylum Chordata; class Mammalia; order Dermoptera; family Cynocephalidae; genus Cynocephalus; species Cynocephalus volans. Next base: position 82,056,673 of record NC_084461.1, read on the forward strand.
ATTTTGAAAGTTGCTAGTAAAACCCAAGAGTTAGACAAATCAGTGACCAAGATTATGATCATGAAATGGAACTTAGGACAAGGACCTCAAACAGGGCCAGGCGTTTTAATTATAAAGAGAAATTTTAAAAAATAAACCTTATCATTACCATGCTTAGGCCTCATTTTTGGTGTTAGAACATTAGGTGCATAGGTCTGGTACATTCCCAGTCATCCTTACTGTGCTCTACTTTTTCTTTTTTTGCCAAAATAGTTATGACTTCTAACATAATTATGATTTGCTTATTTCATTTACTCTTTATCTGTCTATACCACACTAAAATGTAAATTCCTCTAGGAAAGGGGGTCTCTGCTTGTTTTATTCATTGATGTATCCCAAGCACCTAGAATAGCGCTGGTACCACAGCAGATATTTAGTAAAGATTGGTGAGTGAGGGAATATATAAATGAATAAATATGTCTTATTAAATTAAGTAAACTGATTTTTAAAACATGCGTTCCAGAATTCATAATTACATAAGTGTGTTGTCCCTTAAAATTATCACTCTAGGGGACTCTATGCTATTACCATTATGCCATTACTCAAAAAATATTTGGAACTTCTTGACCTCCATTTATGAGCCACCCAAGAAATTAGTCTTAACAACCTTATAGTTATATTTCATTTTTCACAATAACCATCATTTTTCAGTGTGATCATCTATTTACTTTATCGAACTTTGTTCCAAATAACTTTTAGTTCTTTTCACAAGTCAAATCCATCCCGAAAGGACAAAGACTTGTGGCCATTCCATAGAGGATTAGCAACAACAACAAAAATCTCCCATTGGATAATCATTAGAATTGAAGACAGAGAGCCCCGATGACATCCCATAATGTGTTAATGTCAGTAGAGACTGCATAAAACATTTGGGGCAGGACACATAACTCTTGCTTCTCAAGAGACAACTGGATAATCACCTTTCACAGTGTGCTCTTTTATACTTGTGTGTTTTACCATCTCTTGCTGATTTTGTTTAATTTTTAAATTAAGTACATTGGGCTGGGTAGGACATTAAGCACAACATAAAGCAAAGCCATGAAAAATTAACAAATTGACACTTCCTTATAAGATATTTCATGGGGCTACCTTTTGCAAACAACTTTTTTCTTCCCAGATACAAAAGTATTATGTGCTAAATGCTAAATGGAGAAAACTGGAAAGACGTAAAAGACCAGAAGTGTTTTGATGGAATTCCCCTGCATGCAGGAAATGAGTGTGACAAAGGCCTGGTGGCTGCGGCTTCGGCTCAGGCTAGTCTTGCTCTCTGCTCCTGAGGCATACTGCCCTTCTTACAGATCCCTGACCAATCCGTGGTCTGATGCTTCAGCACCTTTGCAAAAGCTTTTTCCTCTGACAGGTGTGCTGCCCTCCCACCCCTCCCTTCATTTGGTAGCACAACCTCGCCAAGGAGATCCCAGCTCTAACATCGCTTCCTTCGGGGAGCCTTCTCTCACTTCCAGGTATGTTAGATACCTTGTGCTTTGGCTTTGTAGAATTTATCACAGTGGGTGATTATATATTGGATGACTACTTGATTCACACTTATCTCCACAGTAATCTCAGTAAGATGAGGTCAGGTAGCGTGGATGAGTTCCTGGTGCTGAGCCCAGCATAAGTAGGTGCTCAGTAAATGCATTCATCCATTCTGTACTCACTTCTCGGGTGTTAATCCTTGCCAGAAACCAGGTGAGGAGCTGGGAAAACTGGAGCTAAATATTATATTCCTGGATTCTGACCAATATCTTTCTTTTACTTGACAGACTCACAGAAAATCATCACACCTAGTTGCCTGGTCCCTCTAAGGAAGTCCTGAGTTGATTTAAGATTTGATCATACATACTAAGCTTTTTATGGGTGACAATATAAGAAATGTCCATTAGAATAATATTTTTTGCAACTTTTACATAACAATAGTCAAAAATATGTTGTCTGGAATTAAGTTACTTGTAGTAAGTTGCTCCTACGGGGGGGGGGGGACAAAAAATGTCCTTCAGATGAATTTGTGCACTTCCTACTTGAATAAGAACTGTACAAACCCCCAGATTTTTACTTTTCCTTGGTTTCTAAGAAGGTAGCCAAAATTAAGCTCCTTATAACAATAATTAGTGCATTCTTGGCATTTACTTTTCATCTGATTTTGATCCTCAGAATAAATTTTTGTTTTACTTTTTAATTACCTTGGCCCTGCTTGTTTTGATACTGTAAGATGTTTCAAATCTATTCTGTAAGTAGGTGAGATTGAAAACAAGTAAATATTAATTTGATCATCATTTATTTCTAAGTGTTCTAATCATTTAGTAATTTATGCTTTTGAAAATCAATTTTTCACAATATCTTGAGTTATTAAATAGTATTCCACTGAAAGAATTTGCAAGTTTTATCTGTAATTCTGACATATGTATATACTCTCATCTGTTATAGGTGAGATAACATATAAAAGAATGCCATACAGTGCATCAACATTGCTGTGTAAAAAACCACTCCAACACAGTAGTTTAAAACAACAATCATCTTCCTACCTCAAAACTCAGGGGACTGACAATTTGGTCTGAACTCAGCTGGGCAGATCTTGTCCTAGATTCACTCATGGAGCTGCAATCTGCTTGCTTTTCAGCTGGAGCTGAATGGTCAAGACGGATTCCCTTACATATATATGTTAGTGCTGCCTGTTGCTTGGGCCACAGGTCCCCAGGAGGCTAGGCAGGACATGTTTGCACAAAAGTTGAGGTCCAAAGGCAACAAGAGAAACATAGCCCCGGTGCTAAAGTGCTTTTCAAGGCTCTGCTTGCAACGTGTTGCTAAGATCCTATTGGTCAAAGCTGATCACATGGTCAAGCTCAAAGTCAGAGTGGGATATTCATACAGGTAGGCCTGATTAATTGGAAGCTATTACCGTAACAATATACTACAGAGTATAATACATTAATTAAAATAATTTTTTTCTCAGTTTTCAAAATACCAGTACAGTTATGCCTTTGACCAAAAATAGGCAATCTCTGGACAGCAATTGTGGTTTATTATAACCTCTATGTTACATTGCTCTTCAAGGGCCTTGACTCACTTCTGCCTAAAGGCAGAAAACATTTCCTTCTTCTTCAAAATTAGAAAAAAACGTAAGACTCAGTCACTGAGGTATGTGAAAATCAATATTTCATTAGATGAGATGTAGTTCCAATACCACTGCAGAGAAATAAAACTGGAGAAAAAATTGTTTTCACAACAAATATGAAAACAGTTTCTATAACTATGAAAAGTTATAATAATAATACACTTTCTCAACTATTCAATCCAGGACCAGAAATACCAAAAGAGTAGAAGGAAAGAAAGAAAAATATATATTATGGTGGTAAGTTGAGGATATTAATGATAATTATGACTTATTGTTTATAATCTCAATTCAAAAAATCCTGTGAAATAAACAAGTTCTCAAGTCAAATGAAGTATCACTGGGTTCAGTGAACGTTTTAGTATTCTGGTTAAATAAACTAAGAAAAAAATATAGCCTGGTTTGCATTTCAATCCAGTTCATTAAGCATTATATATTTCAGTCAATATCAAACAAACATATTAAGAGCCAGGCTCTAGCATCCACGTATTAACTATGTGACATATAAAGTTTATGGGATTCTCTAAGCCTTAGTTTTGCCATCAGTAACGTGATAGTCCCTAGCTCTTAGAGCTGTGAAGATTACATGTGAGAATACTCATAAAATACTTAGTACCATGCCTCACACATAGTAAGTGCTCAATAAATGTCATCATCAAAGAGTATCCCCCTATGCAAAAGATCCATGAAATTTCTTTAAGGTGTGCATTTTTGGAAAGACTTTTCCTCTCCTAATGAGTTGACATACTTTTCTTTTTATAGACATTGAGCTTCTTTTTTAGCTTCAGCCACTACTAAGATCAAAGACAAAATTTCACCTTAACCTTGTAGCTTTGTGGGATTCTGCTGCTTGCTGATCTCCATCCCAACATTACTTTCCATTTCCCTCATACTAATATATTTTCCCTCATATTAATTGTCAGTTTTTATTGGTAATATATGTTATTGTTGTAAGCTGCTTCAAATATTTGTGAAATAAAGCAAAAATAATAAATGAATGAATGATTTAGCTTGTTTGTATGTCTGCTCAACCACCAGAATAGACTGTTCTGCTAAAGTGGGGGACATCGGCTCCCCCCCAAATTGAGTTTGATTATATATGTTCTTAGAAAATAATTACTGAATAAATACATGAATATTGAATTACAGGAAATGTGATACTTAATGCAAGTCCCATAGAAAACATTGAAATTCCAATTCTAGACAACAATCATGCAAGTTCAAATGTTTTCAAATTACTTCAAATTTATCTTTCAGTAGGAAATTTTTTTAATGTATTTTTAATTTATTTTAATTTTTTTATAATAGTCAATATTTACTTATGTTTTCTGCATATTTATTCCTTTTTGGTAATCTCTGTTTTCTCCTGCATTTTCTTCTTTTTTTGGTCTGTGTTCATTTTTGTTCTACTAGAAGAACTCTCATTTTTTTTTTAAATACAGACATACTAACAATGATTTTTCTTTCTTGCCTAATTTATTTATTTTTTTGCAACAACATGGATGAGCCTGTAGAAACTTATGTTGAGTGAAATAAGCAAAGCACAGAGGGATAAATACCATGTGTACTCACTCATAAGAGGGAGCTAAGAGAGAAAGAAGGAAGGAAAGAAAGACCACAGTGGTGCATTGGACTTGCAGACGGAGAGAGCATACCTTGGGATACAAAGCAGGGGGGGGCAGGGGAGGGGGAGGGAGGTTGGGGATAATTGGGTGGGGGACACAGGGTACACTTGCAATTTGTGGTAATGGTCATGTTGCCATATGGATCCGGCCTTCACATCTTGGGCACGAGGGGTGACAATCAGCTTTGTATCTCATGAATATTCATAACCAATTTTTTTTAAAAGGAAGTGTTTTTTTAACCCACTTTTCTGGTCATCTTTCACAATAATTTCTGTTAATATCCCTTTCTCATTCTCCCAGGAGAAGAACTGTGCTATGTCTTCTAGGGAACACACCATGATTGCTTACCAAGGTGCATTCATCAACTTTCCTGTTAGACATCCCCACAAGAATAAGACATGTTTTCAGAGCTGGATTGGAAAGTAGAGAGCAATTAACCCAGCTGTGTCACTTTTTAGATGAGAAAATGAGGTATGGAAAGCTTATATGATGCAAGACTGCAACAGCAGAACTGAAAAAGAATACAGCTTCTTCAATCCTCATCCAGATTTTTGTGACTATAGTCTGCTATAACTTTCTAGAAGAGCAAATGTCATAATGACAGAACTCTACATTTGTCACGTAAGCAAAGAAAGAATCATCTACTTTTTCAGGTTAGGTTTCCCTTTCTAAAATGCCTTATTACACAAACAAGCAGCTACATATTTAAATAGAAATTTCATGGAACTGTTGCTGTTGATCTGGCAGGGCCTCTGATGAGTTCAGAAAAGTGTCTGCTAATGAAAGGAATAGTCTTCTCACTTCTCAGCTCACAAAACAAATGTTACCTCCTCACAGAGACCTTCGCTGCCAGCCCCTCTGGGCAGCTGTCTCTCCTGCTGCCCTCATCCCACTAGCTGCTCCTGATCACAACACTCTTTGGATTCCTAGTCGCAATGTATTATTATCTTCATCTTTTAACTGTGTGTGTTTTGGGGGCTGTCGCTGCCTCTAGAGTGTACAAAGTAGACCCTGTCCATTAGCTGAACAGGCTATTTTTAACCAATATATCTGGACAATCCCATTATCAGTTATTTTCATTTAGATCTTTTTCTGATGTGTTGAATTTGTCAGAGTCTTCACTTATATCTATTTATCTTTGTATCTATGTATTATATAGAGAGATAGATATGAATTATTTACAATTCTGTCAGTTGATCTGATCTTAAAATTAGTTTACATTTTCAAAATATTTAGAAGCTGTACAAAACATTTAGATTTTTTGTTTCAAATAGTCATATTAGTTTAACATCAATTAAGAAATATAACTATGATTTAATACATCCACCAAAAAAGTTAGATTTTCATGTGAAAGCTCAAGATATAAATGCCAAGAACAGAAAAATTAATAGATGCATGCTAATTGCCAGAAACATTTGTTGCTCAAAACAAAGAAAATAGAACTAAGTTATATTATTCTTAATGCCTTTGTAATCTAGGAGGCTTTGTGAGAATATATCCAACATGAGGAAACAGGGTTAGAGATTTACAGATATTTGCATGGTTTTCTTTCTGGCAAATGCAAATTCCTTAAGGAAATAAAAAGATCTAAAAATTGCAGCATGTCAAATGAAAATGAGTGCAGGTGAGAGCAAGATTTGCCTCTCGCAGTATCTTTGCCTCTTACTCTGAGAACAAGAGAGCTTCTTTTTACATTTTTCTCGTTTTTTCCAAAACGATTTTAGCAAAGGAATTTTAAAAAGGAGTCTCAAAATCAACCTTATTTTTAAAAGTTCATTTAAAAAAGATAGTTTGAGCCTGGTACTAGTTAAGAAGAATCTTGCTACTCATAAAACGTTAGTTTTTAGACCAAATGTTTCTATTTTTAGCTACTTATCCAGGAACACATTTCTAAATCTAAACAACTTCTGATCCACAGAAACTGTTTCCTTATGGACAAGATTAAGTGGTATTAGCCCCTCTCCATACTAAACTAAGAGCTCCTTAAATGTGAAAATTGTCATTCATTTTTATTTTATAGTCTAGCACACAGCCTGACACACGGGGCTTAATAAATGATTGAACAATAAATGAATAACAGAATGGTAATCAACTTTCATTTCTTTAGGCTTTGCTAAATATATATAATCTGAAGAAGAACAGACAAATTTTGTGGTTTTTCTCTTTTTTTTTTTTTTTTTGTTGGTGGCTGGCCCGTAAGGGAATCTGAATCCTTGACCTTGGTGTCAGCAGCACCATGCTCTAACCAAGCAAGCTAACCGGTCAGCCCCAGAGAAATTTTTAAAAATTTTTATATTTAAAAACTTAATGTTTAAATAGATCTTTAACAGTCATCCTGCCAAGCTGTTCTTCAATGCTGGAATCCCCTCACTGAGACTAAATCCATTTTCACTTCAGCCTGACTTTCTGCCTTCCTCTGACCCTCATGCTCCCAGATAAACTTAGGATTTGAAATTACAGAAAAAATGTCTCATTCCTAGAGAGGATGTATATATAGGATTTTGCCTTCAGGAGAGTAATCACTCACTTTCTCCTTAAAAAATTATAATTGCAAAAATGTGTTTTTGACCATCTGTTTCATTGACTCTAGTTCCATTTTCCAAAGTGCTAGCTATCATTCACCTCTGTCTGCAAACTGGGACTTTGCCACATGATTTTGAAGATGTTCTAGGCCAATTAGTAACAAGAAAAAAAAGTGAACACAAGTGGTTCTTTTCTTACTTCTCTATACTCCAGAAGAAACCTTGAGAGGACTGAAGGAGTTTTTCATGTATAAAACAGGAAATTATTCTGTGTGGAAACTTTAAAACAGACTAGTATTTTGAAAATTTGAAATTTTCAAAGAGTAAAATACACTTTTTTTTCAATTTCTGAAAAACAGTTGTCACAATAAATGTTCGGGCTATTATTTTGCTTTAAGAACAATTTAATGAGAATGTACTAGAAAAGATTATGCATTCCTACCACGATCAACGGTTTCAGAATGGAGGCGTTTTCCAACAGAGGAGGCACAAGACAGATCCAAGAGACTTGGCGTATCTGTTCTTACCAAACACATCACCTATTCCTGCTTGCTTAGGAAGAGTAGTTTACCCATGCCATTTTTCTTTCCTAAAAACCTTAAAGATGGGATTGTACTGATTTGAAACTTTTTCCACTTAAGTTTACTCAGGCTTGCTAACTAAGATACGTACATTTTGACATTTTAGTAAAATCTCATTAGTTTAGTTCCTACAAATTTGGAATTTATTACTGGAAAGTTAACCTTTGCTTTTGTCATAGACATTTAAAAGGATTTGATCAAGCAAATACAAAGTGTAAAAAGATTGCACTGGGAATGTGCTGGTTACTCAAGAAAACAGTCTATTTTTTAAATACTTTAGAAACTCATTAATTACCTACAATCACTATGCAAATTAAATCAAGAATATCCCTGCTATGTGATAACACCCCCAGAGTCTAGCCTTAGGCATGTGGCTGGGGGACTCTCAGACCCTGGCTTGGTTTAGATCACTGCTAAGTATACAACAACCTGAGAGTTTGGCCATTTTTTGAAAGCAAAGGCCAAGATGTCTTCAATGTGTTCCAAAGTGTCAAAAGAATGTCTTACCAGGATCTGGTAATCACGGCTCTGCTCATCTTCATAGTCTTCTTAATTTCTTTTCTTTTCTCTTCCCTCCTTTTTCTTCTCTCTCTCTCTTTTTACCCTCCTTTTCTCCTTCCTTCTTTTTTGCCTTCCTTCCTTCTTTCTATCCTACTTTTCTTTCTTTTTTTGGTGTACCAGTACTGGTTTTCATATAGGAACATATGAAATATGGTGAGACCAGAATTTTTATTACAACAGTCCACACACCTGTGTTAGGCTACAAACTGCTCACTAAAACATTTTTCCTCAGAAAAATTATTGGTGAAGACTTACAAAAACTACCTGAATGAATACAATAAACCTTTGCTTACTGCTAGTATCCATTTTCAACAATAATGGCTATTGTCATCTATTGCATGCTTGAAAAATATTTTTGGAGAAGAGCAACTATGAATGAAAAGAAATAAAACTTTATTCCTTTCAAAATGTATTAAAAATTATTTCTTCATCATTGACTCAATTATCTTGTCATTAGAGTTTTCCCCATTATTTCTTCTTCTAAAATCTCTAATGCAGGCCTCATGAAGACTGTGTACTAAGTTAACTTCAGTTATTAGGAATTTTAACAACACAGACATTAGCCTGGTCATTGTCTCCAGAAAGCCACCATGTGATTCTCCTAATTGCCAAGTGTCCAGTTAACACAAATCATGGCTGATCATGTGTCTCTATTGTTATTACTAATTTGAACTGCCTGCCAAGAAATAAAGCTAACAGGAAATTTACAATAGAACTTGTGTTTATAATTAGAATCAAACTTGAGATTTTTACACAAGCAACAACTCTGCAGCATTCTTAGAAATTTCGTCCCAGTGGCCCTATGAAGAATTTTTCTGCAGATATGTGATCAAAGTCTTCAGTTCCCAGAAAACGAAAATTATAATTGTCTTTTCCATGATTATAGTCACTGTCGGTGAAGAAAGAAAATAAATAGAATATAAACAGAGACTGTGGGTCAAGAACACAGTCATGAAACGTTAACCTTTAAATTAAACCTCTGTTTAATGGAAAAAAAAAAAACTAACAAAAACTTGTTTCCAAGTTAAAATTCAGAGTCTATTTGCACAGAACCAACGAGAATGAAAAGAGCCTCTGACCAATGATTGCCCTGGACCTTTCACCTTCCACGCATGTGGATAGCAAGTAACCTGGATTATTCATTAACATAAAATAATATTTTAAAAAGGAAGAAAGCAATGGCCTGGTAAGAGACAGTAACTACGCAGCTGAAGTCATGAAGTGGCTCAAGCCAGGAAGAAAAAGCTACTGCTTTAAGTATTATGATGGACGTGGAAGAGAAATATAAGCTATAAACATCACTGTACAAATAAAAAATATTATTTTTCCTAGTGATAAAAAAATTAGAATTCTAGAAGGAAAGACTGAAGAGCCAGTGGCCAAAAGGTAACAGAAGTATGGGTTACTAAGGAGCATCCTCTTTTACCCTGCCAAGGCTGATTACCACGTAGCAAAAGCAGTCCCTTAGTGCATGGGGTCCCCACCCACTGTGACACTCTGTTTCATTCCTGGCAGATGGACACAGAGGAATGGGATGCAGCTCAGTTTCTCCTTATTGAATTCTTCATGGGAAACAGGCTCCATGCTCACCAACAGGCTCATAAGTTTTTTCATTTGTTTGTTTTCATTGGTTACGAATATTCATGGAGTACAAACCTGATTGTCACCACTCATGCCCAAGATGTGACTGCCAGATCCACACTGGCAGCATTAGGCTCATAGGTTTTAACAAAAAGTTTTCCCTATTCTACAGACCCCAAAGTAGCCCAGTTCTCTACAGACATCACATTTTTCTATAAAGTTGTGAAATGAACTGTTCTACATACATAAATAAGATTTCTAGGAAACAGAAACTCAACTCCTCAGGTAACAAAAGGAGTATTTTTATATTTTTAATGATTTTTGATAAAAGCTTCCTAAAATGTAGCATCCCCTTCCCATATTTGTTTTAAGCACATAATCTAGTGATGATAACTCAAACTTCTGTTGGTGGCTGGAATGCTATACCTATCTTTATTTGATTAGTTAATGCTATGATTATGCCTCCGCTTTCTAATTTCTTTCTCTTTTCTCTTCACATTAGACTTAACTTCTGCTATCATAGCACCAGCCTCTGGCAGAACAACCCTCCTTATAAACTTCTGGTTATGATCATTTTGGAAAAAGATAATTAAATTTTATACTATGTACCCTAAGTAAGAATCAATGAGCTATATGTGAGGACTAGGGGTAAAAACTTTGACTTTAGCTAAGAGGTTTTCTCATTAGTGGTCTTATCCAGTTACTTCTGGATGAAAACAAAGACTTAAAATTAACAACAACAATAACAAAATCCAATTTGTAAGTAAACTGAATATCCTTTTTCTAGGAAATGTGGCTATTATGTCATTTTAAATGCTACAAAGTTATTAGAATCATTTAGCATTTCTTTTAAGTAAATAAAAAAAACCCCAAAACACTCAAGTTCAACTGAATTTCTATTTCATATGTCGAAAAGCTATAACATCTAAAAATAATAGCATAGAAAAAAATATTTTTAAATATAATAGCATTGCATTAAGCTTATTATCATGTGATAGCTTCTGAAAGGGCCACTAGTTCACAGCTTGGCCAAAAAGAAATGCTTAAAAGTTAAAAATAACCCACTATAGCCCACTACTCACACCACTTTGGACTCTCTGAAATGCTGTGTCTCTATCTCAACCATTTGCCCACATACCTGCCATCTCCAGCTGACTTGGCTATAAGGATTAGGAGATCCTACCATTTGCCACTTGTTTCAAGTTACAAGCAAAATCCTTTCCACAGTCCAGCAGTGGTCTCACCCTGGCATTTTCTCTCTGCTTCGTCCTTTGACTCAATGCCTCTAACCAGAGAGGCCAGCACTCCCAGAACATCTCCTGACCATTTTCTCTTATACACACACACACACACACACACACACACACACACACACACACACACACACACACACACACACACACACACACACACACACACACTCCCCAGCAACATCTTTATGGCTCCCTCCCTAGACAACCAGCAGGTGTAAACACCAACACCTGTTGACAGCTTTACTGCTGAATATTCCAGGTTATAGCCAAAGATAATACTTTGCCATTTATCTTTCCTTTAAACTAGTTAAACAGTATGGGGGGGGGAGTTTTGGATTATGAGTGTAAGTAAAATCAGTTTTTAAAATCTAAAATCGTTTAATATAGTCAAAACAGTAACTAAAGAAAAATTGAAGTAAAGCCTAAAAATAATGTCACTTGCTCTCCACCACCCTACTAAGTTTCAATGGGAATTCAGAAATGAGAGAGAAAATGATTTGGACTTACTCCTACTTTAAATCTGATCAAAACACCAGGATCAGTCCAGATTCTCTTCCACTATTTTTGCATCTTCACATTAGGCACGCAATGGAAATGAGCTTGGGTGGGAAGCCTCAGGCACATGAAACTAAAAATCAATAGCCAGAGAAATGCATTCTATGCGCGGAGGACAATATCCCTCTTACACCCTGATCCCCATCTCTCAGCTATTCTTATTGCACGTTCATTCACAAGATATATGGATAATATCTAGGGTAATTCTTGCATTTAGAAACTAGGAAATGTTACCAAATATGGGGAAAAAATTAACTTGAGAAACTGGTTAAGTTTGGACCTAGAAAGTTAGGTCAGATCTATTTAGCTTTATTAATGAAGGATATAGTTAAACTCTATTCCTTTGTTTTGTTCTTTTGGCAAATATTCCTGCAGGGCAGAATAGTGGAGCAGAGGAAAAATAACTTTTGTTTTCATTCTTTATTTATATTGCTCTGTTTGTGTGGAGTTTGCCAAACGGAAAAAAATATCACGTAACTTATCAGATGCAGGAAAAAATGTCAGCCTATGTTTTGTGGCTTGTTGGCTCAGCTGCCTAATATTCTTGGCTAGGGATCCCAAAGACTGGATCTTGTTCCCAAGCAGCCTTTCCTTTCCAGACAGAATATGTACTTCCCTATTCCTGAGTAGTCATCTCATAATGAGGAGATGGACACGGGGTAGGGATGTGGTGATGTGGTCTTGTAAATCTATCATTTCCATTGAGGGGGAAAAAAAGAAAACACAGCCACTGTCCTTAACCAACCATATGCCATTATAGTAATCATTATATACACACAAGAAGTTCACAGAACCCAAACTGAATCCTTCCAGTTTTGCTAACAGGCTCAGCAGGCCAGACACAATAAACTGTGCCCAGAACAGCAGCCTCAGGCACTGTGGTCCTGACATTTCTCCACCTGACCCGTGGATCTGTGTGTGGTGATAAAGGAGGAAATGAAATGAGAGGAAATGCTCCCAAACATTAAAGTTTGCCTAGAAGTTTGAAAAGCTCAGTGTAACTGCAATGGATATACAGAGTTTTAACTATGTCATCAAATCTTCTTTGTCGTGCTCTCTCCAAGGAGTTCTATCAAGAGCAGTGAGCCAGAATGCTTTCCCATAAGAGGGAAAGGAGCTCCCCTTTGCCAGGAATGTCTCTGCATTCTGAGGCCTCATTAGGAGCACTCTTAGTTTTTAAGGTTTTTTAATTCTTTCCAAAGAGAATGAGTAAATAGAGACCTTTGAATCATCAGTGCTCATGTTTCTAAAGTCAAAGGTCTTTATTATACTTCTAAAACATGTTAAGAAACTATATTTTTATCTCTCCTCTGAGAATCATGCCCCAAAGAAATGCTTAATAATTTTTTTTTTTTTTTTTTTTTTTTTTTTGTCTTTTTCGTGACCGGCACTCAGCCAGTGAGTGCACTGGCCATTCCTATATAGGATCCGAACCCAGGGCGGGAGCGTCGCTGCACTCCCAGCGCCGCACTCTCACGAGTGCGCCATGGGCTCGGCCCAATGCTTAATAATTTTTAATAATAAAAGAAATATTTCTTTTTGATAAAATACTTTTACCATTTTATCCACTTACAATCTGATATCATAATGATGTAGCAGACAGAAACCTTTGAGTTGTTGGCTGTGGTGCTGTAGTTTTGCTGAATTGGTGATGTGCTAGTGCTCATCTTGTCATGCAGTGTCACTCAGCCAGGAACAGACATTTGACACACTGTGTCCTCCATTAGTGGTGAACTAGGTGCAAGGCCAGGGCTTAGCTGTTTCTTATTCACCAAAGACCTGCGGGGTTTAGGGTAACAATCAAAAATGCAGCGTGCTCACGAAGCAATATGAAGTTTTTATGCCAACAGAAACTGGAGGTCAAAGAACCATTCTCGGCCTTTGAACATATTTTCTACTGCATGTTAATCCCCTCGGAATAAAGGAACAGAAGGAGATGAACTATAAGGCCCATTTCAGCTATAAAATTCTAACATTTGACATAATGAGCAGGAGAGCTACTACCATATTTACATTCTAATTAAGAATTTTTTTTAGCTTAAATAAGTTAACTTCCTCAAAATGAAATTATACAGGATCCTACCTAAAAACCAAAAAACTGAGGCTACGTGTAATTATGGCAAACAATTTATTCAATCCTCTAACTAAAATTTTGTGGAGATGGCCCAAAATTCCTGCATAAACTGGTTTTTAAAATAACTGCAACAAAGAAAGCTAATAAAAACAACTAGAATATCAGAAAAATTAACTTTATCACAAACCTTTGATAATATTAAATACCAAAATAGTTCTTTCTTAAATGAAAATTGTGACAGTGATAGATAAATTTTGTGATAATTTTGTCTTTCCCAAAATTTATTAGGGTGAATCTTGATGTATATTCTACTTAGAGTTTTCTTTCTCAATGTATAAAAAAAAAAATTGGTTAAAGTGTGAATATGATAATTTGTATGGCTTATAAGGAAGATCCCAATTTTGGCACCACCAAGTAGCTATGTTTTGTAAATAGAAAGTATAAGCCTGTATAATTTTATAATGAATATAAACAGAAAAAAATAGATGATAAATTAGAATGTAAACATATCAATAATTATTACTGAAATCAAATTTTCCTTTTAAATCTTTACAGAAAAAAATATTATTTAGTCAGATCGTGTAGTATATGTAAAAGCATGATTAGAAAAATAAGAAAGAATTGCATGACTGGAATATAAAGACACAGGTGAGGAGATGTTGAATTTAAATTGAAGGCCTATTGTGAAGGTACATGTTCTAAGGAGAGAAAGGCAGGAAACAGTGAGCATATGATCTGTGGAAAAGCAGGCTGGGACCATTCCCATAACCTAAGAAAGGGTTTTAGCAAGATTGTTGGACTCTTGTTTACCTAATCTCTTTGATTATAAAATTCCTTCAAATGTGCATTAAACATATGAAACCAATTAATATGTGTATGATTGTTTTGTTTTGTAATGGCTAATAAAAAAGGGAAAACTAAGATGGAAAAAGTTTTTTTTGCATCCTGACACCTTAATCCTTGAAAATGTTTAATTTTGAGCCCTAAAATGGAGCCTGTAACAAAGACAAAAAAGTAAAGACTGACAATCAAGTTTAGAATTTTAATCATATTCTAAGATAACCTAAAACCAAGATGGCTAGAACCCATTAAACCCCACAGACCTCAAAGCTATGGCAAGGACCTAAAGTGCACAATGACTATGGAAGGCAGAATTCTAAGATGGTCCCAAGATTCCTGCCCCCTAGTGTTCACACCCTCTATAACCCCCTTTCCCTTGAGTATGGAGAGATCTGTGAATATGATAGGATAGTTCTTCCCTTGCTTAGGTTCCACTGCATGACAAAAGTGATAATCCATTGATTACATTACCTTATATGAACACTGAAGAGTTTTCTCCAGCTGGCTTTGAAGATGCAGGCTGTCATATTGTGAGCTGGCCACATGGCTAGGACCTGCAGCGGCCTCTAGGAGCTGAGAGCAGCCTCTGGTCAACAGCAAACAAGAAAAGAGGAACCTCACTTCTACAAACCACAAGGAACCCAATTCTGCCAGTGACCTGCATGAGCCTGGATGAGGACCATGAGCTCCAGACAAGAACCACAGTGTGGCAGACGTTTTGATTACAGCCTGGTGAGATTCTTAGCAAAGAACCCCTAGAAGAGAAGGCCTGATTCCAGACCCATGTGAGATAAGAAATTTGTGTTGTGTTAAGTTGCTAAATTGGTGGTAATTTGTTACACAGCAAGAGAAGACTAACAGTTGACTCTCCATGATACATTTAAGGGCCAACAAACACACCTCTTAAGTACGTGATCTGAACTGCAAAGTGAATTAGAGATATTCTGAATCTAATGCCCAAGCCACTTAGGAAACCTTTTTGGGTTTTAATTACACATGCATTGCAGACTATCATGGATAATACGTTTCACTTTAAGCCCTGATCCCCATTCTCCACCTTAACTCAAACCAGTTCTGTTCACAGACACTACTTCCCTAGCATTTTATGTTCTACAGTTTTTTTAAAAACTGTCATCTGTTTTCTTCACAGCCACCCTGATAATGGTTCTAAAGATATAAAACAAAGAGAAGTAGGTTAAATGACTCACTGAAGAACGCATTCTTAATTAGTTTCCAACTTAAGAAATCTGGGCTTATGTTGAAATCTGTACATTTACTATCAACACTTTTGCCTCCTCCTGTAATTAACTATAAATATTTATACAAAATATAGAGGTTTTTACATTCATGTCACTGATCAACTAAAGGCACAAACCAATTTTAAAATTAGAATTTCAGCACACTGGAACTCTGTACAGGAAGTTGCGGTCAAGATGGCAGAACAGACGGTCCCCAGCATCACTCTCTCCCACAAACCAAACAATTTACAACTATAAAAATGTACCAACAGCCAAGCTGGGGCTGCTGGAACTCGGGGGAAGAGGAGGAGAGACCTACGGAGTTCACGAAGGGGGAGAAACAACAATGAAAGAAAGAAAAAACTGCTCGTAGTGTTTCAGGCCACTGCCACTTTAGGGCTGGAACTGCTGAGCACATGGAGCAGGACCCAAAAGAAGCTGCAGCTGTGCCCTTCGGATGGAGTTGCTTGGAGGTGGCAGGGGAGAAGAGGGGCCCTGGTGGCCCCCAGGACAGCAAGACCACCAATAGGGTTCCCATGGACCTATGCAGGAGCAAGGAGCCAGAACAGCTGAAAAGGGGGAGCCATTTAGAGGCCAGTGAGTTATCGCAAGGGACCAGCACAAGGCCCGTCCCATGGGAAGTGTTTGGAACACAGGCAGTAGGGGAGACGGGCCCACTGGGAGAACGCTGGGACACAGCAAGGACAGCAGATCTACCCCCCAGTCAGTGCAGAACCACTCAGAGGAGACTGGTCAGGAATGCAGAATGGCATGGGGTGCAGTTTGATGAAAAGATTCAGGCCCAGATCAGAGTTTCTACACAGTCCAGGTGCACTGGGTCTCTGCAGAACCAGAAGTACCTATAAGGTCAATCATTAAACCTGAGCTGCACAAAAAGTCTTCCCTAGGGAAACAGTAGCAAAGTAGCAATTTAGCTCAACAACACAGCTCAAGTACTGATTCCCACAGGAAGATCCCCCATTTTAGAAGTAAGCAAAGGACAAAAAATTAGTTCTGGGCCAGGCACACTGCCATTGCCTCAGGGCCCCACCTGGGAACTTGGGGCTTGGAGCCAGGGCCCAGAACCCCACCACAACCAGGCACGCCTCCAGCACTGAAGAGCATGCCAAAAACATCACCTCCATGTGGGTGGCCTACTATAGCCACCACAGTAACTACAACTGCCATGAAAGTGATGTTACAACCACCACGCAGATGGTCTGCCAGCCACTGGAGTGCATTGACACAGGGAAAGTCACCAGCAGAGACCAAAGAAAAGAAGAGGATGTCTCTCTCCACAAAGCCCATTCCAGAGTGACAGAAGAAGCATCTGTTCTATGATAATATTGGGGGACCTGAACACACCTTTCAGCATTGGACAGATCATCTAGGCAACAAATCAACAGAGTAACCATTACTCTTTCAGGGGGAGACAACCTCAGAGCTACGTGCCCATGCCTGGCCTGTTAGCCTGACTCTGTGCCTCAGAGAGACTACCAAATAGCTGATTGGCCCTCTGTGCCTACACATACATGGCCAAACAACCAGCCCTGAGTCTCTCACCCAACAAAACAGAGCTAGTGTTGGCACAAACTCCTGTGGGCTAGGTCATGAGGCATTTGCAGACATAGCTGAAGAGGATTACAACCAAAGAAACTACACGGAGATTACAATACTGAGTCCTCCCCAAACCAAAGCCAATGCAACATAGCCAACAGATACCCAAGGACCCACTTGCAGGAAAAAGCATTTCTATATAATCTACTTCATAAAATTGGGAAAAGCAACTGCTCCATTAGATGCACACATATCAACAAAGGACACAAGAAACTTGAAAAAGCTAGAAAAAATGACACCCCCAAAGGAATACAAGAAGTATCCAGTAAAAGATACCAAAGAAAAGGACATTTACAAAATGCCTGTAAACAAATTTCAAAAAACAATCTTAAGGAAACAATGAGACAACACACACAAACAATTCAATGAAATCAGGAAAACAATTCATGATCTGAATGAGAAATTTAACAAAGAGATAGATATCACAAAAAAGAACCAAACAGAAATTTTGCAGCTGAAGAATTAAACTAATAAAATAAAAAAATACGATTGAGAACTTTATCAATAGACTACAGCAAGCAAAAGTGACAATTTCTGAACTTGAATACAGATCTTTTGAAATTGTCAAGCGGGCGGGGGGGGAATGAGAGAGAAAAATTTTTTTAAAAGCCTGTGAGACTCATGGGACACCATTAAGCAAACGACTGTTCCAATAGTAGATGTTCCAGTGGGAGAAGGGATGGAGAAAGGCACAGAAATCCTATTTAGTGAAATAATAGCTTAAAACTTCCCAAGTATTGGGAGATATGGACATTCAGATTCAGGAAGCTCAATTGTCCCCAATTAGTATCAACCCATAAAGATTCTTTCTGAGCCACATCATAATCAAACTGTCAAATGTCAAAGATGAAGAGAATTCTAAAAGCTGCAAGAGAAAAGCATCAAGTCACATATAAAAGAATCCCCATCAGACTATCAGCAGATTTCTCAACAGAAATATTTCAGACCAGGAGAGTATAGGATGATATATTGAAAGTGCTGAATGAAAAAACTGTCAGCCAAGACGACTTTATCCAGCAAACCTACCCTTCAGAAATGAGGGAGAAATAAATAGCTTCCCAGACAAGCAAAATCTGAAGGAATTCATTACTACTAGATCAGCTTTACAAGAAATGCTTAAGGGAGTGCTACCACTGGAAATAAAAATACGATAATTACTATCATGAAAACATGAAAAAATACAAAACACGCATGTAGAAGTAAATTTATACTGCAGACTCAGAACATCCCATTGAGGTAATAATCCTGTGTAAATCCTTCAGTCTTCTAATATAAAGGCTTAAAGTCAAAATGGTCTAAAAACATGACAGCTACAATTAGTGGCTAAGGAACATACAATAGACACAAACATACATCAAGGCAACAAAAATATAGTTTGTATGTGTGGGAGGGGTAGTCTAGAATATTTCCATGTGACAAAAGTTAAGTTGCTATCAGCTTAAAACAGTTTATTATAACCACGAGACTCTTTATGCTTGCCCTAAGGTAACTATGAAAAAAGAAATTACAGCAGACACGCAAATGAGAAAGAGAAAGAAAACAAAGCTCAGCACCACAGAAAACCACCAACCCACAGAGATAAACAACAAGAGAAAGGAAAGGAACTAAGGATCTATAACCAACCAGAAAACAATTAACAAAATGGCAGGAATAAGTTCTCACATATTTGTAATAACCTTGACTATAAATGGATTAAACTGTCCAATTAAAAGATATAGAGCAGGTGAATGGATAAAGAAACAAGACTCAACTATATGCTACCTACAAGAGACTTGCCTATCTATTAAAGACAAACATAGATGGAAAGTGAGGGACTGGAAAAAGACATTCCATGCAAACAAAAACCAAAAGCAAGTGGGAGGAGCTATACTTATTTCAGATAAAATACACTTTAAATCAAAAACTGTAAAAAGAGAAAAAGATCACTATATAACAATAAAGGAATCGATTCAACAAGAGGATATCACAATTGTAAATACATGTGCACCAACACTGGAGCACCAAGACATACAAAGTAAACATTACTAAACCTAAGGGGAGAGATAGATTGCAATTCAATAATAGTCCCCACTTTAACACCCCACTTTCAATGATGGAGAGATGATCTAGACAGAAAATAAAGAAACAGCTGACTCCATAGACCAAATGGACCTTATACACATTTACAGACCATTCCATCCAACAGCTGCAAAATACACATTCTTCTCAATTGCGTATGGAACATTCTCTAGAATAGATCATATGTTAGGCCACAAAACAAGTCTACACAAACTTAAAAATATGGAGATCATATTAAGTATCTTTTTTGACCACAATAGTGTAAAACTAGAAATCAACAACAAAAAAACTTTGGAAACTTTACAAATACATGGAAATTAAACAACACAATCCTAACAGCCAATGGGTTGATGAAGAAATCAAAAGGGAAATTAAAAATTTTCTTGAGACAAATGAGAATGCAAACACATAATATTAAAACCTATGGGATATGGCAAAAGCAGTTCTAAAAGGAATGTTTATAGCAACAAATGCCTATATCAAAAAAGAACAAAGATTTCTAATGAATAACCTAACAACTCACGTAAAGGAACTAGAAAAACAACAACAAACGAAACCCAAAATTGGCAGAAAAAAAGAAATAATAAAGCTCAGAGCAGAAATAAATGAAATAGAAACTAAAAAACAATTGAAAAGATCAACAAATGAAGAGATGTTTTTTTGAAAAGAAACAAAATTGACAAACTTTTAGCTATATAAAACAAAAAAAAGAGAAGACTCAAATAAAATCAGAAATGAAAAAGGAGACATTAAAAATGATACCACAGAAATACAAAGGATCATAAGAGACTATTATGAACAACTATATGCCAACAAATTTGATAACACAGAAGAAATGGATAAATGGTTGGACAAATACAATCTACCAAGATTAAATTATGAAGAAATAGAAAATATGAACAGAACAATAATAAGTGAGGAAACTGAATCAGTAATGCAAAGTCTTTATTTAAAGAAAAACCCAGGACCTGATGGCTTCCCTAATGAATTCCACCAAACATTTAAATAAGAACTAATACCAATTCTCTTTGGATTATTTCAAAAAACCAAGGAGGAGGTAATACTTTCCAACTCACTTTAGGAGGCCAACATTACTCTGATTCCAAAACCAAACAAGAACACAACAAAAAAAGAAAATTGCAGGCCAATATCCCTGATGAACATAGATGCAAAAATTCTCAACAAGATACTAGCAAACTGCATCCAACAGCACATTAAAAAAATCATTCACTATGATCAAGTAGGATTTATTCCACAAATGCATGCATGGTTTAACATGTGCAAATCAATAAAATTGATACAACACATTACCAGAAAGACAAAAACCCTCATATTAATTGACATAGAAAAAGCATTTAACAAAATTCAACATTCGTCTTAAAACTCTTAACAAACTGGGTATAGAAGATATGTATCTCAATACAATAAAGGCCGTTTGTAACAAACCCACAGCTAATATCATACTGAACAGGGAATAGCTGAAAGCTTTCCCTCTTAGACCAGGAACAAGATAAGGATGCCCACTTTCACTGCTTCTATTCAGCATAGCACTTGAAGTCCTAGACAGAGCAATTAAACAAGAGAAAGAAATAAAAAGCATCCAAATTGGAAAGGAGAAAGTCAAACTGGTCCTGTTTGCAGATAACCTGATCTTATATATAGAAAACCCTAGAGTCCACAAAAACCTGTTAGAACTAATGAAATTCAGTAAAGTTGCAGGATAAAAAATCAACATACAAAAGTCAGTAGCGTTTCTATACACTAACAGCAAACTGTCTGAAAAAGAAAACAATTCCTTTCACAATAACTCCAAAAAAAAAAAAAAAGATACCTAGGAATAAACTTAATCAAGGAGGTAAAAGAGCTCTATAATGAAAACTATAAAACTTTGAAGAAAGAAATTGAAGAGGACATAAATAAATGGAAAAATAACCCATGTTAATGGATTAGAATAATTAATATTGTTATAAAGGATATTCTACCTAAAGCAATCTACAAATTTAATGTAATCCCTATCAAAATACCAGTGACATTCTTCACTGAAATAGAAGAAAACAATCTTAAAAGTCATATGGAACCAAAAAAAAAAAAAAACCCTAATAGCCAAAGCAATTCTGAAAAAAAAAATGAGCAAAGCTAGAGGCATCCCATTATCTGACTTCAAATTATACTACAAATGTATAGTATCCAAAACTGCACAGTACTGGCATAAATACTGACACATAGATCAATGGAACAGAATATAGAGCCGAAAAATAAATTCACACAACTATAGTCTACTGATCTTTGACATAGGTGCCAAGAATACGTATTGGTGAAAAGACACTCTCTTCAGTAAATGGTGCTGGGAAAACTGGAAAACATGCAGGAGAATGAAACTAGTCCCCTATCTGTTACCATATACAAAAATCAACTCAAAATGGATTAAAATTTAAATGTAAATCCCCAAACTGTGAGACTACTAGAAGAAAACATAGGGGAAATGATCCACGACATAGGGCTAGGCAAGGATTTTTAAAATAAGACTTCAAAAGCACAAGCAATAAAAGCAAAACAAAAACAGACAAATGGGGTTACATCAAACTAAAAAGCTTTCAAACCTCAAAGGAAACTGCTAACAGAGTGAAGAGACAAACTAGAGAATGGGAGAAAATATTTGTTAACTATACATCTGACAAGAATACATTGAGAACTTAACAGCAAAAACAAAACAAAACAAAACAAAACCCAATTGAGAAGTGGGCAAAGAATCTTAATAGACATTTCTGAAAAGAAGACATACAAATGGCCAACACACACATGAAAAAATGTTCAAAATCACCTACCATCAGGGAAATGCAAATCAAAACAACAATGAGATACCACCTCACTCCAGTTAGAATGGCTATGATCCAAAAGACAACAAAAACATGCTGGTGAGGATGGGGAGAAAAGGAAACACTTGCACACTGTTGGTGGGAGTGTAAACTAGTACAGCTACTAAGGAAAACAATGTGAAGGTTCCTCAAACATTAAAAATAGAACAACATACCACCCAGCAATCCTACTACTGGGTATGAACTCAAAGGAAATGAGTCAGTATGTCAAAGAGAAATGTTCACTCCCATGTTCACTGCAGCACAATTTACAATGGCCAAGACAGGGAATCAACCTGAGTCCAACAACAGATGAATGGATTAAAACAATGTATTATATATACACAATGGAATACTAATTAGCCACGAAAAAAAATGAAATCCTATCATTTGCACCAACATGGATGGCCTTGGAGGTCATTAAGTGAAGTAAACCAGGCACAGAAAGACAAATACCATACGATCACACTCGTACGTGGAACCAAAAAAAAAAAAGTCGATATTATAGATACAGAGAATATAACGAGAGTGGTTACCAGAGACTGGGGAGGGGATGGGAGAAAAGAAACAAGGACAGGTTGGCCAACAGTTATGAAATTTCAGTTAGACAAGAAGAATAAGTTCTGGTGTTCTATTGCACAGCAGGGTGACTATGGTTAACAGTTAAGTTTTGTATATTATATAACAGCTAGAGGAGAGGCTTCTTGAAGTTGTTGCCACGAAGAAATGATAAATGCATGAGGTGATGGTTACCTTAACTACTCTGACTTGATCATTACACAGCATATGTATATACTAAAACATCATATTGTACCCCATTATAATGCTCTGACTTAATCATTATACAGCATATGTACGTAGCAAAACATCATATAATACCCCATTAGCATGTACAATTACAGTGTTTCAATTTAAACAAATAAATAATAAAACATGATTATATAGAGCAAGGATTAGCAAACTATGGCTCATGGGCCAATGTAGCCCTGAGTCTGTTTTTATAAACAAAGTTTTATTGAAATACAACCATGCCCTTTCCTTTGTATATTATTTATGGCTGCTTTCCTGCTGCACTAGAAATGTTGAGTAGTTATGACAGAGATTGCTTGGCCTACAAAGCCTAAAATATTTACTGGCTCTTCATAGATGTTTCCCAACTCCTATTCTAGTTCATCAAAAATCTGTATTTAGCCCAAGCCTGCATATGCTACAGCAATAGCACCTAGAACAAATTATACATGACCCTACTTTTTATTTTATTTTTTTTATTATTATTTTTTTTAGTAACATGATATTATTATTATTTATTTATTTTTTTTGTCAATATACATTGTGGCTGATTATTGTTGCCCCTTACCAAAACCTCCCTCCCTCCTCCCCATCAATGTCCTTTCTCTTTGCTTGTCGTATCAACTTCAAGTAATTATAGTTGTTATATCTTCTTCCCCCCATCCAGTTTTTTTGTGTGTGTGTGTGTCTGTGTGTGAATTTATATATTAATTTTTACCTCCCACCAATAAGTGAGAACATGTGGTATTTCTCTTTCTGTGCCTGACTTGTTTCACTTAATATAATTCTCTCAAGGTCCATCCATGTTGTTGCAAATGGCAGTATTTCATTTGTTTTTATGGCTGAGTAGTATTCCATTGTGTAGATGTACCACATTTTCCGTATCCACTCATCTGATGATGGATATTGGGGCTGGTCCCAACTCTTGGCTATTGTAAAGAGTGCTGCGATGAACATTGGGGAACAGGTATACCTTCGACTTGATGATTTCCATTCCTCTGGGTATATTCCCAGCAGTGGGATAGCTGGGTCGTATGGTAGATCTATCTGCAATTGGTTGAGGAACCTCCATACCATTTTCCATAGAGGCTGCACCATTTTGTAGTCCCACCAACAATGTATGAGAGTTCCTTTTCCTCTGCAACCTCACCAGCATTTTTCATTCACAGACTTTTGAATACCAGCTTTCCTAACTGGGGTGACATGGTATCTCAGTGTGGTTTTGATTTGCATTTCCCGGATGCTGAGTGATGTTGAGCATTTTTTCATATGTCTGTTGGCCATTTGTATATCTTCCTTAGAGAAATGCCTACTTAGCTCTTTTGCCCATTTTTTAATTGGGTTGCTTGTGTTCTTCTTGTAAAGTTGTTTGAGTTCCTTCTATATTCTGGATATTAATCCTTTGTCAGAGGTATATTTTGCAAATATTTTCTCCCACTCTGTTGGTTGTCTTTTAACTCTGTTAATTGTTTCTTTTGCTGTGCAGAAGCTTTTTAGTTTGATGAAATCCCATTTGTTTATTTTTCCTTTGGTTGCCCGTGCTTTTGGGGTCGTATTCATCAAGTCGGTGCCTAGTCCTATTTCCTGAAGTGTTTCTCCTAGGTTTTCTTTAAGAAGTTTTATTGTTTCAGGGTGTATATTTAAATCCTTAATCCATTTTGAGTTGATTTTAGTATATGGTGAGAGGTATGGGTCTAGTTTCATTCTCCTGCATATGGATATCCATTTATCCCAGCACCATTTGCTGAAGAGACAGTCCCTTCCCCAGTGAATAGGCTTGGTGCCTTTGTCAAAGATCAGATGGCAGTAAGTGTGTGGGTTGATTTCTGGATTCCCTATTCTATTCCATTGATCAGTGTGTCTGTTTTTATGCCAGTACCATACTGTTTTGGTTATTATAGCTTTGTAGTATAGCTTAAAGTCAGGTAGTGTTATGCCTCCAGCTTTATTTTTTTTGCTCAGCATTGCTTTGGCTATGCGTGATCTTTTATTATTCCATATAAATGTCTGGATAGTTCTTTCCATTTCTGAGAAAAATGTCTTTGGAATTTTGATGGGGATTGCATTGAATTTGTATATCACTTTGGGTAGTATGGACATTTTCACTATGTTGATTCTTCCAATCCAAGAGCATGGGATATCTTTCCATCTTCTTGTATTCTCTCTAATTTCTCTCAGCAGTGGTTTGTAGTTCTCATTATAGAGATTTTTCACCTCCTTGGTTAACTCAATTCCTAAGTATTTTATTTTTTTGGTGGCTATTGTAAATGGGCAGGCTTTCTTGATTTCTCGTTCTGCATGTTCACTATCGGAGAAAAGAAATGCAACTGATTTTTGTGTGTTGATTTTGTATCCTGCTACTGTGCTGAAATCATTTATCAATTCCAAGAGTTTTTTCGTAGAGGTTTTAGGCTGTTCGATATATAGGATCATGTCATCTGCAAACAGGGACAGTTTGACTTCATCTTTTCCAATCTGGATGCCTTTTATTTCCTTCTCTTCTCTGATTGCCCTGGCTAGTACTTCCAACACTATGTTGAATAGGCGTGGTGAGAGTGGGCATACTTGTCTAGTTCCTGTTCTTAAAGGAAAAGCTTTCAGCTTTTCCCCATTCAGGATGATATTGGCAGTGGGTTTGTCATATATGGCTTTAATTATGTTGAGATATTTTCCCTCTATCCCTAACTTATAGAGGGTCTTTGTCATGAATGAGTGCTGAATTTTATCAAATGCTTTTTCAGCATCTATAGAGATGATCATATGGTCCTTGTGTTTGACTTTATTAATATGGTGTATCACATTTATTGATTTGCGTATGTTGAACCAACCTTGCATCCCTGGGATGAATCCCACTTGATCGTGGTGAATAATTTTACGTATGTGCTGCTGTATTCTGTTTGCTAGTATTTTAGTGAGGATTTTTGCATCTATATTCATCAAGGATATCGGCCTGTAGTTTTCTTTTTTGGTTATATTTTTACCTGGTTTTGTTATCAGGATGATGTTTGCTTCATAGAATGAGTTTGGGAGATTTGTGTCTGTTTCAATCTTTTGGTATAGTTTGTAAAAAATCGGTGTCAATTCCTGTTTGAATGTTTTGTAAAATTCTGCTGTGAATCCATCTTGTCCTGGGCTTTTCTTTATGGGAGCCTTCTGATAACACCTTCAATCTCCTTTATTGTTATTGGTCTGTTCAAATTTTCTACATCTCCATGGTTCACTTTTGGGAGCTTGTGTGTTTCCAGAAATTTATCCATTTCCTCCAGATTTTCAAATTTGTTGGCGTATAGTTGTTTATAGTAGTGTCGAATGATTTTTTGTATTTCAGATGAATCAGTTGTAATATCGCCTTTTTCATTTCTAATTTTTGTTATTTGAATCTTCTCTCTTCTTTTTTTTTTTTTGTTAGCCATTCTAATGGTTTGTCAATTTTATTTATCTTTTCAAAAAACCAACTTTTTGATTCATTGATCTTTTGTATTGTTTTTTGGGTTTCAATTTCATTCAGTTCTGCTCTGATCTTAATGATTTCTTTCCATCTGCTAACTTTAGGTTTGGATTGTTCTTGTCTTTCTAGTTCCTTAAGGTGAATTGTTAGGTTGTTCACTTGCCATCTTTCCATTCTTCTGAGGTGAGCATTTAATGCAATAAATTTCCCCCTTAATACTGCTTTTGCAGTATCCCACAGGTTTTGGTATGATGTATCATTATTTTCATTAGTTTCAAGAAATTTTGTGATTTCCTGGTTGATTTTTTCTTGGACCCATATGTCATTAAGTAGAATGCTGTTTAATTTCCATGTGTTTGTATAGTTTCCAGAGTTTCATTTGTTATTAATTTCTAATTTTAATCCATTGTGGTCTGAAAAAATACATGGGATAATTCCAATTTTTTTGAATTTCTTGAGACTTGATTTGTGACCTAATATGTGATCTATCCTGGAGAATGATCCATGTGCTGATGAGAAGAATGAATATTCTGAGGTTGTTCGATGGAATGTTCTGTAGATATCTGCCAATTCCAATTGGTCTAGAGTCTTGTTTAGATCTTGGGTTTCTCTACTGATTCTTTGCCTAGATGATCTGTCTAATATTGACAGTGGGGTGTTCAGGTCCCCTGCTATTATGGTATTAGTGTCTATTTCCTTCTTTAGGTCTCAAGAGTTTGTTTTATAAATCTGGCTGCTCCAACATTGGGTGCGTACATATTTATGATTGTTATGTCTTCTTGATGCATCAGTCCTTTTATCATTAAGTAGTGTCCCTCATTGTCTCTTTTTATGGTTTTTAGTTTAAAGTCTATTTTGTCAGATATAAGAATAGCTACTCCAGCTCGTTTTTCTTTTCTGTTTGCATGGTAAATCTTTTTCCATCCTTTCACTCTTAGTCTATGTGAGTCTTTATGGGTGACGTGGGTCTCTTGTAGGCAGCGTATAGTTGGGTCCTCCTTTTTGATCCAGTCAGCCAGTTTGTGTCTTTTGATTGGGGAATTTAAGCCTTTTACATTAAGAGTTGTTATTGAAAGGTGTTGAATTATTTCTAGCATTTTATTTGTTGTTTGTTTGTCTTAGGTGTTTTTTGTTCCTTGCTTTCTGATTTACTGTTTGGTTTCTGTGTTTGTTGGTTCCTTAGGTTATAGATAGCATTTTTGTTTGTTTGTTTTCTCTTCATGAATGCCATTTTTATTATACTAGTGGGTTTTGATTTTTCTTGGGTTTTTATGGCAGTGGTTGTTATTTTTCAGGAACCAAACCCAGTACTCCCTTCAGGATTTCTTGTAAGGGTGGTCGTGTGGTAGTGAACTCTTGCAGTTTTTGTTTGTCTGAGAAATATACTATTTGCCCTTCATTTTGGAAGGATAGCCTTGCAGGGTAGAGTATTCTTGGTTGACAATCTTGGTCTATTAGTATTTTGAATTTATCATCCCATTCCTTTCTAGATTTTAGGGTTTGTGATGAAAAGTCTGATCTTAGCCTGATTGGGGCTCCCTTATAGGTGATTTGACGCTTCTCTCTTGCAGCTTTTAAGATTCTCTCTTTGTCTCTGAGTTTTGCCAATTTGACTATAACATGTCTTGGAGAAGGCCTTTTTGGGTTGAATACGTTTGGAGATCGTTGTGCTTCCTGGATCTGAAGACCTGTGATTTTTCCTATACCTGGGAAGTTTTCTGCCACTATTTTGTTGAATATGTTTTCAATGCAATCTCCGTTTTCCCCCCTTCTGGAATACCCATGACTCGGATATTTGAGCACTTAAGGTTGTCTGATACCTCTTTCAGATTTTCTTCAATGTCTTTGATTCTTTTTTCTTTTTTTTGTCTGCTTGTGTTATTTCAAACAGCCCATCTTCAAGTTCAGAGGGTCTCTCTTCAACTTTGACAAGCCTGCTGGTTAAACTCTCCATTGTGTTTTATATTTCGCTCAATAACTTCTTCAGTCCAGCAAGTTCTGCTACGTTTTTTTTCAGGACATTGATTTCCTTGTACATTTCCTCTTTCAGATCCTGTATACTTTTCCTCATTTCATCATGATGTCTAGCTGAGTTTTCTTGTATCTCATTCAGTTTCCTTAGAATTATCACTTGAAATTCCTTGTCAGTCATTTCAAGGGCTTCTTGTTCTATAGGATCTAGAGTTTGAGATTTATTAACTTTTGGTGGTGTACTTTCTTGATTTTTTTGTATTTCTGGTATCTTTTTTTTTATGTTTATTCATTATGGCAGGGGGTTTCACAGCCCACCGGTTTGAGACTATTGACTAACTAAGATGTTGCTGTGGTTGCCAATTTGGTATGGCTACCTCTGTGACTGCTCAGATGGCCTCTAGTGCCTTGTGTGTGTGGTTGCCTTGGGTCTTGGGCCTCTCCAGGGAGCCACTTCTCTGGTCAGCTTGGACTCTGCTGGGCTGCTGGATCACGGGGCATTACTGCAGGGTGTGTGGTCTCTGCTGAGCTTCCACTTCCTGTGCAGGACTTCTCCCTGTTCCGTGTGCTCTGGCCCGGGCTGCTGGATCACGCAGTGGCGGCCCCACAGGGTGTGTGGTTTCTGCCGAGTCTCCGCCTCCCTAGCCGGGCGTCTCCCCACTCTGTGCGCACTGGGCTGGGCTGAGACGTGTCTTCTGCAACTCTCGTCTATCAGCCAGGACTTCAAGACCCTGCTCGGCACCACCTCGTCCCGGAAGTCTACCAGGTTTCTGCTAGGCACAGACAACCAGTCACTCTGGGTGCCTTTGTAGCACTGTGTAGATCTTTCTCGGGACTTATCACCTTCCTCCTGGTATCACGGTTATTTGTGTACTTGTCTTATCTCCCACACCAGAGCGTGAGCTCCTCGGGGGAGGAGCCCGCAGCACATGGTTCACCTATGAATCCCCCCCGGCACGGACCAACTCTGGTGCCCGTCCGCAGTCAGCTCTCCGGCAGGTTCGAGCGAACTCGGGAACTCTCTGACCACACTATTCCTAACCAGAAATTGGTTAGGCATTTTTCTGAACTGGTGGCCGCAGAGATGTTATCTGCCTCCCGGTAACAGGAAGTTTATTGGGGACCAGAGCCCAGGGTGCGGTGGAGTGACATTTGGCCCAGCCCGTACTTCCTTGCCCTCCCGACGCTGGCCGGGGACGCCCCACGCCACCAGCCCTGCCAGAGAACTGCGGAGGGAGTGGGAGGGGAGGCCGGCCTGGAGGACCCAGGAAGCCCCATGCCGGGACAGCAAGTGGGAAGGCTCAGTGAGGAGCCGAGCCGAGCCAGAGCTGCCAGCACCTGAGAAAATGGAGGCAGCCCTGGGCTGGTGAGTGGCCCGGTGGGGCAGGTGGCAGCCGGGCGGGTGTCCACCCCCCGAGCAGGGCTGGGCCGGGGGTACATGATCCTACTTTTTAAAAAGCCCTTGGTTAGTTAAGTAAATAAATAAATAGAATTTATATTAAGTGGACATAACCAAAATGTTATATATTGAGAACGGTAGTTGATTCCACAAACCCAAACCTAATCAGGATGAATCATGACTATAACTTGCTCTTTTTGTAAACATTCATAAAATGGTAAACAGGCCCCACTGGTATTTTTCATCATTACATATCATTCCTTTATTGCAAATCTCATCTTGAGATTTTAGTCACGAAATATTTTTGACAGATTTCACTTTTCCATAGGCCTTTGTGTATTTTAGCTTTGTAAAAATTATAAAACCCTCTGCACACAAATTAACTCTACAGTCTGGCTGAGATGGATAAAATAGGATTAAAAAGGAAATTTTAAAAGGCTGTGATAGGTTTTTAGATTACCGGATATGTTTTGCAATAAATAGTAAATCTAGTGTGCTTTAAGAAGGACACCATTGTTAAGGAGGCAGGAAAAACAAACAAACAAGGAATATCAAGCATATTCCCAGCACTTTCCAAAAGGCATTTAATTTAGTTAAACAGCATATGTAATTTTAGATAAATAGTTGAGTTCAAAAGCAAATTTAGTCAATATAACTTATTTCATTAATAGAACATTTGCCATGTTCCAGGCACTGTTCTAAGAGCATTGTTCACTCAATCCTCATTAGACACCAAGAGACAGATATTACGACCATTTTAAAGATCATGAAACAGAGGCACAGAAAGG
Organism: Cynocephalus volans; assembly: GCF_027409185.1. Classification (NCBI taxonomy): domain Eukaryota; kingdom Metazoa; phylum Chordata; class Mammalia; order Dermoptera; family Cynocephalidae; genus Cynocephalus; species Cynocephalus volans. The sequence goes on from NC_084461.1 coordinate 82,087,576, forward strand.
TTGAGTAATTTGGCCAACGTCACCAACTAGAAAGTGACAAAACCAGAATTTGACAAGGCAGTGTGGTTTCATACCTGTGCTCCTATTCACTCTGCTATATCCTATAGAGAAAGAAATATGGAGAAGCACAGATGAATTTAGGAATTAGAGTTGGTTTTGCAGGAAAGACACTGTCCATTTAGGAGATGATAACTTTCAGTCACTTGTTGAGATGCCAGTGGGCAGTGGAGAACGTGGATCTGGAAGTCAGTAGAATGGTCTGTTCCAGGCACTTGGAATCAGAAATCATTAGCGTGTAGGTAGTTTACTGGGGTAAAAGAGATATCTGGGAAGAACATGGGCAGGCGGAAAAGAAGTAGGCTAAGAATAACAAAAATATTTTAGAGGAAGACAAACCCATAACGTTTACAATGTAATGTTATATTTATATAGGTAGATTTATATCTATTTATGTGTATCCATATCTATTTCACTACAAACAGAATTTTATTTCTTTGGGAGACAGGGCTGCCTCTTTATCAAAAGATAATAAAAATTATATTTTTGAAAAAGAAATGAAACGATTACTTGGCAGAATTTTCAGCACTTCTTTGTTGGCCTTAAATTACAGGAGAGGAAATGCATAGAGGGGAAAGAGACCGTTACATAAAAAAAGAAAAAGCAATGTGACTTCCTCTTTCAGATTATTTGGCCGATGAGGCAAAGAGTTGAGCTATCACACATGTGGCTAAATCTATAAAATATATTATATCAGCAAGATTTTATTAAACTATTTTTAAAAAGGATTATTTCCAAAAGACTCATTACATTGCTATGAGACTTTTCAGCCAAAATATTAATGGAATGCCATGATCCAATGTGCAACTGTGAAAGCTGCACACATCATTTTGGTGGGAAGGAAAATTTTGGATTACTTTCATTTTTCCCAGCTTTAATAATAGCCTCCTTCATTCTGTAACAATGAGATTCCATGTCACTAAAACCATTAATCTGTCAAATATGAACATTACTTAACTTTGTGCTTTTCCCTAAGGATTTACATATAAACCTGACAGCATCATTTGGCACCATTTTCTGGCTCTGCTCAGCAAAGGTGCAATATTGGTAGAAACTAGGATTAAACACTAAGTCACATCTGAAAGATGCTTAAATTGGAAAGCAGTGTTAGAAATATCATTCTTACTCTTTGAACAAATCCATGTGATCCACACTTTCAAAACTTAATTTTATTGACTGTTAAAAAATAATTGAAAAATTACACATCAAAACTTGTTTTCTTTGTATATGAATATATCAAAAATGCATGCTTTTATAATTATTATCTTACCCCAAATATCTTAACTTTGTATTTATTTTTAAGGTGTTAAAGTTTAATATAGCGAAGTGGAAGGAGTCAGAAAAGCCCAGGTTTGTGCCAGGGTTGGCACAGAGCCTGTCACCCAGTAGAGGATCAAAAAACTGTTGGATGAACAAGGCCTCAGTTGCCAAGGTGATAGATAAATAATGTGACCTTTTGGGTTAGGTAGATGAAGTTTGTTAAATAGGCTGTATTCCCAATATAAGAATTGCTATTCATTGATGTTTCTTGGTTGTCATTAGCTTGGCATTAAAAATCCTACCTTTATTATGAAAGCATTCCAAATGCTCTTTTGGTTCATTGGAAAGAACCAGAATCTGAGAAAATCCCATCATTGTTTCAAATGAAAGGGGAAAAACCCCCATAATAGCCTGTAAGACATTATCATTATATAGAGCAGCAGTAGGACTGCTTAACAGGTGTTGAGCAATAGAGCACATTTGGAATAAACCACTTAAATGTCTTGTAATTTTTATGATTTGCTACTCTTATAAGAAAGATGTGTCATATCACTGGGAAGTTCTACCTTCTTTTCAAGGCAATTAAACGTAGATATTATTCTCTCAAGAGTGAAACAGAATTTGGTCTTTTTTCTCAGTTTTCCATTACAGGAATTTCTCTGTAGGAGAAAGAGATGAACATAAAGAAAAGCATATGACTGGATTTATATCACTAATCAGCTGTGTGATCTTGGGACATATTCATAACTTTCCTGGGCCTCAGTTCTCTTTCTGTAAAAAGAGGGGATTTAATTAAATGATAGTAGAGAATCATTCATTTTCTCCTAATTTAAATCTGGCACATTAATTATCTTATGCTCTTATTTTAGAAAGGCATTTCTCTTGTAGCTCTAGTTTATGTTAAGTGGTTTTAATTAAAATACTGTAATGTCAATCAACTTTGATTTTCTCTAATTGTTAATTATTTGAAATTCCTTTTATCTATGATTTATTACTTCTGCATCTGAGATCATAAATCTTATTTTCTATGACTTCATACCTAGGCAGAAAAAGAACCAGCCCTTATAAAAATGCAGTGATGGTGTTCCTAAGCTCTGCATAATTTCTGTGAAAACAAATTGAGTTCTTTTTTCTTTATCTCCATCAAAAGAGTGCAAAATTAAAGTGGTAGAATTATTTGTCTTCATTAAGAAAATTATCGATTTATGTAAAACATTTAACTCATTTTTAATTCCTTTTATTTTTTTACATCACTTTCCTTTCATACTCATTTGCAAGACAAGTTTATAAGCAGCCCCTTAGCAAATTCTCGCTTTAGAATGTCTCCAACAATAGATGTCTTGGGGTTTTTAACTCTGCAATTCACCATAAAGGGCAGGATTAAAGAGAACGTTTGGTCAGAAACAAATTTTTTCCAAAATAAAATGCTTCACCCAACAAATTAATTATCTAAACACAATTATGTCACTAACTCTTTAATTTGCTTACTCATAATTCTAGAGTTATCAGATAAAATACAGGATAATAAACAATGAATACGTTTTAGTATAATAATGCATGCAATATTTGGAAGAGGCACACTAAAATTTATTCTTATACTAAATGATTAATATACTTAAAACATATGCTATATGTGCTATTTATCTAAAATTCAAATTTCACTGGATTTATTGTATTTTTACTTGGTGACCCATCCTACTTCCTATGTATTTGTAGAAGGAATTAGGGTGGTGTTAGCTTCTGTAACATTAAGTCCAAATGGTCTAGCTCAATAGAAGTCTTTCTAATGTGAATGTTCTTCGTGGGCAGGTGGCTTGTCTTTTCTTTTCTTTTTTTTTTTTTTTTTGGTGGCCGGCCAGTATGGGTGAGATAAGAGGTGCTCAGTTTCCATAGGTTTGGGTTACAGGACACACCTCTGAGTTTCAAGCCACTTGTCAGTGTCTCCAGCCTCTCCTCTAGGCCCTCCCCCAGAGGAGAGTTACTGATGCTGATTGCACCTATTTTTGATACCAACACTGGGAGACTGTCTCAATCCACAAGGAGTGGACTTAAGCAAATCCAGTGGTTCAGCATGCTCACTAGAAAGGAGTCATATAACCCTAATAGCTGAGCATGCTCAGTAAAGTGTAATTCACCCCTTGAATGACCTCCCACTGGAGGCACTAGAGAGTATAGAACATATTTAAATATATTTGATGAATGCAATAGAATTTGACCAATGAACATGCCCTAAAAAGAGACCAACTGAGCATGTGCATAGCCTGTTACATAACCCCTTAGCTGAATATTCATTAGATAGCATGAATATGTGTTATATAGCACAATTATAAAAATGTGAAATCTCAGTAGAAGGCAGGGCTGCTTGCTCACTCTCCTAGAACCAGCCCATGCTTTGCCTGAGGTGTGTATTTCTTACTTTCTGTATCAAATTTGCCTTTATCAGGCTGCTGTTCACTGTAGAGCCAGCCTGCACTTTGTCTCTGAATGAGTATTTCTTTTTTATTAAACTTGGTGTGGGCTCTGCTCAGTCTCTGGAGCTAGGCCGCACTTTCTCTGTGAAATCTGTATCTCTTATTGGTTATTAAACCTGTTCTCACTTCCTACTTTGACTCTGCTCTTGAATTCTTTCCTGTGGCAGAGTCAAGAACCTGGTAAGAGGACAAGGTGGGTTGAGGCCAACTATCAGGCCTTCCCAGACCCTCTCCTCTGGTATTATCATGATCCAAACCCTTGACCTTGGTGTTATTAACACTGCTCTCTAACTAACTGAGCTAACTAGCCAAGCCTAAGTGGCTTTTCTCTGTGTGGTCATTCAGGAACCCAAGTTTTTCCTATTTTGTGGTTCTGTCATCGCATGGGCTTTGGAGGGAGCTCCTACATACAGCTGACAGAAGGCGGGCGAAGGAGAGATAAGGCACACCCACTTCTTAACGCCTTGGCTCAGAAATGACATTATTTCCACTCACAGGTCACTGGTGAGAAGTAGTCACATGGCCCCACCTAGATTCAATAGGGACTGAGAAATTTAATCCCTTGCTGGGTAGTGACTTCTCAGAGACAATTCTACATAATGAAAAGAAGAGATGACATTTAGTGATCTGCGTCTCAGCATGAAACCAAAGGAAATAAACACAATAATCATCCTATACCATTTTACTTCGTACTTTGGAGAGAGAAACCAGTGAACATATTTGGGACCCTCCCTCTTTGTATTAGTGGTGCACAATCTGTGATATTTAATAAGTAGCAGAAATGAAGTTGGCCTAGTTGATGGATCTATGTGGAATTGTTTTTTCCTGATACAGAAAAATTGTGATTATGTATCTATACCAATCTATGTCAAAGATCTGTTCTGAGAATCAACAAGATAATAGATGTGGGTTTCTCTAAAGAATTCAAACACCATTCAGACAAAATCAAAACACATGCTTCAATTGAGCGCTCCTCAGAAGATCTATTATTCTTCTGTAAAGACCTCCAGCAGCCAAATTCTCCCTTACTCTAGGATATAACACTTATCTCCAAAGGCCACTCAACCAGAAGGATTAACCACAACCTATGCTGTCCTGACCTATTATACTCCATGTTTGCAACTCTGTGAAGGACTTACTTCCTTACTTGCTTGGTCATGCCTGGTCTGGACTGAAAAATTTCTTCATCTTCTGATTCTGTCTGGCTGCTTCCTGTGTCCTTGTCCATTTTGGATCTCTACTCACTGACTCTGATCTTCCTAGTTGGTCCAGAGTTTTGCATATGAGCTGCTATTAGACCTGCCTGCCCATCAGAACTTGTGATGACCATAGTAACACTCTCTACCTGTGTAACCGGGCTCCTAATCAAGGTATTCATAACTCCACTGTAAACATTTTACTTGCCAGCTTCAGTCCCCATGGGCACTGATATTAAATCTGTGGCTGCTACTGATAACCTGCATTCCCTGAATGGCCTTTATGAAAGCACTCTCCTGACGTACATGAAAGGACAGGAGGCTACCTCTTGCTCTCCATACCACCAACAATGAGCTCCAGTTCCGTATGCAAGTGAAAATTGCTCAGACTGCTGGAGACCTGGCTTTCAATACTTTTCCCCCAAGGAGAAAATGAACTTAGTGTGTCTACTTTTCTCTATGCCACTCAAAGGAATTTCTCATTTTTCTTCTTTCCTAAGAGCCTTCAATAGTCCAAACAGGTAGCCTGTTCTATAAGTGTTTAGCTCTTCACATCAAAACATTCTTCCCTATAGCAATGTAATTAAAATGCAGGTAAATATGTTTTCCATGAAAACACTTAAGAGCTAGATTCTTGCAACATTTCCACTGTCACTTAGCTAGACTCTTACCTTATTGTCAAAAGCAGCTCATAATTCATATTACTTTTACGACTCCTTCCTGTACTGGTGGCTTCACTACCAGTGAATTCTGCTCCACTTAGCTGTCAGAGTGCTAGAAAGCTGTCCCTGAACTTCTTCACTGGCATAGATTAATTATCATATTCTTCATATCAAACATTAATTTAGTGCCTTTATGATGTCAGGCACTCATGAGGCACTGCAGACATTTACCAAGATATAAATTTTTGTCTTTTTTCAGTGGTGCCTCATTCATAATATGTACATAATACATATTTGCTGAATGAATAAGGAAGTGAGAAGTATGGAATCTCTTGTGCTGTTGTATGCTGTTTCCTCATTTTAAAGCTCGTGGCCCCATTGCTTACAAGTAGCAGCAGTATCACCATAGGGCAAATCTCCAAGATTCCATGGGTGGGTGCAAAGGGCTCTGAGAGACCATAATAAACACCCTCAGTGCCTAAAAATAAAAGAAAATAAAAAAATATATGTACTCATTGAATAGGAACACATTCCCACTTCATTCGCACACAGTAATTTGCACAAATTATACACTATGCATTATTGTTTAAAAAATACATTTTTAGCCACCTTTTTAGGAAAGGAAATTGCACTTTAAGGTATTTTGTATGATCCATTGAACTGAACACTGTCACCTATTTACTTGGAATTACTCAGAATAAATTAAAGTTATTACGTTCTATGGAAAACAAAGACTCACAAAATTACTTTATCAAAAAAGTAGATAATAAAACACCTACCCTCAAAATACACATTATTGACTGACTAAAGTTATCGCCAATGAGGCCACAAGTGATTTCAATCCATTAAAATCCAGTGATTCCCTGGACAGCAAGTGTGTTAGTCCATTTCCATTGCTAATAACAAAATACTGAAACTAGGTAATTTAAAAGGAAACAATATTTATTGCTTATAGTTTCAGAGTTTGGGAAGTCCAAAGTCCAGGGAACAGACCTGGTAAGAACCTTGTTGGTGGTGACAGTGATGCAGGAGTTTCACATGGCAGGTGGCAGAGCAGAGAGAGATAGCTCCTTGTGTATTCTCAATTTAAAGCCTTCAGAACCATGCCAATGACCACCATTAAATAATTTGCTATGGCAGGGTCCTCACAATCTAATAACCTCTTCAAGGCCCCAACTTTCAATTACTATAACAGAATTTCCCGTCCTTAAAAGTTATAGTGGGTATTAAGCTTCAATGACTTCGGGAGGCCATTCAATCCACTGCAGCAAGAGAATAACTGGCTAGAGTTATTACTTGACACCTATATTCAGAATGCAAGAACTAAATTACATTAGCAATGGATATGGCAAGTGGAAGCAATAAATTAATGTTTAGCCAATAAAAGCAAAGTTTAATCATAGTCAGGAAAAACATTTATGAGAGAATGAAAAAAAAAGGCCAGGAAATTTGCATCCTAGGATTAAAGGCAAAGACTTGCCTCAAGTATGACCACCATCTAGATACTCAGGATACATTTTATTTGGTTATTAGAAAGCCATTTGTATTTTTCTACTTGCATAATGTTAGCCATAGTTTGCATTCTCCTTTATTTTTTTCCCATTTGGTCTCCCTATCTTCCTTACTTCAACATTTATTATGCAATTCATAGAACTGCTAAGTTTTTGGTAGGTTTAAGTTTGTAACTTTAGTACTATTGAGGAAAAGAATATAAGAAAATGGTTGTTTTTAAGACACAATGAACTCGTTGTATTTTAAAACCAATTGTTAAGTAAAAAATTATAAGTGAAAATTATCTTGTGAAAATGCAATTCATTCATGTCGAATTCAATGTTGAGTACAAGCACTTGACTATGTCTCCAGCTCTTAATGCTTTTCTGAACTGACAGTCATTATTGTCAGGTGAGTTTTAAGCTAAGACAGATAGCTTTGAACATGTACTGCCCCTTAGCAGAGTAAACATGCAAGAAATGGCACAAGAAGCTTTAAACCAACCTCGTGTTCTTAGACTCAGTTTGTTTTTCATTTAGTGTGGCTGATTAGCAGCTGCTTCAACAAATACTGGTACCCTCAACTCTATTCCTTCATGAAGCTATCTTTTCAGCTGAGGAGAAAATAGAAGGACATTTAAAATTGGGAGCACATAGAAGAAGCTAGAAGAATCCCTAAATCCTCTTTCTACCATGCAAAAACAAAACAAAACAAAAACCCTGACTCCCATTCCATAGAAAAAAAATCCACTTTCAAATCAAATTCTAAAGCTTCTAAGAGAAGGCTTTTGGTAAGGAATGCTTGAAATAGCTTCTGGCTAGATCCAAATTTTCAGTACCATTGCATTTTAAGTGTAAGAGGAAATATCTTTCTGCAGCCACATTTCCTCTATGTAAACAAGGTGTCCACAGGACACCTTTCAGAGCCCCCTTCCCTCTCGTACCTGCCAGGGTGTTGCTGGTCTCCACCACACTATACCCCCAGCAAGTTTCGTTCAACCCAAAAGAAAGAAAAGGAGGTTTTTCTCAAAACCAAACCAAAACAAAAAGAGGAAAAACTCACTTTATGTAAGCCTTTTGCTTTCCAGGAGTGGTACAAGGACATCAGGATACAAAAGATAAAACACAAGCTAAGAGTTGAGAAACCTAGTTCCAACACCAACAACTGATTTATCATTTCTGGGTCTACATTTATTCTCTGTAAAATAGTGGTGAGTCCTATTTGTAGACCTTACTGCATTCTTAAGAAAATTAAATGAGTTAATTGATGTAAGTTATACAACAAAAAAGCAATTTTGAAGTATGGTTCAAACTACTCTTGATGATTATTAAGATTGCTTTGTACTGTTTAAAATAAATTTAGCAAAACAAAAAATTATCTATTGTCAGTTATAAATGTATAGAAAAATTTAAAATAGTAAAACTAGTATTTATTTAGCACACTGTAGTTTAAAACATGAGAAACATTGAGAATTAAAGTGGTTTTTATTTCTTTGCAGAAATTCTATCAAGAGTAGTTTGAACCACACTTCAGAATTGCCTTCTTGTCATATAACTTACAATACAAAGCAAGAATCTTTTCTGTGCCTTGGTGAATTATCATACTTGTTTCTAAGTTTGGATCAGTCTCCAACATTTTATCCATTACATTTTCAAAGTCACGAAATGCCTCAAAGAGTTCTTTTCATGTGAAGATTATTTTGCAGGCATCTCTTCCTACAGTACACCTTTATACTTTTTGTCACAGCCATTTTTATTTTTTGTGTAGATAAGTGTGCCTTTGTTGAGTTCCACTGGCTGCAAATCTAGAGTCTCTTAAATGGTAGCACCATCAATATTTCCCAGTCAGCTCTTTCTTCTACAACTCTGTCTACATTCCATTCAAATCCTGCAAAGCCATTTGTACAGTGAAGAAAAAGGTCCTGCCATACTGCATGCACGGTACTCACTGTTACTTCCTCCCATAATGCATGCAAGTTTTCAATCGCACGCTTTATGTCTTATTTTTTCCAAAACTCAGTTAAAGAAATTGTATGATCTCCAATTCAACCCTGTCTGAAAGACTTAGAAGTAGAAATAACCCTATGGTCCATCAGCTAGATTAATGAAGTTGTGTTTGATGGCAAAAAGCAAATGCTCACATTTTCATTTTAGTTCTCAAGAGAATCAGGATGATCTGGAGCATTATGCAACAGAGCAGTGCTTTAAAAGCTCAATTATATGGTTATGTTGTGGAGAGACAAGTGACACAACTGTATGCTTTGCCATCTATGCCTGAGCTGAATAATAGGTGCACAGTGAAAGGAGTGGTATGATTGGTCACTGATCACATTGCACATTTGTTATTTACATTTCTGGAATGAGGAGGTAGCAAGTGGCAAAATTTATACTGTATTGCAATTATTCAGTTAACATACTGTGGTGACTGAAATTTGAACCACGTTGTTGGGGGTCTGGTGTTATGTAAGTAACCTGTGGTAATAAACTCATGCATAAAAATATAATATTGTAAAAAAAAAAAAAAAAGAAAGAACGAAAAGCCATATAATCTCTTCTTAGACCTAACATCTCACTGCAAATAGTACCCCATTTTCTTTCCTCCCCTTTATAGCAAATCTCATTGAAGGAGCAGTCAATATTTGCTGTCTCCATTTCATCCCCTCCCTGTCTGTCTTCAGACATTCCAATTGGGTGTTAGGCCTGATTACCCCATCAAAACATCTCCTGTTGAGTTCCCAACTGAATTTAATACTACCAGCTTCAATAGCTAATTAGTCTATACTACTTGACTTCTTAGGCGCATTGTAACCAAAGCTGATAATTTCCTCTTTCTTGAAACACTATCAAAATTTGGCTTCTGGACACTATGCTTTCTTGGTTTCCCCACCACCTCAAGGGCTGCTCTTTTGTAATCTCTTTTGCTATATTTTCCCTCTATTTCACCTCTATAGTTTGGGGTTCCACCTGTCAGTCCTCAACCTTCTTCTGTTCTCTATCTAGTAACACCCCTCATGATTTTACCCAATTTGAGGTTTTACAACCCTAACATTCATACAGAACAATAAAGAACCGTGAACAGCCAAAGCAATCCTGAGTAAAAAAAATAAAGCTGGAGGCATAAAACTACCCAACTTCAAATTATGCTACAAAGGTATAGTAACCAAAACAGCATGGTACTGACATAAAAACAGATACTCAAACCAATGGAACAGAATAGGGAACACAGAAATCAACCTACATACTTACAGCCAACTGATCTTTGACAAGGGCAACAAGAACATACATCAGGGAAAAGACTGCCTCTTCAATAAATGGTGCTGGGAAAATTGGACATCTATATGCAGAAGAATGAAACTAGACCTGTACCTCTCACCACATACCAAAATCAACTCAAAATAGATTAAAGACTTAAGTATAAGACCTGAAACCATAAAACTACTAAAAGAAAACATAGGGAAACACTTCAGGAAGCAACAAAAGAAAAAATAAACAAATGGGATTATATCAAACTAAAAAATAAACAAATGGGATTATATTTGCACAGCAAACAATCAACAGAACAGAAAGACAACCCACAGAATGAGAGAAAATATTTGTGAACTATACATCTGACAAGAGATTAATATTCAGAATATACAAGGAAATCAAACAACTTCACAGTAAAAAAAAAATCCAATTAAAAAATGGGCAAAGGAGCTGAACAGATGTTTTTCAGAGAAAAACACTTTGGAAAAGTTTGGCATTTTTTTATGAAGTTTAATATCCACTGACCCTATGACACAGAATTTTCAACTTCTAGGTATTTACCCAAAATAAAATATGTGTCCACAAAAAGAATTACATATACAATAACAGTAAAGAAATTGAATTCATAATCGAAATGATCCCTAAAGAGAAATATCAGGGTCCAGGTAGTTTCACTGGAGAATTCCACCAAATATTTAAAGAAGAATGAACACCAATCTCAGACAACCATTATCAGAAAACAGAAGAGGAAGAAATGTCTCTCAACTTGTTTTATGAGCCTAGTATTGTACTGATTACCAAAACCATACAAAGACAGCACAAAAAAATAAAACTATAAATAAATCTCTTTCATGAACTTAGTTGCAGAAATCCTCAACGAAATATTAGCAAATTCAAATCCAATAATGTATAAAAAGAATTAAATATCATGACCATATTGTATTTGTTCCATGTATACAATGCTGACTCAATATTAGAAAATCAGTGAAATCCACCACATTAACAAACTAATAATGAAAAATCATATCAGTTGACACAGAAAAAGCAGCTAACAAAATCCAAGGCCATTTATGATTTTAAAAAACAAACTTTCAGAGATCTAGAAATGGAGGGGATTAACTTCAACTTAATAAAGAGTAGCTATAAAAAATCTAGAGCTGACATCATATTTCATGGTGAAAGACTGAATGTTTCCCCCTATGATTGGAAACAAAGCAAGGTTGGCTGCTCTCACCACTCTAATTCACTATAAACCTGAAAGTTCTAGCCACTGAAATAGGGCAAGAGAGAGAAATAAAAGGTATTCAGATTGAGAAGAAATAAATCCATCCCCATTTGCAGATAACATGACTGTCTATGTAGAAAATCCCAAGGAATCTATTTAAAAAAAAATGTCCTAGAATTACTAAGCAAGTTTTGCAAGATAAAAGATCAACCCACAAAAATCCATCACGTTTCTATATACTGACAATGAGCATGCAGAAATTGAAATTAAAAACATTAATACTATTTAGAATTGTTTCAAAGAAAATGAAATAATTAAAAACTAGTATGGGATCTTATACTAAAAAATTGCAAAATGCTATTTGTTTACACTTTTTAAAATACTGTCATTTAGGAAAAAAAGGCAATTATAAGGTGAAACGGTACCAACTTATAATTTTTTGTTGTCTATACACTGAAGCAATAAACATTGCATATGTGTAGTTATATACACAAATCAGTTAGTGATAATTTTCATATTTTAAAAGTATTTTAAAAACTAAAATATCTTTTAATAAATGTAATACTTAGAATTTTTGTTTTCTACTTTGCAAGTTTTCCACAAATGCATTTCTGATCTTAAATAACTGTTTACATGAATTCAGATTTCCTTGGTCTGTGTAGTTCTTTTTTCCAAATTTCTGTATGTATTTACCATGTACAACATGATGTTTTAAAATATATATACATTGTAGGTCAAGTAAATTTAGCTAACTAACATATACATTACCTCATATAGTTATCATTTTTGTGGTGAGAACACATTACATCCACTCTCATAGCACTGATGAATTAAAACAAAAAAGAAATAAATAAATGGAGAGACATACCTCGCTCATGAACTGGAAAGCTCAACAGAGTAAAAATGTTAATTCTCCCCAAACTGATAAATAGGTTAATGCAATTCCCATCAAAATCCCTGCTTTGGAGACATAGACACACTTATTCTAAAATTTATATGGAAAGGCAGGCCCCAGAATACCTAAGACAATCTTGATAAAAAGAACAAAGGGAGGGAAAAATCACTTCACCTGATAATGAGGCTTACAATAATGAAGACAGTGCTTTTTATTTTGCATGCAAATTATACCTCAATAAGTTTTTTTTTTTTAAGTGTCAACATGTTGTAGGAGAGAAAAAAGAGGAGGCTAGGATATTGAGAATGGGGGTAAGGAAGTGTTGGGAACGTCCTGTGAATGCGATTTAAATTGTGGTCATATATACCAGTCAAGGAAGTTGGGAACATTGAGTAGAAAGCAAAGATACCGGGGAGAGGCAAAGCCCGATATCTCTGGCACAACAGCTCTTTACACCACAGTGTGTGTGAGGAATGAGAACTCTAAGGTCTACACTTCAGTGAGATGCTGTAAAGGATGACTTATAATTTGCACAGGCTATAATTTATATATTTCCAAATGTGCTTAATGAATGTTACCTCAAGGTTTAAGTAAACAAAAGAAGCTTGTCGGCTCAGCAGTACATCTAACATATCATGCCCCCTTTGACTGTACACTCTTAATTACTGAGCATTTCTAGAGAATCGACAAATAGATCAGGAAATTAAGTGACATGAAAAATATTGATTGGTGCTCTTAATGTCCATACTTGGCAGGAGAGACATACATGTAAAGAGATTGAAGTGTGTTCCAGAGAAAAGTGAGTTTAGAAGATGAAGCTATCAGCCTTCTTATTAATGGCCTTCAACTGCCTCAACCTTCCTCTACTTTTAAAGCAACACAATGTGTTTGTAACACAAACTCTCCAGCAGCACATTCCAGCCTGAAAGGGAAATTTGGTAAGGATAAAAACAGCTCTCAACCATTTATGCCTCTGGAATTGCCATTGAATCCTGAAGCCCAGATGCTGGGAATCTTCAACTAGCTTGCAGAGAAGCCAATTCTAGAAAATCGCATCACCATCTTAATTTTGAAAAAAAAGAAAACATGAAGAAAAGATGTCTGAGACACTGAATATAAAGACTGTTAAATTTTGTTGGAGTTGATTATCTAATTTAAAGAATCAGTTCTTCACTATCAAAAGCAATGCACCAATCTCTTTATGTATGTTTTTTTCGGTTAAACCTCTTCTTTTGGGACATTTATATTCTAGAGCTATTGATTTTTGAGTCTCCTCCCATGCAAAATGTGGGAATAAATTTACTAAGTGTTAACTTTCGATCTGAAACCCAGGAAAGAGTTGAGCTATTGTAACCAGAAATGCATGTCTCTTACTAGCTGCCTGCTTCTCAGTTTCCTTACTGGAAAAACAGATCCTATCTTCCAGACAAGGCTCTTTGAAAGATCAAATAAATGAACAAATACCTAAAACACAAAGCACGTTTCATACATTATATACGTGCTATTTGATGTATATCTGAGAAGCGACTTCATAGAAGAGATAGAATTACTATATGGGCATTTGAAAAAGATCAAGAATTAACTTTTATTTTGGCAACATTCACAACCAAAAATAAAACTATTCTATGGAACTAAAATCTGAAATCTGAAAAATTCCGATAAAGCTGAAAATTAACCTTTATATTTGGTTTTATGCATTGTGATAATGATGTGAAAGCACAGCCAGCCAAACACAAAGTCTCGTACAATTAAATAATTCTAAGCTTGTTCATAAATTCTCACAACTTTATTACAAGATATTTGATACTGATGATCAATGTACATAATAGACAAATACAAATATAAATCGTTAACTAAAATTTCTTTCCATTTTACTTTAACAGTGAAAACATAAAATTTACCTTACAATATGCTAAAATAGGCCAGGGAACTCTATTCAAATAGCTGTACAAAGGGCTTACATTAAAAATATCTGTATTTAGACTAAAATCTAATTTAAGCAGAATAAAACTTTTTTTAAAAGAAACTTCTTCAAAATGCTGCTGGGTTTCAAACAAAAAGGTTTAATAATGCTAATACAAATACAACAGTATATTACAATCTATATTTACACTATCTTCTACTACACATGAATTTGTAAAGGAGGCTATTGATCGAGAAATCATCTGTCAGAGTCTTCCCCCAAAGCAGAAATTTGTTTCCATCTTCTACCACTACACCTTCATATCCATTTCATGACTCTGTTATGAGTCCCAATGAGTTGCTTTCCTTTATTTCATTTTTTCAAGCATTTCTAGGAAGGTAGAAATAAGTATATTGGTTTGCTTGAAAGTATTTTCTCTATTATCCTTTCCCAAGTGGTCAATATTGTGTTACTAACAAATGCATTTCAGTCGAGAAGAATGTATGTTTTCTGAACTGACTTTCACCCCTGTTGTTACAAGTGTACTAATATAGTTGAGTAACCCATTTGTCTTCCCCTCCTATTGCGTAAAAGTATCTTTAAAGGATCTTAAGCTTTGGGAATCAAACACCAAGTAGATACATTGAAGATAGGGTCTTCATTCTCTAGACAAATTTCATGCTTTGAAACCGGTTTATTTTTGTTCAACCTACTTCCCCATTGTTGAGACAATTAGTCACCATGCAACTACCCAGAATCCTAATATATAGCCAATAAGTAAAAATTAGACACCCACATTTTTACTTTTTTCTCTGTGGCAAAGTTTTCTTTATCATTGATACCTTCCTGCCATGCAAAATTGTGTACACAGAGAGAGTGTGTCGAAGGCATGAAAAAAGCTTTTCACGTTATCTTAAGCAAAGTGATTAAAAATATAAATTTAGTAAAACAGACATATGTTTTTGGTTAGTAAGTCTTATCCAATGTGTGGTGAATTATGTATGTATAACCATATTCATAATATAGTACATTAAGAATTCGACATGTTTTTTCCTTTATGATACTAAGAATATAGTCTTCCCTCTGTATCCATGGGGGATTGATTCCAGGACCTCCCGAGGATACCAAAACCCATAGATACTCAAGTCCCTGATATAAAATGGTGTAGTATTTGCATATAACCTATACACATGCTCCTGTATACTTTAAATCATCTCTATATTATTTATAATACCTAATACAACATAAGTGCTATGTATACTTTAAATCATCTCTATATTATTTATAATACCTAATACAATGTAAGTGCTATGTATACTTTAAATCATCTCTATATTATTTATAATACCTAATACAATGTAAGTGCTATGTATACTTTAGATCATCTCTAGATCACTATACCTAATACACTGTAAGTGCTATGTATACTTTAGATCATCTCTAGATCACTATACCTAATACAATGTAAGTGCTGTGTTATACTGTACTGTTTAGGGAATGATGACAAGAATAAAAGTCTGTACATGTTAGTACAGGCACGATTTTTTTTTATTTCCAAATACTTTTGATCCACAGTTGGTTGAATCCACAAATGTGGAAGCCATAGATATGTGGAAGCCGAGAGTCAAATAAATCAGCTGCTCATTACACGATTATATTAGCCTCTTTTGGAACAAATTTGTTTCCTTTTCTCTTCCAAGATCTAGAATATTGCTTAGTAATAATTTATTCATTTGGTTGTACATATGTTACATATCATAAACTTTTTCAAATCCCCTAAAAGGGAAACAGGTAGGACACAATAAAAGGGCACACATAATTAAGATCAAAGAAGTTTTGATTTTAGTAAAAATTAACAGAAGTTGACAGATACTTTTATATGTCTTGAAAATGCATTTAAAACCACATTCCATCAAATCAAATAGATTCTATTTTCATTTACACATTGGCAATTTTCAGACCTCCTGAGAGGCTTTAATTAAAGAATGTCAGAGGATTTAAGGGCACCATTGCTATTTGTGTCAATATTAAAGCCTACATTGACAGTGACATTTCCTGCCTATATTTCCATATCAGCAGGAACATCTTGAGGGAATGGATTGCTATTTGCTGATGAGATCTTGTGACAGTGAAGGTAGGCTAAGCTGGATGCCAGGTAAGAAACTAAGAAATGAAGAATTATCAAATGCAAAACTTGTAACATTTCATCTGTTATGTAAGTGGGTTTACCTTCAGTGGTCATTGCTTTTCCTCAAAACTGTATGGAGTTGTACCCTAATAAATGTTAATAAGCAACAAAATTATGCTCTATTAAACTAGATACACTTTTAAAATCATTTTGAAGCATGATTAAAGTTTAATAAACTTCAAAAGAGATTTAAAAGCAAATAAATAATCACAGTCATTGATCAACAAATTAGAGGCAAACATCTCATGCCCTTCACATCTTCAAGGCTTTTTCTACTGCATAACTCTAACCACAGCTGTTTCATTTTCACCTGAAGAGAATACACTATTTTGTGAGTCCATAAGACTATTTATTATTAAGATATTTTATATTTGCATAGCACTTTGTTTACAAAGGATTTTCATTGCCTCACTCAAGCTACATCATTCTGGGAGCACAGATTATGTTCACATAAAAAGCAAAGGATGAAGTTAACAAATAAACTAAATAGACAGAGTTAAACCAGGCAGATTAAGAACATAGAATTTAAATATTTTGAAGGTTTTGCAAACCCAAGACAATGCCCTTTATTATTGAGCTCACTGAAAAGCTTTTATCAGTCAACATTAGTATGGTGTGTAGTGGATTGAATATCCCCCCAAACTCACTGAAGCTTGAACTGTGTCCCTCAAGTTTTATGTATTAAAAACTTGGCCCCCACTGTGACTGTTTAGAGGGTGGTGGAAAATCCTTTTATGAAAATTCTAAGGTGGGGCCTTGAAGAGGTGATTAGATTGTAGGACCATGCCATAGTGAGTGGATTAAAAATGATGTTCATGGGCATGGTTCTGAGGGCTTTTAAAAAAGAGTGAATGAGTGGGTTAGTCTCTCTGCCCCACCATTTTTGCATTGTGATACCATGCCGTCACTGTTGCCACCACCAAGATCTTTACCAGCTGTGTTCCATGGACTTTGGACTTCCCAGCCTCAGAAACTATAAGCAATAAATTTTGTTTTCTTATAAATTACCCAGTTCCAAGTATTTTGTCATAAGCAACAGAAATAGACTAATACATATGGTGTACTGTTTTCCAGGATAAACTATAAGCCACTGACAGACATGGACAAACATAGAAGGATCATACAAGTAGAGAATAAAGATATAATTAATGTACGTAACAGTGAAAACGATTTTTAGTCTTTTATCAGCGAAAGTGCAGATGCATGGGGTAGAGATAGGTAGATAAAATTTATTACTTGTTTTCTTTTTTAGTTCAACATAAAAAGATATATTTTAATTTATGTAATCCCTACAAGAACTCTGAGGTAAGTAATTTTTTTTTTTTTTTTTTTTTGCCCATTTTATGCCTGGGGAGACTAAGGAAAAAAGATTAAGAAATGTCACTCCAGATCACACATCTCATAAATGGCCAAAAGAGGATTCAAGATCAGGCAGTCTGGCCCCCTACAACATGCCCTGAATCTCACTCTACTGCCTGGAGAAGTTCTCTGCTATGGTGAACAGGACCTTGAAACTTTATGAAAGAAGGGGAAGGCAGAGCTTATCTTATAACTAGGAGGACCTATGATGCATGATTTGAGAGAAAAGCAAGTAAGACACCTCTTTGAAATATTCACCTCACTGACTTTCCACAATTAGGGGTTTCCTTTATAGGATCTGGCTCCCAAAAACCCCTATTTGCAGGTATTCAGGAATATGTACAGTAACTGTCCAAGATCTTAGTCTTCAATTAATATTATGGCAATAACAATAACAATGACTCTTATAAAACCCATGTAAAAGAAAATAAAACCACATGCCCAGGGTAGTGCCTAGGCCTGAACCCACTTGAGAATAAATGGAAACCAAAGTAGGTTGCTTCAAACTTGGGTTGAGAACCAGGGCATGAAGTGGATGGTATGGAGTAGAACCTTCAAATCACACAGAATAGCACCCACAGAAACAGAGACCTGGCCACCAGGGTGGTCACTGATCAAATGATACCAGAGGGATGGAAGGGAAAAGGTGAGACTTTAAGGCTTTAAAGGGGAGCAGAGACCTTGGCAATAAGACACTGCTGGAAAGCTTTCAGAGAAGGTTCAAAATAGAAAGGCAGGTTGGTTATTTTGGCACCAGCAGGAAAAGTACGATGTGGAGTCTAGCCAGGTCTAAGCAGCCTTGAGTCCTGAGACAAGAGATGGCAGGCAACCCACGTGCAGAGGGTGGCACCAAGACAGTCCTTATTTACAGTACATCCTTGAATACACTCCAGGCACTCAGAATGAGTGACGGTGGGGAGCAGGTTCCTGCTCATGACTCTTCCAGGAAAGATTTCAGATACCGCAGCCTCACAGAATCTTGAGTTTTCCCCAGATGCCACTTAACTGGAGGTGACAATTTTGATACACAATATCTGCTTTCTATTTTCCCACCACCCACAGAAGCCCACAGGGGAAGTGAAAATAAAAATTCAATCTTCAAAATGCGTGAAATAGTGCTTCATATCAATATCTAAGACAAGAGAGAAACGGACGGACAGAGACTACTGTGACAGAGGACGAGGAGATGTTCAGCGATGGTGGGTAGCATAGGGAATGGAGCTCCTTAGGGGCAGGTTCAGAGAAAAGATTTAGTTGTTGACCTGTATTTTTCCAGAAGGAAAGAAGGAATTAAAGGATGCACATAAAATCTGAGAAGAAAAGGAGGGAGCAGAGAGAGTTTCAGGAGCAGACAGTAGACTGAGTACCAAACTGACAGCCAGAACTATAAAAAGTGTGGGTTTGAATCTAAATGCCCAGTCAATAGAACACTGGGGCAGTTTAGACTTTGCAAAATAAACATGGGAGGAGAGGGCATAAAATGACTAAACTGAGAAGTAAATAATACTTCCTAGACCCAGATTTCAATGGTAGCAGTATAGCTCCTGGTGGGAAGAATAAATATTTTATATGTATAAAAGTCAGAATGATATATGTGTTAATTCCCAAAGTGGGATTAAAGATCTTTCTCTAATACATCACCAGTGTTTAAATATTCTCCAAGACTTATTTTATGAAGCACACATTCCTGAGAAAATGATAAAGCTATCTATGAGATTGCATTTTGAAGTCGTTCAATTTTTTCCTTTCTATGTGGTCCCTCACCTTTTTGAAATCTCTTCAGCATGCCAACTCATTCTTGGATATTTTCATCACTATTAAGAGTAAATGCTGTGCCCTCTGCCAAATTTTTAAGCACCTGAGCAGATAAATATCTTAGAACCCTAACTACATTTTGGAATGAGCTCCCTAAATCTGTGCTAAATAAATGCAGAGAGATACAGCTTAAATTAGACTATAACAAAAGTAAACATCTATATTCCCTATCTTGGGAAAGAAAAGAGACTGCAAAATTTGGATTGCATCTTTGAAATATATTACTCCTCTTTTCCTTAGCTTTAAGAGTTTTTCTTCTCAAACTATACTTCAATAATAGCAATATTATCTATAGCAGTAATCATTTCACTGTTTATACTGTGCCAAGCATGCAAATATTAAAATTAATCCCCCCAAACCATCTTTTAAGGCAATAACTTCAATTTATAGAAAAGGAAACCGAGACCTAGGTATCTTAAGCAATTTCCCCAAGAATACACGGAGTAGGAAAGTGGCAGAAATGCGATTTGAACACAGATCTGTCTAAAGCCCACATCCTTAACTACTAAGCTTCCATACACAGTGTTGCCTGCTGGGAATACAACAATGAATGAGCCATAGTTTGGTCTTCAAGGTGTCCACATGGGTAGTAAAGTGAGAGAGGAGAAAGAATAGATATTCTTGAGCGATCTTCAAGTTTTATTAAGTCTGCTTTTTAATCCATTCAAGCAGTATTTTTTTTTAAATTAAGAGTATTAAATCAAGTTTCAATAAAGACACTTAGATTGATGTTAAGTTATTGATTATTGGTTTTTGGTTTGGGCACTACAACTAATTGGGCATCTGATCATTGTATATTTCAAAGCAGTTTTCCCAGATTCATTAGTAAAAATCTTATGTAATTCAAATCCAAAGCTTCACTGCAAATATGTTGCTTTTCTTTCTTCTCTCTTATCTGCAGAGCCACAGTTTGTCACTGAGAAAATTAAACTTAACATAAACAAGTTGTATTTCACAATGCCCACTTGTTAAGATTTAATACTTCATAATATTGATGAGATTATATCTACTCAAACAAATTAATTTAGCAATTTGGAAGTATTTAACAAAACAGAAAAGGTATATAACCCACAATAGAGCAATCTGACTAGTCAGTGTTTACCCCATAGAAATCTCCCATAGGTGGGCATGATGGAACATCTGCAGGGATGTTCACTGCAGTATTGTTGTAAGAGCAAAAGTTGGAAGCAACATAAATGATCATCAGGTGGGCAACAGCATAGCAGTTAAAAACAATGAGATCAATCCGTATGGACTAACATAGTAAGATCTCTAAGACATGTTAATGAATAGAATCAAGTTGCTGAAATGTATGGTAAGACACCAATTATGCAGAAATATTACACACTCACACACAATCAAATATTTATATATATTTATGTAAGGATCTCTCTTTATATTTTTTGTATAAATATACATACATACATATATGTATACCTAAATGCATAGAGATTGGGATTGAGGGTAGTATTCAAGGGAGATTTTATCTGTCCCAATTTATTTATTCTATTGCCATAAAAATAATACACTTCCATATTACTTATATAATTAAAACTAAGACAGTTTTTAAGTTTAAATTTTGAAAAGCAAAATAAACCCTCCACTTATCAGAAATTAATCTACTGCATTTTGTTTATAACCAATAATCAAAGTTTACTAGCCTGTAATTTTTAGAGGGTTTTTCCTCCCTTTTAAAAATAAAGATCAAGCTTTTGCACTCTGATGCAAATTTAATTTTATGGGTCTCCAAGGATGGCTGAGAACTCAGTGGGAACAGAACACACTCTCCTCCTTTACTGAGCACCACAAAATGGGTGTCTAGTCTAGTAAATATTAAAAAAACAAAGAATAGAAATAGACCAACCAGTGGATAAATTACAGCCTCAGTAAATATTATATTCATATTTCCCAGCATTGGTCAACCTTTAAAATCTGGCAATTGCAGGGAGACATTAGAAATATTCAAGAAAAAACTAAAATCTTTTATTTTGGGCAACATTACTATATTGATTTGCTAATAGTGCTAAGGATTGAATCTCCAAAAGCAAATTAAGGTTTATATCTACAGACTATTTTTTATCTAACCCTGGACATTATCAATCAATTTTTTTGTTAAAGTTTTTCAACACAAGTAATAATTAACATAAATTAACATTTTAGGGAGAGTTTCCTAAACCATTATTAGCCATTAAATATAAATACATTTGAAAAAATTCAACCAACATTTCAATGTAATTCTTTTTATTTTAAAGTTTTCACTTTAGTATTTGGCTAAGAGTAACAAATTCTATTTCAATTTTGTGTCTATGATCCTAATTTCAATGCAATCCAAATGCTCTATAACATTTCTCAACAATAAACAATTATTTAACAGCAAAGTATAGATTAAACAACATCACCAGAATATATTTGCAAACCATACATTTGATAAGTGGTTAATATCTAAAGCATATTAGGGACTCAACTCAATAGCAAGAAAACAGATAACTCAATTAAAAAGTGGACAATGGATCTGAATAGACATTTCTCAAAAGAAGACACACAGGGCCGGCCCCGTGGCTCACTCAGGAGAGTGCAGCGCTGGGAGTGCCGAGACTGCGGGTTCAGATCCTATATAGGGATGGCCGGTGCGCTCACTGGCTGAGTGTGGTGTGGACCACACCGTGCCAAGAGCTGCGATCCCCTTACCGGTCAGAAAAAAAAAAGAAGACACACAAATGGCAGATTTGTAAAAAAAAAATGCTTAAAAATACCCAATCACAAAGGAAGAGAACAAGATTGGAAAAAACGGAAAAAGGATTAACAAACAACTAGAAGGAAAGGAACAAAATGGCAGTAACAAGACCCTGTATATCAATAATAGCACTAAATGTAAATGGATTAAATGCCCCAATTAAAAGATACAGAGTGGCTGAATGGATTATAAAACAAAAACCAACAATATGCTGCCTAAAAGCAACTTACTTCACCTATAAAGACACACATTGTCTGAAAATGAAGAGATGGAAAAAGATATTTCATGCAAATCAAAATCAGAAAAGAGCATGAGTGTCTATACTTACAACAGATAAATTAGATTTCAAGCCAAGGAAAGTAAAAAAAAAAAAAAAAGATAAGGAAGGTCATTATATAATGATAAAGGGATCAATTCAATAAGAGGATATAACAATTCTGGATATATACATACCCAACTCCAGAGCACCCAGTTATATAAAGCAATTACTATTAAACCTAATGGGAGATAGAGACTCCAACACAGTAATAGTTGGGGACATTAATACCCCACTTTCAGCAAAGGTCAGTTATCCAGACAGACAATTAACTAGGAAACATCAGAATTAATCTCTACTCTCGGCCTATTGGACCTAACATACATAGAACATTTCATCCGACAGAGCAGCAGAAAACACATTCTTCTCAGCAGCACAAAGAACATTTTCTAGAATAGACCATATGTTAAGTCACAAAACAAGTCTTAACAAATTTTTAAAAACTGATACATGCTACAACATGGATGAAACTTGAAAATATACTAAGTTTAAAAAGCCACACACAAAAGACCACATATTATATAATTCCATTTATAGGAAATGTTCAGAACAGGAAAATCTATAATGACAGAACAGAGATTAGTGGTTGCCTAGGGCTCGGGGGGGAACATGGTAACGGTTATGGGATTTCTTTTGAGGGTGACGGTTGAATTGTGTATTATGTGAATTTTATCTCAATGAAGCTGTTATACGAAAAAAAAAATTAAGAGTCTCTAGCCACTCAGGATCATGAAATTTCAGAAAGAAAAGGACATTTATATCCTCACTTTATAAATCATTTTTAAAAAGACACAGTGAGTTTAGCACTAGGTCACAGAGCTTGAAGAATATCTATAATTATAATTTAACTATGACATTTATTAACTGTCAATATATATGTGATTTAAGGAATTTGTTCATTATACAAATCAGATTATATATTTATACACACTGACACATATATATATATAGTTTGTTTGTTTGTTTGTTTGTTTGTTTTTTATTTTTAACTAATTCTAACACACCTGAAGAATCTGGTAAATTCCCATCAGGAACAGTCCCCAAAGCAGGGCAGTGGGGGTGGGGGTGGAGTTGGGAGCATGTTTCTGGGATAGTGGAGGGGTTTGGGGTGTTTGAGAACCTACAAGGTAAAATATATATTTTGCAAATGTTTTCTCCCCTTAAATGCTGAAAAACACATACAGGGAGCTTTGTTTACCCTGATCTAGTGAGAATTACTCATATAAATAACATTCAAAACTTTCTGTGCACTCTACAAAATGCTATTTAAATAGAAACTTAGGCTTTGAGGTTAAATAATGTGAGCAGGAACATACAAGTAGAGGTGCTGGGAACTTTAACCAGTCCTGGGCCTATGTACCTATAATGGGTGTCAGGAATAAAGAGCCACAGAGTGGGACATGGAAGAGGTATGAAACTCATTCATCTTCAGCCCTTCCTGAAAAAGAAAAAAGGTTCTAAAATGTACTTAACTGTCCTTAATTTTGATGCTGTTTAAATGGAATGTTCTTGCTTATCTAAAAATTACTTTCTTGAAAGTCACCAATGATCAGCAAAGCCAATGAATCCCCAGTTTTCAATTTACTTCTACAGCATTCAACACTGTTACCATTCCTTCCTTCTTTAATCTATTTCTTTTCATGATCCTGTCCTTTGTCCATCTCCTCTTTGCCTTTCTTCCCCTGCAATTGCTCCATGTATGTAGATGTTTCCTTCAATTTTAGGAAGATACTTAATATTTCTAGACCTTTATCATTACCACTTCT
Organism: Cynocephalus volans; assembly: GCF_027409185.1. Classification (NCBI taxonomy): domain Eukaryota; kingdom Metazoa; phylum Chordata; class Mammalia; order Dermoptera; family Cynocephalidae; genus Cynocephalus; species Cynocephalus volans. The sequence goes on from NC_084461.1 coordinate 82,112,159, forward strand.
ACCACAGCTCTTGAGCTTGATTGACCCACAAGAACATCCCACTAATCTTCATATAACATGACCAAAATGGAATTTGTTATCTTCCCAATTGTCTTCCAACATTCCCAGCATTAGCCAAAATATTATTGAGAGCAGAAAGTTTTAACACCTTTGTTTTCCTCTTCTCAGGCCAATCAGTCATCAGACTTCAGTTATATTACCTAGAAATCCATTCTTACTATGACCTTTTCAATTTAGTCCATTGCCTCTGAACTGCCTGTAGCTTCCTTAAAAATATCTCTATGTGCCTGGATCCTTGTTCCCTCCATTTCTCTTTCTCTTTCTTTCTCATCTACATCCTTCCTACAGCCATCAGAGTTAATGTTCTTAAAGATTATTCACCTACTCGAAAGGCTTGAGAATCCCCAGAATCCACAGAATGAAATTCAGATTTCTTAGCACAATTTATCCCCTTCCATGATCTGGTCTCAATTTACCCTTTTAGGCTTCCCCTAAAAATGGATCATTTGGTGCTTCCAAACATACCCGAGGCCACCAATGGTTACACTGTAATTTATGTTAGGCCACTTCACCATACACCCACACCTAAAATGTTCCCACCTTGTCCTAATTATCTTTTGGGGTCCTATTTAGACATTACTCCCTCTAGAAAACTCCTTTAATAAAACCTATACTCCAAAGCCTCAGTCAAAATTAATGCTATATTTCTTAATAGTTTTATTCTGTTTTACCTCTCTTACCTATTTTACCCATAATTCTATCGTCAACATCCATGGGTATCTCCCCAGTAGATTACAATCTCCCTTTATTTTTTTTATTCCACAGAGCTCTTTGCATATATATACTGCACAAATATTTATTGAGTTTTGGCATTACCAACTGAAAAACATTTAAATTAAAAAATAAAAAGCATTATACTTACAGGTAACATATGATATTATAAAACATTGAATTGTCTTCTGGCCAAAAACGAGTGTATTTCTTACCTTTATTGCTAGATGAAATGGATAGTGTACTAGAAGTTATAAGAAAGTAAACAGAAGTTCTGAAGGTTAAATTATATTTATAGCTAATAAAACAAACAATAAATTTTTTCCATCTCTTTTTTATGATGGTGCAAAAAAAAAAAAAGATGTAACCATATTTATTCTACTTGGAAGATCCTCATGTAATCAGAATGAGCTCTGTATGGAATACACAAGCTTGAGGGGATTAAAAAAAAAAAAGCCTCGGGGCCGGCCTGTGGCTCACTCAGGAGAGTGTGGTGCTGACAACACCAAGACAAGGGTTAAGATCCCCTTACCGGTCATCTTTAAAAAAAAAAAAAAAATGCCTGTTATGATACTGTTTCTACACTAATTTCTTACCTTTGACCCTCAGATACAACAGGTACTGTAATGTAGAAGCCAGACTTTCTCAACTCAATTTCCCTAAATGACATGGAATTTCTGACTTGTGTGCTGAGGGTTGTTTTCTAGACCTGATAAATGTGAACTCAAATCCTTCTATTTTTGCCACTTTGATGCTACAGAAAACTAAGCATTTTTAAAAGGAATTAAAAAAAACAGTTTGCTTAGCTAACTTTGCCCTTTGCCAAAAAAGCACAAGAAAGTATCTTAGCAGTGGATAAAAATGAAAGAACACAAAAAATAAAAAGGAACATTTTGTCCTATAATGCTCAACTTCAAATGTAATCAATCTAGCTTATTCCGGTTTGAAGGGGGTAAAAACTAATTACAGGCACCAGTTGTCCTTAGTTTGAGACCATTTGGAAAAGCAAAACCCTCTGCTATATCAAATGATGTTGTAAAGTATAACTATATAAAAAGTGAAAAACTCTTCCTCAAGTATGTCATAGCAGAGAATCTTGAGCAATACCAATGCCATCTTGGATAAGATGCTCCATTCTAATTTTCAGACTACCCCCCTCTGCATGAGAAACCATTGACCTTCTCATAGAAACAAAAACCATTGCATAGAAACAGGGACCGTACACAGTGAACTGTCACATGGGAACAGGAACCATACATAATGTAAGTTTTTATCCTTGACTGCTTTAATTGCTCACTTTTGGCTTCTGTAACCTAGCTACCTAGCTTGCTTTGTGCACCTGGACAAACCTGTGTGCCAACAGGATGTGGTTTTTGCCTTTATAAACTCCACAAAACCAAGGCCTGGGGCTGTTCTCCCAAAATACCTAGGGGAGACAGTCTCCAGCTAGCTAATAAAGACTCTGTTAAAATTCTTAATTAAGTGTTTGGTTCCTTTCCTGGGCAACAACCTCACAACAATGTTAATCTTCTCATCAAGAAATATAAATTTATGAATCTCCAAGACATCACTGGCATAAATTGTCTTTGAATCATTGATTATTTAAATTATCTCTACTAATAACTCTCAACTAGAGTGAAGGAAAAACTTACTCTCCAATGAAGCAATTCATGTTATCTACTGTAAATTTCACAGCAGATTCCTTTTGAATTACATGGAGTTCATTGGTTTGTGGTTACTTTGTTTTTAGTATTTTTGACACAGAAATAATATGTTATTCATCTATTTGTCTACTTTCAAATAATATACAATTCATAAAAGAACAAACCACGTTGTTATATAATAATTTTCTCTGCATATAATAATTTTTAAGGCTCCATGTGGAAAACTAATTTCATTTTCATTTTCAAAAAATTCAAACATACCTAACCTTATAATTTATAAATATCTCTCAATGCTAAGTAGATAACTAGAGTATCTGTTCTCTAATATAAAAATAGATTTTCTTGGGTGCTTAGTTAATTTTCTCAACAAAAGCACATTACGTTTTTTCAGGATTATTTTATAATATTAAATGAAACCAAAAAAATAAAAACCATAAAACAGAGTGTGAACAATGAGCTAACATTGTTACTATTTCATTGCATATATTACTTCTAAAGGAGATAATTATCACACAATAATTTATGCCTAGTAAATTATAATACATTTTAATTTTAAATCAAAAACCTGAAACTCTGCAATAAAATTCTTTCAAGTTTTAAAACCATGTCATAATACAAATTGTGTACTGTGATGTACCAGATATATCTATGAGAAACTGTAATGCTATATAGACTAGAGGCAAAAGCCGATCATTCCCAAGAGAAGATAACCGTCTCCTCCTCTCAAAGCAAATAGACTGAACTGCTAACTCCTACAATCAAATAACCCATTCATACTACATGCAAAGGAACACCAGACATATATTTTGGTGTGAAGTTAGCATAAAACTAATTTTCAATAGTTCACCACTCTAGGATGAAAAAAACAAATTGGATTAATGTAGAACATGCTGGAACTATGGCCTGAAAGCAACTTGTAATATATAATTGATGATTCTCTAAAGCCCCCAAATTTGATGCTTGCTAGTATTCATTAGTGAAATAATTCTTCAAGTAATCAGGTTTTCAGAAACCCATTCTATCTCTGCCTCTCTTTTCAAAAACACTAGAAAAAGAAAAAATAAATTCAATACAAATTATCAAAATAAATGTGTGCAACCACAGCAAATGACTTCTCTATATGTTATTTCTAAGTCCTTCCAATGGATATGCCTTTTCTGATTCCACAATCACCAGGGTTCATTTCCACTGGTATGCTGGGAGTTCACACTAATTAGGGTACTGCAAAACATTTTGTTGGGCAGAGTCATGTAACCCTTTAAAGACTGTTGGGTGGATTGGTCAGAAGTTGGACATGGGAATGCCAGAAGCAGAGCCTATGCTGTAGCTGGTGCCCAATACACAGCAATTCTTCATCTCTCTTTAGTAAAAACAAGCAGAAGACAGTGGGAGGAGGGAAGAATGAAAGGGTTACATGAGAGAGGAGGATTGTTCTCATCCCTTGAATTCCCATCTCCTTGATATATCGCATGTCCCCACACATTCCCCATCTCACTGAGCCACAGCTCCAGATGCTCTTGGCTCAACCCAAGGGAGGCCCTAGATCCTTTCATCATCCTGCCTCATTCTCTTCTCTCCCAGAGACTAAGGCCCCACTCATGTGTTAAGGGGTAAAACACTGGAGACTTGCATCCACTCACCTTATACCTTATCCACCTCACCTTTCCAAGGGTCTCTGACTTGACACAGTTATGGCCTAGCACAGAGAATATTCAAACCCAGTGATGGAGATATCCTCAATTATCCAGAATTCAAAAAAAAGTCCTTTCCTTCTAAATATCTTTACTCCTATAAGGGACTTTGTCTTACGAGGACTTTCATGAGACACAACCAGGCAAAACAAGATTATATGACCCTGATGATGGCTTTTTTTTTTTTTTATTTTTTTTTTACATTCGCTGGGGTCTTCCCACCTTTATTCTTCATCTCAGGCAGCTGCTTGAACTGAGTGGTGGTGGCAACACCTTCTCCTATAATTGGTGCTTGCTTTGCACCATCCCTGGACCCACTCTGATGAAGCACCTAAGGTTGTTTTCATCATTAAGTAATTGTCACCAAACAGATCAAGAAGGTGATTGTGATATCCATGGTAAAGCCAAAAGTTTCATAAGAATAGGGAAAGTGTCACATAACCATGGTTTTGTGCCTCTTTTTACTAAACACACTTGTACAGGACCTACAGAACCTTCTTTTATTGGCCTCTACAGAACCTCCTGCAGAAAATCACTTATATCCTTTCTATTCTATGTTATTAGAGCTTCCATTTTAGATAAATTGTGATCATTAATGAGACTAATAAGTAAATAATAATAAACACAATCTGCACTAACTTCAGAGATAAAACAGGCTTTTATTTTTTAAGATTTCACTATAAATCCCACAATGTTTGTATTTTCACATATGAGCAATGATGCTTACTGTGCATGAATAAGAGTTTGAATGTGGTTGCATTAATTTTATACTGCCCCTTATAGGGATATAACGTATCAATAGTGCCTCTCTAATGTAATTTCATTCCTCCCACAGGAAATAACAGAAATATTATTCAAATATATTTCTGTTTTTGTTAGGTATAATTGATAGCAAGAAAAACTCATACAAACAAATTTAAGGAAAAAAATTACTGAAAGGATATTGCAGTTTTTCATAGAAAGAAAGGTGAAGTCTAGCCAAACCACTCGGTCTGGAAACTTTGATGTCTCTGGGCTGATGCCTTCCCATTTGCTTCTCCCTGCACATTTTCTCCATGCAAAACAGCTTCCTCTGCTAAGTCCTGGATTATAGTCTCCCTTCCCCCTCACCACTCTGGTTTGCTTGTAGCTTTAGGTGTCAGTGACCCAATTTTCACATGGCCTGGTTGTTTTGTTCCTGACAGCTAAATGATTAAGACTCTCAGAAACCCTTAGCTTAAATTCTCAAGATAAGATATACTTGGCTCAGATCATCTGCTATGAATGAGCATCCTCTGATTCAGGTAGTCTGGGAAAAAGACATATCTGGGGAAACCTATGTGGCATTTTAGGCCTGACACTTTAGTAGGACTTATGAGGTAGGGCTATTCCCAAGAGCGTTGGTGAGCAGGGGAAACTCAATTTAATTTGATTCTGCAGATATGTGAGTACTTCCCATGTTCTAGGCAGGCAGTGAAATGTAAATCATGTAAAGACTTAAATTCTAGACTAACCTCAAAGGAGATGGACTATAGAAATGGAGAGTATGTATTATACAGCAATTGATGGAAGCTATACTTAGAGATGAGTTTCTTTTCCTGTTCTTTTCCAGACCTTAAGGATTACTGCTTGCTTTGGACTTAATTTGGATTGCTTCATCCTTCTCCACAATGCTATATAACAATCAAAACTGAGTTTCTGACACCGTTGACCTATTCTACTTTTTTAAAGAAATAGCTATAAGATTGTCCCAAACATCTCAGCTAAAACAAGTCTTATCACCTAATTGTCTCTTTGTCCATAACCAAAATCACAACAATATGTACTATTACCATTTTCATCTTGAGACTTTTATCTCTTTTTTCCTTTTGTTTAGAATTCCTACCCCACTTTCTTCTCTAAATACAGCTAAACCTCAAAGCCCATTTTCAAGTCTCCTCTGTGAGACCCTCCCTAACCAATCCAATTAACTTATTTCTTCTTATTTCTCATCTGTTAAATATGATGTAAATGAAAATATAGAAACATGAATAGATTTAAGAATAATTTAAGAGGTAAGATTAATGATGGATTTTTTTGTGATAGACTAATTTCCTACCCTTTCTGGATTCCTTCCTAAAAGAATGTCAATTTGTGGTAGGAAGAGAGCAGAAAATCATAATATTCTTATCTAGAAAACAATAATCAGCCTCTCGGCTAGAGAGGAGAGGCCATGCAGTAGAATTCTGGCCAATGAGATATAAGGAGATTGAGCAGTTACTCAAAAAATGGAGCAAACTCAGCCAGCAGAGCCCTTCTGCTTTTTTCTCTCTCTTTTTTTCTGCCTGGAATATAGATGTGATGTTGGAGATGGAGCAGCTATCTTGCAACCATTAGAAGACCACAAAGGAAAGGAGAAGATATTTGCAAGAACAAAATCTGAAATCCTTGAACCAGCAACCACCTACCTCCCAACTTCTAGTTAAATGAGAAAAAGAGCTTATAAAATATTTAAGCCACTGTTTTTTGTTGGTTGGTTGGTTGGTTGGTTGGTGGTAGGGGTTGGCAGTGTTCTATTACACAGAGTACAATTCTTTACTAATTCATGGCTCCTCTTATTCATATCCCTGTTGGAACTAAGCAGGCCTAAATCAGAACCGACTACTTGGATCTTTTCCTAAGTTAGTAGAACTATTTTAAATGTTCTATTTATTTACATCTGAGTTACTGCACTGGAGAGTTGAGAAAAGACATCTCAGGTGCTAGCTAGCTTCTCCACCATCTTACCCTCAGACTTGCTCTTGAATAGGACTTCTTCTACCCTGGAATTCAAAGTCATAGCTCTGGAGTTGCTGTATGTACTCTTCTGGGAATATCATATATTACAAAGAAAAACAGAAAGCAAGGCTCCAAGTCCAGTGCAAGGGAACACGGGCTTTCGTTGGTAATAAGAATTTAAGTTGCCTCACATTTCACTTATTTGTCTCATTCTTCAACCAGTCCCCTCACAGGTAATGATTTTTCAAGGATGATTGTAGGATCCTTTGGAAAATCTTTTAAGGCAAATGGCAGAGATAATCCACTATTAATCTGTGGTCCAGGCCTTTCCTGAAGTCCAACCCAGAAGCACTTTCAGGGCATATTAACCCTAACCGCATTTAATTAACAACTATCATGTTCAATACCCCAAATTTAAATTAAGACATGTTCATGAAGCTTATTTTTAAATAAAGAGGATGTCATACCCTGAAAATTCCTGAACACTTTGGCTAACATTAGCCTGTGCACACTTTTAATACCTAAAGAATTTTAAACAAAGCAAAAAAACTCACAAACAAAAAAACCTTTATACTACCTGAAGGAATAATATTTTGAAACAATTCAATATTTGCTTAATGTCTATGAACTCAATATATTTCTTGATTTGATAAAACAAGAGTTTACCTTATTTAATTTAAATTGAAATATATCACCGAAAAATGAACTCTTTGATCTTTGGCGTTTTTTGTAAGCATTTTTTTTTCACAGTTCTGAGAGAGCCTGTGATAAATAGGGTTTCCTTTTCCAGAAAAATATATACTACATGCTACCTTAAAAATAGTCACGACTTTGGAAATGCCCTTGTGTCAATGTCCTTCCTATTCATAGATAACTCTGTGCATGCTGGCATAATTGGAGATACTGTGATGTTGCCAGGAATTGTTATGATACATCCATAGGAAGCCTGGGCTTTGGTCCAAGGAACTAGAAATGGAAAAGTCACCCCCTGACTTTCCAGAGAATTACCAAGATACTATTCCATCCTATAGGCTGTCCTTTCTCCAAAGCTACCCCTAGCAAGAATATTCTCTTGGCATTATTCCCCTGACACCGTGTTCTACTGGTATTTTCCCAGTTCAGAGGAGAGTGAGGCTCCCAAGGCTGAAAGTTACCTGCTGGGATGGACACACAGAAATATCTATGTGAGTTTCTCCTAAGGTGTTCAGAGGAAATTCCGCCAGAAGTCCAAGATGTCCAATATCACAACACTCTCAGAAGCAGCCACATACAAGAGATGTAAGGTCACATACACTGAGAAGTGAGATGGCTATACTCTTGTTATAAACACTCTGTCATATCAAAGTGAGAAACTGTAGAGTTCTATTAAGCTGATGGATAATCTGGCAGCAAACAAACATATATTTATGGTCTTTTCAATCTAAACTGTGCAACTGTCTTCTGACTCACATGCCAAGCTTTTCAAAGGTTTCATCTCTAAATTACTATCATCAGTGAAGTACAGCAGTGCAGCCAGTATCCTCTCTCCTGAAGCCATCTCTGCAAGAAAAAGACTAAATAATAAAAGAGGATTTTAGCTCTTTTCAGTTAGCATTTTTATTGACTACCCGAAGGGTTCATGACTCTAGCAAATGCATAAGCCCTAGTGGAATTCACAACTGAAGACATGCACCGTAAAGATTTCAGAAAGCAACAAGGCAGATCACCTAAGACCACAGATGTATGGTTACTGATGCTGTTTGCAAACTTTAAAAAATACTTATTAATCATGTACTCTAGCACATTCATATTTCCTAGCATTGTTTCCAAATATTCCTAACATATACTATAAATAGCTTTTCTTTCCTGGAATTTAACATTGACATTATGTTTTAAATTTGTTCATGGATTTGCTTTCATCAGAGTTGTTAAGATTTTTCTTCCCCTACAGGATGTTAAAATTTATCATTTCTAAATTTAGAAGGGTAATGGAAGATGTTTAACTCCTTATCACAGCACTTTATATAATTTAACTGAAGTTCAGTGAGAACAACAGAATTTGGGAGTTCCACATTGTAACTACAGATAACTCATTATATTTATTCTAATAAAGATACAGCAGGAGGCTTTTAGTAAATCTGGTCTTGGCCACAACTGCTTTCCCTCTAGCTAATCAAATGTGAGGTCGTAATTTCTGTTATTAAACTTTCATGACATCAGATAATCTACACTGTGATTAATTCCTATGAGGTAATGGGCGTTAACTGGGGAGTTCACGGGTATTAACTCTGAAGAAGTTCTGAGGCTTGATAATAAAAGTGGAGGCAAGATTTGACATGGAAACACAGAAAAGCACTTACTAGTATACCAAATAATACTAACAAAATAAATATCTTCCATATTATCCACCCTCAGTGAAGTGGGTCTACTGGGCAATGTTTAGACAAGTGATGCAGTCTAACTGTGAAGTTAGCAGCCCAGTGCTCCTTTTGGGATTAAAACCCAACTTGCTACTCAACAGTAGCACAAAGAAAAGAATAATCAGGACCCTGGACCCCCTAATATTATATAAGTCCCCTTGATCCTCCACTTCTCTGACCATGCAGGAATATCAGGAAGTTTGTAAGAAACTTGATTTACTGTCCAAATTTGCTAGAGGCCTGGAGAAAATGTAGCCTGTGGGCAAGAGATAAAGCCTTCAAGGCACATTCCAAGCTAAAACCTTCAAAGGGATTAAACTGATGTTAGAAGAGAACAAGGATCCTAAGGAGTTTCTACTCCCCAAAATAAGTTACAACAAACTTTGGTAGCAATGAGAGAAGAGCTGAGATTAAAAAAGAAAGAAAAAGAAAAAATTAGAGGGAGTAAGAGTAGATGCAGAATAGAACAGGTTGAAAGAAAAGATCTATGCTCAGTGATTAAGTCCATGGGGACAGAGATTTGTGTGTTTTGTCTAATACTGCATACCCCACTTAGGGCACATGATAAGAGAAATCAATGAATTAAGGAATGAATGAGTGTATGAAGCAATTTGATCCTGCTTATTTGGTTTTTTTAATCTAATAGTTTCCAAAGTGTGGGATGCTTCTGTGGGTGGTCTAGGACATCATTTTAGGTGGTAATGGCACATTAACTCTAAATCAGGTAGTGACAATGATTCTCTCTTTTCGATTTTCTAATAATAAGAAGAAAAATCTCAGTTTGATACTAGTAAGTTTTTAACATCTCTCCATTCTTGTTTAAACAGGAGATAGGTGTTCTCAGGCTCTGAATCTCCAAGTAACATCATCTGGCTAAAACTGTATACTTTGATTTTCATCCTGTTTATTTTTATAGTTACCATCTATTTTAGAAAGGATACTTATTTTTCTAGTTTGTGGCAGTAACATAAAATTTCCTTTTAAAATTATTTAAATCACAAAGTGGAGTTGATCGAAAAGAAAAACATTAGGTAAATAATAAAGGTCATGTGTATGTATACATAGCAAAAATCAGATGATATTCAAATGAATTAAATTTGGGAGGCTCTGTTCTAACTGCCTTGGGCTTCGTATGGTCTTTAGGTCTCACTGCGGTTCCAACAATGGAGATCTAATGCAGCTGACAGCTTGGGGGATCTGACAGAGCCCTGCCCCCAGCAGACGCAGCAACCCCAGAAAACAGTCAATCAAACAAATCCAACATAGTCTTCAGTTTCCTGGTGAGCAACTTACATACAAACTCAAAAACTCCATTTTCCAAAATCTGCTATAAACTTTACATTCTTACTGAGATAGACACCTATAACTGTCCCCTTGCATTTATTCATTTGGCTCTCCACTATTAAGCTAACTTAGAAACAAATAGTAAGATACTAAGCTAATGGATTAATGGGTCTAAGAAGTAAGGGAAATTATAAATTAAGAAGTCAAAAATCCTGTTAAACACTACAAATTCTTTTAGATGATCATAATTTTAATTTTGTAATAAGCAACTGATAGATCTCAAACCAAATTCAGTAACAGCCTATATTACGTAAATTAGGAGCCCAGAGTTCCTGTACTAACTTGCAAAGGTAGTATGAGTTGCTAACAGATGACATTTAATTTCTGACTTTCAAAATCAGAGATAAAAAAAGGGCTAAGACAATGCTGAGGTTCCTTGAGTAACTGCTAATAGCCTAGGTCACTGAACAGTCAGAAAAACACTGATTAACTACATTAAAAAAAAAAACCATTTTTTTCTGTGTTTAACCACGCACAACCTGATTGCCACAGTACAATACTATTTAAAAATAAAATAATAAAATAAAATCTACACATTTAGTAATCAAAATGGATTCTCATTTTCCCCATTTTTACAAAGAATTCCTTAGTTTGCAGGCCTCTAGAAGCACGAACAAACACTGATAAAACCATAATTTAAAAGGAAGAGAGATACTATGGTAAATTTTTTATCATCCTTAATAATTCAGTTTACCTGATTCTTTTGTTTCTCCTTCTTCCTCTAATTTTGTTGGCTTTTGGCCACTTCACAATAATTAAGACTTCGACATTTATTGGCTTTTAGCTACTTCACAATAGACTTTGATGTTGAGGCCAAGAGGGAACTGGGAAAAAAGTGAAACTCATTGATCGGTCTAATCTGATCGCCCCTCCCTTTCATATCATTACACAACCACCAGAAGCTACTGCAGCAACTTTCTTAATGGCTCAGAGCAGCAAGAACACGAAATAACAGACACACTTAAACTCCAGAATCACTGAAATATTTTTTCAATTTAAAATAAGTCATACTAATGTTGAAATTCTCTCTAACTGTAAAATTCTTTACCTCACGCAGGCACCATTGTTTAGTACAATAATTCCTACAAATATACTTTGTAAAAGTGACATGTAAATAGAGCATTATTGCTATAACATCTATTTAATGATCTAGAAAAGGCAGTAAATAGCAAGCTGATGGAATCAAAAGTGGTACTAAATTGAGAAGTGTTGCAAATATCTGTAAAGGCAGGAAAAATTATGTTAAGAATTCTTACTGTGCTTGAACTAAGACCAAAACATTTTAACTTTATGGGGAAAAGAAAATAACATTTTTTTAGAATGCCCAAAATAGGCTGTCCAGCATAGATGCTACAAACAGCTTCTGAAAACATGCCAAACAGAATCATTTTCAGTTCTTTAAAATCAAATACATGCCAACATGCTTCAAAGGAGGGCTCATAGTCACATAAATACAAAGCTTGTAATAAACAGGAAAAAAAATGACTATAATTTCATTAAAAAGTGCCAATGAGAAGTTTAGGTGTGTATAACTTTGAAAGAATACAAGGTTCCGTGTAGGAAGCTTATTCCACATAAACCTGCCTCATCCTAAGCATCATGTAAGCCTAAATTTGTCTCCCACTTGTGCAGAGCCATCTGTCTGGGCTGATTTTGCATATGGACCAAAACAGAAATAATGCTCTTCAAGGGCCTATGCTTGGGGTTGCAGGTGGCTTCAAGTTTGTCCTCTATTTCCCATGGTGACTGTCTTACAGGTGACTGCCTGTTTTCTGTACCTGAAACTGGGTAATTCATAAAGAAACAAAATTTATTTCTTACAGTTCTGAAGGCTGGGAAGTCCAAGGTCAAGAGGCTGCATCTAATGAAGGTCTTCTTACCAGTAAGAGCTCTCTACAGAATCCCCAGGTGCACAGTGTATCACATGACAAAGGGGCTAGAGCACGCTAACCCTGGTCTCTCTTTCTCTTTTTACAAAGCCATCAGTCCCATTCCTAGATAACCCATTAGTCCATTAACCCTTTAATCCATGAATGGATTAATCCACTCATAAGGGCAGTACCCTCATGACCCAATCACCTCTTAAAGGCCCCACTTTTCAATACTAAGAATCAGTTAAGTTTCAACATGAGTTTTAGAGGGGACAGACGTTCAAACCACAGCAGTATCTAATGGGGCACATGTTAGACATGTGGTTAGAAGAAGTCTGTAACAGTAGTGACAGAATAACGTAGACATTGACATCACCACCACCAGCAGCAGTAGCAGCATGCCTCTATCTTGTATGCTCTAACCTGTGCATTTTGGAAAATTTAGACCCATTTTTAATATTAAAATATTTTACTGTCAAACATACTTATTCTTCCTTGGCTCCTATATCTATTGATTGTTTCACTTGTTCAGTTGATAGACAATATTTACTGAATATAAGGTTGCTATGTACCCAGAAGTACAGGTTCTCTTTTTTAGGAATCTGGATCGTTTACCTGTTCTTACCAAAATGAGTTCTGTAATCATTGAATTCTGACACATGAGGTCTTACTGTAAATCAGGTTTTCAATGCTGTTGTTGATCTGAGAATGTGCCACCAAACTTTATTACCCCAAGGAATTTATTTACACAGAAAATAGTTTTATAGTGATCAAAAAGAGAAACACTTTGCTGTATCTGTCAGAGCTAACGTCAGTAACCCTGGACCCTAAAAATAGGTCTAAATCCGGTAGCTGAAAATAAATTAGTTAAATGCAATAATTTACTTCTTTCTATCAAAAAAAGAAAAAGACTGGAGATCATCAGCCCAGGCATTCTCACATGTAGCTTCTACCTCACAGTCCCGGATGGCTGCCTTCATCCTGTCACATCCACATTGCAGCCCATTGGCCAGGACTTAGTCACATGGCCACACTTCGCTACAGACAGACTGGAAAATAGTCTTTGTTCCAGGTGTTGGTGAGAGTAGGACTGAAGCCCTGTTGGGACCTAAAACCACATGGATTCTAAAAGATTTTTTAAAAGACAGTTTTTTTTCTCTTAGCATGCATTTCTCTGAGTTCCCTCTTTTCCCATGGTTATTTGTTATTTTGAACCTTGGTTATGCGGCAAGAAGACATTATTTACATGAAAGTAATGTTGTTTTCCAACCAGCTGGAGCTGCAGACTTGCACATACTATCCAGACACTGCGAAACCAAGGAAGACATCACTAAAGCTATGCTGATTCCACCCCTCTAGCAGGACCCTGAGATAACAGCAAGGACAAGAGCAGAAACCAAATGAGTCTTGGCAAGACTATACCTGGCCCGTTGCACGTCCCCCTCCCTCCTGCTTTTCATTTCCCCTGTTCCATTCCCTCAGCTCCTCTTTAAAACCCGTGCTGAAGCTCTAAAGAGGGAAGACAGTTCTAGTCTGTCTCCTCAGACATCTGGTAATAAACTTCCTACCTTGCACCAACATTTGGGATTGACAAGTCTTTTGTTTCTGAGCAGAGAGCAGTGGGACCTCCATGCTGGTGACATTGGCATCCATGTGCCCAGACAGAAATTAAGACTTCTATTTATCTATCACTGAATAAGAAAAGAGAGAATAAATTCTACAGGACAACTAGCAGTCTCTGCTTCAATCAAGAATCATATCTTAATACTCGAGGCTTGCTAATTTTAAAGATTCTTTTAGTATTAGTCCTTCATTAACAAAATAATAATTGATTCTCAAGTCTTTACTCAACACAGTTTCCTTGAGTTTGATAGCTGAATAAAATTTCCTATTTTTTCCTCAACTGTAAAAGAATCCTGCCTTGTGGTTTTACAGCTTGTTTACCACAGGATTATTTTATTTATGTTGTCATAAAATGTAAAATGTTTATGAAATTATAAAAAGTAAAATTTAAGGATTTTCCTTTTTCTACTAAGAACTTTACTTTTGTAAAGACAGAATTTTACAGCCAGTTAAAATAATCACGTTAGTAAAGAAAATTTTGAAAATTTTAGTCACATTAAACAGTTTTATATATACTTCTTCACATCTTAAAAGTATGTAATTAGTACATACGCATTGTACTTTCATATTGCATATCCCTTTATATGAATGACTATTCATGTAACCCTTTATATTAGTCAGAGTTTTCCAGAGAAACAGAACCAACAGGATGTGGGTATAGAAAGAGATTTATTGTAAGGAATTGGCTCACTTGGTTATGGAGGTTGGCAAGTCCAAAATCTGCAATGTGGGCTGGCAAGCTGGAGACCCAGTAGAGCCTATGGTGCAGCTGAAGTCCAAAGGCAGTCCACTGGAGAATTCCCTCTTGTTCAGCGAGTACAGTCTTTTCATTCTATGCAGGCCTTCAACTGATTGGGTGAGGCCCACCCACATTATGGAGGGTAATGAACTTACTCAAAGTTCACAGATTTAAATGTTAATCTCATCCAAAAACACCTTCCAAGTTGACACATAAAATCAACCATCACACCTCTCTTTAAGGGGGAGTGAACCAGGTACATTTTGCTTAAGTGGCTCATTGTTGGTTATAATTGTGAACCAGGGACATTAATAATTATGTTAGTCATTATTATTTAATTGTTAACAATAATTCCACAAGTCTCTTTTGCATATTTCTAAAAACTTTAAAAAATCACTGCAATAATACAAAGTCTAAATAATGAAAAAATTAACTAACTAGTATACTTAAATGGAAGGAATATCAAACACTGTAATACTCAGAAGGGATTTTCTTCAGGTATAACAGAGATTATAGTTCCCTCTTTAAAGTTAACTTAAGCCTAAGTCAAAATGTCACTTCTAATGTCTCTAAAAGTGCCTAAAAACTGTTTATCTGTGTTTTTTTTAAGAAGGTCATACCCAACCTTTATGATCAGCTTGAACAGAAACATTTTCCCGTTATTCTAGGTCCTTTTCATAGTAAACAATAAGGCAATTTGAAAAACACTTCTAAGACATGTACCAAAATAACAGGAAACCCCATACCAACTTTGGGAAATACAATACAGACAGAGGATGCTTATTCTGATGCTTAGCAACATGGAAAATGAAATGGCTCTGGTGAAATAAGCATCAGCTGCCATAGCAAGCACATCATGGAATTTCACTCTGCAATCACAGTGGGCTCCAGAATGACCCCATGCTCCACAGGACTGAAGGGAGGTGAGCCATCACTGCTTTGAAGAAGGTTTCTATGTTGTACAGCAGCTTCTTACACCTCCACAGAGATGGGAATTAGTTTTCTAGACCTCCTCTCTTGGGCCTGATAAAACCAGAACTTCCAAGATTCATCCTTGCCTGGTCAATATCTATGAGGATATTTACATTCAACTATTCAAATAACACACAGCACTCTGAAGCATCCCAATCAGTCCACAGTCCAATTTCTCTGCATTTAAACAAACATCATGAAACCAACCAAAGGAGTCAATGGTCCCAAATCAACAAAATTTTATGTGCTCAAAGACTGGTGTATTCATTAGAAGGCATATCTGAGAAAGAAGAATGAAATAAATGCATTTCTTAATCTTTTTCTCAGTTACTTTTTCTAATGTCCAGAATGTCCCTTTTATACCTAAAAGCAGTATCTGTGTGTTTATACACAATTAACAAAAAGGTAGACAACTTGTAGATAATGCTATATACCTTATCATTGTGGTGTTCTCTGCTCAGAGGAAAAAAATTTGTTAACAACTATCAGTTACACTAATTCTGTTTTCTCCCTTTACACATACATGCACACACACACACACACACACACACACACAAACACACACTCCCTACTCCCTCATAATTCAGAAACATTAAAAAGCCAAAATGACTTGAAGACAGAAAATTCTGTGTCTATAGATGCCAACCTAAATTCAGCATATAAAAGTTTTTCCAGATTCCTGTGTAAAAGGAACAAAGAGTGCAGGCTTTGATTTGGGTTTTAATTACAGCTCTGTAACTTTGGGCATATAACTTAACCTCTTCTAAACTTCTATTTCCCTAGGCTTAAAATTAGAATGATGCCTAACTCATCCGCATGTGGTGAGGATTAAATGATTATCTTCAAGAGCCTAGCCCATGGTTTCTAGCACATACTACAACTCAATTGATAAGTTTCACTCTGTTTGTGCAGCAAGGTTCTTGGCAGCATTGAAAACTACAGGGAGAACATTCCTGTGTACATTCAGGGGGAAACTAAGCAACCAAATTAAACAGAGTGTTTAAGTTAAACTACTAATTGGCATCATCTGCTCTTCGTTTTCTTTCAGAATCCATTTTAAAAGCAAACCACACATGCATTTGAGAAACAACCAACACATAGGAAGCAAAACAAAAGCAGTAAACTTACTCATTGTGGAGATGGAAACCTCAAACCTGATAAGATCTTGAATAACAGTGCCTGGTACCTTGAAAAACCCAAACAAAAATTCTTCCTGTTCTGGCCCCATAGCAGAGATAAAAGGGCCTGGGAATTCATGTCTTCTATTCTTCCTTTAACCGATGCCCAAGGATGGAGGAGTATGATCATGTCACCTCCCCTGCCCTGATCTGGACGTCTCTGGGGAGTGACTGAATTGTCTCCTGGGCCCCTGGGAGACTAAACCACTTACCCTTCTGAGACTTTGCTGGATATCACATCCTTGCTGGGCTTACTTCCTTTCTGGTCTTGTCTTCCCAACTTCCTGTCGGCTTTCCTGAGCAAATTTATGAAATAAGTCTGGTTCATTGGAGTGAATCCTCCTCTGAAGGTCAGCTTGAAGGGAAACCAATCTGAAATAGGTATTCATTCTGGAACACATCTGCGTGAAAACGGGTGGCTGCGACCACTCCCTCAAGGGTATGAGGAGAACGATCTAGAGACAGATATGAACAATCCTAAGATAGATAACTGACAGTGTGTCTTGGACTGAATTTTGTCCCCCAAAGTTTATGTATTAGAAACTTAACCCCCACTGCGACAGTGTTAAGAAGGCAGGAAATCCTATTATGGTAATTGAAAGGTGGGGCCTTGAAGAGATGATTAGATTGTGAGGACCCTGCCCAAGTAAATGGATTAATAAATTGATGGTTTAATGGGGGGTCATGGGCATGGTTCTGAGGGATTTAAAAGGAGAGTGCATGAGGAGCTATCTCTTTCTCTGCTTCTGCCATCTGCTATGTGACACCTGGCTTTGTGGTGAAGAGTCACTACCTGCAAACAAGGCTCTCACCAGATGTGTTCCCTGGACTTTGGACTTCCCAGCCTCTGATACTGTAAGTAATAAATATTGTTTCTTTATAAATTACCCTGTTCCAGGTATTTTGTTATAAGCAACCTCACTCACCCTAGGTATGATAAGAATCATACCTGATCCATACCTGCATTTACTCTTCGTCAGGCATTCACCCATTTAATCCCCACAACAATTTTAAAGGGGCGGATATTTTCATTATCTCTATTTTTATGCCAAGGAGGTTAAGTGACTTGCCCAAGTTCTAAGAGATGAGTGGCAGATGTGAGATTCAAACCCAGACCCTCTGTCTCTAGAGTGCACTTTTAACCTCCATGCCATACAGCCTTCATAGACAGATAAGTTATGCTAACTATAGTGGGCAATAGCATGGAGAATAGACACTATTTAATAGTCTGCCACAGGATATGTAATATTTCAAAAGCTAAAATCTTATCACAGTAAGATTTAATTTACAATTTTAATTTTATTTTAATATGATGCCATGATAAAGTTACATCCTAAAGTTACACCCATGTAATTACATGACCTTGTTCTTTAATTGTATGACCCTAACTTTCCAATTAACTTTTAATTTTTATTTTTGAAATACATAATTGCTCCTTAAATTATCCTACCAGATTAAAAGAGAAAGCTATTTAATCTTGATTTTTTAATTTAAATTATTGAAAGTATAAAAATACAACTTAATTTTTCAATAAAATATTATAACATCATACATCCTATCGAATGTTTGACAGTCTGGGCCAGAAGATTTTATTCTAATAAATATCATAATGATATTGCCTTGGCTCAAATGTATTGTTGGTGAACTTTTATTCTATTTGTCAGTGACATTTTAGGAGAAAAAAATAACTTCTTTTTTAAAAAATGTATTGGTAAACTCACCCCAGTTAGACTGGCTATAATCAAAATGATGAGAATAACAAATGCTGGTGAGGATGTAGAGAGAAGAGAAGCTCCTACACTGTTGGTGGCACTGTAAATTAGTCCAATGACTATGGAAAACAGTATGGAGGTTTCTCAAACAACTACAGATAGATCTTTCATATGCTCCAGTAATCCCACTTCTGGGTATATACCCAGAGGAATGGAAATCATCATGTCAAAGAGATACCTGCACTCCCATGTTTATCGCAGCTCTGTTTATAATAGCCAAGATATGGAACCAACCTAAATGTCCATCGATGGACGATTGGATAAGGAAAATGTAGTCTATACACACACCATGGAATAATACTGTACCATAAAAAAGAATGAAATTCTCCCATTTGCAACACCATGGATAAGCTTGGAGAAACATATGTTGAGTGAAATAAGCAAAGCACAGAAGGATAAATACCACATGTACTCACTCACAAGCGGGGTCTAAGAGAGAAAGAAGGAAGAATAGAAAGACCACCGTGGTGCGTTGGACTTACAGAGGAAGAGAATATACCTAGGGATACAAAGTGGAGTGGGGGAAAAGGGGATGGGGAGGGAGGCTGGGGAAAATTGAGGGGACAATTGTGTGGGAGACATGGGGTATAATCACAATTTGTGGTAATGGTCATGCTGCCAGTGTGGATCTGGTCATCACATCTTGGGCATGAGTGGTGACAATTAGCTTTGCACCCCATGAATATTCATAACCAATAAAAAAATGTATTGGTGAAAGTGGCATGAAGTAATGAATCCAGATACACCACAAACACTCTGTCATCATTATGAATGTTTGGACTAACATCATTTTATGTCACCTTGGAAGAAACTGACAATTTCAAGACGCCAAGGTGCATGACTTAGTTCTAAATGGCATACCAAGTGTGCTATGCCAGGCAAGTCATCTGTGGTCCCAAATCCCATGGCTGAAGTCACATTGAGAGGTAGATGGCATTAACCCAATCACTCCTGTACTCATTCAAATGACAAATTATTTGTTATAAAAAAGGCATTTTCTGATAGAATTGAGAATTACTGCTTTATTATAATCACAAATACAGAAAAGACTCCCCACAAATGGCTAATGTCTATGAACAGAATCTCAAAATTGGATGGGATCTTAGTGGTGTCACCCCAGGATATAACATCTCCAATCGCGTGTCCTCTTCCTGAACACTCTTCAATTAATGTTTAAAGAGAAAGCACCGGGCCTTAACTTCTCAATCAAGAAAATATGCTATTACTTCTTTCACCTGCTTCTTTGCCATGCACAAATGACAACATGCCATTCAGAACATATTCCTGAATGGTAGTGAAGAACTAAAAGGCTTTTGCTAGAAATAGATTATAAACTAAAACCTGAAAATTAAACCAGTCAACTACAGAGGTTTTTTTGGCATAAAGAAGAAATTTTTCCATGTTTCTCAGAAAAGTGTGCAAAAATAGCTGATAGGTGTCTCATATCTGTAAACTAACGAGCTCTTACATGGTGATGTTTCCTCTGCATTCTCTCTGGAGTCAGCCTACTGTTAATAACACCTGACAGCAGATTTATTGGCTAATATTTTAGAAGATTCTTCTGAAAGCATGACAGTTAAAAGATAATTTATCATTGCCTGACACAGGTGCCAGCTGTGTAAGTATTCGAGATGTTAGAATAATTCAGCTGATTTCCCTCTGAAGAAAAATTTTCACAAGAGGTTGGACATCTCCCACCTCCAGACAAGGTAGCAATGGCTTCTGACCCAGGATATGAGAACATGCAAGAAACTTCAAGGTACTACTCCAAAAAGATTAGCTAGCTGCTAACAGATATGCAGAACCTTCCACAAAGGAGGAATGAATAAATACTACAGCTTGAAAACAAAGAAGATATATATAGTAAATTGTTCTATACTATTAGTTAGCTCTTAGCATTCCAAGAGTGGTAAATGTTCCAAGTTCAAGTGAGAAGGAACATTTTGCCCTTCCATTTCCACTTTTTATATTCCATTGAGAGTTTATAGTGCTTGCTGCTGCCTTTCCTTTCCTTGGGGTTTTGTCTCTCTCCTCTCAATCTCCTTGCTCTGTTCCTGGGTTTTCATTTGTTTCTTTGTGTCTATGAGTATTTCCCTCTCCGTTCCTTCCTCCCAGGTCTGTCTCCCTATCCTCTTCTCATCATCCCCCCTCCTCCCTCCCTCTTTTCTCCACCTCTCTGACCTGGCTATGATCTGGACCAGGGCATATCCATTGTTTAGGAAAGCGTGTTGTATATATTCAAATAGAGTATCGTAGCTATGTCATTTTTTAAAGTTATTTGTTGAAAGAGAGCCTCCTCTCTTCTTTTGAGTTTATCTCCCTCTGCCTTGAGCATGCACTCCAGTCCACGAAGCAACACCAAAGAATATTCTGTAGGCTGTCAAATTAGCAAAAATTCCACGAAGAATCTCTATGTGACATATGCAGAATTTTTCTTTCTTGAAGTAAATTTCGGTGAGTGGTCATGTGTCCACAGTGAGTGCTTTCTGAAATTCTCCATTCATTAATCCTCCTCTCACCAATTACCACTTCCTCACCGTTTTTAACTTGACATCTATGGTGAACTCCTTTCTCTATTTTCCATGAGAGGATTTTGTTAAATTTTATGGATTCGAGATTCTTCTTTCTGTGAAAATATTTACTGTTAAGTAAAAATGCAACTTTTCTAAAAAATTCCAAATATCTACCAAAAATAGCAGTCTCATTTTAAACTATTCCGATATCAAAATAAATTTTTAGCAGAGAAAAAGTTAATTTGAGGTCACTTTCCACATGAGGTCAATAAAGAACACTTCATTTTCTGAGGCAGTTGACAAAACAGCTACGCATGCAAGTTCAGAAAAAAGGCAGGCTACACAATATAATGGAATTTTAATCCACTCAAAAAAGAAGAGATTAGATAGCTGTAAAAAGAGGGGATGTGGATTCAAAGGTCTCTATGATCCCTCCAGTCTTTGCCTGCCTCCTAGACAGATAGGCTCATGCCCATTAAGCCTTGGAAGCCACCAAGGCAGAATTTGATTCATTTCTTCAGTTTTAAGAAGAAATAAGAACCTGACACCTTAAATCCTGGTATAACTGGTAAATTGGAGCTCAAGAAAATTCTATTTGGCCTATGTTTTATGTGAAAATCCTATTGTACTGTGGCACTACTAGATTTTTCTCTTTTTCTCACCTCTTTTCTTTCACCTTCCCCCGGGCTCCAAAGGTAAAGCAAAGGAGAGACAGTGAGTTTTTAAACCTAATATACATTGAAGTTATACTCTTAAAACGATGGTTACCACTAGCAAATGAAAATCTTGTTAGGTGTGTAGATCTTCTAGCCTTGTATAAATGGAAGGCTGAGATTATTTTTCTATGAGGCACTAAGAGAACCACTCATAACCCCTTTCTAAATAGAACCCAGGAAAAGCTGAGAACCTCAACAGCCTCCAGAATTCAGAAAAAGATAAATGGGAGAAAATGAGAGGGCTTAAAGAGAGATCAGATTCCCATCTGAGACAGACTTTGTACTAGCTAAAAGACAACTTGATGAGAGCATAAAAAATAGTTTATACCATCTTCTATAATCAGTGCACATGTACAAGTGTCTTACAGCCACATTATTTCCTTTCTGCTAATGGGCTGAGACTTTCCAAAGACATACATAGGAAAGACTGCACACCTTTCCAAAGATGCAGGAGGTAATGGAAGGATATTTTATAAAACACATCATAGTATTTTTCATCACTAGGTCACTCCCTTATATGAACACTATCAATTAATAAATTTTTGCTTCAAAAAAAAAAGAATGCAAAGGGTTTATCGAACTATAAAAAATACAAAGAAATATAAAGCATGTGTCTACCCTCAAGATGCTTATGAACTAGGTGGGTGGAAAGCTCAGCATATGTTAACCAAAATAGTTCAGACAATGCATGTTTGAAGAGCTCAAAAGAAGGCAGGATGATATCATTATTCATTAAAATACTTAAAATATACTATGAATAAGGCATTAAGATAAGCACTTTTTCAGCTGTCCTTGTTCTCTGAGAGTTTACAATCTAGTGAGATAGGAAAGACACATATATAGACATCGAGATAAATAGATTATAAAAATTGATAGTATAGTAGTTCAAACAAAAGGCTAAAAATGGAGAGATTTTTAATAAGCTGATCAGAGACAGCATCAGGGAGAAGGTGGTGTTTGATCCAGATTTTGAAGAGGTGATGTTCTTAGTTGAAGAAATGGCACATCCAAAGAAAAAGAACAATGGTTATTCAGGAATTCAGTAGTTCAGCTTGTGCAGCACAAAGAGGACATTTGTGATAAGCTGAATCTTGTAAATTTTGAAATGAAGTTCTGGAAGTACAACCAGTACCAGATGGAGCACAGATTTAATTTGCGAATCAACCTTATTGAGGAAGAGACTGAAAAACTTAAAAGAGGTATCCAAAAGGGAAGATAAGGGGATTGGGCCAGAAACATAGAAAGGAAGGAGAAGAACAAGCCAGTTCTGTGGGGTCACCAGGGAAAGTTTGCCAGAAGACATGACCTGAACTGAGTTTTATTTTGTTTTTTGGGGTTTTTTTTGTCTTTTGTTGTGACCGGTAAGGGGAGTGCAACCCTTGGCTTGGTGTCGCCTGCACCTGCTCAGCCAGTGAGCGCACCGGCCATCCCTATATAGGATCCAAACCCCCGGGCAGGAGCACCGCTGCGCTCCCAAGCACCGCACTATCCCGAGTGCGCCACGGGGCCAGCCCCTGAGCTGAGTTTTAAAGAACGGGCAGAACCCGGATTAGTGGAGAGGAAAACAGGATGTCCTAGGTGCGGGCTCTTATGTGCTTAAATAAATGGAAGCTGAAAAGCACAGCAAAATTACAGAACACCAAGAGCTGACCAATGCCAGAACAAGCAATTTTACCTGACACGAACAAGAGATAGATTTACAAAGGTACAATTAGGCTGAGGTATAGAGATCCTGAATCTCACTAAGAAATCTAGGTTTTATCCTAAAGGCAACAAGGAATCATTGAAAATTTTTGAGCACTAGAGTGACTTGGCAGAATTTCAGGGATCATCACTGACCTAGTACACTAATGAACTACACGCCGTATGTTGATAACAACTTAGTTTTCTACTAAAATCTTGGGCGCTATGTCTGCAATTCCTCCTGTAAGATACTCCAAAGCATTTGCAAGTACTGCCACTATTTCTTTCCCTGTGTGTTATTCTGCCTCATTGGTGAGACAAAAGATTGGAGAGGATACACAGGGGCAGGGAGCTAACTGGTGATGCTTTAGAAAGACTATGTGGCAGAGGGTGTTTGAGAGCCCGTGTCCGCATACTTAGCAGTTTAGTAGGGACAGGACTTCTGGGGACAGACTTCCTTTCACAAGAAGGAAGGAGTGAAGAAGTGATCTCCCACATCTCTTTTTCCTGCTCTCTTCCCATACCTTTACCCATCTCTGTCCACCCCCTGGCTAGTCACTGTGCCCCTGGTGTAAGGCAGAAAGAAAGGAGGCCTCCAGAGATAAGCCACATGCTCCAATACCTCTTCTAACAGAAAGTCCACCCCCCCAGGCTTGTACAACAATTAGTAAACGGGGGGGGTACCTTATTTTTATTTAACAAACTCTTATATTTTCTGTGTGATAGGCTCTGTTCAAAGTTATACATATATAATTAACCCTGACAACCTAATGAGTTAGATCTTGCTATCAACCACATTTCACAGAAGAGAAAATTGCAGCAATGGAAGGTTAAGTGACTTGCCCAAGGTTCATAAGTTTCAAGGGTGAAACCAGGCATCCTTATCCAAGAGTCCCTGCTTTTAACCGCTGCCTTGTGCTGCATCTTTATTCCCATTCTGCTTTTATTCCTTAAAACATGGCTTCTAGTGAGTCCTGTGTGGGGGGTGAAGTGTTGGGGGGTCAGAGATTGGAAGGACACAATATGGGGATTCTCAGCTTCCCTGGCCATAATACTATCAAAATCTGACTCCTAATCTGTATATGCACAAGAAATACATTTTCTGAAAAACTTAAACTTTGATGAAGAAGTGAATTTGATGTGAATTGACACTGACAGCTGTAAGAACATCCCCACACACCTTTGTTTTTAACTGAAATTCTATACTTAGTTCTTTCATAATTTCTCATTAGCACATGATGAAAAAAACTTATCATAATTTAGATTTAAACTTATCTGGAGATGTTGCTCTTAATAGAAGCAAAATTTCAAACTGTTTGTGGAGAGTGAAAATTGGGGTAGAGGACAGAAAATGGCTATTGACACTACAACTAGAGAAGTTTAACCAATAGCGAGAAATAATATTATCTTCGGTAATGTCATGATAGCTCCTTGCCTTCAGTAGGCAATCAAACATCTCCTAAATGCCACTGAAAGTTTGAAAATAAATAAATAAACATAATTCAAAAACTGGAGTAACCTAGGGCCCTTTAGTGCATAAACAGCCTATACAGGTAAATGCCAGATAACCGTTTCACACATTTATTTTAATAAAGATGATTTTAACCATTATGAAAATCATGTATTACACTTAAATATCCAATAGCAATTTGACGCCAAATCCACTCATAGGAAAACTGATAGACAGGGATGTATTAAAACATATTTATATGGATATCTGCTTCTATACAAGTTTGGGTAACAGGGATCAGATTTATCCTCCTTTTTTTTTTTTTTTTTTTTTTTTTGTGGCTGGCCAGTACAGGGATCCAAACCCTTGGTGTTATAACACCATGCTGTAACCAACTGAGCTAACTGGCCATCCCTAACCTTCTATTTAAAACAACAGCAGCCACAAAAACAAAAACAGACCGAACATTCAATATGAAATAATGATTTTTAAGACAAGGACATCAGGCCACAATAAGTAGTAATTCTTGAAAGATAAGGAATATATTAAGTGGTCCCTACAAGTGCCCCCACTTACTGCCTGGAGAGAGGCTTCAGGCACAGCACAGGAGGGGGAGCTGTGGCAGAGCCCGGTGTTAAGGGAAATATGGATCTACTCAAAGGAATGAAGAGCACCAGAGATAACTATACTGGTAAATATATAAGATTTTTTCTTATTATTTAAATATCTTTCAAAGATATTTGTCTGTTTAAACAAAAATAATAACAATATATTGTGAGCTTTATAACACAGATATAAATAAAACATATGACAACAACTGTATAAAGCTCAGGAGGGGAGAATTGGAAGTATGCTGTTGCAGGGTTCTTATATTATACATGAAGGTTACAATATCATTTGAAGGTAGACTTAATTTTTGTACTAAGTGAAGTTTAAGACTCAGTGAATTAGAAGCACACATAATCACAAAAATGGAACAGATTGTACTTCTAAACTTATGTCTCTCAAAGCTTGAGAGGCCATGTTTACTTATAACAATTTGAATACAGTTCTTGGCTAACTCCTTGCTGATGATATTTCCTCTTATCAACATGATGAAGGAAACTTTTAAGGTCATTTAGTGCATCTTCCAGTCTCCAAGCAAGGCTGAATTATGTTGGAGTTAAAAATCCATTCACTCTATTTTCAGATCATTAGGGAATACATATGCACAATCTCAATAATATGATCCAGTGTGCAATACCACTTTCTTATCTGCACATCATTCTGAATTCTCTTTAATGTAATTTAAACTGGTTTTCTCTTTTCAGATCTTAGAAAATATAGTTAAAAGCTGGCCATCCTCCTTTATATTTTATTCCTTATTAGCTGCAAGGACAGTTGCCTATCCCCAGGAGGTCAACTGTGATTGATGTAGAGAAAGGTTACATGTAGTCTTTGCTGATATTTGGATAAAAGGTGGGCATGCAATTCAGTTCTGGCCAAAGAGCCCTCAGATGAACATGGGAAGGATTTTCCTGCTTGGCAAAAAGAGATCCACCATTTGTCTCCCTCTTAAAAATCATACACACACAAAATTTTTGCAGATGCCAAATCAATGTGGCACTCATGTCAGAATTCCTTTGCTCAATCCATGCTCCAGTGTCAGCTTCAGAGAGGTTGGATGACAGGTGCATATCCAGGAACACAGGATGAGCAGAACTGCTAGAGTTGACCTGTGAGCACAGGGAAGACTTCTCTGACATCCTAATGATGGCAGAAAAGAAATATGAAGAGAGCCTGGGTCCTTGAAGACTCTGTTGAGCAGCCAACCTAACCCTGGAACTGCCCATCTCAAAATCCTTCATTAAGTGAATGTTAAAATGGCCTTCTTATTTCAGCCATTGTTTTGGGTTGGGTATTCGGATACTCCCTTATAATCCATGTGATCTAAGCCACTTTTATATCAGCTAACATTTCCAGAAAGTTTCTAGGAATGCTTAAGTGTGTAGCAGTTACCTCCAGTCTCTCTTTTCAGTCTGTTCCTTCAGCCAAAAATCCTATAAGGATTGGCAAGGTGGCGTTCTGCCAGGCCAAGTATGGGGATTCCAGAGATATAGATAGCATCGACAGTCTGGAGAAATAGTGTCTGCCACTGCTCAGCCTCTTAACCTTTTCACAGAGCCAGCAGGCACCATGCTGAGTCCAGACTGAAGTTCCCAGAAACGTCTGTTGAGGGTGGCTGCAAAATAGGCCATTAGGAACACGGGGTGAGTTGGAACAAGCTTGAAATCTACCCTGAAGAGAAAACTCTGGTAGGATGGACCCCAGAACTGTGAGTAAGGAACTGTTCTAGTTCCTCAAGGCATGGCCTAGATAGGGGGCCCCATCACTAAGTCCCTTGCTGGTTGTTGTCTGCCTCCCTGGGGTGCCTCTGCTAGAAATGTTTGCTGCTATTTCAGAGCAAGAAAATGAGGCTTCAAAGGGAGAGAACTATTCCACTTTATTTTCTTAGCAAATTGCAGTGGAACACAGGGGAAAACATAAAATGTTAAGCACATAGTAAATGCTCACTAACTCCTTCTTTGACTCATTAATAAAATACAATGAGAAAATTTATAATTATAATACTTAGCATTTGTCTTTGAAAATTTCAGTTTATCTGGTCCTAGCCCCTCTTTGTGATATATTCAGTGGGATTTGTAGAGACCGAAGGAAAGTGGACAGTGAGAGGCATCATTAGAACAGGCTCACTGTCAGGTGGCAAGGAGCAAAAGAAGGAAGCATACCCATGGAATTCACCATGGTCCAGAGCCTTGTTCTCAACTCTTTAGGCTCAGAGCCTGATTCCTTCAATACAACACACTTGTAAATACTGAGCTAACCTGAAAACCCAAACTGACACATGGATCTGAATACTCACATTGCTATGACCAGTACATTTCCTGTAATAGCAAATCTGTGAAAGACCAAATCATAAACCAAAGGTGGCAGAAAATGTAGAGGATTCATAAAGCAAATGTACCTCACAGGGACTGGTTTTCCAAAGCCTTGCAGTTTCAAATATTGGCCTTGCAAAGGACAGGAAATTTCCCCCAGGGTATTGAGTCTCTGTTGCAAGATAAGAATCGTAACACAGCAAGGCTGCTGGTTCTAAGACAGACAAGTTACTAATTGACATATAAAGTTACTCAAAAGCTGCTAGAGGGAAAAGGAATGTCGGCTAAATCAAGTCATTGTTAGTGGATCACTTAATTGTCTAACAGAATGTCATATGACTTGTTTTTACTGAATGTTACTAGCTTCTATTATAAAGCTTGTTAAACTGTACTTAGCCAAACCCCACCTATGTCTCTTCCTGTAACTTCTTGGTCTGGAGAATAAATGCAGGAAGAGAACCCCATTTTCTTGGTTAATTTCCCATATGGAAGGACCCTCTATCTTGAGGGTTCCGGGAGATTAACTCCTTTCTGGGGCTTCTCACTGCTCAAAAGAGATGGGCTTTGAGTAATCTTTGGCAGCTCCGTCACCCAGGGGAAAAGGAATGACAAATCCATGGGAGGCAAAGCAACAAGAAAAAGCCTGAACTCAGAACAAGGGAAATTCATTGGTATTCAGAATTTTAGAGGTGACAATCATCCATCGCCATGTGTCACAGGAATTAAATTCCCATGCCAGTCTTCATGAGCAGCTCCTAGCCAGTCCCCTTTAAAGTTTCTTTCTCAGACTCTCCCCTCCCTCCAAGTAGGTTTCAGTCAGAGCATTCACCTCCCATCCAATTGGCATATTATTTATCATTAAATGTTAATCCTTCAATTGGTTTATACTTAAATCTTATTAAGTCATAAACCAAATGTAGTGGAATTGGGTTTCTGCTACATTCTGGGAGAGCCATTCTGATATTTCCATCTCTCTGCTTTATATTGATTTTATACTTTCACTTAGGGGCCAAGCTTTTGCATAGTACCTCATCGTTACCCCTGGATGCTTCCTAAACATCATTTAAAAGAAATTATGCAGGGCCGACCCCGTGGCGCACTCGGAAGAGTGCGGCGCTGGGAGCGCAGTAGTGCTCCCACCGCGGGTTCGGATCCTATATAGGGATGGCCAGTGCGCTCACTGGCTGAGCGAGGTGCGGCTGGTCACAAAAAAGACGGAAAAAAAAAAATTATGCAGATGCCAAATATATGTGTCACTCACATCAGAATTCCTTTGCTCAATCCATGCTCCCGCAACAGCCTCAGAGAGGTTAGACTACAGGTGCATATAACACATTGAGGAAAAGAACTGCTATGGCAATCTTCACAACAGAACATGCAACAGGAATCCCAGAACTATCCATGATCACTAGTCCCCTGACACCCACCCCAATATGCTTTCTCTTAGTCCTTTAAAATATTCCCATTCTCATGCCAACGACATTAATCATACAATTCCTGGGCTATTGAAGACCTCTAAGCCCTCACTATTCTGCTCCTCTATACTGCCACCGGAACACACATGCAAGCACACCACGTAGGTACATCTAACTGGGCAGAAGCCTTGCTCAGCATAATCTCGGTTCCTTTGTGTTCTCTGGGATAGACATAAGTGCATCCTATCTGATTTCAGTTTACCTGCAGCAATGACAAGAGTTTCCATTTTGAGGGCGTTTACAAAACCTTTTTGGCTGTTGTGACCCATTCACCAGGGCACCTAATTATACCCCTCAAAACAGGTTTTCTCAAAAGAGGGAGAAAAAACTTTTGCTCAAAGTCTCACTGTTGTACAACATAAGTTATGGTCTCCTGAAAGAAACATTAAGAAAACCATTGAGCCCTCTAGTGGCAAAATTATGAAAATATTATAATGCAAATCCAAGCACCCTAGAGAACTTTCTTGAAGACAGGTAGAAAGAGAATAGACAAAATTAAATCAGTTTAGGGTTTTGGTATTCTAAAGTTCCTGGACTTTCTATAAGCACCATTAGCCCAATATTGACTATTGTCCAAGCATTCCATTTTCTGGAAAAGTCTCTTCCAGGTAATGTCTATAACAGAAAAATCCTCTTAAATTTATTTAGTGTGCTTTTATTTATTTTCACAGCTATAGATTTTAATAAACAGTTTAATGAAGAGTTTAAGTAAGAGTGTTACCCAGACATATCTGATGGGCTTCGTTCTGTGGGCAAATTGTAAGACTCGAGAAAAACAAATATAAAATGCAAACAGTATTCATTCCCAGAGATTAGCAATCAAAGATGGAATGTCTTACTTCAGAGACTATCAGTCTTGGGATAAAGATGTTTAACGAATTTGCTAACTACTTTCTCTTGATACAGGCATTTTCCTGTATTGAGTTACATAGACACTTGGGTACATGTTTACAACTCCCTTCTTTGCTTTTCTAATTTCTAAAGGAGTGAGGGGTTGGAGAGAGGTGAGGGGCACTTGCTTTTGATCACTGGTCAAGACAGATGATATCCCCTATACGGTTCCTGACATTTGATTACACCACCCTGTCTTTCTCCTCATTGTAGTCACCAAACCAGAAACCCAATGCACTGAATACTTAGGTCACAGGCTTAGAGTCTTCCTTCTGCCTCCTTATTTCATCCATTCAATCGCACATTTACTCGTTTGCAACTCATCCAGCAAGTATTTACTGAGTGCCGTAAGTTTCCGCTCTTGTGAAGTACAGAATCTTCATGGAATGTAGACTCATTTACTCACATGTCTGCAAACAAGCTACAAGAAGGAAAATACTAGGAGCCTTGAGAATATGTAACAGTGGGAACCTAATGTAGATTGAGAGATGAGAGGTAAGCACTTTTGAGACTGTGCTGCTTAATTAAGATCTGAAAAAGCAAGAGGAGTTAATTAGGCAAAGACGACTGGCAAGGAGAAGGTGAGCATGTGCAGGACCCTGAGGTGAGGGGGCACATATGCCATGAGCCCAGGGACCAGCAGGAGACAGAGCTGGAAGCTCTCCCTGGATATCTGCAAGAGCCTCCTATGGTGTCTTTGCGTACGCGATTGTCCCTATCCCCAGTCTGTTCCCAACCCAGTAGCCATAATGATTCTGTTAAAATCAAAGTCAGATCAAGCCATTACTTAGCTCAAAATCCTCCAACATTTCACATTTCATATAGAGGGAAAGCAAAAAAGTCCTCACAAAGGTGGACAAAGTCCTACATGCTTTGGACCCATGTTATCACTATGGTCTCACCTCCTTCCACTCTCCCCCTCGCTAACCCTCCAAGCCCCTCTGGACCCCTTCATGTTCCTAACACACCTCAGCCATGCCCCAGGTCAGTACCTTGGTTCCCTTCCCCCAGACATCCCCATGGCTGACTCCCTCACATCATT
Source organism: Cynocephalus volans (assembly GCF_027409185.1). NCBI lineage: Eukaryota > Metazoa > Chordata > Mammalia > Dermoptera > Cynocephalidae > Cynocephalus > Cynocephalus volans. The sequence continues at coordinate 82,143,607 of NC_084461.1, forward strand.
AAGTCTTTGCGTCAATGCTTCGAGTCTTTTGCTTCTCAGTGAAGCCTACATGTCTACCCAATTTGAAAATTAAAATCCTTTCCCTAAACTCCAGCATTCTTCATCTCCCTGACCATGTTCTATTTTTTTTCCGTAGCACTCATCACCTTCTAACACCTTACTGCTCTCCTCCAGTGATGGCATCTACTCCCATCATTCTATCCACCTACATCCCTCCAAAGTGTGCCTGATCACACCCTGAGGTCGATCCAGCTCTAGACACATCGATCCACATGCCTGCTCGCCTAACCACTTCGAAACTCATTGGCACCCAAGCTCAGCATCCCCCCTTCCTTTACCATCAACTTCACCTCTGCCTGCATCCACATCTCTAACTGTACCACAATCCAATCGCTTACTCCACCACGAAGCTGAAGCAGTTCCCGAGAACTCCCTCTCTCCTCAAATCTGGACATCAGCAACCTGACTGGCTTCAATTCAGAAACGTTTCTCAACTCTACCAGTACTCGGTCTGGTTTTCTTCATCTGGTCCCTTCACTCTTCCAGTAACTCCCCAAATGGTCTTGCCTCTGTCAAATCTAATGTCTAATTTGTTGCTGCTCAAACAACCACTGAATGATGCAAATTTGAGCAAGTCACTCCTCTCCTTAAAACTCTTCAGAAGAGAAAGTCTAAACTATTAACCTGGTGAGAAATCTCCCATGATCCAGTTCCTCTCCAGCCGCACCATCCACAATCCCAGCCTCATACTCCATGCCCTAGTAAAACGGAACCTCGGGTGGTCCATCGCCCTTCTCTGTACTCACTATACCCCTTCCTTATCTTGTGAACTCCCACTCATCTTCTGGGACAACTCAGGAAACCTTTCCCGAGCCCAAACTGAGTTAATGACCTTTCCTTTATTTGTTCCTATTACCCTGTGTGCACCTCTACCTAGTAGAGGCGGAGTTCTAAAATCCACATTTAACCAAAGCTGAGGTTGAAGTTGATTTCACCATAACAGAATGAATGTATGGACTGTAAAAATAACTATGAAACTTTACCAGATATGTTAATTCATATTAGAATTATAACAGTTTCATTTAAAAATCATTTCAAAATTTTTCCTCAGCCCTGGCAGTCACTAGATTTCTCTTGTGGTGCCCATGCTACACATTTGCTTTACCACATGCTCACTCACAACAGATATTGGCTGATATTTTGGGATACATCACTTTTTCTGACATTGTCTTCTTTACTCTTGGTATGTTATTTATTACGTCTGATTGAAGAAGATTTCTCATGGATATTATTACACATTATTATGCCATTTTTCTTCCTCATGAAATTGCAAGTCATAAAGTTTTCTACAAAGTTAAGAATGCTACAAAGATCAGAAATATAATATGATCACATCTGTAATCTTCCTCCATGTATTGGCATTTAAAATTTTATAATGTATATATTTATTTATATATAAATATTATAATTTTTTATAAACATTCATTTATTGAAAACATAACGTTCTTCATAAAGTTATCCAGCAAAAGCAGAATCTCTTAGTATTTGTACTATTTATTCATCTATTCCTCTGTTTAATTTTTTGGAATTCAACATTCAACATCAAAAGAAGACAAGAGTATTTTTTAGTTATACCCACAATGTTTACTCACATTTAAAAGTTAACATTCAGGCATTAAGTTTGGACATCATGCCTTACATACATAGGAGATGCGGCTGTATAGGTTAGATATGATGCTAACCTGATGTTCACACATGAGTTCAGGGATGGCAGAAACAATGGTAAGGTGGGCATTTGCACATGAACTTCTAAGGCTGAGACCTGAGAGAAGTTTTGGGCTGAACAGTGAGGCCAAGGCTGGACTTTGGTGCATACCTAAGCTCCTGACGGTAATTTTTGATCTACTTCTCTGTATTCCCCACCATCATCTGGACCTTTTGAGGACAGACTCTGTAAATTATTAGCCTAGGATAGTGTTTGACAAATAGTGAATACTCAATAAACTTTAAAAAAAAATTCAACAAACTGATCTATCACATCAGTACTGGCTTATTTTTGTGAGATCTTTGTTAGCTATATGAGGATATAACTAGGCAGATTCAAACCCAGTCATGCACATTGAAGACTTAACAGCCTGCTATTTTGAGTGTAATCAAAATAACCCTCTACCTTTAGACTCTCTCATCGTACTTTTATCACCCACATTACTTTTCATACTTGTAGCTTACATTCTGACCAGTTAAATCCTCATATTTCCTTTGTTGTCTACTAACACACACACACACACACACACACACTCCCCTTTCTTCATTTTGAGAGACCTTTCTTCATTTTGAGAGACCACACACTAGAAAACATTTAGAAAACAATTCTAAAATATGATAAATAATAAATAAAATATGAAAATATTTATAGTATAAATAAATGATAATGAAACAAATATTTATAGCATAAACTATATTTTATCATATTTTATTCTAAACCAACTGATATTCCAATTTTTGGGCACTTTGTCCTTAAATACAGATTCTTGATCAGGTTTCACAAACCCAAGGAGATTCTATAATATAATATTGCACATGAAAACAATGATCAAAATTAAATAATACAAATGTAAAAGTTTAAAATATCAGAGTGGTTATATCTTCTCCATGAATTGCAAAGTGTAACACATAGATTGTTTTACAATCACACCTCAAGGAAAAATTTTAAATTTAACAGTACTAACTTTCAGTTTTTAATTCATTCATTTCTATAAAATTTTATTAAGTACATACTAAATATAAGGTTCAGCTCCAGGCAGTGCCATAACTACTAGAATCTGGCTTCATTAGAAAAATAAATTTTTAATTAGCCATGTATCTTCTATATATTATTATCCTTCATATTTAATGAGCCCTATTGTTCTTAAAAACACTGACAGCCTTTGCACAAAGTAAAGATCATTCCCACGTCTCCCTATGAAAGCTGCTTTGCAGGACAGTGTGGTATTTGCAACTCAACTTCTCATGGTCTCCAAAATTAGGGTAATGTCATTATTTTTAGAACATTAAGAAGTCTGCAGAGGGAGATAATTATACAACTTGCTTCCTCATTTCTTTATACTGCAGCAGTCTAAAGAACACATAGACTTGGAGATTTCTGGGAATTCATAACAGTCAGAAATCTTAAGAATTGGTCTAGCTAATCACACATATTAGGCCTGTACTACAGCTGGGGTATTATACTGCTCAAACTTCTACAGTCTCAAGTCAATATTTTACGGGAGAAAAGCATTTCAAAGAGCAAATCATTCTTGCATTAGGCTATCAGCAATTTCATAACATTTATACAACATTTAAATTTGCCCAAAGTTCTCCCTCAGAACATAGAGCTCACCAAATTCTGACATTATTTTCCCCAAATTTAAATTCCTAAGAAAATGGAAATCTTTCAGATTTTAGTAGCTGTAAGACTCTATTTACACTGGCATTACAGTCTATTTCTACCTGGTAGCAACATTCATCAAACACCTACATGCTGCTGTATAGAAATGAGTCACTCTCCCTTTTGGGGGAGATTTAAAGCACAACTCTGTAAAGCAAAATAGTCTGAAAAGCTAGAAAGTTATATACTTACCAAAAAAGGAAACACTGAACCATAGTCTCTCACTGAGTGAAAATAGGCAGAGAAAATAAAAATATAAACTGAATATAGAATTTAATGAACATCAACACCTTTATGAATCAAAATGCCTACTCAAAGGCTTAGTGAGAAGAAAAACAGTCCTCAGAGAAATGTTTATAATCATTTCATTCAAATGAAGTGGCCCATATTCATTTAAAACTCACAACCTTGAGGCAATTATCAACTAAGAAATGAATAGATTAATCTTCTAACCAACAAAAACTAGATTTTCCTAATGTATTTTATTATTCTTCAACCTTCCCCCTTATCTGCTTCTGTACAAGTCGCTTGCTAAAATAAATGGGGGAATAAACAGAGTAGCATGGCCAACGCCATTTTAGGTGGCTCTGCCATTTTACCCCCACCCCCCCTTTTTTTGTTTTCCACTCATTTCTGGTGAGGCACTACTGAAAAAAGAGAAAGGAAGAACAAGAGGAAAAGTACACCGCAAACTCATTCATCTAGAGATTAATTGGGATTCTGGAAATTTTCTAGTGGTTGGAATCTTTTAAAAGCCAGTTTTTCCACAAGAGTCTCCGAAGTGCCATATATTGTGAAAATCAATAAGAAAAGGTTCTGAGGGAAACAATAATACATTTTACATTTCTGGCCTTATTTTTAATAGCACAAAAATGGAAACAACCCAGATATTCATTAACAAGTGAATGAATGAATGAATTGAAGTATTTCCATGATGGAATACTAGTCAGCAATAAAAAAGAGTGAACTATTAATACCATGAATAAATCCTAAAATCACTCTACTGAATGAAAAAACCCAGATCCCCTAATAATATATATATACATACACTTTATAATCTCACTTATATAAAATTCTAGGAAATGAAAATTAAATCTATGGTGACATAAATCAGATCAGTGGTAGCCTAGGGAAAGGGCTACAGAGAGGGAAGGATGAAAAAGGTGCACAAGGAAACTTTCTGTAGCCATGGAAATATCTGTTATCCTGACGTGATGATAATTTTACAGGGATGAATATATTTCAAAACTCACCAAACTGTACACTTTTAAAATGTGAACTTTATTGTCACAACTATGCTGCAATAGCTTGTTTTTAAAAAACTAGTTGCTTATAAATGCCACTCCCACAAAGAAGTCATTAAAGTTTCTGTCAAAATTATAATTTCCACCTTTAAGTACTTGTGAATCAATAAACAATATGAACCTCAGCACTAGGAGGGACACATAGAAATATCATATCAGGACCTTGGCTTCCCATTTTGATTATGAGTACGAGGAAAATTTGGTTTGTTAGATATTTATCTCTTGATTATGTGGTAATGACAGACTGTGAAAGTAATGGATAAATGAAATTCACAGAAAATCCCCAATGATAATAAAAGATGAAACTGGTTTAAAACAGAAAAAGGAAAAAATAACTATAAAATGAGAAAAATATAGGAGGTCACTGTTTTCAGTCCCAGAACAATAGATGGCATATATCTGTGGTTTGGGGAAAAAGGAAAACATATGAGGTGAGTCTAGGATTGGACTTTTCTGGGGCAGCATAGGGTGATAGATACCAAGAGGAGCAGAGATCTTAGTAAACTGAGGGGTCAGAGAGAATAGAGTCCGAAGATTCACAAGTTGAGGAGAAAGTGGAACAGAAGTCATTACGAGAATTTATGATGGGTCCTTGGCCAAGAGCAGGGATGCAAATGTGAAGGCCTATCAGAGACTTCCTGATGCAGAGCTGAGAGCTAAACAGAGATAACAAAGGTTGTAAGAGGTAAAAGATGGAGTTCTGATGCAACCAGAGTAAAGATATCTTACAGAAAACATTGGGCAGTCAGTTGAGACACCATGGATTGGAACTAAAAACCATGATCTGTAGTAGAAAAGGATATGTATATAGACTGCATACAATACATCATCCACAATGTACATCATACAATAAAAAATAAAATTACTAGACACATGAAGAAAGAGTAAAATGTGACAAAAAGAGATAGTCAATAGAAACCAACCATGAAATGACCCAGGTGTTGGAATTAGCAGACAAAGATTGCAAAGCAGCTATTATAAACATGTTAAAGGATTTAAAGGAAAAGATGGCTGTAATGATTGCAAGATGGGGAATTTACTATACTTCTCTGTGCTTCTACTTCTTCATCTGACAGATGGGGATAATAATCATACCTACCTTAGAATGGGTGACTATATGTAAGTATTTGGAATAATGCTTGGCTCATTATAAGCACTTAGGAAATATTTACTCCTATAGGGCAATTTATCTGCATATCTGAGCCTCAATTTTTTCATTAGTAAGAACAAGAAATTAATGACTTCACTTTATTAAGACTGTCTGTCAAAAAGACCAAATGAATTACAATAGAATAGAGAGACCCTAGCACAATGCCTGTAGGCAAAAAGCATTTAATAAATGTCTGTTCCCTCAATCTTCTAAATTCATACTTTTAAACTTAAGAATGCAAGATAGGGAAATATTGTGATAGGCATTCTTTTTCTAAAAAAGAACCGATTAGGAATAAAAGCAATATCATAAACATGTGTGCATTTCTTTCATTGAAGAATACACAGCTATCTAAATAAAAATGACATGTAAAAACAATTAAGTCATCCTTGATCTCCCTGTCTGGAAGTTCTCGGTCATTAACTCCTTCATCATCACATTATTTACTCATCTAGCTGCTCTTTCACCAAATGGCTATCTTCCTTCAGTACATTTCAAAAAGATGGTTCTTTGGTTCTTGAGAAAGACATCCATGGGTCATGGAGCTGGAAAGAGTCTTATTTAGTTTTTTAAAAGATTTACATACATTTCAAAGAGACAGAGAAAGAATTTACAATTATAGCTTTTCTAAAATAAATGCTCTAAGAAGAATGAAGGTGTAGAAGTCTCCTCCCTTATTTTTAAGGAGAATTAAGCCTCTAATTTTTCATTTGTATTTGCCCTTACATATGTGGAATCTTCAAAAAGCTTGTGGAAATGCATATTATGAAAAAATTGCATGATTGCAAGTATTTTGTACCAAAATAAACTTGCACTAACTTGTTATAACACATATGAACAGGATCTAGTTTGAGGAGCTAGGAAAGATAAGACATCAGTTTGAAAAGAGCTCCTATCAGAGAAACACGAACTTGGCTAAAATTGAAGCAAGAATGAACATAAACTTTATGGTGAAGCTTGGGTGAAAAAATGGTGAAATCATTGATGCTTTTTGAAAAGTTTAAGGGGGCAATGTTTTGTAGCTATTGTGTGTTCTGCAGTTTGTGAAACAGAGCTGGCCAGCAGAGCTAGCATCTAAAAATAGAGCACGTTTACTCTGCTGGCAGCTGCTCAGTTTCAGTTTTTCTTTGGACTTTGCCAGTAGCAGTTGAGTTTCTGAGTTTCTCTGTGGACTGCTTAGCTCTCAGACATGTGTGTGTGCTGAATAAAGACTGTTCCTACTTCAACCGAGGCTCCAAGGACCTTTTTGCCGGTTATATAGCTCATAGACCTGCATGTGAAGGGTTCATGAATGGGCTCAAGGGGTTTGTGAGCACCAGACGCAGCTCTAGCTCTACAGGCTATAATGAAATGTAGACATGGAAACTTGTCAAGATGCTCAAAATATAATGAGAAAAGACAAAGTAATAGTCAAAAAAAATTAGTGAGTACAAGACAATAAAAAAGTTTCAAAAACCACCGCATATATTAATTGCCAAGTTAAGTACTATGCAGATATCCTAGAGGCAGGAGAGAGAACTTTGGATGTGGCTCCAGTTATGACACTTTCACTCACTAGCTCAGTGATTTGGCCAAGTCAATTAGCTTCTGGGAACACTGTTGTACTAATTTGTATAACAGTTACAAATTCTATTAATTCCAGCTTTTTTGTGTGAGTTACAACTCAAGTGTCATGAAATCAATAAAATGGGCAAAACCCAGCAACTTTATAAAAAAATAAAATTAAATATATCAGAGGTTATCATAATAAGTTTCTTGAAACTGTTTTTTTTTTAAGCACATGTGTGTTATGTGGATATGTGTACAGAATCTGATGTAAAATCTATTTATTAATATGGGCATAGCCATAGAAGTTTGAAAGCCACTGTTCTATTTCAAAATAATAGGAATTGCAGGAGATCATACGAATTAGAAGCTCTGGTTTCCTGCAAAGATATTTCCAAAGGTGAACAAATACCTTCCTCTCCACTGTAAACTCTTCAAGAACAGCAACCATATCTTATGAATATTTGTATTCCCAGTACTATCACAGTGCCTGAAACAGAACCAGTCTTCCGTAAAGGATGGATAATAGAATATAGCCAAAGAAATTTTGAGAAATTAGAATTTAAGTAGATTTTAAAGAATTGATAGGATTTGGATAATTTAAAGAGAGTAGCAGTCATTCTTAGAATCCATCCTGTCATTTCCTGACCATATAATAGGACTGGGAGGGAAACAGAGCAAAAAACTTTCTACCCAGAACAGAGAGGGGATAAACTGAGCAGAACTGTGATGCCAGGCAGGTACCCCTGTGCACTGATAGCTCCCCTACCCTATAAGTAATGGGAAGGTTACAGGCCTGGAGTCTGAGGCTGGAAAGGTACACTGAGGACAACTGAGAAGGGCCATGTTAATCCTTTCCTTAGAAAACTTAAAATTAGAGGGTTGTGATTCTTGTTTTCTATTTTAAACAGGAGTATAGGGAACAAAGGTTAGATACTACTTAAAAAGCAGAGGGCCAGAGAACCAGGAATTAAAGGCTTAAGCTAATTCCCAATGGAACATCTAACTGTACCCTGTCTTTAAGGATCAGGCCCTGGAACTTCTCAAGAATTCTTCCAGAAAAGTCATGAAGTCACTGCCCTACCTAAGCAATCTGTGCATCCCCACTCTGACCCAGGCAGAAGTTTAGTCATCCATCAGCACAAGAGAAAGTGGTTCACCTTCAGCTCAGGGCAATGACACCAAATCAGAAACATCAGATGCTGTTTAATAAAAGGCTAACGGGGTACTTAATGGAACTCTGTTTGAAAAATTCAAAGTCCTGCTGTGTGGCAGTTAAATGAGGAGAACCCTAGTTTGAATCATGTTACATATTTCCCCCTTTGCTTTCTTCTTTGATTTGTTATTTGGTATTTCTTGGAAAAGGAAAGCAGGAAGGAAGAACAAGAGGGAGGGAGAAAGGAGAGAAGGAGGGAAAAAAGAAAAAAGGAAGGAAAATGAAAAGGATTTCTTTTCGAGCAGGTGAAGAGGCACTGGCAGAAGGTAAGAAGGTTCCCCTCCACCTGGCAGAGGCCATGACACAGTATCCGTGCTGGTTCAGGGCTTGTGGGTGGCAGATCCACTCCTGGCCTTCCCCTTGCTCATCTCTAACTCTGATGGCAGGAAGTCAGCTGGCATCCTACTGCGTTCAACCAGTGGGAGAGGGGTTGGAAGAGAGAAGCCAGAGTGTCTGGTAGCTGCTTTGCTGGGTGACCTCAAGGGCTGGGCTCCAATTACATTACTTCCTCTGTCCCTCCAGCTCAGGAGTCACAGTGACTTCCTGCGCTTGCCAAACTCTGGGCTGTCTCAAAGCCTCCTTTTTGGCGTCTAAGCTCTTCCACACCTGTGTAACCAATTCCCTGCATTATATTCCCTCTGCTTTGAATATTCAGAATTTTTTATGTTTTCCTGGGTAGACCCTGACTAATGTAACTTTTCAGATACATGGCTAAAAAGAGAGAGAGAAAGAGACCTGCACACCATTATCTGTGATGGTAATGAAGTATTTTCTCTAGTAATACAATAAATAAGTAAATAACTTCTTTAAAAACAGGCTTTTTCAACCTTCTTTCACCACTCAAATCACAAAAGTCAGTGTGACCACTTTAGGGATGAAACATCATTTTAGGGGATACATAGCTAAACTTTTTTTCTAATTTAACAGTTATGCATATATTTCATGTGTTGAAACTATAGCTTTTCCAGATTACAGGTATTTTATGTGAAAGTTAGAGTAATGAATTTGGGAAATAACTGGAATGGCATTATCCAAGAGGAGCTGAGTGCTTAATCCTACACCTTATGATCTTTCATTATTACCTCTTATCGCTCAGTACTGCTTACATTCAACATGGCTTGGGAGGGAAACAGAAACAAAGTAGAGAGAAAAAATATTACATTCAAAAAGAATAATTGGGGGCCGAGCCCGTGGCGCACTTGGTAGAGTGCTGCGCTGGGAGCGCGGCAACGCTCCAGCCGCGGGTTCGGATCCTATATAGGACTGACCAGTGCACTCACTGGCTGAGTGCCGGTCACGAAAAAACGACAAAAAAAAAAAAAAAAAAAAAAAGAATAATTGGAATTCTCTCATTTATAATGTCAAAACCCCGAGGAGGGTTACGGTCATTTATTCATTTATTCCAGTATTTAGTGAGTCCCCATTATAGACCAATACTATGTTACATGCTGGGAATTTAACAGTGAGTAAGATCCATATCCTTGTGGATGAAAAGTAGTGAGAGAGATGGACAGTCAATAAGCTCACTATGATAACACTGCCATTGGGAACAGCACAACAAAAACAGAGGCATGGAAAGGAGAAAACTAACTGGGGGTTTGACCAAGTCAGGAAGGCTGGGAACAGCTTCCCAAAGGATGAGTAGGAGGGTTATGACCAATAAAAGCTCTGCAGTAAAAACAGTGTGGCTTAGTTGGATGGAGCAAGAAAATGCAAGATGAGGTGGTGAAGTAGAATCCAAAACCATGCAGGACGTTTTAGATCATATTTACATGTCAATTCTACTTCAGGACATCTTGTACTTCATGTTTTAACTTCAGTAACATTGTTTTGTTCTACTTTATTTTATGTTTACATTCTATTCATGACATGGACTTTTACTTAAAACAGTAAAAGAGTTTTTCTGAAATATGTATTTAAGTTTTTTGAAAGCCGAATTAGAGAAAACCATTACATAGATCTTGTACAGGTGGTGGGTAGATATGAGTGGCTGAAGTCTAGGAAACCCCGGTGAAAGAAATAATGATGTTCTTGAATCATTTCAACACTGGTAAGGACATTTAACAATATTGTGGTTTGCCGGGAAATTTCTGTTATTACATTATGTCCTCAAACTCTCCTCAAAACAGATGTTGATAACTGTTTCTGGCTCAATTCCTTGTGTATACGATGAGAGCTTGTGGGACACAGGAACTTAATGATTACTATAAATACAGTCTGAGGAGATGAGTAAAATTAACAAGATCTGTTTTGTTTTACCTTTTTAAAAGAATTTTAATATTTTTAAAAAACATTTGCTACTGTTTCTTTTTTCCAACCACAAGGTATATGATTCATGATCCAGAACTCGGAAAAAAACACAAAGCATTTGTAAAAAAAACCAAAAATCTCACAACCCTTTGATAAATGAACTGTTTACATTCTGATATTTTTTCTTTATTTTTCTATGAACCTTATTTATAGACTATACGTACACACAATTCATACCCAGTTTTGTTTTTTAAATTCCAGATTATAATAAACATTGTTCTATGCCATTAAAAATGCTCCCCAACAGCAATGAGCACACCTAGTGCCCAGATCTTGATTTTTAATAACATTCTCCGATAAAAGGAACCAGGGATCCTTGGAAAAACTGACATTTCTAGGACTAGGGTGGGAAATACACAAGATGTAGCTGGAGCATCTTACAGTAAGAAGGTAAGGAAGTGTTCAAGAAAACACACACACACACACACACAGAGAGTAATGGGAGAATGTCAAAGGGACACAGGGACCAAATGAAAGAGTTCCCAATGGCCAAAGCTGGAATAATCTGAGCCAAGAAATAAATATAGTAGTATTGGGTTATAACTCAAAGTATAAAATAAATATTCGTGAGTCTGTACTGAAATAAATACATATTTGAATAAATAAATAATGGGGGAGAATAGACAATTCTGTGCTGAATTCCAAATAATGTATGTAAATACTCCACCCTCAAAGAGGTAGAACATAACTTCCCACCTGTAAGTGTAAACTGTGCATAGAGACTTCCTTCCAAAGACTATAATATGGGAAAGGGGGTGGGCTGGGGGTGGGGATGAATGCTGAATAACTTTATAGTAGAGAAACCTGACAAATGCTACCTCAGCCATGTGATCAAGGTTAACATCAACAGTGACAAATCGTGCTGATTGTATGTACCCTTGATATGATATGTTAAAATGTATATGCTATGTATATGTTAAAATGGCATTTTACCTTTGTGGTCTTCCTCTCTAAAACCCGTAATTCCAGTCTAATCATGAGAAAAACATCAGACACATCCCAACTGAGAAACATTCGACAAAACATCTGATTAGAACTCCTCAAATCTATCAAGGTCATCAAAAACAAGGAAAGTCTGAGAAACTGTCACAGCCAACAGGAGCTTAAGGAGACATGACTGAAGGTAATGTAGTATCTTAGAAAGCATCCTGGAACAGAAAAGGAACACTATGCAAAAACTAAAGAGATGTGAATAAAATATGGACTTTAAGTTAAAAATAATGAATTCATGTTGGTTCATTAATTTTAACAAATGTAACCTAGGACTGTAAGATATTAATAGGGGAAACTGAGTGTAGAGTATATGGAAAATCTCTGTACTATCTTTGTTATTTATTTTTCTCCTAAACTTAAAACTACTCTCAAAGATAAAGTTTCTTTAAAAATGCATATCAAATATTTTTAAAACATTCAAACTATTTATTCTAATTGTTTAAGCATTTCCCTATTGTTGGATTTTGAGCCATTTCCAATTTTTCCATTAAAAATAACAGAGTGATGAACAATTCTACATATATTTTTGGTTCACACCTTTGATTATATCTTTACAATAGATTTCTAGGAGTTCATGCTTTTTTAAAACATTTACACATTTACCTACGACAGCTAACCCAAAGCAGCTGAAGTTCCATCAGAAACTTTTCTGAGGTCAATTACATCCCTCTAGATAGTAAGGAAAATATTCAGAATTTGCATTCAACTCCCAGCCTTACTCATCGATTCATGCATTCATTCAATAAATATATGAGTAGCTGACGTGCACCAGACAAATGTACTATTAGGAAAGTCATTTAACTACCTTGTACCCTGATACATAGTAAAGGAACACCAATCATCCCCTTAATTGACAGAATTCTTACATTTAACAGCTAGAGACCATTTCTGATCCTTGCAGTGAGATAGTATATGAAATAATAGGCACTTTTATACTAATTTTCCACACACTTGCATCTCCAGACCACAATGTGACTCTGTAGCTGAAAAAAGATTCCTCTCACATCAGCATTTTTAAAAATATTATTATTAAAAAACCTAATTTTTTTGTATACTAAATGATTTTTTGTAGTATTCGCAATCTCCATTTAATTTCACTGCCCTCTGGTGCCACCTAATGCTCATCTTCTCTTGCACACCTGTGTTTCTTCATTCTCCCACAAATGTTATTTTAAGCCTGGGTGTAACCCTACCAGCAAAATTTCCCTTGATTGTCCTCAAAATCTCCATCTGTCACCCACTCCCCCATCAAAATTGTTGCCATTATTTCCATGACATCTGATTGTTTCTTCCTAAAACTTAATAGATCACTTCAGGAAATTCAACATTGGTGTCAGTCAGGCAAAGTTCCTTGCAAATCTTCTTCAATGGAGAGCTGCATGCAGCCAGTTTATTGGGGTGGAGTGGGATGCCCCAGAAGATACACCCATAAGAAAGTGAGACAGCAGGATTGGGCAGAGGGACAAGGTGACCCATAGTGTGGTGTCCACTGAGGCCACCTCCAATCCTACAGGGAGCCCTGGAGCTGAGACTGCGGAGTTGCCCCAAAATAAGGCAAGAAGGCTTGCTTTTATAGCCCTTCATCAACCAGTTACCGGCCCCTTGGAAGGACACATCTTTGGGGGAGGCAATTTCCTGAGGCCAAGGACAATGTCCAGTAGGAGCACAGCTGTGAAGCCCTCACAGTCTATGCCCCGGCAGCCAGGGGATGGGTGCCTCCCCAGATGAGAGGACCTGGTCAGAGCATCAAAGCATCTGCTATGAGTCAGTCCTCACTAAGTCTTTCCCTACTTATTTACCTCCAAGAGCTGATCTTAAATTAAGGGAATATAGCTTTTGGAAATAAAGTCTACAATCCATAAATGCATTTGTTAATCACAGGTGACTTCTGAGAGCCATAGTTTATTTCAGATGTGCAATGGCTAAGGAAAGTAGGTACCTCTTACTCACAGCTCCAAGCACAGTGCCTCCTGTAAAGTAGGAACCTTAAAAAGATACCAAAAGCATCCCTATTCTTAAACATTACACCCATTGTTAGGAAATGAAAGGAAATGAGACATAAAAATTAAAATATAGATAATATCAAAGGACCAACAACTACTAAATCAGTTATCAGCACAAAAATCTGAGGACTGTGTGGAAAGTTGTGTGCTAAGAAAGATTAGGAATCAAGTTAGATTATCTGTACTTGAGAAACTGATGATCTCTATTTAACCTTGAAAACTAAAATCCCTGTAAACATAGTTGTAGCAATTGAGATATTCTTTTATAAAATAAAATACCAAAATTATTCCTCAAATATAAAAAATGAAAGGTGAAGTTCATTTATGTCATACACTGTTTTCTATCCCTATTATTATTCTGCCTAATAATTTAAAAATTAAGTTTTTCTTCATTTAATAGAAAATCAGTTATTCAATTTGATCTCACATTTGTGGGGTATTTACTATGTGTAAGACATACATGAAGCAAAGGAAGTTATACAAGTTACTCTTCTTTAGACCCTCCACTTTAAGAAGTGACAAAGAGAAATTTTACAAGTGTAGAAAGGCTAAGCATTATGAAAATGTTATCTATAAAGTGCAGGCAGCCCCTGACTTCCTGAACTGGTGAGGGTCCAGAAGTTCATCAGAAAGCTGTTTACTGGCTTCATCTGCCCAGAGAAGCAATGTCATTAATGGGGGCTGCTTTTCAGATGAGACCGCCTAATGTGGGACTAGCAGCTCCAGCCCAAGTTCTAGGAGCAGGAAATCATGAGGGACAGGAGGGCAGAGGAGGAGAACATGGCAGTTTCCAATTCCCTTGCCAGACTCAGACTCATTTTGCAGCCAAGTTCTGGATCAAAGAAAGTCTTTAGTTAGCATCTCCCATCTCCCTTCCTGTGCACCTCTACTCAAAGCTCCAGTATTTTCCAGCCTCTTATCACCTCCTCATACCAAGTCCTGTGGCACCCATCCAGGCCCAGGTCACCGCCACAAATTATACAGATTGAGCTCATTCACTCCACCCCAATCCCTACTCAAAATGTACAGTTTTCTATCCAGAAATTAGGCAGAAAGAATCCAACTCTCCTAGGCCATTCCTCTTTTGCAGTATTTCTTCTCTTCCCTTGTATTAAAACCACAGATCCTCTAAAAGCACTATTTTTTTTCCCATGTCATGGTAGGAACAGTAGGAGAAACTGAGGCAGTGATGGGTGAACACCATGAAAGCATATTTGTATGAAGCTGCTTGTAAGTGGGGTATTGTTGAGGAACTGCTTGTATTCTAGGCTCTGAGAGAAGAAGAGGACGATACTTAACTTCTTCTGCATATCTATACACAGTAAGCATCCGTATCTATCTCTATAAAGTATGTTTTAGAGGTTATTTTCCATCATTATAGGACTATTAAATGTAATAGCCTTTGGGTTAACTCAGGTGCTATCATTTGTACCATGGCTTACTTTAAAAGTAGTCATCTCATTACTATGGCTTTACAGATATTATAATCCGTTCAAGAAGAAAAGGTATACGTGTGTGTGTGCATATATATATATATATATATATATATATATATATATATATATATATATATAAAGAACCCAGTTGATATACTTTTTAAAATTCTATTCTCTATGCTATTTTTTATTAAAAACACAGAAACACAGTCTCCCTTGTGGGGCTGGAGTGATTTCTGTGCTCCAGGCCAGTAACTGAGCCCAACAGCTCACAGACAGATTTTCTGGAAGGCTGATCACTCATCTTCCCAAAGGCTGGTTATTGACAAACTCCATGTTGACACTGGAAATGTTTGCCTGCCCATAGCAATTTGGTTTGCCTTTAAGGACCTGCTTCTTTCCCACTCAGTCCCCAGTGTTTGGGTTGGATGTCCCTCACTCCTGGGCTCCAGAGACATGCACATGACCTGGCTAAAGAACCCCAGGCCACAGTGGGGATCCAAATCACTTCAGTGGGACTGTCTCCCCAGCACTGTCTTTCCACCAAGTAGGCACAGCTGTAAAGATGACATATGCCAAGAGCTGCGAGGGGTGCCATGTAGAGAGAACCTACCTAAGTGAGAAGATGCCCAAAGCCAAGAAATTCTGGGAGAAGGAAGGAAAGAAGGACAGAGATAGAGAGACCTGATAACATTGTTTGAGGCCTTAGATCCAGACTACCATGGGTCTTTTCAGGTGTAGGCTAATACACTCTCCTTTGGAGGCTAATTCAGAAAGAGTTGAGCTCCTGTAGCTTACAAGGAGAGCCCTGCATAAGACATCCCAGATGGCTGGGCTCCACTCCTACCAACTTCTCCTCAAATGTCCCCATTCTCATGACGGGAACTACTGTGTGCCTCTTTAGCTTCCAAGCATGTCGCAGCAGGCAGGAACTATGGAGCCAGCCTCAGCGGCAGGTCAGTGTCCTCGCTTCTAGGACACCAAGCATCAGTTCTCCAACAGGTGCTCACATTCCATCCCCAGCTCCACCCATCTACCCTCTCATAGACTGCTGCCCAAGCAGAGACTCAGACTTCATGGCAAGGAGCTCTGAGGGAGGCCTATGGTTGCTTTATTTTAAAGGAAGTTCATGCTACTTCCTTTTGTCAAGGCCTAGAGCACACAAGCACATATCCACGCCCCTCTCAATTGTCTACATCAGGTTTGAGAACTGCCCCCTTTTTTTAAAAAATTTTATTTTGTTGATATACATTGTGGTTGATTATTGTTGCCCCTTACCAAAACCTCCCTCCCTCTCTGTCCCCCGCAACAATGTCCTTTCTGTTTGCTTGTCGTATCAACTTCAAGTAATTGTAGTTGTTATATCTTCTTCCCCCACCTCCCGGTTGTTTTTTTTTTTGTGTGTGTGTGTGTGTGTGTGAATTTATATATTAATTTTTAGCTCCCACCAATCAGTGAGAACATGTGGTATTTCTCTTTCTGTGCCTGACTTGTTTCACTTAATATAATTCTCTCAAGGTCCATCCATGTTGTTGCAAATGGCAGTATTTCATTTGTTTTTATAGCTGAGTAGTATTCCATTGTGTAGATGTACCACATTTTCCGTATCCACTCATCTAATGATGGACATTTGGGCTGGTTCCAACTCTTGGCTATTGTAAAGAGTGCTGCGATGAACATTGGGGAACAGGTATACCTTCGACTTGATGATTTCCATTCCTCTGGGTATATTCCCAGCAGGGGGATAGCTGGGTCGTATGGTAGATCTATCTGCAATTGTTTGAGGAACCTCCATACCATTTTCCATAGAGGCTGCACCATTTTGCAGTCCCACCAACAATGTATGAGAGTTCCTTTTTCTCCGCAACCTCGCCAGCATTTATCGTTCAGAGTCTTTTGGATTTTAGCCATCCTAACTGGGGTGAGATAGTATCTCAGTGTGGTTTTGATTTGCATTTCCCGGATGCTGAGTGATGTTGAGCATTTTTTCATATGTCTGTTGGCCATTTGTATATTTTCCTTAGAGAAATGCCTACTTAGCTCTTTTGCCCATTTTTTAATTGGGTTGCTTGTTTTCTTCTTGTAAAGTTGTTTGAGTTCCTTATATATTCTGGATATTAATCCTTTGTCAGATGTATATTTTGCAAATATTTTCTCCCACTCTGTTGGTTGTCTTTTAACTCTGTTAATTGTTTCTTTTGCTGTGCAGAAGATTTTTAGTTTGATATAATCCCATTTGTTTATTTTTCCTTTGGTTGCCCGTGCTTTTGGGGTCGTATTCATGAAGTCTGTGCCCAGTCCTATTTCCTGAAGTGTTTCTCCTATGTTTTCTTTAAGAAGTTTTATTGTTTCAGGGTGTATATTTAAATCCTTAATCCATTTTGAGTTGATTTTAGTATATGGTGAGAGGTAAGGGTCTAGTTTCATTCTCCTGCATATGGATATCCAGTTATCCCAGCACCATTTGCTGAAGAGGCAGTCCCTTCCCCACTGAATAGGCTTAGTGCCTTTGTCAAAGATCAGCTGGCAGTAAGTGTGTGGGTTGATTTCTGGATTCCCTATTCTATTCCATTGATCAGTGTGTCTGTTTTTATGCCAGTACCATACTGTTTTGGTTATTATAGCTTTGTAGTATAGCTTAAAGTCAGGTAGTGTTATGCCTCCAGCTTTATTGTTTTTGCTCAGCATTGCTTTGGCTATGCGTGGTCTTTTATTATTCCATATAAATTTCTGTATAGTTCTTTTCATTTCTGAGAAAAATGTCTTTGGAATTTTGATGGGGATTGCATTGAATTTGTATATCACTTTGGGTAGTATGGACATTTTCTCTATGTTGATTCTTCCAATCCAAGAGCATGGGATATCTTTCCATCTTCTTGTATCCTCTCTAATTTCTCTCAGCAGTGGTTTGTAGTTCTCAGTATAGAGATTTTCCACCTCCTTGGTTAACTCAATTCCTAAGTATTTTATTTTTTTGGTGGCTATTGTAAATGGGCAGGCTTTCTTGATTTCTCGTTCTGCATGTTCACTATTGGAGAATAGAAATGCTACTGATTTTTGTGTGTTGATTTTGTATCCTGCTACTGTGCTGAAATCATTTATCACCTCCAAGAGTTTTTTTGTAGAGGTTTTAGGCTGTTCCATATATAGGATCATGTCATCTGCAAACAGGGACAGTTTGACTTCATCTTTTACGATCTGGATGCCCTTTATTTCCTTCTCTTCTCTGATTGCTCTGGCTAGTACTTCCAACACTATGTTGAATAGGAGTGGTGAGAGTGCTGCCCCCTAACTTTAACGTAGCTCTTCCTTCACAGTGATTCTAGACTGTGGGCTTCTACATTTACCAGCACATTTATATCTAAGATGGTCATGGGACCATTGAGAAGAAAGGAACAGAGAGAGCTAAGAGGACAAAGGCCTATTCACACTGCTGCTTATGCAAACTAGACCAGTTATCCCAAAAGCTGTTATAAAAGAGGTAATGAAGCCTCTCTGTTTATCTCCTGAGAAAGGAATCCCCATGGTTTTATTTATTTAACAGTGGGATGTCTATGCTACCTGGTAGTGACTTTATTTTTTATGCATGAGGGAGATAGTATACATGTAAGAGTACTTCAAAAAATTCACGGAAAAATAGAATTAAAAGATATAGAAATATTTCCAAGAACTTTTTGATGTTCCCTCATAAATATACTATCTCCCCATCTAAGAGGGAACTCTGGAGGGCAGGGGCCTTTGGTCTCCAGAATCTAGAACAGATTTTAGATTCCTTGCATGTATAGCTGATAGACAACAAATGTCAACCACTGAAGAGGATAATCGGAGAAAGCTTCTATCAGATATCACATCCTCTGGTAAAGGAATCTTGCTTCTCAGTGGTTCAGACCCAAAGAACAGTCTCTCTATAAGAAGGGAACAGAAATAAACTTTCAGAAAACAAGAGTCCCATGTTAACAAGAAACTTCAATTGTAAACAAATTTGGGTTTCACTTGTATCTTGGTCTCTTAAGTAAATGCTTCAGGCAACGGCTGACCTTTTATTTCTGGACACATCTGCATCTCTTCCTAGGAGGCCAGTCTGCAGATTTTTCCTTCTTAGAATCAACCTATGTACCCTGCAAAGTTTTAGGATAAATAAATACAAAAGGTCATGGGTAAAATTGCAGAGACTCAAGTTATAAGTTTTGTACTGCTAATAGAGCCATTTTATTTCCATGAGAATTATTACTGAGCCTTCCTTTTATCCCAAGTGTTTAACTAAGGGTTCTGGAGTCCATGGATTAAACTTTCTTCCTTGAAGGAGAATGCACAGTTTTGGTTTTGTGTATATTTGTGTTTCTTTATGAGGACAATGCCACAACTGTCATTTGTTCCTGAAAAGGGTCTATGATAACTAAACAGAATTAGAATTACTGTTAAATCTCTTTACTGTTTGATTAGTATAGTGTTTTCTTGGATATGACTCCAGTAGAATGCTTCATAAAGAATAACAACAACAAAAAGAGACCGCATCACATTTCTCCATTATAGCAGATAAAGAATATGTAAGTTCTTGATGCCCTTTTGCCTTGGGCATGGTTTCTGCCACTGAGAATTTTTACTAGATGCTATTCCCTACTCCAGATGGCAGTAATGCTTGGGTGCTTAGGGCAGCTCATATCACCTGGGTTTTAGTCACTGTAGTAGTTGGCTGGGGAGGTCAAAGCACATATTGGTAGGCCTAACATGGCAGGGCTTGGTACAGTGTCTGAGCACTCACACTTGCCAGCATGCTAGAATCCATACCCGGAGCTTTCACAAAGTGGCAGGTGGCCTGGCTTACGTTGCCACTTCAAGTTAGATTGTTTGACAGACTATAGTCTCCATAAGAAATTTTCATGTTTCCTTTTTTTCCCTCCTATAACATTGTTTACCAAAAGTAATGCTGAGCTTTCTCACATTTTAAGCTTTTGGGAGCATTACTGCAAATCTGTTTCATAAATGTGGATATTGGCTGTATTTGAAAATATAAGACCTATATTTTATATCAGAGAAAATATATACGAAAATATGAAACTTAAATCAAATTTCCTTCACTATGCTTTAGATCTGTTCAACAAGCATTTTCCCCAATCACTCCATGATTATGTTAACAAACAACAAAGATTCTTAAATGTATACCTCCTTACAGAATCACTTTCCAAAGTTCTTTGCCATTTTTCCCCCACCCTAACTTCAGGAAAGAAGTTGGAAGCTCACGAAAAATAGGTTGTCCGTAACTTACAGCTGTACCATCTGGATCACTGGGCTTTATCTAATCTTCATCTCTACGTAGGCTCTGAAATGTGCTGTCTATGAGAATCTCTCCCCTGAGCACTGATAATGGGACATTAGATTGCATTTCCTGCCTTCATTTACCTGCCAATAGTACTCACTAAAAAAGCAATATGAAGAATAAAATGCCATGTTTCTCCAGGGGAAAGATATTTTCAGCCACTAGGTATTTCTATTCCTCGTAGACATTTTAAAAATATCATGTCCTAGTAGAGAAAAGGTAACCCCAATCTATTTCCCTAATCCCTTTACAAAAAACAATGCTGTGAGTGCAATGTAGTTCCACACATTGCAGCAAAGAAAAGCTATTTATTCCCAGACCAAAGGCATGAACTTTCCTGAAAATGGACCTCCTCCTCTTGGCTGAGCAACTGGGCTCTCACAATTGCTTCAGTACTTGTTAAAGTCCAGAATTTCCCTATGACCCACAAGGTCCTGCATAATCTGGCCTCTGCCAACACCTCAGGCCCCCTGCCCGCCCCCTACACCTCTTCCCTCTTATTCACCAAATTCCACCTCCCAGGCAATTTTTCTAAGTGCCTTCTGTCATGGTTTTCTCTGCCCAAAACTATCTACCACATCCTTGACTTCCCTTCTCCCCAAAACTGGCCAATTCCTATTCATTCTTTGCATTTAATCCTAAATGTCACTTCTTCAGGAAAACCTTCCCTGCCCCTCCCCTTCTCTCAAGATCAGTTTAGGACCTCTTACAATTCATTCCTGTAGTTTTCTGTACTTCTCTTAATTAGTTATCACAATTGTAATTGGTAATGATTTTTATAAAATGTAATGGAAGTTTCTTCTACTAGATGATATGCTCTATGAAAGCAGGGATTGGTTTCTCCTCTTTATCAAGGTATGAACGAGATAACATGTCTACCACAGGGTAGATATTTAAGGAAGGAAGAGAGATGAATTACTAAAATCATTGGTATTGGATTGGAAGAACTTCCACCTACATATATACAGTCATGTGCTGCATAACAACGTTTCAGTTAATGACAGACTGCATATACAACAGTGGTCAGAGCAATAGGCTATACCATATAGCCTAGGTGTGTAGTAGGCTATACCATCTAGGTTTATGTAAATACATTCTATGATGTTCACACAACGACAAAAATCACCTAATGATGCATTTCTCAGAATACATCCCTGTCATTAAACAATGCATGACTATACATATCTGGAGCTGGTTCATTATATGGAACATTTTAACTGAATCTCTTCCCATTCCAAGACATCTGGAAAACAGCTACATGACAGTACTGACCAGCAGACCTAACAGTTCTTCCATGCTGAAGAAAGCTATGTAACACAGCAGTCAGACTCAGGAGTTTTGGAACCAGCCAGTGAGGTACAAAATTCTAGCTCCGCCACTTGCCGGCCATTTGACCTTGAGAAATTTTCTCACCCTTTCTGAGCCTGCATTAATTTGTTTATAAAATGAAGCTAAATATTCCTGTCCCTTTAGAGTTGTCACAAAGATTAAATGAAGTAATGCCTGTGAAGCAGTTAAGACAGTGACTGGCACAAGAGTAAGATTTGAGTGCTGGTATTATCATTACCAAGAAGCATTAGAAGTTGTGTGAAATTCAGAAGACATTACCTCATATCTTGCCTTCTCCTTGTTAAAAAAATATAGCCCAAACAGACATCTTCAAAAAACAACTAGATGCTCAGAAAGCAATTTGTTTTCCTGTCCAGAGATGGTAACTCCTAGACTAATTACAGAATATTTTGCTTTATTTTTCAGAGTACTTTAACAACATGAATTGAAGTCAGTATACATGTACAGAACTCACAAGAAGGATCTGAAAAATATTCACTTAGTTTTCGAAAATGAGCCTGTAAATAAACAGACTCGCTCCCATTCACTGAATACTTTAATGGCATCTTCCTCTAGCTGTGTCTCCAAAACAGTAGTGAGACTCAGACCCATTAACAAGGCTGGTGCTAAGGGAGAAGTAGACTAAACCATGATTCATGGGTTTGGGTGCCATTCGTGCACTTAGCACTGGTGTGGTGACATGGCCTCACTAATAGCAGAGTAGTAGGGACCCTGGAAGTAATGGCCCTGGCAGAAATCAGATGTTCATTAATGCCCAAGGTCTGCCGCTTACTATGGACAGAACCAGGGCTACAGACAAGGTATACAGCCTCTCTAAGAAGTTCTATATGTAAAATAAAACTAACAATACCTCTCTGTCAAAACTGCTATGAGGATCAAGTGAGATAATGTACATAATCTACAATTTTTTTTTTTTTTGAGATACTATGGATAGAATGCCTAGCAAATAGATCTATTTCATTTTCTTCCCCTAATACCATGCCTTTCAAGGGACAAGAAAGCATTAATGACAGAAATGAGATGAGGCTATAGAATATAGAAAACACATAATTATAAGGGTGTTGTAATTTATAGCATGTTCCCAACAATACTAATAACATCAATAACAAAAATAATGATGATGATGATCTAGTGGTGTACCTGGTGAGCAAAAAATTTTTTAAGTAAAACTGTCATTTAAAAGTTGCCAGCTACAACTTTTTGTAGCAATCAGAGACCTTAAGTGGCTTACCACCGGTAAGTACTAAGTAGTAAGTCAGAATTATGTCTGACCCCCAAATCTTCTAACCATTACACTTAATCTATTTTTTATTAAATTTACTCGTTATGAGATAACCTTCAGAAATAAGAAAGACAGGAAAAAGATGGCAGTGGCAAAGAAGGGCTGGAATGTCACTACTGAGATGGGCAGGAGGATGAGGCTTTACAACTCCATTCCAAATTTTCACTTGGGGTTCTATTTCCCTAAACTGGGTTACTCAGGCACAACCTACTTCAGACAGCCCTACTTTGTAGTGCCTAAGGGCACAGACTCTGGTGACAGAGACCCAGATTCAAATTATACTGTAATTTTGGGTAAATCAATTAATCTCCTGTGGCTCAGTTTCTTCATCTGGAAAATGCAGACGACAATCAACCTAAGTGTTGTGGTAAATAAATTAGTTAATATATACAAAGCACCTAGAATAGTGCCCAATACATAGTAAATGCTACGTATGTTTAGCTATTATTAGTATTAGTTACAAAGTGTCATTTTAAAATGGCACCAGGTAAGAGGCCCTACATGTTGGGGTTGTCCTCAGGCCAGAGGTGAGATGGTACAACCCAGCAGAGAGCCCAGCTGGGTGGGCTGGGAGGAACTCATCAGCTGCCATATGCACTGAACATGGCTATGGAAGACAGACTGTGTATTGTGATTTAACAAAAGTTCATTCAAAGGCATGGTAGTAAAGACCAAGCCCTACCACAATAGATACAACTATAAAGGAGTTCGTGCACACTTAATACAAAACTAGTTCACACAACAAATTTCTAGCACCAAATATAAACAAAATGTGTATAGTTGCTTGAAATTCACATTAGACTTAAACTCCTAGAAAGAAAAAAAAAAATGGATTGCAAAATATGGAATGGGCATTTGTAAATACAACACTCAGAATATAATCCAGACATAATTAAGAAGATTAATAAAGTAATAAAATAGTGTAAGAATTTTTGCAAGTAGAGCCATTGAAAGGCATTAGCATGTCATCATTAACAGAAAATGAAACACTCTTTAGGCAGCCACCACAAACAAAAGCTCTGCTGTCCCAGATCCATTTGTTTGTAATTCAGCTATTTACCAACTCTCAAGCTTCCTGTGATGATGAGAATACATCTTTACGATTCTAAAGAAAGGTATTACCTTTTCTCTAGAAAAGATAACTATATCAAAAGAAAATTTCACCAAAATGCCTCCCCATTTTGTATTTGTAAGCATCATTTTGTTAGGGTAAAGCCAGGCCAGGCTTGAAAATTCTAACAGTAGACATTCGTTATTGTGACATCTGGGTTTGAAAGGATTCAGGAAATAATTCAATGAGCTCTCTTCCATGGTGGCTGTAAATACGATGTATCTTACAAGAAAATGATTACTGAAGAAAAAATATCCCTTATATATGACTTCAAATTCAAGGCAAGATTGCTTATTCTCTTCGTAGAATATACCCCACAGTGAACCACAAATTATGTCTTCTATGGGTCTTTTTTTCTCTTTGGCTAAGCAGTTTATTGCATGTATTCTCAGACTATGTAAACTTAAATCATTTGCAAAGATTATATCATTGAAATTTAGTACTATCAGATTAAAGTGGAAGATTAAATTTAGAAGTGGAAGAATATTGGAGTTCTTTTGGTTCCTTCTGACTCCAGGGGAAAATATGATGTGTATGAAAGAGTAGGTATGTGCATAAATCCTACCTGGTGAAGGCATACATTGAGAGAGAGAGTGTGTGTGTTAGTGTGTGTGTGTGTGTGTATGCAAAGCATACGAGGGCACTTCAAAAAGTTCATGAAAAAATAGAATTAAAAGATAATACAAATCTTTCCATGAACTTTTTGAAAACCCCTCACACGTTGAAGTAATACAAAATGCCACATATACCACAGGAGCCAATTATATAAACTTCACCATGAAATGAAAAAAATATTATAAAAGCTACTAATGAAAATATTGCCTGACTGTCCTTTCTTTATTTTCTCTGCCCATTTTCCAAGCAAAGAAAGAAAAGTGAAATAGCTAAAAGGCAGGTAGCAGAGAAGAAAGAAGCAAGACCTAAATAATAAACCACCTGGACAGTCCTGTGACAGAGTTCAACAGATTAACCATGGTTGGTTATCCATGACATACAAACATCTTCTTATGGCAAGTTCCATGTAATTCTTCCATATTCCTGGCAAATGCCCAGAGAAAAAAGGCTGGAGTGAGAACAAGTGAAAATGTCAGATAGAGAGGAATATGTATAAGAACACTTTACAAAGTGTTCCCCATCTTCCTTGAAAAGCCCAGAGGCAAAGTGCGTGGGGCCTGGGAAACTGCAAGCTGAAGGTCTCCTCCCATCCCTGCTGATTCCCCCAGAGGAGGTGAGGAAATCCCAAAAGCACCAGCCTGAGAGCAGAGGAAATGCGTGCTGCCTAGTGGACCGAAGACAGCAGAGAGGCTGGGGAAATGGCCCAAATGTCAATTTTTTATTTTTTTTACTTGAAACTCTATTGAGTTGAATTGGCATGTATGCTAGGCCAGACAGAACCAGGCAAAGTCACAATCACAGGTAGACCCTACTTTTAAAAATAGAGAAAAGCAAAGGTGGGGGGGGGCAGCTACAGTCCCGCCTGCTCTCAGCCCCAGATGGCACAGCCCCAGCAACTCAGGCGACAGCCCTTCGCTGTGCATGAGGCCTGGCAACAGCTCTGCGGTGACAAGGAACTTGTCTCCAAATCTACTTCAATCCCAAAAGATATTTTGGAAAACACTCAGACTTCTAATTTGGTGTGGTGAAAATACTATTCAAAGGCCACTATAAAAATGCTGAATTCTTCTTTTATCAAAAGCCATTTTACATTTCAATAAACAAACAAGAGTCAAATATGGCTTAAGGGTCTAGATATTTTGAGAAAATACCTACTGGCAATTTTCAGAAATTGACCATTTGCCGTGCACAGATCAACCTCTTCATCTGAGAAAGAATGAATATAGTAACACATCTGAAGCTGCCTTGCTGAAGAATGAAAATTCCCAACAAAACCCTTGGATTCCAAACCCTTTTATTATAACTATTTCTCCAACAATTTAGCCTCTCCGACATCAGGCACCATAATAGTTCAGGTAACAGGGATATGTAGGTGGTTTTCTTGACTTACTTGATTTTTTAAACTGACAAACATATGTTTTACTCTTTCTTTTGGTTAACACTCACTACTTTCGGTGCCTAATGTTGCAGAGAAAAAGAGAACTATTTTATTCTGAACAATCCAAAATAATTACAAAAAATATGAGCTATGACAGTACACAGGTGGCAATCTGACACCCTCAACCATCCTGCATAAATGCAAACTCGAAACTCAACTCTCCCCACCACCAAAAAAAAAAAAAAATACATTTCAATAAAAGCATTTCTGAACAGAACCAGGAAAAATCAAATACATAAGTAAAGGGAACAGCATGCAGCGATTCATAATTTCCACTCTCCTTGTCTCTGAAAGTCAGCCAAATCCCTGAACTTGAAATCTTTCCAACCTTCCATCACCAAGGTCAAATCACTGCCCAACTCCAGGCTTTCACTGAGACTACTGTGGCTTCCACATGGTCTCCTGTCTCCACTGCCAGCTTCACCCTTCTAAAGCTTAGCTTGGCCCTGTC
The DNA here is from genome assembly GCF_027409185.1 of Cynocephalus volans. Lineage (NCBI taxonomy): Eukaryota > Metazoa > Chordata > Mammalia > Dermoptera > Cynocephalidae > Cynocephalus > Cynocephalus volans. The sequence continues at coordinate 82,170,555 of NC_084461.1, forward strand.
GCTCCCCTGCTCAAATGCCTCCAGGGCTCCCTGTTGTGCCCTAGAGGACACTCCTCCTCTCCCACATCTGGCCACACCTTCAGTTGCACATTTACTCCCACTACCCCCCTGCCCACACCCTTGGCTTTAGTCCCACTACTGACTCCCTACTTCTTGCATACACATGACACTTATTTGCCTTTGTGACCATGGCGATATTCTTTTACCATATTCCTGAGTCCAAATCCTAGTCACATTTCAAAACAAGGCAGAGGCCACCAGGTAGGACACCTCAAATTGCTGCCACCAAACCTACAGACTTCCCTGCATCCACGTCCACACTGTCTCCTTCCGTCTACAGTGGCAGAGGAGGCTTCACCCTGGTTTGTGGGACCTATCCCAACACATGTCCTTGGGGACTATACCCCATTAATAATCCCCCCTTCTCCTTTATCTTCAACTTCTCTCTCCCCCACAGGCTCTGGCTCATCAATCTACTCTGGCGAGCTCTATTAAAACAAAGTTTCCCATGACCCATTTTCAGCATCGTTCCCCCACTACCAATCTCTTTTATCCCCTGTATGGAATCAAATTGCTTGGCCACTCTCCCTGTCCCCACCTAACTATCTTTCCACATACCCCTCAACCCGCTGCATTCTGACTTTTATTCCACCACTCATTTCACCTGGCTGGTGAACTCATTTCATTATTTTGTAAAATGTATTGACACCTCCTAGATCCCAGATGATAGATGGCCCGTACTTGCAGGGAGGGGTGGGGAGAAATCAGATGTGAGCTCTCTGACTCAGAAGTTCAAACTGATAGCTAAATTCAATCCAGAGACATATATTTTATTTGGCCTGTAACACTTAAAAATATACAAATTATTTGTCAAAAATTCAACAAACTGGAGACTTCACATAAAAATCTGGGGTTTTAGCTTCTATTAAAGAATCTAGAAGTTCTGACAACACGGCTTCTTTCCTAGGAGGCAGTAACCAGCTGGAGCTGAGAAGCAGCTGCTCCTTCAAGAGGGCATGGGCTCCCTGGTCCACCGTGGCCACACCAAACCCTCTTGGTTCATTGCATTGAAGTTTGGTGTTTGAAAACCCTGCCTTAGATCAGTGCTGTCCAGTAGAAATACAAATGAGAGCTACGTATGTAATTTTAAATTTTTAATCACCATAGTTTTAAAAAATTAAAAATGACAGGTGAAATTAACTTTTATATTATATTTAATTTAACCCGATATATGCAAAATATTATTGCAACATGCAATCGATATAAAAATTTAGTAATGAGAAATTTCTTTGTATTAAGTCTTCAAAATTCAGTGTGCATTTTGGACTTATAGCACATCTCAATTCTAACTAGCCACATTTCCAGAGTTCAATAGCTAAATATGGTTAGTGGCTTCCATACGGGACAGCACATCTCTAGATACTTAATGATTAGTTATAAAAATCAAGTCCTGCAAGTAGACAGTGAGTCAGGGTGAGGGAGAATATTAAGGAGAAAGAAAAAAGCAGGGAAGACTAAGAAAGAGGGTGTTGATGTTAAAGGGTAGGCATGGTGAGATGTTTAAAAACAGGCAGGAAGGGAGTGGGAACAGAGACAATGAACCGTGCTCGGTGAAAAATCAGCTCTAGTCCTGTCCTGTAGGGGAAGAAACATCCTTTAAGCAAATGCAGTTCACCAGCAGTGCAGTTTTCTGGAGGAAGTCTTTGGTGTTTTACAACTAGGGTCAGTATTAGACAGGAGGTGGCTATGAACATCAACTGGCCAAATTTCTGAACTACACTCACATACTTGGCACTTACTCAGGAGAATGGACCAGGCTGGTGAAAACGGAATTTTTGGTCAAGATTTGGCTTTTAATCTGAGTCATGGCCGGAAGAAAAGAGAAGAAAGGAGGCATTTCCCAAAAGATGGTAGGGGATGCAGGAAAAGAGTGTTAAGTACAAAACACAGGTCAAAGAGATGGGTTGAGGAGAAGTGGCAGTGAAGCAGGGAGGAAAGTGTTTTGAGCTAAGGTCCAAGCAGAATTCAAGAGTCAAAGGCACAACTGAGTGAGGATGTCAGCAGCTGTCAAGAATCCAGATGTGTAGCTGCAATGTCAGAGGCCAGACAGGGAGACTTGGGTGCAAAAGAAGGATACCCTGAGTCAGAGACCTCAGAAACAGGACTGTCCTCCATCTTCCTTGGGAGCACAATATGGAAGCCACTTAGTAGGTGTCATGTTCTTCCTTCATGCCTGAAGACAAGAACCAGAATCAAAGTCTAGGTTAGGAAAAGCCCAGCCACAGCTGAGGGAGGAAAGGAATGTCAAATATATCTGCCAGGCTTAAAAGGACTTGGAATCAAGAAGGCAAGAACATCATTATGCAACCATAAAGCAATGTTGAAGGTTTTCCAGAGACCTTATCTCTGAACAGCTCTCGCCCATTCATTCATCCCTTCATTCATTCAGCAACCATTTATTGATTAGTCTTCTCCTGAACTGTTTTATGATGCCAATTCAATAGGTCAAGTGTACTAAGTCTTGCCAAATTCCACTCTAGTAGAGCTGGTGAAGCAAGTGAGAGTAGCTCAGGCTTCAGTAATATGGGTTCAGCTTGCTAACACTAAAGGAGCCTCTCTAAATAAAACACGTGGGATTAGGAGGGTGCAGTGATCCTAAAATGCCCAGACGTACACTTGTCTGTCATGTGTTATAATTTTCCAGATAGCTTAGAGACCAAGAGAATGAGAAATAAGGCTGGTATAAAATATCTCAAGAGACTTCATAGGCAAATTGTTCCCTCAAGCAGGTAGTAGACAGGACTTTTAAATCTCATAATATTGAAAATACAGTTTTTCATGTTGTTTACATTCAGACTAATGTTAAATGCAAATATTTGGGGACGTTAGGGAAATTGTGACCTGATATTCTCCTGGGGAAAAAAAGTTTCTAATGATAAGAAACTGGTACACATTAAAGGGGAAAATACATTTGGATAAAATCTTGACTAGTCAGGGGATAGTAATCATTTCCCACACTTGATACAGTAAGAGCAATGCAACGTGAGCTAGAAGAAAAGGTTGATGGTGACAAGGAAATTAAAATGGCACATAAAGTTAATGGTGTAAAAAAAAATAGATGGTATTTTCAATAGTGCTGACAAATCAAAATTCACAAAGACAGTAAAGATTATTTGCAAAGGGAATAAATGACTTGAGAAAAGGATGTTTCACCTTTGGTTCAATAACTAATTTTACAGAAAGGTAAACGTGTCATAAATAGGTACAGTGAATACTCTAATTTTCTGAAAACCAGCAAGCTTTTATAAAGCAAGTTTTAGAATAATACCTACTTCATTCATATTAAACCAAAAAAGTCAGTATTCAAATTCTGACCCTCAGTTAACAGGAAACGGTTTTATTTAGAATGCTTGATTTATTGAGACAGGTAAATATGTAATTTTTAGTAAGTTTACTAGCAGCAAATAAAAAAAGTCAAAGCAAAGAGTTTCCAATTTCAAAAAATTAATTTTTCTTATCTAAAACAGATGTCTGCTGTAATGTTATAAATAGGTATGGATCAAGAAAAAAATACACGAACCTAATTTTTGAATCTGAAGATTTCATCAATGCATACAAAATTATCTAGATATATTCACTCTTCATTAATCTAGGGTTGGAAAATGTTTTAATAATCATTATAAGCAAAGGAACCACATTATATGTTTCCTGGAAGTAACAAAGATACATTATTAATCTTTATTTTGTGAAATCATCCATTATTTCCAAACGACAGGGCAAAAGAGAGGGGGCAGGGAATATTTGTCCTGTTTTTTATGACTAATCCTATTTTCTCCCTCAAAGTACATTCTTCCATGATGATGCACACATACTTTCTAAACATAATGTAAGATTTTTGTCATTACTATGTGAAGTTGTGATGTCACCGGCACAAGCTTTGTTAATCCTGGGCTACTTTCTCCACTACTGCAAGTGAAATAATTTATATCTTAAATGAAAAGGACTGGCAAAGCTCCCTGCTAATTTTCTTCAACCACCCACTTATTTGTAATCGTGGCCATCACAAAAACTTCAATATACTGTCCAATAATAATAACAACAACAACAGTATTGCTAATGCTTACTGAGCACTTGCTGTTTCAGGCCAATGTCTCAGAGCATCTACACAATAATGCTTCTGTATATACAAGACTCCCAGCTCTACCCAAATCTGCCAGATACACACAACAATTAAGTTAAAGGAAATGTTCCACTCCAAAGTAAACCTATCACTCTGTTTACTCTCTTTCTTTGGAATAAACTGATGATCCCTGTATTTTTTAAGAACGCTATCACACGTCAAACTCCACTTTGAAATGTTCTAACGTCTGCTCCAAAATGTCCTAACATCTCGTTCACCCTCTCCCACTTTGAATTTACAAAGAATAATTTCTAAAACTAGACTGGTATAACGTTACTAACATTCCTTTTAGGGGCTTGATTTTGAGATTATTCGATTTTTTTAGTGCTTTTAGTCCTTTAGATTATGAATTGTGTTTTTAAATCTGTCCCTATCTTAAGACTAAGTTGTGTTCTTTGAAGTATTATTAAAAACACCTGAAAAATACCAAAAACTAACCCAAATCACATTTTTAAGTTATTTTGAAAATGCAGGCTTTTTTTAAATAGTCTGATCATTAATGAAGCAAGATGTACTTCATGTATAGACTTAATCATAGAAAATGTTTCCAGTATTTGTAGGGGCTTAGAGCTGTGTTTTAGGAATTACGTCAAAATGAACGGATATTCTTCTTGCTGTGTTTCAAAATATTTCTTTCATACACTGAATAACTTACCCACTTCCTTTCAAAAATATTTCTTCTCCTCTGTGAAAGCAATTTTAACAAAATTTATTTAAAAGAGAAAAAACAATAAAAATTTAGCATTCATAAACACTACATACTTTTTGTTAAAACACTAAAAAATGCAGCATATTTGTTCTTCACTCTTTGTCTTAAAAATACTAACTTTCTGATTCCAGCAAAATGTAATTTTAGTAACTCATCAAGACGGAATACATAAAATTGGCATATTTTTGATATGCACACAAATTGAGAAAGCATCTTTCCCAACTGTGTTTTAGAAAATGAAATGCATCTGGTATGACAATATGGCCCAATGCATGAACTAGAATCAGTGGAAAGAAACAGATTTCTTTTTTTTTTTTTTTTCTTACTCTCAAAACAGAACACTAAATAATGCACATGTCCAACAACAAGGCATTATTAAGTCTGTTAGTGAGTGTTTCAGAGGTACATTTGGCTAAAGAAAACATAATAACGAGAGGGCTGGCAGGGGCATGGGAGGCGGTGGGGCTTGTTCACTTTTAATTATGGACACCAGTGACTTCCAAATGTCTTTCCCCAGCAGTCCATACTGATTTTTTGCTTTTGTTTAACATCTCCACCTAATGTCAGAGACTGTGCACATATGTTGTTGGGGCCTCATGCTGGGCTGGGGGTGTGGAGAGGACAGGAGTGTGTTGGAGAATACGGCTGATGCCAGGATCAAGCAGAAAATTAGAGAAAAAAATAAATAATTTGCCTACTTTTGCAACAAATTTTCTTTCTGACTTCAAAGAAAGTTCTTTTTATCTAGGCAATCTGAAGATGTATTAAGTGCTTTTATTTGTCTTTTCTTTCATGCATACCCAGCTGTGCTTGTGAACTATGAATAAAACTGAAATCTGCATGTGCTACCAACTCCCTCCCCACACCCAGGTATCTTCAGCGTTGAGGTGCTAGAGAGCAAGTAAAGGTCTGTGAGACAGGCAGGAAGCTTGGAAGGGCTCTGCAGAGCTAAGCCTACTCCTGGGCAGCTTAAGGAGTCCTCTGCCAGCCCCAGGTTCCAATTCCATTCTTTCTCTTCCGCATTTAAAGGTGAGCTGAGCTCCTTTAAATTGGACAGAGAGGTATTTAGAGGACTGAAGAATCCTTCTCTCTTCTCCGTTGGTGAAAGAGTGCCAATGAAAACCACATAGGTGACTCACACAGAGAAAACTCTTTGCTTCTTAGGGAACAAGGTTCCATGAGCAGCAGACGCTGGGGACCAACAATGGTGCCTCTCCCTGGGACCTTCTGGCACCGAGCAACCCCCTCAGGACTTATTGTTCTTTCTGCCCACATTCCACCTTTCCTCTATTTTTTGAAAGATATTCCTTTTATATCTACATTGAAATGCCGATTTTTTATAATGAAGAGATTCTGTAGGATTATAGACTGTGATTAATAATGTCATTTGTATATGTGATATGATATGCAACAATGCATCACAGAACAAATTACAAATTAATACTCATATAGCTAATCCATCATAGAACTGATTGTATGTAGGGATGGGGAAAAAACTTTTGAATATGTAAAGTTTCAAGGCTCTGCTATCAATTAGTAAGACCAAAGTCATCTCAAAAAAAACAAGTAAAAGTTGTCAAAGGTATCTGTAATAATGGGAAAAGATTCTGGAGACTGACTTGAGAACAAAAACTTTCCCTGTCATTTATTAACCATGTGACCCTTGAAAGGTTATTTAACTTTTTTGAGCACTGGTTTTCTAACCCATACCATGACAATAAGAACTTCTATCACAGAGGACTGCTATAAGAATTAAATCATGTAAGGCTATAAAGTGCCTAGCATATGGTTAAGGCACACAATAATATTAGTTTAGTATCTTATTCAACATTAAGTGCAGATCTTTTGTATACAAAATTCATACATACACGGTAGTATTTTTTAAAATAAAGATTGATAGTTTCTGAAAACAATTTGGTAAAAAGTAACAAAGATTAATTCAGAATTCTCTACTTTTGGGTTGAAAATATCTTGGTTCAGTGAACTGCAAAGTGATTTAGTAAGTTAACATTCACAGTAATATGATATATACCTTCCAAAATAATTTAATTATTATTTATTGTTCTATTATTCTGGATAGCAAAAGCTAAGAAAAACAAAATTTAAACAGTCCCCCAACTCTAAATTCCTATACATTAGGATTTTGTACACACTCAGAAATAAATACTTCCTTTTTCAAATTAGCAAGAAAATTTTGAAAGTTCTGCCAATTACGAGTATTGAAACATCACATTGTACTCCATAACTATGCACAATTATTATGTCAATAAAATAGATATAAATACTTCTTTTCATATATAGTATTCATCTACAATAACTAAAAACATCCTTTTAAAACCATTTTTAAACTCTGCTTTTGAAATCAAACAAGGGGTTCTATCCAGTTTGCTTTCAAGATGACAGCAAAGGTAAATGTATTTAGTCTTTCTGTCTGTATTATCTCTACTTACTCTTCTGAAAATAAAATCTTTTTCTAGACATCAGGTAAGTTTGCTTACCACAAACAATTGTGTTTATCAAGCAATAAAACATACTGATACTCTGGTTTATTTTCTAAAACTACACTAATACATTAGCCAATAAACCATAAAAAAAATTTAACTGAAAGTCTATCTATTCCCATACGTTACCCTTTAAAACACGGCCTGATATTTTTTGTAGCTCAGCTTTTAATAACTAAAGTTTAAATATATATGTCATTCATCTAACATAATCAGAGTCAAAATTATGAAAGAGTTTGAACAAACTAAGATATATTGGGAGAAAACAGTTCTTTAGGTCTCTGGCAGAATGGAACTTCCAAAATATTTTCTAACATTAACATGATTTGATAAACATTTACAAAAGAGAGCATTGTCTCTTCAAAACTGAGGGAATAAAATCAGCCGCTCAGTGGGACATGTTAGTGCTTCTATAAGTAACATTTTTAATAAAAGCACATGAAAAACTTGACTCTTGTCTGAGCAAAATCAACATGATGTATAAAGCAGCATACTTTAAAAGCAAGGGTTTCAGATGACTGTTGAAAGTTAGAAAGGGTCATAGGAGCACATGCGTGAGGCTAACTCGGATGAGGTGCTCTGCTGTCACGTGTGGGCAATGATCCACTCGCAGCAGTGTTTCAAGAAGGGACTACGGGATCAGACTCCTGCGATAAGGCTTCCCAGCACATAACCTCACAACTGCCATTAATACACCTCTCCGTACATCGATTCCTTCCTGCCAGCTATTTGCTTCAAATGATGCCCCCTCCACACCGCCACACATGGTTCTAATTTTTTTTTTTTTTAAGTTGTTGGGTTTGTTCATTGTTTTCTTTTGCCAAGGTGAGACAACTGGACATCTCCTTTCAGGAAACCTCCAAAAAGTATCCACTTTATGTGTAACTTTTCATGGGCCACTCATAAAGCTACCCAAACTGCGTCTGGCGACAGGTGTCATTTCTATCAAAGGTCAGGTGCAAGTCATAACTCTATCTTCACTAAACAGCAGCGAGATGTTTTCTTTCCACCGTTTCATCTACTTGGTAGCGCCGCCCTCTCCCCACCCCCAGCCCCCAGGGCTGTGAGCGCCTGAAGCTGTAGGCGTGGCCCCACGCACCTAGTCCCTGGCCGCGCCTACGTGGCACTCACCTGGCTGCTGCCGTGCTCCTCGTCCTTCTCCGGGGTCCGGGGCTCCGCGGGGCTCTGCGCTGGCTCAGCAGGAAGCAGCGGCGGCTCCAGCAACTGCTCCAGGCAGGCGGTGCCCGGCAGAGAAGAGCTCTTCTGATGGCACAAGTGCGCCCCGGGGCCCCGATGCCGTGTACCCTCATCTCGGGCGTGGTCCCCCCTCGGGGGCGGCTGGGGCGAGGAGGACAGGGAGGACGAGGCGGAAGAAGAGGGAGCCGAGTCGGGGGAGAGTCCAGCAGGAGGCGTCACGCCGGCTGCTCCGGCGGCTGCTGCGGGCCCCTTTCCGGCGGGGAGCAAGTGCTCGCGGATCCGGCGGCGCAGTGTGGACCCCTGCTCCGCTCTGCCCGCGCCGCCGGGCTCGAGGGGCTCCGGCGAGGAGCAGCACAGGTTGGGCTGAGAGGAGGAGAAGACTCTGTCCAGCACTTGCTTCCGCTTCTTGAAGCCGCTCCACCTGCTCCCCGCGCCACCCACGCCGGCCAGGGCGTCCCGCGTCCCCCTGGGGGGCGGCGGGGAGGGCGATGGGGTGTCCGCAGTGCGGCGCTCCGGGCCCCCCGCGCGACCGCCCCCGCCGCCCTTGCTCTTGCCCACCCCCAGCTGCAGGTTCTTCCAGAGCCGGGCCTGGAAGGAGGAGGAGGACGCCGCCGCAGGCTCGGGCTCGCCGGCCGCGGCAGCCCGGGGCTCCATCCTCCACCCCCTGCTCCTCTTTTTCCCTGCTCCTCCTCCTCCTCCTCCTCCTGCTTCTCCTCCGCCCTCTCCGGCTGCGCCTCCTCCCGGAGCCCCACGGTGGTGGCGACGGCGGCGGGCGCAGCAGCAGAATCCCGGAGTGCCCAACGGCTTCAGGCCAGCTCGGGGACAAGATGCCGCCGCCGCCGCCGCCTCCGAGGCTCTCCGGCCGCGGGACTCCGGCGCCGCCTCTTCCTCCCGCACCTGCTGGGATGAACCGGGGCTGTCACCTAATCCCGGCCGCCGTGCCTGCAAAGTTTCTAGCTCCGAGCTCTGCGGCTCCAGTCCACTGGAGTCCCCCAGGCCGCGCCCTGGCTGCCTCTCCTCGCTGGCTCCGAGCTCAGGAAGCGGCACGCACCGGGGCGTGCGCGCCCAGCTGCTCCAGGGACCGCACCCGGCGCCCTCTGGGCAGCACCTGTCAGCAGCGGGGGTGGCTGCCTCCGAACTGCGAGCGCACGCGGCTAACACGACTGGGAGCGTCCGGCTGCAGACGCCGGACACCAGCAGCCCCACCAGAGCGCCCCGGCACCATCCTCCGGCTCTTAGGTGGGAGGGCGGACGAGAGCCTGGTGGAGCTGTGTAGGGCCCGGGGCCAGTTTGCTTCCCGGAATCCCACCACGGTTGCCCACGCAGCTCGTTCTGGGCTGGCCGCTGGACTAGCTGGCGATCGTCTGGGTCCGAGAAGTGAGCTGGAATGGAGACTATGCGCCCTCGGTGGGTCCCATGGAATGCCGAGCGTCCATACCGAGCGGTGAACCCGTCCGAGTCCTAAGGCTGAATACGGCTGCCCCCGCCCCGTTGCGCACCCGGAGTCCAAGAGGAGAGTTTGATTTCTTCTGCCTTGACTTCATCCCTATCCACCCCTCCCCTTTCTTTATTAGCATGTGAGCTGGTGACTTCTCTTATGATCAGGATCTAACAGTTTCCGGAGCCTGACAATAAAGTCAGCCCTTAAGTTGCAGGGAGTGTTGGGTGGACGAAGATGGGGAGATTCACACTGCCTCTGACCCCATGCGGTACGCAGAAGATCTTGTTCTTTTCATTCAAGCTTATTTCTCTTTGATTACTTCATTTGCTTTGATGCAAGGCAAAAAAAAAAAAAAAAAAAGCAGGCTTTTTGGCTCATTCAGACTTTGCTTCTCCCAAAATGTACCAGGGTCTTCTGATTCCACGAGGAAAGACTTCTGAAAGGCAAAGCAACACCATGTCTCTTCCCTCCTTCACTGTGCCCCTAAATATGGAAAACACGGGAGAGTTCCCCAGACTTTGGCACCGTGCTGTTTGATTACAGTCTTCTCTGGCTAGCAGTATGCCCTGGAGGTGTTAACCACTTCTCTTTTTGTTTTTCTTACCTTTGTAACAATTATTTAACAAATAGTAGGGATACCTCAAAAAGTTCATGAAAAGATTCATGTTATCTTTTAATTCTATTTTTTTCCATGAATTTTTAAAAGTACCTCGTATTTATTGAGCACCTACTATGTACCAGGCACTGTGCTAGGCTCTGGGGATGCAACTGTGAGCAAGACAGCAGGGTCCTACCCACGTGGACCTTATCTTGGAGTAAGTGGGGAGAGAGTCAAACAATAAACACAATTTCTAATACATAGTGAAAAATTCCATGGAAGCGATAAAACAGGGTACCATAATAGAGTGGCTATAGAGGAAGGGTTGCCAGATAAAATGCAGTACATCCAATTAATTTGAATTTCAGATAAACAATAAATATTTTTTAGTATATATATGTCACAAATATTGCATGGGACATACTAAAATATTATTTGTTGTTTATTTGAAATTCAAGTTTAACTGGGTGTCTTATATTTTTATTTGCTAAATCTGGCAACCCTATGTGGAGGATTTGGGGCGGGTTGTTTGTTTTGGGCGGTGCATTATGTGTACAGGGAGCTCTCCCTGAAAAGATTAAATCTGAGTTGAAACTTCATGGGGTCAAAGAGACAGCCATTGAAAGATCTGTTTACAGCATTCCAGGCAGAAGGAACAGCAGATGAAAAGACCCTGAGGCAAGAAGCAGCTTGACTAGACATGTTCAAGGACAGATGGAGACCACTCCAAATAGAATGGAGCAAGGTGGATTGGTTGGTAAGAGATTATATGGAACAAATGTCTAGGGTCCTGGTTGGGTCGGTCCTAAAGCCACAGTAAGAGTTTGAGTCTCCTTAAGTGAAGTGGGAGCCATGAGAGGGTTTTTAAGCCTTGATGCTGATGCAGGAAAGTTAGAGACAAGAGCAGGAGGAGGAAACCCTGTTATTTGCAAGTGGTAAAACTATAGGTTGGCACGCACATGCGCAAAAACAGCCACAGGAGACAAAATTCCAGACAGGGAGCTCCACCCCCACGTTTGGACACCTTCAGTTGGACCAATGAGCTGGCTCCGAGCTCAGCTAGGGCTCCAATCAACAGAGACTACACTCAGGGCCCAACCAATGACCAAACCACATGATTCCAGCCAAGAGGACTTAACACACACCCCCACCCCCCACCCCCGCAATGTACCTGTAGGGACTTTTGAACCGCTCTCTCCTGCGCCAGCGGACTCCACCCACTCTGGAGTGTATTCTCTCTCTGCTAAATAAAACTGTTCTTTGCTTTTCGCCTCTGGCCTGTCTTGTCCAATTCTTTGTTGGAGACTCCAAGAACCCGGATTTAGCCAGAGGAACTCATCAGTTTCCCGTCATAATGTGATATGATTTACCTAACGTGCCTCATCGGGCTTTTTTGAGGATTCAGTGAAAAAAGGACTTTGCTCATGCCCTGCATAGAGTTGATATTGTTGTTATTTGGCAGATACAGTATTTCCTAAGTTTATGAATACTTTGCTTTGAAAGAATAGGCAAGTGAGTGGTTGAAGATTATTGGCTGCATTTAGTTAACATTCCTGAAATGAAAACAGGTAGTAGTTGTCAGGGGTTTGTGGTGGAGCAAACATAAATGAGTAGCCTAAGGAATTTCCTTTGTGATGACAGGACAGATCTATACCTTGATTGTGGTGTTAGTTACATGAATGTGTACTACACATGAGAGAAAACTGCCTACAACTGCACACGCACAAACACACACACACGAGTGCATTTAAAAACCAGTGAAATCTGAGTAAGGTCAGTGAGTTGTACCAATGGCAATTTCCTAGTTTTGATATTGTACTATAGTTGTATGTGGTGATATCATTGAGGGAAATTGGGTGAAGGTCAGGAGGGACCTCTATATAGTACTTTTTGCAACTTCCTGTGAGTCTATAATTATTTCAAAATAAAAAGTATAAATAAAAAGCAAAACAATAACAATAAAGTATGTTTTTAAAAAATTGTGGGCAGCTGAAAGTTTTCCTTTGGAGCCTTAATTGTTAAAGAAGAGACAGTCTTAGAACCACAATGGACCACTCTTTTCTTCTAGTTAGCTCTGTTCTCACCAACCTCACCTAATCCTGGAGCCAGCTGGGAAGCCCGTGAGAGCAAATGAAAAGAAACTCCAAGACTGGAAAGGCAGAGTCCACATGAGGGCAGGATCCTAATGCAAATACAGACACAAAAGCTGAGAAGATCTCTTCACACAGAGTAAGAAAAGGCACCACACTTGTCATTATTAGAAGCACCTCACCACCCATGAAAGCAGAAGGGGTGGCAGTTTTTACTGGCTTCTCCCTCTTCGCTCCTGTTTTCTTTCTTTGTATTTCTTTTCTTTGAGTCTCTCCTTACTTTCTTTTTTTTTTTTTTTCATTCTCATTTATTAATTCAGCAAATACTCGTGGAACACCTCATATGTCCCAGGCATTTTCTACCTCCTAATATCTGCCCCATCACGTTCTGCACCCCAGGCACACTGGTCTTCTTGCTACTCTTTGAACACACTAGGTCCACAACTCCTCAGGACCTTTGCACGTGCCATGACCTTTGCCTGGACAGTTCTCCCCTCAAACATTCACATAGCTTATATCTCACTTCTTTCAGGTGTATGCTCAAAAATCACTTAGTAGGGTCTTCTCTGCTACCTCATGTAAAATTGTACTCCTTACTTTCACTTTTAAAAGTTTCAGTTACACTGTGTAGCTGGTGGTGGCTTTAAGTGTTAACTCTCTCTATAGTATTTTTTATCTAATGGGGGCTTTATAAAACTGAAAATCTCCATTGAAAAAAGTAGAAAGCTTCATGAAGGACTTGGCTATTCAGACTATTGTTAGGCTTACAAGGTGAGCTACACCCTGTAACTAGAGGCTTTCCTTCTATATCTGCCTCAATCCCTTATGAAATCAATATGGGGATTGTTTTACAAAGCCCGAAGCAAACCATCTTTTCCATACCAGACAATCAAGTTGAAAGTACCATGACCACAAAAAATTACCTCAATATAGAGCTACTGTGATAGCCCAAAAAGAAACTGCAATATTCAGGTATTCTCTCTAACATAAGACACTTTGTTGCTGAGATTTCTATGACATAATAAAACAAGCACAGAGAAGATGAGTAAAGAAATATAGGGTTACCATAGAGAATAAAGAAGAAATGACTACTTCTTACAGAACTCTATAAATACACCATTTGTTATAGTCATAGCCTGGAGATAACTCTATAAAATTCAACCTTACATTCATATACTCTTTTAATTATATATTTAATTGACTTTTGTAGTTTAATGTTTTCACTTTTCTCTTCTACCTAATTTTGTCTTTAAAATACTCTGAGATTTTGAGTTCTGAAATCTATAATCCCAAATAACAATTATCCATCAATGTGAATTCATTTGTACAACTTGAAACAGTATATGTAACATTTCCTAAATATATGAAGTGGATTATAGTCATAAAATAAGAGATTGTCCAACCGATTGTGCATCACATAAAGCTGCATAAGATATAGTTTCTGCTGTCAAATGTCTTATATTTAAGAGAAGATACTTATAAAAACCCCTGTACACAAATGGAAAAGTGAATTGTACAAATTGATCACTGAGGAAATAAGAGAAATGAAGAATCATTTCTGGCTTGACTAATAAAGGAAGATTTCTTGTTGGAGGCATCATCTTTGAGCTAAGATATATTGCAGGTGTCAGGGTACATCAAGAAGATGAATCGTCACCAGCAAGGGAAAGCAGAATTCACACCACACAGCAAGGCTTCAACAAATGCTAGCTATTATTTTCATTATTGTAATTTACTATCTTAAATATTGATACAGCATTTATTGCTTGGATTAACATTAAATTAATGTATGCATCAAACATTGCTATACAGGAGGTTGGGAAGACAATGTATAAGGTATATTTGAGCAGATTCCCAAAGGAAGTGAAGGAAGGAGCCAAGTAGAGAATCTGAGGGAAAATTTTTCTATGAGTAGGGAACATTAAGCACAAAGAGGCTGAGGCAGAAACATGCTCACCTTGTGGAATGACAAGGAGGACAAAGTAGCTGGAACAGAGAGCAAGAGGGAAGTAGGAAGAGAAGATATTGCAGAGATGGCTCAGGACCAGATCATGTAGGACTCTATAGGCAACAATGAGGACTTCGGACTTGGGTAAGATGGAAAGCCATTGGAATACTTTGAGTAAAGTTTCTCTGTAATCCAATTGCATTTTAAAAGACTCACTCTGGCCTCTATGCTCACAGTAGAGTGGAGAAGGGGCATGGGTGGGAGCAGAGTTTAGATAGGAGCCATCACTATAATGCATGAAAAACAATCCTGACTTCTGCAGCTAGTAGGCAAGAAGTGGTGACAATGGCTACATTTTAGATACACAATGTTTTGAAGACAGAACTAACAGGATTGGCTGTAGTTTGGACATGGAGTACTCAAGCAATATACTAAATTGTTTGCATCATTTATCACGTGTAATTCTCATATTTTAGATGAAGAAACCAAGTGTGAGGCATGTTAAGTGACTTGCAAGGTCACACATTGAGTAATTAGCAGATCCAGCAATAAAACCCAGGTCCATGGGATTCCAAAGCCACATGGCTTCTTTAATCTTAAAATGTATGCATAAATAAATAGAATAAATAATTGAAAGAAGCCTCAAAAGATAAACTGATCCATGCCCTTGCCTTAGGTGAGCAATGAAACTGTCTTGGACAGAACCACACCTTCCACTGAGTAAGACCAAGGACATAGATGCAAGCACAAAAACAACATTTCTGGGACTAATTGAGTTAAAGGCCAACTAAATGGCACTTGAGAAGCCCTCCTGTCAGTGGTTCCCTGGCTGCTGTGCCAGCTCCCAGCACTGGGCCAGATGCCTTCAGGCCTTTGCTTCCTCTCTCAGTCTTTGAAATGGGGATAATGACATCCATCCATGTGACCCACTGCACAGGGACCCAATACAAAGACAAATGTAAGCAGCATTCTTGATGAGTAAAGCCTGCCCCAAAGACATAATCATCACTTTGTAACCCAAAACAAGAAAAGCTACCAGACTGACTTGTTCTAGCTCATACATAAAAACCCTGCCTGTGTGGAATGAAGCATTTTGAACCCTTTGAAACCAGGTACTCAGTCCTCACAATGTGACATATCGAAATAGCTGCTAACTATACAATCAACTCAACAGAATAAATTCCTGTTTCAGTGTAAACTAGTTTTTGCCTTTTTCTTCCCAAAAAGTTATCCCAGCAGAGTTCTCAAACGCAGTTTAATGTTTAAGTAACTTCAGAGGGCTATTTGTGTTTATTCTGTTTAATCTAAGCCAGTTCACATTTTCTTCTTAATCAAAGTGGTAAAAAAATTCTAGAGCCCTAGACCAAGGGAGGCTCTGGAATTTCTACATAAGAGGGCATAGGAGTATCCATGTGGTCAGAAGTAGAGAGAGAGAACTTGAAGCTGTATTTGCATTAAAACTTTTTTTAATCAATTTTCCATACCAAAGAAGAGTGGAAGGGGTTAACTGGATATTAAGAGGGGGCAAAAGAGGCCACCCCTTGATGCCAATCCTGTGCTGCACGAAGTCAGAAGACATGGGTGTCTTGGTCTTACAGCCAAGTGCTCTATAACAATGGACAGATCTTGGACCTCAGGTTATCACAAGTAAAATTATGGGGGCAGGGGGGGACTAGTTATCCTCTAAAGTCATTTTAAGCTTAAAAATTGTCTAAGTCTCTGAAACAATTTTCTATATAGGATATAATTCATCTACTCATTTACGGTCTGATTTTCTACTTTTGAGAGTACACAAAAAAGGCAAGTAGTAGTGGATGGGCCTGTAAATAATCGCCTTTGAAGGTGTACTGTGTGGAAGAAGATATCAGGGCCTACTCCTATCCCTCAGCCTCAGCACTTCAGTATGGGTATCTGCATCTCTCTGCCCGAGGGCTTCTTCCAAACTGCACCCCCCCCCCCCCCAAGTGCCTGGGACAGCCCTCGGCCAACGAGTGCTGGCATGTAATGATAGTTGAGGTATCTCTAGTTCCCTCCGGCCCAGTGAGGGGATCTGGTGATATGCCATGGAGGCAGGGATTCTACACCTCTCCCAGTTACAGCACCCTCTGTGGTAGGTGGCTTGGTAACATGCCCTTTATCAGCTTCCTTTCCTTCTCTGCCTCACTTGCCCCATACCCCTGAAGTTGGTCTCTGCATATCCCAAATAAACTGCTTGCATTTGAGTCCTTGTCACTAAGTCAGCTTCTGGGGGAATCCAAACTAAGATACATTACATGCACATTTCAATCCCTAGCTAATGAGGTTCCCAACTTGACCACTCTATGAGAATGAAAGTAATGTTCTCCAGCAAGATTCCTTTGGGTCAACAATTCCTTTATAGGGAACAATACAAAGCTAATCCCAGAGCCTCCAATCTGTCCCCTAAAAGTGAGGCACCTTGAGAACCAGAGTGTTAATCTATAATTTAGCTCCTTGATGTAGTCCACTGACTTCCTAGAATAGACAATAGAGTGACTCCTCAGCATCCATTATACCCTAGAAAGTTAGTTCAGCTGATCACAGCCGTTCCATCCCTTTTGTCAAACACGTGACCAATCCTAGAAACAATGACGGTGTATTAGTTGTGACTTGATTCCACTGAAAGTAACACATAAATCTTAAACATGTTCAGGAAAGCCGAAGGTCATCACCCAGGCCTAGTACAGCACTCCTTCTATCTTGTTGCTCCACCATGCATGGCTGCCATTCCCAGAGTCACTTCATGCTCCAAGATCATCAGTGAAGCTCCAGTCATTACATTCACCTTCCAGCCAACCAGCAAAAAGGAAGAAAAGGTGAAAAGATGGTGCACCTTCCTTTAAAGTTACTCTCTAGCTTTTCTTATCTCCCTGGAGTTAGAACTCAGGCACACAACCATGCCTAGCCATGATTTAAAATCAACTGAAATAAAGTCTATTCTGGGTGTCCAGTTAAAAATTTGGGTTTTGTTATTGAGGAAGAAGGGGAAGGTGGATATTGGGGGACAAAACGCAACTCAGACACAGAGGAGTTATTTGAAGGGGTTCTCCACTCATAAAGAACAGCACAAAGGAGATTATCTCTTCATCTACGTGTTTTGGTGTTTGGTGCGATGCCCAGAACTGCTCCAGCCATCTCGTTATTAGCCTGGAGATGTCACAAACACCATGGCTGGAAGAGAAGAGAGACAGAAACAAATTCAGTTCTTGATGACATCATTGTGCTACAGAATCAATCAACACTGAGACTTCCTTAACTCTATTATTATGTAGTTATCTATTTATTCATTATTAATTATTAAATTTTTTATCTAGGTTTTTACCCACTTTTAGTTGAGTCTTAGATTAGTTTTCTATTGCTGTCATAACAAATTACTACTAACCTAGCCACTTAAAACAACACCCAGGAAAGTGAAACTACTCTGTTTGACACTGTAACAATGGATACGTGTCGTTACACATTTGTCCAAACTCATAGAATGTAGACCACCGAGAGTGAGCCCCACCATGAACTATGACCTCTGGGTATATATATGTGTCAATGTAGCTTCATCAGTTGTAAGAAATATGCCACTGTGTGAGGAATGTTGATAAGAGGAGAGGCTGTGCATGTGCGGGGGCCAGGGACATATGGGAAATCTCTGTACCTTCCACTTGTTTGCTATGAACCTAAAACTGCTCTAAAAATAAAGTCTAACTTGAAAAAAAAAAAATATTGGCTATCTCAGTGTCTGTGGGTCAGAAGTCTGGGCACAATGTGGCGCAGCTGGTTCCTTGGTTTCAGGTCTCACAAGACTGAAATCAAAGTGTTGGCAGGGCTGGGATCCTTTCTGTAGGCTCTGGAGACAAATCGGTTCCAAGTTCATTCAGATTGTTGGCCCAGTTACGTTCCATGCCCTTGTGGGACTGAGATCTCTGTTTCCTTGCTCCATACTTGCTTCTGGAGCCTGCCCGCATTCCTCGGTTCATGGCCCGCTTCCTTCCTTCTAAGCCAACGATAGCAGTTCGAGTCCTTCTCATGCTTCAAATCTCTCAGACCTGCTCTTCTGCCTTGTTCTCGTGTTAAGGGATCATGTGATTGCACTGGACCCACTTGGATAATTCAGGGTGATGTTCTTATATTGAGGTCAGTTGCTTAGAAAACTTAATTACACCCACAAAGTCTCTTCACATCTGTACCTGTACTAGCATTTGATTAAATAAGTAGAGGAAAGGACTCTTGAAAGGACATCTTTAGGTTGCCTCATTCACAGTGGGGTATTGACCCAGAGAAACTGGCTCAGTGTACAAAGTAACAACAGCATTAAGACAGACCAGTAATGATTAATGATAAGGACACAGAGACTGGCCCACATCACAGCCCAGACCTCTCTTCTTTGCTGCGTTATTTTGGATCTGAGCATTTTGATGCTTAGAATCATGCTTCTCCTCCATTTTCTCCTAATGTGATGCTTTCTTTACAGATTGTAATCAGTTTTTGGTTTACTTCAAATCCAATCTCCTAATTCACACATTTTTTTTTTTTCCTGAGTGGGATAAGATGGTTATTTAAGAAATATATATTATTGATTTCAAACCACTGCCTAAAAACTTAGCTGTTTTCTGGCAAGCCTTGTTTTTAAAATACCCGCCTAGAAAAAGTACTAACAAGAATGAGTTCCAAGTAACTCTTGCAGATGATAATCTCTCTGAGTCCCATAGGAGAGGTAGGAAAAAGATGGAGTAGTGAAATGTGTACAAACATCCTTGGAGAAATAAAATCAAGCACAAATGTCTTTGATGAAGGAAATTACCTTCCATAAAACTACATTAGCTAATGTAGGCTTCTCTGACCCTGATTTGTAACCTACAAATTAATCTCCCAGGTTTGTTCCCCGTCTCAATTTCTGCCTTCATCCACAGTGAAACCTCCAAATTCTGGCCGTGTAGGTATGTAGATAACACAGGTATTGTTTTCCACTTCTGATAGTCAGAACAACTAAGAAACCAAGGCATGAGGGGACTTGACCCATTTCTCAGATAAGGTTAGTAGTGGGACCAGTGAGGTAATTACGGGTAATAACATCTTTTAGGGGACCTTCGGTTTAAGACATCCTACTCCCCGCCACTCCCTGT
This sequence comes from Cynocephalus volans, assembly GCF_027409185.1. Taxonomy (NCBI): domain Eukaryota; kingdom Metazoa; phylum Chordata; class Mammalia; order Dermoptera; family Cynocephalidae; genus Cynocephalus; species Cynocephalus volans. The sequence continues at coordinate 82,190,351 of NC_084461.1, forward strand.
GTTAGTGGATTTGTTTCTCATTCAGTTTTACAATTCAGCAGACTGGATCCAACAACAATTTAACCCCTCCAAGATCAAGAATTGTTTGTCTCTCTGAGGCTACATCAGACGATAGCCTGAGTTTCTAAGACATTAGGTCTCGAATTGCACCTCCTTGGCTCAGGCTGCACAGCAGCACCTGGGCACTCTGCACTTTGTCCCCAGCATTGGGCAAGGAACTAATCTGAGGCAGCAAAAATTGCTGCCAGAAACAAAGAAATGCACTCACCATTTATGAGGGCCGCATCTATAAATAAGACCTCTGAGCATTAATGAGATTGCATATAAGCAAGAGGGCTAAGGATCTACAGGGGCAGTTTCACATTGCAAATAGCCATGTATTGGGGTCAAAATTCAATCCCGCTAATTTTTGTGCAGATGCGCAGAAAAATATAGCTCCTTTATGTTTTCTGTAATTAATCTGCTTTTTATTCATAGTTATGCCACTCAACCAGAGGTTAGTGGAGCAAAATTAACAAAATATCCAACCCAATTTTAACAATTATTAAGATATAATCATCTAGACAGTCCTTTTAGGAAATGCCTAATATCTTGGTAATATCACGACAAATTAAATGCAGTAGCAGATATGAGAATCTAACTGTCTCTCATTAAGACAGACATTGAAATAAAAGTGTAAAACAATGCTACTCTTCTCATTAATTTTTTTTGTTTTGGAAAATATAGTTTTTATTTAACTGGTATTTAAGTTAAAATGTAATGGGTTTATTATTGATATTTTAAATAAATTAATACACAAATATTTTTAACTTTTCTTAGTATGAACTTCTAATATAGTAGGTATCAAAAGATAAACAAATAGAAACAAAAGCTCTTTGGGATCTTCAATAATTTTTAAGTATAAAAGCGTCCTGAGGCCAAATGTTTAAAAACCACTGATGTGGAGAAATCACAAGGAGTAGTAACAACAGAGTGCTGTAACTACTCCCAAGCCTGGAGTGGAAGAGGGCCTGGTCACCAGAAGAAGAGACAGGGGAGACTTGGGAAGAGGGCCCTCTGCCAGGACAGAGAGCTCTGAGACAGGGATGCTCCCCTTTGACAGAACCTGACCTGAAAGCCGAGAGCAAGAGAGTTGTTGATGAGGCCCATGCAGGGCTCCCACCTCTGCCAAGAACAGCATGGAGAAGGTGGAGAGTGACTCTTCCAGGGCAGGTGGAAGACACCTTGAAATCATCTTTCCCTGGTCCTAGCCCCCTTCTTCCTCCTTCCAACCTCATGATCAGGAAAACAGGGTGTTTTTTGTTTTGTTTTGTTTTGTTTTGTTTTGTTTTGTTCTCAATCATTTGAGAAAACTCTATGAAGTAAGCCCTCTAGGCTCAGTTATTGACCTATTAAAGGAGGAGATGAAAGTCTTTTGTAAAGTCTTAAAATAAATGGCCTGGCTAGCAAGACTATTTTTCTGCTATGTAACGCGCTATTTTTTTTTTTTTTTTTGTACATTGATCTTTTTCTATTTCTTCTATAACAATATATTTTTTTATAGCTTGCTTTTATCAAACAGCAAAAAAATCAACACACTTTCCAAAGAGGCAGATATATGAGTAGCTTTAGTGAAAACCAATGTGATATCAGCTTGTCTGAACAAAGCTTGTAGAGTAAGTGAGCAATTAAATTCTTAAAGTATGGACAGGATACCAATATGCTCTAGACCCCAGAATAATTATAAGCCAACAAATTAGGCATTGCTTTTGTTTATCAGTTTTAGTTTTGATGTAAATACATACTGTTATTTTGAATATTAGCATATGAACTGCATAATGACTACTTTATCATTTTACTTAAAACCAGGATTTCTGGAACTTCCAAACACTCTTTAAAGTTTTCCAATACAGACATAAACTAACCCCTATTCCTTTCTACCAAATGTGAAATAACTGTCACAGTATTCTTTTAGAACAGTTTCTAATTCTCCCTGGCTCCCTAGGCATACCACACTGATGGTCTCATGTTCAGGAAAGCAAAAGAGAAAACCAAATTACACATTTTAAAACCATCACTACCATTACTGCCAACTTGAGAACACAGGATTTTTTAAAGTGGTCTTCAATTTTCATATAAATCTATGCTTATTCATTTCATCTCAGCTCAAAACCTTTAGATAATTTAAAATCTGAAGTAGACCTTGGTCTCTGAAGCCAGAAGGTCCTGATTTGAATCCCACATCCATTCATGATCCCTGGACCTATGAATGTTACCCTTTTTGCAGATGTAATTAAGTTAAAGATCTTGAGATTAGGATATCGTCATGAATTATCTGGTGGGCCTTAAATCCAACAACAAGTGTCTTTATAAGAGTGAGGCAGAGGAAGACTTGACAGACAGAAGAAGAGGCAGTGTGATCATAGAGGCAGAGGTTGGAGTGATGCAGCCACAAGTCAAGAAATGCTGGCAGCCACCAGCAGCTGGAAGACGTAAGGACCAGATTCTTCCCTAGTGCTTCCAGAGGGAATGCAACCTGCTGGAATCTTCATTTCATATTTCTGGCCTCCAGATTGTAGAAGAATACATTTGTGTTGTTTTAAGCCATCCAGTTTGTGGTAATTTGTTACAGCAGCCACAGGAAACTAATACAAGGGGGTAGTACTCGCAGCAATCATACCAGTTCAAGTCCTTCATATGCAAAAATCTCTTACAAGATGATAAGGGAAAAAATAGCCCGAATGGAAAATAGCCAAAGTGCATGAGCAAATGCCAGTGCATTTTTGATTTTGTTACTAATAATTTTTAAAAGAGGGAGAAAAAAGTAAACCAAAATGATATGTCTTCCTAATAGGTGGCCAAATACTATAAAATGTAAATAGCCAATATTACTATTAATAATGGGAGTATAAATTGGTACAATTTGGCAGGGAGGCAAGAGGCATTAGAGTCTCTGTAAAATGCCTCACTTCTAGGACTTTACCTTTCTAAAATACTCTCACGAGTGCTCAAAAATATGCATACAATCATGTATACCAATATAAACCACTACAGCTTTGTAAAAGCAAAAGGTTGGAGACAACTTAAAAGTAAGCCAATAATGGAAAAATAATAAACATGCTTCATCTATTAATGGTCTGTGTGCAGCCATTTTTTAAAAAATAAGGTAAAACTATGTGCTCTGAATTGCATTAAGTGTAAGTAAATATGTCATGGTAGAATAGATATATGGTGTGATACTATTTTTAAAAAAAGAAAGAAATTTATACAGTCCATTGGACTCAACAAGTTAATTACAAAATTCACATGGAAGATAAGAGTATGCATAAGAAGCCACAAAAAAAAGAGAAAAAAAAGAATTTTTAAAAGATGAGCAAAGACATGGAATTTATTTTGCCATATATCTAAGTAGTATAAAGCTACAGTAATTAACATACTATGGTTGGCCCAATAAAAACAAATAGGTGAGTGGATAAAAACAGAGTTTAAAAAATTGACCTATGTGCATATGGAATTATTTTATGGCAAATGAGATATTCCAAGTCAGTAAGGATGGACTAGTCAATAAATGAACTAGGGACAATTGAGAAAAGTAAAGTCAAGTCTTACTTCACACAAAGATTCAATAAAATGAGACCTACATGTAAATATATGCAAATGTACTAAAAACATATTAGATGAAAATAAAGTAGGATAAGTTTATCATCTTGAGGTTAAGACCTCTAACATCATATAGAAAAAAAGCTATTAAACAAAAGACTGAAAAGTTTAACTACACAAAATATCAAATAATATACAACAAAGGCATCATTAAGTAAAAAGATTAAAACAAAATGGAGGGAAATATTTGCAAAATATACAGTAGGAAAGAGATTAAAATACAGAAACTATAATGAACTCCTCAAATTGATAAAGAGTCAAACAACTTAATTTTTAAAAAAATAGGAAAAGGATATGAACAGGAAATCCACAAAGGAGAAATCTCACTCGCAAAAAGGACAAATGAGAACTTAAACATCACTAGATACAGTTCTAAAATTTTTTCCACAGAGATTAACTAAACATAAAGTAGTTTGATTGTGTCAGCTATTGGTAAGGGTGTAGGGAATGAATATCAGAGTCATTACTAATGGTAGTGTTAATTGTTACAGTCACTTAATAGGTCAATTTGGCAACATCTCCTTAAATGCACGTAATTTATGACTCTGCAATTCCACTTCTCGCAATCTTTCCCGTGAAACACTGCACATACGTTAGGAGATATGGATAAAGACTGTATTACAGCATTGTTAGAAATAGCAACAAAGGAGGGGGGAATACAGATGCTCCTTAAGACAGGAATGACTACACAAATTGTGATTAACTTATGAAATTCTATGCAACAGCCAAAAGGTAAGAAATATACTGATATTTTTGCACAAAAAAGATCACCAAAACATTGCTGAGTCAAAAAAAAAATGCAAGCTATAAATTGATATTTACATTGTGATAGCATATTGACATTAATAAATAAATAAGTTCTCAAATAGAAATCAGCAGGATATTAAAATATAATATAACATGACACGTTTAGATTCATTGCCACAGTGGAATAATAGTTTGATGTTAAGAAATTTATTAAAATAATACAAACTATTATTGGTCAAGTGATGTCAAATAATATTCAGAAGGCATGTAACAAAATTTAACATCCTTCCCTAATTTAACATTTTAAAATTTTAATAAAATAGAAGGAGATGGATATTTCCTTAACATGATAAGTTAATATCCTTTCTAGCAAAGCAATAATATAGGCAATTCTGTATATGTCAAGAACAAGGCAAAAATGCCAAATAAAGGCATGGCTACTTTAAAGTGTCTGCAAGAGTGAGCCAATGCATTTAAATCAGAAAATGAAATAAGATGTGTAGATGTTGGAAACAAGAGGCAAATTTTTCATTATTTATAGATATTATTATTGTGTACTTGAAAAACTCAAGGGAAAAAAACCATGGAAATGATCATAAAAGCCAGTAAGGAAGTCAACTACAAAATTAACTTATAAAAATTAATCAATAGTTTTTCTTTCTGCAAAAAAAAAAAAAAAAAGAGTATAAAATAAAATAGAAAAATATTTTTTTAAAATAAACAAAAATAAAAACCAAGTGAACAAACCAAGCACATAAGATAAAGACAAGAGCTATATGAGCAAAGGTTTAAAACTCTATTGCAGGCATGAAAGGAGACTCAAATAAATGAAAAATGACTAGTTGGGGAGATTCAATATTGAATAGGTGTCATTTGTATTTAAAAGAATCCATTAAGTCAATGTGATCTTAACCAAAACATCAGGTATTTTAAAAACTTGACATTCTATTGGTTGTCTTTCTCTGGAGAACCCTGACTAACACATGTAGATATATATATATACCCATGTGTGAATTTAGGGCATCTGGAAGGAAACATGCCTAACTTATTAGTGGCTGCTTCTGGTATGGGGCACAGAGGATTTCTCAGATCACACTATTTTGAGCTGTCAGATCTTTACAACCATTTGCTAGCTTTATTGTAAAACCCTTTTAAAAACTAGTTTTTCTGGTTAAAATGTTAAGATGATAGGGAAAAGCTTTAACATTTCTAACAATAAAGAATGAATTTAATATAGGGCATAATATAGCAGGATAAACACAGGCTCAGCATTAGAAGAGCTGTGTTTGAATTTAGCCTTTTCTCTTCCTTTCATTCATTCATCAAGCCCATATTTACTGGAAAACTGGTATCTCTGTGTTAACTCCTGGAATTTTAGCAGTGAATGAAACAGAACAGACACTCACCTCGTGAAGCCAACAATCCCATTCACTAGTTGTGTCACTTCTCCTATCTAGGCTGCAATTTCCCCATCTGATAAATGGGACTAACAACCACCACCTCCCAGGTTATTGTGAAAATAATTTAACATGTATGAAAGCACCAAGCTAGCACAGAGAATATAATGAGCACTCGGTACACAGTGTTTGCTGAATGTGAAGCACATGCAGTCACCATTGACTTCACTAGCCTGGATTTTTGGTAAAAATAGAAAGACAACAAAAATACCTTTGGTTGGAAAATAAATGATGGATAAATACCAATACTTACAGACTCATTGAATGAGAGAATATTGCTCCCCTCTAAGAGTCAGCTAAGACAGAAGCATTACTTTATTTGAGTGAATTTGTCAGTAATCCTGTGAACAAAAGAGAGTTTTGGTATGTCAAACTGGCATATGTCATCACAAAAAAAACTCTTGAGATGTGTTTAGATTTGCTCATTATCATCAGGCTCACATCCTGAAACTCCCAGACTGAATCTATAAATGTAAGATAATAGAATTGGTATTACATAATTTTGTTCAAGTGTTGACTAGCCTGACTTTGGTTTTAAAACATTTATTTTGGATGTATTTTAATAATCTTTGTTTATGATACTCTTGCAAGTAATTTTGAAGCAACTATCTTTCATTGATTTGCTCAACTACATTAAGTCAACAGTGAAAAGAGTTGAAATTAATAAGAAGATAAAGGGAAGAGAGAATAGCTAATACTTATACTGAATCCATTGATAAAAGTAAAGATAATTACTTTTCTATCAATATAACTCATTAATTTCTTTTCTATCAATATAACTCATATCTAATGATTGAAAAGACATTTCAGTTTGGAAATCACCTGAAAAACTTGAATTAGAGGTGACCCTGCTATTTTACTGTGGTAGACACGGTAAAGAGGGATTGCCTTTATTTTAGCCAAGGCAATGTTTTTTAGTGTTTTTGAATTATTCTTGTGATTTATTCTCTCTGGTAGCAAATGGACAATTAAGAAGATCAAGTGACAAGAGTAACTTTTAAGTCAATAACTTCCATTTTAAAGCCAAAAATGTAATAAAAGGAACAATAATTCAATTCAGCATACACATTCCGAGCACTTCCAAAATGCAGAGAACTGTCCTAAGTTCTAATTGGACACAAAGATGAATCATTCCTGACCTTTGTCCTTGCAAAGCATATATTCTAGAAAGGAACTATGACACATGCCTAAATAAATATTAAATGATAAAGGATGATACATATTCTTTAAGAAAAATAAAAGATGCTTTAGGAATAGAGGAGAAAGAAAAAGTATTTGCTTCAAATTTAACATGTCCAAATCTGATCTTCCCCATCAAGCCCATTTTATATGCAGCCTTCCCAATCTCAGTTGATGGTAACTTCATCTTTCCACTTATTCAAGCTAAACATACCTAATACATCAGGAAATTCTAACGGCTCTATCTTCAAAATATACCCAGAACCCACCCACCTCTCTAACTTTACCACTACTGGTCCAAGTCACTATCAAGCCTTGCCCAGATTACTGCAATAGCCTTATAATTGTCTCTCCAACTCTATTCTTACCACCCTATAGCCTATTGTCAGCACAGTAGCCAGGATGACTCTTTAAACATGTAAAATACATTGTGTCATGTCTATGCTCCAAACTCTCCAATAGCTCCCCATTTCATAAAGTGTAAAAAGCAAAGTCCTTACAAGGTCTGGACAGGACCTTCCATAATCTGACCTCTCATTTCCTCTCTGATTTTCTCTTACCACTATTCTTTGAATACATTTGGCACACTTGTACCTTAAGTTCTTTGCGATGGCTATTTCTCTGCCTAAAATGCATTTCCCCAGGATATCTCAGATGTTTTCTTCTTCTCAGCAAGGCCAACCATGACCACCCTACAGAAAAATGCAACCAGCACCTCACTCCCATCACCACATCTGCTAACTGCACTCTCGATCCCCTTTAACCTTTCTTTTTTTTTCTTTTTCATATGAAATCTAATTTTTAAATTTTTAATGTTTATGGTTTCTTGTCTGTCTTCTGCTACTAAAAAGTAAGGTCCAGAAATTCCACTTCCGGTTATATATACAAAGGAAATGAAATTAGTTTAAGAGATATCTGCCCTCCCATGTTAATTGCAGCATTATTCACAGTAGCCAAGATAAGAAATTAACCAAAGTGTCCATGGACAGACAAATAGATAAAGAAAATGTGGTATATATACACAATGGAACCGTATTCAGCCTGAAGAAAGGAAATCCTGTCATTTGCAGCAATGTGGATAAACCTGGAGGACATTATGTTAAGTGAAATAAGCCAGACAAAGAAAGACAAATACTGCATGATCACCCTTATATATGAAATCTAAAAAAGTTGAACTCATAGAAACAGAGAGTAAAATGGTGGTTGCCAGGAGCTGAGGGGCTGGGGAAGGAATTGGGGAGATGTTGGTCAAAGGTTACAAAATTTCAGACAGATAGAAGGAATAAATTAAAGAGATCTTTTGTACAACATGGTGACTATAGTTAATAACAATGTATTATATTCTTGAAAATCACCAAGTGCAAAGTTTGAATGTTCTCAGCATACAAAGAAAGATAAGTATATTAATTGTTCAATTTAGCCATTCCACATGTATTCATATTTCAAAACATCACCTTGTGCAGGATAATCATATACATTTTTTATCTGTTAATTAAACATAAATAGAGATAGACAGTAAGGTCTGTGTGGGTGATAACTTTGTTGGGTGACTGATGTATACCAAGCTCCTAGAACATTGCCTGGCACACAATAGGCACACAATAAATATTCATTGAAGAAATTAGATGATTAGCAAACAGATAGAATTTAATTTAAGAAATACTTAGTGAGTATTATGTTCAAGATTCTGAGTCGATCTGGAGCTCAGAGGAAAAAGTTAAGGATGTATTTGAGAGCCATCAGAATAATTCTAGTAGCTGAAATTATAGAAATGTACATATTACCAGGGGAAGATCCATGAAGGCAAGAGGAAGGCAACCACAGGCAAAACCCAGGTGTGGAAGGAAAATGAGAAGTCTGCGAAGGATGGCTGGTGAGCTCAGAATCATGAGCAAGCCACTTCACAGAGAAGAAAGATGTCAGGAAGAAAGGGGGCATTCAACAGTGTCAAATGCTGCAAAGAGGAGAGGAAGATGAGGGCTGAGAAGCGGCAACTTGATTTGCTGACTATATTTAAAGAGTCACCATGACCTTCAAGAGAATAGTTACGAAGGCAATTATCTCATAAAAAGTTTTACGGTCCCCAGTTATAAAAAAAAATTGCGTGATGGACTCAAGAAAAGATGTTATTTGCTACACTAGTAAGGAAGCCAAACATACATAATAAACATTTGATGTCATAAGCAATATTTATTAAATATTAAGCAATCAAAAGTCTTAAAATACGTGTACTTCATCACACGTCTTCATCCATTGGTCACTTGAGTAGCAGTAGAAAGCAGACAGCAGGCAGAACTTACACTTGGAAAGACCTGAGTTTGAGTCAGGTTCTGCCACTTTCTAGCTTACGACTTTGGGCAATTCACTTCTGCTCTCTGAGTCTCAAGTTTTCTACTCTATCAGATAGGTTCAGTAATATTTGCCTTTTCTACCTCACAGGTTTATTGGGGGAGAAAAACTGAAATAATGTAATAGAAGGAGTAAACTACACATCTCTTCATCCCAGGGCCAGAATTATCTGCAGGCAGCATGCTGTGTTAAGGGCGCATGCTAATTGTTCTTCAGCTCAGCTATGGCTTGACCAGTGCACTGGGCATTCCAGATACCCACTGTCTCATTTGTAAAATAAAAATGGCAATACCTGCCTTGTTTATCTCCTTTGATTGTTCTGGGGATCTAATGAGATGATGTATAAAAGTTCTTTGCAAACTGTAAGGTATTATACAGTCACATGTTGCTTACCAACGGGGATACAATCTGAGAAATGTTTCATTAGCCAATTTTGTGTTGTGCAAATGTCATAGAGTGTACTTGCACAAACCTAGATGGTACACCCTACTACACGCCTAGGTCCTAGGGCTCATAGGCTACAAATCGGTACAGCATGTTACTGTACTGAATACTGTAGGCAACTGTAAGACAATGGTAAGTATTTGTGTATCTAAACATATCTAAACATAGAAAAGATACAGTAGAATATGATTTAAAAGATAATAAATGGTACAGCTGTATAGAGCACTTACCGTGAACGGAGATTGCAGGACTAGAAGTTGCCCTAGGTGAGTCAGTGAGTGAGGATGAGTGAATGTGAAGGCTCAGGACACTACTGTACACTACTGTGGACTTAATAAACACTGTAACTTAGGCTATACTAAATTTATTAAAAATATTTTTCTCTCTCCAATAACAAATTAACCTTAGCTTACTGTAATTTTTTACTTTATAAAGTTTATAAAGTAGGTTTGTTTACACCAGCCATCACCCCCAACATATGAGTAATTAATTGCACTACAGCATTGCTAGGGCTACAATGTCACTAGGCAATAAGAATTTTTCAACTTCATTATAATCTTACGGGACCACTGTCATATGTGCAGTCCATCATTAACTGAAACGTTGTTATGTGGCATGACTGTACATGTGTAAGGAAAGATCTACAGATTATCTGTGTTTAAGACTCTGGGGACAGTGGTTTTCAAGTTTCAGTGTGCATAAGAATTACCTGGGGAACTTGGTAAAAATGCAGATTCCAGAGGCCCCTCCCCAGAAATTCTGTCAGTGATTTGGAGAAAGGCCTAGGAATCTACATTTGGAACAAGCCCCTAAGGTGATTCCTTTGCACACAATCTACATGTCATAAGGCAGAGATGGGGAGTGTTGTCAGGTATACTAAAGAAGGGTAGAAAAGGGGTAAAAGAATGGAGTCCCTACTTCACTCCTGCTGATGGAGGCCTGGAAGTATGGGAAAGGGTGGACTTACTCTGAGTCCCTAAGCCTCACTGTTTGGTTTTTCCCCCCAACTTTATTGAGGTATAATTGACAAATAAAAGTCATATATATTTAATGCAACTTGATGTTTCGATATATGCATTTGATGTATGCATACATTGTAAAAGGACCACCACAATCAAGCTGATTAACATATCCATCACCTTCATAGTTACCATTTTTTGTGTATACGTGGTGAGAACACTTAAGATGTATCCTCTTAGAAAATTTCAAGTACACAGTATTTTATTATTGGCAATATTTTATTATTAAGTCCCACGCTGTACATCAGGCCTCCAGAACTTATTCATCTTGCATAACTGAAACATGGTACCCTTTGACAAACATCTTCCCATTGCCCTATTCCCCCAGGCTCCTGGACCTCACTCTTGACCCCTACTGGAGAAGGATGGTCTTTCCTCCAAACAGTCAAGAAAGTTCTAGAAGATGTTTTTCTATCAGCAAGAGTTCGGTCAGAAAGTGGGTGACTAATACCACTGATTACTTCATATGTTCAAAATTGGAATGGGATTTGAACATGGTTAAACAAATTAATATAATGAGATATATGATTATTTTATACCAAAATGTTAGCCTTTCTCAGTCCTTGATGCCAAAATTACTAGTTATGAAAACTGATGATCAGTGTGGGAGACAAACACATATTCCCTTCTTCCTGGGCATAAGGGTAGTCTCTCTACCAGGTCTCTGTCTGGCTGCATCTTGGCCTTTTGATTCATGGGATGCCAGAAACCTCAGTTCAAAAGGAGACAGTCATCTTCCTCCTTCACAGATTGGTTTCACCCTGCTGAGAGCTGACCTGGCAATCATTCCTGTTTTCACCTGCAAAAATCCCCTTTCTACCCCTAAGCTAATCACTTTTTTAAGTGCTGGACAATATTTATCCCATAATTTGATCTGGAACTATGTTATGGTCCTACATAACACGAAGACAATGTTGATGGATGCTAAAATAAAAACAATTAATAAAACGAACCCATTTAAAGTTTAGTTCCATACTCTCTTCCACTGAAGTATTTCTCAAAAGTAAAAATTTCCAAATAATTTTAATCTCCTTTGAAATCTTTCTTCTTTTTACCATAGATCATCAAGAAATTTCAAATACATTTCAGGGAAGAAAAATAAGCTGTATCTTTCTCTCAAGAATGTATAAATCCCACTTATATACTTAGACTTTCACTCTAAGACCTTTAAATTCCCCAGTTTGATTTTACAAGTGTGTAGTAATTTTTCCCTTGAGAAAAAGTCTCAAGAGCTTTATTGTACCTTCATCCTTCACTTCTTTTTGTCTGTAAGATATTATACCACTCATGTCCATGTTTTATCATTTGAAACTGGACCTTTCCTGCCTAAAGGAGCATAAACAAGTGCTTGTTTACCCTTGCCAAAGCTCTATACACAGTGGCTCTACTTTCTAAGACATCATGGAAAAATGTTCAAGTAAGAAATAACACATGTCCTCACTCATAAGTGGGAGCTGAGAGAGAGAGAGAGAGAGAGAGAGAGAGAGAAACTAGTGAACTTTCAGAAGGAAAGAACAGATCTATGGTTACTGGGGGGGGAAGAGGAGGGAGGTTAGGGAATGATTGGGTAAGGGACACAAAGAATAATTAGGATTTGTAATGATGAACATGCTAATAGTATTGGTTTGATCATCACACACTGTACACAAATACTGATAGTCAACTCTGTACCCCATAAGTATGTACAATCAATTATGTTTCGATTTAAAAATAAAATAAAATAAAAATAAAAATAATTTTTCAGGAGGGAATGATACTTCCCTACTATTTAATGAAAAATTTGTACATCAAAAAAAAAGGACACAATATTTTTAAAGGTGATGATCACCGTTCTTTTCACCAAACCTGCACATTCAACTGTGCTTTAACATGAGATGGAGGAAGATGATTAAACAAACAATGATAAATCAACGCATGAAATACAGCATTTTCATTAAAATTACAAATATGTAAACTATGCTAATATTGTAAGTGGAAATATGTATACAAAATGGTGTTCACTTTTAAAGTAACTGCAAAGTATAATGTATATGCGGCTTAAAATTATTAGTTTATTTATTTAAACTCTGCTTTATTCAAAAATAATTTGTCCACTTAGAAGGATATATGACATAACAAGATAACAAAAATTAAGAGGAATTTTAAAAATAGAAAGAAATTAAAGTACAGCTATGTAAAACATTCGCATCTAAGCTGACAAAGGTCAGAAGTTAATTTAGTGAAAAATTCATGTAAGATTCTATGTTTCTCTTCATTAGCTGTTTTTTTCTGTAAAGAGCATAATAAGATATTTTTCAGCCATAGTTCATGAAAATCACTGCCCAAATAGCTTATGAAGGAAGTTGTCTCTCTGAGACTGACAGTGTGCTCTGAGTTCATAAGACTAGTATTTCTGGGGTATATTATTTGGGGATCAGAAGACTCAGGGCATTGGTGTAAGCATAATTCTTTGGGTTGTGATCCCTTCTTTTGGAATGTAAATCCCATCTATTTAAATCAACAAACATGAGAACTCAGAAGACACTGTTCCCCATCTCCCACTCAGTAAAAAATGCCCCTAATAATGATTAGTGTCTGCTTTACACTTTGAGGATAATTATTCCCCCTTTGCTCTTCCTGATTCCAACAAAGCACAGCACATTTAGAGGTAAATTACAATTGCCTGAGCAAATAGTATTAAGTGCTAAATTTATCTGAATAATCTAAAACAACTAACAGAAAATAAATGTTTCTAGCTCTTAAGAGCTAGGTTTCTCAATATCTCAGCAAAGTATTTTAACCCAATGAAAGTTACCAGAAAAGTGAGACTAAAAGATATATCACGACAGTCCTGGCATTTATTCCACATTAATTGCATTTTAGTCAAATTAAGTTTGAGAAGAAAATGACTCAAAGCCTCTAATATGTTTGACTGTCTGCAAGATCACTAAGCCCCATGGGTGTATTTCTTGCCTTTAACAAATTAGTATATTTTTCCTTTTAAAAAGGCAGTGTGGCTTTGGAGAGGCCTGAGGAGAAGATCAAGGTCTGTTAGAAAGTTCAGCATCTTCCAAATAAGTCCTTCTGACACAAGGGCAGCAACAAAGAGTGCCAGCTGCTGGAGGTAAAAACAGGGACTTACAGGAGAGAACCCAGCAGGAAAGATAATGGGCAGGTGTAGCTCAGTTCAGCTGGGCATAAACTGGCCTCACTTAAGGTGGTCAAATCTGCCTGACAATATGATCTTCAGCCAGCATTGCTTGCAGTCCATTATACTACAGCAGAATTAATTCTACTAATCTCAGGCATCTCCTTAAACAGCAACATGTTGACCATTTATATCTGCTTGGGTTCTCTGGACTTTTTAAATTGTAGATTATCAATTTTTCCTTTTTCTTTCTTTCTTTCTTTTTTTTTTCTTGTCTTTTGAATGGTTTTGTTTTTTCTCTGATGTCAGGGTTAACACCTATCTTTTCATGAAATATGAACTAGATGGTCTCCAGTATACTTAATATGAAAAGTACCTATGAGAGAGCCATGGTTTGATTTCTAGCCTCGGTCTTAAAGGGCAAATCTAGTTCAATATGTTAGCTCCGACTCTTACAATAAAAAACATTGTTAGACTTTGAACTCCCAGAGGTCAGGGACCATGTGTATTCTGTTCACCACGCATGGGGACCATTTCGGAGAGTGTTGGTAGAGCAGTGGCTCGGCATTAAGATTCTTGGGTCAGGCTGCCTGGTTCAAATACTAAGTTTACTGCTAAGAGTTGTAAACAAGTTAGGACAAGTTAGGGAAGCTCTCTGGGGTTTAGTGTCCTCATGAACAAAATGGGGATAATAACAAAACTACTATCTATCTCAAGGAACTCTTGGAAAAATTGAATGACATAATCCATGGAAAGCATTTACCACAATGCCTGTGATAAATATGTAATGAATGCTCAATAAATATGATAAATATTGAATACTTGTTAGCTATCTACAAAGTATTTTAAAAGGCTTGAATCAGGCTGTTTGATCTTTGTTGCAAATGAATTAGATTTATTACATTTCCAATCTGCTACAGATTGGTTTGAGTATGTACTCATACATGTAGTTCAGTTCTCTTTTCATTTATCTTCTTTGAGCTGAAGAATACAAAACATTGACATGATTCTCTGGTTACTATTTTTGCTTTTTTTCCCTATGGTTTCATAATACATAATCTGTCAGCAAGATAAAGTTTAAATGCGTGACACTGATTCATGAATCCTTATCTTTATTTTGAGTCATTTTCTATTTCTTTGGGACTATTTTAAATATTCTCTCTGTTAAAAGCTGCTTTTCTCTTCTTGAGTAAAATTGAATTCACATTTTAGGGTATTTTTAAGCCATAAATATTGTATCTTAGGGTTTGGTTTGCTTTTTTATTTTCCTTTCCTTTTTTTTTTTTTTTCCTTTAATTTTTAAGATCACTTCAATAAGAAACTATCCTTTAAATAATAAGTGGATGCCTTGAAGAGATAGTTCCTTGTTCTTCGACTTTTTCCTTCCCAGATTTCATCTTAAGGGCTGGTTTCCCCGTCCTAGTGCTCACACCATACTGACCTCTTTGTTACTATTTCCAGGGTTTTTTTGTTTGTTTGTTTGTTTTTTTAATGTTTTCTGAGTTGCTTCAATGTTTGTAGTTACAAGAACTAATTTTCACTATTTTTCCCTATAACTGATAAGGGAATTTCATGAGAGAAATAATAAATCTGTTTATATTGTTGCCAATAAACTAGATCCCAGGGAGTCCTTTTTTTCTCCTACCAATTTATTATCCTTCTGTCGTTATTACTCTTTTGTTTTTATGTTCTTCCCTACATCATATTTTAAATACACAACTTAAACAGAGAACTGATGGTTACATTTAAATAAATTCTTAGTTTTAACTTTTGGAGATAAAAATGATAGGAAAGAAAGGTACTCTAACAATCCAGCCTAGGAATAAAAATCCATTTATGACTTATTTGGGTGCCACAAACCTAGGATGTAACCTAGTTTCCTCTCGATCTCTCCAACACTGAGCATGTAAATCTAAGTCCTCTTGGGAATTGGTGTTTGTTTTGTTTTGTTTTGTTTTTCTTGCAAGAAGATGTTAAATAAATGAGCTGTAAGATTCCCTGCAGATGCAAAATTTGTTGACTGAACATATGCTAAAAAACATAACCATTTATATTGCTGTGGCACTTATAAGAAGTTATAAAAAATAGCATACAGTAATAAAATGTAATACACTTTTATCAGGGATCTTTCTGTTGAAAAAGACAGTTAGTTGATGTTACACTTCCTTCTGAGTAACAGAGATGAAAAAAAGAATTATGCAATTTCTCAAAGCACTATGAATGCATAGGAAGGACAGCAATTCAGTAATTTCCCCATTAGGAGGAGAAAGCTGAATGTGATAGCCCCGATTCAAAGTTAGCTCCTCCCTTTTATTGTAAAGACAAGGACGTTTCACAAGAAAATTCGGTTGATTTAATCATTACAAAGAACACAAGGATATGAGCAGAATTATGGCTAAATATAGTTTTAACAAATGGAAACTAGTAACATCAGTGAAATAAACAAAACGTCATTCCATAATGCAATTTGTAAAGGGTTGAGTCCACCCACCAGCAAAACTTGTTCTTAGCAAACACTGTTTTTTCCTACAGCAATTTCTTTAGTATTTTTACACAACAATCAAGCAACTTTCTTAACATATTGATCAGTAGCTGCCCCAAGGACATCTGTCCTTGAGCTAGCAATTTTGCTGTGTTACAATTCTTTATCTACAACAGAGACTTTAGCCTGGGGAAAGTTTTCTGTCTTTTGCCAGCTTAACATTTCTATATGTAATTCTAAAAAGTTAGGCCATACCTGAAACTACAGGGCTTTGGAAGCCAGGCCCTGTGAAATACATTTGTTTTATAAATGATAGTATCCTCCATCGTTGAGAAATGTACTTTCTTGGAAGAAACATTTCTTTCCTTTAATATTAGATAATTATTTAAGTAATTTGTTAGATGGCTAATGTTTTAAAACTTAATAAAGTATTAGCACTTTAATAATAACACTTTTTATCCATTGGGGTACAATATTTACAACATATTAAATTTCAACTCAATGCCCATATTTTCTCATAGAACAAAATAGAAAATTTTGCCATACAAAACTCCACACCTTCAGAACAGATCTATAGTTACTAGAGGTGGGAAAGGGGGAGGGGGAGAGGGATAGGCAGTAACTGAGTAAGGGACACAAAAAGTTACTATAATTCATAATGATGAACATGCTAATGATATCAATTTGATCATCACACACTATACACAAATACTGATAATCAACTCTATACCCCATAAATATGTATAAATGAAAATAATAAAACAAGATCTAAAACTTTTTAAAAACTTCACACCTTAAACATGTTTTTACCCTCATACTTGCTCCTGTTTTTTTTGTTTTCTATTAGGGTAGGATGCCCTTGCACAGTCTACTACAACTTATAGGGAAGAGACATGCCCCAAGTGACAGTTCTCTCGGGGAACAAGTTGTTCTTCCTCCCACACCCAGGAACAGATGGAGGGAACAGAGAAATACAGCTATTTGGTATCACTGTTGTTAAGCTCCAGACCATCCTGCTCTCTCAGTTCCTCTTAGGCAGCATTGACTGTGAAATGTGCAGCCTCCTATTTGAAAGAAATGGGGGAAATTGCTCATTCATTTGAAAAATAGAATCTGACTAAAATAGAATTCCTGTTATTATAAAGAGATATGTAAAAAATGTGCATAAATAAACTTATTCTATTGTTTTATTTGAACGTGAAAATCTACTGGACTACAGAGTGTATTCCGTTAAAACAGTAAATCGACATATTTTTTTTTTTACTAAAAATTACAATCTATATATTGGTGTTTTCTACTTTTATCATCTGAAAAGAAGCTGCAAAAAAAGTGTTCTCATAAATTCACCCATAAAAGGAGTTCCATAGTCTCCATTTTCAATATTTTACTTCTCATCTCAAGTTCTAAACTAGAACCGAGGTAAGCAGGAAATTGCTCTCCCAGGCCCCACCCTTTGGGCATCCAAGTAGGAGCCAGAAGAGAAGAAATTGTGTCAGGATATCTGAGTTCTCATCTTAGTTCTTGAAACAACCACCTGTGTGGCCACGGGCAAGTCATTTAATGTCTCAGTGCCTCAGTTACCACATCTGCAACATGAAAGAATTGAACTTTATTTTCTCTGGCTGCCACCTCTCTAGCTGTTAAAACCCATCAAACTGAAATAAACAACAGCCAATTCAGTGAAAAAAAAAATCCATTTATAGATTTGATTAAGTCATTCTATTATTTTGACATTAGGAAGAATTTATTTGATTAGATTGAGGGAGGGAAGGAGAGATTGAAGACCTAAGACAGAAGAAAGAGTTCAGTGATTGTGTTTACTGGCAAGAAGATAAACCTGTATTGGGATCTGGAATTAATTGAGATGGGCAAGATGCACCGATTATTGGTTCTTCTCTAACACTGACAATAGGTTTGAATGCTGGGACACTGCATGGGTACCATGATGGTCTCTAGGTTCTATTCAGCAAAGGATAAGAACAGCCTAAAACCTGGCTTGGAGAATGGTGAGAATCTACCTTTAACCAAAGAAAGTTGGTTATAAGTCTGGGCAAGAAAAGTATGGAGAAGTTAAACTTCATTATCTATCGGTATCAAGGTGCGAGGGGTGGGAATGTACCAAATAACTCAATTCTATTATTTAAATCCCAACTCATCTCATAATTTTTAACAATTTTGACTGTAAGTTTTCTAAAGTCTACTAACACAGTGACCATATAATTGATCAATCAAATGGGGACACTTGCAAGAATAAAAAGGGATGCTATTTATAACTGCCAGAGCAATGTATCTAAAACAGGACTGTCTCAGAAAAATAAGATGTACGGTCACCCAACAGCAACTTTCCTATGCTCCTGGACAGTGTATTCCATTTAAAGAAACTTTTCCACTATGATGGAAGTCACAAACTCTCATTTCACTCTATTGAAATGTAGTGATGTGCTCCAGATCTAGAATGCTCTATACCACTACACCTGTGGACCTCACACTGTAGTGGACATTGGAATGATCTGGAGAGCTTATTAAAGCAGATTACTGAGCCCCACCCTTACAGTTTCTGATTCAGTAGGTCTGGGATGGGGCCTGAGTATTTGCATTTCTAAATTCCCAAGTGATCTTGATGCTGCTGGTCCAGGGACCACACTTTGAGAAGCACTGCACTATACTTAGTGGTAATCTCAGATAGCTATGTCTTTCTTGATTCTTGTATTTTGAAATCCTTCAGCATCAGGTTCTCAGCTGTCCCTTCCCCTCCCACCACCCTGCCCAGTTATACCTGTCTCTAACAATTTTACTCTAAAAATTTATTTAATTTCTTCTGAGGTGTTTCTTCTAATTTCCTGTTGACTGTGAAAAATAAATGTCCAAGCTTATTAGAAATCTCTTTAAAATAAATTTATAAGTAGGCTTATTCACTCATTCATTCATTTGTTCACTCAACCAGCATGTTGAGGTTTCCTCTGGGCTGTCACTTAAAGTCCTGAGCTGTATCTATTTTGACTGCTTACTTGCCTTGCTTGTTTTATTTTCTGTCTCCTAGCTGGGCCCCCAAAAGGCATTATTTCCACATAAATGTGGAATAAGTGAGAAATAAGAGTAAGAGCTCAGCTCTTATTGTTAATCTGTAAAATCAAAGAAAGTTTAGAATAGTATTGCCATAGAGACATTGTTACGTAGGAGACATTTCTTTATTAAGAGAATGAAGACATGGCATTAATTCATAATGTTCAAATCATATTTGTCATCAACTCTATGCTTATAAAAATTATTTGTTATCCACACAATACTCTCATCAGTCAAGTCATCCCAATCCTCCTTGCCCACCCATTTCATATTGTGCAGTATCAGTTCATATTTAACTGAGATGTGGGGATTCTGCTAGAAATACAATAGAACAAACTCAGCCTTAAAGTAGTCGTTTCTCATAGACAATAAATCCACTTTTAGCTAACAAACCTACCTCCAGTTAACTTGAAAACTTTGTGGCTATTAAGCTATGACTCTATTTCTTCAGTTTTTCCTTACTTTCTGATAAAAATTCCTTTGACTCCAGGAAATTGTTCTAATGAAAACTACACTGGCATGGTGTGTAGTAGAATAAGACCTCCTACGCGCTGAGAAGACAGTCCCCAGTGTTGGGCACACTCAGCCCGAGACATCAACCCCAACAGTGTGAGACTAGTACAGCTGAACTGGCTACATTTCACCCTGGCTGGTACTGTCCAGGCAGCACAGGAGAGGGAGCAACCAGAAAGGAGCTGGGCTTTGGGGTCAGGCACACCTGGACTACAAATTCTTTATTGTCACTTACTAAAATCAAAGAGACCCACGACTGTCACTTTCTGGGATTATCCTTTCCTTCATATGTAAATAAAATGACTCACAGGCTAAGAACAGTCTAGCACCTCCACAATATTTCCGAGGATTTTAGGAGGAGGAACATACATGTTCCCATTCCTTGCTCTAAACTCTTGCTCCCAGATTGATTCTCAATTGCTACTCATATCTTCTCTCCTGTGACTACTGCTCTTTCTCTTCTTCACCTCACCCCAACCATGGCCAACAACCAAAGTGCTATCAACACAAGACTCTCAAATATAACACGGTTTTACTAAGTTTTGACTGCAACTGAGAGTAACCCAACACAGTGCAAAAAACAGCTTTGAACTGAATGCAGCTGTCACTATCCCTGGAAACACATTGACTGTTTCCACTCAGAGGAGGGTCTTTTTCTTTATTAGGCTCTGACTTGCCACCAGGTGGCCAGCCCTACTCAGCCTCCAAAAAACTCTCTTTATTCTATTCCTTCCTCTGTCTTCCAGAAATTCTGGCCTCCTCTCAAGTCACTAGGAAGCAACCTAAATATTTCTGTTCCTTTATTATGTAGAGCAATTTAATTTCTTAAAGTCCACACAGACTGCTTGTTGGTTCCTTCACATAACCAAAACTAGGTCTCTTCCCATGAAATTGATTATATCGCTGTTCAATGATTACAGTCATCCTTTTCAATAACATTTAATCCTTTTCATGGCAATGAGTACATGAATGTGCGTACACCAACTAATTTATCCAAGCCTTAGTTTTCTCGCCTTCATACATCACATGGTTGTTTTGAAGAGTAAACGTAAAAGCTAGCATAACACTTTCCAGTAATAGCTGCTAATAGTACTAACCACAGGGAATTTCCACTGGAAGGTGAATTAATAAGGGCACCATTGCGTAGTAATGGCAACACCCACAGCCAGAAGCTGTCATGCAGGCTGAAGCCCAGAGCATCACATTCTGGCACCAAGCACTGCATTTCCTGACCCCCTGGATGCTGCATTTTTCTGGCAAATACATAGTTAGGGATTTTAGGCAAATTCCCACATTTCAGAGCTGAAAAAATTCTCTCCTGTGCTCCCCGACACTGGTAAGGGCTGGTGTTCTGTCTCACTTATGTTGTTTACTTCTTGCTCTCAGGGAGGAGAACTGAGCTGGATAAGAGCCCAGCCATGTGCCACACGCTTCTGCAATCCACTGCCTGCCATCATGTATCCGTTCTGAAAATAAACTACAGTCACAGTTTTACAAGGATTTCAATTTCCCAGTGAAACAAAGATTGGTCTATAGATAATCTGAAACGCATTTCAACTGACAGATGAGTTAATGTCAATGAAAGATCTTTTCCTAAGAGCCAACTTTAAGGCAAATACCAAGAGGTGAACTTGAATCAGGTTACTCTTCCCTCTGCTACCTATGAGCCTCTTACCTTTCTTTCAGTTCCTACAACACATCAAGCCCTTTCCCACCTCAGGGCCTTTGTACATTCCTTTCCCTTTGCCTAAAATTCTCTTACTATTGATATTCATATAGTTCACTCTTTCTCATTAAGGCCTCAGCTGAAATCTTCCTTGATGGAGACACTTACCTGCCCTGACTGCTCTAACTTTTGAGCCACTCCTTTTGTGTGAGCCTTAATTTTTTAGTTTCTTCATTCTTAGCACTAGTCCTATTCTGGTAAATATTTCATTTGTTGCTTTACTTAGTTTTATCCATCCCCCCCCCCCCACCAGACTATAAGCTCCACGAGAGCAGGGACCATCACTGTGTAGTCATCTAAGGTAGCTGACTGGGAAGTAGACAGCCAATAGCTACCGTTGTCTCTGAAGCCTGTGTTCTTTCCTCTATATGACACTGTCCTGATCAAATTATGGAGATAGAAGTGAAACAGATAATTATATTGGTCTCTTTACTATACATTGTCCTACTGCATGGTCTAAATATAACTAAAGTTGTATGTAAATGCTATGCTGTACAATAATCATTTAGATCATTTTCTCCTTCATATTTTTCAGGGCGATGAATGTCTGGGGACGGTCTGAAAACAGAAATAATTAAATATAGGTGGAAAATCAAAGTTCAAACCTTGACTTTGTATTTCTTTCAACATGATGTTCAATGTTTTATTGAACATTAAGAAAGCTTTTAAAAATAGTCTTAAGGAACACATGAAAATGCACAACATCATCTTTGCAAATCAAAACCACAATGAAGTACCTATTACGAGGGTTATTGTTTTAAAAATCACAAATGTTGGGGACAATGTGGTGAAGTTGGAACCCTCATGCATTTCTGGTGGGAAAATAGAATGGCACAACAGTTTTGCAATTCCTCAATAAGCTGAACATAGAATTAGCATATGAACCAGCAATTCTACTCCTTGGTACCCAAAGTAGTTGAAAATCTGTTTAAACAAAAATTTATACATAAGTATTTATAAAGGCATTATTCACAATGGTCAAAATGTAGAAACAACCCAAATGTCCATCAACTGATTAATGGATGAATAAAATGTGGTATATCCATACAGTAGAATATTATTCAGCTATAAAAATGAATGAAGTAGTCATACATGCTATAACATGGATGGACCTTGAAAATATTATGCTAAATATTGTATGATTTCATTTATAGGAAACATACCGAAAAGGCACATTTATGAAGACAGACAAAAGATTAGTGGTTGCCAGGGGCTAAGATGAGGGAGAGAATGGGGAATAATGGCTTAATAGGTAGAAGGTATCCTTCTGGGGTGATGAAAGCATCCTGGAACTAGGTAGTGTTCTTGGTTGCACAACACTGGAAATGTACAGAATGGCACTGAATTATACACTTAAAAATGATTAAAATGATGAATTTTATGTTGCATATATTTTACCAAAATAAAAATTGTTTCAAGTCTATAGAAATAGTTGACCTATAAAAACTTCTCTATTTATTCAGAAACTCATTTACCCAGGGATAGTTTCCCTTAGGGACAAATGGACTCTAAACCTAATGCAATAAATGTATTTTTTGAATTTTTTTAAAAAGTACCTTAAACCAGATGTCAAAGTCAAAGAATGGGATTCTTTTTTTGTCATTAAAACTGTAGGCATGATGATTGGCATCGTGGTTATGAATTGGGCAGAACTGATATTTTAAGAAATTTATCGAATTGGCCAAGGTGAACTAGATGCAAGTCAAGTCAAAAAATAATTATCCATAAGAAATAGCCAAAGTATTTTCAATTTTTATATCTATATTCCTGAGATACTTCATGACACTGATTCTGGAGCCCAATCCTACCAATACCCTTTGCAAATACCCTTTGCAATCTGTGCAAACCCAAAGGGAAGGACATCCTTAGTAAATTTTCAATTTTTAGGAACTTGTAACCAACTAGAAAAATTGTTTGGCACATCAAATTCAATATAGCAGTTAGTTTCCATAAAATGAATTTTCTTTCCAGACAATTTAAATGGGCAAATATAATTGAGAAAGAAAATATGTATTCCTCCTACCATTAGGGATAATGCTCTGCATGAAATTTGTGGTAATTTCAGCTTCAGCCATTTATTAGAAAATATGATATTGTTCCTGGGGCCAATACAGACAATCAGTTGGAAAAGAGATGCCAGGAAAAACATCGTGTAATTTAATGCTTGGCACTCTTCCACTTTTCTTCTTATGGTGATTGCTTTTTGAACACCAGTTCTAACTGTTCTAACTACAGGACTTTTAAATTTATTCATTCAAATATTATGATCTGAAGGCCTGGTGTGAGGCAGGGTAGAACACATATTGCATGATAGAAATAACAGTGACTCTTGAAGCTGGAAGATTCAGATTAAAATCCTTCCTGTGTTTCTTTCTAGCTGGGGAAAGAATCACTTCACCTTAGTCCCTCATGATTCCTATCAATAAAATGGGGATTATAAAACAATCTGTACAACCTACTTCATGAGGTTGCTCTGAAGGGTAAAACAACTGTGAAAGCAAATTGAAAGGGGTGATGTTGAAAACAGTGATGATGCTGATGATGGTGTGGATGAAGAAGGCAACATCACAGCCCCACCCCTCTCAGAAATGGAATCTACATATTACACAATCTGCAATCTGCATATTACAAAGACATGCATATTACACAAAGGCACACAAATTCCACCCGTCCTGTACTTACTTACTCTAGGTTGAAAAGTTTTGTTCCTCAAATAAACAAAAGTAACTTTCTTAAGGAAAAGTGGGACAAAGTTTACTGTATGGATAATAAATAGTAAAGAATGAAAACAAAAGCTGAAATATTCATTTATGTTCCTATTTTAAATAACTGGTTCTCCTAAAATATAAATCTTCCTTTCTTGCAGTTAATAATAATCATTTGAAATTTCCTCTTTACTATTCAGGATAATTTAAAAATATACCACCTACATAAAAAATTGTACAAAAGCTGATTGTAGTTCAAAAATAAAAACAGATTGATCTTACATGTTTACCCACGCACACTGTAGGTTTGAAAATTCTGTTAGAAATTAATGCATGGTGTAGTCTTTCTCAGGGCAATAAAATTGTGCAGTATCTTTGGCATCGCAGTTTTATATAGAAATTGATTCTAAAGAAATATTGGTGGATATTTCCCCATGAAACAGCGTAGCAAGAGGACCAAATAGTGTGGCCCTCAGTCAAAAAGCCACGTTCCCAAGGTTTCCAATTAGATTTTGTGGCCCACTGCTACATAATAGCAGATAACCAAGAAAACTCAGACTACTGAGAGAAGCCTCTAACATGAAAGATACAAACCAGAACAAAGAGGAATAAGCAGCTTGGAGGAAACCAAGGCATAAAAGGAAATAAAGATTTTTTAAACTATTGTAAATTGAACTATCATTATTAAACTATCATTAATACTCTCAGAGAGAGGAGAAAATGTTGCATCTATTGAACAAGAAGATGATGTTTAAACACATACACAGAGATTATTCAGAGAACAAAAAGAGTTTGTATAAATTGAAATACAGTAGAGGAGATGGAAGATAAAGTAGAAAAAATCTCTCAGAAAGTAAAATAAGGGCCAGCCCATGGCTCACTCGGGAGAGTGTGGTGCTGATAACACCAAGGCCACGGGTTCGGATCCTATACAGGGATGGCCGGTTAGCTCTCTGGCTGAGCGTGGTGCTGACAACACCAAGTCAAGGGTTGAGATCCCCTTACCGGTCATCTTTTAAAAAAAAAGAAAGTAAAATAAATGGATATGGACATGGAAAAATAGAAGAAAAAAGATGAGAAAACTCTTAAAAAGTCCTGAAAATCCAGCATCTGAATAGTAAAAGTTCCGGAGAGATAAAAGTTAGGAAAATAAGTTATCAGAGAAATGATTCAAGAAAATTTTCCAGAACTAAAGAACGTGATTTGCCAAGATGATAGGGAGCACTGAAGCCCAGCCCAGCAGGTGCACCTCAAGACATATTAAGTGGCATGCCAGTACAATGCACACAGAAAGAAAACTCTACAAGCTTCTAGAACAGATGTCAGCAAACTATGGTTAGAGGGCCAAACTCCCACCAACTGTTTTTGTAAATAGCATTGTATTGGAACATAGCCTTGTTGGTTTATGTATGTATTGTCTATGGCTGTTTCCACACTATAACAGCAGAATTGAATATTCATGGCAGAAAGTCCATGGCCCACAAAGCCTCGAGTGAAAGCCTATCTGTCTCTTTACAGAAGTTTGCTCACTCTTGTTCAAGAAAGAAAAACGGATCGCACCCAAAGAACAAAGTAAAATTTATAGGTGTGCAGTATCCTCTCGTGCTCCTTTCTCAGGAAGTTAGTAAGGTCGCGTTCCACCAAAATAAGGGAGTGAATCAAGACAAAGGAAGATGCAAAATTAAGGAAACAATTCAGCTCAAGATGGAGGCAGAGGAGTCCAGGCTGACCATGCGAGCCAGGCACAGAGTGCAAACGGTTCAGACAGGTGAAGGCAAAATGTCTAATGAATCTGGCCATATTAAAGGGTACTTAGAAAATTAGTGTTTGGGTTTGAGTTAGTGTAAAGCACATAGAAAACTAAGCAAATAAGCTGTACAAAAATACAATTAACTCTAAAGGAAGAAAAATTTATTTAGGACAGTAAAAGTAACCAAAATATATCACGTGAGTTAGCTGTGATTTACTTAGTCATAATAATGTAAACACTGAATAATGATCTAACTAAAAGTATGATAAATTCTTGGGAATATAGAATAACAGGAAAAAATGTGTGGATTGAATGTATATAATGTGGGATTTAGGAGAGGGGGGTTGCTTAAAGTGAACTAAATGTTCATCTTCCACAATGGAAAATCAACGGATAATGCCTAGACCTGAAATATCATGAATCAGCAAAATTAGCATGTTAATTAGAAATATAGAGGTAAATATCAGAAGGATCTGGTAAAAGAGTTAAAGCTGGTTACTGCTGGTCAGTAGAAATGATGAGAAGAGGAGGGAAGGAGGCTGTTTTTCCTAACAATTCTTTGACCACTTACATTATGTTTGTGTATGACTTTGATTTCTAAAATAATAAAAGATTTTTTAAAACAAAAATGAAAAGAGTGCTTATGGATATTCACTCAAAGTTAGAGCAGAAGGGTACCTTAGATATCATCATGCTTGACTTTGTTTTATTCATAAGGAAATTCTGACCAAGAGAAGTTAAATGGAGAGACAAGTCTACATGGGACTTAGCTGTCCTAGTCTGTTTGTAATACATCCCCATGCAATTCCCCAAGTTCATTCAATGAATGTTTAAGTTCATGACATAGTTGCTAGGAGATCAGTGTAACTTAAGAGAGTGGATATCTACTATTTTCACCTGTCCAGAGTTCCTTCCTTCCTTCTGCTAATGCAACCCCATTTCACATGGTTGAGGTGACGCTGACCCTCCCTTCATTACCACTGCCTAAATGTATCAGGGCTGCAAAACCAGAATATTATACACACATCCTTCCTCAATCCTAGCCACAGGGATGAACATACAACTAAAGCAGGATAAATTATTCCTCTCTGACATTTATTAAATAGAGTGCTGGAGAGAAGATCTCTATTCACCTCCCTTCTGGATTGTAAGCTTACTGCTCTTGTTCTAACTCATAACAACTGAGTAAGGTTGGTATTACCATTTTATAGATGAAACTGGCACACAACAGTTTAAGTGATATAACTAGTATATGATCAGGCAGTCTGATTCCAGCTTGTGTGTTTTTAACCACTTTTCCCCGGTAGGAGTTATTTGTATTTTGCTTCTCATGCATCTGTTTCCCCTCCAGTCATGGTGGGGGTCTATCCCGGGTGCTGGAGATGCAACACCTGGTAACCCAAGCCTGGCTAAACAAAGCACAACCTCCCACTTTGTTCTCTGATTGTTCAGGGACCAACTCATGACCTAAGCTAGCCCAATCACGATGACTCTCAGAAATTTTTCAGGGCTACTGGACAAGCTTCTTGCTCTTTCCAGTCAGACTTGAACCTGTAGTAAATGCAAGATGGAGGCTCTCGCAGCCATCTTGCCAGCACATGGATCCTCAAAGCCACAGCACAGAGGAAAGCAAAGCAGTACTGACACAACAAATGGAGAGCGGTGAAGCCCTGATGACATGAGATGACATGAGATGACAGGAGAGAGATGAGGTCCTGACGACTTTGACCCTAGAGTGTAAGCTCCGTGGGGGCACAGAATGTTACCTGTTTTATTGTCAAAAATTTGTATCACTGGTGGTATAACAATGTCTGATACATAGGAGGCACTTGGTAAGTATTTGTTGAACATATCGTTTGAGCCCCAGATCCATTATTATCCCTAGGCTTTTCGATTACATGAGCCAATAAATCTCCTTTTATGGCTAAGTCATTTGGAATGAGGTTTCTGTCACTGGCAACTAAGGTCCTAACTTATTATTTTATTTAGAGTTACCACTCTTCTCAAAAATCCCAACAAAATAAAATATTCCTCAGCTGCTCCTTCCCTAGCAAAGCCGATGCTCATTGACCAGCACAACATTCCACCCACCCTTTTAATGGGTGAAGAAAATCGATGCGCAGTTGTCTGTGACTTGAGTTAGAAATCACAGCTCTTTCTTACCCAGTCATCACTTACAACTATCCAACTACTTGCTTTCTTTACACCTTCTTCCCTTATAGAGGTTGCATCAACTTTTTCTGGAGATTGTTAAAGAAAAAATACCACTGGACAAGATGAGTAAACAGAAGTTGATTTTATTCTGAGGCTACTGCCAAGGAACAGGGAAGAGAGCACAGAGCAAGACTAGAGGCCCGGCTCTGTAGAGACAAAGGGCTGAGGAGTTTTCAAAAGCTGCGATGGGAGAATCACAAGTGATTTGTGTAAGCTAATTGGCCTCACCTAAAGGCAAAGTAACCTTTCTTCTACTTTCCTGACAGGAGGTGGCTTTCCAACTTGGAACAAGGTGCCCACAGGAGTTAGGCTCCTACCCTCCCACAGAGACTGAGGGATTGGGGTGCTGTCTTTCTTGATTACATTTCACAGGATGGCTTGCTCCTTGGTCTTTACGAAAAACATTCCTGGGTTGTAAAACTGTCAAGAGGGTTTTTAAAAGATTTACATTTTATAGGGGCTGGGAAGGGATTTGTAATTAGAAGTTTTCTAAAGTAAATGCTCTAAGAGAAAGGAAGTCAGGGCCCAGAGTCAAGGAGAAATTTAGTCAAGCTGAGAGGAAAGTTAAGATGGTCAAGATTTATAGAAAAGTGGTAGCAAAATGATCTTTTATGATTCACAAAACATCTGTCAACATGTTCTAGTTTCACTGGATTTCCTCCTAAGAGGAATAAAAACACTTAATTCAGGAAAAATTTGTGCAGAGAGCTGGCTAGCCCCTTCCACCAAGCGAGGACACAGAAAGAAGGCACTTTCCGTGAACAAGGAGGCAGGCCTTCACCAGACACTGGATCTGCCAGCACCTTGATCTTGGACTTCTCAGCCTCCAGAACTGTGGGAAGTAAATTTCTGTTGTTTATAAGTTACCCTCTTTGTGCTATTTTATTACAGCAGCCCAAATGGAGTAAGACATCAACAAAGGGGAAAAGATTGTGTAATAAAGCAATAACTACAACAATCTAGAAACTCCATGAAAGGGGAGGCTAATAAATGTAAAAGCCATATGAAAGAAGTGGAGTTAAGAAGTTGAAGGACAATCTCCCAGAAAGCATGAGGGAGATACCAAGCAGATGGGCACAAAGCAATGCCAGGCCGGCACACAGAAGAGATGGTGCTTTTCTCTGGACTCAGCAAGAATTTCTACACCACCATTTTCCCAGGAAGCACAAGTTCCTCAAGATGTTCTGCAGCTGTTCATTGGTCAAATCACTGTGATAAATTCTGAAGACCCTGGGCTCCCCCTCCCCTGACTTAGGATACAGAATACACAGGAGTGCACTAAAGGCTCAGAGAGGTGGTATGGCAGACGTCAATTTAAATTTAACTCAGTGTTCTCAAACAGACTAAACCACAGAACTCTTGTTTGCCCTACAAAACAGGTATTAATCTCTCTGAATGAGTGTTTGAATCCATTCCCAGTCTCTCCTCATTGTCTCCTCCTTCCGACCTGCACCATCGGTAAGGACCTGGCTCCTGCACTTGCTGCCTGCTGCTCCCAGGAATCTGCTGCTCCTCCTGAGTCCAGCACTCAGCGAATGACTCCCTCGGCCTCCTTGGCCCCTACCTTCCAATGGCCCTCCTTGCCAGTCTCCATTGGCTATCCAGTCTCATGGTCACAGCTTAACCTGATGACCCACCATAACAACTTCTCCCCCAAAATCTTAAATATAGAAGCTCTGCCTCCATCAAAGCAGTAGATGAAAACAGTACTCTGGGCTGACCCCACCCTGAATCCCTGCAACATAGAGCTCTAGAAAATCAAAAGGAACCAATATAGAGTTAAGATGGAATATTTCCGAGAATATGTTTATCTGGTTGTGAACTGTATACTGTTTTCTCATTTTCAATGAATTTTGGTATTTTTTTTTTAACGGTCACATCAGTCATTCCATTACTTTTAGACCCATTGACTCCTTTCGCTGGGTTTCCTGTCAAAATAATGATCTGGTGGGATCAGTGTTATAGATTCAAATAATTTGCAGACACTACTGGAGCAGCCTACCAAAAGGTGTCCATGAGCTTACATTTTAGACTTTCTGTCTAAAAGTGTTGTGTTTAGCTGTGTTAAACTTTCCTAAAAGAATGTTAAGATATCTAATATCTTATTTGTCTTGAAGGAAGAAAAGGAGGAAGAAGGGAGGGGGGAGGGAAACAAGAAAGGAATGAAAGGAGGGAGGAAAGGAGACAGGTGACAGGAGGGAGGGAGGGAGGGAGTCACCACTGCTATTTTGCCTTCCACATCTCCTTTGCCTTTATTCAAAAAAAACCTTCTTGGACTTCACCAAGATTCATTACCCTCACTCTTCTCCCAGGCCATTAGATCCCCCCTGGGTTTCATTCTCTCCTCACCGGGCCCCTGAATCAATCAACTCGACGACCTCTACCAGCTTCCTTTGTTCACTTACCTCCTTGACTTTATACCTCAGTCCTACCCTACCAATTCCTAAACTTGGATCAATGTAATGATTTATTTTTTCTACGTTTACTGTTGGGAGGTTGAGTACCACTGGAGAAACCCTCAGAACTTTATATATTAAGAGTATTACAAATTTAAAGTTTCCTTAGACCAAATAATGACCCCCAAAAGATGCTCACCTCCTAATCCCCAGGATCTGTGAATATGTAACCTTACAGGAGGATAAATGTACTGTGAGGCAGGATCAAATCCAAGGATGGCTTCAGGGAGAGGGGATCCAGTCCAGCCAAACAAGGAGAAGGTACAGAGTTGGACCCTTTGTAACTCAGTTGTACAAGATTGCTCTTGCTCAGGTGGATAAACAGGACCCTCTCCCACAAACCTGGCTGTCCCAGGCTTTCTATCCAGTGGTGAGGATTCTGTCCCTACACTTAATGAACATCACTCAGAAAATAGTTAATGCTTGGATGCCTAAAACAAATCAACATTTTTAAATAAAAAAACATTGAGGTAATATTATCCGTGTAAATTATGTCAAATGATTTTTCTCTTAAGATATATCAGCTTTGGACCATACATAACCAAAAACCTGCAAACTAGGTTTCCCAAAGTGATAAATGCTAACATTTCTGCATTCCCCTAGTAGAGTGAAACTGTTAAGAGCACGCGCTTTAGAATAAGACTGTGTAGTAGATAGAAGAGTAATCCCACAAGATGTCCATGTCCTACTGCTGGAAACTGTGAAGATGTGACATGGCAAAGGGAAATTAAAGTTGCAGATGGAATGAAGGTTGCTAATCAGCTGACCTTCAAGGAAGGAGATTATCCTGGATAATACATGCAGGCAGTAATTACAAGCACTTTAAAAATAAAACAAGGGAGGCAGAAGAGGAGGTCAGAGTGATATGATATGAGAAGGGCTCAATTTGCTTTTATTGGCTTTGTAGATACAAGAAAGGGGGCCACGAACCAAAGAATGCAGGCAGTCTCTAGAAGCTGACAAAGGTAAGGAAGCAGGCTCTCCTAGAGCCTCCAGAAAGGAATGCAGCCCTGCTGAATCTTGACTTTAGTCCAGAGACTTGCATCAGACTTACGTCCTACAGAAACGTAAGATTAAAAAATTGTGTTGTTTAAGCCACTAAATTTGTAGCAATTTGCATCGCAGTGATAGAAGACTAACACAGACTAGATGGTTCAATTCTGACTGTCATTTTTCTCCTGTGGGACCTTGGGAAAGCTATTAAACATTTCTATTCCTATTTATTAATCTGTGAAGTGAGACTAATAATGTTATCTATTTGAGGATTAAATAAGATAACATATAGGACACAGAATAATGCCAGACACTCAGTAAGGGCTCAATAAATATTAAATGTTATTATTGTTATTTTATTGTTGTTTTAAAATTTACCTTCCTTTTTGATTTTTATCATGAGCTTTTACCTGAGAACCGCACTTCAAACATACGTTTTTTTCTATTTCCATTTAAACAGCATAAGAAAAACGTCTACTAAATGTTTAATAGCCTTAATGTCCTGAATTGCCTGGAGTACCTTCTCAGGATGTTTTGTTTTTAGCTTTACGTGGCTAACTCATCTTGCTTGTTTCTAACTTGTTAGAACAAGCTGTGCTAACACCATTTTTTAAAAGAACTTTTTTGCTTCTTGATGACTTAATTATACAGCTGTTGGTTGATGACTTGGCATTTGAAACCAAGACCTTGAAATAAACACAGTCATTTCAGTTCTTCATACAACTGAGTGAAAGTGCATTCTCTATTAGCTTGTTGGCTTAAGAGAACACCATGGCAATGGGATAAAATTAGCCACACTTGCCAATGACACGATACTCATTACAGATTTTGGTAGTCCCTAAACTTTCACTTCTTTTTGAAGTATATTTTGTTAAATATATTCATTATATTTATGGAACATCTAGCCATTTTATTTGGGAAATGCAATAATGTTGAAGTTTTTGATTAACTTAAATAATTCACTATTTTTTTGGCAAAAAAAGAAAAGTTTTGTATGATACACAAAACATAAAGTCCCTTTATTTTATTTTTTCTATTCAAAATATTTTAACATTTACTTATATTTGTGGGGTACAGTATGTTGTTTCAATACATGCATGTACTGCACAATAATTCACTTAGGGTATACAGAATAGTTTGGACCCATTAGTCTACCACTTTTCTGGGATCCTTCCAGAGATCACAATCCCAAACAATATCCGTCTTCATGTCTACAAAGTGTGAAAAAGAGATGGTCTTGCATTACTCTGAACAGTCCCACCCTCACACTCTTAATGGTTATTAATCAGAAGAATCTCTTTTATTATAATTGACAGCACTATACATAATAAAATATCAAAGAGCTTTGTTGAGAAAAGAGGTTGTAGTAATGCATCACATCTTTGCTAGTTTCAACGGTTGGTGAAATACAAATGAAATAAAATGAACAGTAAATCTATCAGCTTAAAAAAAATCCGTATTTCCTTATGGCATTAATTGAAATGAAATAAAATATTGTATCTTTCAGCAGATTCTGGTTCTAGAAAAAAATGGCCCATTTCAAACCCCAAGTGAACTCAAGGACATTAGAAATGAGAGAACAAGCCCAAGGCACCTCTGTACATCCTGAAAGGGAACAAGGCGACATCTCTCCCTGCAGAACCTGAGCCACATCGTCTTTTGACCTCAGCCTCCTCTCCCTCCCTGACCTCTACAGCCACCTCTGAGAAGCAAAAAGAAATTCCCTGATTGAAGTGCCAGTGAGCAAGTAAATGTTCCAGGAACGGGAAGAGGCCAGCAAAGCTACAAATTGAATAATCCATGCAGTTGGGAAGATGAATAGAGTAATTTGACTTTATTATACTTCCAATTTTATTCCAATTTTTCTGTATGACTAAAGCAATCTTCCTCTACCTACTACTTACTGTCTCTCACCTCTCCCTTTTCTGGGCCATTTTAGAATTCATTCAGAATCTTAAGATACTGGAAGAGGTCATTTGACCCACTTGGTATTTCCTATTTCAATTCTCAGATTACCTGCCTTCATAGTACCTTTCCGTCTTTATGAGTGTTGGTTCTTCCAAAAAAAAAGAAAAATAAAAAAAGTTGAGATATCACTGCTTTTTTTTTCTTTTGTCTTCATTTATCACATCTACGTAAATGTTTAGTCATGGAAACATGCATAAGGATATAGAGATGTATATGACATGGGTCAATGAAAAAAGGAAATAATAGCCCAAGACGAGGACATTAGAGGTGAAGCATTGTAGTCCCAGAATGACAGTTGCTGCAGGCCCACAGGAGAGAGAAGTACTGTGGTCTTTGGGGCCTGGAAAGGTTTCATGAAGGGAGAGATGTTGCTGGGCATTAAAGGATTTGGATAATGGAATGAGCAGGCGAGAACTCCCCAGGTGGGAGGAACAGTTCACCCTTGGGCATGGAGAATGAAAAATCTAAACCACATTCAGCCAGGCGCTGCCAGCTGGGGGCAATCTTCCCTAAAGTGTGGCCCATGTAACATCAGAGGTACTAAATGATTTTAGTTGATACAAGGGAAATCATTTTATATTTTAATAGTCAAAAACCACATATGTGAGGAGAGGCCAGACTTACCTCAAGTAGGGAGAAGAAAGGAACCCTGTGCGCCAGCTCCTGCCTTCTACAGTCAGCACTGCATCAGCCACCTCAGGTCCTCCAGAAGGCCCCCAGAGCCCTCGGCACCCACGTAAGTTCAGGGACCAAGGAAATTCTGATAAAGTGCAATAAACAATCTCAGTACTAGAACAGCTAGTGTCCTGCATCTCCCCATTACTGAAGGCAGCTGGCACCCCCCACCAGCTGTGCCCGGGAGGGAGGCCGTGTGTTAGTCCATTTCTGTGGCTTATAACAGAATGCCTAAAACTGGGTAATTTATAAAGAAGCAGAATTTATTGCTTACCGTTTTGGAGGCTGGGAAGTCCAAAGTCCAGGGACACATCTGGTGAGGACATTGTTCTTGGTGCTGGCTCTACAGTAACACACGGTATCATGTGGTGAGAATGGCTGAGCAAGAGAGCTAACTCTTCACTAGCTCTCCTTTTAAAGCCATCAGAACCATGCCATTTCTCCATGAATAGATCAATCCATTCATGAGGGCACAGTCCTCACAAGCTAATCACCACTTAAAGGCCCCACCTTTCTATTGACATAATAGGATTTCCCACCCTCTTAACACTATCACAGTGGGGATTAAGTTTCAATGAGTTTGGGGGACATTCAATCCACAGAAGGTCAGGTGGAGGCTTTCTTCCAGACTGAAAACAAGGGACCATGAAGGAGCAGTCAAGCTCAGCTCTATGCCAAGGAATCCAGGGTAATAAATTTATTTAAATTTTAAAAGTAAGTGATCTGAGAAAAAAGCTACAAGTAATACCTTATAATTGCAAGATGTTCACAAATATGGCAAAAATCATGTAGGTCGTGTTAGTTGCCTAGGGCTGTAAGAAAGTGTTAAAACTCATGGCTCCGGGCCGAGCCCGTGGCGCACTTGGTAGAGTGCTGCGCTGGGAGCGCGGCGACGCTCCCGCCGCGGGTTCGGATCCTATATGGGACTGACCGGTGAACTCACTGGCTGAGTGCCGGTCACGAAAAAAAAAAAAAAAACGACAAAAAAAAAAAAAAAAATGCTTGGGCTGAGCCCGTGGCGCACTCGGTAGCGTGCTGCGCTAGCAGCGCGGCGACGCTCCTGCCGCCGCGGGTTCAGATCCTATATAAGGATGATCGGTGCACTCCCTGGCTGAGCGCCGGTCACCGGAAAAAAAAAAAGGAAAAAAAAAAAAAAAAAAAAAAAAAAAAAAAAAAAAAACTCATGGCTCCAACAATAGAAATTTATTGTCTCACAGTTCTGGAGGCTGAAAACTCTGTAATCAAGGCATTAGATGAAGGGTTAGTTCTTTTGAGGACTGTGAGGGAGAATCTGTTCCACATTTCTTCCAGCTTCTGGTAGCCTCAGGCATTCCCTGGCTTGCAGGTGGTGTTCTCTCTGTGTCTACACATCATCTGCCCTCTATGCATGTCTGTCTCTGTGTCCTAATTTCCCCTAGTTATAAGGACACCAGTCATATTGAATTAGGGCTCACCCTGGTGACCTCATCTTAACTTGATTACCCTTGCAAAGACCCTATTTCCAAATAAGGTCTCATTCTGAGATACTGGGAGATTTTAACATACCTTTTGGGGTGGGTATAATTCAACTGATAACAAAGGAATGACTTGAATAACTGAAGTTTGGTTAACACTGGCTTAATGGAAGGTATCCAAACCGACTTCAGTTCATTTAAGTACAGATGTGCCACTTTATATCTGTGCTGTGTTGGACGAGTCATTTAAACTTCTGTAATTAAGTTTCCTTATTTATAAAATGAAGGGATTGAAGTACATCAGTGGTTACCAAATACAAAAAAATCATATTTTAGATTTTGTGGACTACTAAATTTTCAAAGAACAAAAGAAGATATGACAGAAGGCTTGAAACTTAATTTTGCCAAATGTAGGAGGAATTGGCTAATTTGTCACTAATTCCGGTTCTTCTTCCTCCTGGGCCATAGCTAAACTATATTTCCCAGCCTCATTTGCTGTTAGGTTTGGCCACATGGTGAGTTCCAGCAATTAAGTAGAAATAAAAGTAATTGCATTTCACTTTCAGGCCTGGTCTGCAAAAATCTCCGTCCTGCAATCGTCCTTCTCTTCCTACATTTGCCAGCTGGATGGTAAAGACTCTGGAGACCTCAGTTAGGGCAGAGCCTCAGTATGGAAGCCAGTCTCTTCTATTATAATTATACGAGGATGCTTCCCTGAGTGAACATGGAGGATGTGCCCTATATTTTGATTTTACTTGAGATATGAATTTATCGGGTTAATCCATTGATACCTGGCAATTACAGCAGCTGTCATTACTTACCATAACTTATATTCCAAATACGAACATTAAAAAAATACCAGCTACTATCACAAAGAAAGGACAATTTAACAGCTAAAATGTAGGAAGTATAGGGAATTTCAAGATGGCGGCGGCTGCGGCGGCTGGCGCGGAGTAGCTGAGGTGGAAAAGGTGGCCACTGGGCCTCAGGCAGCCGGGAAACTTGTGGACCTTCCTCTGGCCATATCTTAAGGGAGGACTGCTGCTGCTGGCCGGTCGTGGGGGCTCAACGCCACTTTGCCCCCGGCAGGAGAGGCTGCCTTATTTACAGGCAACAGCTTTGAAGTGTGGAGCAGGAAAAGAACTGATTCTTAGCTGCAAAAGCGAGTCTTGAAAGAGGGAACACGGCGCCAGGGCTGCTGTGGATGCAGCCAGGATCCCGGAGGCTGGGGCCGCACTGAAGGCGGCCAGCTGCCCTATTCAGGATTCGAGGTTTCAGGCCGGCATTAAAGAAGATTCCTGGGAGCGCCCGGGCGGCGCCGCGACTGAACAGCCTGAGGCGGCAGCGCCGAGAACACGGAAGGCAACAAACCAGAGACAGACCGAGCGCCCGACCTGGCACAGCACTGTGAGTGATCCCTGGCACAGCTCTGTTCGGGGGGTGGATGCTCATGCGGCTCCTGCCTGCACCACCAGGCCACTCACTGCCCCGGTGCTGCCTCCATTTTCCCAGGTGCGGGCAGCTCCGCCCTGCTCGGCCATCACTGAGCCCATTTGCTTGGCCTGGCGCGGGGCTTTCCGGACCCTGCGGGCCGGACTCCTCTCCCACTCCCTCCGCGGTTCTCTGGCGGGGCTGGGGGTGTGGGGCGTCCCGACCAGTGTTGGGAGAGCTAGGAAGTACGGGCGGGCCGACTGTCACTCCACCACACCCTGGACTCCGGCCCCGGTAAACTTCCTGTTACTGGGAGGCAGATAACATCTCTGCGACCACCAGTTTGGAAAAAAGCCTAACGAATTTCTGGTTGGGAATAGTGTGGTAGGAGAGTTCCCAGGTCCGCTTGAACCTGCCGGAGAGCAGGCTGCAGGCGGGCACTAGACTCGGTTTATACCGGGGGGATACAAAGGTGAACAAGACCCGAGAAAGATCTACACAGTGCTACAAAGGCACCCAGAGAGACCGATCGTCTGTGCCTAGCAGAAACCTGGTAGACTTCCTGGGCGAGGCGGTGCTGAGCAGGGTCTTGAAGGCCCAGCTGATAGACGAGGGGTGCAGAAGACACTCCCCAGCCCAGCACAGTGTGCACAGAGGGGGGAGACGTGCGGCCAGGGAGGCGGAGACTCGACAGAAACCACACACCCGGTGGGGTCGCCACTGCACGATCTAACAGCCTGGGCCAGAGCACACGGAACGGGGAGAAGTCCTGTACAGGAAGTGAAAGCTCAACAGAGATCACACACCCTGTGGTACGTGATCCACCAGCCCAGCAGAGTACAAGCTGACCAGAAAGGTGGATCCCCGGAGAAGCCCAAGACCTGAGGCAACCACACACACAAGACACTAGAGGCCAACTGAGCAGTCACGGCGGGAGCCATACCAAATTGGCAACCACAGCAACATCCTAGTTAGTCATTAGTCTCAAACCGGTGGACTGTGAAACCCCCTGCCACAATGAATAAACACCAAAAAAAAGACACCAGAAATACAAAAAATCAAGAAAGTACACCACCAAAAGTTAATAAATCTCATACTCTAGATCCTATAGAACAAGAAGCCCTTGAAATAACTGACAAGGAATTTCGAGTGATAATTCTAAGGAAACTGAATGAGATACAAGAAAACTCAGCTAGACATCATGATGAAATGAGGAAAAGTATACAGGATCTGAAAGAGGAAATATACAAGGAAATCAATGTCCTGAAAAAAAATGTAGCAGAACTTGCTGAACTGAAGAAGTTATTCAGCGAAATAAAAAACACAACGGAGAGTTTAACCAGCAGGCTTGTCGAAGTTGAAGAGAGAACCTCTGAACTTGAAGATGGGCTGTTTGAAATAACACAAGCAGACAAAAAGAAAGAAAAAAGAATCAAAGACATGGAAGAAAATCTGAGAGAGATATCAGACAACCTCAAGCGCTCAAATATCCGAGTCATGGGTATTCCAGAAGGGGAGGAAAATGGAGATTCCATTGAAAACATATTCAACAAAATAGTGGCAGAAAACTTCCCAGGTATAGGAAAAATCACAGATCTTCAGATCCAGGAAGCTCAACGATCTCCAAATGTATTCAACCCAAAAAGGCCTTCTCCAAGACATGTCATAGTCAAATTGGCAAAACTCAGAGACAAAGAGAGAATCTTAAAAGCTGCAAGAGAGAAGCGTCAAATCACCTATAAGGGAGCCCCAATCAGGTTAACATCAGACTTCTCATCACAAACCCTAAAAGCTAGAAAGGAATGGGATGATATTTTCAAAATACTAAAAGACAAAGATTGCCAGCCAAGAATACTCTACCCTGCAAGGCTATCCTTCCGAAATGAGGGGCAAATAGTATATTTCTCAGACAAACAAAAACTGCGGGAGTTCACTACCACAAGACCACCCTTACAAGAAATCCTCAAGGGAGTACTGGGTTTGGTTCCTGAAAAATAACTACCACTGCCATAAAAACCTAAGAAAAATCTAAACCCGCTAGTATAATAAAAATGGCATTCATGAAGAGAAAACAAGCTAACAAAAACACTATCTACAACCTAAGGAACCAACAAACAAAGAAACCAAACAGTAAATCAGAAAGCAAGGAACAAAAGACACCTAAGACAACCAAACAACCAATAAAATGCTAGGAATAAATCAACACCTTTCAATAACAACTCTTAATGTTAAAGGCTTAAATTCCCCAATTAAAAGACACAGACTGGCTGACTGGATCAAAAAGCAGGACCCAACTATATGCTGCCTACAAGAGACCCACCTCACCCATAAAGATTCACACAGACTAAGAGTGAAAGGATGGAAAAAGATTTACCATGCAAACAGAAAAGAAAAACGACCTGGAGTGGCTATTCTTATATCTGACAAAATAGACTTTAAACTAAAAACCATAAAAAGAGACAATGAGGGACACTACTTAATGATAAAAGGACTGATCCATCAAGAAGACATAACAATCATAAATATGTACGCACCCAATGTTGGAGCAGCCAGATTTATAAAACAAACTCTATTAGACCTAAAGAAGGAAATAGACACTAATACCATAATAGCAGGGGACCTGAACACTCCACTGTCAATATTAGACAGATCATCTAGGCAAAGAATCAGTAGAGAAACACAAGATCTAAACAAGACTCTAGACCAATTGGAATTGGCAGATATCTACAGAACATTCCACCCAACAACCTCAGAATATTCATTCTTCTCATCAGCACATGGATCATTCTCCAGGATAGATCACATATTAGGTCACAAATCAAGTCTCAATAAATTCAAAAAAATTGGAATTATCCCATGTGTCTTCTCAGACCACAATGGATTAAAACTAGAAATTAATAACAAACAAAACTCTGGAAACTATACAAACACATGGAAATTAAACAGCATTCTACTTAATGACATATGGGTCCAAGAAGAAATCAAGCAGGAAATCAAAAAGTTTATTGAAACTAATGAAAACAATGATACATCATACCAAAACCTGTGGGATACTGCAAAAGCAGTATTGAGGGGAAAATTTATTGCATTAAATGCTCACTTCAGAAGAATGGAAAGATGGCAAGTGAACAACCTAACACTTCACCTTAAAGAACTAGAAAAACAAGAACAATCCAATCCTAAAGTTAGCAGACGGAAAGAAATCATTAAGATCAGAGCAGAACTGAATGAAATTGAAAACCAAAAAACAATTCAAAAGATCAACGAATCAAAAAGTTGGTTTTTTGAAAAGATAAATAAAATTGACAAACCATTAGCATGGCTAACAAAAAAAAGAAGAGAGAAGACTCAAATAACAAAAATTAGAAATGAAAAAGGCGATATTACAACTGATTCATCTGAAATACAAGGAATCATTCGAGACTACTATAAACAACTATACGCCAACAAATTTGAAAATCTGGAGGAAATGGATAAATTTCTGGACACACACAAGCTCCCAAAACTGAACTGTGAAGATGTAGAAAATTTGAACAGACCAATAACAATAAAGGAGATTGAAGCTGTTATCAGAAGGCTCCCAACAAAGAAAAGCCCAGGTCCAGATGGATTCACAGCAGAATTTTACCAAACATTCAAAGAGGAATTGACACCGATTCTTTACAAACTATTCCAAAAGATTGAAACGGACGCAAATCTCCCAAACTCATTCTATGAAGCAAACATCATCCTGATACCAAAACCAGGTAAAGATATAACCAAAAAAGAAAACTACAGGCCGATATCCTTGATGAATATAGATGCAAAAATCCTCACTAAAATACTAGCAAACAGAATACAGCAACACATACGAAAAATTATTCATCACGATCAAGTGGGATTCATCCCAGGGATGCAAGGTTGGTTCAACATACGCAAATCAATAAATGTGATACACCATATTAATAAACTCAAACACAAGGACCATATGATCATATCTATAGATGCTGAAAAAGCATTTGATAAAGTTCAGCACTCATTCATGACAAAGACCCTCTATAAGTTAGGTATAGAGGGAAAGTATCTCAACATAATTAAAGCCATATATGCCAAACCCACTGCCAATATCATCCTGAATGGGGAAAAGCTGAAAGCTTTTCCTTTAAGAACAGGCACTAGACAAGGATGCCCACTCTCACCACTCCTATTCAACATAGTGTTGGAAGTACTAGCCAGAGCAATCAGAGAAGAGAAGGAAATAAAGGGCATTCAGATGGGAAAAGATGAAGTCAAACTGTCCCTGTTTGCAGATGACATGATCCTATATATCGAACAGCCTAAAACCTCTACAAAAAAACTGTTGGAATTGATAAATGATTTCAGCACAGTAGCAGGATACAAAATCAACACACAAAAATCAGTAGCATTTCTTTTCTCCAATAGTGAACATGCAGAACGAGAAATCAAGAAAGCCTGCCCATTTACAATAGCCACCAAAAAAATAAAATACTTAGGAATTGAGTTAACCAAGGAGGTGAAAAATCTCTATAATGAGAACTACAAACCACTGCTGAGAGAAATTAGAGAGGATACAAGAAGATGGAAAGATATCCCATGCTCTTGGATTGGAAGAATCAACATAGTGAAAATGTCCATACTACCCAAAGTGATATACAAATTCAATGCAATCCCCATCAAAATTCCAAAGACATTTTTCTCAGAAATGGAAAAAACTATTCAGACATTTATATGGAACAATAAAAGACCACGAATAGCCAAAGCAATGCTCAGCAAAAAAAATAAAGCTGGAGGCATAACACTACCTGACTTTAAGCTATACTACAAAGCTATAATAACCAAAACAGTATGGTACTGGCATAAAAACAGACACACTGACCAATGGAATAGAATAGAGAATCCAGAAATCAACCCACACACTTACTGCCATCTGATCTTTGACAAAGGCACCAAGCCTATTCACTGGGGAAGGGACTGCCTCTTCAGCAAGTGGTGTTGGGATAACTGGATATCGATATGCAGGAGAATGAAACTAGATCCATACCTCTCACCGTATACTAAAATCAACTCAAAATGGATTAAGGATTTAAATATACACCCTGAGACAATAAAACTTCTTAAAGAAAACATAGGGGAAACACTTCAGGAAATAGGACTGGGCACAGACTTCATGAATACGACCCCAAAAGCACGGGCAACCAAAGGAAAAATAAACAAATGGGATTATATCAAACTAAAAAGCTTCTGCACAGCAAAAGAAACAATTAAAAGAGTTAAAAGACAACCAACAGAGTGGGAGAAAATATTTGCAAAATATACATCTGACAAAGGATTAATATCCAGAATATATAAGGAACTCAAACAACTTTACAAGAAGAAAACAAGCAACCCAATTAAAAAGTGGGCAAAAGAGCTAAGTAGGCATTTCTCTAAGGAAGATACCCAAATGGCCAACAGACATATGAAAAAATGCTCAACATCACTCAGCATCCGGGAAATGCAAATCAAAACCACATTGAGATACCATCTAACCCCAGTTAGGATGGCTAAAATCCAAAAGACTATGAACGATAAATGCTGGCGAGGCTGCGGAGAAAAAGGAACTCTCATACATTGTTGGTGGGACTGCAAAATGGTGCAGCCTCTATGGAAAATGGTATGGAGGTTCCTTAAACAATTGCACATAGATCTACCATACGACCCAGCCATCCCACTGTTGGGAATATACCCAGAGGAATGGAAATCATCAAGTCGAAGGTATACCTGTTCCCCAATGTTCATCGCAGCACTCTTTACAATAGCCAAGAGTTGGAACCAGCCCAAATGCCCATCATCAGATGAGTGGATACGGAAAATGTGGTACATCTACACAATGGAATACTACTCAGCTATAAAAACGAATGAAATACTGCCATTTGCAACAACATGGATGGACCTTGAGAGAATTATATTAAGTGAAACAAGTCAGGCACAGAAAGAGAAATACCACATGTTCTCACTTATTGGAGGGAGCTAAACATTAATATATAAATTCACACACACACATACACACACACACACACAAATCGGGGGGGGGGAGGGAAGAAGATATAACAACCACAATTATTTGAAGTTGATACAACAAGCAAACAGAAAGGACATTGTTGGGGGGGAGGGGGGGAGGGAGAAGGGAGGGAGGTTTTGGTGATGGGGAGCATTAATCAGCTACAATGTATATCGACAAAATAAAATTTAAAAAAAAAATAATAATAATAATAATAAAAAAAATAAATAAATAAAATAAAATAAAATAAAATGTAGGAAGTATATAATCTTAGAAACAGGAGCAGTCTTTCAAATTAAAAAGCTAACTTTTTTGAAAATTCTGCTTTAACACAATTTTTCTCATTTCACTATGAATGAGTGGTAATTTTATTAAAGATGGTCATTGGTCCATGAACTGACATGAACCTCTGGGACAGATGGCTCTCCACCGAATCAGAGGACAAATGACAGACCGAATTCACCTGCTCAGAAAAGTTGTCAGAGAGAAAGCAGCCTCTCTCCATCTCATAGCTGTGCCACCCTCTGTGTTGCTTTATTTCCAGCAAGCTCAGTCCTTATGGTGGGCTTCAGCTCTCCAGGTTAATTTGGTCATAGTACTAAGTCCCGGGGGGGGGGGAGGGGGAGCCTTCTTCCTGTTGCTCCTGAAAAAGTCCCAGGATCAGTTCTGATTGGATCAGCTTGGGTATGCCCACCCCCAACCAAACACTGCAGCCAGGAGGACAGAATGTGCCTGTGGCCAGGTGTGGGTCACATCCAGGCTGGTTCCCTAAAGAAATGTGTGTGTTCTATTACCCAAAAGAAAGGAGAATGATCTCCACAAGGCCAAACAGCAGAGAATATCATAATAGCCTCTGGTAATTCTCTGTGCTGGGCACCATGAAGCTGCAGAAGAGCTAAACAAGTATTCTGCCCAGCTTTTCAGTGGCATTTAAAACAAAGCATGGGAGAAGAATTGGTTTGAAACATTTTGAAGATCAAAAGGAAAATGAATAATAACAAGCAGGTAACATATTTCAAATAAAATGTGTTTTCATCCATACCAAGAGAGATGCAGTTGCCAAATTCTGGGGGTTAAGCACAGGCTTATTAATTTAAAATGTGAGCTTTGTTTTCTATTAGGAGCATGAGGACAAATGAGATAAATTTGGGAT
Source organism: Cynocephalus volans (assembly GCF_027409185.1). Classification (NCBI taxonomy): domain Eukaryota; kingdom Metazoa; phylum Chordata; class Mammalia; order Dermoptera; family Cynocephalidae; genus Cynocephalus; species Cynocephalus volans. Next base: position 82,234,935 of record NC_084461.1, read on the forward strand.
AATTAAAAACTGGGTTTCTCCATCTATCATAATATTTTTATATGCTATTAGTATCATTCCATCTGTGAGAAAATACTTAAAATAAAGACATCAAGCATTTAGTATTATCAAGGCCACATATTTTTTTTCCTTCCCCTGAAATCTAGTACCCTTCCTCCTTCTTAACTGGTGGTTTTTAGATAATTAAATATGCTTTTCCTTATCCAGATTACTACAAACTTTCAGGCTTTCAATTCAAGTCCTGTAACAATTTAGTATCTCTCCAAATCCTTTGAAAGACTTGTGCCATCAATTTGGTCTCTTTTACTCTAATTATACCAGGATGCAGGATTTATTTTCCTGTTTACAGCAATCTAACTAAAGTCTCATGAAATGTAAACCAGCATATATCTTCCAGAAATAATTAGACAATGAAGAATTTTTAAATCTAGTTCAGATAAAAACCACATTACTCTTCATTCCTTGGTGTTTGTCAGACTATTTTTCTTTTCCTCTTTGCTATCATTTTCAGTCAAGAGTATGTCAATATCAATTCTCAACATAGTAATAAATTAAGTTTGTTTTGTTCTTTCTGCCCGTACTTTTCTCTCTCAGGCAAACATGAAGCCAGTCAATAATTTTATTGCTGCAAGGCAAAATGTAGAATTTTTTTACTTAAGAGATTTGATGTTTTAAGTTATTGTCATATCAAGAGATAGTCAATTATTAATTCTTTTAACAAATATTTGTTGATTTTCTTTTTTAAGTGCCAGGCATATTCGTCTAGGAGCTGGGGACACAGCACTAAAGCAATAGATCCTACCCTCACAGAGATTATATTCCAGAAAAGGAGACAGAAAGTAAACACAAGCAACCTTGAAAACCGTCACGTTGTGTGAAATGCTGCCAAGGGAATAAACTAGGTAGAGAGGCAGGGAGTGGCTGACAGAGAACAGTTAAGGAAGCGCTCTCTCTGAGGATGTAATATATGAGCTGAGACTAAGAGGATGAGAATTGACAACCATGCTGTGGATTGGGCTGGGAAAGCCTTCTAGCTGGAGGAAACACATGCAAACGTTCAGAGGCTGGAAAGGGCTCCCAAAGTCAGGGAAAAGGAGGCCAGCATGACTAGATCATTATTTTCACTCATCTTCTAAACCCAATTTAGAGACATATGTCTTGAATTGAATGCATCATTTTAGTTTCCTGTTTAGTAAACTGCTCCTTAACTTTATTAATGCCTTATTTTTCATATGCAGTTTGGTAGTCTTTAGTTCTCTGGGTGAGTTTGTCTTTAACACTTTGAGTACATTAAAGACTCATTTTGATAGTCAACATACTGAAAACATCAACTACCACTCCAGTGGCTGGAAAGAATTAATACACCTCCCCAAATGCCTAGTTTACTGTCAAGAAATCCTTTATGTCCTGAGAATCTGGCTGGACATTTGTAGCCACCTGGTATTTAAAGCAAAACCCATTGTGCAGAACTGAACAGCATTTTTAAAACATAAAAACAACCAATCTGGGTTTTAACATAATAACAACCAATCTCGCACACAGAACCATTGAACTAGGCTGTGCTAATCTTTGATTTTTAGTGCTCTGGTTTTAATAACATTTTAAACTATGTAACAAAATGTCATGTAGAAAGACTGTTGGAGCAGGGCTGGATTGTCTCTTTTGAGCTCAGCAGGATCCTAGGTCTGCTCCATCTGCTTCCTGAAAGCACTGGGCCAATCAAGAATAAGCCAGTCTAAAAGAGTACAAGATGTTGACTGTGCCCCAGCTCTGCTCCAGTCCTGTGGCAAATGGGAGAAGAGGTTTCCTTGGTGAGGAACGGGGTGATCATTGGGAGGATGGACTTTGTCTTCAGGAGACTTAAGTACAAATTCCAGGGTCCCACTCACTGGCATTAAGACCTCAGTCCTTAGGTAACTTACCTAACCTCTTCAAGCTTCCCTTTTAGCAACTATAGAAGAAGGATGATATTTATTTGATTTGTTGTGAGAATAAAATGAGAAAGTGCATGAAAAGTGTGTGGCACGTTGTAGATGTTCAGCAATAGCAGATACCACTTTCATTATTCTTTTTAATTAATAAAGTCCATTCCTTAGGTGAGTAAAGAAATACCTGCTAAGCAACTTCCGATCCCCAAAGAGATAGGGCAGATGTTGAGGGTATATAAAGCCAGCAACCTACCAAGGCCATCTTGTACTGATTCAATCACTACATCTACCCCATCTCCCTTGTCTAAGACCAGGGGTCACAGGAAGGCCTTTGGTCTAAGGGCCCCCATTGGTGAGGAACCTCAGATTTAGGCACTTCAAATAAACACCTAGCAGAGAGGTTCCAACATGACCTTCATATTGCCTTGTGCCTTCTCTCCAAAGATCTCCTGGATTCCCAGGTGGGAGAGAAAAGCAGCTGGTAGCAATTTCCCATGCCCCACCAATTAAGCTAGCTTTGTTAAACCCCAGTCCCCTGGGTATCCAGAGATCTCAAGATTTGAGAGAAATAAAAAATAGACTGCTTCTCACACAAAAAGGTCTAGAATGTCCTGCTGTAGATATAGTGGAAAATATTTTAAACTTACAGATGATTTCAGATACTTATCACTTGATGGCGCTATTTGTAACTTAGTAACAGCCCACCAGCTTTATAAATCGACTCTATTTCTTCAAATTAAAATAAACTCTGATAAATACTAGATTTTCTTCGAAGAATGAATACTGGACTTGAGACATTACAGCAAGTATATAAAGAAAAATAATTCCTAGGTATTTGAAGATCCTTCTACTTGGTGCTTGCACCTTCCTGGACCCCTGAGGGTGGGCCTCTGAAGGCTGGTCATACAGAAATGGCCCAGTGGGCTCCACCTCCAGATCCAGTGGGTTCCACCTCCAGATTGAGGTCCGCCTCAAGATGAGAACATCAGCAGGAAGCCTCTAGTCAGCTGGCTGTCTTCTAACTGCTTGTTATCTCTTGTTGGCCCATGTCCCAAGCCTTCAGCCCCAGTTTAGTGATGGGTTGTAGGAAAACCCTCCCCAGGAGAATCTCTCAGGGGACTGGTGTTTGTGCCACAGGAATCACTTGAGTTTGTGGCAATAACAGAGTCCACTCCCACAGCTGCCACCAGAACTTCTGCCTCCCTCTGACCTCACCTCCTGCCATTCTGCTCCTGACTCCTTCCTTCCCCTCCGCCATCTTTCAGTTCTCTTCACACAATCTATTCTTGCCTGCCTCGAATCTGAGCACACGTTAGAAATAACTGGAATGCTTTTCCCCAGGACTGGCTACATATTTTACAGGACCAGTGCAAAATTATAATGCAGGTGTTCTTGTCCAAAACTTGTTAAGAATTTCAAGATGGTGGCAACAGAGCTTTAGGCCAAGCATGGGGCCCTTCTAAGCATGTGGCCCTGTGGGATGGCCAAGTCTTACACCCAGGAAAGCTGGCCCTGCTTTTGCTTCTGCTGTTCACATGGCGAGTTTATCATCACTGAATCAGCATTTCCAGTGATTCTCTTTTGGCTAACATTTTTATTTTCTTTATAGTGCTTATGACAATTTTAAATATTAACTTGTTTATTGCTTACATTTTGGGGGGGCTGTCTCCCCCACCCAACCCTTTTTTACACTGTAAGCTCCGTAAGGGCACAGGCTGTGGCTACCTTGGCCATAGTTGGATCCCCAGTGCCTGGAAATGTGCCCGGCATATGTAGACATTCAATGAATACTCATTGCATGAATGAATTAATTTATGTTCCTTGCTTTCAGCTCCAAGTTACTTTTAATATTGAAATGGGGAAAAAAAAAAAAAGGCTTTAGAAAACAGGAACCTATCAGAGTAATCAGTGCTTAAGTTGAGCCAGTGTAATTGCATTCTCTCCTTATCTGAGAAACTACCTCTTATTTCCCCAGATATAGCTTGCTTAGAATCATTTAAATGTTTTTTTGATTTCGGATCTACCCAAACTTTCATATTTTTCTTGTGTAAAGGAAACATTCCAGTCACTCTTTGAGGCATATTTAGAAAAGAAGGTGGGTGGGTTTCACGACTTCCTACTGGATGTCTCTGAGGGAAAAGTGAATGAAGAGTTATTCTCCATCAGCTGATGTACTGTGGACAACATATAATTCTGACACTAGCCACCACAGTTAGCGCAGACCCCACAAGGTAGAGGACACTTCCCCAGCAAGACTGCCCGCAGGTCAGATGCCAGCCGAAAATGGAGTCCCCAGGCCACCCACACTTCAACTGTCTACATAATTGAGTTCTCTGGAGAGAGTGGGAAGGCCTCTCAATCAGGTTTGAAATGATTTGAAAGAAAAAAAAAATGACATTGGCCTGGCTTTTCATTGTGGTTGGGGGGTGAGGAGGACTTGAGTGTTCGCATGCTTGGGAAGAGCTTTGTGTGGTATGAGCCTGTGGCATGAACCTATGGCATGAACCTGTAGTATGAACCTGTGTTATGCCCAAGGAGGGAACACCAGGCTTTCTTATCAGCTTCTCCAGATGTGGGGTACAAGCAAAAGAGGGAAGGGTGAGGCTTAAAAGCTGTCAGCAATCAAACTTCAAAAACAGAGCTGGATTCCTCATTGCACCTACTAAAGTAGACAGAATGCATCATGAACCCCATGTACCCATCGCATAGCTTCAAAAATTATCATGTGACTTTTCGTGTTTTTCTAAATTCTTTCCCACTTCCCCACCCTCACCTTTTGCAGTAAATGCTAAGCATTACAGCATTTCATGTGTCAATGTTTCACTATATATCTCCAAAATACAGACTTTCCTTTAAAAAGTTAACAAAAATTTCTTTAATATTATCAAATACCTGTTCTGTGCTCATATTTTCACAATTGGCTTATAAATATTTTTTAAAGTTTCTTTTTGTGAAATTGGAATCCAAACTAGGAACATAATTATATTTAGTTAATATGACTCTTACATCTCTAATAATCTACAGGTTACTACTATACCTAATATTTTTTCCTTACAATTTTTTTGCTGAAGAAACCAGATTGTCTATGGAGTTCCCCAGTCTGACTTCTGCTGTTTGCATTCTCACGTGTCTTTAACATGTTCCCTTGGTTCTTTTAATTTCCTGTAAATTGATAGTAGTATCTAGAGGCTTGATCACATTCAGGTTTAATGATAGACAGATAGATAATTTTTCTCTTTTTTTTTTTTTTTTTTGGAAATACTACTTGATTCATTAGGAGGTACATGATGTCTGATCGCCTTTTTTCATGTGATGTTAGGAACCATTGATGGTTAGTTCGCAGATCCACTAATCCACAAAATGTTGTAAAATGGCGATTTTCTAATTCTATCATTCTTTCTTCACTAGTTAAAACACCCTTTTAAGAAGAAACTTTTCTTTATCAATTACTTGGTTACTATGAGGTATACATCTTATAGAAAAATTAGAATAATATTTAATTCTTTCCCTGTATTTATCATATTTATAATGAGTTTGTGTCTTTGTATCCTCCAAGGGCAATCTCTGAGTTTGTTGGAAGCTTTTTCTGTTTGTTTCTGTTTTTGAGTAATGTTTCTTGAACTCCTTATGCCAAAGTTCTCTTCAGTGGTAGAATTTTTTTCCAATTGCCTTTGCATTTTTAGCCTTAATTTTTTTTCCCCCAGAAAGACTCACTTATTTAATTATCCAGTAACTCTCATTTCTGTAAACTGAGTTGAGATACTGGCTACAATGAACCTAAGCTTTTTTGCAGAAATCAGAATTATGAACAAAATTTAAACATGAAATTTTAAAAAGACATCTAAATTGCTTCCATAATAAGATACAATATTCTTTTTTCTCCAGTCAGAAATTTTCTTCACAGAATAGCTTATTCCATGGAGGAATAAATGTTTTAAGGTTTGGGTCAGTTTTCAACCACATAGATCTATGAGCCTCTCCCGACCCCCAACACACAAAGACTCACACATGCATGCATGCACGTGTTACTTTGAATGGTCAGCGTTCTATATTCTTGGCTACATTTCTAATTCAGAATTACTTTCCACTTGTAATTTCTCAGGATTATTACATAATCAGCTAGATGTGTCAACTTCAAACTTTGAGGCAACTTGGGACTACCAGGAGGTTCAGTCTGACTCCCTGTGTTGACCCCGGGAATTGCTCAGCCCAAACATTCAGGCACTGCCACCAGTGATTTTGGCTCTATGGCCAGCATGTTTGCCATTAGTCGACAATATTTTTTTATCCAACTCCTGCTAAAATTAACCTCACTTGGAATACAGTCTTTCTGTTTCATCAGTATAATTACTGGCTTAGCATGCCTTCCCAAAGCTGTTGTTTGTAATGATTCATGCAGCAGAAAATATACAACTTGGTTCCTGAAAGCCAAAGCAATGACAATTCAATCTTGTGACACAGAAAATTCAAAAGGAATCTGTATAAAAACCCAATAGTACAGATGACTTCTTCTTTAAGTGAATCATTTTTTTGGTGGAGGAAACACACACACACATGCAAGCACGTACACAGACACCTGCACTTTAAAACGTCTCTCATTCTAAAAACCAATGAACATCTATTCGGTAGCTCATCTCAGCCAGGTTAATTATAGACTGGGTGGGCTATATTCAAGGATGAAATGAGGGGCTGCTTCCGATATTATTTCAGGAGCAATGAGAAGAACTTCATTCTTCTCCAAATATTTTCTCTGTTCTGCTAAGTGACTGAAATGTCACCGTTAGCGCTTTCATTCCTTTAGCTTAAAATGCTAATACCTCCAGAGAAGGTTAGCACACTTCCTCTCTGTGAAGGGCGGATGGGTTATTCCCAGCATCCGGTTTAGTTTGAGGTAGCAATTCTCAACCCTGCCTTCACATTAAAATCACCTAGGAAGCTTTTACAGAACACGCCTGAGAGGGCTCTACATTGGGTCATTTGAATCAGTCTCTCTCGGGTGGGTCCTGGGTACCATTATTTTTTACAGTGAAAGTGTCCCATGTAACTTCTAATGTGGGGCTAGGGTCATGAGGCTAGAGGGCTTGGGTATAAGGAGGAAATGGAGAAGACTAGGGCCAGGCCTGACAAGGCTGTACATACCTGTGTGTGAGAGAGACCTTTTTCTTCATCAAAACACTCCCTCAACCCCCAACCCTGCACCCTGCAGTGGGTCTATCTGACTGATCAGTCCTAGTCTTATTGGCAGGGAGGGAAGACACGACCCAGGCCTTGACAACTGGAGTATTGTACCCTCTGAAAGAGTGACTGGTTTGGGGTGGACCCCAACTAGGCCAGCCAAGACCAATAACCATCATCAGTTCTAGGACTTTGATTGGAAATGTTGGGAAATCTCTTTCCACTGAGATTGCTAAAGTGTTAAGATGGAAGTTGGAGCTGCTAGTGGCCATCTGACCACACCGAAGGGAGAAGCTGCCCAGGAATGAAGCCAACATAAATGAAGCAGAAGCAGGATTGACAGAGCCAATGTCGACGACATCCTCTGACCGTCGTGTCTCGCCCCGCATGTTGCCAAGACTTCACAGATGCGAGAGCTAAGTTCTTCTGCTTGGGTCATTTTGAGTTGAATTATGTATAAATTATAACAAAAAGAATTCTGAATAATAGACAAGTAGAGAGGCCCAAATGAGTCAAGGAAATTCGCTGGGTTTCAGGGTCAGATCTGTTACTGCCCTATGCTGGGGGTAGACTTTGTTGAATAAATAGGAGTAAAGCTAGCTATAAGATATAAAAAAGAAATTGGCTTTCTCACAATGTTTCAAAGTAGTGTTAGACTCTTGATTTTAATTGTAAATAAATATCACAAAAAAGAATTGTACCTTTAGTTATGTTCTAATTTTAAAGGAAATCCACACAGTCCTTTTTTTAACCCAAGTATATCTTGACGTAGGTTATAAACTGGTGACTCCACTGACCTCTTTTCTTATCCTGCCTTTGGCCTGTCATCCCTGGTTTGGTGCAGGCCATTGTATAGACTGAATCTTAGTACTAAGGTAGTTATTGTCCCCAAGCCAAACTTATCTCAAAAGGATGTTCTCTCTGGAATTTTACTTTCTGAGATAGGTACATTCAGCCACAACCCCAAAGGGAGCCCACAGAGCTTTGCCTCCAGGACCGTCTTCTTTCCCTCTCATCCTGATGTGTGCCTTTTACTCCATCCCACATGCTCAGCAAGACCACAGCTGGTACTCAGCCCATCTTTCACTCTGAATACTTTCTAGGTAGGAACCAGGCGGTCCAATGTGTCCTCCTAACTTTACAGGACACATATCATGTTCTCCAAGTGATCCCATTGAAGCCCCTTTCTCTTGACTTGGTCTGCAAGGGAAGTACACACACACACATAAACCTTTCCCCTTGGGGACTAGGTCTCCAATGAGAGCCTCCTCACAAATTCTCCTCAATCTCCAAGTGACCCTTTTTTATCCTTGAGATGGATGAGATGTGTTAGAATCATGTAACTAATTTTGGGATGTTTACTTGGAAATTCTTATAAGATACTTTGTCTTACAGTTCATATTGAGATCTGTTATCTATCACCTGAGGGTTCAGCCAAGACTTTCATTTTAATTTCCTATTCCCAGCAAAAACTAATGTGGCTAGCTGATAGCAGCACCAAAACCCCATAAAGTCATTGAGATAAAAACATGAAAAAATTCTTCACCAAGCACATTTAGAACAACCACATTTCATCACATCTCATGTGGAGAACAATCAGTTCATGACCACCAGATACTCTATTTTTCATTTCTGAGGTTACATGCCTTTTGGGGGAAAGCTTGACAAACAGCATTGCTTTGACTCAGTCTAAAGGCAGAAACACCTTGGCTGCCTGACATACCTCCCTCCTTGATCTACCTGGCGTGCTGTCAGATTCATTGCTCCAAAGAGTGCTCCATGTGACTGCAGATTGAAAAGGCACCCAAGTTCAACTCAGCAGGCTTTCAAGAGTCAAGACTGCTATAAATAAATGCAAGTCACCTTTCTGTTCTGGGGTTGGTAACTTGAATCTGTGCATCTTTATATTTTGGATCTTCTAAAAAGACAGGACAGATTAACTTTAGATAAGGTATGAGATCTTCTGAATAGTTACAGAGGTAGTAAGTTTTTAAATTATTTTGCAATAGTAATTGTAAAAATAATATGTGCTCATTTTTAAGTACGAATTCTGACCAAGATTAAGAACAGTGTTTTAAACATCGCTTGAATCCCGCCATCTAAAATACCCATTAACAATAGTATTTTATTTCATTTCATAATCATTTCAGACACTATTCTATACATACATACAAATATGATAGATAGTTTAAATAGCTACGTGGAGACGAATATCTCATTTTTCCTTACAAAAGCAAGAACAAGTTGAATGTAACATCAAATACATCCAAGCTTCTTTTTAAGCACCAAGAACATTATGCTGTATTTTATTTATTTAAAATATTGAGGCTCTGGTTTGTCTCTAAGGAGAAAAGGAAAAAAGGAATCTGCTTCAAAGATTGCTGGAGAGAAGCAGACTCCTGAAATTTCTGCAAGAGCATTAGCAGAGACAGCAGGAGGAACTATGGGAGGCTGGAAGCTGAGAGAGCTTAGGGACTGGAGGAAGTGCGTTGCTATGCTTCCCTTGAACACGAAGATAGTAAAAGGGAATTTGATCTCCCACATTTTGCTTACTTTTGAGTTGTGGTTTTGTTTATTGATCATTTTACTTACACTAAAGATAAAATTTTGTTTGTGAATATTCATTGCCCTATTCTCAACAGCAAATACTTGCCAGATGCTTTATTAGATTTGGATTTATAGAGACAAATCCTAGACCAGCCCTGCACTGCATGGAGGAAGCAGCACGTCAACGAACGATGACGGTAAGATGTGTACTGCAGTGAAGTCATTTGCGAAGGGCTATTAGAACAGAAAAGAAAGAAAAGAGGTAGCTTAGTCTGAGGTACTCCAGGCAGAGGGAGTGGTGTGTGCAAAGATATGGGAAGTGACTATTCTTGGTTTATTTCTGGAATGGGAACTACTTCCACAGGCAAGGGGCTGCCTTGTCAGCATCTCTGGCTGCATTTGCTGACTCTGATGTACACACTTAAAGGCTGCCATTGATTTTGTCCAGGAAGTAACAAGAAAGGGGAAATGTCTGTGAACACTCACGCAGGTAACAATCAAGTTACTGTGACATCCTAAAACCATCCTGATGCTTACGTTAAACATGCACCTTAGAAAAAGCCATCTCAAGTTCTTGTCTAATTCATTAAAGAAACTGTGTGGAGGCTGCATGCAATAGACTCAAACCAACTGAAACAACTTTCTCTTCCCTATTCCACTCTCAGACTCCAGCTTCTTGTCCATCTCTTTGTTCCCACGAAGAGCATCCAGAGAATTAATGTTTTATTGTTTTCAAATAAATTTATTTTTAAATAAAAAGCTCCTTGAAGGTGAGAAAATTTTCAGAATCAAAATGGAGTCGCTTGTGTTTAAGAAAAAAAAAGCATGAAAAATAGAGCCAGGGAAGCCACAATCTTATACAAAAAATACGTCTGCGAGGACATCTGCCCAGCAACTGTCTGTCCAATCTCAGACTGGTGTCACCCTTCTTACTGACTCTCATAGCCAAAGATAATTATCCCTAAACAATTATGTAATCCTCCATCATTTTTCCTTTAGAACTCTTTGTCTTCCTTATTTCCCTGAATACGCACACAGTTTACTATGGCATGATTATTCCCATTGCAATGCCTTGGCCCAAATAAACTCTGTTATAAGGGTGTCTTTGAGTAACCCTCAGAACAATTCTCTAAGAATTGTGAAAAGGAAAAATAAAGAAGAAGTTCAAAACACAGATATTGGAAATGCTTTCCCCTAACCAGGACATTTTCTTTAGGTAGGTTCTTCCAGATCATCAACATCACCTGGTAACTTATTAGAAATGCAGTTTCTCCAGGCCCACCTCAGACCCACTGAATCAGAATCTCTTGGGTCAGAACCCAACAGTCTGTGTTCTAAAAAGTTTCCGGGTGATTCTTATGCACACACAAGTTTGACAAGAACCATTTTCCTAGAGTAATAAATGTGGGACCAAAAGAGCCCACATGCCCACAAGTACTTCTCACACAAGACTGCCAGCTATGTTACAAAAATGTTTATCATTTCAATGTATTCCTTGCTATCAATGCACAAGCCTCTTATGGTGACCATATCTTACTTGGGATAGTTACAGCCACAGATTCATAGACCCAGAGAGGTGCCTCAGGGGTTGTCTCCTCCAAAAATCTGTTACTGATTAGGAGCCCAGGAAATTGTCCAAGGTCACAGAGCCAAGCAGAAGAGGGCCAAGCCTAGTCTCCAGATTTCTGGACATGAAATTCAAGGTCTGTGTGACGGATGTTAACATAATTGCACAAGCAAATTCATGTAATACATAGAATTTATATCTTGTTATTTTTACTTCACATTCTTTAGTGATCAAAATCACCATTTTATTATTAATTAGCATTTCATCAGAATCTATTCTTTAAATTTTCTTACTGTTACACATTTAAGTTGTTGCCAATGTTTTGCTCTTGTGAATAAGGAAGGAGGGTAAGATTTGAAGTTTTAAAAAGATGCTGGAAAGGTGCATTATATAAGCAGGCCAGGATGGGCTACCCAAGAAGGGTCTCTTGACAGCCAAAGAACTAAAGGAGAAGTTCTTTGGAGATAAAGGAGAAGAGACCCAATTATAAAAGAAGAGACTCATTAAACAAGCAGGCCAGGATTGGATACCCAAGGACCTCTCTGGGGAAAATAGGATAATTTAGTCAGGCTCCCTGGACATTTCTTGTAAACAAATTATGTGGGTGGAGTTAGTGCACATGTGCACCAATGTATCTTTTTAGTTTTGTAGCTATTCTGTTTTCTGCAGTTTGTGAAGCAGGCTGGTGGCAGAGAGCTCATGTCTAACAGTGCAGCATGTTTACTCTGCTGGCAGCTGCTCAGTTTCAGTTTTTCTTTGGACTTTGCAGGTAGCAGTTGAGTTTCTGAGTTTCTTATCATACTACCTAGCTCATAGTGTGTGTGCTGAATAAAGACTATTTCTACTTCAGCCAAGGCTCCAAGGACCTTTTTGCCAGTTATCTAGCTCATAGACTTGGGTGTGAAGAGTTTATGAATGGGCTCGAGGGGTCTGTGAGCTTTAGAACCTAGCCCTAGCTCTACAATTGGCGTAATCGGCAGGATTATGCTATAACCTCTATGGAGAATAAGATGGGGAGGGGGAATAATCTCAAGGGGTGTGGAAATCCCCAAGAAAAACAGGCCACTCACAATTTTCCTTTGTATGGACATGGCAATTCCAGAAAGAACACATAGATTCATCCAAGGCCAACATATCTACTCTTCTCCCTGTGTCTCATAATGCTTAGAGAGAAACTGCTGTTCCAGAAGACTTCAGTCAAGTGAAAACTAACCTCTTCAAGTCTTTGTATATCTCAGAAAGGACAATTCAATCAAGATAAATCTTCAGAATTATTGAAAGATAATATATCCTTTCTTTTTCTAAATATTATTAATCAGTGCCTGCTGTTTCATCTGAACAAAGCTTTTTTTTTAGGTAAGTGCAAAAGATTTTCTCAAGTAATGATGTATGACCTATTCATGTAATATAAAAATAAGAGTATATTGCCTCTAACCTAAAAGGCTATGTTTAGGCTGCTCAGCTAAAATGTTCTTCAGTTATAAAATATTTATAGAGTAATTTTCCTATGTTTTGCCCCTTCAACAGGTTTATAATTGTCAGGATAGTGTTTGAGTGGGAACTACATTTGTATTTTACCAAGTAAATAGCAATCTTTTCCCAATATGATAGTATTCATTTTTCTCCCATCCAAGTATAGAAAGAATTTCAACAACTCTCTTGAGTGGTAAAAGTTTGATTTTTGATTGAAATATCACTCATACCTTTAAATGGCCACTTCAATGATCATATATGCCTTTTTAACCCTTTTCTTGTTTATAGCATATCTAAAAGACTGGTTTCTTTTTAGATGTTGGATTTAAAATGTTTGCTCAATGAGAAAATTCACAAAGCTTCAGTTCACAAAGCAGAGATCAAACGAAATAAGACAATGCTTCTTTTCTGAAAAGCAAGATACTCCAATGTCAAACGAGTTTTAGTGGAGGAACCAAATTTCCTGGACAATTGGTATGGGCACTGGTCCTGTACCTCCTATTAGGGGAGGAGGTTCCATTTTGGAAGTCCACCAGTGAAAATGGCATTGACCTCTACAAGAATGTCAAGGAAATTTCTTTCTGAGGTTTTCACTAGGGTTATTCTAGAAACAAATCTTCTGAGGTAGTATTTCTGAAAGAGTGTTCTGAGAGTCACTATTTCCCTAGGATGATAATAATTTTCTCAACTTAAAATAAAATAAGATTACCACTTTAAATAACTTTTGGAAATAGTTAAACAAATTTAAGCAGTTTGACATGGTGAAGTACATATTGGAGAGGGAGGCTAAGGGAAATAGTGTTTGCCAAACATTTGGCCATAAACACTTCTTTCAGTGAAAGGCTATTATTAAATGTCCCAGTGAAAATTTTGAAGCCACTTAAGCAGCTCCAGAGGTAACCTGCCCTTCCTTCTATGTCCCACTCCATCCCCGGTCTCCCCTGCTCCATCACACCTGCACAGCGTCTCACTGACCCTTCCTCAGATTCTTTTACCCCTTCAGCTATAGGTCCATCATTTATTTACATCAGCAGGTGCTTGCCCATGTGTTGGAAAGTCTTTTCTACAGTGAAAGAGTGTAATTGTTTTATTTTTCTAATTTCTACAAGGGAACAGATAGCTGCTCCTAAAGGTTAATATTACTGTGCTTTGTTCTATGGCACTATTTTATCTCTTTATGTATTTCCCTCCAGGTGTCTTCCCCATGTGTACACATATTTTGAGTTGAAATCAGTAGAATATTTTTTTTACATAATTTGATTCTCTCTTCCATATTTATTTTTAAATAGTGATGGCTCCTTCCAACAGGAACTATGGCAAGTGATTTGCTTCCTGTCAGGAGAAAGAGTAAAATGAAATGAACACCCTGCTTCTCACTGTGGCAGTGCTGGGAGAGTGGGTAGAAGAAACCAACTCCATAGCCACTTGCACCCCCTGCCCACCATAGTCCCAACCCTTTTTTTTGTTGTTGTTGCCTGAATTCAGAATGCAGGTCTGTTGGTCTCTGATACCTTACCCACCCTGGAGGAAGATAGAGTGTGTGATGTAAAACCTCAATAGTAATGACTTTGTCCTTCTTTCACTGGAATAAGGACACCTGGAATCCAAACTGAAATTGAATAGAAGAGTAAATTTCCTATGTAAACCATGCTCTTCAAATTTTCTTCCACTGATCCTCCTTTGACCTATCCTGGCCAGTAATATGGTGTCCAGGAGAGCACCACTTCCTGCAAGGTCCCTAACCACCAGCCTGGCATCAAATTCCACAGGATTCTAGGTTGACCAGCCACTGAGGAATTTCCCAAAACTTTCAGTGCTAAAACTGGGAACATCATAGACAAACTGGAATCGATTGGTTTCCCTGTTCTCAGCCAAACCACTTTTGGCAGCAGTCTTTCCTAGTAAGAGCACAGAGTCAGGATAGCAGAACCTCCTTTCGTGTGATTCCCACATGAAAGCTTTGCCTCAAGGGGACCAGTAGTGACCAGGTGGAGCCTGGCCTTAAGACTCGATGACACAGTGAGGAGTATAGCTATTCTACATCCTCTCTCCTCCCCTTCAGTACCTCCAAACTCCCCGCTAAAGCTTCCTCTTTCCATTTCTATGTCCCTTATGTCTTGGTCACAAAATGTTCCACCTTGGTTTACTTTTCCTTCATCTGATGCCTTATTAGCATCTCATTGTAATTAGGAGAGTCACCCACAGACTTTATCTCTGTGGGGTCAGCACAGCCAGATACCCTCTGTGATCAGCTAGTACATTCATCCCCTTGCTGTAATGCCTGTGGATCCTCTCTCTACCTAGCTATTGTCTGTGACCAACAGAGCTGATAAGACCTTCTGGTCCAGTACAGTTTCTTCCAGAACTGTCTGGCTGACTCACAGCTTCCTGAACCCACCCTTCTGCATTTATACAGAGAAGTACATATCTATGTTCTATCCATAGGTGCTTATTGAATAGAAAAAACAGAACACACACGTGCTCTATGTCAACTTCTCCCTAGCCATTTCTTTCTCTCTTAGAGCAAGTCTCTCAGACTAGGGGCAGTAAAAGCAACAAGAGCAAGATTCTAATAGGACAAATCATAGTTCTTCAGTAAATGAGAAAAAGAATCTTAAATCTTAAAGGGATTTAATGAAAGCAGCTGCGGGGGAAATGGATGTAGGCTCAGATTCTCAAAACTGCTTCTCCTGCTTGGAGGTGAAAATATCAAAGGGACAAGAAAGATGGGTTTACATGAAAAGAAGTGATATTCTGAACTTCTTTCATGATGACTTGTGATATGCTCTTTTAGTCATCTGTGATAATATTACAAGCTCTCTAATGTTCAAATTTTTGTAATTAAATTGCTATACTTGAAATGACAACCTTTTATCTATGTTCTCAGCTTAATAACTCTTTGGCTAGTTGATATATCTTTATTCCTAAAGCTTTAAAATCCTGAGTTATTAAGTTTGCAGTTTGGGGAAATTATTCCACATACTTTACGCACCATAGGTCTATGAGCAATTATGAATAATTCTGAAATAAATTTACTTTTTGCAGAGAGAGAAGTTAATGTAAGTTTACTCCAGACTGGATTTATCAATACATAAAAAACTATAAAAATATAAACATTAATTTGGAGTTGAGACCTAAACATGTTGTCAAGACAAAGTAAATTTTAATGCTATTTATTGTTTAAATTACCTTTTATAAAAGACATTTAAAACATTAAATACTATTTCAAATCAAATGATTCAATATCTGTCTCACAAATATAATACCACAAAGTTGGTGGGCTGTTTAACAACTTTGATTTGCTTATTCAAAGATTATTTTTTAATTTATTTAAACATGATTGTACATATATATGGGGTACAATGTTGAATATTAATACCTGTATACAATATATGATGATCAAATTAAAATAATTACACATGTACTCATATTTTGAGGCCCTTTATCAATTTCTCATTAACCCCTCTCCCTTACCCCTTTCCTACCTCTGGTGGCCTCACTCTGTTCTCTCCTTTTGAAAGTTTAACAAATTATTGTGATTTGTGTATCTTTCTTTCTCTCTCTTCCCCCCACCCCTTATGAGTGAGGACATGTGGTATTTTTCTGTGCCTGGATTATTTCACTTAACATAATTTTCTCTAAGTTCATCCATGCTGCTGTGAATGACAGAATTTCACTTTTTCATGTCATGAGCAGAGTAGTATTTCATGGTGTATATATACACCACATTTTCCTTATGCATTCATCCATCAATGGACATCTAGGCTGGTTCCAGCTCTTGGCTGTTGTAAATAGAGCTGTGAGAAACATGGCAGTGTAGGTATTCCTTTGACATGATGATTTCCATCCCTTTGGGTATATACCCAAAAGTGGGCTTGTTGGATTGTATGTAGTTCTATCTGTAGTTGTTTGAGACACCTCCATACTGTTTTCCATAGTGGCTGCACTAATTTACATTCCCACCGACAGTGCAGGAGGTTCACCAGCAGTTGTTATTCTCTGCCGTTTTGGTAATGGCCAGTCTAACTGGGGTGACATGATATCTCAGTGTGGTTTTGATTTGCATTTCTCTGTTGACTAGCAATACTGAGCATTTTTTTATGTACCTGTTGGCCATTTGTATGTCTTCCTTTGAAAAATGTCTACTCATCTCCTTTGCCCATTTTTTAATTGGATTATTTGGATTTTTACTGTATAGTTGTTTGAGTTCTTTGTATATTAATCCCTTGTCAGATCAGATGTACAGTTTGCAAGAATTTTCTCCCATTCTGTAGGTTGTCTTTCTGCTCTGTTGATTGTTTCCTTTGCTGTGCAGAAGCTTTTTAGTTTGATATAATCCCATTTATTTAATTTTTCTTTTGTTGCTTGTGCTTTAGGGGTCTTATTTGTAAAGTCTTTGTCCAGTCCTATTACCTGGAGTGTTTCCCCTATATTTTCCTTTAGTAATTTTATGGTTTCAGGTCTTATATTTAAGTCTTTAATCCATTTTGAGTTGATTTTGGTATATGGTGAAGGGTATGGGTCTAGTTTCATTCTTCTACACATGGATATCCAGTTTTCCCAGCAACATTCATTGAAGAGGCAGTCTTTTCCTCCATTTATGTTCTTCTTGCCTTTTTCAAAGATGAGTTGGCTGTGAGTATGTGGGTTGATTTCTGGGTTCTCTATTCTGTTCCATTGGTCGAGTGTCTGTTTTGATGCCAGCATCACATTGTTTTGGTTACCATAGCTTTATAGTATAATTTGAAGTCAGGTAGTGTTATTCCTCCACCTTTATTTTATTTTTTTTCTCAAGATTGCATTGGCTATTCAGGATCTTTTGTTGCCTTATATGAATGTTGGTATTGTTTTTTCTCTTTCTGTGATGAATGTCATTGGTATTTTCATGGGGATTGCATTAAATCTGTAGATTGCTTTGGGTAGTGTGGACATTTTCACGGTGTTAGTTCTTCCAATCTAAGACTGTGGAATGTGTTTCCATCTTTTTGTGTCCTCTTTAATTTCTTTCAGCAGTGATTTGTAGTTCTCATTGTAGAGATCTTTCACCTCCTTGGTTAAATTGACTCCTATATATTTTATTCTTTTGGTGACTATTGTAAATGTGCTGCTTTGTTGATTTCTTTTTCTACTAATTCATTATTGGAGTATATAATGCTACTTATTTTTGTGTGTTGATTTTGTATCCTGCAACTTTATTGAATTTATTCGCTCTAAGAGTTTTTTGGTATAGTCTTTAGGTTATTCTTTATATAGGACCATGTCACTTGCAAGCAGGGACAATTTGACTTCATCTTTTCCAATCTGGATGCCCTTTATTTCTTTCTCTTGCCTTATTGCTCTGGCTAGTACTTCTGATACTGTGTTAAACAGGAGTGTTGAGGGTGGGCATCCTTGCCTTGTCCCTGTTCTTAAGGGACAGGCCATCAGTTTTTCCCCATGCAGGATGATATTGGCAGTGGGTTTGTTATAAATGGCTTTTACTGTGTTAAGATACTTTCCTTCTACACCTAATTTTCTGAGAGTATCACAAAGGGATGTTGAATTTTGTCAAGTGCTTTTTCTATGTCTATTGAGATAATCACATGGTTTTTGTCCTTGATTTCATTGAAGTGGTGTATCACATTTATTGACTTGTGTACGTTAAACCATCCTTGCATCCCTGGGTTGAATCCCAATTGATCATGGTGCATGATTGTTTTGGTATGTTGCTGTATTCTGTTTGCTAATATTTTGTTGAGAATTTTCGGGTCTATGTTCATCAAGGATGCTGGCCTGTAGTTTTCTTTTTTCATCGTATCCTTGTCTGGTTTTGGTATCATGGTGACTCTGGTCTCATAGAATGAGTTTGGGAGAGTGTTTCAGTTTTTTGGAGCAATTTGAAGAGAATTGGTATTAATTCCTCTCTAAAAGTTTGGTAGAACTTTGCAATAAATCCATCCATTTCTGGGTTTTCTTTGTTGAGAGACTGCTGATTACTGCTTTAATCTTGTTGCTTGTTATTGGTCTGTTCAGATTTCTATTTCTTCTTTGTTCAGTCCTAGTAGTTTGTATTTGTCCAGAAATTTATCCATTTCCTCCAGGTTTTCAAATTGGTTGGTGTATAGTTGTTTACAGTGGTTTCTAATGATTCGTTGTATTTCCCTGGTATCAGTTGTAATGTCTCCTTTTTCATTTCTTATTTTTTTATTTGGGCCTTTTCTCTTCTTAAATTAGCCTAGCTAATGGTTTGTCTATTTTGTTTATCTTCTTTAAAAACCAATTTTTTGTTTCATTGATCTTTTATATCATTTTTTTGGATCTCTATATCATTTAGTTCTGCTCTGATCTTAATTATTTCTTTCCATCTTTGAATTGGGATATTGGATTGTTCTTGTTTTCCTAGTTCTTTGAGTTCTAGCATTAAGTTGTTTATTTGAAATCTTTCTGTCCTTTTGATGTGTTTATTGCAGTAAACTTCCCTCTTAGTACTACTTTTGCAGTATCCCACAGGCTGTGGTAGGTTGTGTCTTTGTTTTCACTAGTTTCAAGAAATGTTTTGATTTCTTGTTTAATTTCTTCCTGAACCCATAGGTCATTCAGGAGTGTATTGTTTAATTTCCATATATTTGTATAATTTCCAGAGTTTCTCTTGTTATTGATTTCTCATTTTCATCTGTTATGGTCTAAAATGATGCTTGAAATGATTTCAATTTTTAAAAATTTGTTGAGACTTGATTTGTGACATAACAGGTGGTCTGTCTTGGAGAATGTTCCATGTGCTGATGAGAAGAATCTATATTCTGTAGTTGGATGAAATGTTCTGTAGATATCTGCTATGTCCAATTGGTCCAAAGTGTGGCTTAAATCCTGTGTTTCTCTGTTGATTTGTTGCCTGGATGATCTGTCCAATGCTGACAGAATGGTGTTCAACTCCTCAACTATTATTGTACTGGGATCTATCTCTTTTTTTAGTTCTAAAAGTGTTTGCTTTACATATATGGGGGTTCTGGTGTTCAGTGCATGAATATTCATGATTGTTATGTCTCCTTGCTGGACAGATCCCTTTATCATTATATAATGACATTCTTTGTCTCTTTTTATGGTTTTTGGTTTAAAGTCTATTTTATCTGATATAAGAATAGCTACTCCTGCTTATTTTTGTCTTCCATTTGGGTGGTATATCTTTTTCCATCCCTTTCCTATTAGTCTCTGTGTGTGTTTACATGTGAAGTGAGTCTCTTGAGATCAGCATATAGTTGGGTGTAGCTTTTTAATCCAATCTGTCAGTCTGTGTCTTTTGAGTGGGGAATTGAATCTGTTTACATCTAGGTTGTTACTGAAAGGTATTGTCTTACTCCTGGCATTTTATCAGTTTTCATTTGAATGTTTTAAATATCATTTTTTCCTTTCTTTCTCTTTTATTGTTTCTCTTCAGAGTTTGTGGGTTTTTCAAAGTGGTAAGATATGGTTTCTTTCTCTTTCTCATTTGCATTTTTGTTCTACCAGTGGGCTTTGTTCTTTCTTGTGTATTCATGGAAGTGATTATCATTTTTCAGATTCCAGATGCAGGACTCCCTCTAGAATTTCTCGCAGGACTGGTCATGTGGTGGTAAACTCCCACAGTTTTTGTTTGTCTGGGAAATACACCATTCCTCCCTCATTTCTGAAGTATATAGCCTTTCTGAGCATAGTGCTCTTGGTGACACTTTTTCCTTTCTTTTGGTATTTTTAATATATCATCCTATTCTCTTCTGGCCTGTGGAGATTCTGTCGAGAAGTGTGCTGTTAGTCTGATGTGGACTCCCTTATAGGTGACTTGATGCTTTTTTCTTGCTGTTTTTAAGATTCTCTCTTTGTCTTTGAGCTTTGCCTGTGGCTATACTGTGTCTCAGGGAGGACCTTTTTGGACTGAATCTGTTTGAGGATCTTTGAGCATCCTGGATCTGAATGCCTGTATCTCTCCTTACCCCAGGGAAGTTTTCCATCGTTATTTTGTTAAATAGGTTTTCAATGCCTTTTCCCTTCTCCTCCCCTTCCAGAACACCCATGATTTGGTTGTTTGTGTGCTTAAGGTTGCTTGCTAGCCACTTTAGATTTTCACTCGTTTTTTTCATCTACCCGGGTTATTTGAAAAAGACCATCTTCAAGATCAGAAGTTCTTTCTTCTACTTGCTCTAACCTGCTGCTTAGGTTCTTGATTGTGGTTTGTATTTCATTGAAGGACTCCTTCAGTTCCAGGAGTTGTGCTACATTCTTTTTTAGGTATTAATCTCTCTGTAAATTTCCTCCTGCATATCCTGGATACTTTTTCTCATTTTGTTGTGTTGTCTGAATCCTCTCATATCTCAGTGAGTTTCCTTAAGATTGTTTCTTGAATTCCTTCTCAGTCATTTCAAAAATTTCCTGCTCTTTGGGGTCTGGAACTTGAGAATTATTGTATTCTTTTGGTGGTGTCATATTTTCTTATTTTTTCATATTTCTAGTGTCTCTACATTAATGTCTGGTCACCTGGTAGGGCAATTGCGTCTTTTGTTACTCTGGAGTGGGCTTTGAGGAAAGTGACTTCTTCCTGTAGATGTGTCTTATATTGACAGTTGAGTAGGGTGTTTTAGTATTGGTCTGGGTAGACATAGCAGTGTCGTCTCTGTGTGAGTACTTTGGATGTATTCAGTGCTGGAGCTGCATGTGAGTGCCTCTGTGGCCTATACACTGGGGCACTTAGTGATTCCTTGCTGAGGTTGTTGACACTGTGTTGCTTCTTTGAGGATGGAGGCAAGCTCCCATGTTCTTGGGAGAAATGAGTGGGTACCCTGTCACACTATGGTTTGTTTGGGTGACCCTGGGTGGGCTTGTTGGCATGTTGGCTGGCATCTCATGACCCTGGTGGTACACAGGGGTATACTGGAAGCTCATATTGAATGAGTGACTTTTTGGATTGCCCACATGTATACATATATAACACATTTTCTTTATTAATTCATCCATCAACTTAGGTTGATTCCATAACTTGGCTATCGTGAATAGTGCTAAATGAACATGGGAGTGTAGATATCTCTTTGAGATACTGACTTCATTTCCTTTGGCTATATACCCAGAAGTAGGATTGCTGGATCATATGGTAGCCCTATTTTTCATTTTATGAGAAACCTTCATTCGATTTTCCATAATGGAAATGCTAATTTACATTTTCACCAACAGTGTATAAATGTTCTCTTTTGTCTACATCCTTGCCAGCATTTGTTATCTTTCAACATTTTTATAGTAGCCATTCAAACAGATGTGAGATGATATCCCATTGTGGCTTTAATTTTCATTGGTGATGTTGAGTATTTTTTCATGACCCTGTTGGTCATTTGAATGTCTTCTTTTGAGAAATGTCCATCCTAGTCCTTTGACCAATTTTTAACTCTTTTTTTTTTTTTTTTTTTTTTTTGCTACCGAGTTGTTTGAGTCCCTTATATATTTTTGGACATTAACCCCATACTAGATGTATGGTTTGCAAATATTTTCTCCTATTCCATAGGTAGTCTCTATAGTCTATTAATTGTTGCCTTTGCTGTGCAGAAGATTTTTAGTTCAATGTAATCCTATTTGTCTTTTTGCTTTCATTGCCTATGCTTTTGGTGTCATATCCAAAAAATTATTGTCCCAACCAATGTTAAGAAGCTTTTTCCCTGTGTTTTTTCTGTTAGTTTTATAGAATCAGATCTTACATTTAAATCTTTAACACATTTTAAGGCTGGCCCATGGCTCACTTGGGAGAGTGTGGTGCTGATAACACCAAAGCCATGGGTTTGGATCCCTATGTAGGGAGGGCTGGTTAGCTCACTTGGGAGAGCATGGTGCTGATAACACCAAGTAAAGGGTTAAGATCCTCTTACTGGTCATCTTTAGAAAAAAATTTAAAAATTTAAAAATAAATCTTTAACACATTTTGAGTGGATTTTTGTATATGGCATAAGATAAGGTCTAGTTTTATTCTTCTGCAGGTGGATCTCCAGTTTCTCAACACCATTTATTTAGGAGACTGTCCTTTTCTCATTGCATGTTCTTGGCACCTTTGTGCAAGATAAATGGACCATAAATGTATGAATTTATTTCTGGGATCTCTATTCTGTTTTATTGCTCTCTATATACACAAGAATAACTGTTTTTATGCCACTACCATGCTGTTTTGATTACTATAAGTTTTTAGTACATTTTGAGATCAGGTAGTATAATACCTCCAGCCTTGTTCTTTTTGCTCAAGATTGCTTTGGATATTCAAGGTCATTTGTGGTTTCATACAAATTTTAGGATTGTTTTTTCTATTTCTGTGACAAATTGTCATTGGAATTTTTATAGGGATTTCATTGAATCTGTAGATCACTCTGTGTTGTATGGATGTTTTAACAATATTAATTTTTCCTGCCGATGAACACAAGATATCTTTTCATTTATTTGTGACTTATCCAATTTCTTTCATGTTTTATAGTTTTCAGTGTATAGGTTGTCCATCTCCTTGGTTAAATTTATTTCTAAGTGTTTTATTCTTTTTGATGCTATTGTTTATGGGATTGTTTGCTTGATTTCCTTTTCAGATAGTTCATTGTTAGTGTATAGAAATGCAACTGATTTTCATATGCTGCAACTCTACTAAATTTGTTATTAATTCTAACAGTTTTTCTGTACATCTTCTTATATAAGTTCATATCACCTACAAACAGAGATATTACTTTTTTTTCTTACCAATTTGGATGGCTTGATTTCTTTTTCTTGTCTAATTGCTGTGGCAAAGTCTTCCAATACTACATTGAATAGAAGTGGTGAGAGAGCATATTCTTGTCTACACAGGAGAATGTTCCATGTGAATTACAGAAGAATGTGTATTTGGTTTGATGCTGAATAGAATGTTCTGTATATGTCTATTAGGTCCACTTAATCTATAGTGTTGTTTAGTCTGCTTTTTCCTTATTAATTTTCGTTCTGGATAATTTATCCATTGTTAAAAATGGGGTACTGAAGTCCCCTTCTGTTGTTGCATTGTTGAATATTTCTCCCTTCAGTTCTGTTAATGTTCACTTTATATATTTAAGTGCTCCAATGTTGGGTGTACATATAGTTATAATTGCTATATCCTCTGGAAAAATTGACCCCTTTTTATTACATAATGACCTTCTTTGTCTCTTGTGACAGTTTTTGACTTAAATTCTATTCATGTGATATAAGTATAGTCACCCCTGCTCTCTTTTCATTATCATATGCATGGAATATCTTCTTCCATCCTTCACTTTTAGCTTACATGTATCCTTCAGACAAAAGTGAGTCTCTTGGATGTAGCAAATAGTTGGATATTGGTTTTTTATCCATTCAGCCACTGTCTTTTGATTGGGAATTTAAACCATTTACATTTAAAGTAATTATTGATAGGTAAGTATTTACTACTGTCATTTTGTTCATTGTTTTATGAGTGTTTTGTAGCTCCTTGGTTCCATTCTTACTCTGTTGCTGTTTCCTTGGTGATTTGATGACTTTTTGGTAGTGACATGCTTTGATTCCTTTCTCCTTATCTTTTGTGTATTTACTACAGGTTTTTTCTTTGTGGTTAGCATTAGGCTTACATAAAACATCTTATGACAGTCTATTTTAGGCTGACAAGTATAAATTCCTTCATCTGCACACTAAAACTCTACATTTTACCTTCTCTTACCTCCAAATTTTATGTTGTTAGTCACAATTTACATCTTTTGTATAATGTGTCTCAATTTACTAATTATTGTAGCTCTAGTATTTTTAATAGTTTTAACTTTTATACAAGAGTTAAATGTAATTCATGCTCCAGCATAAAAGTATTAGAGTATTCTGAATTTTGCTATATTCTTATCTTTAGAATGAGTTCTATATTTTCATGTTGTTAGTTAGCATTCTTTTGGTACAACTTGAAGAATTCCCTTTAGTATTTCTTGTAAGGGAGGTCTAGTGGTGATGAACTCTCACAGCTTTTGTTTGTCTGGCAAAATCTTTATTTCCATTTCTTTAAGACAGACTTTCCAGATACAGTATTTTTTATTGATAGTTTTTTTCTTTCAGCATTTTGAATATATCATCCCATTCTTTCCTGGCCTGCAAGATTTCTGCTGAGAAATTTGCCAATAGTCTTATGAGGCTTCCCTTGTATGTAACAAGTTTCTTTTCTCTTGTTGCTCTCAAATTTCTCTGACTTTTGAGAATTTTATTTTAATGTGTCTCAGTGAAGATCTCTTTATATTTAATCTATTTGTGTTTCTTTGAAATTCATGTATCTGAGTGTTAATTCTCCTCTCCAGATTCAGAAAATTTCTGTCCTTATTTCTTTAAATCAGTTTTATTTCCCTGTTTTGTGTGTCTACTCCTCCTGGGATAACCATACTGTGTATATTGATTTGCTTGATGGTGTCCCATTATTCCCATAGGCTTCCCTCTCTCCTTTTTATTCTTTTTACTTTTTATTTCTCTGACTGGGTAATTTCAAATGACCTGTTTACAAGCTCACTGATTCTTTCTTTTGCTTGATTGTATCTGCTGTTAAAGGTCTCTTTGGGACTTTTTGTTTTTGTGTCCTTCAGCTCTTGAATTTCTGTTTGGTTCTTTTTTGTGGTTTCTATGTCTTTGTTGAACTTTTCGTTTTGTTTGTGTATTATTTCTCTGATTTCATTTAGCCATCTCTCTGCATTCTTTTCTAGCTCACTGAGTTTCTTTAAGTTGATTACTTTGAATTCTTTGTCAGGTAGTTTGTAGATCTCTATCTATTTAGGGTCAGTTACTGGTCCTTTATTTTATTCCTTTGGTGGTGTCATGTTTGTCTGATTATTTGTGTCTGCACCTTTGAAGAAGCGGGCACCTTTTCCACTTTTTATAGACTGGCTTCAGCATGGAAAGTCCTTTACCAGTCAGTTTGTCCATAAATTCTGAGTGGGCCATTTTGCAGGGTCTGTGGGTGGACTTGTTGCTATAGTCCTTGGGCAGGCTGGCCTGATGCCTGGTTCAGCAGGGGCCATCTTGGTGCCTGGGTCCTCAAGGTCAATCCTGGTGTCTGAGTTCACTGGGGTGGACCTGAATCTTAGGCCCATGGGGGCTGGCCTATCACAGGGTTCCACTAAGGACAGGCCTATCTACAGGGTCCATGGGGGCCAGCATGGAGGTTGTGTCTGTAGGAACCAGTCTGAAGCCTGGGTCCATGGGGGCTGATCTGTCATTGGGATAGTCCTTGATCCTGAGTTCACAGGGGTGGGCTTGGTGATAATATGGGCCTAACATCTGGGTCCAAAGGGATGGAACTGATCCTAAATCTATAGAGTCTGCTCTGAGGATAGGGTGGGCTTAGAGCCTGTATCTGCAGAGTTGAGCTTGAACTTAGGGTCATAGCAATCAGCCTGATGCTTGGACAGGCATGAAACCTGGGGCTGCAGGGCTGGCCTGGTGCTGGGGAAGCCCTGAAGCCTAGGGTAGGTCTGGAGCCTGATTCCCCAGGAGGTGGCCTGGAACCTGCAGTCAACGAGTCCAGCCTGGTATTGGGGCAGTCCTGGAGTCTGGTTTCGTTGGGGCTGGCATGACTCCAAATTTCATTGGGATGAACCTGGTGCTGGGGTCTGCAGTAAAGTCATGTGCTTACTTCACTCTCCTTCCCCAAAGTAGTGAGTATCTATCTCTCTTTGCACTGCATTGCATAGGCTTAAGGGAAAGGTGATGTGGATAATGTCAAACAGTCTTTCCTACCCTCTTCAATGCATCTTTTCTTATTCAATGCTACATTCAGATGCTGTCTTCTCTCACCTGGATTCCTTAGCTCATGTGAAGGTATTTTCATGCATGGATAGTTGTTCAAATTTATATTTCTGCAAGCGGACAAGTGCTAGACATTCCTATTTTTTTCATCTTGCTGACATCCTCCCTGGCATTTTCCTTTAAAAAGTAGTTGTCTTCATCTTGAGGCATACTCATCACTCTCAATGTGATGTGGAAGGGCCCTTGGAGGAACAGAGGCCTAGAGAAGGACAATATTATCCCCTTACCCCTCCTACCAAGTTTGGCAGCAGGCTCCAAGGTCCTTCTGCTGTGGGTGTGCCATGTGAAGAGATGTTAAAGAACAAAATCTTATTGATGATTGAATGACTTTCTTTAATCTTCATCATTTGGCCACTGCCATTATTGGATATTTTAAATGTTAGAATGTAAATATCTTTTGTTCTTTCAGTTTGTGTAAACTAGAAAATCACATTATTGAATTTTTTTATTACTCAAGTACACAGTTTTATTTGTTTGTTATGTATTACTTATACAAACTAGGCTAACAAAGAACTATCCATTGGAATTTCCAGGGGCTTTATTGAAGAAATTTTAAAATACATATATACCAGACATACATACATAAACCCACTTTTCTGACTTTCTTTAACGTAGCTGAAGTTTTGCCTCATAAGTATCTGCAATGTTCTTCTTCAATTTTATGTATACCATTAACATTACTACCTAGACTCTGTTGCTTTTTTAAAAGGTTTGCACACTATCAAAATCTTCTATCCAACCTTGTAAACTATCATAGAGTCTACACAACAAATTTGAATTAGTCAAGATTTATTCAGTGTTATTTACACAAATTCACTTATTCAATGTCAAACACTCAATATACATTGCAAATTTGCACTGTTTCTCAAACTTGACATTTGTAAAATGGAGTATGAATACCAAAAAATAATTAAGAAACATGGTTTAGAGTTTTCAACAGAGGTGATGAAGACATTGGGTAGATAGTGTGCATTCCCATGCTGCTCACACATTCACCCAGATGCCCCACCCTACCCCGACTGTCACCCCCTCCCTTACAATTCCCAGCTGGATTCCCCATTAGACCACTCACTGCTACACTTTCAACCTCCTTCTGCATTTTCCAGCCCTACAGATATCCATGGTGAACACTACTGTGCTCCTTTGCTTTGGCTGAAGCCAGAATGACTGGACCCTCTTTAGGACTTAGTAACAGCAAAGAGTGCAAATGAACACAGCATTGTTGCTTTTAACATGAACTGAGATGAAAGGCAGGGTCTCTCTGACAACATACAACTTCAAGAACAGTACTTAATAAAAGGCCAAATGTTGGGGGAGTGAGGGAAATGAGATTATTTGCTCTGCTCATTTCATAGTCTAAATTTCACTGTTTCTAACCAAAGGTACTATAGAGTGAGATGCATTAAGAAATCATTCCGTGAAGTATAGTTTATTGGTTATCATAACTAAAGTAAACAATAGAATTAAAAGCATAATTAAGTTTAGCCCAAACCTGCCTTAAGAGGGACTATAACAAGCAGTTGGAGAGTTGCTTGGATCAGAAATAATAATGTTTTATTAACTCTTACCAATCACTCTGCCTGACCTATATTTGAAATAGTAATGAGAGAAGGAGAAGGAGAAAGAGAGAAATACTGAGACTGAGAACTGGACTCTGTCTCCATGACACCAAATCAAGAACTGCCTCCTTCTACAACTTTCACTGCCACCTGGGAGATGCTTGTGGAAGAACACACAGCTGAGCTGCTTCTGTGGCAGGATGCGAGCAGCTCTGATGGCATCCTTGAATGCTGCCCTGCCACCTGCAGAGCAACTTTTGCTTCTCCATCACTTCCCAGTCCTTAATGGCCCTACAGACTAAATCATCTGAAATCCACATGTCACCACGGATTGGGGGGGGGGTCTGTAGTGTTAAATAACAATGGCTTCATGGCAAATTCTGAAAACCCAGAGTTTAAATGAATAGAAATGCTTTTTGTCTTCTAAACTTCATTTGTGTATAAGTTACCTACAGTAAAATACATCTATTTTAAGCAAACAGTTGATGAGGTTTGATGAATGCTATACATCCGTGTAACTACCACACAGTCAACATATTTCCATCATTCCAGAAAGTTCCCTTGTGCCCTTCCCTGTCAATGCCCACAGGAAGACTTTTTTTTTTTAAGTAACACATTTATCTGAACATTTTTAAATTGAGGTAACACAAAAAAGGACCTGTTCACTTGTTAGAAACAACATTTAAATCTTCAATTCTTTGCATAAAATCAGATATCACTTTTCTAAGTTTAGCATAGACTAGCTACTAATTCAAAGCCATTGCCACAGAGCTTCCAAACCTAACTAACATTTGAAGTGTAACATACACTCAAAAATATCTGAGTGGGAAAAGGGTGTTTTAATCTACTTAACATGTTCTGAAGTTATAAAAGTCTCCTATTAAGGCTACAAGGTAGGTGGTTAACACAGATGATAGAGTTGGGGAAGGGAGAGAAACGAAATAGAAAGAAAAAGACTTCACTAAAAAATAGATCATGTTTATGCATTTATGTAAAATTATATATGTGTATGTATATATGGAAATTGAATATAACATTTAAAACATAAAAATAATTACAGAGACATCCCGATTTTTACAAAAAATTTAGAAATCTCCCATTGAATCCCCTTGAAAACATTTCTCATTTTATGTCACATCAAATAAATTTCTTCTCCATCTTAAAAAATAAAAACAACTAAAATCCAAACATATTATCAATTGATGGAAAGAAATCAAGTCTGAGTTCTGGAGTGAAAAGTGCTTTCTCGGTCTGCAGCTGAACATTCTCCTCCAAAGCGCTTCCCCACCCACTTTTCCACGGATCAGTAACAGGCCAGAGAAGAACTTTCCCTGCTGCTACTTTCTAATAGATGCAGAGAACGGGCCAAGTCAGAAAGCAAATCAGAATTACTGATCCTAAACCTCATGTCCGTCTCTGTCAGGTGGAATCTGTGAACGCATTCTGGAATTAGCAGGAACTTCCAGCCTGTTCACTTCAGGGCAGCCTGCAGTTCGGAAACTCTTGTGATTTCTAGTACTGCTTCTTAAAATGTAAAAACTGGTGCAGAACATTAGAAAATGGAAATATGATTGAAATTTTATTCAGAAAGTGACAATGGTAAGAAAACCTGAAAGAAAAAAAAAAAGATAATAGTACAACAAAAGAAGAGTTGCTTTTACTTAGTCCCTTTTTAAAATATAAAAATAACTCATCCTAATAAAAACACAATAAACTTTATAACATTTTGTATCCTGTTTCCACATATCATTGTAATGTATACATTTTCTATATGATAAGTAATTATTAATGTTTTCTAATAGTTGTCATACTTACGTCCCATAGAAGTAATATTTTTAGCATTCTCTAGTGTTGGACAATTAAGCTGGTTCCAATTTTTGGTTATTTTAACACTGTGATAAACATGTTTATATGTAAATCATTTCTGTATTTATTTTTCTAGGATATATTTTTAGATGTGCAATTACTGTTTGTGGCATAAAAATTTTATGTCTCTTGTTGCATATTTTTGATTTGCTTGGCAAAAAATATAATAATCACTTTTATGGCAATTTGGCAGATATATAAAAATATTTTGTTTACAATATTATTGCAGTATGATTTTCATTATCAAAATAATTGGCCACAATTCAAATGCCCATAAATAAAAAAGTAGTTAAATAAAATTATGGTATTCATAGAATGTACATTATGTAGCCATTAAAATCACATTTTCAAAAATATGTAATAACAGGTAAAATGTCAAAATATAGTATGTTATTACAGTTAAGTGAAAAAAATCAGATATAAAATATATGTATAATATGATCTCAATTGTATATGCATGTATATATACATGTTCATAGAAAAAAGTCTAGAAAGAAACATCAAAATGCGTGTAGTGAATATTTTAAAGGGAGTGATCACAGGTGTTCCTTCCTATATACTTTGGCATAGATTTCTACCTATTCAGGATATTCATCCTTTTTTGTATTTCTGACATATTACGTTTATGCAAATAATTTTTCAAAGTTTATTTTTTTGATTCTCTTTCTTTTGGACAGAGAAGTTTTTTAAGTTTTTCATGTCACAAAAATAAAATCATATGTGATTAGTCAGAAATCCTCTGACAAGTGCCGTAAAAGGCCTCAGCAGTAATGTGGTCTCATAGTCCCAAATCTCCAAATAGTTTAAATGGATTATACAATGGCAGCTTTAGACATATACATAAAAATACAACAGAATTTTCCACAAGGACTTAGGGTTTTATCATATTTTTACATTATTGACTTACTGTCAAGTTTTTTAAAAATGGTCCTTCACAATGAAATAGAAACAGAGTTCATACATTTTCCCATATTTGTATTTCATCAGCCTCTTTCTGGGCTTTGTTCTATCATGTATACACATCCACAGGACTCAAGAACTCAGTAACATTGTTTGACCAAGTCAAGCTGCCCATCACCTGCAGGCTAAATTCTAAATTCCTTTTTATACCCCCAAAGGTACAAGACACTTCAGAGTCTGGCCTCTACTCACCTGTACAGCCTTGTCTCTGATTGTCATCCCTTCTCTTCCTGCCACCCTGCCCTACTTGTCATGGGAATGGACATTCACTGAGGAGAAACACGCATTGTCCACTCCATGGGGCTAATTCCCACAGGGCCAAAGGACTGTCATCCGATATGACCTCTTCCAAAACGTCCTCTCCCCTTTCTCTTTCCCTGCAGGCTGCTACATGCTCTGCCTCTGCAGGATGTTAATCCTACAGCAATGGACTTCCCTCGACAATTGCACTCACTGTACTGCATCTTTCTTAACTGTCCGTGTAGTTATTGAAATTCTCTTCTAGAATGTCAGTGAAGGCAGAGATTTTTTTCCTGTTTTGCTCATTGCCATATTCCCAGTACCTAGAAGAGTACGTAGAAGACACCCAATAAATGTTTGAATGCTTGTATGCCTGACTGACTGAATAAATAAGTGAATGAGGGAATAAACGATAGCATAGATTCAGTGGGGAACTTGATTATCTAAAGCACAAGGTAATGTGCTTGGGAGCGTGAGGTGCTGATAACACCAAGGCCACGTGTTCAGATCCCTGTATAGGGATGGCTGGTTAGCTCACTTCGGAGAGCGTGGTGCTGACAACACCAAGTCAAATGTTAAGATCCCCTTACCAGTCATCTTTTTTAGAAAAAAATAAGAATAATAATAAAAAATAAAGCACAAGGTACCTGGTAAAAGGCAGCAGTGGTTCCCAAAAGAAGAAGGGGATAAAAAAGGACAAAGTAGATATAGAGAGACTTCAATGATAAAGATCTCAATAAGGTGGAAAGACCGTAGATCTTAGTCAGACTTTGAGGAAGTTCCTCAACCTTGCATCCATAAAGTAGGATAAGGTACTCACTGGGTCACTGTGAGAACTGCTGAACTGTAAATACATAAATGCACAAAAAGCGCCTTGTACATGGTAGGCATTCAATAGGATGTTTGACTTTTTCTCATCTCTTCATAGTTTTGTCTACATATTTCTATACCTATAAAAAGCCAATCACAAATCTCTAGGAAAAAATACAGTGGAAAAAATTAGTTTTACTTTGATTTCCAAAAAAACAAAACAAAAAAGAAGCCACGCTAGATGATAGCTATAGCAAACAAAAGATGCCCAAACTCTTACAAGTTGGGAATTAGGGCCATAAGTAGATATGGATATGTAGCCCATACTGAAATGGCCCTTCCTTCACAAGAGAGGGTTACTCAGGGGTAAGTTTTGTATAGAACAGGATTTCATCTGTTTTAATGATGGGAAACAGGAGTATTCCCAGAACACAGGAACACTTCTCTCTTATGGCTTTCATTGCCCTTCCTATTGACGAGACAAAACACATACAATATTAAATTCTGTCCTAGAGCCATTTGGCTAGATGTGTAGATGTCTAGAGCCAAAAATACATTCATTGATTTTGGGATTCGAATCTATTTATATGCTTTTCAAACAGATATTCCTGGTCACCTTGAAGCACGATGCTTGTGTTAAGCTGGATGGTTGGGGACACTGGTCTTACTAAACAACAAAAATAGGATCCTCGAGATCATGAGAGCAGCAGGATAGAATGGCTACCCACCACCAGCCTGTTCCTGCTAAGCTGACACTCTCAAAAATGTTGAATCAGGGTTTTTCAGAGCAGACTGCAGGATCCACAAAGGCTCGCTCAGGGCCTCCCTGGCAAAGCAAGAAACTTCCCCATGGCAAAGGAACTTTTAGCAGCTGGAATAAATATACCTGCTGCCAGTATCACAGAGACCTTGTAAACTAATTTAACAATGAGCACAGGTTTTGATTGCCCCCACAAATGCCTAATAATATTGATTTGATCAACACATGTACTCAGGGTGATATAGTCAATGCTGAACCCCCAAAATATGTATAATCAATTATGTTTCAGTTTTTTTAAAAAAGGCCTATGGTTCCGATATCTGGTGGCAACATAATAAAGAGCCACTCAAAGTGGTCATTGTCACTGAATTGTTACCTTACCTACTGCATTCTCTGTCATGTAGGATTTTGTCAGTTTTTGGTTGTTTTTTGTTAGTTCTCTGTTTGCACATGTGAATATGTGTGACAGACTGTGTACAAAGATAAATACACTTCCCCAGAGTATATTTTTCCCCTTTATTTCATTGGAAATTATCAAACTTACTATGTTTTAGTATATTAAATTATCAAAGTTACTATATTTTAATGCACTGTACTTCTTCACTCAGTAAATTTGTTTGGCTGATATTAGTTGAAGCCAGATAAAGTTGGCTACAATTATGTGTCTGGGGTGAAGCTGTTTGTTAGAAGTGGAGGAGATAGAAGTCATAACAGGAAACCAGAGAATGGAAAAAGAGCACCTCACTAACAGTTGGAAGGAGAAGTATCCAGGTATAAATACAAAATAGGAATGAAAGCAAATTGCTAGTTGGCACCTGAGGGAAAACTTCCCATAGGATGTGGTTGGGCCATGGGGGAGGTGAAGGTGGTAATTAGGACCTGGGGAAGGTGTTTTGAAAGGAGAAAGCTACTCCAGCACTGCTACAGTATATGAAAAGTCACTTAAACACAAAATCTGAGACAGAGGATGGATGGGTGGTTGGGTGGATTGATAGATGGTGTGGGGAAAATAGGATAATTTAGTCAGTCTCCCTTGGCTCAGGTCTGGTTGGGGGTGGAGCAGCACATTTCTTGTAAACAAGTTGTGTGTGGGTGGAGTTAGCGCACATGTGCACCAAAGTATCTTTTTAGTTTGTTGCTTCTGTAGGTTCTTCAGTTTGTGAAGCAGGGCTGGCTGGCAGAACTCACATCTAAAAATAGAACATGTTTACTCTGCTGGCAGCTGCTCAGTTTTTCTTTGGACTTTGCTAGTAGCAGTTGAGTTTCTGAGTTTTCCTTTGTACTGCCTAGCTCCTAGACGTGTGTGTGCTGAATAAAGACTGTTCCTACTTCAACCAAGGCTCCAAGGGCCTTTTTGCTGGTTACCTAGCTCATAGACCTGTGGGTGAAGGGTTTGTGAACAGGTTCAAGGGGTCTGTGAGCTCCAGACCCAGCCCTAGCTCTACAGATGAATACATACATAGATACATGGATAGATTTATAGGAAGATAGCAGCAATTTTAGGGACAGCAAAAATGCCCCCTGACTAAAATTTTCTTCTCTGTAGGTCTTCAGGGCTGCAATTTTAGAAATTGTTCCCTTTGAGTTTTTCAAGGATGATCCTTGGATCTCTGGATCAAAATAAGCATGTTTAGGAACTTGTGGGGTGGGATCTACAAATCTATAGTTCAAGAAGTTCTCCAGGTGAGTTATATACACACTAATGTTTGAAATGACTGAGGCATTGTCCCTTGTCAGGTATGAAGTACACACTGAATTGATCAGATCCTTTCTAATAGATAGCTGGCTGAAAGTCACTCAAGAAGAGAATAGGACAAAAAATATTTGGTGGTGGGGAGAAAGGACTTTCCTCTCTCTAGGTGTCAATGGAGGGTCCTGGGCTGTAGAGCCCCTGGAAGTATCCTTAGGACTGTTTGGGGGGCAATGGGAAGAGTCGAACAATCTTGAGTGCCACTCAGAACTTCGGGACTTCCAGCCAGTGCATTTTCAAAGTCAATTAAAATGCCAGCTCCTCCATAATTCATGCTACATTCATCCACCAGACCCCAGAGAGAAGTCACCTGTACATCTGAACACTCCTGAAGAATTCTGTCTGAACCTTTTATAGACTTCATTTATTCATTCCATTAAAATATTTATTAAGCACCCCCATCAAGTTCCAGACACCATTCTGGGCATTGAGGCACAGCAGTAAACTAAAGAGACAAAAAAATTTTGCCATAATGGAGCTTAGATTCTAGCAGGGGAAACAATAAGAAAAGTAAAATGTATACAAGATAGATAATTGCTAAGGGGGAAATACAGCATGAAATGGTGACAGAAAGTGTGTGTAATATGGGGGGAAATTGTAATTTTAGATAGCCAGGGAAGGCCTGAGAAAGCAACATTTGAGTAAAGACCAGAAGGAAGTCAGGAAGGAGCAGAGAGCATATCTAGGGAAAGTGCCTTTAAGCAGAGGCAACAGCAAGGTCAAAGGCCCTGATGCAAGAGCCTGCTAGTGTGTTCAAGGAGTCATAAGGTGGCCCTTGTGGCTGGAGGAGAATAAGCAAGGGAAAGAGTAGGAGATGAGGTCAGAAGGCTATGGGAGGACCCTATCACATAGCTTCAGTAAGGTGTTACAGGTCTTACAAAGTTTTGGCTTTCACTCTGAGCAAGATGGAAAACTATTGAAGGATTTTGAACAGATGAGTTTCATGGTCAGTCTTAACTTTGACAACATCACTGGCTATTTTGTTGAGAATAATTTCTGGGGGGCAAGTTGGGCAGAATTAAGCTTGGTTTTAGAAAGTCATTGCAATATTCCAGGGGAGAGATAATGATGGCTTGAACTAGCAGAGGAGGTGGTAAGAAAAGACTCAGTTCTGGATACACTTTGAAGGTGAGACAAATAGGTAAAGCAACTAGAATATGGCTGTTGCCATTTACTTCAATGGGGAAGACTATATGAGGAGCAGCTCTCAGGAGAAAGGGATTTGGGGAGTCATCAGCTTATACCCACTGGACTGAGTGAGATCAACCAGGTAGTGAGTGCAGAAGTCCAAGGACTGAGCTCTGGAGTACTTCAACATTCAGAGAAAAGTGACCAACTATTCCGGTTTGCTCGGAGCCAAGGGGTTTCCCAGGATCTGGGACTTCTAGGAGAGTTCCAGGCAAACCGAGATGACTGATCATCCACTCAGAGGTTAGTGTGATGAACAAGAAACCCATTGAAAGGAGTAGAGAGCAGGGGAAACACACTGCCCTGGGAGCCAAAGAAAGAAAGTTGCAGGGAGGAGACAGCTCTCAACTGTCAAATGCTACTGACAGGGCACGTAAGATGAGGACTGAGAATGACCACCGGATTTAGCAATAAACAAGTCACAGAGAGCCTTGACAAGATAGTTTTAGTGAAAGGTACAGGGACTAAAACCCTGATTTCAGTGGTTCAAGAGTGTTTTAGTACACTTCGGCTACCCTAACAAAACACCAGACTGGGTGGCTTAAACAACAGAAAATTTTTTTCTCACAATCTGGAGGCTCGGATGTCCAAAATCAGGATGCTGGCAGATTTAGTTCCTGGCAAAGGCCCTCTTCCTGGCTCACAGATGGCCACCTTCTCCCTGTGTCCTCACATGGGAGAGGGAGAGAGACAGAATCATCTTCTTCTGCTGCCACAGTTTTACCAGATTAGGACCTTACCCTATGACCTCATCTAACCTTAATTACCTCCTAAAAACCCTGTCTCCAAACACAGTCACATTGGGGACTAGGGCTTCAACGTATCAATTAGGGAGAGGAACACAATTCAGAACACAGCAAAGAAAGAATTGGAGAGATAAACTGGAAAGAGCAAAACAGAAACAGCACTTTCAGGGAGTCTTCCTCTGCAGAAAAGGAAAACATTCAGTGATAGCGGGAAGGGGATACAGGATCAAGAGAAGGTTATTTGTTTTAACGTGAGTGGGAGAAATAAAAGTATGTTTGTTTGCCGATGGGAATGAGCCAGTAAAGAGGCAAGAGGGGGAAAAGGCTGGAGTAATGTCCTTGAACAGGTGAGAGGGATGGGATCTAAAGACAACCGGGGGGATTGGCCTGACAGAGGAGCACAGATGGTCCAGCTGCTGGAACAGCAGAGGAGGCCACATATATGGACACAGGCTCATGTAAGTCAATAACTGTAGCGGGGGTGGGAGGTGCTAATCAAAATTCCCTTCTGATTATTTCTATTGGTGAAATAGAAAGAAAAGATTATCAGCTGAGGGAGGCGGTAATGGCAGTTTGAGGTCAGAGGACAAGGTGTGAGAGTCATCTAGGAGAGTAGGAGAGTGACGGACTGAGGAAATGTAACATAACTGCCAGGAAGCATTAAAGAGCCACTTAAGGCTTGCGGTCATGAATTTCCAGACCCGTCAAGGTGGTTGCATGTTTTCCTCCAGCCATGTTCGGCTGCACAAAGGCAGGCGGGACTAAACAGAGAGATGCATTTAACCAGGATTTGGTTTAGCCAAGAGCGCATGAGGAAGTGTGAAAGGCACAGGATGATTGTACTGTTTGACCATGTGATGTAGTCCTTTCTGACTTGATTTAGAGTCATTGTGGGCTCACTCTCTCTCTTACAAGAAGTTAAGCTTCTTGAGAGCAGGAGCTTTATTTTTTTCCCAATGATCCCAGAACAATAAATGCCTTAAAATAGGAGGTGTTCAGACCCATTCCTAACAAATAATTCTAAAAGTCCTGGAGAATTCTGATGCTAAACCACTGAGTACAGGGACCTGGGGTGAGATTGTGGTAATGTTAGGTGGGCCAGATCCACTCGCTAGAAGAGAGACGGGGGCATTCATGGAACGGCACATTGAAACTGGCCCCCTGGCTCTTTCCACAGGCTCCCCCAAGTCCCTCACTGCCAAGGAACAAATGCTGCCATTTAATCATTCCACAGATATCAAGGCCCTACTAAAGAAAGTCCACCTAGAAAATGCAATAAAACTAAGAGAGCAAAAGCTGATGTTTGTTGAGAGCTTACTGTGCTCCATGCAGTTTTGAGAGCTTTACATATCTGATTAATTTTCTTAACAATGTTATATTGATATGAAAGTAGTAATATTATCCTATTATAATCATCATCTCATTTTACAGATGGAAAGCAGGATTATATTATTTAGCAGAATTATCCAGCTGGTAAACTGCAGAGAAGAGAATCGAACTCAGGCAATCTGGTGCCAAAGAACATGTTTCTAACCACTATACAGACGATCCCTGTGATCTCCCTTGAGACTGGAGAAGTTATTCACTTGAGAGAAACCAAAATATGTCGTGCCTCAAAAATATCCCACATGCTGAAATTCCAACCCTGTCTTTCCTGTGGGTTCAGACACAGCGCACCCCTTCAAAAGTCAAACACTCACACCTTCACAGAATTCGGTATAATACATCCCATAAGGGGTGGCTGAGGGTCGGAAGATGTGGGGGTCTAGTCAGTTGCAATTTCACCATGTGCTTATTTGAGTCACTTAATGTCTTTGAGCCTCCTTGTATTTTTATCTGTAAAATTGGAATATTCACGCCTGCACAGCCTTCCTCCTAAGAACCATGAGGTGAGACACAAGGAATATCTCCTAAAACATTAAGTGCTAAGCACATCAGAGATTACTAGAAGACCAGAGCAGGTAACGTTAGAATAGCAGGAGAAAAGGTGTGAGGCCCTAAGGGGGACTCAGGTCCAAATACAGTCTTTCCAGGAAGGGTGACCTAATGGCGCATGAGACAACAGGTGGTAGGTGAGGCGAAAGGAAGAAAGAAAAAAAGGAAGTACAGGAGGATGCCGTCTGCCAGTGACTGAGGGCTGCATTGGCCCAGGGCTGGTTCAGGATAGTTCAGCAGAAGACACCGCACTCAGCAGCCCCCCAAGGGTCAGGGCTGCAACAGGTCCGTATACATTACTTTGTGAATTAAAAATAGGTGCCCCTTCCTCAGACTCTACTTCCACCTGTCAGAAAACTGCCCTGATATAATTACTTTGTTGCAATATCTTCCTGACATATGCCTGAGAAATTGTAACAGATATGAAAATGCTACCATGTAATTGGCAGCCCCTACGGTTGTATAGTGCACAACGCCACACCGCAGCTCTGTCCTGGATGACCCTCAAGACCATCCCCCTTCACTGATCACCACGTCAGGATTATTTCTTTATGTCTATATTAAAAATATTAGAATATTAAAAATATCAGAATTGAGTTTTTAAGATAGATACTTAACATTTTTGGCTTCTGTACTTTAAGTCATACTCTTTTTAGAAATTCTTTATATTTTTTAATTGACACATAAGGGTATATATTTAAGGGGTACAGTGTGATGTTTCCCTACCTGTCTACAGTGTGTAATAATAAAATCAGGGTAATTACCATATCCATTGCCTCAGACTTTTATCCTTTTTTTTTTTTTTTTTTTTTTTGTGGTGAGAACATTCAAAATTCTCTCTTCTGGCTATTTTGAAATATACAGCATATTTTTTCTAACTATAATCACCCTTCTGTGCTGAGGAACACCAGGACTTATTCCTCCTATCTGTAACTTTGTACCCATTGACCAGCCTCACCCCATTCCCCCCCCCTTCTCCCCTACCCTTCCTAGCCTCTGGTAACCACTATTCTACTCTTTGCTTCTATGAGATTAACTTTTTTGGATTACACATGAGTGAGATATTGCAGTATTTGTCTTTCTGTGCATGGCTTATTTTACTTAAAGTCCTCAATTAGGAAGAATTTCATGAACTAGACCGCTTCTGTTGCTTATAACAAAATACTTGGAACTGGGTAATTGGTAAGAAAACAAAATTTATTGCTTACAGTTTCAGAGGCTGAGAAGTCCATAGTCCAGGGAACAAAACTAGTGAGGGTTCTCTCTGGTGGTAGCTTTATAGCAATGCAGGGGTCTCACATGGTAGAAAATGGCAGAGCAGAGAGAGACTAACCTCTCATTTGTTCTTCTTTTAAAGTCCTCAGAACCACACCCCTGACCACCACTTTTAATCCATTCACTATGGCATGATCCTCCAATCCAATCACTTCTTCAAGACCCTGCCCTTCAATTACCATAATAGGATTCTCCATCCTCAACAGTTATAGTGGGGATTAAACCTCAGTGAGGTTGAGGGGGCATCCAATCTACAGCATTCCACCCCTGACCCCCCAAACTCATGTCCTTTTCACACACAAATACATGAATTTCAACTCAAAGTCTTAATTTGTTTCAATTCAAAGGTTCAAGGTCTGAAGTCCCATCTGGGAAATCAAAAACAAGTTATCTACTTCCAAGATGCAATGGTAGGACAAACATAGGGTACATAATCTCATTCAGAAAAGGAGGAATAAGCCAAAAGAAAGAGGTAACAGGTCCTAAGCAAGTCCAAAACTCAGCAATGTGGGCATTAAATCTCAAAGCTGACGAATCGTGTGCCTTGATTCCATGTCGGACATCCTCTACACACTGGAGCGGGGGTAGAGTCCTCAAGTCCTCAGGCAGCTCCACTTCTGTGGTTTTCCTGGTCTCAGGTGATGCTTTAGCTCTTGCAGGCTGGTGTTGCACTCTGGTGGCTCCACAACTCTGAGGTCTCCAAGGTGGTCCTACTCTCATGGCTCCACTAGGCAAGGTGCTGGTGGGGTTTCTCTGCTGCAACTCTGACTCCACGTTTCCCCTTGGCATCACTATAGCCAAGACTCTATGCGGCAAATCCGCCCCTGCGACGATCTCTTCCTGGGCCCCCAGACTTTTCCATACATCCTTTGAAATCAGGGTGGAGGCTCCCAAGCCTCCACAGCTCTGGGATTCTGAGAGCCTGCAGACCTAGCACCATGTGGACGCTGTCAAGACTTCTGTCTTATGTTTTCCAAAGCTGCGGATCCAGCTACACCTGGGGCCAATTTAGCCATGGCTGGAGCAGCCAAAGCAGCTGAGGTGCTGGTGCTGAAAGCAGATTCCCGAGGTGGCCCTGGGCAGCGAGCCTGTGGAGGGTACCTCAGGCCTGTTCCGCAAGACCATTCTGTCTGCCTTGGCCTTTGGGTCTGAAATGGAAGGGTTGGCTCCAGAGCCTTCTTCAACGCCTTCAGGGCCTTTTCCCCCTCTCTTGATAATCCCTTTCTCTTGTATTAATCTTCTTAGCACCATTGCATTTTTCTTCTGAAAATGCTCTCTGCTTCTCTACCACATGGCCAGGTTGCAAATTTTCCAAATCTACATTCTGCTTCCCTTTTAAATTCTGGCTTTATGTCATGTCTTTGCTGCCATAACTCAGCATAGGCTGTTATAACTAGCCATGCAGCTTCCTTAATGTTTTGCTACTTAGAAATTGCTTCCACCAAATACTCTGGGTCAGTACCTCTTAAGTTCCAACTTCCACAAAGTCCTAGGGACACAATGCAGCCAAGTTCCTTGCCAGTTCCTTGCAAGGTTGATCTTTGTCCCAGTTTCCAAAAATTCCTTCTCATTTCTGAGACCCTCTCCTAATGGCCTTTACAGTCCATTTCTCTGCTAGTATTCTGGTCACCACCATTTAACCAATCTCTGAAACTTTCTCTGGTTTTCTTGTCCTCTAAACTTTCAGCAGCATCTGGGTTTTTTCTAGCTTGCTCCTACAAATTCCTCCAGCCTCTCCTCAACACACAGTTCCAAAGCCACTTCCACATTTTCAAGTATTTGTTAAAAGAAACACCCCACTTCTCTGGTACCAATTTTCTGTATTAATTTGTTTCTATTGTTTATAACAAAATACTTGGAATGGGGTGATTTATAAAGAAAACACAATTTATTGCTTACAGTTTCGGAAGCTAGGAAGTCCAAAGCCCAGGCAACACATCTGGTGAAGGTCTTGGTGGTGACAGCAGTGACCCAGGGGCCTCACAAGGTAGAAAATGACAGAGCAGGGAGACTAACCTTTCATGTGTTCTTCTGTTAAAGCCCTCAGAACCATGCCCCTGACCACCATTTTTAATTCATTCAGTAGGACCTGGTCTTCATAATCTAATCACCTCTTCAAGACCCCATCTTTCAATTAACATAATAGGATTTCCCACCCTCAACAGTCACAGTGGGGATTAAGCCTCAATGAGGTTGAGTGCATCCAATCTACACCAATCATTGATTTTTAGGAAGGATTTTACATACACACTTAAAGCAGGTAGGAAGTTGTTTTAGCTTGTTTTCTGCTACTGTAACAGAATACCACAGATTGGGTAATTTATTAAAAAAACAAAAAAGTTTATTTGGCTCACCTTTCTGGAGGCTGAGAAGTCTAAGATCAAGGGGTCACATCTGGTGAGGGCCCTCTTGCTGTGTCATAACATGGCAGAAAGACAAGCAAGCACGTGAGACAGAAAGAATCAGGCCAAATTTATCCTTTTTATCAGGAGCCCACTCCCACAATAACTCACATCCACAAAAACAGCATTAATCCATTCATGAGGGCAGAGCCCTTATGACCCAATCACTCTTAAAGGCACCACCTCTTAATACTGTTACAATGGCAGTTAAGTTTCAACTTGAGTTTTGGCAAGGACATTCAAACCATAGCAGAAGTCAATGGTACATATATAATACATGCATTG
Organism: Cynocephalus volans; assembly: GCF_027409185.1. Taxonomy (NCBI): domain Eukaryota; kingdom Metazoa; phylum Chordata; class Mammalia; order Dermoptera; family Cynocephalidae; genus Cynocephalus; species Cynocephalus volans. The sequence goes on from NC_084461.1 coordinate 82,277,183, forward strand.
TTCTGTTAAAAAAAAGAGCAGCCATTTATGTTTAGAGAACAACCCAGTTAGACTCTTCATTTTAGTGGAGCCCATTTTTATGGCTAAATGCCATGGATTAAAAGCTGAATTTAAGGAGAGAAAGAATCTTAAAAAGTGAATAAACTAAGTCAAATACAGTTTTTCTCTCTCACACAGATCCTGCTTGTATCTTGAATAATTGCCACCTTGTGAAATAATTACTAACAAAAGTCACCTTTTAGTGGATTCCTGGCCTGGCCTTCAGCTGAGCACTGTAAGTGTATTCTTGCATTTAATCTTCTCAATCGCCTTATAAGACCGTTACTATTAGCTCATTTTATAGAGGAGAAAGCTGAGGCTTGATGAGGTGATATAATTTTGCCCAAAGTAAACAGCCAATAGGTTGAGGAGTCAGGGTTCCAACCCACTCTCTCAGAATCCACAGCCACCTGATATCAGTCAGGGGTGTGTGTCAGTCTCCCTTTGCACTAGATAAAATGATGACAGGGGTGGTATAATAAGTATTTTGGACTGCTTGCGAACCATGAACTTCTGTATCTCTAAGTTTTAAGGACTTAGTTTAGCACTAAAGGAAATACCATTCAAGCCAAAATCATAGGTGATCTTTATCTGTGGGATCATAGTTTGTCACTCAGCTTTCTGAACATTGTGTGCAAGGCAGATTTGGCACCATAATTTGGACAGTAACTTAGCCAATAGCATCATTTCTGTATATGAGGGCCAAGTAGTATTAACAAAATATGCACATTCTAATTTTAAAACTAAGAAAAAATTCTTGGAGCTGAAATAATCCACTCCTTTTTGGTCAAATAACTGAATAAAATTACCTCTACACAGCCAAAGTTCAGCATTTAATTTATTTAAAACCCTGACCCATGTCACCTGTCATTAGTGCCTCATTATTTGTGATACTTCTCTAGTGTCCTTGAAGAGTTAGCTTCTTCAACTAGCATAGCTGGAGAAAGACTTGGGAGAACTGCAGCATTTCATTTTCTGTTTGTCTTATTTGACAGAAACTGGTCTCTTACCAAACCATAAAGATGAAATCAGGAGAAGAGTGTGAAATATCAGTTTAACAACAGCCCCTCTCACCCAAGGAGACAAAGACGCAAGGACCTGGTGATTTTTAGGACAATGAGCATTGAGGAAAACGCCTGAAGCTCCTAAATCCCAGGGACTTATAGCATGAGGGCCAGCTCCATTGACATCACAGGTCCTTCCTGCAGTCACAATGCTGGTAAGTCACCCTTGGGCAGATGCCCCCAAGACGTGAAGACCTTAGTTAGGATACAACCGAGATTCCTTAATACTTTGGCTTTCTGAGAAAGAAAACAAATCTCTGTTTCCCTTCAAAAAATCAAACCAACATAAAATAAAGCTGGAAAATCAAGCATCATGAGTTCAGGTACTTATCTCACGGACTCCTCAATGTCTCTAAATTTCTTAAACTTTACTATCTTGTATGTTTCTTATTAAATAAAAACAAAGTAATAAATCCCAAAGAAGACCCTCAGATGGCTTGGGCACAATAGGGTGAGACATCATTCCCTATTATTTTAGAACCATTTGATCTCAACAAAGATCCTGAACGTCCTGTGGAAGTACCTGTGAGGATATGTTGTTCTGGCTGACTATAGATATGATGGGGGCGTGAGGGAGACTTGAGGTTGGGGAGGAGGGAAGCAGGGAGTGTAGAACAAATTGGAAGCCTCCCTTTAAGCATAGCCATATGGACAGAAACTGTCCTCAATTTAAAAAATTACCACCACAGCAAAAATTCACTTGCCATAGTTCCTCATCTGATTCAGCATTCTGGTTGCCTAGATACGGATGTAAACAAAAGTGTCTCCCCAGCTGCCGAGAAACAGCCGGATGAACCTGATGGCCCCCTTCCTGGCTCAGACAGTGACCAAGAAAAGAAAGCAAGTACTTTTAGAGATTCATCTTAAAAATAGAATATTTTGCTCTGCTTCTTTAAAGCTTAAGGTTGCTTAGAGAATTTTAAGAAGTCCTGGAAGAATGGTTTTTCCTTTCACTCTTTCCATACTTCCTGTTTGTTCTTCCTTGATAAAATGACTGGTGTCAGCACAAGCTGATAAGAGAAAGGGTCTCAATTTGTAAATACATTAACTGGACTGACTTTAAACATATGAGGTTAAATTTTTTAAAATTTGATAATAATTTATTTTTTATGAGTTTTAAAAAGGAACATGACAAACTCAAGGTATAGAATTCATTCTAACATAAAAAAAAAAAGAATCACTGAATAAAATGTTTTCTTTATTAGTTCTTGTCACATTGATTAAAAAGATCATTCAAAGCAAGCAGTGTTTTTAGGCTTTGTTTTGTAATTCTTGTAACCTGACCAGTGGATGCAGCCTCTTATTATGGAAACAGTACCGGAAAGCTAGCACAATATCATGCACTGATTTTTGGTGTCTGTTGACTGTACCACACACTAGCTCTGTGACTTTGGGTGATTACTTAACCTTTCTGTTTCCTCTTCTATGAAATGGGCTAATTAGGCCTATCGTACAAAGTTGTTGTGCAGTATGAATTAGCCACTTAGGTAAAGTGCTTAGCAGGTTAGGATGGGCTCAATCAATAGCTATCTATAGGTGATTAATATCATTATCTACCTGATCTTGAGTAAGTTCATTACTTATGTGATCCTCAAGTTCCTCAGCTATAAAAATAATCATCTTAGATTCTTTTCATAATAAGGAAGGATTCCAGTTACTTAAGGTAACTGACGTCATCCATACTGTGAAAATAATAATACCCACCTTATGAGGCTGTTGGAAGAATGGAATCACATTATATACAAGTACTTTATAGTCCATAAAGCCATAAAGAACTATAATATTTTAAAGTATTATGATGAAACAGATAAAAATTGACATATGTAAAAGAAAAATCCAATAATAACCACCAAGTTGTTTGATTGTGAGACAATTTTTAAATACAGTTACATCCTACTCTGTAGGAATGGGATGAAACAGAACTGACTCTTATATTTAATTAGTAGCAAAGATATAAAAACTTAAATATTGTCTTAGATACATAATTAACACATTAAAAAAGAGGAAACAATCACACCACAATGTAGTAGTAGAATGGCTTTGCTGTAGATAATAGAATTATGAGTGAGAATTTTTTTTCTGTATCTTTTACTTTTCTATGTTTTTCTGAATTTTCCTCCATGATTATGTTTAACATTTGTCACTTTGAAAGTGCGTGTATGGGTGTGTTTTTAAGAGCATATTATTTGTACTCTTCCAAATAAGACTTAAAAATTAATAAAATAAAAATAAGACAGATATATATCCAACTGTTATACTTTTCTCCAGAGGAGGAAGGAAGATAACAGCCCAGTAATTTAGTGTCCTTGGATATGCTGTTCATAGTACTCTTTCATTCCACAAATACAAAGCGCTGCTAGGTGCCAAATATGTAAGGCAAGGACCAATCAGTTCCTGAGAAAATATCAAAAACAGACCCCCACAGACCAGGTGGAGCAGTGGAGAAATATGGAAAAAATTGGTATGAAGTAGGTAAGGAGCCCAGGGCCAGTACTGTCCCAGCAAGAAACAAGAGTGAAAGCAGGTGACAGGACAGAAGGCCAGTCAAGTCCTCTAGGGATTTAGGACAGTTTCCGTAATGTGGACACCTGAGAGCCCATCGTACTGGCTCTAGTGATCCATTCTTTAGAGGAAGACTGGTTTTTGGATCATCAGATTCATTGTGAACCCCATTCTGCCATGGGGAGAGGGCTAAAGCACTATCGCTGACTCCAATGTGTGCAGCCTGGAGCTCGTTCTGGTGGCTCACCTCCAAGAGGGCTGGGGCAGGAGAGCCTGACTATTGTCAGATATCCTTTATCAGCATTCTTGATAATGGACTTACCTTTTTTATAAGGTTATAGGGTTTTTTGTTGTCTTATTTGGGGGGTTTTGTTGTTGTTGTTGTTGTTGTTGTTTTTGTAGGAGGAAGGTTTCCAATTAAATTTCTCCTTAATGCTCCTTAGGCATTGGTAAAAGGAATGATTTCTGTATTGGGGTCTTAACATATTCTGCCCATCATTATATGTAGTATACAATAATGTAAACCAAAAAAGAAAAAAAAACCCTAGGAATATATTTTGTTTAATTTTTTTAACTGAGATGGAATACCACTCATACTCTCCCTATTGAATCCAGTTCAGAGATAGACTATTAAAATTAGGATAAATCTGTGTTCTGTTTTTAAACTTAAAAAATAAAAGGACATTAGAGTTGAGAGCATTTTCAGCATACACAAAACAGTGAGTACATCTGGTATCCTTTTACCTCATAGAATGCTACAAAATTATCAACTTCCATGTAAATTGAACTTTCTAGTAAGATCATTTTACTGGATTAGAGATTGTCAGGTGTTAGTAAATTATGTATATAGCTGTGCTTTGTGCTTTTATTTCTCGTTGACCATACTGACCTAACATCCAGGTTTCTTAGAAAATAAAATTTCTTGGATAAACTAGTTTTCTAGTTTGGGGCTTTGTTTTTGAAAATTAGCTGATTTTCTTTGAAAATAGCACGTCAGAAGTAATGCTATTAACTCTCTGAGGACTTCTCTAGTAACTTAGTCAATAATCTTTGGATATTTCATTGAACAATTATCTAGGAATAATCTATGTCTTTGAGTCTGTTCCAACTGTTATACCAAATCTATGGAATGTAGCTATTTAGTATCTCCCCAGAACTTAATTTTGGTTTTAGTCATTAGCCATGCAAATGGGGTGTACAAGATTAATTGGGTTGATGGTCTATGATCTATGGTATATATTTAGTTTAAAATCAGAACACTTATGTGAGGATAAAATAGATAAGAGTAAGGTAGCAGATGATGTATTTTAAATCCATGACCTTTGTTTTAGGTAAGATTATCTCCAGCAAAAATGTCAACCAAGAGTGCTACAGATCTAGTTGAATATGTCAACAAGTAAGTCTATAAATTATAACTAGTTTAACTATTTACTGCATTTAATGATTCAGTCAGAGATTAAAGTGCCTAAATGAGACCTTTGAGTTCATCTAAACTAGTTTTTTGCTTTCAGAAGAGACTAAACTATCTCAGAAAGACAAACTTCTCTATCCTATTTCTTTCTGATTGACAGAGCAAACAGATTTTACTGCCTCCTCTTTAAAATAACCTCTTTAAATTCCTATAAATTTATGGGTAAAATAATACAATATAGACAAAAAGTAACATTGGACAATTTCAGACATAGCTAACCAGGGCTTTCAAAATAAACCAGGTAAATCTGTTAAGATTTCATGAGAAAAACTCAAGAAAATTCGAAATAAATTAATCATCAGAAAATTTTGTTTCTGGTGGTTACAGTACCATACCTGAAGCTCATCGAAGAAGGGTTGACAGAAAAGGGACAAATCTGGGCACTTGGAAACACAAGTATAATAACATATTATTGATACATGCACATTGTCCAAAAGATCCTAGAATTCCGGTTTGTAAACATGGGCTTATAGAGGCAATGCATATGAATTTGAGTTGTTTTCTATTTATTTCAAAGAAGAGTTTGGTCTGATGTTCCTGTTCATGTTTTCAGGGCACTTGGGATTTAATCTCAGTTCTTTCACTAATTTGCTGTGTGGCCTCAGTTAGTCCCATAATGTCTCTGGGCTTTAGTTTTTTCATTTGCAAATGAAAAGGTTGGACTACAAGCTCTCTAGAGTCCACTGCAGTTATAAAATAATTCAGATTCTAAAATATGCATCATGACCACGGAAGAGTAATGACCAAATAAATGAAATGAGTCAATGCAAAGGAAAACAATTTAACACTCGACTTGGATTTTTTAGAATTACACTTAACAATGAAGATGATACAATTTTAAATTTGCTGATTTTTATTGGAATATTTTCACAATTAAGAATTTCCCTGTTCCTTCGCCAATTAAATTCAATACATTTTAAATAGTTTGACCGCAGTTTTTTGGCCCTTCTTTTCATGCTCCCCATGACTTATAATTGCTTATGTGATTGTGAGACTATAATTTAGAAAAAAATGGAACAAAACATGGGGAAATGATTTTTTTTTAATGTTAAAAAATACTACATTTGGATAGATGAAATGTTTTCTGAGTTAAGGACAATGAATGTGGTATGTACAAAAATAATGATTAGCAATGGACATATTAGCTAACCTTATCATCCAAGGAGAAAAGGGAGACTTGCTCCTATCTGACTACACATAATGAATGGAAAATAGAAATCATTTTTCCAGACTGCCAAATTTCAGTATGAACCCAAGTAGATTTCTCTTGCTGACTAAACCATATATCTAGAACTTTCTTTCTATTTAGCACCTGAGATGGTTAGTTCTCTTTTGGTCTCTCCCCTCTAATTTCTTAGCGCAGGCTACAAATTCCCTAAAGGCAGGGATTCTCTGGCCTTCTGCTTTTTGATACCCCTACAGCAGTCTGTCATGGTGCATTGAATATTGATTCTTGATAACTGTAGTTGACAGATTTAATGGAGAGTAATGGTGGAGCAATTGAATTGTTAGAGCTCTGCTTGAAGCAGTAGACTCCTGGATAGCTGATTAACTGGAAAAGCAAGATAGCATTCAGGCATTTCAATCATCAGTGTAGACATTTTGAACTGACATATTTAATCCAATAAAATAAACATAAGGAACAACACTTTTTAAAATAATTACACCCCTCAAGTCATAGTATTCAATGGGTGGCAACAAATGTATTGATAAGCAAACAGGGTACTTAGAAAAGGAAAAGTCATTATCGACTCATTAAACTACCTGAATATATATTACATATTCTCAGAGGTTCAACCATATAAAGATATATGGGTATACTTATAGGTAATACTAACAACAAAGAATAACAAGCTAAAAAAGTAAAAATCCAGCAACAAAAGTAGTAATGCCTATCCTATGAAAAAGGTTGGGCTCGAGATATGCACATAAAAAGGACAGGCAGACCAGGTGTGTTTACAGGGCGACTCTCGGCCTCAGTCAGTTTGAGCAACACCCATACATTATTAGTACTTGTTAAATGTTAGGTAGTATTAATAATCCATGGGTCAAAGGTGGCAGAATGCTTGCAGTCATTGATAGGACAATTATGGTGACATTATATTAAAGGCAATTAATAATTCTGATTTCCACAATGAACAGACATCCACTGATTTTGTGACAGTGTATCCAATTTTCATTTAAGCTTAATTGAGTAGAAAAGCACCAAAGCCTTTTTTTCTTGTTCTTTTTCTTCTGCTGGTGAAAGGCACACCGAAAGGTGGCCAGGACACCTCCAGTCTGCTCTTGAATCTGCCTCTGATCAACTATGTGACCTTGAGAAAAAGAAAATGTCTCCTCTTCTCCGGGCAATCTCTGCCTCCTCTATAAAGTGGGGTAGGGGTTTCAAGTGATCTAGGATGGGTCCCAAGGGCTATCTGTGTTCACGATAAGATCCAGATTTCATTTCCAGGATGCAGACTAGAAAGTGGCCTCTACTTGCTACTTCTCAACTCTGCCCACAATTTCTTCTATGTAATAACGTAGGTGGTTACAATTTAATAGCATACGTTATTTGTCCATGGGATTTAATTTTGAATGGAAAACAAATTCTGCCCATAAACCTCTGTTTATTTTTTTTTAATTGACTCTCCCCCCCAAAAAAAGAAAGAAAGAGAAAGTTTCTCATCATGGAATCAAATACTTTCTAAGGTCTCTTCCATCTCTAAAATTCTTTGGTCTTCAAAAACTGGTTATTATCATTTATTCACTTAACAAATATTTATTAAGCACCTGCTATGTGCCAGGCACTGTGCTAGGCAGTTGGAGAATCACCAGTGAATAACACAGACCATGATTGCTGCCCACATGGAGCTTCCACTCTAGCAGGATGGAAACACACGCACTGTTTGACAGCCTGGTCAGAACAGCCCTCAGTGAGAAGTTGGCATTTGAGCAAAGACCAGGAAATGGGGGATTTGGCCATGTGGACATCTGGGGGAAGAGCAAAGTTTCTAATGCAGGAGTATTCCTGGGGTGTGGCGGGAACAGAAAAAGGGTGAGGATGGCTGGAGTAAAAAGCAGGGAAGTATGAACTTGAACTATGACAGTATATAGGATTTGATTTGAAAGTCTGTGGATAAAATGAATCCTGAGTTTCTGCTGCCTCTGGGGAAAGTTCTAAATTTCCCAAACAAAAAAGAGGCCAGGAAAATGAGGTTGTTTTGTACTGAGGAGTTGTCCAGTCTGACCTATAGTCAGTATATGTCTCAGGAATTCTCTCAGGAGTACATTTTGGGAAGATGAGGGTCTGGGTGACAGCCAAAGAATAGTATTTAAACTTTAGATACATAAAACTTTCAGTAAGTCAATAAATGGTTAATGACTTCTCCTTGAGAGTAGAATACGGCATTCAGGGTCTGAAAGTATTCATTTTCAAGGTTTTTCTTAGCACCGTGGCAGACACGTTATTATGCAGTGATACACTGCCTTTGTTGCTACATGATGGAGACCAATATTTCATATTACAGTGCACAAGAAAGGAAGACAAAACTCTGCTGGTTGAGCTTTCTACAGACAGGTCACGTTCGTCTGGATGGAGTTACCATCAGCCACAGTGCAGTCTTTTATTTTCTTTCACCTTCTCACTGCCCCTGCCTGTGATGGGCACGACCCTGGCTATAAGTGGGCACAGCTGCAGGAATTACCCACAGAGACCCCCAAATCAGTCAGGGCAGGGGCTGGCCAGATGACACTCTGTCCCTCTTGCTTCTGGAGCTCTCTGGATTCTTGCCACACTTAAGAGCTTCTGCTCAAGTGGGAGAACTCGGCTGAGGTCAGGCTGGAGCCAGTCTCGGTTCTCTAGAGCAGAGAGGAAGCCCCTCCAACCTCTGGGCCTCAGAGAGGACCCTTAGGACTCCAAAGAGAGATGTGAGCCAAGCAAGGAAAGGTGACTGAAATGAAAAAGCACATGATATTGGAAGTAAGGTACATATTAAGAAGCAGAGGAATAAACATAAGTTATCCCTCTGAGAAAAGTGCAAATACAACAGGAAGAGCCACTCATTGGCCCAAGCAAAGCTGCTGTCACGTAGGAGAAAGGGAAGAGGCACATTCAAATGTTTCCAAGATGAGTTAGTGATAACTTCAGGCCTCAGTTTCTTCCTAAAAGGAGAACAATTTTACTTATGCCACAAGGTAGTTGTGAGAATGAAATGAAATGTGTTTATGAAGGTGACATGTTGACTATAAGCACTATATAGAAATAAAATAGTGTCATCATAATTCCTAACATTTCTTCTGGGCTGGGAACTCCCTTCAAACAATTTACCATCTTTATTAGTTTCTCAGGGCTGCCATAATACAATACCACAAACTGAGTGGCTTAAAACAACAGAAATTTATTGTCTGACAGTTCTGGAGATTAGAAGTCCACAATCAAGGTGTCAGCAGCACTGGTTCCTTCTGAGGGCAGATCTGTTCTTTGACTCTCTCCCAGCATCTGGTGACCATCGGCAATCCCTGGCATTCCTTGGCCTGTAGCTGCGTCACTCTAATCTCTGCCTCCATCTTCACATGACCTTCTCCCTGTGTGTCTCTCTCTTCACTTGGCCACCTTTTTATAAGGAAACCAGTCTTGGATTAGGCGCCCACTTTACTTCAGTATGACCTCATCTTAACTAATTGCACCTGCAATGACCCTATTTCCAAGTCATACTCTAAGGTCATACTCTAAGGTACTGGGGGTTAAGACTTCAACATATCTTTTGGAGGGGAGGGGGACACATTCAGACCATAACACCATCTAATAATTACTCCTAATTATAAGAACACATGTGTCTGACACTTTTAGACCTTCCAAAGCACTTCAGGTATATTATTTGAATTGATCCCCTCAGCCAGTTGGGTAGGGCAGGAGTCACTCTTTCCACAGGACAGAGAAGGAGCCGTCTTCCGGGCAACCTAAGACAGGTTAAAGGTAAAAATGGCAGAGACAGAACTTGAAACCAGGTCTTCTGACTGCAAGTATAGTGTTTTTCCCCTAGAGACTCACATAAAAACACACACCAAAAAAGAGAAAGGTAACATGGGAATGTGTTTCAAGAGTGCTGCCAAATGGTATAGGAATGGCAAACATCATCAAAACAGTTTGCTGCTGCAGTTTACATATGGTTTACCTATGAGTGTGACCCAGATGTCCACCCTGCCCTCATTCACAGAGAGACTCTGACTGGAACCCTTGCCAGCCTTGCTGCCTCCACAA